>NC_136818.1:58814624-60014624 GCF_951394365.1 Tetrao urogallus
TCCCTCGTTCCCGCAGCACCATTCGTTTACATCCGCAATTCTGCATCTTTCAGATAAATTACGCTTCGGCGTAATAGATTTAAAGCACGCCAGATTTTTTATCATTAATTGTCAATGTGCAAAATACCTGCTGGTACTTCACTTTAGAAGAATGTAATTGGCAAAAATGGGAGGCTGATGAATAGATAATAGATCCTTAACTACCAATAAACAGTAAGCACCAGCCAAGAGTATTAGGATGTGATCATAATTATTCCGCGGCCCCAGCCAATGGGAGGAGGAGAACTCAGCCCTAAAATCAGCCCCGGACCCAAAGGTAATCGCGAAAATCCGGACAGGGCTGGAGCCGGGGATCGCTCCCCCGTCCCGCCCGGAGCGCCCCGGCCCCGCGGGATGCGGCCGCTCTTCGCTTTGTCTGCGGCCCCGCGCGGTGCGGGCGCTGCGCGGCAGCGGAAGGACACGTAGAGAAGTTGGGAAGTAAAGCGCGGCCCGATCCGGAGCGAAGCGAGAGAGGGGCACCGCGCCGGGACCGCGGGGCTCCGCGTTACACCCAGGTAACCCCGATGGGCCGCGAACCCCGGCGATACGGCGGGGAGAGGGATTCGGGCTGCGTGTCCCACCCCAGCCCGAGCTCCGCACAGCAGAGATGCAGAGCTCACTCTGCCCCCCCCGTTCCCCCGTCCCGTTCCGTCCCCTACCTCTGTCGGCGGCTGCCGGCGCTGCGCGGGGGCGGCCCGGGGCGCGGCTGCGCGGATGTGCGCGCTCCCCCCGCCCGGCGCACTCCGATCCGCGGCTCCATCCCTCCCGATGGCGCTGCCCGGCGCTTCGCCTCCCCTCTGACGCACTTTAAAGAGTCTCCCCCTTCAACCTCCAGGCGAGTAATAGCGACCAATCATCAAGCCATTTACCAGGCTTCAGAGGAAGCTGTTTATGTGATCCCAGCACTAATTAGGCTCATGAACTAACAAATCGTTTGCACAACTCGTGAAGGGGCCGATCACATCCATGGATTGTCTTTGGACTTAGGGAGGGAGGGGGGGTGGAGGGGGGGGGGGGGGGGGGGGCGACCGCCTTTTCCTCGCAGGAGGGAAACTTCTCCCAGCAACTTTCCGCGTGTGTGTGTGTGTGCGCGCGGCGCGCGTGTCTCCCTTTTGGGTACCGCCGGCTGCCGCTGCCTCCTTCCCTCCGGCCCCCGTCTATTTATGTGTGTATCTATCCCTCCTCAAGTCACTCCCCGCTGCAAACTTCCCCGGATCGCCTCCTCCCGCGCACCGCAGAGCCACGCACAGATTTGCCGGGGGACGCCCGCCGCCGCCGCACCATGTTTCAGCCCGCGCCCAAGCGCTGTTTTCACCATCGAGTCGCTGGTGGCCAAAGACAGCCCCTTGCCCGCGTCTCGCTCCGAGGATCCCATCCGCCCGGCGGCTCTCAGCTATGCCAATTCCAGCCCGATGAACCCTTTTCTCAACGGCTTCCACTCCACCGGCAGGGGGGTCTACTCCAACCCGGACTTGGTCTTTGCGGAGGCCGTCTCCCACCCGCCGAACCCGGCCGTGCCCGTGCACCCCGTGCCCCCTCCCCACGCCCTGGCCGCCCATCCGCTGCCAGCCTCGCACTCCACGCACCCGCTCTTCGCTTCGCAGCAAAGGGATCCCTCCACCTTCTACCCGTGGCTAATACATCGCTACCGGTATCTGGGCCACAGGTTCCAAGGTACGTGAAACTTTGCCTCGTTCCCCTACGCTTGGGGAGGGCGGTGGGCGGTGGGGCTGCGCTGGGCTCCGTCTTTGCTTCTCTCCCCGCCCGGTTCTGGCCTCGCGGATCAGTCCGAAAGAGGGGTCCCGGCTCCGTTCTTTCCGGTTCTGCTCCTGCTTCGGTTCGTTTTCCCTTCGAAAAGGGCGGCACGGCCGGGTTTGACTTCGGCAGGGTTTGTTTATCCCCGAAAGAAGCGAGGGTTAAACCCAGGACGGATGTTTTAATGCAAACGTACGGGGGAAGAGAGGCAGAGGAGAGGGCTGGAGGGGTGAGGGTCCCCGCCGTAGCCCGGCCCTGGCCCAAAGAGAGAAGGGAAACTCAAAGGCCGGCGCAGGGGCGCCCCGAGGAAATGGGGCTGCGGAGAGCCGCGCAGCGGGAGGAGACCGGAGCTACCCGGTGGAGAACAACCTCAGCGGGGAAAGAACCAAATCTATGGCGCAAGATGAATAACCCCCCCCTCCCCCCCCCCCTGCTTTAACCCTTTGCTAATGGCAAAGTCTTCTGCCAGGGGTGAGCCGGTTTCTCCCGCAGTGGGTCCGGTTCTGCTTTTAAGTTTCGTAAAACAAATCTAAAAAAAAAAAAAAAAAAAATCAGCCTCCTCCGTTCTTTGGACCCCATCTAGATCTATATTTTTATATTTTTCCTATTATATTTTTCCTCGATATTTTCCCTTATTATTCCCTAACGAAATCCACCCACCTGCGGGTCTCCTTTCCCGGCTGCCCCGAACGCGGCACCGGGGGGAGCGGAGCGGCTCCGCGCGGGCGGAGAACGGCCATTGCCTCCCGCAACGAAATGAGGGGTTTCTCTCACCGGATTGTTTGTCGCAATCATCCCGCGATGGTACAGAGCTGCGGATGAAAGGCGGAAACGCGCCGGTGTTGAGCCCCAGCCTGCTCCCAGCACACCCTCCTCCCGCAACGATTCCTAATGCGTTTACGGAGAGGGACTCTCGGTGCCTTCCTCGCCTCGTAGGGAACGATCCGAGCTGCGGCGGGGACTGAACCGGGGGAATGTGGGGAGGGGGGTGAGAAATCCGCAAGCCGAACTCCGGCCCAGCAGCAGGCCGACCCCGCCGCTTGTTTCTCGAAGTTTCTGTCCCTGTCGGACCGGGCACCGGCGGCTACCGGGAACCCACCGGGAGGCAGCGAGGGAGAGCGGGGCGGGCGGCGGGGAGGCCCAATGCCGGCACCGGGAGCGGCGGAGCGGAGCGGGGCGGTGAGGATCGGCCGTGGCCGCACGGAACCTCTGTGCCGGCGGAAGGAAAGAAATCCGTATAGAAACACGGAGCGATGTGAGGGGAGAAGGGCGCTGCGGGACGGGGCCTCACACTCCACAGCTCGGCTCTGGCCGATCCTTCTCCTTTATTATTATTATTGTTATGATTATTATTATTAGTGCTCTCCGGGTTGCGTATACCATTCTATTTTCTCCCATTTCTCTCCTTCCCCTAAGTACTCTTTCCATACACTTATCGAAATTATATTTTTTAAAGTCTCTTTCTGAAAACCAAAATAAAACAGAAGGAGAGAGAAAGGGCAGGGAAAGCTTTGAGGCAGTAATGGTGGAAAGAATAATTCTCGCGCTAAGAACTCCTCTCGGGTTCTCCCTGCTAACCTCTGTCCCGCTGCCCAGGGAACGAGACCAGCCCGGAGAGCTTCCTTCTGCACAACGCCCTGGCCAGGAAACCCAAACGGATCCGTACAGCTTTCTCCCCGTCCCAATTACTGAGACTGGAACATGCCTTTGAGAAGAACCATTATGTGGTGGGAGCGGAGAGAAAGCAGCTGGCACACAGCCTCAGCCTCACGGAAACTCAGGTAAGGGGGGGGAGGAGATGGCTGCGGCCGGGATGGAGGGAAGGCACCGTGGGGCACCTCGGAACGGCCCTCGGTCCAGACCCGGATGGGTTCCCCGTGTTCGTGCCCTGCCGAGCGGCTCCGAGAGGGGGGAGGCGAGGCGTTTCTCTGCCCCAGTGTTAGAAACCCTCTCCTGGTTTGGTTTGATTTGGTTTGGTTTGTTTCTGCGCGGTTGGCGTGACCCGCACGAATATTCGCGTGCAAGGGGCAAAGCCCAGGAAACAAATAGCGGAGAGGAAGAAAAAAATAAAAAACAACCCCAAGTTTGGATACGAGGGCAGAAAGGCAGCGTGTGTGTGTGTGTGTGTGTGTGGAGGTGGGGTGGTTCACTCATTCCCAACCCTGCGTCCGTCACAGCGGCGAAAAGACGGACCGGATCGGGAGAGCACGAAACTTCAAAATAAAGGCAGAGAAATTATTAATGGCGAGGAATCCCCTTTTCTCCCTCCTCCCCCCGTTGCTGGCTGCGGTCCAGAACCACATCGTAGCCCGTTCCGCTCCCCGGCGCGGTGTTCCTGGTCCGGCCGCGGTGTTCGGAGCGCACGGAGACGCGGCTCCGCGGAGCTCCGCATCCCGACGGTGCGACTCCGTGCGGGGTTCCGCCCTCCGGCACAGCGCCCGGCCGTGAAGGTGATGGTGCTGGTGGTGTTGCTGTGGTGTCGGGCTTTTGTTTTGCGCCTTTCCGACGGTGTCGTAGGGAGAGTGTTCCAGATGGGGATTGTCTTTGCCATACAGTATGTGGCACTGTACTTTAAAAAAAAAAACCGACAAAACAAACCATACAGCCGAAGCCTAGTTCAAAGTTCCCAGTAAACAGAGCGTTCTCTGGGCGGATTAAGTTGTAACACTTTTTTTTTCCTTTCTTTCTTTTTCTTTTTCTTTCTTTTTTTTCTTTTTCTTTCTTTCTTTTTTTTTTTTTTTTTTCTTTCTTTCTTTCTTTCTTTCTTTCTTTTTTTTTTTTTTTTTTTTTTAAACTCCTTTTCTTGGGGGAAGCAATAAAGAGGTTGGAGCTTTTGTTTTAAAATGTCTCCCTAACAAAACAATAAAAAGGGATCGCCACTTTTATGAGGTTCTCCGAACAAGGGACCGGTCACGGGCTTATTTCCAGTGGAAAGCTGTATTTAAGGTGGTCTTTGTGCTGCTTGATTCCGAAGCTGGTCGGGGTCTTTTGTCCGGATGTCAAACCCCCAGTCCCCTACAAATGAGCTCCCTTTTGGGAGATCAGCGTGCAGAAATGAACCGTCCTCCCCTTCAATTAGCAAACTAAAAGCAAATTAAACTCACCCCTTGTTCCCCGCTCAGCTTTTTGATGGGGGACTTTTGGAGAATATGAAAATGCAGTAGAGATGTGTGTCCGGCCAGGCAGCGCTCTGTTCTGAAGAGGCAGCGAAGCGGGTTAAACCAGCTTATTAAAATGCTCCCGTTCCCTTTCCCCCCTCGCTGGGGCCTTTATCAGGCACTTTCAGACAGAACCAGAGTTTAAACTGCTTTAAAAAAAAAAAAAAAAAAAAAAATTGTTTACCTTTGGCCGCTACGAG
This sequence comes from Tetrao urogallus, assembly GCF_951394365.1. Taxonomy (NCBI): domain Eukaryota; kingdom Metazoa; phylum Chordata; class Aves; order Galliformes; family Phasianidae; genus Tetrao; species Tetrao urogallus. The sequence goes on from NC_136818.1 coordinate 58,819,777, forward strand.
GAGTGTGGCCAGCCCTAGAGATAGCTTCAGATCAATACTATCTGTAATTAAAGCGCCGGAGTCAGCTGCCGGATGGTTAAGTCAGATTTATTCGGCGCTGAACAAATCCGGAGGGGTATTTATGGCCGCACTTCCAGCTCTGTCCCTAATGCGATCTCTCTTGGACGGCACATCCCGAGGAGATGCTCGGGGCAGCGCCGGACGTTTTTAATTTAGGCACTTTTTGATTGGTTTGTTTCTTTCGTTTTAATCGCTTTTCCAAAAGGAAAAGATCTCTCGTTCGCAATCCCGTTAGGGCCGAGGCACTCGTTTTCTCCGTGCGCATCGGTCCCGGTGCGGCCGTGCCGAACCGTTCCGAGCTGTACCGTGCCGTGCAGTGCCATACGGAGCCGAACCGTGGCGAGCCGAAGCAGCCCCGGGATCCCCTCCCAAATTCTCCGGGACACTTCGGCGGGTGCGTTCCCGAGAGCAGCCCGGATGGCTGAAGCCAGCAATGCGCGGGTCCTGGGCGTGCGCTCAAATTCCGCGCAACTGCACCGGGTGTTCCCACTGCGTCCCGGCTCTGTGCTGCGCGCCCACGGCTGTCTTGCGCGGCTGATCGGGCACAAGCGGATGGGTACACGTAGCGGCACGGCTCTCTATAGGCGTCCCTATAGGCGTCTCTGTAAGTGTCCTATGGGTTTCCCGGTCGGTGTCGATATAGATGTACCCGTGGAGGTCCCTGTAGGTGTCCCTATGCGTGTCCCTATAGATATCCCTGTAGATGTCGGTGTGAATGACCCTATGGGCGTCCCTGTAGGTGTCAATCTAGATGTCCCTATAAATGTCCCAATAGATGTCCCAGTATGTGTCGGTATGGATGACCCTATAAGCGTCCCTATAGATGTCCCCTACGAGTGTCCCTATAAATGTCCCTATGGGTTCGCCCTATAGCGGTGTCCCTATGATCGCCCCATGGATGTCCCTGTGAGCGTCCCTATGGATATTCCTACAGATGCCCTTCTGGATGTCCCTGTCGGTGCCTCTACGGATGTCCCCATAGGTGTCCCTGTAGGCTCGGGGCCGGCCGCAGGCCCCGCAGGTGCCCGTCCCTTCTGCAGTACCCGTGCAGGACTGTGTACTGAGACCCCGTGTCTTACCCCCGCAGGTAAAAGTATGGTTTCAGAACAGAAGGACGAAGTTCAAGCGGCAAAAGTTGGAAGAGGAAGGTTCGGACTCACAACAGAAGAAAAAAGGGACTCATCACATTAACCGGTGGAGAATCGCCACCAAACAAGCCAGTCCAGAAGAAATCGACGTCACGTCGGACGATTAAAAAACTGGCACTTTGAGACATTTCAAGCCAGCCAACGCATCGAAAGAAAGTGTTAAAGGCTCCCGCACCCCGGCGTGGAGGTGCGGGGAAGGGACACGGAGAGCTTCATCCAAACGCGATTCCCGTCTGGAGGGCGGCGGCGAGCGGCGGGGGCAGAGCGCGAGGTGCGGAGCGCGGCGCTGCCGGCGCGGCCCTGGCACGGGGATCTGCCGGGCAGAGCCCAGCGCCGGGACGAGGGACTGACTGACTGACTGACTGACTGACAGGTATTCCGTTTCTCGCAGTCCACTTTAAAAAAACATAAAGTCCAAAAAAAAAAAAAAAAAGATTTTTTTTCCAAAAAAAAAAAAAAAAAAAGAAAAAAAAGAAAAATCTAAAAAAAAAAAAATCTTAAAAAAAAAAAAAAAAAGCAAAGAAATCTCACCACCTTACGGGACGTTTTGCACTTCACAGGGTTTTTTTGTTTTTGTTTTTGTTTTTGTTTTTCCGTCTTAAAAAGTAACATTTCCGTAAGCAGCCAAAACCCACACCTGTTTCAGAAACTTGAATTGCATGTGTAAAGCCGTCTGGGCAGAAAAAGAAAAACAAAACAAAACAAAAAAAAACAACAAAACAAAACAAAAAAAAAAAAAAAGGAAAAAAAAAAAAAAGGAAAAAAAAAAAAAAGGAAAAAAAATTACCCCGGTTCCTAAAGACATAAATGAATGGTAATTTTTTTTCCCCTCTAAGACAGGTTCTGTGTGCTTTTTAATTTTATTTTACGAGAAATGTGCAGTCTGTAAACATTTTATGATAACTTCTGGCGTCAAAGTGTTCGTGAAGGTGAATGGAGTAGCGGTACCCGGGCGTAGTGTTCCCCGACGGACGGACGGGGGGGGGGCGGGGAGAGGGCGGGGGGGGGGGGGGGGGGGGGGCGAGAATGGTCGGAAATTTGCTGCCAAAAAAAAAAAAAAAAGAAAAAAATAAAATGATCCCCCTCCCTCCCCCCCCTCCCAACTCTGTCCCCACTGCGAAACCGAATGCTGATTATATTTTAACGCAAATAACGCGCAAACCCGGCGACCAGGTTTGGCGGTGGGGAGAATCCGGAGATAAAGGACTGAAAATCGCGTACTGAGGGTTTTTTTTTTGTTTTGTTTGGTTTTGTTTTTATTTTTTTCTCCTAATGGCCATTTTCATTGGGGCAATTTTCAAGCACTGACCTTATAATATTCCAAGATCCTAGAGCTACTAAAAAAAAAAAAAAAAAAAAAAAAAAGTGACAAATGTTTCCTTCATGTCTTCTATACCAGAATGTAAATATTTTTGTGTTTTGTGTTTAATTTGTTAGAATTCTAACACGCTATATACTTCCAAGAAGTATGTCATTGTCAATATTTTGTCAATAAAGATTTATCAATATGCCCTAACACTTCAAGCCATCTACTTCCCCCCCCCCCTCCCCCCTCCTCACACCTTTCGCTTTTCCCCCTGCGCTCAGATCCGCGCTCCGGTGCCCGCGCAGCGCATTCCTGCGGCCGTGCGCGCATTTCCTTCACGAACCCAATCGTTTGGAAACAGCCACCTCCAAACCAGCCGCACAGCGCTGCTGGCTGTAAATAAATACCTCGAGAAAAAAAAAAAAAAAAAAAAAAAAGGACATAAAACCAAATCCAGCCCCTTCCCCGGGCGCAACCCGATGGGAGGCTTGCGCGGGTCGCTGCGCGCTCGGCAGAATGCAAAGCTTCCTTGGCAGAACTACGGATTTGAGCGTGCGGCGGTGATTTTTATATTATTATTTTTAATGTTTTCCCTCTCGCCCACCTCCCTTCACCTCCGTCTCCTCCCACCCCCCTTCCTTTTTTTCTTTTTTTTTTTTTTTTTTTTTTTTTTTTTTTCCGCGATCCCGGGCGCTGCGCAAAACTCTGCTGTAAAAACAACCCTGAAACTTTAAAAGAAAAAAAAAAAAAAAAAAGTTGCTCGGGGTCCTTGAGGAAACGAGCCGGTTTTCTGGGGGTACACAGTTGTTTTTTCATGCTTCATTTGCTCCTTAGCCTGATAGACTGCATTAATCAGTTTTATTTCCATTGATAGAGAAACCTCGTCTGCTCTGTTCGAGCTACAAAGAATCCTGCGAGCTTTTGTGAAAGTGCAAATCAGTTTAGGCAATTATCATACCAGGAATATGAAGGGGAAAGAGGAGGCATTGCCCAGTGGTCTCCTTTAATCTCTTAATCCGTGGATCCAGGGGGGCTGGTTGGACATAATTTAGGACAATCTGACTACCCTTTACACTGTGATAAGGCGAAGTTACAATGCATCGCGAAAATACGAGCTTTGTTCAACGCCCTGCCTTGAAAAAGTTGAGATTAGGCATTCCGCGCACGTGGTGGCGGCTCCGCCGGGTGCAGTGTAAATTATTATTATTATTTATATATATATATACATATATATATATATAAATATCTGATTCGATTTTATTTTGGCGGCCTTATGGGATGCCGGTGACTTTGCGGTTCGGCGGAGGCCCAGGCGTGTCGCAATGCGGTCCCTCTGTCCCGAGCCGCCCTCCTGGCCCAGCAGTGCCACCCCCGAGGCGGAGCCGTGCGCGCACCGCTGCGCGCCTCCACCTGAACTCCTCGCGCTCTCCCCAAACCCACGCGGACGTTCTGCGGCCGAACAGCGGGCTGGGGCCTTTTGGAAGATTGTTTCCCATCTTGATAAAAGGCTTATTTCTGCGGGAGCCCTATATTTTTTCCCCCGCCCCCCCTTTCCCTCACACCCGCCTCCACCCCCCCCTTTTTTTTTTTTTTTTTTTTTTTTTTTTTTTTTTTTAAACCGTGAGGAAAGAGAGGGGGAAAAAAAATTAAGCGTCCTATGTAGCGTAACAGCAATAAAATCTTCAGAGAATGCCATTAGCTTTGAAAAAAAACCCTAAAAGCTTTATTACAAACCGAGCTTTGAAAATAGGGGGGATTAGGAGTCTGAAAGGGTCCCACAATGGTTAGAAGAAAAGGTTTCATGCTAATGAGGTTAATGCCCTTTGTATCTCAGGACTCCACAACTTCATTACTCCCTATCTCCGGCTGCACCAAGCGGCTCAGAACACTGCAATCCACTCCAGCTCTCCCCTGCCTTGCCTAGAGAAGGATTTGATAGCAGCTCTGTTCAAACTAGATAATTATATCTTTTCAAGTCGGAATTAAGATAAAGAAAGTGAAGCAAAGGCGGCTAGCCTTGATCCACTGCAAACAAATTTGGCGCACTTTCGAGTCTCTCTCCCCCTGCCTCAATAGGCAGGACAGGCAGCTTATTAGACCCTCATTTGCTTTATTAATTCATCTATTTAAAGTGGCAGGATTAAAGAGAGGGAGAGAGAGGGAGAGCCTAATGTGGGACAGTGGATGCCAGGCAACGTGGAAATATAAATATTGGCGAGATGCTATCCGAGCGGGCGGTTAAAAATACATTTTCTATTAAATAACTGGGAGGGGTGGGGGAGGGAAGGTAGATTTCGGGTAGCGAATTACAGACCGCGGCGGATTTTTGCTGCTCGTTCGAATGAGATATCGGTGCCTGCCCGCAGGCGGTGCCTCGACGGCCGCAGTCCTCGGGATCTACAGCGGGGGACGCGGGGGTTTTCGACCCGCACCTTCCGCAGCGCTGCGGAGTGAGGGAGCGCGGAGCGGCGCCGAAGATTTCCCCTCGATCTCCCCTCTCCCTTATGGCTGGAGGCTACGCTGCCACTCGCCTCGCCTCCTGTCCACCCGGCCGTGCCCCAAATGTGGCACCTCAGCTCACGGAGCTCCCACCGCTCCCCCCCAACCTCCCGGGTCCTCTTCCCTCAGCGCTGCCATCGTACTGCCGCAATAGCACCGAACCTGAGCTCGGCGCTGCCCGGCTTTGCTCCGCACACAGCATCTGTCCGCCCCGCTTTGGCCTTTTAACCCTTTCCCTTCGAACACAGCCGGCGGCTCTCGGTCTTTCCCGGCCGTGGGCTGATAGGGTCGTGCCCCTCAATGTTCCTGTCCCCGTTTGGAGTCTCTAGTTTATTGTGCTGCTGAACGGCGTTTATTTTTCCCTCTCCCCTCTGGTGGATCTCGCCGTTACTTCGGAAATTAGCAGTTACCCATAATTAGCGAGTCCGGCCCGTAGGAAATAGGCACAGCCGGGGTAGCTCCGAGCGGACCTCTCCCGATAGCTCTCCCGCTCCCCCATCCACAGCCGCTGCTGTACCCCCGCACAGGGCCCCGCTGCTCGGTGCGACGGGAGTTTGGAGAACCTCCTGACCCCGAGCCGCAGCCCCTCTCTTGCTGGGACAGCATTAACCGGGAGGACCACGGTGGAAATCCGAAGGGCCGTCCGTCCCCTCCCCTCTCCCTCTTTTAATCACCCTTTGCAATTAGCGCCTGTTGCGGGATCCCCGCACCCAGCCCTTCCCCAGCGGTTCGGTGGGGGCTGCGTTTCCGCTCCCCTCCGCTCCCGGAGCGCCGAACCGCCCCCGTCCTTCTGTCTGTCTGTCTGTCTGTTCGTCCGTCCGTCCCCCCGGGGGGCAGCAGCGGCCGTGCGGGGTTCGGGCGCTGCGGGAGCGGCTTTATAGAGACGCTGGGCACGGAGCGGCCCGGCCTGACGTCAGGAGAACCCGATCCGGCCCGCTCCGCTCCTGCGTCTGAAACTGATCCTTGAAATGAGAGAACAGACTCTACACAATTCCCATGGCCTTGACATAAGGTACAGCGATAAATATACACCACTAATGAGCAATTACCATATAATCACCTTCCAATTAGCTCGCATAATGATGAATTAAACATTCTAGCCTGCTGGATTAGGTTTCTTACTTTGTATATTATTTACGATGGCTAGCTTCTGCTGAGCACCAAATATCGAATGAGATAGGGAATTTCAGTTGGGCTAATTACGCATTCAGTTCACGCCCGGAGTTTTTGTCACCCGCTAAGGAAAGTGCGTTGGAAGGTGGTGTCCATCCCTTTCTGTCCCTCCTTTTTGATGTCCTAAAACAAAACCCTCTCTTTTCCACCGATGCTCGGCTCGGTGCCCTCCCCGTCAATCCCTTTCTTCTCCCCAGGGCCGCACCGACGGATGATGGACCGAGGCTGTCCCCGGGACGCCGAAATAATGAGGGGTGGCCCCGGTGTAGATGGTCGGGACGCAGAAGGGCTCTCGGGGAAGCGGTCTGCACTGTTACATCATTTTAGGAGGTGGGAGGGGACCCCAACCGCAGGTAGAAAGACTCTAGTCCCACTGATGTGGGAATCCCTCCGCGATGCTCCACGCGCTATCCGATATCTGTGCTATTCTGGGGCGGGGGCTCCCAAACCAATAGGTCAGGAGGGAGAGGACGGGTTCTGCTCCTAGGGAGCGGCTTTGGGCACGGGTGTGGTTCTGCAACGGGGGGAGAGGAGCAAAAGCGGCCCCGAAGGTGGAGGGGGAGGATGGAGGGCTGACGGCAGAGGTCTGGAGCTCGGAGTGCTTTGGGAAGGGGACGGGGGGCTGCAAGGAGGAACCCGGCTCATTCTGTGCTGTTAAGCCGGACCCTTGGTGTTGTCTTCACGGATGCGTGAACCAATCCCCATTTACAGCCCTGCCACGCACCGGGAGCTGCCTTCCGCACACCTCCAACGGCACCTGCGGGAAATCCCCCCGGGACCCCACGGGAGTGTGTGTGCGTGTGTGTGTGTGTGGAGGGGGGTGGGTGGGGGGACAGAGGGGGGTGGAAGGACACGGCTGTCAGCCCCCCTCGAGGTGCCTTTGTAAGAGCGGGGTATCAGCAGTGTCTCAGCCAACCCCGGACAGCCCTCGTGCAGCCCCAGCGCTCGGATTCACCTATTATTGTTAATATTATTATCAGGAGGATATAAATTGTCCTGTTTAAAAAAAAAAAAAAAAAAAAGCCAAACAAAACAACCAAACCATACTGGAAGAATCCAAAACAATTTCAGCCCCCGAGTGAGCGCTGACTGAATGAGTACCGGGGACGCGGCCCCAAACACGGCGTGTAGATCAGATGATGTAACTCTGCTGTCACATCCCGAGCGCCGGGAAACGGCCGTTCCGATCCTCCCCGAGGTGAGGAGTGACCGAATTCCCGTTTGTTTGGTTTTTTTTTTTGTGGGTTCGATCTATCGCTGTGCCGGTAACGAAACGACCTGGTGATGGTTGTGCTGTGCTCGCATAGTGCGTCTCTCCGCATAGGGCCGGGCGGCGGGTGTAGGCACGGTTGTTTTATCTTTTGATAAAACAGGGAAGAAAGTGCATTCCTGTGGGTTACAAGAGCGAGAGATTCCCAGATAACTCTCCCGTGGTCTCATTTGTAGCCCACCCGATCACGGTTATTTTATTTGGCAACGTGTGCTCGGGATAAGATGTGCTGCGATGAGACGTGATGGGGTGGGAGGTGATGGGATACTGGGACACGGATGTGATGCTCAGAGCCTTTGGCGAGGCGCTCCCTCCTGTGTCAGCCCCTGCTCCCGGTGACAGCCTGCCCGGAGCTGCCACGCCGCACTTCTCAGGGTTACAAAAAAAGAGGACGAAAGAGGAAGACGGAGTTTGGAAAGGCTGTTCAGACAAAATGTGAAAGGGTCTTTTCATAAGAAAAACGTTATGGCGTTTTACTTCTCGAGGAGTGAGAAATAATGTCAGATCTGGGCTGCAGCACTGACTGAGATCCATAAGGAAGAGTGAGTAACAGAAATGAGGACAGTAAGAGAGCAGAAGAACGGAGAAAAGAGACAGAAGAAATGTGTGAAAAAGGGGTAGAGAGAAACAGAAGAAAAAAAGGAAGGGAAAGAAAGAAATAGAAGAAAGAGAAGAATGAAACAGAAAAAAAAAAAAGAGAGAAAGAAAGAAAAAAATAAAAAGAAAGAAAAAGAGAGAAACAGAGGCAATGAAAGGAAATGCCACGTGCGAAAGGAAAGCAGAAGGTTGCAGTGTGGAAATTAATGAAGATGTCACACAGCCGTTGTCACACGAGCATGGGGAAGGGTCGCGAGTTCAACACGGGCCGACTGGGAAATTCACGCCGATTTGCCTTTGGGAAAGCCAAGGGCTTTCGGAAATCCCCTTTCTTTCCACTACTGTGGCAATGTCCCCAAAGGTTGGGTTCGTTTTTTTTTTTTTTTTTTTCCTCCCGTAAATACAAGCGGCTCCGAGGACCCCGCTCGGGTATCCCCGTCTGCCGGAGCCCCACCGCAGCCGCAGGAACGGCTCAGCCCCGCGTGTCCCCCCGTTGCGCAGAGCCGGAACGGAGCTGGGGACATCGCCGCCGGAACGTGGAGAAAAGGCTCTTAGGGGTGGTTTCTTTTCTCCCAGGGAACCGGGCAGACCCGGAGCCGAGGGGACACAGACCCCGCCGCTCTCCGCAGCCCCGCCGGGTTCCGCATCCGCGGGACGGGACGAGAAGGATACGGGACCGCTCATTTTCGGGTACGGGGATAACTTCAGGCTGCTCCTCCCCGCGACTCGGTTGGAAAAGGAGCACGAGGCGACGCCGACACCAGTTTAATTAATCAAGGCTCTTGTACCTTCGGGGGGATTGCATCAGTTAGCATGAAATATTCATACGGGAGCTCTCCCGAGCCGCTCCGTTTAATCATCCCTGCCGCAAACGCAGGGCTCCGGCTCTCTACGCGTGTGCCATTGATTTCCGTGACCTCATCTGCACACCTCCGGGGGGCGGGACCCATTCTGACAACCCCCCCCCCCCGGAGGGCACCGGTGTCCGTCCCGTCCCGTGTCCCCTCTCAGCCCGCGGCCGCTGAGTTTTGCACTCAGACAGTTCAATTGCAGCAATTCTATATTCCTCTAAAAAAAAAAAATAATAAAAAAAAAAAAAAAAAGGAGGAGTGGAGGGGCGTAAAGCAAAACACCCAGGAGGAAAAGAATTTACCGTCGATTAATTTAAACCAGTTCGAATGGACGGGCTGTCAGTTCTGTAAGTAAATGACGCCGTGTTGATTCAGATGTTTCTCGCCGTGATCACTGCCGGACCCGCAGCCCTCGGGAACCCGCACGGGGAGAGGATTTCGGGCTCTGAAGCGATGAGCCCGGCTCCCACCTCTCCATCAATCACGGCTTTATTGGGTGTCACCCGGCGGGGTGCGGGGAGAGCAGCGCACGTTAAGTGGTGCCATTAGGCTGCAGCGCAACAAGCGGAGAGGAGGTAATTGGCAGCAATTGGCGGCCCCAGTCCGCTGACCTGTTAATCTGCTGCCACCAACGCTCAGCCAGCAAAGGAGGGGAAAAAAAAGAGCGGGGGAGAAAAGTCTCACCGGCAGCAAAACGCGGTGTTTGGGTGGGAGGCCCCGTCCCACATCCCGGTGTCTGGGAGGTGTGCGAAGGGAACTCGCACGGGAGGAGGCCGATCTCTCCAAAACAATTCCCTCCCAAGGTTACATTGCGTCTGGGAGAGGAGATGGGCCCTGCTGTGGCTGAAAGGAAAACGCTGTCAGGGATTTTTAACAGGTGGCTCTGAGCCTGCCGTGCTGTGAGGAGCTCAGGATAGGAGCCATGACAGCCCCCAGACCGACCTCGTTCTACAGAAAGTGGAATTCAGGTGGGATCCATCACCATCACCACCATGGTGTATTTCTTTTTCCGTTTCTTTTAATGTCAGAAGACGTGCAGCATTCTCAAATTTACTTCTTTTTATTGCAGTTTTACGTCTTTTTCTTTAACTGTGAAGTTTTGGTTAACAGAGAGCAGCTGTGGATTTCCCATCCCTGGAGGTGCACAAGGTCAGGTTGCATAGGGCCCTGGGCAGCTGATCTTCTGGGTGGCAACCAGCCCACAGCAGTGGGTTGGAACTACACAATCTTTAAGGTCCCTTTTAACCTAACCACTCTGTGATAATCATTGGGAAAACTCCCTAGAAAATGACCTTGGGATCATATTACAAACATATGGCCCCAATCAGTGGCCCTCACTGGGCAGAGACAGACCCCATATCTGGGTCCCACACACAAGGACCTGGGGTATTTTGTTATTATTCATAAATCCTTCACACTGGTAAGTTTCAGACTTTTCTTATTGCTGATGAGCTGCTCTCTCCCACACGTGCACACAGTTGATCTACTCAGAACACGCTTGGATTCAAGTCCAAATCAATGAATAAATTACACAGATGGGTTTCGTTGCTTCTATATTTGCTACATATAACAAATCAGCAAAAATGTTCAGCTCGTTAGCTGGGACAATGCAATAGCAGAGGGGTCAAATACGAGCATGAAAGAAGTGCTCATTTTTTTTCATGTGCTGTGACTGATGGTTGGCAGAGCAGCCATGGTTTATACCAGGCATCTCCCCTAATATAATGTACTTGTGAGAAAGCCCAAAGTGTTAATACATGACAGAATTAAAAATAACTCTCTTAGGCTAAATTATATGTTGTGGAAAGTTCCAGCTATGTTCATCTCATGACATTATTTTAAAGCAGACGAGCCATTTTTTCTTAAATGAAATATAACTGCATCCCAGTAGCAGCTTAACCATTGCGATGGGTGTATGCAGCATGTTTGGGTTATATACTAGGGACTGACAAATCTACACACTGTAAAATGATGGTTTTATCATAGAATCATAGCATGGCTTGGGTTGGAAGGGACCTCAAAGGTCATCTAGCTCTAACCCCTAGACCTAGTTCCACGTGCAGATCAGTGGTAGAGTTGTGATGGAGTTGTGCACATACGCATGGCACTTGTTTGGCACATTTTCTTAGCTTTTAGGGTGTCACAAATACCCCCCTTTTTTTTTTCTCTCCACCATCAAGTTATTAATCTAATATAAGGATGGAGCCATTGAGCCAAACCCTCCCACTTCAGCCCCTGGGATGACTATGGTGTTTGTGTCCAGATCACTTCACTCCTTGCACTGCCAACTGATATACACTCTGATCCATACATGGCCCAGAAAATCTCCTGAGCACCACAGAGACCTTTAACCATGATGTATCTCTTGGACCATTTCCATTTAAGGATTCACTGCTGGTGTGTGCTGCACCCCAGTGAGCACTGGTGGGGCTCTGTGCTCTGCACATGGCAATCCCCAATGCCTGAAAAGGCAGAGACATGCTCGGCCATGTGCCCTCCATCTTACCTATTAATTTTCTTTTATTCTATTTATTATTATTATTTTTTTTTAGTCTGTTTGGCATCTATTTGAGATGCAGGTGGCATTTTGGCAGACTGCACTTAAAATGACTTCCAAGTGGGATAGCTCTGTGTAATGGAAATAGGGAGGGTCCTCCAACCTGGGGTATTGCAGGAGAGCTGAACCCTGTCTCTGCCCATTCCCTCTGAGAGGAAAACAAGCTGAGCATCTTCTACATTGTACCTCTAGGACACACTTCTCATCCATCAAGAAGGGAAGCAGGGCAGGTGGATGTCTGCCCACAGGTTCTCCACAAGGACAAACATTGTTCCTTTGTACATCACCCGGTGCAGGGAAGTCCTGGTCCATTCCTAAAGCTGCCAGGGACTCCTGCAGAACAACCAGCAAGAACACAATACATCTGCTGCCGAGCTTGCAAACCTTTCATGTTATTTATGTACTAATCTGAACAGCGTGGGCCAGATTTTCATCTTAGTTATGCTGGAGTAAATGAGATATGGGTTTGGCCTCAGATCCAGAAGATCTATAGTCAATCAGTGCTCCTAATGTGCTCATCATGGAAATATCTTGGCATGGTGCGGCTGGCCCACTTCAGTGTGACTAGAATAGCAAAGCATTATATTAAGCAAACAGAACAGTTTGATTTATAGATTTGTGGTAAGAATAGTTCAGTTTTCCAGGGTGTTCAATTTAATTAACATTCTCCAGGGAAAAAACTGCTATTGTTTTCCTAACCACATGCCTTCCAATACAAAATAAACTCTTGCTGGTGTGTATGTGCTGCTTAATTATCCTAAATGGTTCCTTTTGAAAGTTGTCTATTGACCTGCTTCTACACTTCACAAGTGGAGCATATCCCATTCACTCGAGAGTGTGTATCTACCTGCACTCAGCAGGTACCAGATGAATTTTAACTCTGCAAAAACACGAGCACAACCTGCTGCATGCTGCACTGCCAAGCGCTGTGTGCAGATAGGGCAGAGAGGGGAGTGTGCACAGCCAATAAATGGCAGCAACAGGACCAAGGAATCATAGAATTGTTTGAATTGGATCTGAGTCTGGTCCAGCTCCTTGCCGTGAACAGGGACATTTGCAGCTCAGTCAGTTGCTCAGAGCCCTGTCCAGCCTGACCTTGGGTTTTTGCAGGGATGGAGCATCCACCACCTCTCTGTACAACCTGTGGCAGTGCCTCGCTACCTTTACTGTAAAAAACTTCATCCCTATCACCAGTTTAAATCTCTTCTCTTTTAGTTTGAAACCTTTTCCCCTTGTACTATCACAGCAGACTCTGCTAAAGAATCTGTCCCATTCCTTCTTATAACCCCTTCTAGACACTGACAGGCTGCTCCCAGGTCTGCTCAGAGCCTTCTCTTCTCCAGGCTGCACAGCTCCAGCTCTCTCAGCCTGTCCTTGCAGGGAAATGCTGCATCCCTTGGGTCATTTTTGTGGCCATCCTCTGGATGCACTACAACAGGTCCAGATACAATACCTGCAGCCCTAAGTACTCAAGAGCTCCCCCATGGTTTGGTTGTGCTGGTTTTTAGATTAAGGTGCAGCACAGGCTGGTCCCAAGCAGCATCTTGTACGAATGCTGTGCTAAGCCTGGTGCCATCCTTTGGGACGTGCCTGCCTGCCACCCCTGGGATCTTGCTGCTCCTGAAGATGGAGAGCAAGAAGGTGCTGGGGCTCCACATATCCTGGAGCTTAAGTGGGAACAGCATGGGGCACAGTGAGTGCGGTGGTGTGGGATGATGGGAGGGCGAGCTGTTGTGTCGTTGAGTCAGAAGTGAGAGCTGGCTGTAGCCGGCTCCAACTGAACACAATAAACAATCCCACTTGCAACATGCTGTACTATTTAAGGGCTCGGAGATGCCACTGGGAGCTTTGCCTGGATAGCAAGCAGAGAGCAGGTCCTTATTTTCTCTCATGTCTCTCAGACGTAGTACAGCCCCACATGTGTGATGGGGCTGGGTAGTGTGGGGAAGAAGATGGTGAGAAGGACAGCCCCACAGCACTTCATTGCTGCTCTCTCGCCTTTAATTTTTACTTTCCAACAGCAGCATCTCAGATTTTTTCCCATCTTGGGTAAAAAATAAATCCATATTCTAGGAAAAGATTAGATATTTTTCTCTCTGCTTTGCAATGCAAAGCAATTTATTGCAAGGTCCCAGAAGTTGTGTTGCTCCCTCCCGCAGCACCGTAGACTCAAGCATAAAGCAACAGGTTAAAATATATTTGTGTGTTCATTAGTAAGATGCTAACTGACATGTTAAACTGGTCAAAACAGCTGGCAGATTTCTCCCTAACATGACTATGTGTAGTTTTTGTAAATGTGGAGGCAGCTTTCCTGAGAAGCATATTTTAGACACATCTAAATTATATTACGAGTCAAGGCCCAATTTGGTAACAAGCTGTGAGACATCAAGGATATTTTAATGAAGAATTCACGCTGGAAAAATATATGTCACAAGACATATGAATAGATGCCTCCATGATTACTAACCCTTTGCTCCCCGTGTGCTGATTTATGGTTAAATGCAATGCACTAGGATTCAGATGATGTCCGTGCCTCCAAATGGCCACTTGGGTCTCTTCTCCAGAAGGCAGCACTCAGAAACAAAGCGGCATCAGCAGAGATGCCTGAGGTTTGATTTGAATTTTGCTCCAGTTGACTGATACTATTTATACCCCAGGCTAATCAGAACCAGGGCTGTTTCATCACACTAAATGTCAGGAAAAATATATCATGTGCATCAAGGGAGAAATCTTGGCCCCACTGAAGTCAATGGCAAAACTCCCATTGATTTCAGTGGGGCCAGGATCTCACCCTGAATAAAAACTCATGTTTTAGGCACAGTTTAAATGGTGATGGGTTTATCTGTGAAATTATTAAAGAATTTCTTTGGGGAAAGTTATATTGTTGAAATGCAATTATGTATTTTTGTAGCCTCTACAGAGCTGTTGATGCCTTCACAAGCAGTTCAAAGGAGCTTGAGCAGGCCCACTTCAAGGCTAAATATGTATGAAGTGTGGTTGGGCAGCTATTAGAAGACATAAATGAGTGCAATTCAATGTCTTCAGACAAAATTTCACTGAAAAGCTCTTGGGTTTGCATCTGGATGATCCAAATGTGAATATTTTTCCTTCTGAGTGACGTGGGATCTCACCAGGGCTCCAGTGCAGCGGATGTAACATATTGGAGTTGATGAGCCTGTTGGACATGAGCTTGCAGCTCTCTGTCCTGCTCCCACACTAATTGAACACAGCCCCAGGCCTGCGATGCCTACCAGGCTCCGGCAGCACTGAGCAGACCCAAAGATCTCGGTTGGGAGGTGGGCAGCTTATCGCTGCTGGCTTTGGACATCCTCAGAAAGGTCTGGGGAAGCCCTCCATTCCACAGCCTTCTCTATTTTTTCAGTTGAGGGTTTCTCATCTTCCTAGTCGGCACTGCAGACGAGCAAAGTGTTAAAACTCACGAGCTTCCATACTTGGAGAAGCCATGTTTTGCTGTGACAGTTCGCAAGTAGAAAAGCAGGCTGGTTTTCTCTGGATATTTAGCTCACATTGTGTATTCCTCCAGCTATGTTCCTAATACTTTGAAAAGTATCAAGTGATCAAGAACCTAGCTTTGCATTTCAGTCAAAAGAATGTCTAGTAATTACAGAAAACAAGAAAACTGTATACAAACAGTACTCGGTGATTGGAAAGCACCATTTTCATCTTCAAAGCTCTTTGCTGTAGTGAATGGATCACACTTTTAACCAAAACCATAAATCTTATATCCGAAATATTCCCTTGTTTTGAACGGAGATAATCAGGCTGATTAATTTTTTCACGATTTTCCCTGGAAACCACACTGTGGCATTGCTTCAGCACTGACTGCCCACTTTGCACAAACACCGCTCGTTCCTGAAATACTTAGGTTTCCTGAGAATTTACAGTGGGTCTCTTCCAAGTACTCAGTAAGTCTGATCTTGTTTAAATTACGTGAATGGACAAAATTATAGCCTTTGATGCTACGCTGTGAAAACATTTAATCTATTTTGTTTTTAGCTTTCCTTTGACTGGTACAAGAAACAAAGCATGGGAAAGTAGGCACGTCATGATTTATGGGTGAGTGGCCAGTCACATTTGGAGCTAATCTGTTTTCCAAACATTTATACTTCCTAAGAAACATTTTCTCCAAAAGGATAGCTCCTGGAAGTGGCTGCAGGACTGGTCAGAGAGGGGGAAAACATGACATTTGATGTAGTCATCCTGATTAAGGTCCTGTCCAATTAGGTTTAATGAGACAGAGTGAGGGAACCATCCTAAAATACACCGAGGAGAGGAAAATATTAAGAAACAAAGAGGCTTCTGGTCTCAAAGCAGCACAGAAAAGAATTTCAAACCATCCTGATGAATGAGCGTGACCACAGCTTGATGGAGGGACAAAAATGGGACAACTTTGTCTCTGAGAGCTCATGTTGAGATTGGAAAAGCAAACAAAAAAGTAAATCCTTTCACTTCTAGACCGCTAATTTGGCTCCACCAATAAATTAGTCACAATCATCTGATAGTTATTGAGCATGTTCTCCCTGGAACAAACTGGTGGTCTCAGCACTGGCTTTAGGGGACATCTGGCAGTATTCTAACAAAACAGGATTTCTGCTTGCCATTATTGCTGGCCATCTCCATAGGAAGGCCAAAGGACTCTTTGAGCAAGAAATTAATAACCATAAAAACAAAAAGCACAACAATAGTTATTATTATTACTATTAATAATAATATTATACTAATAATTAATATTAATTCACAAGAGGAAATTATACAACTGTATGAGGATGGCAGCAATCACACAGCCAAGGGGGATTTCTGTAAAGCAGGGCTGAGATGTGAGATGTCTGGGGCTGGATTGGGAAAGCATCTGTGACCACCACTATCTTGGCCAACAGAGAAGGGCCAGACCAGGGTTTGTAGCCCTGTAGAAACACAAGCACCAGCTGAAGGAGCCCAGAGTCCCACTGTCGTAGCCAGCAATTACCATGTAGCCACATCTCATGTCCTCTGCATTGACCCAGGCAGCTGATAGCAAGCCCAACCACAAATTCCTTTTGCCTTTGTTTTCCTGTCTTCTCTAGAGAAAAGAGAAAAACTTTCAGAGTCCGTAAGTCCTAACTCCCTTATGATCACTTCACTGATGTATAAAGAGAGAATTTTCACCAAATCCATGATAAGGATTGGAACATAATGCTTAGTCATTCCTATGTTGGCCCTAAGGTGATAATTTAAATGAATTTTGCATTCTGTGCTGATTTATGGTGGCTAAATTAATGTAATAAAACTTCCCAGACCCTTTTCATGTGTATTATTGATAAAAACACTCACTAAAAGAAATGTGAAAATCTATCTTTGTGAGCTCTAATACTCGATGCTGGCATCTGTTTTTCATTTAACAGGATGACTGAAATGAATGTAACTACAAAAAAAAAAAAAAAAAAAGAAAGAAAAAAAACTCAAACAACCAAATGTGTACATATCATTGTGCAAAAATGGTAATTTCATCACTCACTGATGATCAGCTCTGATTTATTTGGGCAGACTCTTAGTGTCTGCCTTTCATTCTCACCCAGAACTTGAGTTCAGCAGGAGTTTTTCTTGGGCAAGGTCTTCAGGCTCTGACCCAGACGTATCCATCTGCAACAACAACAACTGGAAAGGGCCATACACACTGCAATAGCAGAGTGAGTCAGAAATACGGCGGAAGGGTTCAAGTTTCCATTCCGTCACGGTCTCCTGTGCTTCGACATTTAGAAATTTTTATGCACAGTGTTAGAAATGTCCCATGGAGAGGTGGGAAAACTCAGCATTGCTGAGTCAAACCCACCCGAATGCCCCATGATGGCATCTGAACATGTCCTTGAAAGAATATCTTGGTGACTTTGTTCGCATGAATAATGGAACAACCACAATGGTGCAGCCAGAACAAATGTCATGCCAAATCCATCAGGCAGGCAGCAGCATCAACACCACTGTGCTAAATCAGGGCTAGGACACTTGGACCAGTGAGAAAGACACCTGATTGGGCTGTACCTCTCAGCCACCCCCCTGCTTTCCAGCAGTTTTTCCTAATGGCATTTCTTTCAGATTCCTGCCTCTTCCAATTCTTCTCAATGTGCAACATCACAGCTGTATGGCTGTGAAACAGTGTGGAAAGGGAAAAATCCTCAGGAATTTTGGATCTGCAACCTTCAATCAGCCTCGGGGGAGCTGTCCAGGCTCAGAAGACATCCATCAAGTTCTTACTCCAAACAAATCCTCTGTCATCTGCCTTATCCCGTACCCTCTGAAGCCAGTGGGAGTCCTACCAGATAATTCAATAGAAATTGGCCCAGGACTCACCTAAAACACACCTGTTCCTTACTACATAATGTGATAAGCTGCGAAGGTTTGTTTTTTAATTGGACACTTAATACCAGCTTTGGCAGATGATTAAACTGTGATTTACTTCCAAGGGAGATAAGAAGTAAATTTCAAAGGAGTTCTGGATAGGTGGTTTAACAGCACAGTGATTACACAGGGACATTTTGGAAGAACGGGGCAAGGCTAAAGAAGAGCCAGGCATGGGAGTTATTTATGCTCCTACACACAGAAGACTACATGTGATTAGAAAAAGACAACAAATTAGAGCAACGTTTAAGTAGTTAGAAAGTAAGAGATTCTGATTGGACATCAAAATTGGCTAACAAATGTTTAATCAGGAGCCAATGAGGAATGTGTTTCCTCTTCAGCTGAAGTGGAAGTGGCCAGCACTATCAGAATGTCGATGTATACAAATCAAACAGTAAAGCTGAGCTGTCTCATGGGTAAAATAAAGAGGCATGAAGTAGGGACTTGTCAGTCATCAAAGCCCTTATTAATAGCAACTGCAGCTTAAGGAGCGTGGCTTCTTGTTGCAAGGAAGTTACAGCACTCCAATGAGAAAGCAAACATTTCATTTCATGCAAAGCAAGCATTACATGACAGAATGAAGAAAAAAGAAAGGTTGGTGGAAAACAGATTAAACTGGAAGACTGCATATGGGATACTAATAAAGCCTTTTTTTTTTTTTCATTCTGCATGACAAAAATATAATATTATCAAGCACAGTATTAAAATAGTCTGACTCAATAGATGGGCTTCATCTGCCACATTCACCTGGTTTTTCTGCAAATACGTGATATTTTGCAAGGGCTAATTTCAACTTTTGTTCAGCTGGTTGAGATTACTGTAGGCTTCCTTGTGAAGATATCAGCTGTAGTTCTCTATGCAGAAGGCATTGTAAGTAATGAAGATAAATCAATGGCAGGGCCCAGAATAGTCTATCTTCTGTACCCAGACATGGACTACTGGGACTGTTTTGAGCATAGAACAAAGTGCCTGAATGTGGCTACTGTTTTAGGCTAGGCTATCTCTACTGAAGCTTTCTTCTCCTCTACTTCACTTGTGAATATGAATACTGTTCTAGGTCCATTGTAAATGAGAGGTAGAACAGAAGTAACAGAACAGAAAGAGTAAAAGCAACAGGTATTTCCCTATGAAGATATGATTGTTTTGAGATGAAACTGCAAAATGGTAGAAAGGCGTGATGTGAAATAGAATATGATCTGATGGCAAAGTAAAAGCAGCCTCAGACATCACTAAAGAGGTTTTGCACTTACCTACTGGCATCACTAATTTAATCATTTTCGTCAGAATACATTTTTTAGTTTTTTTCCCTGAGAATACTGAAAGGAACAACATTCTGCCTGGTGTGTGTAACTAGGTCAAAACCTGCAGTAATTACAGAATAATGGCTTGGAAAGGCAATATTTCAGGACAAGGTGTTTCAAGGCAACAACTTCAGTAGTAAGAATGACAATGGTATTTATTGCAGGAAATCCCTTGCAAGAAAAATATCTGCCTATTACAGACGGCAATAAAGTAAAAATTTCGCCTCAGGCGTATTTCTTCCTAAGGCAGATCAGTAAATATCTGAGTTGCAGAAACATTAAAATGCCTGTAACTAGTAAGAATTTACAGTTCTACAAAAACGTTGTCAACAATATGTAGAAGTGCTTTAGAGATAAGTAGGTATTTACCCAAGATTTATGGATTATGGTATTTTGTGACATCGTAAAATGTGGAGAATCTGAGCACACGATTATTTAACTGGTCAGCCAAAGGCTCTCCTCAGACTATTAGGTGGTGCCATACATCACCACTGGGGTTATTTCCTTGAAAGGTCCTGGAAAAGGTGTTGTATATCACAAACAGCCCGTGACCTCAGAAGCCAGACTGCAAGCACCTTTTCCTCCATTAGCAGTCAAAGTTAATACCCTTTATGTGTGTGTTTTCTTTTCCTGAAAGAAATTAATTAGCTTTGAGATCCTTTATTCCAGATTGAAGCCATGACCTCTGCATTATGATGCTGTTGGTAATCGACTTAATTTTGAGTCTGATGATTCATCATGCACTCATTATATGTGATTTTCTTGTGCGTTCGTATAATTCATTAAAAGAAAGTGGAGTTATATACACCTACTTAAAATGGATTGAAGGAGAAATCAGCCACAACAATTTACTGCTTTCATACAGCATGCTTCTAGTGTTTGCTGACTCTGATGAAGTCAGGATTCTCCCCCCACATTTCATAGCTATTTAGCATATAGGGCCTTGGGTTTTGTGGAGCTTGTGTTAGCTGCTTTTAGGTGTGTTGCCCCAAAGGCATGTTCAACTCTGTGCTCCCAGACCAGAATAGATTGATTAAGTACAGGAAGGTAATTAAGACCTGTAGTTCTGGAGGTGATCTATCCATTCATAAATTCCTTCTTGTTTCCTGCTCCCTCCTTTCCCTTTCACCTTCCCAAAGAAGAAATGGCACTCCATGGCCCAGGTCTGTATGTTACTGTGCAGAACTCAAGTGCAAAACTGGACACTGATCTCCTGGAGGAACCACAGAAAGGACAAAACAAAAGTTGTCCTGGGAGCCAGAGCCCTACCCTGGTGGTATGGGGTCAGGGATCCAAAGGGAATTTGAGAAGCTACTGGAGAGGCCAGACTGCATGGAGGTGTCAGTGTGGTGTCTCTTCTTTTCGTGGAAAGGGACATCAGGAGCTAAAGGAAAGACCTTACTGCTGGAAAACGTCTGAAAAATGAAACAGCAGAGAAACCAATCGACACAGGGGATTTGCAGCAGCCAATGAGAATGGAGGGATTTGCATATCCAGAGAGAAGCTGCTGGGAAAGAGCTGCAAAGGGATTATGCAAATCCCTGATTGGGTGAAGGTGGCTGATTGCCAGAGTAGGAGATGCACACGCTGCACCGTACCTGGGTAATTATGCAAATTGCACACCCCCAGCCTAAGAGCAGGGCAATTGGCTAGATGAGGGAAATTGCAGTTCCGCATCAGTAAGTGTCCGGCGCTCAGCAATCACACCTCTCTGCAGGATGCATTCAGCACAGCAGCAGCCTCTGACAGCTCCACCCCGTCCATCGGATGCTTGGACGCACTATCGAGCAAGTGGGTGTTTGGATTGCCATTTGCATTTACAGAGACTGGCATCAGAGGGATAAGAAAATGGAAGCTCAAATGAGAACTTCTCCACGTTGCCTGCAGTTGTGTGATCCCGGTGCAAATCTATTCTTGATCAAAGAAAGAATGCAGTTGCCAAGTAGATGAGCTCCCTTAACTGACATGGGAGAGATCTGTAGAGACTGGAGATACAATCTAAACATCTGATTTGTAGTACTTATAATAATATTTATTCTGAGATTTTTGGAAAAGCAATGACACTTAGATTAATGACAAGAAGACAACACTGTCCAGACGTAATTACAACCTAAATGTAATATTCAGAAGTTTCCTTTTATTCTTTTTGTGTCCCCTTTTTATTCCACTGTGCACAAATACATGCCTACGTGTCTTCAGTCCAGCATCAGTTCTCAAATCCAACATAGCAATATCTCAAACTAATTTAATTTCACCCTGAACAGTTTTTAACATTTTCAGGAACTTTTTGCAAAAGGAAACTTCATCCCCATGGACACCAAACTCTGAAATGCTTCTGTAATTTTCACTCAGAATGCTGAAATGGCAGGATTCAGAAATCTTGGGAAGTGCACTAATGATGTTGTACAATTGACTGTAAGATGATAAACTCCATGGTTTCCACAGCTGATGGGCAGATGGATATCAGACATCAAGGTGATGGGCACAGTTTGAAAACAAGAATATAATTGAGGAAGAGCTGGACAGGTTGGAAGAAAAGGAGAGGACTGTCCAACTCCTAATATGGCACATCATAAGATCTCACTGAGCACATTGGCAATGAATTCAAATATAGATTCATAGAATCATTAAGGTTGGAAAAGACAACTGAGATCATTTAGTCCAACCATCAACCCACCCCCACTATGCCCACTAAACCATGTCACTCAAATATGCAGTGACAGCTGTACAGTCACCAGGTCAGTTCTCTGGGAGGTCAGTACCACTACCAATTTCCCAGCAGAGCCCATGCTAGTGAAGAAAAGATAAAGACGCCTCCATGAGATTTTCCCCACTGAATTATTCCCTTATTTCACCTAATTATTCCTGTGGGAGGGCAGAATCAGCTTCTGTATGTAACAGGTTACTGGGGATATTGCCAAATGCTCTTAGTCCTGAAGGACCAATTAATTTTAATGGAGGCTCCCCTGAAAATAGAGGAACAAGACCAAGTATTATTGCAATGAGAGTCAGTGTGCAATTGCTTCTGTGAAAAGAGATATATTAATGTGCAAGGCAGAAAGGCCAATCTAAACTGGTCTGCAGGAAGGCCAGGATGCACAAGCAGATCTACAGGAAGCCCAGATTTGCTATTCCCTCTGCCCATAAAGCAAGCTTGTTCTGCCATTCTTATTTTTAAAATTAGATGTCCCTGGACAAAAGATGGGAACAGTTCTGGTATGTCTTTGACACTGATCTTTGAAGCACAAATGTACACATGGGCAGTTATACCTTGAAGCCACAGGATGCAGACAGATACAGAACAGTGATCTGTGGTGAGCAGAGGCTTACAGGAGTGGTTTGTTAATTAATGTTCACTTCTGTCTTTCTCTTTCTTTTAATAAGCAAGGACATGTTTGCAGAACGTCAAGTTCTGATAAGTGATAGCTCCTTGAATACTTAAAGCCCACTTTCATGGAGCTGTAGGACAAATATGACTTAAATAATGTGTATCTGCCATGGCAGCTGTTCCATAAAGCAAAGAGATTCAAAGAGAAAAAGATGTGAGTTGCATTTGGTGAATTCATTCTCAGCATAAGTTACTTCGAATGCCACATATATGCAGAAACACACTTCATCTATTTATTTCCCCATGCCTACTACATTTCTGCTGCAGGCTGTGATGTGCTTGCCTAGGGAACCTGGCGCAGTGGTGCTTAGATGACCTTACTGACACTGGGAATTTGGTCCTGCCAACATTGCTACCCATTTTGTACCATCAAAAGTGTTCCAGGAGAAAACTAAACCAAAACAAAAATTCTTGTTCAAATCTATTTTAACCATACCTCTATTCTTAAATAACTATTATTTTTTAAAATGTGATCCGTGGTTTTAAGTACTTCTGGACTCTACCAACCAAGATAGATCTAAAATTGGTCAAGAAGGCACAAAAAGATGGGGACATTCTAGGAAACCTTCTTGACTTTTCCTCTGTCCTGGCAGAGCAGATGATGTCTGGGAGGGCCAGCTAGCTGGAACGTGAGAACTTGATAATGTACATGATATTACACCTTCTGCAGTGATTCTGGCTGTGATGCAGCTTCACACTAATTCTTCCCCACCTGTTGGAATGTGCAGCAGAAAAGACACCGAGGATGGTGAGAGCAATAGGACTGCTGCAGAGTTGCTGCAGGGTCTTGGGGGCCTGCCATGGAGCCAAGCTGGCCTTGCTGCCCTGGGGTCTTTTTCTTAAAAGGTGTGATTCTGTAGTGCTCAGAAAGGCTGATTTATGGCAGTGGGAAGGGCATCTCCTTCTCCTTGCTGTATGGGCAGTAAGTATTTTTTTAAGGATGTTTCAGTCTAAATAATACAACCTTGTCATCATGAAATACTAACAAGCTTGAGGCAAAGAGCCAGGTGTTACACTTGTTGCAGAACTAGTTTTTTTTGGCTGGCTTTAAGCGGAACAAAAGTTTTTTTTTTGTCCTTCTTTTTCACAGTGTTGGTCTATATCTGCTTGCCTGCAGAACCGTGTGGGCAGCAGCTATCAACAGAGCACTGATTCCTGTTATTTTGCACAGAGCAATGCAGAGGATGTCAGCCCACTGTGAGAGAGGTGGAGCAGAATGTGATGCATCGCAAGCCCTCCTCATGGTCACAGTATCTCCCATCCCACTTGTGGTGGTGGTGAATGGAAGTTATGAGCAGTCAGCACTGCTTCAATGCCAGTGACATTACTTATAGATTGGAGCATCACAGATCAGATCTGCCTCAGCTCCTCATGGGCAGGTGACACATCAACCACTGTGACAACTGATGTTAATTGGTACCCATGTTGCAGTTCCAAAGGGAAGGCTAAAGATTTAATGGGCAAGGAGTGTGGATGATTCCCATATGCCCCAAGGTGGTCCCTGCAAAGTGAGGTTGGGGCACATGGGCAGTGCTGGGAGCTTTAACCTTGCCATCTGGGCTCCACTGGAGTTGCTGAGGCTCCATTTAAATGGAGCAAAGACCAAAGGGAGAAATGAAAACCAGGGGATTTGAAAAAGAAAAGCATGTTGTTTCTCAAGGATACCTTAGAACTGAAGCAAATATTTTTTCCTGGATGAATGTGCAGCAAAATGGGTGAATTCTTCACATATGTAAATCAGTGGATGCCTTGACTTCATGTAGATTGCCAGTTCAAGTAAATGCACAATTTAGCACCAGATGCTGCCATTTTTCAAGAGATGCATGATTTTACAGGCTACTTACTGATGTAAATCAGATTTTAATATCACCTTAAATGGACAAGTAGGAAATAGCTGCATCATTTTTAGATGGAACCAGCTAAAAACCCAAGTAACAAAACATTCCATGGAAGACAAGTTTAGCTCTGAAATTCTGGCTCCATTTTCTTTGAATTTATTATGATTTATCCTAAGTCTGAATAACACACATTTTTTTGGTGGGCTGCAGGATTTTAGAAATAATAAAAAGAATGCTTTGGAAATGTCGCATCTCTTCACAGCTATAACTCAGCAGTGCAAGAGGCAACATTTCCCAGCGCTAACTGCTCTTGTCTCAGCTATCTATCTTCATGTCCAAAACAGTTTATTTTCAGATCAAGTATGAAAGCAAGGCATCACACAATTTGCTGGCTATAAAATATGCAAAGTATTGCACTACTGGGGCTCATTAGCAGAAACATAGATGCTTTTTAGTAATCCATAAGGTGATACTTGTTAATGAATGCTGCAAATTATTCTAACTACCTACAGATTAATAATAGATATGTCTGTTGCAACAAACAAGTCTCAATTCTCTGGAGAAAACTGGAGAAAGTGGATAATAATTAAAATAAGAGCACAACAGTTATATTTGCAGTTGTGATGCCATCAACTAAGTGGTGGTTATAGTTTGTTTTATGTCTTCTATAAACATTTTGTGGAGTAAGCTTCTAGGTGAATAACACTGCAAACAGCTTGGGCTATGGATAGGAATGGAGAGTGATCTTAACTTTGACTCATGGGTTAAATGCTGCCTAATTTCTGGCAAGTTAAATATCATAGGACTTGAAAACTTTCAGCAGTGATCTCTGCAGATGACCATCCATCCATTTGAAAGGGATTTGAATATGAGCATATAAGTCATGTCTCTGTTCTGGACACTTGGCAAGGTCTCTTGCAGTTTTAATTATAGTGAAGTTTCTAACTTACTGCAGCATGTCAAACTCAGACAAAGAAATATAAAGGAGGTAGAGTGTTTTGAGCTGCAATATATTGAGTACTGTACCCATGACAATAACTGAACAAGGAACAAATATCTGAATGGTAAATCGGTCTGAATATCTCTAAAGACCTTAAAAAATACTACTAAAATTAATTTACTTGGGAGATGCTGGATGGGAACTGTCAAAACATGACCCAAACAAGTGATTGAACACCTGGCAAAGGGACACAGCCAGACTTGGGTGCACAGGTGGAAGCAATATACCTGTGCAACCAGGCTCCACCCCTCCCTAACCTCATAAAGGGCTGGCCACTGCGAAAGAATGTTCTTTACTTGGAGATCACGTCCTTTGGAGTGATGATGAGCCCTGATCCTCAGAAAGAGGTAAGTAATTCTTTTTTTTTTTTTTTTTTTTTTTTTTTTTTTTTTTTAAATATCAGGTTGCAATCATTGTCTTTTGCAGGTGATGCTAAAATGGTTTAAGGAAGTTGTATCTGCTATTGTCTGTTTCTGCAGGTGCGCTGTACTGTTAGCTAACCTTTGCTGTTGACTGAGCTTTGGAGGATGTTTTCTGGTGCGCTGTTCTTGCTTGCATAGCTGTCAGATGACACTGGGCAGATGCCCATGCCAGTTTTGACTAGGGCTGTGCATCTGTGGAAGGATGTATGTGGAGCTCATGAGAGTTACTGAGTCTTGTGCTGGTTAAAATGTATGACTGCGTGGCCCCAAAACAGGCAGATCCACAGTGTTAATCCCAGTAGAGCTCAGCAATCAAATGGAGCTATGTAATCAAACTGTCTTCTACAGGGAGTAGCGGATATAAGGTCATGTTTACTGCTTTTGGATTCTTTAAGGTGTGCCATCTCTGACCTAGGCTTACTCTGAAACTCGTTGAAGCCATGGGAAATATTCCACTTGACTCCTTTGAGCTTTGGACTATTTTTCCCTTGATAATTCTCAAGCCTGCAGATGGCATGCAATTCTGCAAATATAGATGGTGATTTCTGGAGGGCAGGAGGTTCTTTGCAAAGAACCTCCCACTTTTGCTTTGTTGTCAGATAGAAGAAAGTGAATGTTACAGAGCTCTGGAGATATCTTTTGCTGATACACCTGCACCTCAACAGTGATTGAAAACTTTGTCCACAGGAATCCATCATGCTGCAGTGGCCTCAAATAATGGATGAAATTATTCAGTGGTAATGATTCACAACTGGCATTGCATGTGGAATAAGTGACAGGGCAGTTTAATTTGGGTGTATAATCACACTTCAGTCCCTGCGTGATAACCCTCCAAATAGATAAGTTCTCTATTATTTTCTGCTTATATTTAAAATAATTCCCAGATGGTCTTGATTAAAAAAGTGCCTAAACAGATACTTTCATGATCATTTCATAAGTTATAGTGTGTCAGGAACCTCAATGAGCATGATCACTTATGTGAGTTTGGAAGTTAACTCAGTAATTGTTACAACACAGCAGTGCACCATGCACTGATTCAAAATACTTCTCTTCTGTTATCAGGGTGGATTTTTTTCAGTGTTGTATCAGATTTCTGGAAGGGAGCAGTGATGTTTGAGGACCTGAAAACTCTTTCAGGTAGTCTGCCCCACTGGATACAGGGGGACAACCTGAGACCCATCTTACTCAACATCTTTACTTCTTTATCTCCATCTGTCAAATTAGATGATGGTATATAGATGTCTCTTGTAGAACCTTGAAGTCTCTAAGTGGCAGGACATGCTGTGCACATAGATAACTCATGGTTTGCTATGGACACCTGGATAGAAAATTATTGCCAAACCCTTTGACTCTGATGTTAAGTAACTGCTGAAGTGAATAGATGTATTAGCTATTCCTCAGCACTAGTTAAAAATACAACCTACTTTTATTAATTCTCATATAAATCTGATTTCTAAAGGAAACTTTACTATCCTGACATGGGTCTGGGGAACTTCACATTATAGAACAATGTAATCAAATTCAAAGTCAAAATCTAATATGAACATTTACTGGAATTTCAAAAGCATTCAAACTATAAGAATTCAGTGCTTAAAACTGTAGGGAGCTTACTGCTCACAGATCATTGGAAGTATAAAAAAGGACACTTCTTTACTTAAAGGTATGAGTACGTGTTATTTCCAAGTAGGATTAAGTATCTGGACTTCCAGTTACACAATGGAAAATCCCTTTCCGTTAGTAAGATTTAATTAAGTACCTTGATTTCTACAGATGGAAGCTTCGTTTGACACTTGTGGTCAACTTTGAATAAGTGCTAGTAGAAACTGAGTAAATTCTGCAAACTGCATAACGTTGAGTGCTGCTCACTCAGACTTCTCAGAGAGTTCCTTTAGAGCATCTGGAACAAGCGCATTGGAGTCCATGTTGCACTGCTAGAAACCAGAGAAAGAACTGAGATTTGCCTCAGCATACATTAGTTGGTGTACAATGTTGAAGTGAGGTATTGGTGGATACTATGAAAATATGCATGATAATGAAAATATTTTTAAAAGCTGGGTACACAAAGATGACTTGGAAAGGAGCTGAGCTATGAAAATTTTTCCTCTGATGCAGTTTATAAGCCATTTATCTTGCTTTATGGCAAGAAAACCTACCAGAGGACACAAACGCATTCCTACTAGCACAGGAGCCAGTGGGGGAGGTGGGGAAGATCAGCTTGCATATCTACCTTCAAATGATAGCTTATTACCCTAGATTTGAAAACTCCAATACTTCTTCTGTAACTCTGTTTTAAAGATGAAGACTTCTAAATAAACAAAGGTACATATTTTGATGCATTTATTTTGTGAAACAATCCGGATGATATAATGTAGATACGTTGGCACCTTAACCTAGTGAGAGGATTATCTTATTAGACAAATATGTGTAAAAGTAGGTATTTACAGAGCATTAACTTTATGGATCTAGTAAAGGATGACACATACCTATGAGATAGATGGCTTCTAATATTTTAATACTATGCATCAAGAGGGAAAGACATATCTAAAGAAGCATTCAATAAGGCCTAGAACTTTGCTTACACATTAAAGTTTTTTTTCAATCTGCTACCTGAGCAAATAATTGCTATATCCCAAAAATGATTACTACAGATGTATATGGTATGTATTTTATAAACACAAATTTGATTTATTCTCTTTGTGCTTAAGCAGAGGGTGAAGTTCCCCTCCCCTAGTTTCAGCTGGTTGAAATACAGGCGTCTTCACCTGAGTTACTTGCTTGGATGGCGTCTGGACTTTTATGTGATTCTTGTAGTCAATAATGAAGAATATAAGGTGAAGGTCAATAATGAAGAATATAAGGTGAAGAATATAATCTGACCCATTTCTTCCTTTGGTTAGGATGAATTCCCTCTCTACTACATATTTTTCCACTCTGTGAAGTCAAATTGAAAAGTCCACCTGAATCTAGAATTCTACTTTTGACTGCCTTCCTTGTATTCACTCTTGTCATGTTTGCAAGGTGTGCACTCTTGTTCATATGATCACTACTTTACTTGAACTCCTAAGGACTTTAATATGAAAAACTGTTCAACTGATTTAGCCTAACACAAGATCTTTCTAATAATTCAAGTTTCCTACTGCTTAGTTTGCATTTCCATATGCTGCTTTCATCCTTTTTCATCCCTCCCCCACCACATACATCTGGTATATTCTGCACCCATCCTCCTGCTCTGTATTGTAGCAGCACCTCTTCCCTCCCAGATGGCTCTTCATTATGTACACAGCTTTAATGAACTATTTCCTAAGGTAGCTTGGAGGAAGATTTCCCATGAGAATATGCAAAAAAGTAGGAGATGAGTTCTTTTAGAAACTGGTTACTCACAAACATAACTGGATTTGATTAATACTTCATACTATTATATTTACTGTGTGGATTGTTAGAAGTTATTTCTGCAGTAATTGGAAAGTTTTGGTGATGGTTCAAAGTGATGCAGAGAGGAAAATGCAAATAAATGCTCTTACGAAACGAATACAATTTGTGCTATCTACTGAACAAAACATGGTTGGTGAAGAAAGCAGTCAAGAAGTAATGGACTTAAACTAAAAGAAAGTATATTTAGATTAGACATCATGAAGAAATTCCTTACTCAGAGGGTGGTGGCATGGACTGCCTGGAGAAGCTGTGGGTGTCACATCCTTGGAGGTGCTCAAGGCCGGGTTGGGTGAGATCCTGGGCAGCTGAGTTGGTAGCTGGTGTCCCTGCCCATAGTAGGAGTGCTGGAATTGGATGCTTTTTAAGGTATCTTCCAACCCAAGCAATTCTGTGACATGTTATTTAAAATAAATAACTTTGTGAAATGCACCTTTTTCTTCCTTTTTGACTGCCTCTTGTTGGACTTTTAAAAACCAATTTTTTCCTTTAAAAAAGCTTTTGTGGTGCTTTCTGTTATTTGGTGAAAAGATTTCACTGAAATGATCTGATAATCAATGTCTGAGCATGTGATTAGTTGTGATTATCTATCTATATCACACAGCATGGTTTTTAATCCCTGAATAGATTTTCCTCTTGGGATCTGTGAGGACCAAGAGAGAGATCATTGTTAAACAGGAAATGAATCAGAAGAGACAGAAACA
The DNA here is from genome assembly GCF_951394365.1 of Tetrao urogallus. Taxonomy (NCBI): domain Eukaryota; kingdom Metazoa; phylum Chordata; class Aves; order Galliformes; family Phasianidae; genus Tetrao; species Tetrao urogallus. The sequence continues at coordinate 58,849,713 of NC_136818.1, forward strand.
CTTTAGAGATGGTGCACCTGCCAAAGCTGAGGCTACAAGTGGCCTTTTTTACTTAAGGACTATTTCTAGCAATACTGAGCTCTGCAGATTAATTTCATTTTGTTTCCTGTGACCTTTACACGAAATAACAGTACACGTGGTTGTGGTGTACGAGCGTAGGAAAAGGTAGAAAACATTCTGCTTTGTGTTCAGTGAGATCTTCCTTCTTTGCTTCTTGAGTCCTGGTGCATGGAGATGGAAGGAAGCATGGAATGTAGTTCTCTGGCATTTTCTGTTTGGGATTTCAACATGAAGTTGTCTAATCAGTACAAATCCAAAGAAAAGGCACAGTCTGAAATGCCACTGTTGTCTGCAGCACTCCTGAACGTGTTCTAATCAAAATCAGGTCATGGGAAGATAAAACAGATTTGCTCTGAAATGAATGATGAAACCCCCACTCTTTCTCAGCAATAGACTATCTTGGTGAAACAGGAGTGATCACACAAACAAAATGTGTACCTATAGTGAACTAAATAGAACTCAGTTGTTTCAAGTGGTCATTATAGCTTTTCTTTGCATACTAGCCTTCATTTTTATCACACCTGCATTTAGAGCTTTGGGCAGGTATTGACAAAAATTGGAATATATTGCACCTCTGCTGCCTAATTACAGTGGTGACAGCAGAAGACAAAGGATACACATGAGATCTGAGCTAGGTGTTAAATCATAATCACATGTGTTTGCGCCATGCCTCATTCCTATATATGGTATGAAAAATACCCCACTAATTAAGGTTACTTTGTTAGACTGATAGGTAATTACTGGAGCGAAACTTGTAACCTCCTGGCCCCTAGAAGGAAAGGTTGAAAATAATGGGGTAGTCCTCCTATAAATCTATGAAATATGGCAAAGGAATACCAAGTAACTTAATACACAGGAATTTTAAGTTTCTATACGCTCTCTTTAATGTTTCTTAAAGAGCTCTGCTTAGATTCATATTTCTTTCAGCTTACAGGACATTCTGAATTTAATCTCCCTCTAGCCACCAGCCTACAGTGATTTCAGCTGTGGGTCACCAAAGTTAAAGCTGATAACTGTTCCATTGCAGCCTTCCAGCTTTAGAGGTCAATGAAAAGTTTCTCAGGAGGCATCATTCAAAAATAATATCTACTTTTACATGAGAGATTTAAGTTAGAGTTTGATTTCCTCCCTCCTTTGACTTGGAGACTTTCCTTTTGATTAAAACGAAGAGGAGAACTAAATGCTGAAAATCCACTGGGGAATACATCTCTCTTAAAGAGCCACTGCCACTGTTGAGCTAAAGTCTCTAATATGAACCAGGATTTTGTTGGTCCAACAAGGAATAAACACTGCAGACAACTGCTTGGAAAAACTGGTGACATTAAGGGGCCTATTAACACACCATCAAATTAACAATAAATTTCTAATTCCCTTGAGTGTCATATGTGTTTTTCTTATAATATTGGCTGATTCTCTCCTGCATTAATGAGGTGGACTGCTGCCAAAAATATGCAAATGGAAATCCAGTGGACCTGCCTTTGTAAATTCAGATATCTAGGAATTCGCACTTAAATGAGAGTTGAAAAACCCCCAACCTGAACCAAACAGTTGCTTGGTAGCACATCCTGTACTGTTAGATTGCTTGTGCTAGTGCTGGAAAACATCAATATGTAAATACCTTGACCTCTACTCTCCTGAAGTCTGTATTATCTGAGTTTTTGCAGTGGAAGTGTCAGGTCCACTTCAGACTCTCTCCTAAATTTAAATATAGGTCTGCAGTCAAATTCACAGAGCTTTCACTAGGAAACAGCAAGTCTTGTAGTTCCCAGATAATGCAGACAAACAATTCACATTCCCTTGTCTCTTCCTCCCTTTCTGAATCTGAAAACCTCAGAAATAATCAAAAAGCAGAAAAGAAACACACGTATCTCCACACACATGGAAAAAAGAGCATATTTAATATAGTAACAGATTGTATTTCTCCTTAGGAACAAAACAAAGCAACCATAATGCTATACAAAGCACAGGCGAACGTTGCACAAACCTACTCAGTGGCCCCTACTAAATATGGGGTTAGGCATTATGACATGGGGTATTGGAAACAACCCCACTCCTGACTCTTTGCAGCCCATTTCCCATATGTTCCTTATTTCTGGTTACCTTCTAGCTGCCAGATGTTCTTTCCCGCTACCACCATTCTGGACCTGCAGATTCTTTTTCTGGGCAGGAATAATAGCACACAGATTTCAGGAATATTTGCCTTTATTTGATGCTATTCTTGTCCCACCCTTTCCGTGGCTCCAACCTCTCTGAAAATTACATGGGAGATGATCTTCATTTGGAAGTGGCTGTACTGGCCTTATATCCATAGATTTGAAGGCCAGCAGGGACCAATATTCCTATTTACCTTGGATTTCTCCATAGGACTGTTGTAACTTTTAGCCAGTGATGCTGGTGTGGAGTTCAACAGGCAAGAACATGTCTCCTAGCCCCACACTCCTGACTGCATGCAAGCCAGTGGGCAAAATGGTTCAAGGGGCACAGCTCTTTTCCACTGGAATGGGATATTGTATTAGATGTGAGCAGAGAGGGCCCCTGCCTGGCATATTCCCTATGATACCACCTTGCCAAAATGGTACTGATCCCCAGGTTATTTTGTTACTCCCATCAGCTGCCTTGATATTCTTAACATGAGAGAGAAGAGAGGGAGAAAACTTCAAATAATCATAAATTCTCAGTTTCTCCAGCTAGAAAAGAGGCTCCACTTTCATTTACTTTCTGCTGCTCTTATACAATAGGATCCAAGTCATGTGCAGTTTTAATGAAAGGTTAATTTAAATCGTATGAAAATCATGCAGGGCTTCTCTGAAGTATACATGCTAAATTGCCATTCAGGAATTTATACCTTTCAGCAGGACAAAAACAGTATTTATATTCCTACTCGAGACAAGTGATTTGAGGTATAAACCCAAAACAAGGAATATAAAATAAGAAAAAGATGGAAGAAGCAATGTTACATGTTTATCCTCTCTAAGTACTCAGGATGCAGCTAAATGCATAGTAGAGTCCACAAAAGCATATGAGAAATAATCTGTAAATTTAGGAAAGAAAACATTTTAAAAACTGTTTAATGTAAATGGTGATTCTCCTTTAAAAATATTGCTAGCCTTGTTGAAGAGTGCTTGCTGTGTTATGCAATTTTGAAGCCTCCAAAACACAACCAGAGGAGAACTTCTAGCAAGTCTTGAATCATTTCATGTTTTAAGTAAATGGATAGATGGGGCCCTGCTGGCTCTGGGGCATTTCTTTACACTGATTTTTTTTTTATTTTTTATTTTTATTTTTATTTTTTTTATAGAATGCAAAATGCATGACAAAAGCAAAAAATATTGCTTAAAGAAGGAAAATCTAGAATGTAACACAGCTAGTTTGAATGAGAGCTGGTTTAAGTTGGTCAATCATCAGTTGCACAATTATAGACTGTAAAATCAAATTAATTTATTGCATAATACCATATTTCAGCAGTTTTGCACTGTGGATGCATTTACTGAAAGTGTATTCTGTATTTAAAAACACTGAGAAAAACTTTTAAGTTTGCACTCCTGCCTATAAGCCAGATCTGAACTTCTCTTACATAAACTCACCAGAAATCCTTAAAACAGCAAAATGCAACTGCTGGATGAGAATCTCACAGGAGTGAAGTTCTATAGGGGGGAAAAACGCAACAAAATGTAGACTGTGTGTTTCCTGGTTGACAAATCTGGTTGTTACTGTTCTCTCTTCTTTGATTGGCATTCTAAAATCCATTATGTCAGTTCTAAGGGTGTTTAGTCGTCTTCCTTTTGTGAATGGAAAGCTTTTATTTTACTTGTTGATTCCACTAAGCTTCACTGTCCTTGATCTCCCTGCCTGCCTCTTCTATAACTGCTGAGTACTTGCAAGCAGTTACCCAGAGCTCTTCAGCCCTTTCAGTGTGTTCTGCCATGAACCTTAAGTTGTGACAGTTGAAATGATTTTCTTTCAAACTTTTTTTTTAGATGACAGTCACTAAGTTCTGAAGGCATTTATCCTGAAAAGGCTTTTATTTCTTGACTCATTTCCTTGTATCCTGCCCACTGAATACCCCATAAGGAGTGTAATGGTGAGTGTGCATGGAGGTGGTGAAACCCTTCATTATAGCTTGTGGATGATGATTAAGCTGTTCAAACCACCAGAAGATAAAACTGGCTCTCTCTCCATTCCTTCATTTCATTGTCATCAGGTTGGAGGATCTAGGGAGCTGGGGGCAGAAGGGAAAGTTCTATCTTTGAAGGACTTCCCTCTCTTCTTCTATGCATCTGCTAACCTGGCCATATTGCTCATGTTTTGCTTCCCTGTTGGCCTATAATGGCACGAAAAGAACAAGTTATAAAATGACATTTGTTTACAACCTGGAGATACAAACAATATATGCTAGTAGAGAACACAAACTTCCTGTAGAGGTCAAGTCTGTTCCCACCTACGCAGTGCTACTAGTCACAAGTGCTTTGGCATTATAGAGCAGCACCAGCACAAATGGGAAAGTGATGATACAGAGCAGCAGAGTGACTTAATGGAAAAATGAATTAGAATTTTTCTTTTTTTTTTTTTAACTAGCTCACATACTTATTAGCTACCTCCACACTTTGCAGTTTCTAAGTATGTTCAGAATGCCACAAGGTTCCTGGAGTAATAGCAACTTCAAGACTTTCCCAAGCTTCTACTTTTCCCCCAAGGGATCATGGAAAATAGCACTACAAAAAGTGCAAACCATGACATTTGTAAATGTCATGGTTTGCACACAATAGCCACATTCCATGCCATTCATGGCTCTCCAGGTCTACTCAGTAATGGAGTGGAGCACAACTGAACTCAAAGATTTAAGATATCTCAAAGAATAAAAAAGATCATTCCAGAGATGGTCATTTTGCACATTCATTTAGGTTTAGAGTCACTTTCATGTGGCTGGCCCTTTGCAAAAAGCTACACTGAAATAGACTAGACTATAATTATATATCAACAATTTATATGCATTAAGTATATAAATATGCCAGATTAACAAATAAGATTAAGTTAAGAACTAAATAATGAACATAAAGGTGATCACTTCCTGAATTAGCACAGTGGTATCAGGATCTGGTATTGTGCCTTTGTTTAATACTGTAAATTAAGCAGGAAAAGTAATTTAATTTTGTGTACGCTTGTAAAAAACAAAAAACAAAACAAAAAAAAAAAACAAACAAAAAATGTAGGTTTCGTCATGCTCATCTTATGGAATATTACTCCACTTATTGTTTTGATTTATTTTTCATTATTTTTTTTTTTGCTATGAGTGTTTGTTATCCAGTCTTCTGCTTATGAGCAATTATCTTCTGAATGTGAAAAATACATACTGTGCAGCCTCACATCCATATCTCTGGCTCTATGGACATCACTTTTGTTTGCTGCACACGGTGTGGTTGTAACAAAGACATTTGAGCCTCTAGAATCTGAAGCATGAGGTTATTGTAGGTCTGTGCCTATAGGTAACAATTACTTCACTCATTAATAAATCTCCCTCATCTCTCATAAAATAACTTCCGAAGGATCTTCTGGGAAAGGGTTGGAAAGTGTGTTTTATGATCATTAATGTCAAACTACTTTGAAAATACTATGTCTGGTTGCTTTACACCCCCACCCCCCTCCCAGAAACACATTGTTTGCACAAGACCAGCAGGATGCAATGACTGGGAATGGACAGAAATCAGCCCTGTGGGCCCTCCTGGTGCACTGCAGGGCTGAATCCCACTTTATTCTTTGGCATCAGCAAGTCATAACTAAAGAAAGGAGCATAGCAAGGCTAGAAATGAATAATTTATGTAGGGCATTCAACAGGATATGAAAAATAAAAGATCAAAATGTAAAAGCTCATGGCAATTTGGTGTGTGTGAGTAGTCAGGAAATTTACAAATGATTGTTTTAGCTAAAAACAATCATTAAGATCATTTATTAATAACAGCTCAGCGTATTCAGGCTGGCAGTTAGTGCAGCATTGTAAGGGGCAGGTCTTCCCTGGAGTGTGTGTGGATTGTCTCACTTCTGGTGGGATCAATTGTACTACAGAGTTAAGTACTATTTTTTGTAAATAATTGGTGAATTTATTTAATGATCTTTGGATTGCTAGAGACGGTGCCACAGAATGAAAAAAGCCCTGTGGGCAGATCTAGATTTATTAACCAAATGATGTGGCTGCTTTGCGCAGTATTCACTTTTTTATTAAGTACAGAAATGTAGATCGCTATACAATGACTACGTTAAAAGCATTGCAAGCCTATGTTCAAGGCCTGCAAAACTGCAGCCTGTCCCATAGATTCCATGGGTACCAAAGCTTACCATGGGCTGGTGGAGGCTTACTGGTCGGTCTTATGAGAAAAAACAAGCAGATGTTCTCAAACTGCTCACCTGGTGTTCCTTACACAATCCATGGTGCAGGGCAAGGTCTACTGTCCTTCTAATATAGGGAGAGGAAAAATACTGGGCATGCAGTGTGGGATGCCCAGCCCTTTAATGGGACTTGGCTATGAAAACCCCTGAGGAAATTTATATGTCAGGGAGGAATGTGAGGGGAATGTCAAGTTGAAGCATGTACCTGCCTGCTCCTGAGGACAAGAAGGGATTTCTTGCCCCAAAGTGTTTGCAGCAAATGTCAAAGTTGTCTACCTCAGGTTCTGTGCTTAGTTGGTATATCAAAAGGTCTGTCGCTGTATTATGTTGTCACTTGGAGGTGCCACTTGGGTTTTTTTCATAGGAAAACAGACTTCATTTTAGACACCTCAGTCAATCTCCCTGCTTTAGGTTTTCCCCTCCAGGCTACAGAATCCCAGTTTCAGTACCAATTATTCCCATTACAGAGATCCCTCTGGTTCTACACAGACTGCTCTGCTTGGGGGTGTGCTAAAGCCGAACTGAAAACAGTCCCAAAGCCAAAGAACTTGCATTTAATTTAAGGCAGGATACAGCAAGTGTGTATATGAGACAATAACTGAGGTGAGGGGACTGGAAAGGAAACCAGTGGGAGAAACACATGGTCACACTGATTAGCTCTACAAAGCGTAGTGTTTTAGAGACAGCTGCAAATTTTTATTGTTTTATTAAGTTATTTTTCTCCTCTTTTCCTTCCAACAAATAAAACTTAAGATTGTGATTTAGAGCTCAGGCTGTCAAGTGCTCAGACTCCTTGAGACGCTGTTAATCCTTCATTTCAGATAACATAGGTCACTTTGTCTTTCACAGGTTGAAGCATTGGCTTTGTTAGCTGCACCCCAAAAAAATCAGTGTTATGACCCAAAAGCTACCAAGTGTAGCGTGACTACAATTTTCATACATGTATATGCAAAGTGTGAGGCTTAGCTCTCTTTATAGGTTTTCATCAGATTTGAGAGATTAGGTTATCCATTAAGTTATCCATTTACAAACCTGATTAAGGTTGTTATGGAAAATCTTTAAGGTGTGGCTTGCTGACTGCATAAGTTGTGTTTACCAATGGGTTCTCTGAAAGTTTCATCTAAGGAAGTCAGGTGGCTGAGGCTGGAAAAGCTCGGAGGGCTTTAGCACAGTCTGATAATCTGTAGGCAGGGTTCAGCCAAACAAGATATATATTATTCATAACTCCTTAAAATATTATTTTCCCAGGGAGGTTTGGGGCCATGGAAATAGTCTGGGAGGATAGAAGTCCTTAAAACAGTAAAGCAAGGAACACTGGTGTAAACCATCCCTTTGTGGCCCTACAGTAAAGATCTTCAGTTCTCCTGCTGGCATAGGAGCCAAAATTTCTACAGACATGCATGGTATGGGACCATGGTGTTTTTCTGCTCAAGTGACATCACACATATATACTCAGTGGTAATTTAAGTCAGCCAGAAATGGATCTTTGGCCAATGTAAATTGGCATGGAGCTAGAATAGTTGAGACCATCTGCAGAAGTTTATTCATTGGTTTCATGGGTATTGGGATGGGCAGTACCACAGAAAAACTCTCCTCAATTAGAAAATTAAAGAAGATGAAGGCATGTGTTTGCAATACCCCTGTTGCAGGGTAAATGACATGTTAGTATTTCATTTTTGTTGAGATATCCTGTGACCAACAAGATATGTTAGTGGGCGCGATGGAAAAGTGAAGTGAGCTGTAGGACGATATGGTCCCATGGAACATATTGAGGGGACTGAACTGTAGGAAACTAGAAGACAAAAGCATATTTAATGTTGTCACCCAATATAATTTAGAGTAGCAAATACTCAAATGAAATATACGAGAGTATGAACAGTGCAGGTATTAATATATCAGCTCTTCCCACAGGTTGGCAAGCTGCCTAAATCCACTGCTACCTGAAATTATGCCAACCTGCACAGCACATCTGAATTTAAAACTAATCTCTTATTTACAATCAAAGCATCTACAAAGCTGGTGCTTGTAATGGGTTTTATTATACTGCATTAAAGATTGTTGTTGAAATTTGCATATCCAATGGCCAATTAGTCTATTTATTTATTAGAATTCGGTCGTGCTATTTCTAGTGAATGAAATGGAGTGCACAAGAACATAAGTAGGATTATTAGCTACATTCCTCTTTCCTCTTTTATGGGCTTCATTATTTTTGCACAAGTGCCAGGATTTTTTTTTTCTGTGAAAAATTAAGTTCACATGAAGACTTGCCCACTCTCCAAAGCTGTGATGACATTCAGTGTGATTGCAAGTTACACCACATTAAAGAGACGTTTCTCTGAGAGCAGTGGTTAAAACCCAGACGCCTACATTTATTTACATTTGCAATGCTTGTGCCATGTGTATAGTGATACTATGAACTGCTAACTTTTGGAATGAAAATAACTTGTGTCTGTGTTAAATGTCACAGGAAATTGTAGCGCTGATTAATAAGTAAAGAATACATAATCAGGAAAAAAAAAAGCTGCTCCTTGTAAAACTGCTGCGTGTGTTTAAATTCTCGCTCATTTTTTTTTTTCAAAAATCAGATTAAAATAAATAGATGGATCACGTAATGAGATTTGCTCTCCCCTTTAACATGAGTGTTTGAGTTTCAGTATAACATCGTTTTTTGACAATTCTTTTTAAAAAAAAAAAAAAATTAACAATTATTTTAGACAGAATATTTCCATCATTACCAGGTTTATTAAAGTTTTGTACATGGAGAAGAAATTCTGTGCTTTGTTTTGCCACAACATTGCAGTTAATATAAACTAAATGACAATCCGAGTGACCTGAGAGTAGAGGATTTTAATTAAACTTTTGGAAAGTACTTCTTCATGTTTTCATTGGTTTGAATGAATAGAGGAGCCTGAAAATAACAAAACTTGGGGTGAGAAAGGAAAAGATAAGAACAGCAAGATCCTACCCCAGAATGGACAATACTCAAAGTTTAGGACTTCATTTCATCTGCCTCTTTCTCTTCCTGATCGGGCACATTCTTCTCTTGTATTTTGCACATGAAGGCATTGCATTCAAACAAAAATAAAATGGAATATTATGTACAGGTGAGGGTCAGCAGAACTTCTCAGATATATGCACTAAGGTCAGTGTCTTCTCCACAGTCTGTATCAAACAGTGTTTTCATGGAAGCTTTGTGAGCCTTGGTGGTGAGCTTGAAGCCCCCTCAATGAAACCCTCAGAACAGGTGGATCTATTCCAGCAGAAGGACAACATTAAAAAAAAAAAAGCCTTCTTGAACCTTTAGTTCATGCCATTTGCTAAGGGATGTGGAATCCTGAGAAATGCTATTTACGCAAACTGATTTGTAATGCACTCGTAATGAACAATTTTAACTAGATATCCAGCCTGATAAAACACAGCAGAAACTGATACACGGCTGCGTACTTACTGTTTGAGATAGCTGAGATTTCTTTTTGGCAGATAGAAAGTGAAGGCTTGATGGGATTGATGGCAGTTTTAAACAGAGATCTCTTTTACCATCTATTTTGTAATGACAGAATATTTTCGCTAACACCAAACTGAAAAGCAGCTTCACAAAAGTCTACAGCTGTGAATGGCACCGAGAGCATAATGAACTCTCTGCAAGACAGGGTTCTCTTTCTTTCTCTCCTACTGTAATCAGGTAAGAGGGTCTTGCCTGAATTCAAGCATCAGGTCGCCCTTGCTGGGTAATTCAAGCAGTTTGTTGTTTCTCTGTGGCAGCTGGGCTGAAACCAGAGCAGTGCTGCAGTCTCTTATCTAATCACTCCCTTTGCTCACTTCAAGGAAGTATTACAGAAAATGACATTTGAACACTGAGAAGTGCTCCTCTGCTTCACTTCACATATCGCCGCGAGCCAAAAAGTGATGAAGGGCACCTCTTATTTGGTCAAAACTGTATTTTTTTTGATGAGATCTCAATTTTAGTCTGTGTGTTCAAAGCCATTAGTCTCTTTACTTGCAAATGTAAGCTGAAATTGTTCAACGACCAGAGAGAAAAGACTCCAGCACAGCCATGCTTAGATTTCAGGAGGATGTGCCAGTTCAAATGGATCCTCATGAAAGAGATTTTTGGAGTTCAAAGCACTGCGCAAGTATTTTGCTTTTGACAACCATCACTGACATGTTTGCCAATCATTTCATTACATGTATCTGAAAATAGACATGACTCTACTGGTAAAGCTCTGATAACATCATCCGGGATGTTTTTTGTGTTGGCTCTCGGAGCTTCCAAGAGACTGCAGTGGTGTTCCCAGTGGTCATTACAATCTGGTTTGGATAAGTGTTCTATCCAGTCAGAAAAGTTCTTGTCACAGATACGTGCATCTGCATAAACCTTGATGTGTTTTTCTGCACTCTGTTCAATCTTCTGGTGGTCCCACGTGCACTGACATCTGTTCTGATCTCTGCCACGAGGTAAGCAGTGTCAGAGCAAAACACCTCCCAAAAGCTTGCCTTAAAGCTCTTATCACAAATTCAAGCGAGCTAGTGGCAGGACACTTGTCTCTGTGAAGGGAAGGGCTCATTTTAAACGTCTTGATCTATTTCCTGAATGCAGGGAGAATGGCCTTATCTGACAGAGGTATTAAATCAAACCTCTTGTCTGCCTTCCCATTCCATTTTGCTGACAGTTTGCTTTTCCCTGCAGGTACAAACAAGTCTTCTGTGACAAAGTTTTTTGGCTTCAGCAATCAGGTATATCAAATAAGACGACACTTCAAAGGTTACAGCATTCACCTAAGTGGCCAAATAGATATTTTCCCCTTTCACTGTCAGTTCACTCAATTATTGTTCTTTTCTCATTGAAATGAAGTGCTCTGATTCAAACTGAAGATGATCATCAGATTATGGGAAGACACTGTAACATGAGACACAAAAACATGAACAACTTAATCTGAATTAATTTCACTTGAACTTGGGCTGTGTGTGCTGTCACATTTCCAGGTCTGCTTGGAGTTTGCTTTTAGCTTCTTTCTGAGAGAATGACTCATACAGACATCTCTTGCCTATCTGTATTCAGTGTGCGCTGGCAATTTTGCACTATTGAATGATGCTAAAGAATTTTTTGCCTTGCAATTGTTTGAGCTCCAGCTTCACACTTTCTGTCTAGAGTTACAGACCTACTGTCATGCCTGAAACAGCAGCCAGGCTGAAGGAGGAAACGTGACTGCTGGAAAACTGGCAACTCTTGTAAAACATCATTATGCAATGGCTAGTACAGTGTAAGTGGATATTGAATATCCTGCTTTTCCCCGTGCCACATTTGTGCCAGTCAGAAAGTAGTGTGAATGGTTAGAATGAATAGCATTTGAGCTTTCTAAGGACCCAGATGCTCCATATGCATGGAAACAAGAAGACAGCAACAGAAGCAGGAAGCTGCTAATGCACCCGCATCTGGGCTTGCTTTGCTTGGCTTTCCACCCAGCTGGGAATTTGATGCAGCTTTTGGAAATATTTGGAAGCTTTCAGGCAGAAACTTCAGAGTAGCTTTGGAGTTTGTGAATGCAATAGGGCTTCTGTACTTTTGGAGTCTTTTGAGATCTCCTGTACAGAGCTGTCACATAAAGGGAAGAATAGTTATCAGCTATCATTTTCTCATCTCTCAGCAGGAGTCCATTCAGTTCTTGAGGACCTCATGTGAAAAGCCATGGAGAACAAGCCGTGGAAACTCTTATTACTCATGTGGAATCCCCATGGCTACAGAGAGCTTCCTCTGAATCTATTCTGAGGCTTTTCTATTTCATAGGGTATTGTGAAACATAGGAAAACAGAAGAGGGTACTGATGCTGCCCCATCAGAACCTCTCTTGCTTCCATCTCTAGACAAGGCTCCTTGCCTTCCTGGAAGTTCCTGGCAATTCACCCATTGGCAAGGAGCTGGGGGAGACCTACAGTGGGCATTGGTTCTGGATGTGTTTTCCTTTCTCAACTTCAGAACTTTGCCTTTTTTTTTTTTTTTTTTTTTTTTATTTCTTTTTTTTTTATTAGGGCAGCATTAGTTGAGAAAGAAGCTAAGGTTTTGTATTTTTGAGAAGGTTGGAGAGACTGGTTTAGTGAGGAGAAAGCTCTTCTACAGAGCAAAGTGGTTCTTTTGGGTTTGGATTGAAAAGCATTGGGTTTAATCTGAGAGAAGTTTTGGTATCTCAGTGTTGGGTCAGAACTGCAGGAGAGTGAGAAGAGGATCAGGATCTGAGGGAGATCAGCAGAAGATGAAATTACCTGTGGGATTCTCCATTTTTTTTTTTTTTTTGATATCTCTAACTTAGACTCCAGGTCCAGAACACGTAGAGTCATGCACATACAACAGCTTTTCATTTTCTATACTGCTGCCGGAAATATGGTCCTATCCTGAATTATTTCTTTGTCAACAAGAACCTTGTTCTCATCCTTACAATTGACAACTTCCCTGTATTTAAGTCCATCTGTCAAGGAACACTTGCATTCATATCACATGCCAGTGTATCCAATTTGGACAAGAATATTGGCCCAAAGGTGGGAAAGGTTTAATTTTGCCAGAAAGGACCTAACTTTAGTTCTAGTTAGCAAGATCCCAGAAGAGATTTTTTTAAGTGGCAGCTATTTACTAGTCAGTAATTTCATAAAATTCAAAAGAACTGTATTAAAACCAGATAATTTTCCAGTTCAGGGTAGGTCCTTCAGATGAAGCTGTCAGTTTGAGTGTAGACAGACGCCGGTTGAAAACTAAAGGAAACAGACGTGATTCTCCAGCTCTTCCATACCTCCTTTTGGGCAATTATGCACATTCCTTGTGGAAGATATTGCAGAAAAGGGGGGAGAAATGCTTTTTTTTTTTTTTTTTTTCTCCAGTGTCATTAAAAAAACCTATGATTGCTATCTTATACAAGGCAAAAGTACACACAGTACTTGGAGTATTTTGATCAAAATATTTAGACTGTGAATTTTGAAGTCAATATTGAAGTGTGTTTAGAGCATGAAATATTTTCTCACCCTGCACACAGATATCATTGATGTACAGCTAGAAATCTGAGGAGATTAAGTATTCATGAGCATATTTTAATTCTCTTTCTTTCTCTTCCTTCTGTATGAATATTGCTCTTTATGTGAGAGAGCAACTGAAAAGATTCTGTGATTATTAAAGGGATGACATTAGACTGTGTGTCTCAACTCAACGTATTTTAGATGGCTTTTAAGTTTAAGTTACGAGCAATGATTTTATGAGAAGAACATCTGCTTCCTCAAGTGGAGCTAAAAACTCCTGGAGTTTAGTTATAGCACAGAATATCCCATCTGAAATATTACACACAGAGTAACTGTTCTTTGGAAGCAGATGTCTAAGCTTCAAATTTTAGGACACTCATTTTTAACTTCTGTAATTCTGATCAATAAGTCTGGACTGGAATAGTTGAAATTTTGACCAGTTGTTTAAATTGAACAGAAATTTTACTACTGGACCCTGATTTATTTCCGTTTGTCATGAATGGATGATAATCTGTATCATATAGCGAAACATACTGCATACTTAGAGATGCTTCCTTTTGATTTGGAAATACACGTTCAGTCTAGTGCCACCTCTGCCAAAATATGTATGAAATATTTTTGAAGTTATAACTTTTAGAATTCTTATTAAAGCTGTGATTACGAGTGCAAACTGAATAAGAATCATGTAATGTTAGACTCCACAGAAACTCAGAGGAGCAGGCAGTTCTGCTCCAAAGAATTGATATATAAACGTAGTTCAACTTAGAGTCAAGAAAACTAAATTCTCTGTATTAGTTATGAAATTTTGTTCCCCAAGTTTCTGTATTTTGCAGAATTTTGCTGGCTCACCACCAGACTGCATGTATACAGCTGCTGCTTTATTCCATTCTGAAGCAATTTATTTATCACTTTTTCCTGATATGAAGTGAGATATAATAGTCCATAAATCTTCAAGTTTCGCAGCTCTTTATGAAGAGCAGCCATCATATATTAACTTTCTAGGCTTTATAAATTGTATTTTTAGGGGCTTTTTGATTGGCAGGGATCTTCACTGTCGTATTCTTCTACTCATACAATTCACTTAATAAGTTGTGGCAGTAAAGAGTACAATTCTTGAATTAGAAAATGAAGACCACTGAGTAAATAGCTTGCTCCTGAGGAATCATATGAAGAGTCTTGCTGAAGGCCATGTTCAGACTCTGTAGTTCTCTCTTTTTTTTTTTTTTTTTTTTGTTCTATTTCTTTTTATTAAGACAAGTTTTGGGAGCCATTTTGTATCTTTGAAGTTATATGAACTTGCAAGGATTTCATTTGTTCAGTGTATTTGTTAGTCATCCTCAACGGAAAACAAACAGAAATCAAAGATCTCAAAGAAAAAATAAGTATTTACTGCTGGCTGGTTAAAATGGTCCTATTGGAATATTTTATAGTATCTGCATCTATACTAAGACTTTACTGAGAAAGTGGTGAGGTGCTGGTACAGGCTGCCCAGAGAGGTTGTGGATGCCCCATACCTGAAGGCGCTTAAATCCAGGTTGGATGTGGCTCTGGGCAGTCTGATCTAATACTTGATCTAGTGGTTGGCAACCCTGCCTGTGGCAGAGGAGTTGGAACTTGATGATCCTTGGCATCCCTTCCAACTCCATCCATTCTGTGAAAATATGATTCTCTAGCTTCTTCTTAAGTCGTGATGGATGATACTTCATAGAAAATTTAGTTATTCTGTAACCATTGCTAATATACATTGGTCACTCAAAAAGTTATGACTCCTGTTAATTTCCATGGAAACTACAGCAGATGCAAAGAGCACAATAACACTACTTCACAGAGCAAATTCTCAGCTACAAAAACAATGCTTTTTAACATTCACCACTTATTTCCATAAATGTTCAGCAATCATTAATGAATGTCAGTAGGTGCTGCATTTTGGAGGAACTCAATGACACACCTTTGCTCTAATATACACTTCCATGTCAGACACCGTTTTATCAGACTGCCCCTCTGCTGCCGTCTGTCACATGGCAACAAAGTGTAATACAATATTGGTGGGAAAGTTCAGTCTCTACTGCCATACCATCAACATCTTCATCTGACATCATGGGCCAATATAATAAAATAAGAGATATTACTTTTGGAACAGCCCTTGCATATTTTCTTTTATAAAATCAATGTTTTTTATAAGACTTTCTAGGGAAGTATGCAGTGTAAGAGAAGAGTTTGTATGAATATGGAATCTGCTTCATGCAAAGTCAAATATGTACATATACAAATATTTTGCCTACTTTCATTTATTCATGTTTTTTAAGTGGCCTTTCAAGTGTTGTCATTTTATTGTGATAGCCTCTATTGTGACTTCAAGCCTGATCATACAAAAAACAGTTCTGTCTTTGGCATCCTTCGAATCTCATCTTGCATCATTTGCTACTAACTACTCAAAATGACAAGTTTATTTTAGCTAAGCACTTCTACTAAGGTTTGTTTCTTACTGCTATTTAAGATAAAATCCAACTATCAGCCTTTTCTCTACACATATGGAGACAAACTCATTTAGAAAACAGCATTTACAAAATCCATAAGTTTTCTCTGCTAATCATAGGGAAGTATATCATTCAGTTGGCACACAACATTTCCTGGGCTATCAGATTGGCTTCAGGTTTTACAATTCACTTTGTGTACATTAATGTGTGTAATTCTTTATTTTGTTCTTTTTTTGGATGTTAATGACACGCATGTGTCATGATTTCCATTACCTATGATGCATAATCAAGTGGTTTCTGTAGCAAGATTTTTTCAGCCCTATCACAGTTTGCAGTTTTTTCGCAGTCTGTAATTTCTCTTCACTCTCTGGTTTGAATCTTGAGAGGTGCCCCAAAAGTAATTCCTCCTGTTTTTTTTATGAGGGATGCAGGTTCTTGTTCATTGCTGCTGAAAATGCATAACTAATGGTGGTGACTGTTGAAAACAGTGTTTTGTAGCTAAGACTTTGCTCTGTGGAGTAGTGTTATTGTGCTCTTTCTATCTGTTATCTTCCAAGAAAATAAACAGGAGGCATTACTTTTGGAGCGAGCTGTATCTACCCATCTTATCTATCTACTTGTATAATTTATCTCTGGAAATCAGCATCCCTTCTCAATTTTCAGTGGCCAGCCTACTCTCTGAGATATCACTTACCCTGACCTCCTCTTGACAGGCTTGGGCACTGCAAGTAATGCAATGCTTGTGGGACTGCAGCTCCTCGTGGCAGCCGTAGCTGAGCTCAGGACCATGCATCGTTTTGGACCTGGCAGAATGCTATGAAAGGAACATAACATTTTGACCAGTCAGGTTTACAGGAGAAATTCCATGAGATTGTTAAGATCTACAGATCTTTGTAAAATATGGCTTTAAGGTACTCCTTTTTTAAGTGTTTAAATGTATATTAGTTATATTATATTAATACAGACTAATAAGATAAGCACACATACAACAAACACAGATCCTGGTAATTGCTGATCATTTGTTATCAATTATTTCATTTTTATACCTTCAGAGCTGGAGCAGTGAAACCACAAATGAAAGATTTCATGATTCTGATCCATAACTTTTCCACAGGGATCCTTGATGAACCCATTGCAATAAATTCTAGACTACAGTGTATGCTCCAGTGCCATGTCTGTTGGTGTGTTGATCTACAGCATCTAAAGAATTTGGAAGAAGAAAGGCTCTCTCGGGCGTATGAGCCCAAATTATAAAATAATTTTTCTGCAGATGTAAAAGCCAGATTAACTCATGGCAGCTGGCTTGTAAATGTATTAAATGGACAGAGGCATATTGAATGTCCTTCAAGATGAATTTCTTGTCATCTTTTCTTGTGAAAAGAGGTTTATCCCATCCCTTCAAAATCTGTAGGGTATCCTATTTTTTTAGTCTGAAAAATATATTTGGTTTTCTTTGAAGATGAATAAAACTGAGATGCTATTATATTCAGTTCCTACTTTGCAGCATCCAGAAATTCCTTTGCTATTAATATGCCAGAGAAAAAGATTTCTTTGATTTTTTTTCAGTTTAGAAGATCAAAAGCTGTCAGAAATTGTTTCAAAAGAAAAATAAATCTTTGAGAAGTTGGATTTGAAATAATGAGTCTCCAGTATGTTGCATATACTGCACTTAGAACTGTTTAATGGGAGGTGCTGCTATAATAGTGGCGTTTGTCTCAGCACAAGTATTGCTCACCTGGAAGATATTTCAACATTAGTTTTTTTTCAATTTTATTTTCTGAATGTTGTTATAAAATTGGATATTAGCCATATTCTTTTTTTTTTTTTTTATATATCCTCTTGCAAATACCTAATCTGGCAAAAGAAAAAAATGTAGATACCTTTAGTCTATAGGAGGAAAAATCTTAAACCATTTAGGAGCAGATCATGGAGCAGCACTTTGTTGCTGCTTTCTCTGCTATGGGTGGTGTGTGGTTTGGGGATGGCAGGCTTTGTGCACACTGCCCATTGGATAGGATTGCAGCAGCTTTGGTGTACACATGAAGTCCCAGCTCAGAGCATTGTGTAGTCTGCAAAACTTGGAAGCCTCAGTCTGTGCTAATAATGTCAAGAAACAAAAGTTTGGTTTGCATTCACATCATCAAAACATACAGCCTGTCTTGGTTTGTATCAGTGACATGAAGAGACACGGTGTGAACATACCTGCCCTGTAATGGCTGAGAGAGCAAGTAGTCAGAAGAGGAAGAAGACAATTAAATATTGATAAACAATAGAGCCATTTGGAAATAGCCTTGGACACACACAGCCCTGCCTGCAGCGAAAGATTAAGATGTCATTGCAGCTTTCAACTTTTTCCATCAGTAAAGCTCTAAATCAATTCCCAACCTATAACCTGCTGCCATTGTTCTACATTCGATACAGCTTATTGGGAACAACATAATTTGTCACTGAAAACTATCTAATGACTGCTGGCAAATAAATAAGTTGAACGCTTTTTTTTGGAAGGGGAGTGAATATACTTTTACTCCCAAATTAAAATATTTAGTGCTTTATAAAGCAGTTGCTATTTAAACTGCCAATAATGTTTAACATGAATTTACTCACCACTGCCTATCCTCATACTGTATAATTTATAACACTAAGCCCTTTCAATACTCCAAAATGCCAGATAAACTTTTCTCATTTGCTCTTAATTTGGTCACGCAGGATAATACCAACATCTGAAGGCTCTTTAAACTGCTTTTTAAAATGCATTCCTGAAAGCACCACCAATGCCACCTCTGCTCCTTGTCATCTTCCATAATTATTTCCAATCCAAAGCGGTCCTTAATGCGCTTATTAATCTGGCATTCTCCTCAGTGTGAAGCACATTCAGCTCTATTAATTTTTAAAAACCCTTTTTTATGGGGGACTGCAGATGCTTGGCTATTACTGAAAAGCTATTAGAAGTTAACACCTTTCTCTCCCCAGGGACTGGCATCATCCTATGCTTCCAAATGCCACCCTATTTTACATTATCAGCTGCTAAGACTAAGTATTAGAGACTTTTTTTTAAACTTCTGAACTGTTAATGCTATTATTAGCTAATGGCAGAGTTCTGTGCAGTGTATAGATACATATACTCCCTCAATGTCTCCAGCACATGGGGTTTTATTTATCTGCCTTTGAACAATGAGGCTTCTCATTCCTGCTACCCATTAGAAGCAAACTCACAGGTAAACAACCACTAATCTTGTTCCCAGGGGCTGAGGTTATTTTTGTCTTTTCTTGGCTTTGGTAGTGTAATCAGGCTAATATTTAGAAGGTAAAAAAAAAAAAGGCAAAAGAAACAAATCACCTATCTAGCTCCCAGCCATCTTGTTTTGTGGGGATCCCTTCCCCTTTTAGAGATAAGCAGTGTCTGTGTCTTGATGAAGCAAACCTACCTTGAAGAACTCTTTCCTAAAACACCATATCTCTGATTGCTGTGCAAACTGACCAGAGCCAAGTGTCCAGTACAGGCCCTCATACCCTCCTGCTGTTTTTAAAAGCAAACCACTAAGACAAATTGGAGATGTGCATATATTTGCATCTGTGTTCTATGATCACAGCATTTGCAAGAAGTTCTCCCCCTTGCTGCTGAATTGTTGCTCAGAATCTCAGCTTTTGACTAAAAAACACACAGGGAACAGAAACCAGCCCAGATGTGGCTTTTCTACCCATTTTGAGCTGTGATGAATAAAGACAACTAACTGATACACTGGGGGCAGAAAATGCTTACTTTATGCATGCTAAACTGAACACAGTATCAAATGAAATAGAGCAGAGACTATCACACTGTTTTATCAGTAAATATTCCATATTTAATTTAGTAAAAACCTCCATTAAAAATTCTCCATAGCTGTGGCACAGTACATCCAGAAAACTGCAGAATGTTTGATGTCAACATAAAATTGAGGTCTAATCTGCTACGAGATTCACTCATGTTGTGTTCTGAGCCAGATCAGCTTGGTATTCATACAGCGATTAATGTTGTTTCCTGTCTCAAATTCGGGGCATTTTAAGGGTTGGTGAGGAGGAATGGTCTTTCTGAAATTCTGCTAAGTGTAGTGAGGAGATTTTCTTGCTGAGGCAAACAGAGCTTGAGGTGTTATTTGTTAACATTTTTGCTCATTAGCTCCTGAATGGCTCAGGGCACCAGCTCATAGATGCTGCAGACAAAGAGAATTCCTTCCTGGAAAATTCTGTAATCTCTCTTTATACAAATATGCCCAATATGCAGATGATAGATCAGGTGAAGATGGTGGTTAATATCAGATCTGAATATGAAGTAGGCCAGCAGTAATTCAGCACCTTGTGAAAAAGTTCTGTGGTCCATGAGAAATGAGAGTTCACTGTATATCACTGAATCATAGAATCATTAAGGCTGGACAAGGCCTCTAAGGTCACCTAGACCAATCCAACCCATTTCCACCATGCCCACTAACCATGGCCTTCAGAGACGAGTCTCCACAGTTCCTGAACGCCTCCAGGGACAGTGACTAATTCACCTCCCTGGGCAGCCTGTGCCACTGCATCATTCTCCCCGAGAAGAAATTGTTCTTAATACCTAATCTGAATCTCCCCTGGCATGCCTTGAGGCTATCACCTCTCATCCTATCACTGTTATATGGGAGATGAGGCCAACAACCACATTATTACAACCTCCTTTCAGGGAGTTGTGAGCAGTGTCTCCCCTGAGCCTCCTTTTCTCCATCCGTATTATATGGAAAGAACTTCCAATGGAGCGTTAACACCACCTTTATCAGCAACTTGAGAAATGCAAAGGTTGCGTAGGCTTTTTTTTGCATCGAACAAGGAAACCCATAACTGCTGGCAAGGGTTGCTTTGTAATGATGTCTGAGAGTGGGGGGCTTCCCTGGAACAGCAGGAAGGCACAGCTGGACATGATGAGAAAGCAGCTCAGAAGCACCTTTCCCCTCTGTTGCACTATATCAGAGTGCAGAATGGAGTTTCAAGCCTCCGGAGCACTCATTTGGTCACTGATGCAGAGACCAAAATTAACTTCAAATGATAGACTTGTTCTGATACAAATCACAACATCCTTATTCAAATTGCTGCCAAGAAGTCCAAATGTTTCCTACCCCATCATTTACTATGAGAAGTGTCTGGACTTTTGATTGCTTTCACTTTTTCCTTTGTTATTTTATAAAGCATTCACGCAAAATCCAAGTTGCCAGCTTCTGTCCTTCCAGATTTCTGGCAACATGTCGCTGAGTTCAAGTAACAATGCTGGAAAATTAAGTGGAAACAATGACACCAGAGAAAATTGTGACTGAATTATGCTTTAAAACACACAGTGACAGAGCTGGGACGCTCTGACCTGGGCTGGCATCAGCCTGAAGAAAAGCCAGGAGTGGTGGCTGCTTTAACTGATAACATGCTGGTAATTTTTTTGTTAACCTCGTAGAAATAGATATGTCACAGGGCATCTGAAGCCTCTCTGAAGATGTTCAAGAAATGTGAAATATTATTTCCTTTTTTTTTTTTTTTTAAATAACAACAACAACAATCTACTAGTGATTTAAAGTCTTTCAGAAGAAAAAGGTTATTAACTTTATGAACCTCAGCTCCACCTTAAGTCTGTGTGTTGTCTTCCACTGAACAAACTTATTAATGTCTCAAAGACCAGAGAGTTTTCTGGAAGATTAGGAAGAAATGTAATTAGTTGTTCTTAAATGCACATTGTGAGCTCAATAAACCCGAACGTCCATCCCACAGCTGCCTTATTGGTGTATAACCAGGAAACTGGTTTCTGGGTATTTTGTTGAACAGAGTTAACTCCTTGAAATCAGGAACTGTGTATAAAAGGTGCAATCTGACAATGCAGTAACACAGCATGTGTTGTTCTACCACCATTCCTAACGATCCATGCCAAGAACAGACCAAACCTTGGTCCACTTTAACACTCTGCCACAAGAGCATCCAAAAGGATACCCAGAAGTCCCATAGCTGGAACCAAACAATATGTAATTCTTTGCAAATATAACACCATGCAAGCTCTTTCCTTAAGTTACAGTTCTTGTAAGCCTGCTGTTGAAGTGGCCATGCTTCCAAGGGACTGCACCAGCACACGGGTATTTGCAAGGTGCAGGAACACATCTCTGGGATCCCCTGAAATCCTCCGCACTCCCCTGCAAATCTGCCTGGAGAACTGCATGTGGAGATGATCCTGCTCTGTCTTCCCAAGGGAACAGTAGCGGCGTTCAAGTTTTGACTTGCAAAAACTCATTAACTGGAACAAATTTGGGGTGTCTGTGCTGATTAAATTATTTGCCCAGTCCTATTGAGTGCTGCATAAATGCAGTCATTCAAATGTTGGATCGTTCTGCTGCTAGTAAAGACACTTCTTCCTCTCTGAAGGTGTAATTCTTTTGCGCAAGATTGAGAAAGCAGATATTGACAGAAGAATAGATAATAGATAATTGATGTCAAAGGCTGAATAAGGAAGTTGTCGATCAGCCAGTGTATAAGTTATCTCTCTATGTAAAGTAATATAAAGTAACGATGATTTATTGCTTGAAAAACTTGCTAGATTGAAAAAATTCTTTGGTTTTGCCAGTGAATGCAGATTGATTTTTCTAAAGAACTCTACCCAGACCTATTTCTCTTCCAAAAGAATACTGCTGGTTCTAATTATATGCATTTTACAAAATTGCATTTCTAAAAACTTATACCATTGGAACACCAAACATCACATTTTTGAAACTCCCAGAAATAGAAATCTTTTCAGTTGTCTAATTTGATGCAGCAAAGAGATAAGAAAAGATGTGATTTGTCTTTACAATATCCTTCAGTTGCATGGTATCACACAACCTGTAACAGCTTCACCTATTAAACCTCAAGGAAATACGATAAAATTATTTGTAAAAATAGCAGCAAGTCTCTAAGTTATCCTTCTCTGAGAGAAAGATTAGCATTGGATGGGCAAAAGATTAGTGCTGGAGGGAGGCTGAACTATTTTAAAGGCATTTCCTTAATATCAGAAGATCCTTTTGTTTAGAAGTGCTTCTTCCCCGTTTTATTTAGACACCTCTTCGACCTGAAATCTGCTTTGAGTCCAGCAAATAATCCCTCTCCAAAGAGTCCCTGTGGAAATCCATTGCACACAAAGCAGTGAGGGTATAGGTTACACTTCACAGGGATCCATTGACTTAGAAATAAAAGCTCAATATATTCCTCAACTTCGGTTCTGGATGTTTTCCAGAGTCATAAAAATGGCATCCCATCATCTGTGCCTTTACTGTGCCTTTTCTAATGTTTTTCCTGTTATCCTTATGAAAAAGACCTTTGCGGGATGGTGACATCTTTCTATCTTGAACTCCATGAGATTTGTTCCTGACTAAAACACCTTTCTTGTGTTACCAGATTCTGATTCTGTTTTCACAGACTGTATTTACAACTCCTAATATTGTTCAGTTTATGGTACCCTTGAATTTCATATATACATCCAAAGGTGCTTGAAAGAAAGCACAGCATCTAAAATAGCTTGTGCTGCTGCCCTAAAATATTAATCGCTGGTGTAACTCCATAAGAGTTACATCAGGCATGAGTTTAACCGTACTTTTGGTTTTAAATCAAAAGAAATTGATTTCTTTAGCAAACACACCCTAAACCACAGGATCAAAGGCAGCTGAACCACCATAAAACCTCTTATTTCTTTTCCCCCCTCCACCTTTCCCTAGAGCTATAGGGCAGCCTGTAAACTGGCTTTTTAAGCACACCAGTTTCTGAGCAGCTGATTCTGCTAACAGCAGCCCTCAGCTGTTGGCAGTGATGTCACCTGTTAACGCTTTGCACTCCTGTAGCTACAGGCTGGGCTGCCTTATCTCTGCCTTTCTGTGCACCGTGGAGCTGCTGGTAGGGCTCTATGGAAGGTAACGGACTCGTAGAAATATATTTGTGTCTCAGCATATGTATAGGAGAAAGATTGAGCTAAAATTATGTTAACTGCTGATTCTGAAGAGAAAAAAAAAGCTGGGACTGGGAGCTTTTATTGTAGATAGAAGAGCATTCATGGGTAAACAATGAATGGAAGGCTACTTGGTATCTCACTGTATTATCAAGAGATTTCATAAAGCATTGTGTGAATATTGCAGAAGTATCATAGAATAATAGAATCAGAATGGCTTCAGTTTGAAAGGACCACAATGCTCATCTAGTTTCAATCCCCCTGCTACATGCAGGGTCACCAACCACCAGACCAGGCTGCCCAGAGCCACATCCAGCCTGGCCTTGAATGCCTCCAGGGATGTAATAGTAATGTGACTTTGATAAGTTAGTTGATTATGAAGAAAAACTACTAAAACGTGCAGTATTTTATGTTTCATAGTATTGCATAGGTATTGCCCAAAGTTTTTAGGGAACTTTGCTTTAAAGTTTCTCTGTATAGTCTTATGATGCAACATAAGTGTCTGTGAATGAGAAACATATTTTCCAACCTCGATGATTCTGTGACCTGAACTTGCTGAAGTTCTGTGGTAAAATGATGTGAAATGGCATTTCTCAGAGCTGAGACATAAGGCAGTGATATGTTCCTCACTACCTGTCCTGCAACTGATGTGCTCAGAAAATTCTGCTCCAGCTGCGTGACAAATGCATCTGGATGATGCCTGCTGTCCACAGATTTAAACGAAGTGTAAGTTTTTAGTCAACATTACTGGAAAGAAGAGATACAAGGAGCCCATCCTCATGGAGATGCGCTGGCCTGAGTATAATGGGCATAATGTAAGCTTTGGTGTTTCTGTGCCTATTTTATGATTTTGATTGTGAGGACTGTGGATAATTCAGAACAGCAGCAATTACCTCCAACACGAGATGACTGAGTCAGCTCTCAGTAAATATGTAGTTATGTTTTATTCAGTGATGTTTTCACTGTGTTATCATATTCAAATTTAGGGACGCATTCTAGCACTGCTGTACTTGAAGACATCACGTACGTTGATGCGCTTGATATTCCCCTTTATGGCTGAGGTAACCCTTCCACAGACTCTGCTTCCTCCTCAAACCCCAGCTCTCAAATTCCATATGTGAACACATCTTCCCTACCCTAAGAGCACTTCATTTGTAAGTGACAGGAATTCAGATTCCCTGGACATTCAAGATTTGCACTATATAGGGAGATGGGAATCTAAAGACTTAACAAATGCTTATGGTCTCAGTTTTAAGAATATGTCTTACAGAAGATTGATTGAATATTTTCCAACAAAGCTCTTCTTGACAGAAAGCTGGATTTGGTTGACTGATTCTCTTTACCTTCTTCAGTCCCTCTGCCCCCAGCAATATCTGTTTCTCATGGAATTTTGCCTTGTTGAAAACCTGAACATCCTTTCACACTCTGGATCTGAGATCTGTTTAAAAATGATGTGCTGTCAGTTATAATTTTAGCTGGAGGCTTTGCATTATCATTTACTCTTTGGCTTTGTGTTTCCAGGTAGTTTAATTATGCTCTGTACTGAGGGATGCACTGAAGAGGAAACTGCCTCACAGTCCTCATTTCTTGCTTTTGCCTTCATCCCTTCCTCTATCCAACTTTTATTCCCCTCTCCTTTTCTTTCCCAGTCTTGCTTCTTGTTTTTTTCCTTTCTCATACAATTCAATGGCAGTCTCCCTCTCGTCCTGCCTCCTGGCAGCGGGGAGACCATCAAGAACAAAGCAGATTTCTTGGTTTGCTGGCAACTCCAAAACAAACAAGCAAAAATTATTGTTTAAAATCTGTGTAAATAAAGGGATATTCTTAGTTTTTGTTGCTGAAATTCTGAGGGATTGAAAAAACAAACTCTTTATGGGTAAAAGTATTTCCCTTGGCCAGATGGAACACAATTATTCTGGACGTACAGGAGATTTTTTGTATTTAATTTCAACACTCACTTTTCAATAAAAGTGAAGGAAAATTGGAAATGAAAAATGGTTTCAAATAGAGAAACATCTGGCCTGCCCTTTTGGAAGATGTTATAGTAAATTTGACTTTTTCAAGTACGGTATGTTTTTCAATAAGACGACCATTTTAGGTACCTCTATCCTTGTTTCTTTACCTTGAGGAATAAAACAATGACTTTTTTTCCTGGCTTTTAAGGGTGTAGAGGGGACAAGTAGATATTTTTGTGCTCTGTTCCAGTGTATGGTGCTGTTGTAGGCATGGAAGGGCAGGTGGGAAAAGAATGGAATCAAGCAGGACATACTTTTGCAGCCACAGGAACTCAGTGCACAGAGGTTGTCAATATAGAGACAGCAGCTCTCATTTGGAGGTCTGGCTTTGCCCCATGAGTTTGTTCAGGTTCCAGGTCACTGTGTTGAAAAAATAACCATAATAATGCACCTGCAGAGAGTGCATGTCAATAATGTGATGGAAAGTTTTATTTTGCAAGAGGCTAATTCAGCCCAAGTCTCTCAAACCTTTTAAGACTCCTGGAATGTCTCTGCTTTCTCTGAAGATTGTGTAATTAGGAAAGTAATTAGGTAACAGCTATTAGAGGTCAGAAGGAGATGACTACCCCATCTAATTAACACAGAGGTTACTGTGATGTGTTTGTTGGGTACGTGATTCTATTTGGATTCAAATCTCAGATGATGTCAGTTCCATACATCCCTTACATGAAAGAATGAAGGTATCAGATGGCAGTTTTTTTACAGATAGGTGTAACTTCCAGCAGATGGATCAGAATTTTAGATAGTTTAGAGTTCTACATCGCTGAAACCAGCATATGAACTGCTTTTGACATTTGGATTTTAATATACATTCCTAACTCCTTTAAATCTTTGTGGTACTTTAGTTTGGGGCTAACTTTCTGGTTCCCTGAAGTCAGTGGTAACCTTGATCAAACTCTCCTTAATGTGAGCTGATTTTCAGGGTTCAATAGCAAAGCCAGTATCTCATGATTACAATGAAACTGAATTTAAAGTTACTATAAAAGGCTATTTAAAGAGGGCAATGGAAAGGAAAGCATCGTGGTCGGCAGTCAGATTTGCCTTACAATATTGACTTCCAGGCTAGACCAGGACTACCCTATTTCTAGTATGATAAAAGCAGAGTTTTTCCAGAGGCTTTTGAGAAATAGAGATTGACCATTCATGTTTTCACATGTAGTAATTTAGTTATCTAGCAATTTGGTTGCTATTTTCTGAAGGAATTTCTAGTGCTCCTTTTGAAGCTTGACACTTTTGTATCAACTGTCAATTTGCATTTGGGATTTCCCTAAGTTAATACCAACATTTAGAGTTAACCTAAAACATGCAATTGTAACCCTTTAAAAGAAGCGTTCCTATTTAAAAGTATGTCTGTATTGTAATCTCACCAGGATGAAATAAAAGATGTTAAGCTATCCCAGGGTGGATTTCATAATTGCATCTCTTTATATCAGGCTAGTGATTTTCATTAACTTAATAAAAAGATTTTTTAGCACTTGAATACTTTCCAGAAACTGTTTAAAGGATTATCAAAAGCAGCTCAATTATGGCCAAACCGATAGAAAGATTCAATATAAACATCAAATGAACCTGATCACATACTGCTAGAAATCAAATTCCTGGAGGAGAAGTGCCACAAATATGTTAGTCACTATAGCGACGCCCGAATTCCACATGATGATACGCACATGTTCCATTGTGAAGAAATTTGGCTATGAATGTTTCTGCACGGTCATGCTTAAAGCATCTTGAGTTACACATTGATACATAGGTGTGCTGAGAAGAGGAATTTCTTGAAGGAATACCTATAATAGACAGTTTCATAAAATGCATCCAGCACCTCTCTGGGGAAGCTGTGCCAGAGCTTCACTGCCCTTATTGTAAAAAAAAAAAAACACCTTTCCCACCACGCTTGAGTTTTTTCTTCAGGAAAGGAGGAGAAGGCATGTTGTACTTCCTTGGGATAGTCTATTTCTTCATACAGAAATGTAAAATTGGATCCGAATAATCCGATTCATGTATATGGGTGGAGTCGCTCAGTCCACCATCACATTAACATGGAATGCTCACAGGGCTGTGAGGATTATGCTGGAGTGCTGCCTTTCCAGCCATATGCATGAACTCCTGCAGAGGAAATTTGCAGACCCTCTCTCTACTGGCCTCCAAGGAGGCTTCTTTCTGTTGAGTACATTTCTGAATTAGACACGCAGAACTTCCATGCATGCCTCTTCCTTCATTTTGTGGTTCTTATGCACATT
Organism: Tetrao urogallus; assembly: GCF_951394365.1. Lineage (NCBI taxonomy): Eukaryota > Metazoa > Chordata > Aves > Galliformes > Phasianidae > Tetrao > Tetrao urogallus. The sequence continues at coordinate 58,877,832 of NC_136818.1, forward strand.
GCCTCAAACCAAACCCCTCAAATATGAGTTGTACAGTTTTAGGGAAATTTAACAACATCATTTTATAACAACCACATGTATAATTATGGCAGAGGCCATTGCATTAACTGTTTTATGTCATTTAGAGTGAGTCTCAGGGAGATTTACAGAATTCTGTGTTACACCAGGAGCAGAGTGATTGTGATAAGTGCTGGTAGAGATATAGAGTATGAAATATTATTGAGTATATGTCTATATGAAAGGATGTACATTGACTATTAATAATTTTAAGTACTTTGAGTACTGTAGTGCCAACATTCTGTTGTCTACATGGTATAATTTCCCTTCAATAAAAGCAATACAAACTTTCATTTCTCTTCTAGCACGTTTCCCCTCATATTTCAGATGCTATATCCCTATCCTTCCATTGGCAAACCTAGAATTAAGCAAATAAGAAATTTGCTCCTCAAATTCACAACCTGTCAATGCAGTACCATTTCTAGCCTGAGATAGCCAGTGATTCATGGTGATCACACTCAACACTCACCAATCTTGTCTCATCAGATACAAAAATTTGTGTCTTGTTTGTCTTGGAGCAAAGTTACTGTCTCACAAGTTGCAGATTTCCTCTACAGCCTCCATAATCTTTAATTTGGTTCTGGCTTAGCCTCAATTCTCTTGATTTCTTTCATGATTATGTCTACATTATAATAGTGTGAGGTAATCCCGTAGTCCTTCTCAAACTATTTATCCCCTCAACACCTCTAGAGCATTGCATGCTCTGAAGTGTACTGTTGCCCCAGTTTTGCAAATGGAAAACGAAGGTTGTTTTCAAGCTTCCTATCAAGGTAGCTAAAATAAACGTTGAGGCTACTTTACACTCAGTGTAGAGAGAACCAGAAATTGGCAGTGGTGGTGACTGGGTAGTCTAAAACACTCGTAGCTCACCTCAGCCAAGTTAAATTCCTAAGGCTGATGCAGGTTGAATAGGGGTAACAGAGATGGCACTCTGCAGAACCCCAAACACTCTGCATGGCAGAAAGCAAGGCCAAAATATGTCTTTCTCTCCTCTTGCCCACAGTCAGGCCTGAGGGAAGAACAGGCCTGTGCAAGGGGAGCTTTCTCACAGAGGTCATCACATGTACTTCTGGGGCTGCATTCTCTGCCTAATATTCATTGTATCATAATTTTACAGCCACTTTCCTGGGTGCTCTCCTTGAATAGCATACACTGTTCAGATTGTTCAAGTCTTTTCTAGTTGACTCAGAACTATTCAAGATTACTTGAGGACTATTATCCTGAATAGAAGAAAGAGTTCAAGGAAAATAGGAGGGGTTTAAATCAATCAGCACAAATATGTGATGTAGGTGCATAATGAAATACTGTGGGGATCCTTGAGTGAGAACAGATCACTGACAGCATCATTAAGGGCAGAAGGATCAGAAAAATCAAATCCCAAGCTGTGCAGAGGGTTTCCTTGGATTTAGATGTGCAGTCTCACCCTGGTTCTCAAGGTGCTGTGGGGTAGACCCTTGTCTTTAACTAGCAGTGTGTCATTTCCTAGGCCCAGGTCATGATAAAGACTCAGATATCAACTTCAGAAATGAAACTGTTGAAATCTGTAGAGGTGCTGCACTGTCCTGTGCACATATGCCTGCACATTGCCAGCACTTTCTATATAAATGATTCCCAGATTTCCAATTGCATTTTGTTTATAGACACGTTTTTGCTTATTGCAAATTGCATATGGTTTTACCTCTAACCTTGGGTCTGATCCCTTCACGAAGAATTTGGCCAGGGAAAAGAGTAGATGATCCACCATTTGTTAGCAGTTCATTACATATGTGTGTGTATGCGAATAGATATAGATATATATCTCTGGGACTGACACAGGGAGGTGGTGAGCTCTCTTAATATTTTGTGAAGTCAACAGGAGTTGAGGGCTCTCAGCACTTCCCAAAGGTGGTCAGAAAATATCTGTTTTGGGCAACCTCTTGCTCAATTTCTTGCTATCTTAAGTAGAAAAAAAATTATAAGCTTCTTAAAGCCTTCCTTAAATGCTGGCACCTTGAGATTGTAACTATTTATGTTTCACCACTTTTTCACATTGAAAATATGTCACATGATTTTTGTTGGAGTTTTAAGGATCAGATTGATGAAGTAGAGTTCAGAGCCAGACGTACAGTGCAAGAGACAAAGGTTTAGTAATGAGTTCAAAATTTACAAAACACAGAAGCAAATATGGCTTTAATACATGATGTGACCCTTTATAAGGCTTGAAATTACTCTTCAAAAATCATTCTGGCTTGACTTCAGAGCCGAGTGGATTGTGGGATACCACAGATTGACTTTGAGTAGTGGGTTGGTATTGCAGGAATTTTTTAATTTCCTGTAACTCACAACAATTTTCTTCCAGTTAGACCTTATCCTGCTGCAGAGTATTTACTGAACAATTTAGTACAGTGTATAAGCCAGATCAGAGGCACATGCATGCACTCATACACATACAAACACACACCGAGTGGGGAAAACTAAGGCATTAATAGCAACATTCAAAATGATTGAAAGAGAAAGGTTTTGTGTGTTGATGTTTACATTTTTATGTGTGTAATATACTTGCTATCTAGCTAGTGATGTCAGGTGAAACTTTGGCTGAGACACACTTTTTCTATTTTTTAAGCAAATAAAAATGGTTTGTTGCGTTAATGAAGTGAAAATAATTTGTCAAACACTGGTCATTGTTATTTGTAATTAGTTCTTCAAACACGTTTAAAAAAAATCTGCTAAGACACCTAATTTACATGATTTTTTTTTTTTTTTTTTTTAAATAAGCTCCTGAAGTTGACAAAGCTACTTCTGTATTTATTAAAAGTAAAACAGCACCAAAGGGATCCCAGATCAAGTGGAGAAATATTTCATGTCACAGAGCTCCATGTGCTCATTTCAATTCAATTGTCTCGGCGGTATTGCAGGGCAATTATTAGAACATGCTAGAATGTAAAAAATACAACCCAGAAGTCTGTTATGATATAATTCAACAGAAAGCCCAACAACATGAATGACAGCAATGTGTGAGGGTAACTGGAGCTACAGATACAGATTTATTTCTGGGCTGATTTTAAAAAGCTTATAGAAGTCTATGGGCTAATGCAGCATGCATGCATGTATTGTTAAAAGTAAAGCACCAAAATAATAGTGCACATTTACCAATTAAGTTAATAGCATTGTTTACAAGTCATTTAGGTACTCACATACAGGCACAACACATATGAATGTGAATTTACAACATGCTTCATTCCTTATCTAAAATCTACTAATATCCAAGGAAAGGCCTTGTGCTAATGGTAATTGGGTTTGTACTGGGCCTTGAAGAAATGGGAAACATCTGTATGTTGCGGTTAAAATATGATCATATCATCATAACACTGGAAGGAGAGTGACTGAGTGAGAAGGAAGAAAAATTACATATTTCTGAAGCTTTTAGAATTAGTGAGAGTACCGGCATTACCTGTCTGCACAGTGAAAAATCAAAAGGTAAAAGAAGAAAAGTCAAAGATTCCCTTCAGCAAAATAATTGAATGTTTCTTTATTTGCTGGATACCAAGTAGGAAGAGATCGTAACCTCTAGCATTTTGGAAAGCAGGATGTATGATGGGATTTATTAGTAGATACAAAATAAATAACGCTTATTAAATTTCAAGGTAACTTTATTTTCTCCTACCTACCGATGGAAAATTCTCTTTTGAAATAACACTCATTAGAAATTGTAGGTTATACTGGCAAAACAGAGTTGAATCCTTCAAAAATAGCCCCTAGTAAAAGTCATAGAAAGATCTGAAGCAAAGCCTATGACCAAAAAAAAAAAAAAAAAGAAACTTAATATGCGGGCAAACTTTTTAATATGTGAGCCAGACACAGAAATATTGGTACTCTTTGAAATGAGCAAGAATTTGATGAAACACTAAAGGGTTTCCTATATTTTATTTTATTGGACAGCAACAAGTAACTCAATGAAAGAATATCCTGTGATAGCAGAATGCTTCTCAGTGTCAGCTCAGTGCTTTAACAAGCGAATTTCCCCTCAGTGCAGAAAAGCTCTGGAGTGACATGAGTTGTGTGCAAATTGCACCCTCAGTTCTTCACCTAAACCCCAGCTGGAGTTCTTCTATTGACTTAGTGAGGCTTTGGATCAGGCTCCAAAATAATGAGGGGACAAATCCATTGAAGTCTTTATTTATGTCTAGATTGTTTTCTCTCATCAAAGATCCCCCTGAGGCTCTTCCTTCTGCATTCTCCTGTGGAGAGTTTGCACCTCCCCATAAATCAAGCTACATCTCAGCTTTTGGGAATCTCGTGGATGAAACCAGGATTTGGCTCTTTCCTGATCCCATGTGCTCCCTTGCAGCTGCTCAGATTCTTCTTCACCCTTGGAGATGCTCAATTAATGTGGATTCTTGGCTATTGGAAACACTGCCGTAGCTAAAATATCAGTATGTATAGGGGGAATCAGGGAATTCAGCATAAATGTCTCTAGTCCCTTGTAGGACCAGCCAAAAGGAGTAAGATGTCCAAAGGTTTCTGCCTCCTTTTGGGCATTTGCCAAATCCAATAACAGTGAAATTTTGGACCAACTTTGACTCCTCTATAAACTTGGATGAAGAGGTATCTTCAAGACTCCCACAACAAGTCCTGTTTTACATGTTTCATTACCTGGCTATAGGAATCCCAATATCTGTTGCATGCAGGCTGGTTTATGGTTTTTAGCTGTGTATGAAGTAGGTATGTCTCCTATGCTATGCTCTGCTATCCTATGCTGTGCTCTATGCTATGACCCCCAGTCTGTTCCCAGGCTCAAGGTCACTGTCCATTGGGTTCCAGATCTAGGCTTTGGTTTTAACCTCATAGTATCTTAAAAGATTAATCCACAGGCACATAGATCACATCTAGGAATCATTTTGACTAAAGTATCTTTTTTTTTTTTTTTTTTTTTTTTTTTTTTCTGGAACAGCGCTTTCTCAGTCATGGGGATCAAATTTATTTTGCAAAGTGATTAAAAAAAAGATGAGGCCTGTCCAAATTTTAAACTTGTTTTCGTCTGTGAGAAAATGTTTTCTTTGTAAATGATTATCACAATCTCCGAATCTCTCTTTAATTCTTCTTGAAAGACTGAGTTTGCCTGCCTTTCTCCACATTGAAATGTACAAAAGATGTTGCTATTAAACCAGAAGGGAAAGATCTGTGACAACATAGCTGTGTGTAATACACGTCCTGGGAATTTCTCAGAACCAACTTTTTCTTGGTCCTGCCTGGCTTCATTCTAAGGGAGCTGCTCTTCCCCAGGTGAGCTTACTGTGAGCAGTCTCATATCAACCTGTTCCTAAAATCCTGCACATATTAACATGGGACTTGTGAGACATTACCTATGTGTTACACAGGTTTTAGAAATGATATCTGGCAAAATCTTGTGTGCTGCCATTTCAGCCATCTTCACACAAGCAACTCAGCACATCCAAAGACAAATGAGAAGAAGGGAAAGGACTGTCAAACAGAGAAAGACCAGAGAGCCAAGCTGCAAAAAGGGGGGCTGCTCTTGTGCACAAGGCCCCGTGTAAGCAGCCGGGCAATCTGGATTCAATTCCCAGCCTTTCCACAAATCGTCTGCTAAAGTAGGAATAACGCATTTTTTTTCCTGATGCTCTTTGTATTGTATTTGAGAGCACATGTGATGTTCCCCTCTATTCCCTAGCACTGGAAATGCTGGAGCATTATCAGCCATGCTAACAGGCCAATTTGACAGGTCACTGTGGGATGAATATACTGCTCCTGACGACAAGTGCACCAGTTCACTTATTACAAGTTCAGAGCTCTTTGAGGGTGCACTCAGCAGAGCATTTGGTTACAATCATTTCCTTTGAGTTCTTTAATCAATATCTCCTGTCTCCTCATCTTGCACTGCCAGGACAGGGGAATGAAAAGATGTAGAAATAGATGACCTAAAGGGATGACAATTCTTACTTAGCGAGCTGTATATTTAGTTCTGGGGAGCCCCCAAAAGAGGGGAGGAGAGCTTCACATCGCTCTGTGCTGTGAGTTCGATACTCGAGGCAAACGCTTTCAGCCAGTGGCAGGTTCACAGCCAGGCAACAAAGGAGCAGGGCTGCTTCACATTGCTGACATACCAGCGGTGCCAATTTATGAATTCTTCTGTAAATCTCTGGAGATACAAACCATCTGTAAAGCATAAAAGACAACAACATGTATGCATTTGGTTACACATAAGAGGGGTGAATACGTTTTGTTTAGACAATTCCCATGGATTCCAGTCACGGGAATCATTGACAGGACGTCTTGTTTATGAGCTTTAAACAACGACAGCAAGGCAGAAATTCCAGATAGTGGTACAAAAACATAGATTAATAAGTGACTGCCTTACACGTTGTTTTTGTGACTGTGCCTTTATAGAGACGAGCTGCGTGCATTGAAATATGCTAGTGGCTGAGTAGAAATAAAAGAGCTTATCTGCTCATTTAATTTTATCTCCTAAATCAAAAGCATTTATTATAGGAGCATCATTAAGTCATGATGATATGGTTTTTTTCATTTTGAAACCCCTTTATCAAAAGGGGGATAAACAACAATGTACGTGAGAGACTTAGGGCATTTTCCAGGTCTTTTATCTACCTTTGACCTTGGCAGTCATGTGTGCAAAATATATCTCAGGATTAAGCCTGAGAAAATTAGGATTTGTTATTTTTAGTGATACTTAGCATCCTTTCCCACTGCACAGGTACTATTTTTCTGTAGTTTTCAAGGTTTTAAGGACATAACCTATCTTCTAGCCCTCAGAATGACTTCTCTGTAGGGAAAGAAGGACCTCAGCTTTCTGGCCCCAGTTATTTGCTATTCTTTTTTCATCTCTATTAGGTATTTTTTTTGTATCCCTATATCAACAACTGCAGTGATACAGCAGCTCTGTGAGTTCTACTAGGCTTTGTTGCCATACAGGTTAAGACACTCGAAATTAGGCATTTTTTTCAGAAACTCTGCCTTAAGTAGATATATATATGAGCACCGTGATTACACCCTGCACATTACAGAGGCTTTCTGCAAAAGAGCAAGAAAAGATCTATTATTCATCCTGCTCATAGCTCAAGAAGATATGGAGTAAATTCAGGGGTCAGACAGTGAATAATCACACACAAACCTTGAAGACTCTATACAGATCCAGCTTTTAGGATAAGTAGGGTAAGTGCTCATTGAGCTACAATGCTGTGAGGCTTGCAGTTCTGTGGATTTCTGATCGTAGAATCGTGGAATGGCTTAGGCTGGAAGGGATCTTAAAGATGACCCAGTCCCAACCCCTGCCATGGGCTGGGTGTCCCCCTCATGATCAGCTGTCCAGGGCCCAACCAACCTGGCCTTGAGCACCTCCAGGGATGGGGCATCCACAGCATCCCTAGGAAGCCTATGCCAGCGCCTCACCTCCCACTGAGTAAAGATTTCTCCCTAACATCTAACCTAAATCTTCCCTCTTTTAGTTTTGATTCTTTTGACTTTGGCCTCAGTTGCTCTGTAGTCAGACCTCGTGACATAGCCAAGTACAACTGAAAACAGCTATGTGAAGACAAACTGTGAAGGTGAAGATATCCTCAGGCGTAGAGTCACGCCATGAGAAAAGCAACAGAACCAAGTCCTTGCTGTCAGGAACAACCTGAAAATCCAAGGCCCTTAATGTGAATTTGAGATCAGCTTTCCATGGCTTTGCTCTGGAAGGCTATAAAAAGGACAAAATGCTCCAGGCTATGTCAGAGTGCAGATGTTAATGAAAACAAAAATCAGAAGTTGAAGCATAACCAATTTAATGCCTGTCCTAACTTGTACAGGAGATATCCCCTTGCACGCTGTGCGGAGAGCTGTGACCTCGTTTCCCCTGGCATGCCGGCTGGACGTGTTATTTTCTCGTGCCATTGCAGAGTAACCGGAAGCTTTTGTTTCCCAGTGATAACTTGCACAGATGCAAGTTATTTCCCAGTAATGCAGGCACTAACATGTGTTGCTACTGCAGTTTGAATTGTCCATTAATTTAACACTAAATCCCTTATCCCTGTAAAATGAAAACACCATACTCTACATGCACAGAGAAGAGCATATAATTCTGCTTTTCAGATGTTAGAGCCTCCAGTGGACGATTGTTCACCAATTTCAATTTACACAGCTGGCTGTCTCATCCTGAAAAGATGCCTTAGGACTGAGAAAGCATGGAAAGTAAATTACCATCTCATTCCAAACAACATCATTTCCCTCTCCCCCAGGCTAAAATTGAGGTATGTTAATACAACAATGTTAGGAAGTCGGCCTTGCTTCTGTTGGCACAACATTTGACCTGTCTAAAGGGGCCAAAATTTTCTCAATCTGTAGCAATAAAGTCCTGTAAATAGCAGATACTTGTTTGTCTTACCCAAACATGGTTCTGAGGAAGAGACTGAAGTACACAAAGTCATGAAAGATTTCACTGCCTTTGGAGTAAAAACTAAAACAAACATATCTTGTGAGGTGAAAGCGTGCAAACAAAACAATGAAGTTGTTGCTGCTTTATGTAAAAGAAATAAATAATTAAACATGTTAGGAATTCTGTTCTCAAGTACTGGCTGTTTTTTCTTGTCTGTGTAATACAGCAGTGGGAAATACTGAAAGCAAAACAGCCCAAATCTCTTTCCAACATTTTCAACTGCTATAAGGGAATAATGTGACTCAGCACCTTCATTATCGCTAAGGACACTTGAGCATGCTGAGTTTATACATTTGATAATGAATGGTTTGTGAGTTTGATTACTGGGTTAAATTACAGTTCGCAATAATTATCCCAATTAATGCACACTCCACTACTGCGCTGAAAATAATAACAAAGCGCACAGGCAAAATATTAACTGTGCATTGCGTATGACACAGGGAGATGGTAGAAACCGTCCAGTCCTAAGCTATTATTTTTCATCCTTACTTCACATATTTCTGTTTGATTGTTTTAGCATTTGTGAATTGTTTTCCAGAGCCATGGCACAATAGCAAGAAGTCTGGAATTGATATAGTCTCAAGAAATATTCAAAAGTAATACAATTTTCTCTCAAAGTTTGAGGCTTAGAGAACTTTAGAATCCATTTAGAATGATGTTTCTCTGAATGATCAGGGTCAGAAGGGTCAGAAATCAAATGAACAATACCAAAGAGGACACTGTTCCAAGGTGTGTTGGGAGCTAGCACCAATGTGCTGTGGGAAGTTAAATGTTACTGAGGGGCTAACTGCCCTCTGCCTTTGGAAATTTCCCCCTAAATGCTTATCTCAAGACATAACAGCAGCTATACTGCTGTAGCTTAACAGGTCTCAATCCTCAAGCAGTCTTTACCAGATTTATAAAGGCTTTTGTGTTTTTTTTTTTTTGTGGAGGAGTGTAAAAAAAGATGAGCTGACATCTTCAAGCAGAAGTGCAGTTCAATCAGTATCCTCAGGTGTAGGAATTAGCATCAATCTAGTTCCAAAAGCACACTGCCTGGCTGGCTAGATGGTACTGTGGAACACTATTTGTGTTCAGCCTGGGCAGCTTGGGATGTTGCCATGGGGCAGTGCTGGGGTGTGTGACCCAAAATTGGTTTGAGGGCTGAGCTCAGCTCAAAACACTTCCAGAGCCCACGTGCTTCCAGGGTTGGTAGGCCCTGGAAAAATGGTCTTGGTTTTGATTTTGAACTTTGGTGTCTTTGTGGTACTTAGCTCATGTAGTGAACGCTTAAGTTGTGTAGCTGCTGCTCATAATTCTTGCAGTACACGTGGGCGAATGCCTCTCTCATTCAGCTATGAACATCCTCTTCCTTTCCCAGACTCCCATGAAAGCGTGAAAAGTGCAGTTATTCATGCACAATAAAGCGTGATCGTTATCGTGATTTGTTTCTGCAAATGTTGTTAAAACAAGGCAATATCTGAAGCTCCACAAAAGATGCGCCTTTCTCATGCAAAGCGTAACATTTGAATGCTGTGTCAGAACTGGGAAACCAGAATACTCCTAACACTGTAATGCCTCTGCACACTCCTCCAGTATAAGACACACATTTATGAGCCAAGGAGAATGCTCCGACAAACTCGGCTAATGTGGTTTACCAGCATCCTTTTTGCAAATCAGGCATTCATCTCAAGACTGTTACTAACTAAAAAATGTTGCACTGATATTGCTTTTTGCTAATGTTTAAGCCACCTCATGCCTACAGAATTTATTTATCCTCAGTCATCTGCAAAATCTTGGCCATATTTGTGTTACTATGTAAATAAAATTATGACAAGCCTACCACCGTAGCCAAAATCTGAGGCTTAAACCAAAGAATCAGTTATCAGCAGGCAGAGCAGCTCACATTTTAAGACTAGCCTCTCGAGTTATCTGGCAGTTTCTAGAACCTCTCTCTCTCTCCTTCTCAGCCTTCAAAGACATTCTATGAGCAGAATTTACAGAGCACAAGAAATTGAAATGATGAACAAAGAAGGTCCTATGCCAGCAGTGGTGCAAAGTTCAAAAGGAGATTATACAAATCCAACATATGACTACTCTAGAGACCATATTACAAATCTTTCTGCTTAAATGATCTTTTGTTTTCCAAAATCAGATTTTAATAGTCCTTCTCATAGTAACTGAACATTTTTTATGATCCAGAAAGTGAGGAATGTATTGGAAAATACTCTGTGTGAAACTATGAAATAGATGTATGTATTTAGGACAACATCTGCACTGGGCATAGGATGCTGATGTGCACATCTCCCAGTTAGGACACAGGCTATTTCTTGATTGTGTTATACTTGCTTGTGTAGTACTGACTCCCACAATATCATTAAAATAAGCAGAGATCAACCTTGATAAAGTAATCCATTTCTTCCCTCATAATAATAATTATAGGAAACATGAAAACAAATGTGGAAGATAATACTATAGAAGTTCACATGGATCTTAAAGCGATTATGCAAGCTGTGCTGGGATATGATGATCGTCTTTACATGTTGATGTCTGATGTACCATTAACTACCAACCTTGCAGCTCACAAATTATCCCATCCAGCATTCTCTGGTTCTCCCAGTTCTACAGTCCTCTGGCCCAGAACATTGTTGCCAACACTAGTGTTTGGTGGAAGCAATACACACAGAGGTGGTTTCAAATCATATCTCAGAGCTGGGGCAGTCTTGCTGTAAGTGTCTAGGCAGTGGTCCTCTAGGAAGTCACTTCTCTGTCTCTCAGGTCAGCTGCATATCACCAGCTGCACAGGGATGTAGTGGGTCACTGTGAGGATGAGGTTCTCTGGTATAGTGAACAAAACCTTGAGGAGTAAACCTTGGACAGTGCAGTTGCATGCAAAGGAAGGAACCCTACCTTAGAATGAATGGTGAAGACAAGGGAAAAATTGAAGTTACCTTCCATTTACCTTGGAAAGGAAAATGATGGCGATCAAGACAGAGCTCTAATTCACTCAGGAAAGCATTTGTCGCTGCTGAAACAGTGATAACTTGCATTTAAAGGTTGTAGTGTGTGTCTGGATTTTGTTTGAAGTATGGCAGCTTGGTTTGTCTGGGGTTTGCCATAGCATGGTTTGTAATGTTTCAGTAGAAATCGTGATGGTCCTCAGCTATCCAAAATGACAGAGTACCTGTAGCCACACACGAGTTGTTTCTAAGTAGGGTAGTATATGCTGAAAACCAACAGCTACTCTTTTATGAGGAAACAAAGTTCTGTACTGAAATGAAGAACCCTGCCAAAGGCTGTGTAGCCTGACTCCTTTCATCCATAGGATTTGGCCCTGTGTTACTTTACTGAGAGTTGTGTGAGTGGGCATGTGCAGATTGGATTATAAATCTGAAGTTTATCTCCATCTCCACCTGAACATTGTTCCCTTCCATACAGTCAGCCTAATCACAAGGTCTGGAGTTAAATTAATGGCTAATTAGTCAGAAATCTGCACTCTTTTTGTGTTTACACACTGAGTCTGCCAGTATCTAGAAAGGAGGCCACCAACTATACAATTTTAATGATTGCTTGAATAGTGGATATCTAATGATCTAGGCTTCATCTGCTATAAATTAAGTACAGACTTCTTAAAAACATGAAAATGAGATATGATATCAAAAGCATAAAAAAAGATCAAAGTGTAGTAAGCGACCTTTATCACTCTGTCAGAGGTGATCACCTAATTGATTAATTTTCTTCTCCTGATAGAGGTAGTAACTAGGGACATATCTCCATTTCTTTTCCTTGAGTATGTTAAGAAGTAATTATTTAAGAGAAGTATGTAAGCTTCTCATCATTTAAGTACACTATGGGCTCTGTTGTGTCATACGACAATTATAAAATGAGATTTAACCAAGATTCCTGAGTGCAAATGGGCTGCACATAACCATTACCATTGTCTAGAAACATCTTTCCCTTAACCCCACACTTCCAGTTTGATACTGAATGTGCTCTGCAAGCTAAGGCAATTATGGGATAATTTCTTAATTTTTTTCCTCATCTAATTGAATCTATTTAATCAGATATTTATCCATGACAAACGTTGGTGTCTTTGCAGTAAATACATACTGTATATATTTTGTTTAAATTTCTCTGGTTAGGAGCTCAGAATCATTCATGTTTAGCATCAGACCAGCAGGAATTCTGCTGAGTTGCTAGAGCTTTGCTGAACCCGCTGAGAAACCTGCCAGTCCTACTCAGTGGAATATCTCCAGCAGTATGTGCTGAGCTGCATGCATAGACAAAGGCTGGAACCACAAGGGCATAGGCAACAGCTGCCATGATAGTCAATTGGTGGACTCCAAGATTGGTGGACTCCAACAAAGAAACTGAGTGCTGCTGCCTTCTAAGAAGCAAATTAGGGAGGAAAACAGATGTACTGAAATAGGGAAAGGTAATTATTCTTAATTGTATTCACCAGATGACAACCATCCCAATTCCATTCCATGCATCAGTTAAGGTGAGAATGCCTGTCAGAGAATTGCCTGCTTAGTCTCTATTTTCAAAAGTCAGGATGAGCCCATTTCAGACACGCACGAACACGTCTGTTCAAGATTACCCTCAGATGGGCAAACATCAATATTCATGTGTCAGTGGCCAGAGACAAGAGTGGGCTGGGGGACATGCCAAGAGCTCCAAGGGGAAGTCTTGGGCAGAGACTGCACCCTCAGGGTCAGCAAGGACCGGCTTAGACACCGCACAGTCTGGTCCTGACAGAGCCCACAAAAGGAATGCCTGTTCCTCCAGCTCCAGGCACAGAATCTTCCTACAGCCATACCCTCTCTTATGCAAACAGACACACCACACAGCTCAGAACGAGTGCCAGTGAGCCTTTGAAGGAGGAGGTAGCATTGACAAGATTGATTTTCTTCCCCAAAGAACTGCTGTTTCCCTATAAATTAAGTTTCTTATTTCTGCCCTGACCGAGTTTCAAGAAAAGCCTATATGATGCTCAAATTCAAGCCCTCACTGTCTGATTTATTTTTAAAGTATGAACCAGCTAACGCTAGGATGTTTTTCAGACTGAAGGCCTGTTCTGCATTCTCACTACTGCTTCTATTATGCAGTAGACTTGTGTGATCAATGGTATGTATGTAGAGCTATAGTGTGTGAGATAATTCAATTTGTTGAATTATCTACTGTGTCTGACCAGGTAAAGGGCAAAGGTTTAATGCAGTCTCATGACATTTGATTCAATAAAAGGTGCTTACAACAAGAGCAGGGTTGGTCTCTTCTCACTGGTGACAGGTGACAGGACGAGGGGACAGGACGAGGCCACAAGTTGTGCCAGGGTAAGTTTAGGATGAATATCAGGAAAACTTCTTTACAGAAAGGGTTGTGAAGCACTGGGATTGGCTTCCCAGGAAGGTGGTTGAGTCACCATTCCTGGATGTGTTTAAAAAGCGTTTGGATGTGGTGCTCAGGGACATGATTTAGTGGAGGGTTGTTGAGTTAGGGTAGTATGGTTAGACTGTGGTTGGACTCCATGGTCTTTAAGATCTTTTCCAACCTGAGCAATTCCACGATTCTATGATTCTACAATAAGGTCAGTCACAACTCCATACAAATTCAGATCAGTATAACAATTAAGTGCTTAGAAGGTGATCAGCCTAGCATTTCAGTATGTATTTTAGGCCAACTTGTCCTTTGCTTTCAGTGAACAGAGTAGAACAAGCTCCTTACATTGCTTTTCCAGGTGAAGTGGGATGTACTTTTGTCGTTGATGTCATAAGACATCAGCAGCAAACACTGACTCAGCACCCATTACTGGGATACTGGGATGTACCCTTCAAGCTCAGTCTTGTTCTACATGTGAAAGAGGGACAGTAGGGTTGTAATCATGTACTCAGAAGTTTATTTCAGCCCTTTGTACATCCTTCTTGTGGCACAGCCTCTGATTACATTGTCACATGCTATTCTTCCCCATAAACCTTTGGCCTCATTCATGGCACCGATGCCTCTTGCTCTTCTAACTAGTCACTAAATACTCTGTTTTCCTTATTCAGTCTGGGTCCCTAAATTACTGTATCCCGTTCAAATTATCCTCAGAAAAGTGATTGATAAGTGTCCTTAGAGGGGAGTTTGTGGCTTCAGTGCTCTGGTGAGTAATTGCTGAACAAACATTTTCGAGTTTATTTGTGGAGTATATCTGTGAGAGGAGAGAGTGTTTCACAAATGGAAACCGAAGCACTGGGAAGGTGACAGCAAAATGTCCATTAATTTAGTTTACTGGTCCATAAGGTCTGAATATTAGGAAGACATCAAAATTATGTGTTCGGTGCCCAAAGCTCAGCTCCTTTTTATGCCAGCTCCAGGAGTGCTTAGCAGCTGTGCAGGTTGGTTTTGGCCGAACACTGGGTACCCAGAAAATGGGGAGTCACAATTAGTGACCACCTTTGACAGCATCTATCTGATTGATATGCAACAGGGCTGCAATTGAGACAAGGGTAGCACGCCATTTTCTTATATTAAGGATTGCTAAGCTGTCTAAAGAGGAGGTCCAAAGCCCAAACTGCAATATCAGGGTATGCTCATATGTGTAGTGTTACAGGGATAAATACTGACAAGCCATTATCACTGCACAATGAATGAAATTTAATAAAGTCAAATCAACCCATCCATATATCCTTGCAGATTTCAGAATTTCATACACTATTTTCCATGTTCCTCTTTGACACTGAATTTTTAGGAGGAGAATTAATTCAGAGAAATGGCTCTTAATATAAATTTTAATCATAGCTTTTTCAATAAGTGTGTAATTTTTAAAAGAAATAAAATGTGATGCAATCTACATTTTTGATTAAACAAGGAAAATGCTTATAGGCTTCATCCTGATAGAGTCTTGATTCCTTAAGCAACACATTATGAGATGTTAATTAAATGACAGTAACGTGTAACACAGCTCCCGCTTTTAATTTATTCAGGCTTCATATTTTTCCACATTGAAGGGATATTCTCACCTTAAAGCAGCCCTGTGAGTGGCAGAACTGATGAAACCTTGTTCCCTCTAAGATTTGTGGCTGGGGGCTGCAACGTGCTGAGCACCAGTGGGGAGTGCCCACTCACTGCACTGCCCTTGACATGGGGTGGATTTGGGGTTTACAGGGAGGATGCTTTGGCTCAGCTGCTTGGGCAGTTGTGTTGGTTAGGGATTCTGGATGCCCAGGTTTGGTGTCCTTTGCTAAGGAGATGAACTCCCTGATAGACTCAGGCTGGTGAGACTCTGTTCTTGCAGATCTTATTCATACTCCTGTTGGATATTGTGACAAGTCATCACACACAGATCAGGTGATACATTCAAGGCAGGGAAATACAGTTCCAGTGCTACACTGAACAGAAATCTAAACAGAAGCTGAAATGAAATATTTGGTTGTTCTCTGGCCATTTGAAAGAGATGTTCTTTTCTTGGAAGCAGTGCCATGTATTAGGTTGGTTGCTAATCTAAATTTAAATGTCCTTAATTATGCTAATTTTTTTTTCCTGGCAGATAATTAAAAAGAAGATTTTTAATGAGTTAGATGTCTTAAGATCCTAGAGAGAAGGATATAAAGAAAGAGGCTAGTGGAAAAGCAAAATAAAACAAAACTCAGACCTAAGATGCATTCAAATCCACATTCCCCTGCCATTCAGCAGGCAGCTTAATTTCCTTGTATTTCTTGACTATGTTCATTTATTGTCATTCAGCTGTACTTTTGACTATGAGCTATTTGGGCCAGAGACCATCTTTTTGTTCTGTGCTTAGGACAAGGGAGTCCTAGGGTAGAGCCTGCATGTCTGTACACTAAAAAAGGCAGACTGTTGGATGAAGCTTGCTCCTGCCAACAAAATCCTGACCCAGTTTGGGAGTGATCTCTGTATTTTTATCCTTCCTAACCACTGCTGTTTTTAAAAGATGTGGTCTCTGACCTATTTTCACACTGATTTCTGTGCTAGTGAGGCTTTTACCCTTTAAGTTACTGGATACTTGTTTATGTAAATACAACACAAATTTTGCTAACAAACAAGATTCAGTATTTTTGTTATCAACAGATGGCTTTATGTTAGAAACTAAGGTGCATGTAGCAGAAACATTAACTTCATTTTAAGTCTAGTGTACCTTTCTACAGTTTTCTTGCAGCTGGGACTGAACTGGAGACACTGAAGCCAAGGAAAAACGTATATAGAGCCCGAGCAATAGCAAATAGACATAAGAAAATGGATTTTTAGACGGTTTTTATCCATAGTTTGTGCAAAATGTTGAATCACAGGTGCAAGTAGAGAAAATTTACAGCAGGGTTTGGGCCTTAGTTTTGTTTTATCAGTTCTGAAGATAACGCACAGAAACCTCCAGTAAGACCATCTCAGCCACTGGGCTGAGCCAACCCCACACCCCGAGCCCAGTGGGAGCACTCCAAGAAGAGGACACTCAGAGCTGTCTGAGCCCAGTTCTCCGCTCAGAGATAATCCTAGAAAAGCTGCTCCCTCAACAGGTGCTGGCTGAGTCATTAAGGGGTCAACGACTGTGTGATTATGGAAAATAAACCCTCACTGATCCCAAGGTGAACTTCAATCAAAAGGCTGGCTGGTGGAAGGGACATCCCTATTGTGGCTGCTCTCCGGGCTCCATCCTGCATCCCTGTTAACCAAGCATGCTGCAAGGCACTAATCCCTAATCCAACACAACTATACGGCCCTCTCTTGACTCCCCAGCTTGGTACTGAAGAGCAGGGAGAGTTGAAGGAAAGGTAAATCTGCAAGAGATAATGATTTTTTTTTTTTTTTTTCCCAGAAGTAATTCTTGATCACTGAATTGCTGCGTGTAAATAAATACATTGTTTGTTCAACCAATTGCTGAGAAGCAGACTGTGTATACATACATACGGAAAAATTTGTGTGTACACACACATATATATATTTTCTTCCATGTAAGTTGCTCAAAGGTATGCTTAGAATCAAGTTTTCAGTGGGTTAGGCTAGCCAGAAATTGAAAGGATCACTAAATAAATAAAAAACCGTCTTTGTTCCGTTGTGTCTCCAGCAGGGATACGACTGTTCATTATGAATAGAGGCTGAAGGCTTCGCTGCTCAGTAGTTTATAAATACTAATGAGTGACATATTGAGAAAAATTGTACCTACAAAAGCAAAGTCTTCTGCCATGCAAATCAGGCCCCAATTCCCCACAGATAAGGATCTTTTTGATGGAACACATGCAAAATCTACAGCTCTTAATTCTTTCATTAGTATTCCAGGCAGACGATTGCCAAATAACAGGGAAAACTGTCTGAATTGCTGTGTCTGAAACCTAATATTGATTTGTTTAATAGTGTCAGGAAGTCAAAATTCACAAATCTCCTGTCGATTGTTTATGAGGCAGTTAGCACAGAATTGGATGCCCCTGCTTAATTAATAACTCATTACTGAAATTTGATTATATGCTTGAATGGTTTAAATGGGCTCTAATTCAGTATCTGCAAAGCAGTGTTGCAACAAAGTAAAATGGATCTAAAAGCTTGTTTTTTAACACTATTGCTGTCTGTATTTCATGATCTCCGTTGGTGAAGAATATGTTGACTTAGTTGCTAGGGCAGACCTCTTAGTACATTAATAATTGACACAAAAGCGCGTTGTTCTAATGATGTTATGAACTGAATCCCTGCTAAATCAGAAGAGTACGTTAGGAGAAATGACAGTAATTTGAAAAGGGGGGCTTTAAATGTAATTTTTGTAGCATACATTTCGTTTATCAAGGAGAACAAAGACAGTTCCAGCATGGACTGTTTTCACAGAAGCATCTTAGGCACTAAGATTTGTATGTCCAGGGAGCATGACATCCACAGATGCTTTTGAAACTCCTATCCACCATATTCCCTGTTGTTCCTGGTACATTTTCATCTCTAGTACTGCTCAGATACAGGGTAATAAGAATATTTGTGTTTTTTTTGGCAATACTAGGAAACCCTAGGTCTCGTTAACTATTAAAAGAACGATTATTTTGTTGGAGGATTGAAAGCGGATGTGTGTTCATTTGCTATTAATTGCATGTTAAAAAGAAAATCAGCACACAGGTATGCTGCAAGGAACACTCAAGTGTGTCCTCAGTTAAGTAGCTGAATGGTAATTTGGGGATTTGGTCAAGAAGAAGCTCTAACTACCAGCTAGGCAGTGCTCTGCATGTGGCATCTTTCTCCTCACTCCCAGTGTTACCCTCAGTGCATGTAATGGTCACCAACCTTAAGACCTTAAGTGCTCAAGGTCTTACAATCATTATTCACAGATGACGCACCGTGGGGGTTATTGGGTCTGCAGGGGATTTCCCTGCTTGCAAGAAGAATTCTAAAGGATTCCAATGAGTTTCTGCTGAAGACGGCGCTCGCTTCCCACAGGATGGGCACACAGAGTTTTAGGACAACACATGTATATCATGAATAATGATTAGCAAATAGTTGAATGTGCAGAGTTCACAGGCAAACCTCTGTTGGAATATTATGTGCCCAGACTGTTTTACGAAGTCCAAGGAGTTAGTATAGCCAAAACCAAAAAAAATTAATAATTAATAAGATTCCAACTGATACGTTCAACCACCTTTAACAGGAGAAATTAGTGAAATCAGTAAAATGTTCTGGGAAAAGCTGTTCTCATGAGAATTGCATGTGTGGTTTGCTTTAATGGAAAGGTTTGAGTAATTGGAGCAGTTTTAGAGCAACCTAGAAGTGGAACACTAAGCTGGTCCAAATGGGGCCCAGAGCCAACAACATGACCCATAGCATTAATAAAGAACATAATATCTCTCAAGTCTATAAAGCTGAGGATTTTCAGCTGAGACCCTCAGAGTGACTTAATCCTTTAATCAATAAATTATATTCCCTTAAATACCCCAAGGAACTGGATATTGGGCAGTGGATCCACATGTTGTGTTAATACCTGCTCAGGATGTGCAATTCTTCTATAAGTAAACCTTCAACAGACTTGCAAATTGTTGCAGTTGGACTGAGGATCTCCTAGACCCATAAGCAGGCCAGGCTGATGAGCAAACACCAATGTCTTGGAATATATATATAAAAGAAAATACAAGATAAGTGGCAATTCTAATATGAATAGACAAAACTGAAGTATCTAAGTAGAATATGTCACTGAATATAACTGAATCTTAATGTTTGTCTGCTTTGAGGGAGAAAAGAAACACAACAGCCATTGGCTGCAAGCTTGACTGGAAGAGCACTGTCTTATGCAGACTATTTCTCAGTGAGGTGCCAGCCCAGGTACTGCATGGGCTGTGCTGTGCTTGTGGCCAACCTAACAGGCATAAGTGCATTTACACTTTGTACCAAAACCTCATATGTTCAGCTCTGAACATGCATATTGCATCATGTTCTTTATCACAGAATTGCAAAATATTTGCTAAGCTCTTTTTCTGCCACAGCCTTTCCTGCATGTCTTGTGTGGATGGAGAAAGGGGTTTCTGATTCTGGAGCTGGAAATATGTATCAGTCCCTTCGGAGTTCTCAAAATCCCTCAGCAAAATAAGCAAAAATCCTGAGGTTCTTCCATGTTGTCCTTTCTGCCTTGGAAATGGGAAACGCTGCATGGTTAACCTCACACTTCATGCCTTTCCAAGGCAGGGTTAGTGATGGCCCATGTAGATTGTTTGCATTTGAGCTTGATAGCTTGAACATCGTTATAATTACTTAGCATGTAGATTGCTTAAGCAGTTTAAGATTAAGATTATTTTAAATTTTCATTCCTCCATAGCGGAGCATATTATCAGTACTAAACTGTGAAGCAGTTATTAACAATAACTAACAATAGGTAATGCTGTCAGGAGTTCATTTCCCAAGCAAAAAGCATTGCTCTGCATTTTCTTGCATGCAGTCAATAACAATGTTGCAGTTCATAGGTTTGCCAAGTTTTCACAGTGATGGGTAACTTTTACAATTAATTTCAGTTAAATAATTAAGCCTAGGCATCCGAGAACGTCTTTGAGCCATCATTAAAGACAAAAAGTACCTTTTAAGCAATGATTTAACTTGTGTTAAACAACCATCGTAGGAAGAACGTGGTTTTCTTTCTTCTCTGGGCTGATTTGTCAAAGTACTATTAAGAATTTTCAGTCATAAAAAAAAAAATAAATATATGGAGGGAACCTTTATTTTTTTCCTCTAATTTATTACGCTTGATTACGCAGCTGGAATGGGAAGGTAGCTGCTGTTTGTAGTTAAATAACTCCTCACAATTTCTTTAAGAAATGATCTTCAAAGCTTTAATGGGTCAGTGGCTCAAGTACAAAGGAAAGATTGATTTTCATACTCCCACTCTTTGTTCCCAAAGTTTAAAACAGACATGTTCTGGTAAATTAGTTTGTCTATGTTATTAATGGAAGAACTTATTAAAGTCCCATAAATACATGGTGGTATCTTGCTTAAAACACAGAATGCGTTTGCTTTGAAAAAAATAAGCGTCTAAAAGTAAACAGGGGTGTAATATTTTTATTTGATTTCAGAAATGCCTCAAAAGGCAGAAAAGCTGGAGAACTGGGGGTTTGCAAAATATATTAGGTATGCATCATGATGAATGGTACAAAGAGAGTAGGCTCGAGTCGCTAGAAAATGTTATTTGCGTTTAATGAAAAGCATTCCCACACTGGGTAAGTGGCAATGCTGTGGGGAGAACGGCTGCTTTAAGCAAGAAATATTGTCTGGGTGAAATACTTCTTTTATGCAGGGCTCATGTGCACGTTCCTTGGCTGAGCCAAGGGAAGGTTCTCTGCTGGTGCAGGAGTGATCCTGAGGTCAGGCACGCTTCAGTGTTGGCGGAAAAGGGTTGCTGGGAGAAAGATTACTCAGCTCTGTGCAGGGAGCAGTGCTGCTGCTACGTGAGGGGGAGAGGGGCTCTTGGGCTGATGTGAACTGCCACAGCCTCTTCTGAAGGTCTGTCCCAGGGCCGTATCTTCTCCTGCATGAGCAAAGACACTTCTGATAGATTCTCATGGCCTCTGAGGTCACTTGTTTTCCCCTGGCGATCTGCCTGTCTGTAGAAGGATGTCTTGCCACACTTAATTACCTTCTCTTTCTCTCATCCCAACACGAGTATATAGAACAACCCCCTTACCTCAGCCGTTCACACGGAAGGACAGGCCCTTGGAAACACTCCTGGCTGACCCCACCAGGAGGTGGAAGGGTTGGTGTGACAGGTGGGAGTTGGTTACCAGGGATGCTCCCAGTGTTAAAACCACCCTCTGGATCTGAGCTTGGTCTGGGAGAGCAGAGAGCAGTCAGACCCCAGGGGCAAGAACCACCCTACGCTGATACGGTGGGAGCACACCGTAGGAGAAGGGTCAAGGTGACGTTTTCCTGTCCTAGTGTTAACTCTTGAGTTAATTTGGAATCTGGACAAAATCCTAGAGACTTTCATGGGAGAGGATACAGAATCTAAATTATAGTCTGGCCTAATTCAAAATCAGAGATTTTAACATCATTGTGTCTGAGAATTCCAAATCCAATCTTTGCCTGGCTTAACTTCTACTTGGCATGAATGATACCAAGTTACACTTTTATGATAAAGGGAAAGGAAAAGCAACATGGAAAAATTAGTCAGCTGCAAATACCACAAAAAAGTTTCTAAATTGATAGGAGCCACCTGCATAAATGCATACCTGCATAAATGGTACCGAAATAATATGTGCAAGTCCAGCATTGAATTGTAAAATATCTGCAACTGAAAACAGGAGAGTAAGAAACAGAAATTTCCCAGCATAGTTATCAAGCAATCTTTAACCATACAATTGATTGTAAAAGCTCATAAACAGAGATTGGAGCTCATCTCATTGCCCATGATCATGTATCAGCAAGCAAACTCTGCTTCGGACCATGGATTGGGGAGGACTACTTTACTTTCCAGAGAAACAGTGACAAGATCCTTCATGACATTCTTTTTAGCAGGACACCACACCAAAGTGAGGCTGTTGCAATTGCTAATAAGGACAATCTGACGCCTCCTTCACGCCCCAGTGCATACTCAGAGTGGCTCAGGTACGACTTCTGTTTTGTTCTGCTCCCAGGACAGCGCTGCTGCAGCACATCTGCAAGCGCAGAGCTGGGATTGGGCATGCAGGAGGCCAGTCAGCAGCCAGCTCTTCCAGCAGCTCCAGCTTCTAAGGGCTCATCCAGCTGCACAGGACAGGAAAGCACTGCCATGCCATCCCCTGATCACGCAGGGGAGAGCCAGGGCAGTATTTGTGCAGCCACCAGAGATCTCTATGTTTTGTTTTACCCTCCATTTGAAGTATCTGCTTTGGCTCTGCTCATCTGCAGAGCAGGTAGGGTGTGAGCAGCTCTGGACTGCAGGTCCTGGCACCAGGGCTCTCCGAGGGAAACCCGGACAGGGTGGGACCAGGTCTCCCATATCTTCTACACCTGAACACCCAGCAACAAAACACAGGCCTATCATCAACCCTGACCTTCACAGAATTGCATTTGCTGCGTAGGGAGAACACTGTCTGAAGAAGCTGTGGGTAGGTGCAAAAGGAGAGGAAAATCCATCTGGAGCATTTTCGTCTTTTTACCAACAGAGGGATTTGAGAGCCTTTCTCCATCTGCAGTCTCTGGCAATGGTGTGTTCGTAGGAAACGAAGGATATGTGTGTACAGTAAAAAACGGCCCTGTGGATGCTGTGCTGTGCTCAGCCAACGGTTTGACATGCGGCACATTTTTCAGCAGAGGCTCTCTGCAACGCAGGCTGAGAAATCCTTCCAAGGCACCAGAGAGATGGATCTGCCGCTGGGATGGAACAATCATCTGCTTAACAGCTCAGAGCTGCACGCACACCAATTTGGGTCAGGAAGTCAGAAATAACATCGCACCAGATTGAATTTAAATTGTACAGGGCTTATAAGCAAGCAGCATATTATTATGATGCCTGGGTTAATATTTTTCCTCTTTTGGAGAGCACCGGGGGATCATTAATGTACATAAGTGGTTAGGCAGGCATTGGTTTTATATCTCATCTGTAAGGAAAAGCTTCCCAAATGGCATTGGCTTTTCACTGCAGGCTCTGCAGAGAGATAAGAGCGTGTGTCGGGAATCCACCAGCAGGGTGAGGTTCCCCTGGGTGAGCACATTGCCAAGGCTCTCCCACCCCGTGCTTCTCATCCACTCCATCCCCTCTTGCTCACCTCGATCAGTTCATTTTTCCCAGTGTCTGCTTATTGTCTCACAAGCATTTACCAGAGGCAGTAATCACTAGACCTGCCGTGCTGGAGCGATGGCTTTATTAGCACCAGGAGTGCACAGCTCCATGCATTGGCGAGCGCTGTGTGCGTGGCTCCAGAGAGGTTCCAGCCAAGATGGGCTGAGATGGGCTGAACATCCTATTGAGGCTTTGGCAAAGATTAAAGAGGGGTATCTCCCTTTTGTCTGTGAAACCTGAATGGCTGCTGAGCTTTCGGCAGCCTGCAAACTGCAGTGAAAAAAATCGCAGCAACTTTTAAATTAGTGATTCATCATTCAAACAATGGATTAAAAATAAATAAATAAAAATAAATAAATAATCGCTACTCTCTCCGCTCCCTTCTCCCCCTCCATCCAGCTGAACCGTACATGGATATCGGATCCCCTTTTGTTGGCAGAAATTCTAGTAATCTCCAAAGGACGTGCTTTCTCTGCCGTCTCAGGCGACCTCACTGAAGAGAATTCCAAAGATTTCTGGAAAAGCTTTTTAGTGTGGGCAGCAGAGCTCCCCCCTCCCGCCGCTTCCCCCGCTATCGTTATAATTTACAAGATTCCTATGACCGTGTAACTGCTTTGTGATTACATGGAAAATACCTCGCAAATACGCAGTAATCACAAGTTCATGCAGATTGCTTAGTAAATACATTTGAAGTTGGAAAATAGTTCAAAGATTAATTACCCCATAACTCGCAGCATTTAAATGATTTTCCCCCAAATGTACAGATAGATTTGTACCGACTTCAAGGCTGGTGGAGAAGGGGTTATGATGGTTCTGATCTGAGAGCAAAAAATGAAATTTGACAGGCATGGATTATTTAAAGCATGCAGATGTGAGCCATATAACCATTACACTTTGATGCAAATCATAGAGGAAAGCACAGGAGGGATGGCCTGTACAGAGAAGTAGTGGACAAAGTTAGGATTTCCTGCCATCGACTCAAAATTTAAACAAATAATCATTTAATGGCAGTGCAGCATTACATTCCGCGTTGCATGCATTAATGTCAGCATCTGGGACCAACATTTTGACAATTCTATTAAAATGCTTCACCATTCCCTATCTAACACCTGTTAGCTCTAATTTTCTTTCCTGAGACGTACATCAGTAGACAGTGTAGATTCCAAATCATTTATCACTTTTAAAGTGCTTCCATATGAGCTTTTTAGGGGGCTTATCTTGGCCTTTGGAAAACCTTTTCTGAATGTATTAAAATTCAGTACTTAGAGGGGGAAAAAGTGTAGACATCAATGTTTCATAGCATTCATGTCTGGTAATTATTAGCCTAAATTATGGCTCGCACATGACTTGACAAAGTGGACCGTGCATTTAAAAAAGCTGCTCAATAGACATGCACTGCTCAATATGTTCCAAGTTATTGAGATGTCAGTCAGTAATCATAAAGCAAACACCCCTCACTGAAAGGACCCTGCTAAGAGGGCTATGAGGCCTGGGGGACTACCTAAAAATGTCAGAAATGCTACAGTCTAAATGAATGACATCAGCAAGAGAACATGTGTTTAAAAACACGTGCAAATTAGCTCATGCAATAAAATGCAAATCCAGGGACACGGCGGTCCCGAGGAGCCCTACCTGGGAAGGAAAGAAAACGAACTGAAATGTGCTGGAAAATATGAGAAATGGGAAATACTGATGCGCTGGGGTTTTTTTGTAGCCATGTAGTGTGGAAAGAGCAAGGAATGTGTTATGTTCTTTATCTACGTGCACATAATAGCTTTGCTTATCATTACGTGCGTTACATCTTGCTGTTATCATGCAAACAAGGTGCGCTGCGAATTAATGTGCTGTTTGTAATCTCTCACCTTTAACAATGCTGACCACGCGTTCACCAGCTCACATAGAGAAGAGCGCTATGTGAGGTATTTTAGAAGCATTTGCCTTTGCAATGAAATACTCTTACACCAGAGATAAGACCTAACCTCCTCCCACCGAGTGATGTGGGTACTTTGCTGATGGTTTGGGTGGGCGAAGCGTTGGGTCTGTGGTGCATTCCCTGCACCAACTGCCCTGCTGCACTGCAATATGGAGGAAAACAAAACCACGAAGCCTGCGCCGTCTGAATTTTTTTAATACAAATTTCACTTTTATTGCCTGAATCTGAAATTTGTGCACAAGTCAAACGCTGAGAACTTTGGGTGCCACCTGTGCCGGCTGAAAAACGTGACATTGTCTCTTTAGAGGAATGCATACATCCAAACAAACAGCATAATGCAAATCCCACGGAGCAGCTGGCAAGCACAGTATCGATGTACAAATCTGTGGACAGTTTAAAAATGTCCGTCAGCACGCAGATACACACCTTTGCTTTCACACGTCTCCTGTTTACTAAATAACATTTCAGCACAGTTTTCATCTCATAAAGAAAGTGTTTGAAACTCGGAATAAGTGCACTTAATTAAAGGAAGGCTGTGAAAATGTGCACTAATCTGATATGACTAATAGCAAAGTGCATGAAATTGCTAATTAGAATTTCATTAAAGGTGCTGCTTTATCAGACTGCGAATATCACAACCTTTAAAATTCTTTCAGGAAAGCTTAATTCCTTTTCAAACAGAAATATTCTTTAAAGACATTTGATTTGTTCTGAAGGAATTTGTAGCTTAGGCTGAAACATAAAATGTTGCCAATATTCCACTGGAGTAATATAGGAATAAAAATATGTATCAGGTACTTTCTTTCATCAGTCAGATGAATAATTTTTTTTTTTGAAAATATTGTTGTTCAAATAATGCAATCAGCTAAGAGAAATAAAGTTTTATCTCTAGATTATTTCAAACATGATTTGTTTTTATGCTTGTACTGCAAAATTTGATACCTTTTTCCTTTAAAAGAGGAAGGAAATAAAAAGCTTACTTCAAAAGTAACGCATGAACAATAAAAAATACAGCCATGAAAGTCTTTTCATAGAAACACGTAAGATTTTGCATGTCCAGAAAAAGGAAATTAATTGTCTACCTAGATTTAAAATAAATAATCCAAAATTGATGTTCTTTGTATAGCATCTTATAATATTTTAAATAGATTTAAAAAACCCCCACAACTGTATTTTTAAGGTAAAGCTGGAGGAAAATCCAAACCTTGCACAAATGCCTGTAGATTTACATGCGGCTAAGATATTAATTCATTTTACCTCTTTTTTTTACCCCCTCACTGCTAAGTCTTGATGCTGACTTATAGAATTCTTTTTGTCCCTTGCCTTTCTCTGTCTGCCACCCGCTTTATCATCATCTTTGAGTTCTATTCGTAGCCCACCCTTGGCTGGCCCCCACCCCATCCCTTCCCACCCCACACAATCCCATCCCATCCCATCCCACCCCATCCCATCCCATCCCATCCCGTCCCGTCCCGTCCCGTCCCGTCCCGTCCCTTAACATCCCGTCCTGTCCCATCCCATCCTGTCCCATTGCAGCCCACACCACCCCTCTCGGTCCCATCCCATCTCTCCCCTCAGTGCATGAGGTTGCAGCAGACGCACAGAGCTGCGCTAGATCCTGGCTTGGGAAGGGGCTGCTCTGGCAGAGTTTGGGGAAATCCTGGGAAATGCCACCCCCAGGGCTGCCCAAGCACCCTCAGCCAGGGCAGCCCCAAGCCAGCAGAGTGCTTCTGATCATGGCCATGGTGAATTTGCGCTCGCAGATCGCACTGGCGACAAAATTCTCATTTCCTCGGGTGTCAAATCCTGCCACGCTCCGTGCTGCAATTTGTCATCAGGATAGCAGTCAGCAATTTTGCTTGCATAAGCAGAGCAGGGATGGGACTTCGGTACCTTTGCTCCTTTTGAATATCAATGTAACAATTTAAGTTTACCAACAAGAGTAACTAATATCAGGTTTTCAGTGAAACTAAAGACTGTTGAAGCGGCTGATATTTGTGGGTGGTAAAAAAAAACATCCACCCAAGCTTCACATTCGTGGATTGCAATTGTTATAAATACTAGAAAAAAAAAAAAAAAGTACTTTTGCTGGAATTAAGTATTCAGAGCACATTTTTAGAAACTCAAATTAAAAACTAATCAATGCAAATTTACATGACAAAAAGATTCTTGGAAATGGATAAAGTGTGAACAGAAGAATCTTTACTTAGGAGATAGTATATTATTACTTTGAGCATTTTTAAAAATCACATGTCAATTACACACTGGTGTGATTTCAGCTGTTGTAATAGGTATTTTCATGCCAGTAGGTATTTTATCAGTTGGACAAAGCAGCACATAAAAGTCATTTCAGCTTTCTTCATAAATATGCCAACTTTCTTTATGTACATTTGCTTTCTACAATAAATACATTGATAAAAAATCAGTCTAGACTTAACTAAATGAAAATTATGCTTATTAAATCTAATGTCTGGTGTCAAAAGTGAGGTGTCAATCTTACCTATCTTACTTCTAAGCAAGGCAAACAAAGCTGCTAATTATAATATTTAAGTTTAAATATAGAATTATTGTTCAAATATAGAAAACAATGGTGCGGTTGTTCTTTCTACAGCTATATGATTAAGACTACTTACATCTCATTTTATGCAAAATAAATGACACATGATTGTGATTTAATTCCCGCTAAGTAAATGTCTGCAGGGATTTATGACAAGAAAAGCAATAACAATCCATACCTTGTTACTTGTCAATAACTGCATTCAGATCAGTGGGGAGCAGTTAAAAATAAATAATTGTTCAGAAAAGCCATGCATATGAGAAAGGAGCAGCGTGCAATAATTTACGTCATGTTAATCTAAGGCTGCTGGTTGCAGTCCTCTGACTGGTATAAATTAATGTACTATCCTGCCCTATTTTGTTCTCCCTTATACTACACCACTGCTGTGTCTGGGAACACGATTAACGCCCTCCATCAATATTACGAGCTGCGTTTAATAAACTGTTTGCTGACTAAAGATAAGACGCTGACATTTACAATGTCGTTCTTCAGAAATGAGGAGACAGACACATTTTGGTGCAGAGAACACCAAGGGTGCACAGTGGCCTTTGTCCAACCCTTGTCTGCAGCATGAGATTCCCTTGGGACCTCAGCTGTTTTCTTCTGTAGAAAAGGAGTCGCAGGGGAGACCTTTCTGCTCTCCATAGCTCCCTGAAAAAAGGATGGAGCAAGGTGGGGGTTGGCCTCTGCTTTCAGCTATTGAACAAGAGGTGATGACCTCAGGTTGAGCCAGGGGAGGTTCAGGCTGGACATGAGAGCAATTTGTTCTCACAAAGAGTGGTAATGCAGGGGTAATGCAGTAGCACAGGCTGCTCAGGGAGGTGCTGGAGCCAACATCCCTGGAGGTGTTTAAGTTTTGTGGAGATGTGGCACTGAGGGACTTGGTTAGTGGGCATGGTGGGGATGGGCTGATGGTTGGACTGGATGATCTTAGTGATCTTTTCCAACCTTAATTATTCTATGATTCTAGAATTTACAGAGATTGACACAACCTCCTTTGCTCAGCTCCCAGGAATACCTGCACATGATTGTACTCGGGTTCTGATATTTGTAGCTCTGTGCAAATCGACTCAGCATAGTATTGCTGAATGTGGAAATGGATCAATTTGAAGTCTCATGTAATTTTGAGATATTTATTGCATGACGGTGTCAAAATAGCAACCGTCACAAGGACCAAGAACGCAGAACTTGGTTGAGCATCATCATTTAAAATAAATGCATGGCATTTAGTGGGAGCCACTAGATTTCATTCCTATGTTTCACTAAAGGGCCAGCCAGAAGAGATCAGAGATTTCTTGTTCTTCCCTGCAGCAGCAGAAGCGTTAAATTCAGTAATTTTGTTTATAATGAGCCAGCATTCTTACCTCTATTGTCAGAATCAGAAGCCAGTAGCATGGAATGGGAAAAGCAACGAGAAAGAAGAAATCAGCAGGAGCAAACATTTTTGAGTTTTGAGTTTTGTGAGGCCTGATGGCTTATTCTCTATTCCTTTGAAAATCTTGCTTTTTTTTTAAATCTTCTTTTTCATCCCCCCTCTGCACCTTGTCTTAGATTTGCTCCTTTGTCTCTAGTACTTCTTTTTCTTGCATTCTTGCTTTCATCTTCCTTCTATGTCATCTTATTTGTCTTCTACCACCTTTGCTTAAATCTGTCTCAACCGCTGATGGTTTCCTTTTGTCCAAATCAATCTGTTTTGCTTTTTCTTCTTCCTTAGACCTTGCTGTACAAGCATCCTTCCTCATATAAATGTCCGTGTGAATGCCCACTAAACCCCATAAAGATATTGATACTGCTCTAGCTGGCTGAGCAAATCAATTCCTTTATTTTCTTTGGACATCTCAAAACACCTTTGGTGAGTTGTGAGTAAAATAGTCTTTTTGATAGAAAACATAAGATAAAATGACTTCTTTTCCACAACTTTTGCTGCACAGAACTTGAAACTCCAACTCTGAACACAAATTGCCAGAATCTGGGATGTTTTATCCTAACCTTTATAGCTAATCCCAAAAGCCCACCTAATCAATTGAAGATCATAAAATATTAGACTTAATACTGCAAAGTGCAGCTTTATCATTCACATAACAAGCTCATAATTCAAATAGCAGACATATCCTGCTTCTGAGGGATGGGAAGTTGTTTAGACCAGGCAGAGAATGTCAAAGCATGCCACATCTCCTGAAACTACTGCATTTCAGGAACCCTATTAAGTTAATTGCTGGTTTCTAACAGCAGAGAGCATGCTGGGAGCGGGGTGATCTTTCATAGCCTTTTGGGCATCAGCCATTTTGCTCCTACTTGTATACACCAGGCACAGCATGAAGAATTAGATCAAGTTGTGAGGCAAGAAACGGTGTTGGCACCACCTTTGTCTTGGTGAATCATTTGTGAATCAAAATGAAGGTTCTAGTGCCAATTTTTTGCCTGATTTTATAAAAAGTCTACTCTGAACATAATGTCTCCTATTTTATGAGGGTTGCTCTGAAATTAATGCCTCCTATTTTATTATGTTTGCTCATGTCAGAAGCAGATGTGATATGGCAGTAGAGGTTGAACCTTCCCACCAATATCCTGTTCTGTGTGGTTGCTGTGTGACAGATGGCAGCAGAGGGGCAGTCTGACAAAAATGACTGACATGGAAGTGTGTATGAAGAAGGAGTTTGCCAATGAATACCTCCATGCAGAAAAAAATGGCAGCCACTGACATTCATTGGTGCTTATTGAAGGGTGGTGCATTTCAGCAGTGGTGACATTGAGCCATCTCCACTGATGCAGATTTTTATGAGCATGGCATGCAGGCTCTTGTTCAGTACTGGTGAACATGCAGAGCTAATGGTGGTGACTGTGTTGAAAGATACTGTTTTTCAGCTGAGATCAAATTGTGTTACTGTGCTATTTATATCTGCTGCAGTTACCATGAAAATAAACAGGAGGCACTACTTTCAGAGAGACCCACATATAGTGCAAAATAAAGGGAAGAGAAATTATTTTGCTTCAGAAACCCATAAATATTTTTACTATCATTGTAACAGTAATTTTTAATGATGGAGTTCACTTGTCAAATGCAGAGAAGACAGAATTAGCAGTTGCATTTAACTGCATGGTAGAACTCAGTTACTTCTCAAAAATCAGCTACTGTAAAACGAAAAATAGAATGACTGAAGAGTCACTCCACCACAGACATGGAGAAACATCTCTTTTGTCTCTTTTGGACTCATCACAGATTCACAGCTTAGTGTGCTGTCTGTGTAGCACTGTATTTCATGCCTTATCCCCTCATTAGCCACCACAACAGCCAGTATTATTGCACAAATGCTACAAACACAGTTCCCAAGCTTGACTGATGTTCTTTGGAGTCAAAACTACATATCTGAGATGTACGAAAGTTTCTAAATTGCATTTGATGTGTCCCAAATTGATTTGTTTCATTTAACTTAAAAGGTCATTTTAGGTCTGAGCCAATTGACCGAAAAAAAAAAGACAACTCTTCTTTTGTGTGAATGTGTACGTATATATATCTGTATATCTGTCTATGTACACACCTCTGGATGAACATGTGTTCTATATTGCTTGGAAAGATGCTAAGTGTGGAAACTGTGAAAGATTAACTAATTTTTGCAGTTCCCTGAAGGCAGTACTGTGGTGAAGATAGAACCATTGTCTTCTACTACTTTTCATAGATCTGAAATGAGAGTTTCACATCATGGCTTAAGACAACACCATACCTCTACCAGTATGCTAAAACATACTATTTCTCTAATGTATGAAGCCTGACTGAAAACATGAGGCTAGAAATGGGAATATAGAAGTGTTACTTATGCTTGTATCATAGGGAATTGAATAAATGGAAAGGTACAGGCATCCCAACAAGCTATCTCCCAAGTCCCTTGGCACACCAATCTAACGTATATTTTTCTAATTGAAACCTTTTCACATGGAGATTGTAGTTAAAAGGTACTATAATAACTCTCTATTTGAAAATATCTCTTTTTAATCCCAGAATTCCTCAAGTACTTTCATATTCCTGAGTGGGTACTTGAGAACTGAGCAGCAGATGTAAAATCTATACTGAAGAGCCTCTCTCAGGCATTGGACTTACATGAAATGGGTAAAATGTATAATAAGCCCTCTTTAATAGTCAAGTGTTGACGTCTGTGGCTTCCAGCCCGCTGCCGTTTACAAAGAAGGAAGCCAGGTACAATATTGCATGTTCCATTCTGCAGTTTCTTTATCCGCTATGCGTAACCTAAAAAATCAGTCTAGCTCCATGTGTTAGTTGCAACCATGTTTGGTATTTCATGAAGACATCGACTGTGTGTAGTTTGCAAAGGAAAGACGAGTACCATTCATCTCATTGATTGTCCATTTTCCAGGACTGCCGACAATAACATTATGCAGCATTGCAGAAGGATGAGACACGTTGCTGGGTCTTGTGCCGATGAGCGATCTCTGATAATGCTGAGAGAGCTAATTATAAAATCAGGAACTGGAGAGGTGCAGAAATCACAAATCTTTTCGACAGCTTCATGGTCCACTAGAAAGGGGAGAGCTCTGAAATGATGGCTATAAGAAATCTTGGGCTGTGGAATCTGAAATATTAGGTACCCAGCAGAGGTTTCGTACAGTAGTTTCCACTAATCTCAAAAACATCTGTTCATTTTTCAGAGTAAATCTGTACAGAGTTTACATTTCAAGGAGAGTCAGATTCTCCAATTTCCTTTTTGTGTGCGTTGCGTGTGTATCATTTATTGTATTCGTAATGTGTGTTTTTTATCCCTATTTTCTTTTTCCTGGTGTTGTCTGTCCCCTTGAAATAAAGCAGGCTCATTTTCCAGTCAATTCATATTTAAATGACAATGATTCAACAAGTGGCAGCATGTGATACTCCTCTCTTTTGCAAAACTGGGGGCACCCTGAGCAATGAAAAAAGCAAGAAACCAAAATCCTTCTGGAGACAGGGAAAGGATTTTCCTTGTACGCGGAGAGGCAGGATTTCCAGGGCACATCAGCGCGCTGATTACCCATTCAGTACATTTTGTTTCCTTTCATAGTATAAATAAGATTTATGAGAATTTAGAGCTGAGATGAAGTTTTGAAGCTTCATTTGATTTTTTGGCTTCAAAGAAGGAAGGCCTCCAGAACAGAGGCTCTGGGCTCTCACCACACAGAATTGATTTTTCTGGAGGCAGTGCTGCCATTCACTGCCTTGACTGGAGGCCCTTTTTCTAGGAATGCCTTCCCAGAAATTCAAGGGCTGGCAGTGAGCACAAGGAAATGTTCCCTCTGAAATTTCTTTCTGTTCTCCTAACCTGTGGTGTTGCTGTCCAGATTGCCCAAGGCACCAAGGTTTTGTTTTGAGTGAATTTTCAAAGTAGTCAGTCTGGTTGCATGATAGCCATGGAAGGATTGTCTCCCCAGTTTCAGTTTAAGCTGCAACAACAACAAGAACTAAATGTAATCACATATTTCATTGATAACCAAAATGCCTTTTTCCAATGGTAACACAGCAGAGAGAAAAGAAGGATCTCTTGACACATGCAATCCTTTGTGTGAGAATCCACTTAATTGTTTTATTGGCTTTTAGATTTTTCTCCATTGCTACTTTCTGCTAGGTCATTTATCATGGGATCTAATGGCTTCCTGAGGAACTAAAGGCAATTCTGAACAGCAAGACAGAATCTCAAATTAGACTGCTCTGTGCATCTGGTGTTGAAAACTGGCCTGTCCTGTTAAGCCTAATCACATTTGTGGCTTTATTCATCTATACAAATTACAGTAAATTTAGCTAGATCTCATCAACTTCTGAATCATCATGGCTATGTGCAACCCTATCAGTGTGGATCATGCCCTTTGGGCCTGGGACAGACAGGGACAGCTGATTTTGGTCATCATGGCTATGTTTGGATCTGCAAGCCAAACGCGTATCTGTGCAACTACACTGAAAGTAGGCCAAGGATGACTTTGCAGTTGAAGTAGCAAGTCCTTTGACTGCAAAAGGAATAAGTCTTATCAAGCACATCCTCATCTCCCCTTGGGTTCCAGCAGATGCAAACCCACATGTTCACTGCAGCTAGGCATTGACAAATGTGTAAGATGCTGTATTTGTTAGCAAGGAGATGTACAAGTTTGTATAATCTCACTCCTGACATTTCTAACCACTCTGTCTTTCTTGTTCTTCCAGCACCCTCCGTGTTAAGCAATATCAAGGACAGAGCTTGTAAATATTTGCCTGCAGGAACTTTAGAGATGTAGAGACAAATGCTAGGAATGCTCAGTCTTTAGGGAAAGGCCTGAGGTCCTTCAGAACTTTAATGTTTATCTCCAGAAGCACTTTGGAAAGAGGACAAAAACATTTGGCAATATTGAATGAATCAAATGTTGCAAAGCAATCCAGAAATACGAGTGTTGCTTTACCTATTTTTAACATGAAGAGAAGGAGGGGGCACATGAGGAAAATTAGATTTTCTTTTAATCTGAACTCTGGTCCAGCCTAAAGACTACAGTGCATTTGCTGCAGTGCATTTCAGCAAAATGTATGAACTGTGTTTTGTGTGACTGCTGAGGTGGTAGGTGAGAAACGTAGAGGTTTGTGGGTCCTCTGACTGCTCTTGGAGCTTGGAATCCTGTTCCAATATTTTGAAAAAAAAGGAAAATAGAAAAAAATAATCTCAAGATATTATTTTCGTTCTACTTATAGAACTATCATGTATTTTAAAGCAGATAACTAACTCCTGAATACAAGATGTTTGTAGTAAAGGTCTTCAGTAATAAATCCTGTGAGGAGAACAGAAAATCAAAAGAACATATCCTGGTTGTGTTTTATGTCATTTCTGTGGACTGAATCTGTCTACCTAGATCATGAGCCTGAAAAGAAAAATGTAGCCATCTCGAAAATGTCCCTGCCTGCGTGCATTCAAATATTCAGATTGGATACTATCTCGGTAATTCTAAAAAAGAAATCCTGTAAAAGAAAAGAGAGTCTTGTCTAAGGCTGAAATGTTCCTCAGGCAAGTTTGATTTTAGGAAAAAATGTCAATTATAAATAATCCAGAGGAAACACGCCTACTTATGAAAATCAAAGTCTAGTTATAGGTATAGAGAACTGTCAATGGAATAAATTAGTTGACAGATATCTAAATTCAAGCTTGGAGAAAATGTGACTTTTTAAAGATGTTTCTTGATTTGAAACTAAGATTTTGTGTGTATGTGTGTGTGTGTGTGTGTGTGTGTGTGTGTGTGTTTTGTAGGCCGGATAAGAAGAGATCTGGATTTAGACAGGTTTTGCAAAATCAAACCTAGATTAGGAAAGTTGATGAGACCAATGTAAAACCATCCTAGTTTGTTCAAAACTTTTATCTGTTTCCCCCTTCAGCTCCAAACTTTTGTGGATGAGATAAAATAGAAACTGAATCCAAACAAGCCGGTTTTGCAAAAGCTTCTCAGCTCTTCTCTAAAAATAAGATTAGAGAAATCCTCTAGGCTGCAGGAGATGACTTTATCTTGTTACATTGCAAACCTCATTCCCTTACTTTAAATCTTCTTCTCTCTTACTAAAGATAACTAATATGGATGCTGAGAACCATTGTATTCTGTTGACATCTTTAAACATAAAGCAAGCTATCAATATCTGGCTTTCAAGTGGTCTCTGTACTTCTGTTCTGAAATACAAAAGTTTTTAGTCATATCATTATGAGAAAGACATATTTCTACACATACTAATGGAATTTACTTCTGTGAATCTTACTGAGGAACCCGGGACACTGAGGACGTTATTGTACTCTGACTTATGCCAGTGTAACACCCCCGACTTCAGCAGAATTATGTGTGATTTACTCCGTGCTAACCTAGAGTAGATAGGGGTCCAGAGGCATCGGGATGGGAAATGAACAGGAAACAAAATTATGTGTGTCTATTTAAGATCATCTATATTAATGAGACATGTTACTTAAAATCACAACTTATTGCAAAAGAATATTATGATGTGGTGACTTTGTGGGAGGTGTACTGAACTTAGCCTGGCAATTCTGGATGTTTGTCTGGATGTGCCCTGAATATTGTTTGTAGGAATTCTTGTTTCTAAATTAGCCCTGATGCGAACAGTTCATACAGAACTGTCAGTGTGCAGGATTCATGGTGGAGAAACTTGGGAGAGGTGGAGGAAGGAGGCAAACTCTTGTCTCTAGATTTATAACTATTTGACATCAGGTTTTGGCTGAGCGTCCCTTCCCCAGCAAGAGCCTTCTGAAAACACTGACTGACACAATAACATAATGAGGATCAACTGACATCACCCAGCTCTTGGACTACCATCCCTGATGATGTTTTTCTTCACTTTTATTTAGCTCGGTGCAATGAGCCCATGTCACTGTCTGATGCCCCGTGGGCCAAGTGCATTCCTGTTGTAACGAGATCTCTCACATTCAGAGAATTACTTGGGATGAATGTGGTCTCTTGTGTTTGCAGTAAGTATAATACAGACACTAAACTGTGGATTATCATTTCCTATTGGGAGATCTGTGTCTTGTGATGAGATTAAGAGGATGCAGCTGTGAATGGGACCAGTTTGGCTAAGTTGCCTTAAAAATTTAACTAGAGTAAGTTTGGGTAGTGAAAAACTGGCTATATGCTGTGTTCAAGAATAAACTCCCACATAAAATCCTCGCAAAGCATGTGCAAAGCTCCTTTGTGGTAAAACAGAGCTGTTTTGACTAGCCATATATGTTTCCTGTGTAAATCCGCCACATCCTGGTCTATAGCTCTCTGCATATCAAGTTTTCATGTGAGTCAGATTCCCAAGGCATCTTTGCAGAATAATAAAGTCATACATGACCGTGTAAGTGATACCTCTGAAAAAGCCCCTAAGTCTTCTTCTCAAAGTTATTTTCAAAGCCAGATTTACACATTCCATTTTCAAAAGCTGCTCAGATAATTGCCAAAACAAGAGCGCTCTGCTACACTCACCTCTAATTAGTAAAATCTGACTTTTGTCTTCCTGTGACAATAGCTTTGCATCTCAGAAAAGGGGAGATTTATAGGATACTGGTGATATTTATTTTGAGATGGCATTTTTTCATCACTGTATTATACTGCATTTTATTTCTGTTCATTTTAATTGTAATTTGTGCATTCCTTTTATCATTACAATCCCAGAGAATGCGGAAGATACAAAATCAGTATAACACATTAGCAGCAGATAATACAGTCTAAATAAACATAATAAGCTTTCCTTTACGTCTCTAGACCAAACCTTATCTAAAAATACCCTAATGAAGCCGAACCATCCAATTACTCGTTTCTTGGAGGAACCCCTTATTAATGACATTGCAGTGAGGGAAAAACATTAATTATTGGACACAGTGGGATCTTTTACATTCTGTCTAGTCTGGACAGCACCAATTAATACAACAATAATTATCAGCTACCATGGCAGGTTCGCCGAGCAGAGCTCCTATCTGCTGATTGGGTGGGGAATGTGGGACAGATCTCGGGGTGCACAGATTTCACATACTTTGGCCTTTTTTCTTTTTTTTCCATTGCCATGTGAAAACCGAGTCCTGCAGCCATTAAGGCAGGTGGATTGCTGTGTTCAGGCTGTTCCAGTGAGAAGTAGAGCACAGGTACCATCACGTGAGAAATGCCATTTTCTTCTCCATCGCCCGCCCACCTGCTGTCTGACTCTCTGTCATTTGAGATTTAACATGATCGCTCTGTAGATAAGGTAAGGATGACAGCGCAGGCTTTTAGAGCTGTCTGTTTGCTCGCCCTCCTGTCCTCTCTCTCCAGCTACCTTAAAATGACAGTTTACAAATGCAGAAGCAAATGTTGACATGATTTATTGCCGGCACTATTGCTACAGTCTTGAAGGTGAAATACCTCTTCTTGATCAAATTCAACCCGAGGCAAGCACCGGGTATGGGAAACTTCATCTCTAAAGGTTAAAGTCTGCAAAAGTTGTAAGTGAGTGACTAGAGGGGAACAATGGAAAGTGTTAGACAACCTGAATAACAGGCGTTACTGCTCCACTGCCTATAATAATAATAATTCACCTTTTATCCATTGAAGATAAAAGGACACAATGTGGGAAAATTAAGCTGTATAGACATCTTGGGGATATCTCTTCTGAGATCACACACCACTTCTTTCTTGTGGTTATCATGATTTTATCAGAGGCACTTTGAAGTCTATATAGCCTTATATCTCAGTTATCTACATTTCATCCTGTATGTATTTATTGCAGATGGGCCTAAGCTGCTAAATTCAGATCCAAATCCAGATTCTGATTTTGAACTCCCCAAGGTCTGTAGCTAGCTTGAAGCGAGGGCTTTGGTTTGGAATCATCTCTATTTATGGGTAAGAGAAAGGGCTTTAATATATGCTCTCCCAGACGATGCAGCTCTATATATGTGCACACCGACGCACCATCTCGCTCATGCGTAAATCCAGGAAAAACAGAACTTGGCTATGTAATTAAAAGCTGTCTACACTGTTATTCATACTTTAAAGGGGGTTGAATTTATAAATGAGCCTTAGCTTTGACATTTCTTGATTTCTGAGTGCTTTGCTGTACAGCACTAACAAGTTTTAACCAGGCTTTAATATCTGGTGCTCAGCACAGCCGCCGCTCGCCCTTGTGCACAGGCAACATGATGGCAAACAGTACATCTGGGAAATCCTTGTGCATTGGAGTCTGTGTTCCTGTGTTACCCCTAGCCCTGGACTCCAGCAGCAAGCAGATGTTGACGCAGAGGTGAATGGTTATACAAAACAGGCTGCTACTTGATTCAAACTGGAGGGATTCCCAGGAGGAATTGGTGTCCCATTCACAGGGAGGGGACGTCAACCCAGTACTCCAGAAACAAACTTTCCTTGTTCTGAAACAAGGCCGTGTAGGATAAGCAAGCCCTCTGTGTCTAAAGGGAAGCAGAAGTGCTGCTACCTTTTGCATAATACCAGTGTGCTAATTAGGGCACTGATATCCTCGCAGGGCAAGCTCAAATCTGGTGATATATACAAAACACACACGCTCTCTCACACACACACAGAAGCAAAGCATAATCAGGCAGGCAGTGCAAGCAGCAATCAAGAGAAAAACAACTGCAGAAATAGTGTAAAAAGTGCACACTGAGATCAGTTGGCTTTGCTTTGTCAGTGAGCTGATGGGTTGTGCAGTTGTTCCTGAACCCAAATGTTGCCATTGTTTGGCAACTCCAGTGTGCTGCATGGGGACAATTCAGGCTCAGTCTGTCATTTGGTTCTTTCCCAGACTATTACTTGATTGAATGGTAACATATTAATCATGCAATAACTCTTAGATTTACAGTGGAATTTGTC
Source organism: Tetrao urogallus (assembly GCF_951394365.1). Lineage (NCBI taxonomy): Eukaryota > Metazoa > Chordata > Aves > Galliformes > Phasianidae > Tetrao > Tetrao urogallus. The sequence goes on from NC_136818.1 coordinate 58,917,319, forward strand.
TATTATCAGCAGCAGTTTTTCTGTGATTTGAAGTACTTTGTACTAATATATATTTTCCCCACCGTTCTCCATCACCTGGGCTTCTTAAACCTAACGAGGTGATAGAATGCTCTGCACTAGGGATAATCCATTTCCCCAATATAACTTAATTCCTTAAAGCTCCACATCTGGAAGAGAATTCCAGAAACTCCATCTCAGCACCAGGGAGCTGGCATTTCAAGCTCCGAAATATCATTCCTTAAAAATAAAAACCCTTTGTCTGGCTAAAGACACTCCATGTCTGGAAATATTGAAGAAAAGCCATTTCCACCGCAACGGTTTATTTCTAATTATAAATATTGTGCTAAAATTAATTAAAATTAGTACAAATAAAATGATAGTGAATTGGGATAAGTGTCATTCTTTGCTGGACCCAAATAGGTATTTCTTCCACAAAAACTTCAGCTTCTAATTTAACACTGTAAATATGATGTAACACTTTTGTATGCAATAAAGCGTAAGAAGTGACAGCATTTAAATTATCCTTAAGCCTTGTTGCATTCCATTTCATCATTCACAAAAGTCAGGAATGCCACAGAGAAACAGTCAGTTGATCAGGAAATCTTAAAAAACAAACTCATAGAAACATAGAATTGCAAAATCCCAGTATCACCAAGGTTGGAAAAGACCTCAAAGATCATCTAGTCCAACTAACCACCTACCACCAATATTACCCACTGAACCATGTCCATATTCACTGGTAGCACACCCCTACAGTTCCACTGGGTATTTGCAAAGCTGTTTTTGCCATCAACCATCTCCTGTCAGATCGACGAGACTAATGGGTAGGATTCTCAAACCATGCACTTCACCAGCACTCAGGGCACTCCATGACTTGCAGAAGACAGTCACTATCCTCAGGATAGAACATGCTTCCCTGCTACCCACCAAAACATTCTAAACCAATGTTCCGTAAGCTTTTAGCCCAAACCTTGCTCTAATCCATGAGGGTCATCATAGAAGAAGGAGAGCAGGGAGGGGAGAAAGTAGAACAAGGCTGAGTGAAGGGAAAAAGCTTAGTGACCTCATTTGCTGGTCACAGGGCACTAGAGGTAGAAAAGCAGTAATAGAAGTTACCCCTCAACATATGCAGGATGTAATAACAATAAAAAGAGTGACTTGGGGACACAGTTTAGTGGCTTCATCACCACAAGATGATACAAGACTGTAAGATTTCTTAGTATGTGTTCTGCCAGCATCATTAACCTGGCATGGCAAGATGTTGAAGATAAGCCATGTTCGCATGCTTTCCTTTGGTCCACACTTAGAAATTAGATTCTTTGTCAGTCCGGAAGCGCTGTTCTGATAAGTATCCACATATTTTTAATTCTCTTCCTTTGATCTCCCAAGCAATTTCCCAAAGACCCCCCTTCAGACCTCTAGCTCCCACACAGCTGTTATTTTCACCAAAAAAAAAAAAAAGAAAGAAAGAAAGAAAGAAAGGAAGAAAGAAAGAAAGAAATGCTCCCACAAGGATTAAATCAAGAGTGTAATCTAGAAAATAAGTAACATCCTAGAGAATTATTTATTTAAAATTGAGGGGAGAAAGAAAACCTTCTCTAAAAAACTGAAAACGGTCTGATGCAAATTTTATAATGAAAAACAAGTGTTTTTTATAAAATAGTAGGCTTCTTAATTTGTAGGCTATTTATTTATGTCAGATAGCTAGCAACCTGTTGTGTGGCTCACACAGGGGCTTCATTAGCAGTCCCAAAGGAGAGGTAACACAGAGTAAAAATAATTTACAGCAAAAGTAGACTCTGAGGCAGGGACAGACCTGAAGAAATCAGCTTCTTCCACATCACCACAGCTATTTCTAAGACAGAAAACAAAAGAGCTTTTATTCCCATAAAGAGAAATATTTTCATTAAAGCTGAAATGTACTGAAAAGACCATCAAATATAACATCAATTTAATTGGTGACAAAACCTAACTCCAAATTTCTTTAATTTTACTTGTCTAATTTTAGTAATGAGCCCCAGTATAAACAACAGCACCAATTAATTTGTTTTCTTTTAAGAAATATCATGCTGTACCTAAAAGACTTTTGTTCTGTCTAGTTAAACACTCATGCATTAAAATGCTAATAATTAAACTGTTACGACTGACTAATGAACTCTGCCAACTATAAATGATGGTCTTGTTAGATTCACTGCACAGCAAGGCTTCCTTTGTACTGAAAAAGTTAAAGGTTAAAGAGCTCTTGAAAACAGCGAGTAGCATCTAGAAGCAATTACATTTTTTTCCTGGAAACTAATAGTTGTAGAATAACGTTTCAATTCTCACTCTGAAAAAAAAAATTACTATGAGCTCCATTCATCAGAGCAATTCTTCCGCTTTCTACACCGTGGCAGGTTGTTAATTTGGCTTCTGTGCCCAGCCTACTCAGCCTATACACTGGTGTTTTGCAGAATGTTTTATTGGTCCTGCTCATGGAAACCAAAAGGGCAAAGACTCAAGCCTGACTCACGATACCTGTTGGATAGTATGGACTTACATCAGAAAAATACTATGAAATCGAATTTCAAAGGGAAACTTGGCAGATTTCCCTGGACGTGGTGTTCATTCAGTTCATCCCTCTACATTGACTTCAGGACAACACAGTCTCTGGGAAATGAGGAAGACAGAGCTGAAACTTGAGCATTAAGCTGGGAAGAGAGCATCTCTGTTCATAGCTGTATTTCTTAACATACAGTACTCAGCTGTGAAGATGTGGGATTCCAGCGTGATCACTCAATGAAACTGAGTTTCAGAACCAAGACTTTCTGTAAACCTCACATCTCCAGAAATTAAACAGAATTCCTAATTATTTCTCTCTTTCAAAATTTACTTGATCTTGGATTAATCATTAGAAATGAGCTCCTCTTAATCTTAGATAAAATACGACTAGTGGTCAATGAAGCTAATGAGATATAATTGAGCATCTACAGAAGTGCGGAAGCTCAGGAAAATAAAAGATATTTTCCTGTCTAAACTTGGGCTTATTTTCATCTGCTACATCATATCTACACAGTATTATTAATTTGTCTATGCACTAAAGAGAAGCTACTTCAGGCCAGTGGTAACTACTTGCCTAACTACATCACACAAGTTCTCTAGAAGTGAAGCTCTGTGCTGAAGAAAAGCAGCTAAGGATTTCCCTCGACTCTTATTCAGAGTTCAGTACATAAGAGAAGTACTAAGACAACTCGATTGTTCCAAAATCTCTTTTATTTCAGCAGAAGATGGCCTATTTCTTATCTGTCTCTTCAGTGGCTCTTATGGTGAACGTTCTGGTTGTCAGGAAAAAATTTTGGAAGAGATTTTTCAAAATCTCCCAAATATGACAAAGTATCTTCAATGTACAAAAATTCTTTCCAGTAGCTTCATAATTTCTGATGCATCCACTTTTCTATGTACAGTCGATTTTAAAATCAATGTGAAGTTCTGAACATGCAAATACACTTACAGAAAATAAAAATATACAGACGCATCTATATATACGTAAATATACATATATATGTATACACATGAGTGTGTATACATAAATACATATATTACAGGTTGGAATTCAGGAAAGGGCCAGATTGATAGGTCATGAAAAGTGCAGCTAATTACACGGTGCCTAGTCTATAGTAAACATGCTCAGAGTTTTGCTTGGGGTGTTTATACTGTTTAAGGAACTAAGTTATACTCCCTGTGCCCATTTCACTTAGAAATAAAGTCTAGCAAAGCTATAAGAGAACATTTTGCTTTTAATGTCATCAGTGTTAATAATTACCTTGTATATATCTCCAACATCAAAACAACATGACTTTTTACTATCAATGTTTCCTTATGGCTTAGTGGAAATAATAATATTAACAATAATCATAAGGGATAACTGCATTCTTTGGTTGATGTCTAATATTAAAAATACCTGTGAATCATAGATATTACAGACTAAAAGAGATTTGCCATACCCCAAAGTGGAAGAAAGCCACTCTCTGCATTCCTTTAAGGTAATTCTAGAATATATTAAATTTACAGTGATGGGGAAGAAGTTTTGCGTAGTTTTGAGACAAGAACCCTGGAAGACCAGCACTCAACTGCTTAACCCTACACAGTTAATGGCAAGAAAATATTCTCAGCTTTTCAGAAGAAATATATAGTATTGATATAAAACAGTCACACAAGATGTTTGTGAAACAGTTACCAAAAGTTTTTTACAGTAAGAGTTATGAAGCACTGGAACAGGTTGCCTAGAGAGGGGGTGGATTCCCCTTTCCCTGGAACATTTAAGGTCAGGACGAACCAGACTCTGAGCAACCTGATCAGAACTGTAGATATTTCTGTTCACTGCAGGGGAATTGGAATAAATGACAATTAAATGGCCCTTCCAATGCAAACTACTCTATGATTCTATGAGCCTGTGATTTGGCTGTTCTGTTTTGGAAGAGATCCTCATGGATTTGACTCTTTACATGCAATACTAAATGTCATTAAGGACACAAACACTGATCTAGTCATAGAATCATAGAATGGCTTGGGTTGGAAGGGTCCATAAAGATCATCTAGATCCATCTCCCCTGTCATGAGTAGGGTTGCCACCCACTAAATAAGGCACCAGATCAGGATGCTCCATGCCCCATCTAATATAGCCTTGAACACCTCCTGGGCAACCTGTGCCAGTGCCTCTCCACATCTGAGTAACCAATTTCTCCCTAACATCTAACCTAAATCTCTCCTCTTTTAGTTAAAATCATTCACCCTTGTCCTAACACTAAAATAGTCAGTCTCTCTCCTGTTTATAAGCTCCTTGTAGGTACTGGAAGGCAGCAGTAAGGTATCCCTGGAGCCATCTCTTCTCTGCACTGAGCAAGCTTATCTTCCTCAGCATCACCCTTCTGACACTTACAGACAGCCTCATTCATACCATCCTCTTAATAAATTTGTGGTAGGGAACTGGGAAACTGGCTAGGAATATATCTCTCCTGCATTATCTCTTGCTTTCATATCTGCAGCTTTTCCAACACTGTGGTCTGGGACATGCAGTACTTTTGTCAAACTACAGTAAATAAAAGGTCTTTCCTCAACTTGGTTGTAGCTGACAGGAAACACATAGAATCTACTTGGCCAGAATCTTATCATGAGATTTTCAGCACAATGTTGCAAAGGCCAGTGAAGAGAGTAATTTGGATTTGTCTTATTGTACAATAGTAAGGTTAAGAAGAGGCTCTGAAAGGCAGCTCAGCAAACAATATATTTTGAGCTCTTCCCGGATCTTTGCTGCTGACAACTTAAAATGAACAGTGGTATAGTGAAGACCTTAGTGTAGATATTAAATTTAAAAAGACCCTGTAAATGTCAAAGCCATTGAATAAAGAAAAAATATGTTAGCAATGTAGAAACTCGCAGAAACACACTGGATTTGAAATTCACTTCATCAATATCGGGCTGGATATTGCTTAGGAAAGAAAATGGGTTAAAAAAAGAACAGAAAGAAAAAGAAGGTTGAGTGATTGAGAGAGGAGGTACTAAACACAAAGAACGCTTCCAGGGAAAATTGTGTCAGATGTGGCTGTCTGAGACCTAGTGTTGGCATCATGGAAAAATGTATCTAGATGCAGATAGCTACCGTATAAAATATATTTCACTCCTTTGCATTGTCCAGCTCCCATAGCTTTCTCCTGGTTTTGATTTCTAACATGAAAACAGATACATCATCTAGGATATAGTTCATAAAAACAACAACAGTAAAAGGAACCAACTTATATCTAAAAAATAAAAAGAGCATGATAAGTACCAGGGAAAAGTTTTGTGAATTCAAGCTATCTTTTCAAACGTTCAGACCACCCCTAAAATAGCAGCTATAGTTCACAGGGGCCAGAGCTACACAAATTCCAGCTCTCCCTATGTGGTAAGTCTAATACTTTCTTTTCTTATGCTTTAAGGACTTCAAATAGGGTTTGTGCATTTGACTCCTTTTATCTCTTTCATAGAGTTCTCTGCTTTTAAATCCCTAAGTATCTCTGTCCTCCCACTGCCATTCCTTAACAGATCCAGGACAGCACAAATAATGCCTCTTGGCTTTGAACACATCATGGCAAATTTCACTGACAGAGGAAAGATGTATGAGCAGTTATCTGGGATAGTTTTACACCAATCCATCTATTGTACGCTATGTTCACAATCTTGGGCTGGAATGAATTTCAGGCAAAGTGCGTCCCTCGCAGACCACTTAAAAACAGAATAGGGTCTGTCTGAGGGCCCAGTTCTATCTGATGCTAAGCACCTTACAGCAGCAGGACCTGGCTGAGAAATACTTTCCTTAAACTTCTTCAGTGCTGCACAGGGCTTTGTCTCTTGACAATGAAAAGATGACAGGAAGATGGTAGCAGTTTTGGTGCAGAAAATCCTGTACGGTTCCAGGAAAAAAAATGACCCCATGTGCTTGAAAGGATACCGAGTCAATATACAGAAATGAAAAGGAAATTTTTAAAAGGAAGGAGCATGAAAAAAGCACTCACAGCTTCTTGAATGATGACCCCACAGGTTTCTCTGTTGCTCCTGCTGTCAGGATCTACGTGCAGGTTATTTTGGAGGGCAACATGTGAAGGGACTCACCCGAATAATGCTGCAGAATTCCAAACTACATCTGCAGGACTGGAGTTGTGTAAGATATCAATGACAGAGTGTTGTATTTCTTCTTCTGTACCACACCAGTCATGCTTCCAAGCATAGTACAAAACAAGAGTGAATAATTGCATTTCTGGCATGGAATTCTATAATTTGCATTTTCTAGGTATTTTTTTAATCAGTGCATTAAGAGGAAGGCCATCTGGCAGCTCCACAGTACTGTGCTTGCATACTTTGCCATAAATTTTAGCCTTTGGTGGGAAAAACAATGGTTATAGAAAAACAGAACCTGTGCTGTGATTGTGTTGCAATTCCAAATGCAGGAATTCTGTGTTTCAGCTAAGGCATATTTGCATCATGTTAAAGATTGAACTGTAAAACATGTGAAATGCCTGCAGTTCGAACTGAGAAGCATTTTAAAAGTAAAGCAGGTTTTTACAACCTTTATTGCACCAATGTATTTTTAAACATTCAGTTCATTAGCAGAGAAAACGCAGCTTGTGTAATAAAGGATTGCTAGAAGTAGATTTAATATATTCAAGTATTTAACTATTCTTGTTGATTATAAAAGATTAAATGCCCTTTGGTTTCAATTCTCTTGTTCAAAGCAGAAATTTTATTTTTCTCGAGTGCAGCAAATAAGTTTGAAGCAAAATGTAAATACTTAACAGACTCTGTGCATGTGTGCACACATGCGTGTGATGAAGGGAAGGGGCATTTTCCCCAAAGCTTCAATTTCAACTTATTTGTTATCATTGCTCATTAACTATGGGGTTGACCTAGGATGAGTCCAAAGGATTACAGAATATTTATCCATTTAACAGAAGCTTATAAAATAATAGTATTCATTAAACACCTCAGGTTGGCCTCCCGCCACACCATAATCCAAAAACATGAAAGGATGGATGAGATGAACCCACGCACAAGCACAGGTCAGGTGTGAGAGATCAGCTTGGTTTTAATAGGTAACCCGGTCCCCAGTGTAACTACATTAAAGGGAGTTTTTGAGAAACCACTGTCAACTCTCTGATTTCATGCTGATTTGTTTCTGGATGGGAGCTGCTGTTTTTCATTGGGAGGTTGAGTAGCTGGGATAATCAAATTCATGTCACCTGCAGCAAGGGTGGACTGAAAGGCATGACTAAACGGGGAGGAAAGCCAAGATAGTGTTTCACTGTCACCTGTGTCTTTAAAATACTGCTTATGCTTGCCATTGCATTTGCTGTCTTTGTAGTTTCTCATGGGAACACTAACATTTTCAGGATCACAAAAGCAAAGCTAGCAAAAGTTATTCTGAGAGCAGAGCCCTGCAGAGCCATTACTGTACGTTTCAACGAGGGGCGTGCCATTCTTTCTCATGATCAGCAGCACAAATCCCAGAAATTAGAGTGTATGGTCATCCTTTGGCAGGGCAGGTATGGCCAGAGAATGGCCAAAGAGTATGGCTCAGAATTATGGCTCAGATGCTGAGTGATCTGCAGGAAAATTCCCCTCCAGATATAGCAACAGATAGATTTTTTTTTGTACTAAAAGAATATGCAAAATAAGCAAGAGTAAGCAGAAGAGAAGCAGCAAGTTCAGGATCTGAATTTCCCCAGCAGCTGTGACCTATTTGGACAGAAGCCCTGGTGCAGCCCCATCTCTGTCTATGAAGTGTTTTTTATCGGGGCTTCCTGCTGATTGCACTACTTGCAGCTGGTACATGTTAAAGAAACAGGTAACCTGTTCTCTGCTATTTGATTGAGGAAAAAGTCTCAAATCTTAGAAATCTTCTTCAAACAGAAGAAAAGAGAACTGCAAAATTTCAACACTGAAAGTCTGTTAGAACAGAAATGTGACATATGGAAATTATCTGTGTTAAATGTTAGGATCTAGCGGATGTGCTTAGGTTAACAGCACTGTCTGCTCAGGCTCCTCTGCTTGCGCTTTCCCTGTTCATTGGGCCAGACACAAACTGCTTTTCCGTGCTCTGCTGCAAGATACTATTGCACCAGCCTGTAATGTGAATTTCCTGTTCCGGCAGATCTGATGTTTTATTTCATTTTTCATTTGAACTGGAAGCCCATGTGTCCTCACCCTGCTTCTCCAGGAGTTCAAACTGGATACAATGCTGAAGTAGTGGTGGGGTCTCCAAGACAAAACAATCCTTCTCAGTGAATGACAAAAGCTGAGACCAAATTCACCACGTATTTCCAAATGAGCTTTCAAATACACTTTTCTGGATCTTGCCAATGTTGGGACTCAACCTAAATTTTGCCAACCCAGCTGACATGATTGGACAGCGCAGGACATGGGCTTACCCAGAAACAGACCTTCAGACATTCTTCACTATAATGCTTTGGTCATTGAGCATTCCTTACTAGTTAAAGAAGTACTTCCTTTCAAAGCCCCTTTATGAGTTTCCAAAAAAAAAGAAAAAGAAAAAGAAAAAAAAAGAAAAAAAAGATCCTTTAGGCTGATACTTCTGTAACTTTTGGAAAGTTTGGTAAAAATCCATATGTTTGGTTTTTGGGCATGCTTAAAGAATTGTTTCAGATGTTTTACTTGTGCTTGGGTAACTGAAAACAGTTCCAACTTGGCATGGAGTCTCCAGTGAGAAATGTGGGCTTGCATAAGTTGGAAAAAAAAATTGGTTCAGAAAGAAAGGAGTTATAAACAAGTGGAAATTGTATGCTTCAGTTACCCATATGTATGCCAGGCAAGCATAGACGTCTGGATATTCACATGCTGAAATAAATACATCTGTATTTATTTAAATGTGTGATGTAATGTTCATGTGCAAACATCTCAGTAAATGGTAGGCATGTTAATTTTTCCCATCTCACAAAACAAATATAGACAATACATGTGATACACATATATGTGCAGCTTAGAGGTGTCTGGCTGACCAAGGGAATGACTTGGAGCTTTTGGATGTCAGTGAAAAGACTGTTCCTGAATGTAATGGAATATGGATCAGACTCCAATGCCCTAAAATCCTGTTCCCGTATTAAAAAATAGAAAGGGTAAATACACATGTAAAATGTTGAAAACCTCATCAATCCTTGAAAGTTTCCATTACATTATCTCAGATAATACTCAGTGCCAACTGTGATGAATTAAATGTTTCCACAGCCAGCAAAAGCTGTTCAAAACCCAGACTGTAATATATGATTTTCTTGATTCAGAATTTCAAAACACAACCTTTTAAACAGGAGTTCAATCATCAAATCCACAGGAGAAGTAGCTCTGGGTTTTCTTGATGAAAATCCAAATTACTCGGGTGCCAAATCTTCATATGCCTAAAACCGGTGTCGCTCCACTGACTTCAGTGGAGCTATGCTGATTTACACCAGCTGCATGGCTGGTCCATAAATATTTTCAGTTGATCTGGATTATTTTATATATTATATGAATTTTCTTTATGGATTACATGGCAAAACATTTGTTCTCAGCTTCTATTATGTCAAACTTTGTGAACTCGTTTTAATGTGGGACAATTTGTGTGGTTCTACTGCGGCACAACTGAATACATTTGTGCTTGTAACATGACTTCACTGCACATCCTCCCGTCTACGCTCTCACGGACATCCTGGCGGAACAATTACTTTCACTCCATCCATCCAAAGGAAGTAATATGTTGGAGCGAAAGGGTGGAGATGCAGCAGATGGGGGAAGCACAGCCCAGAGCATCAAGCTATTGGTCATGTTTATATTTTCACCATAATTCTACTCCAAGTGTAGTTGCTTGTGTGTTGTTATGTTCATGGGGTTTTAAAGTTAATCATGCATGTCATTATTCACCTGGAAGTTTATGCTGGACACTTCACTTAGCACTTTGACACAAAGGTAAATAAATTCTCCAGCAGTAGGATAATGAGATTTTATTAAATCTCCAAACTTCCACTCTTGTAATGGCAGCACTTTGTTTGCAATAGCTATGTCTCCTAAGTGCATGTGATTTAGAGTGGTTGACGAATGCACTCAGACCATTCATCACTGAGCCCCAGAGGTGCACAAGCAGGGGTGCAGACACCTCTGCAAAGCCCATGCAGGCAGGACAGCAGCATGGTTAGGCATGGGGTGGCTGGAGACGCAGACAGGGACATATCCCTCCAGCAACCCAGCAAAAAGCATTCCATCTTTCCTGTTTGTTGCACTATCCCATTTTTGGCTCAAGCAAGCATAACACATTTATATTCCATTTGTGGAGTGTATATATAATTATTTCTTAATATATGTTCTAGCAAATACAGAGTTATTATAGAAAGCAACAGCTTGCTTAACACTATCCTATCACATTCTCCCATTTTTCCTACAGTTATATATAGCCTGTAATACTCGGGTCTGTAGAGTGTTTCACTTGTGTTGGTCTTTTATTAATTCTCAACAAACTATTTGTCAGTTAAACGTTAAAATATAGCACGATCAAAGGAAACATGACAAGCGTTCACAAGAAAGAGACTCTCAGTCTGGCTCTGAAAACCCATACAGCCATCCGATAACACCCTCCTGAATCCAAATTCGAGTAGTTACAGACTGAGATTGCAGGATATGGTCTGATAAATTGGCAGAGCCTGAGAGCAGTTACCAGCACCTGCCCAGATGGTACCTATCTTTGCTTTTATAAGCCTACTTTCATTTACAGTTTTCTAGAAGAGAAAGTTCAAAGCAGCTACAACTATTTAATATGTGTAGACTTTCCTTTATATGCTAGAGAAATTAATACTGAAGAAATTTCCTCCATCATCTTGGCTTGCAAGTGCTGTTCAAAAATCCAGCCAAACAATCAGCCCCATTTCCTCCATACCTGCAGGCTTCCTGGCGTTGCAAACATGCAACAGCCCACGCAACAGGAAGCACCATTACCTGCATGGTGAAGGGGGAAATTGAGGCACAAGGAGGCTGAAGATGCTGAGATCTGTTGTGCTTGCTGGGGATATGAAGGAAAAATTATTCCTAGAAAGAGTGCTAATGCATTGGCGCAAGCTGCTGAGGGAAATGGGGGAGTCACCATTCCTGGAGGCATTCCAGAACTGTGGAGATATAGCACTGAGGGATGTGGGCAGTGGGCATGGTGGGAGTGAACTGCAGTTGGGTGTGGGGTCCTCTGTGGGCTTTCCAACCTTAACAGCTCTACAATACAATGATACTAGGAGCCTTGATGAGGCTGGTGCCCAGGGTGGGTCAGTTTGCTGAACTTTCCTCCCCCAGGCTGCAGTTATGTCCTGTAGCACAGACAGTGCAGATGGGAGAATCTCAGCTTGCTCTTCTGCTGTGCATTAAAACAAAGGCAAAGCTCAGGAGGGTTAAAGGCTGCGAAACTCAACATTAAACAGTCCAGCAAGCCCAGCAGAGGTTAAGACAAGGCTGTGACACCAGAGACACAATGGGACTCTCCTTCTGTGCTACATATGTACACGGGTATTGAGGACATGCATCTCTCCTCATCGAAAATCATGAATTTTTATGAAGTAAGCCTTGCTTTCCCATAATTCAGTAGGGTGCACTTTGCAGACCCTAAAGTGCTGTCACTACAGAACGTTTCATTGCTTGCACCTGCTAAAACATTTGAGGTATTTGAGAGGCAGTGAAACACATTTGCTTTTCATTTTATCTGACTTTGAAAATCTTTGAAGTGTTTAATAGTAGTCCAGAAAAGATTTCTGCCTCTTAATCATTTACTTGTAGGGCACATTCTCCACTGGTAGCCTGTCAGGCAGAAAACGAGTTTAGCCCAGTTTTATTAAGTGCCACATGCCGAGTCAGTGTTCATTAAAGGTGTTTTAAGGTTTGAATTATGTAATTTATGAGAAAAAGAAATACAAAATTCCATTGTTTTATTAATATGCAGCACAGGATATACTGCTAATAACATACTTTTTAAACAGAAGTTTTATTAAAAAAAATGCTTTTACAGAGGGCTACAGATAGGCTTTAAAAAATCTCTTTTTCCCTGTTCAATAAAATTCAAACGTTTTAATTCAATCAACATAGATTTGAAAAAAGGAACTATTCTTAACCTCTCCTTTCGGTCACTTTTCTTTACACATGCTGTAGACAAAGAGGGAAAAATAGGAATTCTTTTTTCCTTTTTAATAGGAGTGACTATATATGGTATTAAAAGCAAGCCGATGCTGAAGCCTGCAGTCAGATGTTAATTCATAAACAAAACAAAAAATAAATGAAATAGCTATAGAAAAAGAATAAAAAAGAAAAATCCTCCCTTATAAACCCAGGAAACACTGTTTTCCAGAATGATTTTAAATTTCTCCCCACAGCTTCACTGCTAACGGGATATTTTTAATTAGACTAGGGCTTAGCTAAATCTTTTGGTAGCCCACTAAACCATTTTTATAGTCTATATTGTTTTAATATTGTAAATAGATTTTCTTAAGCATATGGGAAAGGTCCAGCCCATGAAATACAAGAAGGAGTACATTTTTCTTCCCAGCCTGTCTGGCTTAGATTACCCCAGCCCGGTCCCACATACCTGGGGCAGGGCTGATCCTGCATGGGTTCTGTCCCTGAAATGGGACCACATCCATCCAAGCTCTCCATACCCTCTCAGCAGCAAAACTCCCACCCACCCACATCTAGGGGTGTTGCTTGAAAGCAATTGTGTGAGGCCTGAGGAACCAAGGCCAGTTGAGTTTAATATGAATTTTTATTGCTATGGGAAAGTCTTCATTATCCAAACTTATATCAAACTGGAATTCATTAACCCCTTCAAGACAGACTCCAGCTGCCATTCCTGCACAGTGTCTGATGGGGAGGGTTTGTTTTTCTCTGTTTCACTTATTTCATTATTTTGCTATATGATGATGGCAAGTCCTGGGAACGAAGAAAAGCTTAGATTTGGGCTGGACACACCATGTCCACGACGCTTCGATGCTGGATAGCTTGGGTTGTGCAGAATGGAAAGTAGTGGTGTCCTCAATCAGTGCTGATGGAAAGGAAACAAACATTGCAGATGGAATACAAGTGAGTTACTTGGAGCTCCATATGCCTAATCTTGCTTACATTTTGTTGTGATGATCACACAAAATCTGACCTTTGATATTTGTCTACGTGCACTATACAGAAAACCATGTAGCTGGATTATTAATTGACAAGAGGAGCTGGCATGTAGCTCATGAAAAGTAATGATGTTCTATGCAGAGGACATTGAAAGTTATGTGTTGCCAACAGGCAGCAAAATCTGACACAAAATAATCAGTCATAACGAATTGTACACAGAATACAGATGTCTCAGAATAACGGTAGTAAAACATCTTGAATAGGAATAACAATTATACCTGAACACAACCATTAATTTTTGAATTTAAGTTAGGAAGGGGGGACAACCCATAATTATATTAAAAGCTTGTTCATTTGATCCAGAGTAACATTTTTAATGAATTCTATATGGAGCCAAGAACTGTTAAAAAACCTTGCCCTGCAGAAAATGTACTTTTAAAATACCTATTTACTCTGAATGAAAAGTTATTTTTACAGTGAGTCCTCACTTTATGGCAGACACATGCTTGTAAAAATTGCCATTGTTTGTATAGAAAGTTGGAGAGGAAAAAAACAAGGGGAAAAATTTGCACATGCTTTACCTTACAGCATGCTGGCCATGTTTAAGATGGCTTCCCCAGCCCTGACCTTGCTCAGGAGTCACCAGCAGGAGCTGCAATGCTGTTTGCACCAAGCATATATCTAACCAGAATCTCAGGATGCAGTTCTTGGGAAGCTTGGGAATCACAACAGGGCATCAGCCTCTACTCCAGCTCTTAATTATGTCTTTTAGAAAACCTCTGATCTCTGGAGCAAATTTGTGTGGGTAGGGGGGCAATGTGATGAGATTACTGCCTGCAGCCTGCTGAGGCCATGGAGGTAGAAGGGGTGGGACAAAGCGTGCTGCTTCATTTTCTGAGTCTTGCAGAACTTGCTGTGTGCTATGGCCATACCCACACCTGCTGGGAAAGGATCCCTCCCTTGGGCTTATGCATAAGGAGTGGAAGACTCATTGGCTGGGCACCGTGTCCCCAGAAGATGGAAGCATGCCTTACCTCTCTGAAGTGGAAGGGAGAGGTTGATTTTAATTCAAGTGGAGGAACTAGCTGCTTCAGTTTTATTGCAGAATCATGCTAGTAATATATCCAGATTACTGAAGCTCAGAGTAAGGAAGTCAATTTATAATGACTTTACCATTGTCCTATTGCTAATGTGCCACATTTGATTCTCCTCAGCTGGCTTTGAAAGGTCTCTTTGAGGAAAGAGGAGATAGCACCCTTGCTTATGAAAAAGGCAAATTATACCCGGGGGCAACATCGCTGCACAACAGGAAAGGGCCAGCCTCCTCCCAGGAGACACGGCCCCAAATTAAATGCAAGTAATTTCCTGACTAACCTGTGATTTCTATCTGGTTGTGGCTTCTGGCATACAACTAAGTCTCCGGTTCTGCTGTTCTGTTCAGCAGGTCTCACATGTGCTTTCACTTTCATTTCCAAACTTTAATACAGAACAGCCCATCCGCAACCTGCTGTTGAGGCAGGGGAGACCAGGGAGGCTGGCTCTGGATTGGGCGGCCACAAGCAGTAGGAATGACTGGCTGCCAGGGGAGAGGACCCACCAGAGAGGTTCCTGTGCCACAGTGGCAATGTGCTGGCAGAGGAGGTGCAGAGAAACATGCTCCTGCAACTGGCAGGAGCCCATAAGCCATCCAAGTGGGCTTTGGAACTGGCTGCTGTCCTCGCTTATCACTAATTTGAAACCAATGGAACTATCGTATGTGTTGAGCTGGAATAACCCAATCAATAGCTTTTCCCTCTACAGCGGGCAGGTCTCCATCTAGAAAATCACTGATATTAGATCAAAGTGATTTTGTTATGGCCCCAACAAAAGATTCAGGGACAGATGGGAAGGGTCATCGTGTGGCTGGCTAGGCATCAGCTCTGGGGGGAGAAACCCTGGGAAGGGGGCAAGTGGAACAAGCAGAACTCCATGGGATGTAGAATGGGAGAGGAAAGCCTTACAAACAACACAAATTGCATTCACATTTTCTGTGGTTTCTTCAAGGAGAAAGTCGTTCCTTGAAGTTACAAACAGGATACCCAAGCACCAATGGGCAAGTGATGACAGATTTGCTTTGCTAAAAGTACTTTATTATGATTGATCTCAGATAGCACCCTTTCTCTTGAACTTCTACAACATTTCGGGGTTATTTCTATGGACTGTGCAGGACTTCTGTATTGGCAAGTAGCTGTTGAACAGATCACCTGCATATGGGCCACAGACAACTCTGAAATAATGTGCATAGAATTAGGGTGAGTCAAATGGCTGACCCTTTTTAGAGTAATCAGTGAGTGGTTGAAAAGTTCACACTAATAAATGCAGGGACATGCCAGAATTATCTCTATAAACAATCAAAATTTTAAACTAGTGTGTTTGTATGTAGCAAAACAAAATGAAAGCTCCCTTACTGCTCCTTGAAATCAGTGAAGATGGTAAGTTATTGTGTGTCGAATCATTTTTTTCTTAATGAAAAAAGACTTTAAAAACTATACACTCAAAAAGCACCAGAGTGGTTCTAATGCCTTACACAGATATGTACAGAGGAGGGAATATCAGTCTTCTTTCATTTAAGTCCCGGGGTAAAATCATTTTTTATGCTGATATTACAGTTTTGTTTGGTACTATGATTTTGACCTTACTCATTTTTTTAACCTAAGTAGCTAATCTCTAGTGTGTATTCAGTCATACCATCAAAAATCTTGCTTCCACTTGTGTGAGTAATTTCATACTGGTCACCACGTAAAGAAGAGGCTGTGACATAAAGAAACTGTACCATTTTTATTATGTTGATATAATCAAAGTAATAAAACCTTTGCATGTAAATGATAAGAGATGTTAGTGCCATGTTGCTGGGAAATTGGCACAGGAACAACAGTGAATGAAATACATCTGGGAATAAGAAGCTAATTCATATAGTAAATAATAGGTTGCACAAATTTAATCAGTTGGAGAACTATTACATGTGTAAGTGGATACCCTGTGGGGGAAAAAACTTAGATTTGATGCACTGGACTCAATGATCAGTCTGCTTGGGATTTGGTTGCGTAAACATCTATTTCTTTCAATTCAAGGGAGTTTTCAGGTTGAGGTATTTATTTTAATTTCAGAAATAACTGACGTTATTTCCGAACAGCTGTAGGTTTTGATTTTGTTGTACTGCCCTTCAAAGATCAGAAGGTTTCCTTCTAAACGTCTGTACCTAAAACCTAAATGAAACCATTGTCCATGTAGAAACAGAGGTGATCTTACCAATTTCATCCCCATTTCTAACTTAAACTGTGTGAGAAATGCTCAGTTTTGGCAAGGTGTCTTTGCAAAATTAAAAATAGATATCAGACTGTTAGGAAAGTTCAGAAACATGTAAGCTCCCCAGGGCAGTGCTTGTTGCATGTGAGAAAACCAAACAATAAACGGTGTTTTCCTAGGAAAATTTTGTAAAGGGCCAGAAAGAGCATTTTCCTATTAATTTCTGTGGGGAATGTGCCCAGGATTTTCACTGGTTGATAATGAAACTTCTTGTAGTACGTTACAAGACATGTCTCTTGATAGAAAATTGAAAGGCGCTATAGATAAAATATTTTTCCTAGCCTTTTTTTATTCTTGTATTAAACCTTGGGTTGGCTGAACTTTGGGTTTTATTTATTTATTTATTTATTTATTTTCCTGTGAAATGTCCCTGTTTACAACCGGAATATTATAAGTTTCATTTTTGCCCTGAATATTGCTTCTGAGGAAATACCAAAGCATTGTTTTTACAAGATACCCCGAACTGTCAGTTTCCTCGAAACACAATGTATTTAATACAAAGCCATTAAGCCTTGTAAAACTGTCAAAAATGTAAATGACACTTGTAATAAAACCTTGTCGTGTGACCGGCTCTAGCTAATCAGGGTTGATGATATCACTGCAGCTGATCACGGCTGGTGCTATGTACATTTCGACAGCTTTATGACCTGCATGGATTTGCGTTATTAAAATTGTACAGTTTTGTAAGGAATTTGGGATTTAATAAAGCAGCAGAGAAACTACAAAAGGGACAACGTATCCCACTAAAAGCGAGCCAGGCTTTAAAAAAATAATATCAACATATATAGTACATGAGTGTGTGTGTGCATGCGTGTGTGGATGCGAATAGGAAAACCAGGAGAGGTTCTCCTCTCATAGCTCTCTGAGGGTAAGGGCTGCTCATATAAACCACTTTTATGTATTTATAGCCCAGCAAATACCTTGCATCTGTGAGGCCATAAAACAAATTACAATGTATCCAATTGCTTCAAGGTGGCGAATTGTGCTTAAACTTAATGACTTGTACAGATTATAGGAGAAAGAGCATTACCTGTTTAATGTCCTTTTTAATAAGTAATTCCTGAACAAGTATAGCAAATGGGAGGTTGGGTCTTTGTTTCGGTTTGTTTCTTTTTCCTTTTCCCCCCTGAGATCCCACTAGAGTAGGTCTTTGTCTTTGTGCTGGTAATGCACCGCTGTATTTATTTTGCAATGCTTTGAACTGCTCTCCAGAGTACAAACATGTCAGATGAGTAGAGACGAGGACACATATTCTCCCAGTAATCTATAAATTCAACCTAATGGGGCAGATATCAGAAAAATGTGTTGGATTGAAGGCGCATAAATCACACCTGGTTTCCTGGCATAAGCTGGCACTGTGTGCCTTATATTTCAGCCAAATTATTCCATTTGTTTCTGAAGATATTTTAATCCCTCGTGACCTCAAACTTCCCGTGAACCAGGCCCTGAACAAACGGCCGCCCACTGTCTTTGCAGTAAATCTGTTGTCTCCCTTCTAGGCCCGCAACCCGGGATCATAGATCACCCCTGCACCGCATCTTGCTTCAATTTACTCAATTAACTCGAGTAAAGCACTTGTAAGTTTGCAGATGTTGCTTTATTATCAAGGCCTAAAACGTACAAGAGAGTTCAGGAGCCCGAGGTTACGGGGAGGTTGTGCTGAGGGGGTGGGCAGCGATGGTGCAGACTTCCCTCTGTCTCCTCGGGACGGTGGGCTCGGGACGTGGCTCCCCAGCACAGTTATTTGAACCATGAGATTGCCTCATGGATCAGGGACCGTCCGATGTTATCTGGCAGAAAGATAGGATATGAGAAATAGGTATTTCACCTCAAGATGAGATAACGCTGTGATTAACAGATGTTTAATTGGGCCATTCGTCAAGTGAAGAACCTGCCTAAAAGTCAGCGAGGCTGAGTAAATTATTTCCAACCCTGCAGGTGTTGGACTGGCAGCTCTATTATTCTTCCAGAAATGGGCTTTAGAAGATTTTTATATGAAAAGATAATTTATTTCGATGAGGTATTGCGTTGTGCTTTTTATTTATGTAATAAGCTTTAAGGTTTGGGTCTGGGCCTCCTTCATCTTCACACTGGAGTGAACTGGGGAGGGACAGAGAAAAGAAGAGCCCCTCTGTGGAGTTACCATCCAGCAAAAGTCACGTCATGATATTTGACAACTTCCCAGCAGCCTATTGCTGTGGATAGTGGATAAGACTGTGGGGAAATTTTGCAAAAAATAAATGGATTAGTCAATAAACTCAAAAATCATTGGTGTTGTAGGAGTCCAATAGTGCAAAGCCCTGGCTTGGGGTGCTGGACATGAGGTACTGACATTCAGGTGTGCCAGGTTCTGCTGAAGTTGTAGATCCATGAACTTCCTAAAACTTTATAGTGTTCTGCTTTGAGGTTATGATTCATATTCTTACATGATTATAAGGGGATTTTTACTTTCAGATCACATGGTTTCCCTTTTTCCTTGCTTCTCCTTTGATTCCACATTGAAAAGGGTAAATACTCATTGGGATTCCTGCAGAACTATAGATCTGTCAGACTTTGTTATGGTCAAGGTGCACGTTCATTGAGAAAGACCTGTAGGCTCATAGAATCTTTCAATGAATATTCATCCGATCATTAGCAGAGATGAGTTGCCAGGGGTCCATTTACTCCATAGAAAGTGTATCTGTATTAACCATCAGTAACACCCAGGATTTGAATCTCAGCGTATTACAAAATCAGATATAAAGTGAGTTCCATGTTGCTGCATATCTTGCAGTAAGTTCCATTCAGGTGTGGTTGTAATTTCCAACAGTAACCACCTAACCTTCATTAATTATCCTTTTCACTGACAAACTTATTTAAGATGCTCTAGGAATGGTTACAAAATATATACATTTAATTTCTGTGGATTATTTTCTTGCAGCTGCAGATTTTTCCCCACAGTAGTTATGACAGAGGTGAAATCTTTGGATCCGTTGTTGTTCCCTTTCCATCTTCTTCACTAATGTCTGTGAAAAAGCAACAAGCTAAAATAGCCTCTCTCTTGGGGGAATTCCTTCTACAAGATACGGTTAAAATTACTGGGGGTTCTTTCACATATACACAAGGATGTCTTAAGCTTATATTACATTAAACTGAGGAGTAGAAGGCACTTGTGTGTAGCAAAT
Organism: Tetrao urogallus; assembly: GCF_951394365.1. Taxonomy (NCBI): domain Eukaryota; kingdom Metazoa; phylum Chordata; class Aves; order Galliformes; family Phasianidae; genus Tetrao; species Tetrao urogallus. The sequence goes on from NC_136818.1 coordinate 58,937,463, forward strand.
TGCTCCTATGAATGATAAAATCATAGAATCAATGAAAAAACAACAGGAGTAGCAACACCAACACCAGTAGCTATCAGGCCTTGTCTGTAATCTAGCTCTATGATCACAAGATAGTTGATAGCATATTTCATGCTAATGCTTTTTTGTCATCTTTGTGCTACTTACAAGTATCTGAAATACGACCAGATCTCTGGAATAGCAAGAACATAAAAGAAAAATAAAGCTATATTGCTGAATATCATTTTTCCTTTACGGCGTTCATTCTATGAACAAGATGCTAATAGTTTAACTTTTTTTTTTTTTTTTTTTTTTTTTTTTTTTTTTTTTCAAAAGCTTTTGCTAGTGGATCTTTTGCTAGGAATCTTTATTGGACCTTACTGGACTTAAAGGGTTTTGGCACGTGAAGCCTTCTCTAATGGTGACAGTAACTGAACAGACTGGAATGAGTTAAATGAGGTCCAGTTGTATCGGTTTCTCCTGCATCATCTAAACTGAAGCTTGGGTTTGATAGCAAGCCAACTTTTTAGTCCTCTGTTTTCAGTATCTGTAATGCTTTAAACTGAGAAGCCAAACTAAATCTCAGAGGGAGTCACATGGCTCACAAATGTGGATGCAAATGGATTCACATATACTTTTTGTACAATATTTTGTGTGTGAAAGTCTCTCAAACTCTTCTTGGCTTTTAACTTTCATAAGAGAGTCTTTAATTACTCTTTGAATATGCCATTACATTTCTTTTTTTACTCATGGCATTTTTTTAAATAGTGGTCTGTTTTGTTTCTATATATAATGGAAGTTAATAAAATATGTGCCAGAAGCCAAAAATATGATGAGCTACACGGCATACTCCAGACTGTAAGGAAAGAGAAGAAAGAGCAGGCCTTTAATTCCACAGCCTATCAGTATTTCTCATTGGAATTACTTTTGGTTTCTTTCCCCAGTATGCCTGGCCTGACTCGAAATAATTCTCCCCCTTTCTAACTAACTTTGTAGCTCACCAATTTGTGCTCTTTTAAACTCTGTCCACTGTGCCAAGGAACAGCAATGGTTTAAGTCCAAAGTCTAATTTTGAGCTAGAAGTTCCCCAAGTCTTTTTCGTAGACAGTGTCTTCAGCATTTCTACATTGGATCGTATCTCTTGAATTATGACAGCTGAAAAAGGAATCTCAGAAATATCTTACACTAAGCCACTAGCAATAATTTACTGGTGGTTCTGGCGGAGGTGGTCTTAGTTGACTAGAGGTTAGTGGATGTGACTCCAGCCTATAAAAAGGGTAAGAAGGAGGATTCAGGGAATTCCAGGCCCATCAGTCTGACCTCAGGTAAGTAATGGAGCAGTTCTACTTGAGTGTCTCATTGTACCTGGCACTTGGTTTAGTGATGAGATTCAGTAGGTCAGGTTGATGGTTGGACTTCATGGTCTTGAAGGTCTTCTCTTATTTAGATGATTCTATGATTCCCTGTTACAGGTCCATACATTTATTCTGTTCTGCTGCTACAGCAGAAAGAAGAGCAAGTTATCTGTTCTTTGCATCTTCACGTGGCAGATGGTGCCCAGATTTGTTCCTTCTAGATTTAGACCTAAACTCAAGCACCCATCTTAGGAAACTGGTAGCCTGGTACCTGTAGACAGTGCACAAAGGTAGAAATATAATATGAGCTCTCTTTCTGTCTCCATTTCAAAGAGGGAGCTTGGTAATTGGTGCTGGAGTCTGCTTTACGAACATTGGCTGTTTGGTATAAGAAATACATTTGCCCTTCAGTAAATCCCTTGAGATGTCAGAGAAACAACTGAAGTTCCAGTTGCTAAACTTTTACTCACTTCTGCGTATCACTGCTTCTGCACGAGTGGTATAACTGGATTGTGTGATCTGTGCTGAATGTTTTGTCTGATCATTGTCTGGAGATGGTTAACACACTCAAGAGCACAAGAGTTGCATGCAGTAGCTATCTTGGACACAAGTGTATTTTGTGACAAGTGTTGACTCTTCATCTCCTTGCTAAACTCAGCTAAATATAAACCAAGTATTTGGGCCAATTCTGTTGCTTTTGGCAGGAAGGTACTGCTAGCAAGTGACATGCTAGGAATGACCATTGGGTCCTTTCAGAAATGTGTGCGTGGCACTAATGGTTCCTCATATAGAAATGAATTAGATGTCTGTGCTGTCACCTAGCAGATGGCAAATGAGAAATTGTCTTCACTCTCTTCTTTTCTATCAATACCCAGCTGTCAGCTATTGATAAGCTGCTATCAAAACCTAATTCAGTTAAGAACTCATTTGGATGTAACTACCTCAGTTCCAGCCTCTGCTGTTTTAGACAGTTTACAATCAGGAGACAGCCATTGACTTCAAAAGACATCATCAGCTCTCAGCTTGTTAAACACAGAACTCTCATATTAGAATTGTAGAATCACAGAATATCCCACAAGAGACCCACAGGGATCATCGAGTCCTACTTCTGGCTCCATACACAACCACCTAAAAATCAAACCATATGTCTGAAAGCGTGTCTTGAACTCCAGGAGGTGCTGTGCCCACTGCTCTCTGGTGCAGAGCCTTTCCCTAACCCCCACATGACCCTCCTGATGCAGCCCTGTGCCGTTCCCTCAGGCCCTGTTACTGTTTCCAGAGAGCAGAGCTCAGCATTGACCCTCTGCATCCTATGAGGAGCTGTGGGCTGTCATGAGGCCTCTCCTCAGCTCTTCTGCTCGGGGACAAACAGACCCATGGACCCCAGCAGCGCTGGGCCCTTCCTGCAACAGCGCTGCTGCTGGGACCTGAGAACATTTTCTTCTGATTAGACCATCTAGCATTGTTGTACTCCTGTTCTCACCAGCATGCTTTCTCCACTTTGTTCCATATGTTTGGGCTAACCCCAAATGTCTTTCATGCTTCTTTTCCCTTACTAATCATTCCTCAGTGAACTATCTACTGGCAGCTCTACATGCACCTTTCTGTATGCATCTGTACAGTCAACAAAGTACAGTTGGAAAGAGCACCATAGTGAGATAGCAAGGGAACAAATGGAGAAGGAATACTCACCCATACCCAAAGATTTATGCTCAGGATGAAAAGCTCACAAAGGAGGGATCTCCAAAAAGAGATCCTTCCCCAATGGCAGTCAGCCCTTAAATGGGGTCTAGATTCCACCCTTTCTGGTCACACAGGTGAATTACCTTCACCTGCGCTCCCACAGCTGACCCAGTCCTTGCCTCAGGTGATCAATCAGTGGATCAGGCCGAGACTCAACAGTTCCATACAGCATCTCAATCATAAATGTATAAAATCAGTGTACCTTAAAGAGAACTGCAAGCAGGTTGAACTTTATTTTTCTGATGAGAAATCTTAACAGTGTTGCTTTAGACTCTGCAGCAGTTCAGCCTCTCTCTTTCTTCTTTCTGAATATAATTTTTTTTTTTTGTATCTTAAAAGCACATTCCAGGAACTTCCATCTGGTCTTGTTGTGAACCACAAGCCTACTGTGTCTCTTCTGGAAATACTGGCTTGGCATTGTGCAAATTTACATGTAAAATTATCAGAAGGAAAGCTTGCATTGATTTCACCGGAAGAAGTTGATGTTCTTTTTGGTGTGAAAATTGCATGCAAATATTTTGTCAAAATAAAAATAAAAAAGTTTGGAAAGCATAAATGAATTGAAATGGCAATTAAAATCATGAGGTTTTTTCAACGGAATTGAGAGTTTGATTCCAGCTCGCGTGTTTTACATCACTTCTTTTCTTTTTTAAAGAAAGTATCCAAAGATCATCACTCAAGGGTGGTTTTAACCTGGGGAATGGCTGTGTTCTTTTTCAAACTCTGAACCTACCTCTCCATTTAAACAAACTATTGAACAAAACAACAGAAAGTAGGAAAAATTTCTGGTATTTAATCTTTACTTTTTCTCCAGAGAAGTAAGAAGAATGTTTGTGCATAAAACAAGAGCAATGTAAATGCTGTGCGGTGATCTTGGGAAGTAGGACTGTGCTTGGCTACTCAGCAATTTTGAAATAAATAATTACCTTTTTCTTTATTTGCAGTGTCAATAACACTGTGCCCATCAGACACACAGGCCAGGACTGTCTTGTGCTTAAAGGCATTCTGGGTGCTGGATTTTTTCATCATTCATAGTTAAGAGACCCTGTCAGTTATACTGAGAGCCGTTTTGTTGGCAGCACTTGTTTTTTGGGGGTTTCTTTTTTGTTTTTTTTTAGTTTCTTTTACACAAGAAAATTTGAATAATATGCAGCAAATTGAATGACAGATACAATTTTGAAGGCTACAAACCTAAAACCTTTAAGCAGTGATTTAAAAGCTAATTATTATGGATACAACCATTCAACATTCGTTTCTTAATACTGTTCCCTCAAGAAATAGTGATTTAGTCAACCAATTATTTTATCTCTTTTAGGGATACTTCCTTAATTGCAAAACAATCTAAAAATATAATCAGCATGCTAAATACATGTGGTATCTTGTTTAGAATGCTATGTTGGAGGAAGAATGCAATTAAACTGTCAAAATGTAATTGTTTCTCATATTTAATTTAAAGAGGCTGATTCACATTTGCTTTTCATGTTTAGGAGTTAAAAAAACAAAGCAAGTTACTAGTACAGCTACTAGTTTTTAATAAAGACAACATAAGCTTGGAGCACTGATGAAAGCTGCCTCTGTCATGAGATACTGCTATCAAAAGATAGGAAAAGATTCACATTTTTTCACTCCTTTCCCAATTACAGTTCAGGATTCAGTGCTGCAGCACATAAGATGATCTTTGTAATTTCAGGCGCAGCTCAAACACGATATGATTTGTAAAACACAAGCTCTCCATCTAATCACTGCCTTCAGAGCCTATGCTCAGAGATGTCTCGTGGCTACGTCTTCCATGCTACTGGAGGAAGAAGGGAGGAAGGGGACCCTGAGCTGGCATTTGACCAACTCATCTCTTGTCCCCATCACTTCTGCTCTGGAGGAAGGGACATGTACAGACACAGACCTGCAGTAGTTTCACCTGTGTATATCTGTGTTGAAAACCACCTGCCTGGTGAGAACTAGTCCAGATTTACCTTTATCTATTCCAAATCGAGTGACAATGTAAGCAGAGAGCAGTGCAGTTCTGGGACTGTTATTTCATAGTATAAAAACAGGATTGCTATTTCATAGGATGTAACCATGAGTGCACTGGATGGAAATTAAGACCCAATTAGCCAAGTGCGTGATCCTCAAAATCAACTTTGAGCATTCTCCTAATTTTGTAGATACATAGAAATACTTTCACCATGATACCAGAAAAAAGTTAGATTTTGATTCCAAGTCAGAAAGAAAAGGATTTTCTCCTTTTATATTATGTCATGTAAGCTCAGTAATTTGGACACTTCTTTTGGTAGGAAAAATGTATTGAGTTATGTGATAGCCAGCTAAGATAAATCTTTGAGATTAATTAATACAAGTTTATTGGGCCCATGTAAACTACTTGGCTCTTCAGCAAAGATCAGCAGCCATATGGGTTCAGTAGCAGTGGCATTTAACCTAAGATCTTAGATGGGGTAGGAGTCTTTTAGCATGTACTGTGCACTGTGATGAATTTCATTTTGTGATGAGAAATAAACACAGTATCAGATGTTATTCCAGCCAACACACCTGAACACCTTACAGGCTTCTGTCTTCAGTGGGCTGAATTTTCTGTACAGTCATGGTGCAATTTGAAGCCTCTACAGCCAGTGCTACCTTAAGGGGTACATGTGCTGGTGACTAGACATACAAATGCAAAGACAAAAAATAGAATAGCAGGTACAGATAACTGCAGAAGTGCATTTCTGCTTTGCTTTAGATATTGTTAGCCAACAGTATATTAGGGGATTTTATTGCCATTAGAATGTTCCCATTCAACTGTGCTTAGATGAATATATATATATTACTGGTTAGATTTTTTTAATTGTTGGTTGTTTTTTTTGCATTTGTATTTTCTTGTGCGCAATTTGTATGCTATATATAATTACTGCTATACAAATAGAGTGGATTTGCTTTTACTTTGTTTTGTCACTTCTGTAACTAGGACAATAAATAGCACTGGTAGGTTGTTATTCCATCAATGGCACATTGGCTTAGCAGGTGGGCTTCCCACCTATTTGTTCCCAGCAGTGTATATGTGCAGGTTTATTCCTACCTACAAATGCACTGGAAAGAGGGACAAATACCTGATATCACCACATTTTCAGTATGTTTCTCACAAGATGCCATATTTGTGTCTGCTAACTCCCACTAGAAGAAGAGTCCTACATGTGCAGCTCGGAGCGTGTAGGGGCTGCATTTTAACAGCTCAATCCTGCAAATCCTCAAGGCCCAACCCAACTCTTGGGAGTTCTACCAAGGTTCTGGCAGGCATAGAGCCAGATTCCCCTGTTCTTCTGCATCCATCCTCATGTGAAAAAATGGAATCGTGTGTGCCAGGCCAAGCCTTGACTCGGCTCTGCAAATTTCATACCGGATTTGTGTCCCGTAAGAACAAGCATTAGGGTTGCCAGTTTGAAATATGACAAAACCCAGCTGCCTCAGACAAATGGCTGCTACCCACACTCAGCTTCGTCCGCACATGTGCGGTGCTCAGGATAACAACTGCCAAGTCTATAGTAAAAGAGGCCAGGCAGGAAGCCAGCCACATGGCAACTCTAAATGATATTAATAAGACTTTATAAAAAGTTAAAAGCACAATGTAGCTTTTCAAAGTGTTTCTTAGAGATCTCTACATATGTATAGGTGTTTCATGTCTATGAGATAGAGGCTTGGGGTAAATTTAATGCAGTATGCTTTTCTGGCTAAGAATATATATATTTTTTTGCTTTCTCCTGAAAGCTGTTGATACAAACTGGGACTCATTAAAAACACCTTGTGTTTTCTTTTTAGAACTCTTGACTTTATGTCATTTGCTGGATCATTAGAACGTGATGTAGCATCAGCAACTGTTCCAGAGGAGCCCTGTCTTGAAAGAAACAGAATATTCTTGTCTCAGTCAATGGCAATAAAAGGGTGCTTAGCACCTTTCAGGAGATGCTGAGTGTCTCTCCCAGGCTCAAGACCAGAGATAGCATTCCCAAAGGACAGATACAAGGATATTAAAAAGGACTTTGATCAAAGAAATATTGCTTCTTTCCTCCTTTCACTAAGCAGATGTGCAACGTGTCTTGGGAAAGAAATAGAAAAATTCCTGAGTGATTTATTTGATGAACCTAGTTTTAACCCAGGTTATTGCATGCCTGATATGGTGATGCTGGTTATTAGTTTTCAGTTGAAAATGACCAGATAGAGGACATATTCACTTCATCAATATAATACATTTATTGGTTGTCAAGAGAGTCACATCACACAGATATGTAAATCTGTCACTTTGTCTTAAAAGTGTATTTCTCTATTACAATGTTGCTTGATGTATGTTTTAAGGCAGTAAGGCCTTTTAAATATTAAAAAAAAAGACAAGGGGGAAGATTTGTCTTTTCAATCACAGGATTTAAGACATTAAAAGCAGATGCATCATTTATAAAAGTAGGATTTTATCAAATGCCATTGTAAATGAAAGAATCATATCTACCATATGTAGATATGTGAATTAAAGAAACCTTCTTTCCCAGGAAAATTAACAAACTGTTTTGCTAGCATTAAGATGGATTAGTCTTTGAAGCCAGTAACCAGTTGACCACAAATCTCAATTTGCTATGTCAAAACTAAAATAGAATAGACCCTTTGTTTACATTATATAAAAAATAAATGTTTTTATTTCTGTTTATATGCCCACGGTAGTAATCCTACCTTCAAAAACATGCACTGAAAATTGGAACAAAGAAGTTCAGTTGTAGTTTAACTCATTCTTTACCATTACAAGAAAGAAATATCAGTAATAGTGAGTGTTAAAAATAACAAGAAACTCACTGATCTCTCCTCAGAATGTGCAAAACTGGCTTTCTGAAATATAACAACACGGTATACTTCAAAACAAAAAATAGCACCTTGTGTTATAGAGTATCATGGTGCTAGTCATGGCATTAATGCTGCAATGATGACGTGATCCTAGCAACATTCCCTGCTCTTGATTAAGACCATGTTGCCTGGTCTGAAATACTGAAATACCAAAGAGTATTTTTTTCTGTTGTCCATATTTTTTGTGTAATGGGGCAGACCAAAATAGTGCACCACTTCAGTTGGCATGAAGTCTGCCAATGCTTACAGGAAAATTTGTATCAAGCTCTTAAGGAAGTACCTTAAGACAATGGTATTGTTGTTACTAGGAATGGCATTTAATGAAAACAAATAAGAATTATTTTGATAATGCAATAATAAGTGAGTTACTGTGTAAGCACCTTGGTACAACCCAAAGGAACTGCAGGATTAAATATGAGAAATCTATCTGTCAACAAATTCAGCATATACTCCATATGTAAATCTTATACTGAATTTAATAGTTCTATGTTAGCAGTGCCTCTTGAGCTGGGTGCTGTATCATCATGATTAAAACTCATGGTAATTTACCAGTTGGGTGTTCTTTCTGAAGAGGGTGTTGCTAGTACAGAGGAGAACATCATAATTAATTCATATGCAATCCATTTAAAATAAAGTAAGGTAAGCATGAGAGGGGGAATTACAAAGCATGTCACAAAGGAAATAAAAAGAAGGATGTGGCAAACCACATAATTAATGTAGAGATTTTTAGCCTCATTTGTTGAGAGGTGATAGAAACAGGACTGGAAGGGGAAGATCTGTTAGCCTAGTCTAAGGTGGTGTAAGTGTAACCTAAAATTTTAATGTATGTGGCAGTGATTTGAACCAGATTAAAAATGTGGGATTCTAACCTCTCCCAGTAAAATATGTTGATATCTGTTGATACTCAGATCTTTGTTTCCAGTTCATTTCCAGTGAGTACTCACCTCACCCTAACATTAAAAAAAACCCTTCAGTTCATCATGTCACACCGAAGAGTGCGTGCCATAACAGACCATCACTTTGTAAGCCATGATCCATTGCCACGGAAAAAAAATGCTAAGACTGAAAAGATCAACCAAAGTTGATCTCAGCCTGAGCAGTTTCACTGCTTCCAAGGTGCTTAGCTGGCTGCCACAGCTCCCTATCGCTTCAGTGAACAGAACGTCAAGTTTGGGAAGGAGAAGATGCAATCATAAAATTGATTTGCCGATTCTGTATGCTAGGAGAAGTTGCTGTACAGTGAAAGATAACTGATGACTAATGCTTCTTAAGTTCCCCTCAGAGAACTGTAAGAGTGTGTGTGAAAGCACAGAATACACTGAGATATGGCTTCCAGGTGGCATGGATTTGGGATGGTGGTGCATTCAGATGCATTGAAGTCCACAGTGAATCTAGATGTAATGATGCTGAGGATGCCATAGGGCACTGGAGTTCTTCATGGTGCCTGTGCTTCATTCATTGCAAAGAATATTATTGATTTCCTTTTAGATTTAGAAGACCCCACATTGTTGAGAGTGTTTTTATGTCCGTTTTCCTGTTCTCATTGCTTCAGTTGCAAGGATAGGATTTTCTGGGCTCAGGACCCATTAAAATGGTCAAAAGGGTTATTAAAGATTTCAAAACCGAGGTGGAAGAATGGAAGTATTTTGGAATTGTTTGAAAAAGTGTTAACAGAGGCTTCTGCATTGGAATAAAAATAGTTACTGATACCCCATTTTTTCCCCACACAGCTGAACTGCCGTTTTCCATCCAAAACTACCTAAGGCTCTGGATGTTTCGGGTACAGCTTTAGGTATGGACAGCTTTACCCTGGATCTATCCACCCTGTAGAGATTTCTGAAGATTCCAGTGCTGTTCGGCTGCAGCATCCTGGCAGCTGCTACACAATCTCTCCTCCTCCCCTCTTCTGGGAATTCATCTGGTTTGTGCAGTAACCCCGCTGCTGGCACCAGGCTGTGCCATTCCCTGCAGGGCTGTCTGGATGGAGAGGGAGATGGGGTTCTGGTGTGACCAGGGAGCTCACGGGTACTCACTCATGTGGCTTACAGCAGGTTCTGTCCCTCTGGCACCTCTCCCTTTCCACCTTATCTACCCATTGCCCACCACCCCTGGCGCATTACCTCCTGCCTTAGTCCTCGGTCCTTTCCCTCCTCCTTCTGCCTCAGTTTTCCCCTGGCTCCCACACCTATGTACATACGTCTGCCTGCACGCACTGCACAGAGTAGTAGTAGTAGCTTTTATTACTCTTAGTTCTTTATTAATGCCACATGTGCTGTTGTAAGGTTAAGTTATTAAGTGATATCCAATAATTGTCTCTGCTCTAAAGTGGACGTTTCATTTAACTATACTCATGCGGATCTGTTTCAGAGCCATTTATCATGACCACATTTTAAGAAACATTTCAATAGGCCATTTCTCCTTTTCCTTTCTTTAATGCAAATAGACCTAAAAGGTCCTGGTCAAAAATTAAATACAATTTCCTTTGGAACGGCATAAGGGAGTGTGAGGTTTGTATGTGCTTTGGAAGTTAAATTTATATTTTACAGGGCTATCATCTTGGCTGCAGAGTTAATTTTACTGTATTTGTGCACTTGCTGGAAACGCTTACACGAAGGCATACAATGACCTGTTTAGTTTGCAGGAGAAAATTATGTCATTTGCAAGCAAGCTTTCAGCTGTGATATTTTATAATTGTTTAGATGAAATCCTGATAATCCTCTACTCCTTCACATAAACTGCAATCCATCTTTAAAACTGTGATAATTCATAAAACCTGCAGCTTAATAAACTAACAAACCCCAGGCCTATGTTATTTTAAGGGAAGTCAATCTTTGATCAGTCAAGCTGAAATGGGTCTGATAAGTGGCGGCCTTCCTCACAGGGAGCAGCACTCCAGTTTGTTATTGCTATTTGCTCATCATCCTCGAGTGCAAAATAAGCAGAAGTCTTTCCGAGCTCCTTATCTCTTTTCACTTTCTTCTCTAGATCTCTGTCGCTTTAATCCAGCATGTCTGCTGCTGGTTAACAAGGAAATCCTGTGTCAATTATCGCCAACAACTTCCTGCTGTGAAGCTGTGGGGAATCAAAGCTTTTGAGAGCCTTTTTCACACCAGAGAGTAGTGCAGGGCCTAATTAAATGGCCCTCATATCCTGCAGCCTACTGGTGGCCAAATGATAGAGAGCTAATGAACGCTAACCTAATTTTTCCAGGAATTGTTTTGATTCTTCCGGTCAGCGGTGCTTATTGACCAAACCTGGGGCTGAGAGGGGTGGCAAAAAGTGAAACGTGGCAAAGATGGGGATCTGTGGGGCTCTTTGTGTGCAAGCCTTTGGTTATATACGTGTATACATTGCAGATCGGGAATGATATTTATTAAAAATTGCTTTGCCGAAATGCATTGTCTTCTTTCCTTGATATGAATTGCTTTGGTGACTCTTATACACATATGGGATGCAAAATTGTCCTATAAATCCTCCCCATAAATGCAATTGCTACAGTATTATTTTTACAGAATTGCAGAATAAGGTATCTGCCATTGCTCTTGCAGAGCTGCCCCGCTCTCCCCTCTTTCTTCTCCTGTATTTTTTTTCCTCTTCTCAAATCATTCTGCTAAGAACCTGATCTCCTGTCTGAACAAACCTGCACTCTTGTGTGGCTGCTGCCTGAGGTTAACTGGCCTTATGCAGAAGTTACACACAAAAGAAACGCAAATCCCCTCTGCTAGAAGCTCAGATGAGCACTTCACATACCCAGCTGGTGGGATGCTGTCTGAGCCCAGTTGTTCCTATCTGAGGGCCCTAACACAGTACATGTGCATGAGGTGACAGATTTAAAGGTACCACAGGAGCCCTAACTCTGAATTTCCTGACTTTTACGGTTTTACATTACAACCTTAATGTTCCATTAGCATAATTTTTTTTTTTTTTTTTTAGTTAATTTCCTTGGGGAGTTTGGGACAGTTCAGTTTGTCTTTTTTTTTTTTTTTTTTTTTTTTTTTAATTTTCTTTTCTTTTTTAAAAAGGAGTGAGGAGGGGAGGTTGGAGAGAGATGATCAAACCTGCCCAGCTGCTTTGAAATATTTAAAAGGATTTCATAGGATTTTTTTTTTTTACAGAGGAAGGAATCCAAAATGCCAAACAGAATTATGCACACCTGCTTTCAAATACGGAAAAGCTCAGCTCTATATCCTGCTTCATTCTATATCCAGAGCTCTGGCTGGGGCTGGCTGTCATAAGATCCTCTGTTAGAGGTTATTTTTTTTAAGATTTCTTTTCCCCCAAATGCACAGGCAACATGCATGTGCCTTTGGCAACAAATCTTATAAGCTGGAAAAAGCTCACCTTACCATCATACTATTGTAATACTGGAGCAATATTAAATAACCTTTCTTCCCTTCAGCACATTCAATATTAACTTACAGTGCCAGTCGTGCACAGTGCTTGATGCAGTCCAAGATGAAGAGGGAAAGGATGGGGAGGAGAACCCCCAGGTGCCTTACAGACAATGTGATGCCCATTGGGCTGCCTGATGGAAAGCAGCAGTTTGTCTAGAAATATGAAAGTTTGCTGAGATATTGCGAGGCTGAGGAGCAAGGCACCAATCTGGGATAACTGCATTTCACTGTGGTCATCCTAAGTGAACCAATTACCCTTCTTGCTCTGTATCTCTGTTCTTCAGGATGAATAAACCCAGCCATTCACTCACACAGCACTTGTGGAAAGGAGACAGGAGTGCAGGTGAGGACAGAAGTTATGCCATAGGTGGGTTGCACACTTTGTGGCAGGTATTTTCTGGCTTCCGCAGCTCACAGCTCTTGGGCTTTCACTGTGCTCTTATAAGGCCAATGAGGATGAATCTACCATGCATTTAAGAAGTGTCTCCTCCTTTAGTCCATGAACAAAATGAATCTTGTCCTTGATTTTTTAATAATAACAAGTTCTGAAAACCTGAGACTTTTAATGTTCAAAATTCTCTCTCTGCTGCTTGCGCAGAAAGTTAAATTCAATAAAATGGGGAAATCTCACATAACCACATGACTCCAGGGGCTGTGAATTCAAGAGAAACACCTGTGAAATACCATGATTAAAGTTAGCAAGAGCCAAGAAACGATCCTCTCCCTTGGATAACAAGTGCTGAGGTTGCCCTGCGTATACGGATGTCTTTCTCCTTTGATCCTGTTTCTCAGTCCTGTGACCCAACCCTGGCTGCAGCTCCTACCCAAGGCAGGGCTGGCTGCTGACCATATTTCTCACTATGAATGATTCCTCTCACCCAACCTCCAGCAGGATTCAGCCCGTGACTAAAGAACTTTTTTCTTTTTCCATCAAACAGCATTAAAAACTTAGTACCACTATTCAATTACTTCAAGGTTTTATGAGCTCCAAAATCACTGTTTTTGTGGATTTGTGAACCCCCCCAACCAAAATCTTGCAACATCTATTTCCATTTGCTATTAATAGTGCTGGTGGATGTTCGCTAAGAGATGACATGTAGCAATGTGGCCTAAAGAAAAAAGATTTTAAACAGTCATTCTGAACTTCCTCCCAAAGTGCCAAAAACAATTTAGGGTTTACAAACCATGGACTATATTTTACTTCATGTTCCAGTGGAATAAATTTAATAGTCTGCATAAAACAGATTTGATCCATACATTTAAAACTTCCAAATATATTTTTTCATAGCAGAATAAGTAAATACTCTTTCAAATCTCGCAGGAAACTTCACCTGACAAAGTATTAGCTTAAACATCTTCGAGTATTTAATCATAATTCAGAACATTTCAGCTGGCTATATATGTTTTTTTGTTGGTTTTTTTTTTTTTTTCTTCACAGGCTTAACTTGATTCTTTTATTAACAGTGATAAAGATTTGATCGTGCTTCCATTTTAAGCATCACTACACTGGGTCTGATATTATTATTGTATTTTTTTTATCCTGGTCTGCTTCTCAGATGGAAACGGAGTATTTGCTTCTCTTCACACCATACGGCAAACTATGAATATTATTTCAGTTATGATTTCCTATGTGTCTGTACTAAGGAAAGAGTGGAAATAAAGGACAAAACTAATAAAGATCCAAAACCAAAAGCACATGTACAGGAGAGTAATACACAAAACAAAACAGGGGCTGTTAAACAGATGACTCCACTGAAATGTAAAATATTCCACAAGTTTTGGCAACTGTGAAATGCTACACTTTCTACATTTCAACTATTAATCGTTCCAAGGGATTTTTTTCGGTTGGCCAAAAGGCAAAGTGTTCCCTCACTGTGTTAGTGACTGCGCGCGTGTATCTCCAGTCATAGCTACGTCAACAAATAGGATGAAAAAATGAGGAAGTGGCAATAAATTAGCAGTGCTCAGCAACCAACAAGCACCAGAAGAAATGACAGATTCTTAGGCAGATGGCAATAAGCCAGGCTATAAAAATCAGAAAACAGGCTAGCTAAGGGTCTAGAAAATATTAGGAGTGAAAAGGAGGCAATTCTGGATTGAAAGCTTTCAGACAAAAATTATTCACCACTGAAAAGAGTCAAATAATGGGAAATAACACCACCACTGCCAACAAACCTCCCCACACAAAACAAGCCCATGGCAGGAGGTTGCTGTAGGTCACAAGCAAACTAAATTTCCAACACCAAATAAAAAAGCTTTTCCCACTTTGGTTTCACATTATCACCTCACTTTGGGGGTTTCAATAATTGATATAACAAGTTATTCCAATTAAAAATATAATAATAAGGAGAAGAATCTTCATATTAAATAGCCCTGTTGTAGAGTAAACACAAAAGTCAGTAAAAGAACAGTAAAAATACCTTTGCTCATAGCAATATGCTGTTCATTTAGTGGCCTGGAGTGTATCACTCGTGAGTCCTTTAAGTACTGCCACAACAAATCATTGGAAACTGATGAATACACGATCCAGGATCCCAAACAACAAACTATTACAAACTATCTATGTGTGAAAAGACTGCTGGAAGTTCCACTAAGCCTCTGTAAACTGCTCGGAGTTTGGCTGGTTGAGGGCCAGGCAACCACCAGAGGCAAATCCTTGCTGACTCCTACCTTCAGTGTAGCTTTGTGCTTTGTACCCAGTGAGGATTATTCCCTTTTGAAAATGTGGGATCTTAGACGTTCTCTCTCTGGTCAGGAGACTAAGACAGTAATGCCTCTAGGTCCAAACTGCTAATATATAGGACTAATAATCCAGCAGATAAGTGAATTTTTGAGAACTGGATAAGATTTAGTAGTTCTTCCTAGACAGATCTTATGGAAGCAGAGCATGGAAATGAAAAAATAATCTAGATTGGTTTGGGCAATCTGATATCACCAGAAAGTTTACATTTAAACTTTATGTTCCTCTACAGAGGCTTATATTTGATGCAGAATGTCTCCAAGCACACCACAATAGCAGCAGAAGAGCCAACAGTTATATGTGTATTACAAACACATGGCATTTGCCTGGCCTTCTCCAGCTGGAGACACATCCTGGGGTGTATGGGGAGAAAAAGAAAGATATTTGGAATCTTAAAAAGGTAAGTTTATGTAGGCATTTCAGAATGTGCTCCATTTGTCCTGCACCATAATACCTCATCTGTAAAGTGTCCACTTAAAGTTATTTAATTTGCACACACTTGTTAATTAAAGTAATGAGAGGAAAGGATGTTTAGATTAAGAACAAACAAACAAACCCATTCTTTAAGTATTCTGTTATCTCAAGCACTTCTGGAAAGCTGATGCTTTGCACAATAACGTGCCTGGACCACTGCAGTCAAAATAAATTGCATTAAGTTGCTGCAGAGCAGTGAATGGAAGGCTGGCTGAGCATTACGGATGTGTCTGATCCTGTGAAACAGAGATTCATGCTTCTGATCCGGGAAAATAGAAAAAGAGATGGCTTTCATGGTTAAGTTGTGACTGAATGCTGATAACCTGACTGTCACAATGGAAAGAACTTAGCAGAACTACTTATTTAAGTAATTTAAGCAAAATGTGTCCGTTTAAAAGAACTTTCCATTTACAGCAAAGAAATTGTTGTGTTTGGGGACTGTGGGGCAGGGTGACTCAACACAGTGTGCGAGGAAGTTGGAGGACAGCTGATTATTTTGTTGTTAATGATGTATTTCCTAATTAGAAGTTGGCTTTTGTCCCCCCAGCAGATCAGAATAAATCGCAGCTTCCCATAAGAACTTGACTCCCTTCACATGATGTGGACTGTATGATTATAATGAAATCCTTTTATTTCTTTCCCCATCCCCTCTTCATTTTACCTAAAAAAACACCAGAAATATAAACATGAGGATATTTTTAGGGAAATCTCAGGATTTTGAAAATATGCAGAGCATTTGAGCTTACAGAGCAGGAGAGTGTCATAGGCTGAGGATCTACATGATTCCCCTTTCTCTTGCTTCTCTCTTTTCTTTCCTTTCCAGCTAAAGCAAACTGATTATCAAGGCTGGGTCAATGAGCCTAGTGCTTTACAGCATGCGAGAGACACTAAACTCGATAGACACACTGCTTAGTTAACTGTGAACATCAAATCTTTCTTCCCAGGAATGGCTGTTCCAAATGTCAATAGCTGTTTGAGCCATGTTTGATAGGAAAAGTAATGTCTGAGATGGTGCTTCTCAGTCCCAAGTTATAAATGAGGATTACTAACAATTTTTATGCATTTTGTTATAAACTGAGACGAACTGTGAAGTGACACTGACATGCACTAGCAAAAAAATGACAAAAATCAAATACTTTTCTATGCCAATTGTGCACAAAGAGTTGGATCTAAGCATTATTACAGCAGAGCCTTTCATGTTGCTATAGCCGTACTCATGTTTGCATTTCCATAATAAAACCTATTTTCAGGGGGTTTATAACTCGGCTGTAAGAAATTTTCTCTGCACTCCAACTTGGCGTAACACGGCATCAGACAGAGAACTGCAGCCCTCGAGCCTTAAAATTCCATCTCCATTGCAGGAAGAAGGTTTTGTTTGCTTGCTTGTGGGTGAAATTCATTCTGCAAAGCCAATGTGGTTGTGCGTAGGGGATCTGATGATCCCAGATATGTTTGGCCATATTTCACTTCTAAATCTGTTTCAATCTGCAAATGAAATGTAATGAGGGAGTGAAGCACAGAGTTGGGTATCCAGAGATGCGTGTGTTAGACCTCTTTGCAAAAGTCATCTCCAAATACAGCGCTTGGTGACATGAGAGTCCTAACACAAAAGCATACATTTTGCAGGGCAGTGTGCTTGAGAAAAAGTGGGTAAAATCAATCAGGAAACACTGAAGAAATCTGTTTTACACAGAGCTGACAGAGGGGGGAGCATCCTGGTTTCACATATAACCAAGTTTCAGACCGTCGCTCTGGTTCTGCCCTGATGCTCAGGGCCATGGTGAGCCCACCGTGTATTGTGGAAGACAGTAAATTGATTTCATGTCTTCTTCTCAGACAGAGGGGACATGAGAAGCTGTAAAATGGGTGTGTTAAAGTGGAGCTGTGCAGCACAGAGGGTGGCGCAGCAGTACCGGATGGCGGGACTGGCCGCTGAGCAGCTGCACTGCGTTTCCCACTGGAGCCCTTCCAATCTGCATGGCTTTATTCCTGAGGGACTGTCAGCAAGAGTAGGAGCCAGGAAGTTGTAAAACCTCATGATTACTCTTTATTGTTAGTAAACATTTATGCAGTGATAATGTCTCATGGTTCCGGACAGGTACTGGCTGTTTCTGCAGCACTCTGCACCTCAGTTCAGATCCTCACTGACTGAATATTTGGAATATGGGACTTTCTGGCAGCTGAGCTTCTCTATGGATTAGTATGGTTTAGTTGGCAGAGTGCTGATGGGTTGATGGTTGGACTAGATGATCTCAGTGGTCTTTTCCAACCTTAATGATTGTGTGATTCTATGGCCCTAGTTGCTAGAGCTCACTAGGAAGGAGGATGGGGACTGGTCCTCACTCTTGCTGTACTTCCTGGTGTGCTGAAGCTTGGTTACCAGCTGTGCTTTCCAACATCTCCAACACCAATGCGCTTCCCACAGCCACTGATGTAATGAGTGAGCTGGGGAAGAGCAGACAAACACAATCTACAAAGTCACCGTATCTACAGCACACAGATAGAGCCAGAACGGTGGGGAATGCAGGCTGGAAACAATTTGCCTGGGGCTATGCTGTTTTCAGAAAGAGCAATACTGTGAGCAATTCGGGGGGACAGGCTCTTCTGCATCTGTGCACTGGTACCCTATCTTGCTGTTAGAATATGGCCTCTGTTCTGAGCAGGGTGAACATCAAGGAAATTAGAAAGGGGAAGAAGATATCCCCGGTCCTTCCTGTTCATAAGGAACTTTGGAGCATCTTCAGACTGTGAGCAACCAGCAGTGCCTCTGTCCCTTCCTCTTCCTCAGCACAGTGGTGGGGAAAAGTAAGGCTGCTCTCAAAGGGAGAGGGCTAATTCAAGTCTTAATATCCTGCATTACTGTCAAATGCTGTTCAAAACCGTTGTAATTGCCTTTAAACTTGCATTCCTAGGTTTTATTTTTAAAGTGACAAACTCATTTGGTGTTTGTATATTTTGCAAGTGTAATTTGAAAATCTCCCACATAAGATAAATTTCCCTAACGAGATGTGATAGGAAATGCATGTCAGGCATAATAGGCTATCAAAGAAAACTCTGCATTTGAATCTTTTGTGCACAATATATGAAATATACAAAGTAATTATAAAACCCACGGTATGAAAACTGTTCATTTGTGAGACGAATATTGCTAAAAAAAGACTTGTGATATTCTGATTGTGTAAAGAACATCTTAAACCTTGCTGCGCCAAATTCAGCCTTAGAATAACTCAGTTTAAACAATAAATGTATCATCCACATTAAAGTATTTTCTATTATTCTATGAATAATAGCTATAGCAGCTGTGGATGCCCCATCCTTGGAGGTGCTCAAGGCCAGGTTGGATGGGCCCTGGGCAGCTGATCTGCTGGGGCACCCAGCCCACGGCAGGGGTTGCAACTGGATGGGCTCTAAGGTCCCTTCCAATCTAAGCCATCCTGTGATTCTATCATTCTATTATAACTTTATACCCAGTAAACATTCCCCAAGGAATCTTAAAAAAATTTACCAAATAGAGAATTTGGTTCCAAACCAAATTTTACATTGTACTATGGCTAAAAATGATAAATTGGTTTAACTTTTAGCAAAAGTTGGAATTCATGTCAAGAAGAGATTTAATGTGAATTCATTTTAAGAGCAAGAAATTAACAGTCTTGTTCCCCAGGGATCAAATTAATTAAGCCACATGCATTCATTGCAACAAGCTTGGAGCAAGCACATCTACTCTATCTGTATGACTGTCCCTTTTATAGGATTTTGTGTTGTTGATTAGTTTGTTCATTTTCACTGAATACTTCTTGGTATATTAATGATGCTTCAGGAACTCTGAATGTGACCTTTGACTCTTGAGCTTTATTCACAGTGAGAAATAAATCACGTTAGGCACTGAGTTAACGTGCAGGTATTACTTCATGTACACTAAATACAGAATTCTTAGTGAATAGGAGTGCTAGGAGATACAAAAAGTATTTTTAGACCACATTCATGGCTACATTAAGAGCCAAAACAAGCATGGCATTACACAGATTAGATCTATCTCCTCCTCATCCTCCCATTCTGACAACTAACCTTCTCTTTCTATTATTCCACTGAGCTCCAGCTCCAGCTGGCTGCTGTAAGGGAAGAGTGACCAGGATAAGCAGTGCTTCCTTCCGTGTTTTTCCTTTCCCTCCCCAATAAGCAGCGTAGCTGAGGCTGGATTCTGCCTTCCTGCTCTGCTAATATACGGACATCTCTTTTCTTGGAAGATAGGTTTCACAGTATGCATAACCTTTTGCCAAACTGTCATAGCAACAACCATAAAATGGCTACATCTGCGTTTAAATGGTTTTGCTATGACTTACGGTTTTGGGATTTTTTTTTTTTTGCTCTATGTGAAAATGTACTTCCCAGGAATAAGAAATGAAAACCTGCAAGTGAAGGCAATGTGAGTTAACACTTACCAGCTGGAAAAGGGAGAGAGTGAGAGCAAATAGCAGCAAGTTCATTCAAAAGCTGTATCAGCTTGGCTCTGTGAAATATAAAGGATCAGTCTCAAGAAGACATGCTGGGGAAAAATCTGTTAGAGGACAACTTTTTCCAGGGAGAGTTAATAGAGACCAGACAAAGAGGAAGGCACTTTCTGACCTCAGACACTTGGCTGCAGAATGAAAATGCAGTACCAGCTGTATAAAGACAGATAACATCGGACCAAGCTGAAAGAGTCCTGCCATATTTTATTTCTGCAGTGATTCAAGAATGATTCAAGAACTCCAAGTAGTTATCAGCCTGTTTCATAACAGCCTTAAAATATAAATGAATGCAGGAAACAACAACACTGGGAACAGCATTTTGTGTGTTCATAGTGGTGAAAGTGAACCCTTTAATGTGGTATGGTAGCATGGTCATATCCCCCCTCTCACCCTGGTTTTCCATCACACAGGGCACACGGGCATCCCAACAGACATCCTGCTCCTTCATCCCTATGCCCATCTCACCCCATGGGGCTGCATTCTGCAGCTTCCAGTGCTAAAGCTGTTTCAGCTGGTGCCAGCTACAGCTGGTACTAATTACTGCACCTACAGGATGCCCAAAAGGATAGCAGAGACACCCTCTGCAGATGCTCAGTGAGAGGGCATTCCTCTGCTGGAAATAGTTTTAATCCTTCAGCAGTAATACACTGATTTATTTAGTTTTCCATTTGATCGTTAAAGCCCTGGTGGGTGGGTGTTGCTGAACAATTGCGACAGGCAACAGCAATAACAACAAAAAAAAATACACATAGGTTCCAAAACTAAAATACAAAAAGGGAACGATGACCTGGGAGAATGGGTTCCCCACGCTGGATGGGGGTAGTGGGCTGCATACTCCTGCAAGAGTCCCTTCCCTCAGCTCTGCACAGGGCAGACCTGCATCCAAAGGCAGGTAAAGCCCCCGCAGTAGGCCCCCACTTGTCCATGCATCTGGAGAGAGCTGGGCATGAATGCCAGCGAGTGTCAGCACAGTTCAGCAACACTTACCCAGCAGCAATATCAGACGTAACTCTTTGTTTCTGCTGTTCCTGGAGATTAAGGATGCAAAGTTTGGATAGGTTTTCATGTCAGATCTAAAGTATAAGGAAACGTCAATCTCCCGTGTTAACTTGTAATAAGCTCTCTCAGAAAACAAAGGCTGTGGGTGAAGACAGAAACACCGTTCCAAGTAATTCCCCTAATTTGAAGGAAAAACCTGTCAGGTCAGGTTTTTTGCTACTAATGTTTTGAAAGCTTCTGTGTAAACAGATCATTGGGCATTGTTAGAAATTTGGAATTCTAACTAGTCTCTGCTGAAAGACATATGCTGATTTGCAGCACAGGAATGCGCTTCTTTTGTATGCACAATTTAGCAAGTTTGGAGAAATGTTTCCTTGCTGTAGGTCAAATGTGCCTTTCAGACACTCTTGGAAGGTCACGTTATCATTAATCTTCCCATTATCCAGCAAAAGGCAGGAAAACACCTTCACCTGAAGTGGCTGTGTTACACATTGTGATTTCTCCCTCTATCACCCACATTGTATATGGTTTAGATCCTGGGTATTTAAGGACAGCTTCTCCATCATCCTGATCTTGGTCTGAATTTTGCTAGCAGCAAGATTCCCTTTAAGCTGCACTATTTGACAGCAGAACGTTTGTATAAATAAAAGCCTTACATCTTTAAATAACTGAACCACTGATTTTGAATATACATTTCCTAACACATACAAACACTCCCACGTGAGGAAAATAGCTAGAGCAAAGAATTAATCACATAACCGGTTAAGTTAACCATGGCCTTATTTACCTTATTTAACTTATTCACCCGCCTTGTGCTACTCATTAAACATACTCAATGGAATACTGAAATGAGAAGTGAAGGAACGAATCAATCCAAATGTCTTTTCTTTTCTTTTTTTTTTTTTTTTTTTAATGTGCCCATTTAAATGGTTAATCCTTCTTCATGGTAGCTGGATTCTGGGGAAGATATTTTACAATGACCTCTATTCCTTTTCATACCAGGCTTTTCTGGCAGCTACATTGTTTAAAATGTTTGATAATATGGGGAAAGAAGATGCTTAGAAAGGTACTGAGAATGCATTTGCGGTAAAAATTAGCAGAGAAATGAAACAAAGCCTTACATGCTGATGGAGACCAGCCACCAGCCTTCTAACACTTTGGACTGCAATAAGCAGCTAAGTTTCTTTCATCTCAACAAAACTTCCTTAACATTAACAGAGCTGAGGTGAAGCCCCCCAAGAAAAGCCCAAAGAATAATAATAATAAATCCATTTCCTTGGCCATCAGCTGCTACTTATTATAGACTTCATGTTATTAGTAAGTTTGTGTGATAGAAACAAACGACTCCAAATACAGAATTCCTGATGCCAAGGTTCATGGAAAATGTGCAGCACAGCATTAAGGAAGGGCAAATTAAGGAAGCACGCCATTAAGATGAGGAAAACAAGTGCAAAGTTCCTAAATGCACGACCAATTGGTGACAAGGGTAATCAGTTCTTCATCTGGTGGCCACACTTACCGAAACCACCCTGGCAGCAATGGAACAGCACGTGGATCAGAGTGTGGAGCATTCACATGGCCCTGAGCACTGTGCCTGAAATTCTGAGTGCAGTTGTTTTCAGGAAATGGATGTCCAGTGGCTCCTAAAAATCAGCTGCCAAAAGCATAGAGGAAAGTTGGCACCAAAACCCCAAAATATTTGGAAAACAGGGTCAGATTTCCCAGCTGAACTTGGAGGGTCCTGGTGGCAGTATTCTCTTTAGACCTACCTGTACATTTCTCCAGTTCTTTTCTTGATGTTAACGGGAGTTCCCTGCATGTGGGGAAGAGCTGAATATTACTGTCAAGATCTGCCGTGCAGATCTGAGGGAAGAATTTTTGTCCTTAAGTGTTGAAAATGTAATGATCTATTTGATAGTGAGAAAAAAAAGACAGAAACAGTATGAAGATTTTTAAAAGAAAACACACACGCACACACAATCCAAGCAGCCTTTGAAGTCAACGGCTTTGAAATAAAAAGCAGCCACTTTACCAGCCACGTGAAACATACTCTGTTAACATTCTAGGTGTTGTATTTAAAACAGAGTTGGCCAAATTTTGCCATCAGAGAGTTGAATATAACTGGAAGCAGAGATCATATCAGTGAGTTTCAGGATGCTATCAGTTGTTCTAAATGAAAGTAATGTGTAATAGCATGCCAAGAGATTTCATGAGGCTGTTTCAGAAGGAAAGTATTTGGGAAATCATCAGAGAATGGCTTATTCTCATTTGATTCTTTAGCATAAATCAATGTTGGGTTTTCCAAAGGGATCGAAGAATGATGAGGGACCAAACACAACTGTTCCTTACTGGAATTTGGTGGCCTCTCTATTTAGTCTCCTCTAAAAAGTTTAGTCTGCACTCAGTTTCCCACTGGTTATGCTGAGTTCTGCTGGTAAGGGGCACTAATGCTGAGTGACTATTTGCCTGCAAAAAGAAAATTACATCCCAGGAAAGAGGCAAGGCTTCAGTAGAATCACTAATCCCCAAATAGCTTAGAGACCACCTCATTTTAACCCATGTACTGAAATGTGGACAGTAGTCTCCCTGTCTGGTAGATAAATTGCATTAACATGATTAAAAAACCCCAAAAACTGAATCTCCTTGTGTAGTTAATAGAGCGTCAAACTTCATTAGTTTTTCAGTGAAAGCAGACCTACTCATTTAGGGAGGTGGAAACTTTTCATCCTCTAAAATGGCAGATATCTACGTGTGCAAATTGAATCTCGTGTTTTGGCTCATCCTTATGGACAAGTGGTAGGATTATTTTTTTTGAAAAATTGAGGGTTTCAGAAGAATGCTGTGGAAATGAGGTATACTTGCTAAAAATACGTCTGCTTTGATGCTTTTGTTAATTATAACCCTCTGTCTGTGAGAGAGGTCTGGCTCACAGCAAGGAAAGGAAATAGAAATATTTCACAAAACTGTTAAGAACTTATCATACAGACTATTTGTGAGGAAAACAGATACTTCCACATGCACACATGTATATTCCATTTGCAGAAATGGAGAGGCTGTGGGAGAAGGTAGAGAGAGGATCAATTCCTTTCTTGTTGAATGTTTTCTTAAGCGCAATGGTAAGAGTTTATGGTGACGATTTTGGAGTAACACCTTTGCTGGCTGCTGTTGTGCCCCTTGGGAATTGCTTGTGGGGTGGAGTTCATGTTTCACAGCATTGGAAATTGAATATACATTTATCTTTTTTTTTCATTCTTCAGAATTCACATTTCCTATATGTACATATGACGAGAATAGGGCTTTATCAACTCTCGCAACATTTTGCTTTGCTGAAAGTGATGAATGCCATTCCATGGAGAGGACTTGCTAGAATACTAATTCTTCCTTTTTTTCTTTTTTTCTTTCCTTTCTTTTTCTCTTTTTTTTTCTTTTTCTTTTTAAGCCAAAGCAAGATTTACGAGTGAACAGATTCAGTTCCAAGATGAAACAGAAAAACATCTGCAAGATGAGAATTTACTTGCGTTATTAGTGCTATTCTTTCTGCACTGATGAGTAGTAGAGATAATCCCATCCATTACAGACGTCCATAACTTTGCTAGCAGACATTCTAACTCCTTGAAGATGCCAGCACAGATCCTGCACCACTGCAACAATTTAAAATAAAAAACAATAGAATAAAAATAGGCAATGTACTTCAGGGCAGCATTCAGCATAGTTCATGGATCGTTACTGCCAGGGATTTGTTTTGATCTCACTTATGCTACCTTTACACAGGCATAATTAAAGGGATATAAGAATCCTTGAATTGAATAGATTCCAGTACTAAGTATGGTTATATCAGAAAAAAGAAATTCTTTGTGGTGTGTGTTTTTCAGCCTGGTGAAACCAATGATCCAATAACTTGCTGACTTTTTTTCAGAGGGACTTTCCAATCATAAAATGCTTTTCCATCAATACTGAGATTTTTTTAAAATTTAGTTTGATAAAAACAGGCTCAAATTTCACTAAGCACTCTGGTTTTACTTTGCATCAATTCAATTTCTTCAGACCATTTCATCTTTAACTGTACAATTTAAAATATGTCTGTACAATTTAAAATATTTCTGCTTTTCTTATAACATTCTGACATGATCAAAGTGGAAAGTTTTAAAGTGGCCATTTTGCAGTCTTAAAAACAAAACATTTTTTAAATGAAATTCCAGTGTCACAGCTTTGACCTTCGTCCCCCATTCAAAGTGAAAACCATTCCTGTTCATCAGGGCTCCCTGCAGGACTGGGTGACTGTGTCTGTACAGCAAGCAAAGCCCCATCTCTGATTCTCAACGACTGAACTCCTGGTTGCTTTGAAAACAAGGCTGGTATACTTTCAGGAGGAGAATTAAACAAAGTTAAAGCCATCAATAATATACCAGTTGTTTGCAGACCAGAAACATCTTATATGTGTTAATTAACATCTCTTGCGAAAACAATCTACCATGCGATAGAATTACAGAATCATTAGATTAGGCAAGACCTCTATGCTCATAAACTCCAACCACCATCCCATGCCCACCATGCTCACTGACCACATCCCTCATCTCCACAACTCTTGAATGCTTCCAGAGATGGTGACTCCACCGCTTCTGCGGGCAGCCTGTGCCAATACTGGCAAAGTGCCGTGTTCTGCAGCAGCAGCAGAGTGCACTGAGCCTGCTGGCTAGTGGAAATGGAGAACACTGACTTCCAAGGCTAGCTCTACAAATGCACGAGAGGGGGATTTTGAAAAAGGCTGAAACAACAAAACCAAGCAGCATCGTTTCAGATCGGTGCAGTGAACTGCTAGTTGATGCTCAGCTATGTTTCCTTTACAGATGTTCTGATGAGGTCAGGGTAACGTGCATGTGAGTCATCCCCATATCATGCCTAAGAATATTTATTAGCATTGTGTATGTGCCTAGGGACTTCGTAAACAAAATATCATGTCATTTTTTTTGTAGAGATGGATACATATAGTATCATTTTAAGAAGTGTAAGAATGATATATACTTGGAAGCATTTTTCAGCCTTAAAACCAAGCTGACTTGGGACCTAAAAGAGAAATTTAATCATTTGTCCACAAGCAGACTCCATCATGGTACTGCCATAGTCATCTATCATCAGAAATAAATGTTTTTCTGTTCTGTATAGCAAGAGGCCTTTTCAGTGCTCTGTAATCATTAATTGCCATGCCTAGATGGAATGCATTTGGGCTCTTCTACAACTCACAGTGTCCTGCAGAGCCCTGGGCTAGCTGGGGAAGACTTCTTCCCACCTATCTGGGCTGTGCCACTGCTGGTGGTGAGGCTAAGGAGACACCCTCTTGGCTTTACTCTTGGGCAAATGACTTGAGATTTTCAAAGATGTTAAATGGATTCAGGGCCCAACTCCAGCTGAAATTTGGGTGTCTGCCTCTCTGTGGCTTGTCTGCAAATCCCAGGCTAATACGTTTAGTGTTGTAGAAATATTCTGACTTCAAAAGAGCACGATATGCAACCATAACCACTCAGGGGTTCTGATGCTGATAATGCAGTACTTAGAGGGGACTGTTCATGCTATCCAGGATGATAATACCAGAATTCACAAGAAAGAGCTGTGAGCCTCTAGCACTTACCAGCTGTAATACCGAACAGATTACACAGAAAAATCAGGCAAAAAAAAGTAATATGCTTTCACCTCACAGCAAGAAACGCTGAAGTTCAGGAAGAGGAAATGTGTATTAAGAGAACAGGTTAAAAATCTACATTATCCCAGACTTTCATGAAATCAAAATGATAGGCACGATGCTAAGTTATTATAATGTATTTATTACCAGAATTGCTTTCATATTTAACTGATTTGGTCCATCTTGAGACCTGTTTTAAAATGCACCACCTTGTCCACCTTTCCATTTTCATATGAAAAACAGGAAAGCAAAAACTAATTTACTCAGGGAGACACACCGACTGTTTGCCCGTTTATCTCTTACAGACCACCCCTCAGTCCAATGTTGACAGTACATGATATTCCATTAATCTGCCTAATGAAAATTTAACCAGTGTTATAAACAAATAATTGGCTATTATCCTCTCAAAGATCCCGAATAAATTACTTCTGCTTATTTTTTTTCCTCTTCTCTCTCTCTATCTTTCCCCCCCCCTCCTGCCCCCATGAAAAATCTGTCTCCTGATTGATGTTGCAAAAAACCCTATGGCTGCCACTGCTACCACTGAAATCTGGGATGGGCTTAAGCAGATGCTCGAGGAGTGGTCCTGCCTGCAGTTCCTTATGCTTTTTGAATGGGACCTGGGCAGTGCAGGCTGGGGCTCTTCTCCCAGTCCATTTCCCTGTGGCTCTGCAGCGCCTCCAATTACATCCCCATTCCCTCTCTGAATCCACACAGTCACATCTATTTCCTCACCTCTCGAGCTGGTCTCTCATTTTTCCTCTGGTGCGCACACATCGTGGCAGGGTAGGTTGTTTTCCCTTTAACAACCAAACACTGTGAACTGTATCTTCATTTAGAGCAATTAAGGTGGAGAGGGATTTTAATGTAATGAATCGTCCAAGCAGTTATTCAGTAAATGCTGCAATGATCTGTCACTGGGCATGTGGTTCTGCCCAGAAAAGTGCTGGCTGCATTCCTCCTCCTTACAGGTGACAGCAGGAACCCAGCACCAGCATTGCCACAGCTTGGCATTGCCACAAGGCAATCCTGTACAGCATCCCAGCATCCATGCACACATCACAGCATCTCCTCCATCCTCACTGACCAGTTGGGCAGTGCAAAACCTCTGCACAAGCCAAGGGGGTGCACTGAGCTTCTGTTTACCATCAGGGAGATGTGAATTAAACAATTTTCACAATAAGATGTAAAAGCTTTGCAATTTGCAAGGCATCTCTTCACAAAAAAGAAAGGAGCTGTTCTTTAACCATTTGTGAGAGCTGAAGCAGAGCTGAGTGAGAAGTATATTTTTCAGATGTATCCAAAACACTTTGCACAGATCCTTGCCTCTCTTTTGGGCTGTTCTTCCTTGCTAAACCACCTCAGCATTCACAGACACTTTAGTACAGAGCTGAATAATTAATTTTTTTTTAAATTTTCCATCTGATAGGTGTACAGGCAGAAAAAAAAAAGTCTAAATAAAAACGTTCCCAATATTTGGCAAACCTAAATAATTAATTTCAGTTTGGAGATTCTTTTGTTTCTTTACTTTCAATAAAAAGAAGACGTCGGCTTTTTAGGAGATCTTGGTGCCATTCATAAATCCAACAAGGAGGAGGAGGAGGAGAAGTGGTTACACAGACCCTCTGCAGCAGGCCAACTGCTGGAGCTCAGCTTTCTGGAAGTTATTGCCACCATGGTAAGAAGAGCAGCAAACTCTCTTCAGCAAGAAGGCGCTTCTTCTCAACCTACATTGCTTTACAGCCAAGGATATTTCACTTCTGCTGTCTTTTCATATACGCAGGTCATGAAGGTCTGTGTGTGTTTCATCAGCCCTGTTGTGGAACTGTGTTGTCAGCTTGCCAGCTGTGAAAATGCATACACCAGAGCTGGTGTGGAAAGAGGAATCATTTCTTCCTAAACCTCGAGGAAAACTCTTTGGGGGAGGAGACTGTTCTTACTGCTTATTTGTTTGTTGATTTTGGTTTTCCATCTGTGTCTTTCCACAGCCATGTTGGGCTGTCCCCAAAATGGGCAGGAAAAACTGGGACCCAGCCTGGGGCCCCTCCTGCTCAGCATTCCCACTTCGAGCAGAAAAATGAGAGGGAAACTAGCCCTGTGTTTATCTGAAAGTGCTCAAATTAAGAGTAGAAATAAGATTTCTACCATAATGACAAATTAATTCTTCCTTTCATAATTTTATTAAAATAAGCATCTTCTATCTTTTAACTAGACCTGACATATGCTTACATAGATACAACACACCATGTAACCTAATCTGCGAGCAATCTTGAAGCAATTAACTCCTTCTAATCTTTAGCTAACAAAGCCCACCGTGCAAAAGGTCCCCAGAGAATGGCACTCCAAAGGCCGCCCTAAGCTCCCTCCACTATTCCTCTATTATTCAGTGTGCAGGAGCTCATTGGAGTGCTCGGAGAGCAGGGATTCGTTTGAAACAACAAAGATGAATCATCACAGATCATAAGATCTTCATTAACTCCTTATTTCTCTACTAATTAACACAAAAGGAATGACTTGAATGGTTGACAGGCAGCGAATGACCCACAGCTCAGTGGTTAATAGGATGCAAATGATGCCTAATGAGGGTCTCTAGCTGCTGTCTGGGCATCTGGCCTACTATTTTTGTTGGGGATTCAGAATGGGCTTGAGATGAAAACAGTTCAACCAATAACATCAGCTGCAGCTGAGTTCTTACTGAAGTTTATGGATTTGTGAGTCCAACATGCATGAGAATTAGCTTAAACCACTCATCAACAGGTTTGCAGCCACACAATGCGACTCCCAAATGAGAAGTCTGTACCTTTCCACAAGGCACAGCAGACACAATTCAATATTTTAAAGGTTTGTTTTTTTTCTTTTTCTTGCATATTGAAAGTAGTTACTTTATAAATTCCTATATCACAAATGGTACACAGAGCACACAGACGCAAAATAACACCGATGCTGGCCTTTACAACAATTCTTTCAACTCTGTGCCCCTTTTGGATACAAAACAAACCTGGGTGCTCCATCCCTTTCTTCAGAAGCTGTTTCCAGCCGAGGCTTTAAACCCATCACGGTTAATTAGCAGGTTGCCATGATGAGACAGTGCTGCCGGCACCTCTAGGAGCCCCTCACCCACTCCTGGAATCTTTCAGAGCAGTTTCAAGTTGAGCTTTGGATTCAGCTCCTTCTGTGGGATCCTATTCCCAGCTCCTCACCCTGCACCACCAGCACTGCTCCACTGATGCTGCAGGGCTGGGAAATGGCAACAGAACAAGGGAGTGCTCCTATCCCTAAAGATTCTTCTACAAATTTGCTTCATCTTTTCTTCTTTCTGCATTAAAACCAAGAGAACTGGCTTGCTATGGAGTTGTTATTATTTGAAATACTGCCTTTCATTCTCCTAGCCAGGCGCTGAGCATGACTGGGAAGTAAAATAGATCTGAAGGACTTGAAATGAGAAGTGAAATCCGTTTTCATTATGTAGGTGGATTAACGTGTAAAAAACAAATGGAGTCCTTATTGAAAAATATAGGATTGGAATGCAATGATTTTCTCCCCAAACTATAAATCGTTGTACTCCTTTGACAAAGGCAAACATTGACTATCTTCTTGGGTCCTGGTTTTGAAACATAACAGTTCCCACTTTGTTTTTTCGAAGGCATTTGAACAGAAAATGCCTTTTCTTTGCTGTAAGCTGTATGGAATAAAGAGGAAAAATCCTATACACTCCCTGCTTTACCTACAAGCTGTCACTGTGCACTGCTTACATTTCCTATTACTGTCAGCGAGCATCCAGGAAGTGTCAGCCTGAGACCATTCAGCCATACATCATCCCACCCCACTGGATGCCTTCCATGTGGAGCGCAGAAGCAGAGTGTGCAAGTACTGCTGTGCAATAGGCATGCAGAAGCATCACCTTTGCTGGACATGGGCTGCTCATCCCGAGGCACTTAAAGGATTAACGAAATGAAATTGTTTTTGGACTTGCTGCACTCTTGCTTATCTTTTAAATCCATAATGTCCCACAGAAGGCAAAATGTAGTAATTTTAGTCAGCAGCCTCTCATTAATTTTCTACCTTTGGGGGAACATTCATTTATAGAAAGAGGGGCTGTGTGGAGGCTGAGCTCATCACATCGCTTTGCACTTGAAGAGCTCAGCATGGCACAGAGGAGACAGAGGTGTAACATGCCTCAAATGAAAGCTTTCTCAGACTGGGTGCGTGTCTGCAGACATACCTATCTTCATACATATATATCTTATATATATATATGTATTTATACACACATATATACAAACCTATAGAGTCATCAGTTTTGAAGATAATCTTTCAGGTTAAGTATTTTCCCACATTAAACTGATAATTATCCCCTCCTTTTCTTCCTCTGTCCCTAGACACCAAACAAGCTGGATTTTTGCTTCATGTATTATTTATGGTGTGGAATTAATATGCAGATTCACAAAAACTTAAAAACTCATAATTATTCATAAAGGGCTTTAAGGTTATTTAGTACATATTTATGAAACTTTATGTTTGCTAGGAACTGTGTTTGAAAGTGCTATGGAAGGGTGTTGACTGAGGTTAATTACTAGCATGGAGAGTAATCTGAAAATGATCAAACTCTTTGAATGAAAATATTTGTCAGTATTTCTGATCTATATTTAAGTGAAGTAATGGACATCAATAGCCTCGCAAATATATTCAGAAATGGCTCTGCAAGAAAGGAGATTTGCATATCTAATGCAAACAACCAATGAGGAAAAATGTCTAGTTAGACACCTTTGATCGCTCAGCAAATGTAATAAATGATAGAGATTTATCCTGCTTGTTGTCCATCCGTGTTATTTTGAATTATGTTCTTATACAAATATGCTCTCATCTAGAAAATATTAGCCTTGATTTAAGGTAGCCAGAATCCTCCCCTCTTTTCTGGAACAGGGCTCAGAAATTAGGTGTGAGCTGTTTGTGATAGCCCAGGTTTCTGCAGAAGTTACTTAGGGTAAGTACAGGCTGTATGTAAATAATGCATCATATCGGGTTTATATTTACATAAATCTTTCAATCTTATGCATAATTGACTTTCTTTCTAATCCATTGTGTGCAAAGGTTGAAAACCTATAAAATATGCCATGGGTTATGCTGTGGCAAACAAGCAGCACTGGCAGCAATTGAGGAAGGCAGAAAACACACAAAATATAATTACAGCTCTGTTCTTTCCAAGAGGTATAAATATGCTTAAGTTTGTGACCTTGACTGGTCCTGTGACACGTGCACGTGAGCAGTGGTCAGCACTAGTAGTAGTATCTCAGCACAGGACACCTCTGGAGTGTCTCTAGAGACTGTTCATGTTCATCCTTTGGTGTTTGAAGGCATAGGCATTTGCCTATATTTTGTGCTCATTTACAAGAATATGGTCATCTCCTTTACTCTACAGGTAAATGTGCTTACATTCCCAGACAGGCTACATAAGCATACACCCTTGGTTATACGAGCAGCTCTGTCACAACTCAAGTAGGTTACTCTTTGGGGGCTGTAGAAATAACAACAGTGCTGATGAATGCAGACCACCTTTCCATTAAAGGCTGTTAGAAATAGATTGGTGTCACATTCTTTCATTCTTGGCTTGGTTGTGACGATGCAATGGGCTTTGTCCCCAATTGCTGATGCTGTGTCCCCTTGGTGGTCTTCAGCAAGATTCTGCGTGGCATTCGGGGCTTCATTTCCCCTTCTCTCCTCTACAGATGGGTTTGACTGGTTCATTTTCTGCAGCACAGTGGATCCAAATACTAGGAGGCAAACACGTGACATCTGCAACCACTGGTGTGAAAGATTCTCCTTGTTTCTCAATAGTGAAACTGGAAAGATCAAATATTAGCATGACAAGAGCCAACTATGGTTGTATTTCCGCTGTTAAGGGAGATTGTTAAAAAAAAGTGGCATTGCTGCAGGGATCAGTTTAGACATCACTGGATTCCTCAGCTGCATATCTAGGGGCACATGGGAGCCCTGAGTCCATCAGCATCTTTGCAGCTTCTGCCTGGTTCTGCCTCCTGGGGGCCAGCTCTGTATCTCAGTTCCATTCTGGGCTAAAATCGCGTAGTACAAGTCAAATAACCAAGCCTGGATCTCGCTGTTCTGTCCCAGCCCTATTCTCATCTCTGGAGCACAGCTATAGGGATGGGTCCAAGAGGGCAGGGGGACAGCTGAGCCCTCAGCAACACAGGGACCATCAGACAGTCTCTTTCTCATGCTCATCGTGGAGGAACAGTCCTTGCCAAAGATGTTTTGAAATAAATGGAACAATAATATAGCCATTACAGTTGCCCTAAGTGCAATGACTATAGCCCGGATAGATTTGTAATCTCTTTTAATAAATACATTAAATTATTTGAAATAATGTCTTATTTGCCAACAGCTTATTCCATAAATATATATGGAATATAAAATAGGAGAGATTCCCTGACATAATTAAAATTGTACAGCCAAGTAGGAGGCAGGGAATAGTGTTATCTTTTCAGCTGCAAACTATTTTACAGAAATATTTCT
Source organism: Tetrao urogallus (assembly GCF_951394365.1). Lineage (NCBI taxonomy): Eukaryota > Metazoa > Chordata > Aves > Galliformes > Phasianidae > Tetrao > Tetrao urogallus. Next base: position 58,970,756 of record NC_136818.1, read on the forward strand.
CGCACACAAACCCTCTATTTACCTTTAGGGGCAGAATAATTGCATATTGAAAGCAGTGCAGCTCCGAGGCGGGGGGGCTGCCTCCACCTCCCACCCCTTCCCACAGCCAGAGCCCACTCTATCAGACCATGGCCCCCTCTGCAGTGCCACCAACGTGGAGAAAATCTCACATGCTACAGTAGGATCGATTTACCTTGGAGCAAATATATTGTTCCTTTGCCACAATGGAGAGTTGGCATTGGGTGCACACAATTCTGAGGTGCTGAGTGCCAATGCTGAAGGTTTTCAGGATGGAGCTGGGGATGGGTTGCTCGTGTTTATCATCTGCAGAAGTTCCAGTGCTGAGCAGGAATGTCTCTTTCCCTGGAGGAAGAGGATGAAGGTTACAGCAGTGAGTTTTATCCTCTGTGCAGACTGGTGTTAGGCAGGATGATGTACGTTTTGTTCAAATGTCCTAATGTCATTGTCCCAAAGGATTAACTCTGCATCACTGAACCCATGAATAATGCAGTAGGTTATTGATTGGATTCACCCTTAACTTTTAATGCATTGGTTTTTGGAGCACTGCGGATTTATACATGGGACAGCACACCAAAGAATGTAAACGACACAGTTATAGTGCCTTATACTGAATGTTACATCATCCTGTCTATAGGAGCCTATTTATAACAGACACTTTTTACTGTCCCATAGCAAATTCATTTGGAGTAACGGTCTCCTTGCACTATAAACTGATATGTCAGGCAGTTCTGATCCAGCTGCCCAGCTGCAAACCTTTGAATACCCACAGACTTACAAGGCACCATACCAATCTACTGCCTGTGTGCACTAATGGGAAATTAGCACAAAGCAGCCAATGTGCTGTAAGCTCACACCATTGCTGTGTGCTGACTTCCTTGCAAAAGCCTTTGCAGGATGAAAACAGGAGGTTAGGAGGGAGGTACAATAGCACAGAAAGGAGGAACAACAGTGTGCATGTAGTGTAAGTGATAGCTGGGGAGAAGAGAAGCCAATGCAAATCTTTGTTCACTTTGCTGAAGAGGTCACTTGTGGGGCTTTCTCCGAAGAGGCTCGGTTTTGTTTTCAGCTGGTTTTCATGGCTGTGCAGTAGCTGCAAGGCAATGTGATTCCATAGGGCTTGTGAGCATCTGAAAAAGGAAAACAAACAAGGCAGTGGCATCTTGTTGTGCCCCCCTCCCTATGTGACTCAGCTGGTCCCACCTGGCATCGCCTCTCCCCTTCCCTCAACAGGGCACTGAGCACCTAATGCCAAACTGATAACTTCATTCTCTGCAGCAGAACTTGTAGCAAATGGGCTCTAAATGCCTCTTTGTTTGCAGAATAGGAAAAGTAAGTTGAAAGGAACCCTCAAAAGTCATCTCATCCAACTGCCAGGTCATTTCAGGGCTAACTCTATGTATAAAATACGTTGTACTAGATTCTCTCATTACCTTCAGTGGGTTTTGGATCTGGTCTGTCTTGTATTTCACCTTAATAAATATATAAATCTATTAATCCCATTATGTACAGTTTCACAGAATTATAGAATGGCCAGGGTTGGAAGGACCTCAAGGATCATGAATCTCCAAACCCCCTGCCACATGCAGGGCCACCAACCTCCACATTTCATACCAGAGCAGGCTGCCCAGGGCCCCATCCAACCTGGCCTTGAACACCTCCAGGGATGGGGCATCCACAGCCTCTCTGGGCAGCTGTTCCAGCAAATATTTACAGTTTGGGGAATTGTAATTACATAATCCCAATCATACAACTTTTCAGAACAAACACCATGCCATAATTTGCCAGCAGACAGAAAAAAAAATCTGTGGATACCTATAGCATACAGGACAACAATGTTAATTACAGAACTGCATAACATAAAAACACTTTAGTCTTTACAGGAAATAGTTATTGTATTTCATGGATTACACTATAGTTTAGAAAACATTGCCTGAAGTTACATTAGAGACAGAAATGAAATCACATTTAAATATTGAATTTGAGGACACTGCTAAATAACCAAAATGGCCGTTTGTCATCCAGCACAGTGTCTTGAATCTCTTGAATTGCAAAGGTCATTATTATTTGCTAGGATGAACTTTTGAGGTGCAGCAACTCCTTGATGTTTCTTACATCCAGGTTTAATGGGGGAGGAGCTGACCCTGTTTCCCTCCATCTCAGTTAGGCATCATTTTACATCCTGTTGTGCCTATTAGTTGGACTTCTGCTGTAAGTATGAGTGTCCTTAACCTCTGCTGTCTGCTACTGTTGCGGTCAGAGAGGCAAGATCAGTGCCTTATTATGGAGCTGATCCAGAAATCAGCTGATGTCCGTGGAGAGGCACCCACTGATTTCAACAGAGTTCGGATTCCCCCCACATTACAGGCACGTTGGATTGCATTCTGCACACATGTGAATCACAAGCCTGTATGTTATTAGATAAAGTCTGCTTTCAGTGCACTGCCAGATGCACTGCTCTCTTTTCCCTTCCGTGTACTCAGCAGATAAAAGATCCAACTGCAAAGAGCTGCTCAGTTCAGAACTCAAGTCTGAACTTCATCAAATGCAACATTTCAGTGTGGGGGCTGAGTTTGGGATCCTGCTGCATATAGGAAGCAGCTGGGAAGTTTGGATTTGTGTCTCAGATTCATCAGAACACAATGAGTCCTGGCATGAAGGCCATTTGCAGCATGGGCTTCTTAAGTAGCAAAATCTGCCATTTCTTCAAAGCAGAATAATTTGTAGGTGCTCTGCTATTCTCACACCTATTATGCTCATAGCTAATCTGAGAAGCAGAGAATTCAGCTGAAGGTCTCTTTGTGGCTTCAGAGCAAAATCAAAGCTCTGTGTCAGTTCCCCAGGAGCTGAGGCCTGTCCACAGCCCCCAGCTTTTATTCCTCATTCAGCCTGTGACACATGAAGCAAAACACAGGCAAATGCAGCACGAGGCACACTGGGCAGATCATCACTCTGCCTGACCTGAACTCTCTGATGAGACAGTCACAAAGGCACTTTAACCTTCTGGTCCCTTTAAGGAAGTACATTTTTGCTATTCTGACACAGAAGCATAAGCTCTGAAATTAATCATGTGTATACCAAATGTGACACTGTCCACGTGAGAAGTGTGGTCAGTCTTTGAACTCATAACAGAGAACTGAGTGTTAAAACAACAGAGGCAATCATAGCAGCTTGGGAACTCCAGCATAATTTAGTCTGAAGTTATTCACAAACATTATCAATATTTCTGAGTTTACACTCGCACCTTTGACTGTTGACATAAAGCATCTACTCTGGTTCATGCTACTGGTAATGTTTACACTTTGGAATCTATTATGCATAGAAAAATTAGGGATTATCTTTGACCTGGGTCCTACATATTTTTATGCAAAACTAAATAATAGGGTTATTTATTCATTTAATCAATTCCATATATTTGCCATAAGTGGGCCTGCTTTCTTCTGAGGTCACGATCAACATCGTACCGTACTTCTGGGAGGACATATGGCTTGAGTATTAACACAGCCATCCTGTGCTCTCATATCTTTTCTCAGGTTAGGAGCAGCGTATGGGTTAATCATTCCATGGCCACATCAAAAGAAAAGTCATTTCTGGGGTAGTCTAGACATGTTTAACTTTTAAATGGGGAGGGTTGCGTATTTGTTAGGAAGGAAAAAGGAAAACCACAACATGTTCTACACTCAAACATAAAGAAAGGATTTTAGGCACAAACTGACTGCAGGACCTCTTGCAGACAGCTGTAGGCTCCCTCTGACCACCAGTGCTCTGTGGCAAAAGCTACATAGAAGGTAACTATCACTTTGTAACTGCCAGGAGTGCAGGAGCAAGATGCAAGAGATCATCCTGACATATTTCAGAGCCCACAGTTACAACCCTCGTGCCTCTGTTGTGCCATATGGTAGCATACCTACCCAGCACTGTCTCAGTTTATATTAAAGATCTTTGCAGAGCTAAAATTCTGCTTTTCCATACACTTACATCTTCCCAAGCTGCACCCTACTAGCGCATTAATAGGCCTGTTTATTTCAGTGATATCTGCTTCAGAGGATGTCACCAGTAGCTTTAAAAATTAATGATTGCTAATGACTTGCAGTCCAAGAATCAGAAGCCTAGAGAACTTCATGAATATCCTGGGATAATGAATTAATTCTCTTTTTCACAGTCTGTTTGGCATTGCTGGCAAAAGAGAAATGGAAAGGCTAAGACCGTTGAATATATTTATCTGCTTAAATCTATCAGTAAGTGGCTTTAAGGAAAGGGACAGCATATTATTTCCTTTTAGATGAATAAGAGTAGGTTTGGTTGGACAAGAAGAGATGTCCTTTCTAATGAGAGATAGTGTATCCTAGAAGTTAGTGCACTTACAACTTTGAATATCATACTAGGAGAAAAAAGATATTGTTCATTCAATTCAGGCAAGTGAAGACTAACCAATGTAATTTACTGCAACTAAAAGTCATGCTGATGTTAGCATCTTAATCAAAAAAGCCATAATTTTGCTGTTAGTAAACGCATGAGTGAGAAAGCATTACAATCAAGTGTGGGGGGAGGGACAGTTAACATAATGGATACCTGTCACAAGCAACTGGGACCCTGTGAGGATCATCAACATTTAATGGCTGCAGTAACCATACCCTCTGTCAGCTGATGGAGACTATAGGAGCAGATGGAGCAAATGCTAACAAACACTGCGTACGGAGCGTAACAGGAGATGTGAGAGCTCATCAGGATTATGCTGTGGTTACACTAATTGCCAAGGTACCTAGAAGATTTAACAAGCATGTTTTTTGCCCCTTTTCTCTTCTGACTGGCAGTTATACTATTTGTTCAGGTTTTAACACCTCCTCTTTTGAGATGGAGGTAAGAGCACTCTTGCGGCCAACATCTGCACAACAGAAGGCCCCTTCTTCCCTTCGTGGAGGGAGCTACATGTCAGCTCTGAGGCTCCTCTGCAGAGGTTACAGAGCAGAAGTAAAAGGTAAGGTGTAAAAAGAGTCTTCAAAGGTGCATTTAGCAATGAACACATTTAGCTAGAGTAGAGATTGTCTGAAGGAATTGGGAAATGCGGAAAGAGAGAATCCATAACCCTTAACAGAACCATTGTGGCAGGTTTCCTGGTCGTTGAGCTCCATTTAAAACAAAATGTCTCTTTTGATGGGGAAATCTTAGATTAAATTAAATTAAAGCTGCTATACATTTTCTACCAATACTCTGCAGGTGGATACCGATTCCTACATACCGGAGATGCTCCCCTGAGGTCTGCAGGACAGTCACAGGCTGTTGTGTAGCAGAACAAATGTTGGCAGCGAAATTACAGGAGGTGATGGAATAGCACAGAGGGGAGGAAGGGGAGAGCTCTGCTCCTTGACATTTGCCCCCTGTGGCTACTCCAAAAACAAAGCAAAGAGCAGGTGCATAACCACGTCACAGTCCAAAGGTGCTGTCCATAGTTACACACTCCTCAACCATCACAAAAGGAAGTCTGAAAATCAGAAGGGACTCAAGGGAAAAATAAAATAGAAATTTCAAGGAAAATATATCTCTCCTAGGCTGGGTAACTGTTGCAGATGGATAGTTTCCAATAAAATCTATCACTATGTAATAGGGAAGTCTCAACTTATAATTTCAAAGACTGAATGTTGTATTTCCTCTTCTCATGGTCTCTGGTAGAAGATTCAGTTTTTCACCCTGCAAAGACTGGATTGTGTTTATCAGCAGAGGAAGGCTCTAGGTCTCAGTGTGAGCAGTCAAACTTCTAAATGTAACTTTGTTTTTAACTAAGAAGAAAACAAAGCTGGGGTGGTAACAGTGAGAACAAAACCTAACATTTAGTTTAGACAGTCGCCATCTGTGAAAACAGATAATTCCGTGATGTTAAGTCTTTGGAGGGTTATTCAAAATAATGGAGTCTCAATCCATTTTTCAGGTTAGCCAACTTAGAAACAGGTTCCACTTTTTCTTTTTCCATCTGCTCACACAGTCCATGAGATGATTTGTGCATGCATGTTTCATCAAACAAATATTCCAGTGCCTTTACAATAACAAGTAGGCTATAACAATGGATGTACCTCTACCAGTCAGACCAGCACGTGACACTGATGTTTACTACAGAGTGCTGTATGAGACAAATTCTGTCCTTTACAAAAAACAGCAAACCTAAATGGCATTTTTGGAGTTACTTTTCCATGCTAAATTAGCCAAAATTAATGAATGTACTTCCATTGATGCACAATAAGATATTTAAAACACCCAGGAGTCTTCAGACTGATATGATATTATGCTTGTTCTGGTCTTAATATTATTGTTTCTGTCTCATTCTAGGTTAATCTCCAATGTTTATTATTAATTCAAATTCTCACTATTAGAGAGAAGATATTATCCATATGGTTGACGTGCTGCTCTGTATGTTCAAAAGTTCTCCAACGTTTTGATTAACACTGACAGAAAACCCTTTGAAAACATATGGCCCTATATACATCCTGTCATTTCTAATAATAGGGTACATTCTTCAGTACATTTTCTTAAGAGGATGAATTCAGTCATATTTTAGAAACATGCTAATACTTTGTTAATTAGTGCTTTGAGGTCAGGGGAAAATAAAAGACTGAAGGAAAATAAACTTTTCCTTGAGCAGACACCATGAGCACTGTAGATAATTTGTGCAATAGAAAAACGTGATATCTATGAGTAATGGTCTCTATATACAGCCAGATTTCTTAAACCAATTAGCTTCTGGCATATTCCTGAAGATATTCTTGCTCTATTTGATATGCCAGACCCTTCCAGCTTTAGCATGAAGACTGATTTCGATGCTCATTTCACTGATTGGGTCAGTATTTTGTTTCTGGTCTTGAATTCCTGTATTTATACCAATTTCCCTTTTCTAACACCTTTGGGAAATGCCAGGATCCCAGCACTCTTCTCCCTCACACAGGCTGGTCTGACACCAAACCTAGTGAAGCTATTGTTGCCCTAAATTCACATTGGCTTATGTGGTAATCTGGCACTTTTACAAGTTAGAATTTGTCACCAAAGACCATTTCCGCCTTTTCTGCTCTGTTGGGCCTTCAGACCTTTGTTTGCACTACAACTGTGGAAGCTCTCACCTCCATGCTTTCTTTTAACCACCTCTTTCCTCACACAGCTGCTTTTGCTACCATTATCAGACACTCTAGCTCCCCATTAGTTCACAGAGAAGCTGCTCAGACACATATTCTTTACTACGAAAATTGAGAATGTGACAGTCGAAGTATAAGTCACTCAACCTAGATGAAAATTATGCTGCATAACAACCAGAATATTTTTAAGAGGCTATATCAATATGGAACTTTGGAGAGCTGGACATTTTCATATAACACACGTGTTCAAAATACACTCAAGTTCTTTCTCCTGAAAGACATCCTTAATGCTGATAGATGCATATTGTTGAAATTGCAGAATTGCTATCATAATGATTTCAGGCAGCACCATTTTCTGTTTTTTACTTTCTCCCTCTCTTCTATGAAGAAAACCCAAAGATGTACAACCTGATTCTGAAAGAAATTTAAAAAAACTAGATTTTTTTTTAATTTTTCATCTTCTCAATTTGCTCCTGTTCTTTTTCCCTTGGGAAAAGTCCTGTCTGGACCACATCAGTGAAATATTTCTAGGCAAAAAGCTATTCGTTCTTACAAAACTCCATATCTGAATATTATTTTAGATAAGTTTCTCCAAGTCAATCAAATTTCTCTTTTCTTAACTCTTCTCAAAGAGAGTTTCAAGTAAAATTCATGGTCTTGGTCTGTAGGGTGGCAGGAGAAGCCCAGCGCATCTGAGAGGCATGGAAAGTTGCAGAATGAGGTTATTGACACTCCCACTCCATATAGAGATTTTCTCTGGAAGGACCATCAAGACAAAGGGAATAAATAAGATTCAAAGAACGCATACCTTCCATTCCAGTTGTAAAGCACACTTTTTTGATTTTTCCTTATTCTATAATGCGTGTGAATAGCATTTGTGTAAACAAAGACACCCAACCAAGCACCTTTTAGATAGTGGAACATCATCTTGCATATGTAATATTCTTTTTGGAAGGTAATGGGAAAATGAAAGAAACATTTCTAATAGAGCTTAGCAATGTCCTTCAGAGCTCATTTGAAACAAACTGGAAGGTAACATCACAAGATTACTACAAGAATTGGACAAGGTCAGAATGCTCCAGCGTTGATGGAAAATCACAATTCCAACAATCAGAAGCATATTGATGGTCATGTTGCCAAAATTCTGTGCGCCTTATGGTGGAAAACTTTTGCCCTCCTCAGCTGATACATTGAAAAGCATAACAAATGTTGTTTCCTTGTGGTCAGATCAAATAAAATATGATCTTTTACACTTTGCTTTACACCGATACTTTGTGCTCACTTGTTCAGAGCTGCCCAAGATCCCTGCCTTGCTTTCTCAGAACCTGAGAGACTGAGTGCCGTCATACCAGCGACGTACAACAGCCTTCCACAATGCTACTCACCGCTAACAAAACTGTGCCTGTGCTATGCTGTTTATCTCATGATACTCCTTAAATTACAATACTGTTATTTTACTTTTTAGCTTTGGTTTTACATTATTTAAACTCCTGCACATGATACTGAAAACTTGAAGACTGTTATCAGTTTAGGAAAAGGGTATTAAATGGAAGAGATTAAGCTTTTGGCCTGAGTCCAGCAAGCACTTAAATGCTTGAGTAACTTTACTCCCATGAGTAGTGTCTTTGAAGCCAATGGGACCAGTCATGCATGGAGGAGCAATGCTTGCACAGACCTTGGTGGGAGCTGGCAGTGCTGCACAAGGTTCAGAACTGGGGCCTATGCTTAGCAATGTGTGCAGACCCAAATTCATAACTCAGGAGCGTACTACACATGCTCACTACACTTTTTCTTACTATCACAACTTTATTGCTATTTTCTCTTCCAAGTCTAGGAGATGTTTTTTTTTTTTTTTTTTTTTTTTTTTTTTAACCTGTATGCCAGATTTAGAGAGTCAGGTTACAGTTTTTTGGAGATAAATAAATAAATAAATAAATAAACAAACAAACAATTAAAAAAAATGTGTCGAAAACACAAGAATACTTATTTCATTATAAAGAATGAGTCCTGGAGATGACTAGCCCAGTTTCCTTCAGACTATCAGAAAAAGGGAAATAATCCTAGAAAGTGTGCTGAAACGACTGTCCTTCCCCCACAGAAGCATCACCAGCTTTTCTATACCCTCGTCTTTCCTGTCACAGAATTAGCTACTGCTTCCACCATTTACATCTAATATTAATTAAAACACTATTAATCTCTGCACAAACTTATCAGAGGAAAATGAGACCATGAGATATCTGAACTAAAACATCTGATGCCCAATCTAATTCAGCGTAGTGAATGTAAGCAGAAAAACCCTACTACCAATGCACATGGTTGCAATGATGAGAAAGTCCACGCAGCCATCTAAAATCTTACGGTTCTCCCCCTGGGGACTCAAGAAAAACTCCCTGCTTAGAACTTATCATCTTATGCAACAGGGCATCACCTACAGCCCATGCTGCTGGGGCTTTGCAGAGTTAAACAGAGTTATGAAAAAGTGGTAGGTTGGCCCTATTGTGGTGTCCCTCTCACAGTGCAGTAATATATTGGAGTGCAGTTTATTTGTTTTGTTTCTTGTTTTTAAATCCGCTTGTTAAGTTGCCTAGTTAATTCCTATAGAAACTTGCTAAAAAGGAAACTCTATTTGCACAGACCGCTAAGCAGATTTTCCTTTGCCAATATATTTGCAAGATGGAGTGGTCTTATATCTAGCTGGCTGAATAAGGAGAAGAAAAAACAAAATGCCTACAAAACTTATTTCTGAGGATGATCAAGCTCCCTGCTATGGATTGCAGAGCCTAATTGGCCAGATATTTGTTTCCTAGCTATTAATGGCTGCTGAATGTTTTAAGCCCACAGTAATTCAATATTCAGGCCAAGTCTAAAATAAACCTTTTACTTTTTTCTTCCCTTCTGATTATTTTCATTAGAGATATTTTTGTCTTCAATCTTTCATTTCAATCTTGGCCTTTCAAAAGGCCATCTTCAACTTTAAATGCAGTCTTAATTACTAGACAGTTTGTCTCCTACTTGGCAACATAATACAAGATGTGGAAACTGAATGCAGGGTCCAATAAACTCGTAGCACTGTCATGGAGAGGCAATAGGGTGCTGAACACAGCTAGAAGGAGGAAACAATTAGTATTATGGTCCATTAGCAGATTATCACTCCCAGTCCTCCAGGTGTAAAAGTGCTAGCACAAATTGTCAAACTGGTGACTAAGGACAGAAATGTACTGACTAGCTTTCAAACAGAAGCCAGTAGATTTAATGCTTCACTCTGATAAAGTTCATAGGATTTTGAAGGATTTTGGTTTTGTTTGAATAACTCTGGGGTGAATGAGCTGCATACCTCTATCTGCATCTTTAGAGCAACTCTCTGCCTTTAGGAGGGGAGCGGGGAGGGATCCTTTTCATTAGCTCTTGTGATAAAATGAAGGAATGTAAAACAACGTAATTCTGTCATTGGGGAATAATATAAAACCATTAGCACAATTTGAGTTCTACATTAAGCTTTAAAAAGATCTGTGGAGCAGTAGTTTTAGGTGTTATGGACGAGGTCCTATTTGTAGAATGGTGACATGATTTCACCTACAAGGAAAAAAACTCAATATGAATCATTTCAAGAAAAATGGAGGAGGGGGGATTTAAAAAAAAAAAAAACAAATCAAAACAACATAGATGGAAAGAAAACCTATAAGCGAGGAAGAACTGAAAGCAGCAGATGTAAAAGCAATAACATCTTCCTGCCCCCCTGAAATGTACTGATATTATAAATGGGGTGGGGATGCAGCTCTGCTGTGTCACCGGCTTTTGTTCTCAGATTGGATAATAGGAAAACATTTCTTCTTAGAAAGAGTAGCAATGCATTGGCAGGAGCTGCCCAGAGAAGTGGGGAAGTCACCATCCCTGGAGGTGTTCCAGAACTCAGAGATCTGGCACTGAGGGACATGAGCAGTGGGCTTGGTGGGGGTGGGCTGGGGTTGGCCATGGTAATCTTAGTGGTTTTTTCCAAGCTTAGTGTTTCTATGCCTTACTCCAGGAAGGAAAAGGCAGCCATCAGCAGCCTGAGTAGGATTCCTTCTTTAACATAATTACTGAGCTAACAAAGCCTGCTTCCCTGAAAGGGTTATGGTCAAAGAGCACGTACCTCATTTGAGGGATGCCAGAACCCCATTTTGGCATAGACTTCTCCAAAGCACAAGGTCTTCCATGCCTGTAACACTCCTGGCCGTGAAACACCTCTGGAAATTCCACTGAAAGCTTCCTCTTCCTGGTCCATCTGGACAGTAGACTTTTTTTCTGTATCCACCTCCCTACACAGAAAGAAGAAAATAAGGCATCAAATAATCAGCAAAGTCATCAGGTTGGATGTGCTATAGGGCAGAGGACAGTGATTGTACATACGCAGCTTTGCAGGAGAACTTTGCCTTCTTGCCCTGCTTCACAATCTTAAGGTATTTATTTTCGCAGCCTACAGGATGATGGAGAAGTACATAAATTATAATGTGAAGCCTGATCTGGGTGAGAAAAGCTCTCATGATTTCCCAAAAATACGGTGGAAATTGTAATGTACTGTCTTATTTCATTCTCTGAGTTTAGCTGGCTTTGGGGATTTTGTGGTGGATTTAAACAAAGCTTTTACACTGGATGTTCTGTTCTTTAGAACATTAAGGTGTGACGGCAGTCATAAGCTACCAGGATACATACCTTTATTTCCAAGAAACAGCACAAGACATTAGAGGAGCGATGCAAAAAGAGCATTCATGTGCCAGATTTCTGAAGGACCTTGGAGGACATGGCAGAGATGTGGTGAGAACTCCAGAAAGAGCTGTGCATGTCCTATTTATGTACTGCTCACAGATTTTTCTGTATTCTTCATGGCACTGTTCATGTAGCCAGGGAAGAGGCAGGGAGAGGGGTGAAGATCTATCTGCATGCTCTGTTCCAAGCATCTAATTTAGTTTCTGCTTGGCAGCCGTGCTCTTTATCTATTCATTGAGGAGCTGTGCTGCTCCAAAGGGCAGCTCAGAGCAGCTGTACCATGTCTCTGATGTCAATTGCCCCCTGACTGACAGCTGTCAAGTGGCTTGTCACTAACACCAGCATGTCAGAAACATGCCACACATCATTCGTGGAACAGAAAGCGTTCTGGTAGAGCAGTTTTAATGATGGAGCAAAGATTTGATTTGGCTTCTGTGTTATGACCATGATAGTGTTAATCCTATAAAAACATAAAACATCCAGAATTTCTCTCTAATAATTGTAAACACTGCTTCCTTTGTCAACTTTTTGATTTATTGGAACTTATTATAGAGCTAGACTTTATTGTATTTGCTTATGATACCACAGTAATCTTTTCCCAGGCTTTCACTTTATTTTGTTACATTTATCTAGCAAGCCAGATTCACACTCCCACAGTAACCATATGGAGAAAAGCCACAAAAGCTGTTAAGTACATTTAATTACTGTTTTGATGAGCTCATATTTTAATTATGTTTATTGATTCTGTGTGTGTTGAAATAGTTTTAGCATTTCAAGAAAAAAAAACTGGAATCAATATACTGTAATTACTGGGCATTTTGTAATTTTTCTGTGTAATTAAAACTTTCATATAATATTTTTAACACTTCTTACTAATCCTTCAGCTGTGGTTGGCTGCATTTCCTTCTGTGTTTAGGTGAGCTTTAGTTTTCATTCTACCACAATGCAAAGCTAAGTTCAGGACTAACCATCATTTCTATCAAATGCTTTCTTTCTTTAGGCCTTCCTAGGAAACCCAACACAACATGTGTGTGGTCTTTACTAACAGGGTGCTGCTGATGGCACATTGGTACAGTTGTGACTGTAGAGCAGTTATGACAACACTGGTTAGCACTGCAGCAATGGATGGGTGGTTAAGACATCTAAGAAAGATGTCTTCTGGCATAACTGCATCTCCCTGCCCCATTTATTTACAAAAGCAGATATTCTATCAAAAATACTAAAACATATTTTTTGACTTCAAAAAAATCCATTGGTTTGTATTCGGGTAGAAAATAATTTAAAACTGTTTTGCATCGTTATATCTAATTTATCTTTGATTGGATTTGAACTTTTGGATGATTGAAAATGCTAATGAAGATAGGAAGGAATGGGGATATGATGTAGTGTCATAAACGTCAAGCCCTTTTTATTAGGAAACAGGACAACTTTTACGTCATGGTGAAAGAAAATGACTTTGGATACAAATTCTGGCTGAAAACAGATACAACCACACACTTGGTAGCAGAGTGATGGGAAGCCAAGTAGACTGCCAAGCTTTGGAACTGCAGTATATCATGATGAAGAAAAGCATTTTCCTCCATGGATTATCCCTTATGAGAGAAATAAAAAGAATATCTGCATGTAAGTAAGTTAGATGTAACTGATTTGTAAATCCCAGACTGCTCTTGGTCTTACATGCTGCATGCCAGTTGACCTAGATGGAAGGGCCTGGTAAGCAGGTCCTGCAGATAGGAAGAGAAGGTAGCAATGGCAGCAGCAGCACTTCTGCCAGAGGGACCTGAACAGAGATACCAACATCTCAAACTCGTGACTGAGTTTTGAAATTTCAGAATTTCTTATGTGATGAAAATTCCATCTCCAAAATGAACCCTGAAGTTAGTAAACACGAAATTGTGAGCTTCAGACCTTTCCCTTTTTTTTCCCTGCATTTTTCAGTAGCACTAAAATCGAGAAGTAGTGTCAAATCATTTGACCAACAGTTCAGTTTTCATTTATTTGGGAAATGACAAAACAAAATGAAAAAATCCAGTCAAATGTTTGTATTTAAACACGCAGAAGCATCATTTTCACTCTTTTCACTATACTTTTGAGTCTCTGACAAAATACTCTGTGCTCCTGGCAGTCAAACTGCATTTGTTACACGAAGACCTATTCTTAAAGCGTTGTACTCTTGGTTCTCAGTCTCAATCTTAAATTACCAATGTGAAAGTAATATCTTTTCTCTGGGACTCATCTTAACTTGACCTCAGGCATACAATGTTAGGAGGGCTGGAAACTAGGTGCTGGCTGAGAAAAGAGAAAGGACTTCATCTATTTTAGTACTGTATATTACCTGAGGGTCACGAGATTACTGTGAGAAGGGGCAGAATGCACGACTCTGACAACAAAAAGAGATATCATGAGCTGAAAGAGAATATTTATGGGAAAAAAAAACATGATAGCAACAAGTAGAACTACCTGAAAGAAAAGTAGGAGGAATAACACAAAAACAACACGTAACTGTCTGCTTGGAATGAGATAGGCCAGGATTAGAGGAGGTTTGAGTGTCATCTTGACCCCTAGAGAACAGGCAGTGGAAGAAGAGAAAGCAGTGAAATAGCGTGGAGGCACAGAGAAGCAGAAGGCCCATTTGTTTCTTTTCAGAGCACTTACCATGCGGGTGAACCTTGGCTTTGGGCAGCTGTCCTTGCTACAGACCCGAGGAGCCCACAGGAGCTACCAAGTGCCAGAGCTTTCAAATTTGCATTGTTTTCCATGGACACCACGAAGGAGGAGGTCTGTCCTGAGCATCTTGGTGTTTGTAAAGGGACATTAGATTCAGCATTCCCAAAAGTTGACAGGAACCATCTCCTCTGATATCAGCAATGTTTACATCAAACCTCTGATGTATTTTTAGACAGCCTTGTTTGTGACATTCATGATTTGTTGTTCGTTAAGAAAAAAATATCAAGGATGATAGAAATACTTTACTTTAGAAAGGCTGCTCTGCTCTTTGGTCACATACATAATAACAGTTGTTTGAGCAGTGTGCTACTTACCCATTAGGCTGGTAGAACTCCTTCAAAATGCTTTCCATCTAAGGAACAAAGGCTCATTTACAAACTTCTTTGTAACAGCACATAATGTAATTGACAGATCAAAATGATATGCTACAACTCCAGGCTACCATGTAAATAATTTTCAAAAGAGCAGCCATGTATCAGAAAATCTTTAGAACACTGGTAAATGTGTAAGTACCACACATATGTTTCTCAGTTCAGTAACTCAGCTGTTTCATCTATCTCTTTTGCTCAACATTCAGACTCTTGAGAGTTTCTACCCTGGCTCCAACTTGGCAGTTTCACACGCATAAAACTCATGTTCATGTAGGTTTTCTGAGCCAACAGTCAAAAAAAAAAGGCAAAAATGAATATCTTAAGTTGCATATCTAATCAGAAAAATAATCATATTTTTTAGGAGAAACAGAATCAGGTCCTTTTCACTTTATTTAGTAGAATGGTTGCTCCAAGGGGAAGTTATGAGAGTCTGTCTATGGTCTCCGTCATTAGAACAAAATGAGAAAAATAATAGTGGTGAACCAATCATCTATGAGGACCATGAGATGACTGACCCACGGTTACAACAGAGAGGGCAATAAAAATTATATTTATCCTCCGATAACCTCCTCCTGATGTGGTTTACACTTGATGTATTTAAGTAAGTGACAAACTGAACAACTGGCAGAAGAGAAGTGGACTGGAAGAGCCCCTCACACCTGAGCTCCCCCTGGATAACTGCACCCCGGGTACTTCTGCTGTCATGAAACAAATTTGCTGATTTAAACTTGGGGCTGCTGCAGATCGTTCTTTTTCTTGCCTATGAGCAAAGACTACAAATTTTACTTTGTAAAAGATTGAGTCGCAGGCAGGTTGCCTCATTACTTTAGCAAACAAGAGGTTAAGAACATTAACAAGATGTCAGCTTGGTTCTTTAGAAGGGGAACCTGTTGATTTGCTTGCTGAGTGCCTTCCAGTTGAGAGCCAGTACTGGATCCTTTTCTTCTCCACTTGACTTATCCACTGAAAGCAGTCATGAGATGTTTAAAAAGAAGAAAGATGGGGAGAGAGGAAAAAAACCAGCAAAGCCAAGTCTAATTACCAGAGATGATAGCAACAGAGAGTGAAAGATACTTCTTTGAGGTCTCACATATGGATGAATCTGTAAGCCACAGACAGAAGGGAACATTTTGCCAAAGCTGCTGCTTTTTGACAATGGATTGTGTCCAAAACAGATTCTCTTGTTCATACTGATGCCTCTAAACACAGACTAAACAACGCCAACCAAAAACACCCCAACATTAAAATTATAGGGCACAACCTCAGCTCCATCAAACTCCACTCAAACTTAGGAGGACAAGAATGGTGGAAGAGCAGCATTAGGATTTCACTCTCCTCTGTGGGAGATTTATCTCCCCTGACATGTGCAATGCCTTGAAAAACTCACATGCAAAAGTGTAAAGGGTTTTGCCTTCACAAGAATCATGTAAAAATAAAGAAAAATTCAAGCAGAACAAGAGCTAGAGATGATGTGGTTGGGTGTGTTTGCCACCTGCAAACACCTTGCAAGCAGACAGGCTGGCACAAATAGCTGCTGCCTTTACCTGGAGGTCGCTTTGCTGCCTACCTCTCCCCCATCTCCCAGCCACTCAGATTGGGTCATGGGGGAAGGGGAAATCAGAGTGTTCTTGATTATAGGGAGAAATCAGAGAGGTTACAAAGTTTCACTTAGCTTTAGATTAGTCTAAATTAAACAGAATGGCCTGGTGAGGGGTCTCAGCCTGTGGGGCAACCTGATAGCGAAGCTAGAATCACAGTCTATCTATGTTCTAAATTGATGGCAATGAAAATAATACTCCCCAGACACAAAAGTACACTTGTTTTCAGATTAATGCATCCTGAATGTGAGCTTTTCATCTCCTTTCTGAATGAGTTAACGTGTGCTCGTTCACCTTGGCCAGAAAGTGAACTGCAGTTTCATTATTTGAAAACGCTTTGTGCTGAAGTCCATCAGGCCAGAAGCTCGGGAAGATGAAAACAGCTTTCCACAGGCTCTCATTTTGGGAAAAGCCATCCACCCTGGGATGCCAAATGCATGGCCAATATACTCCTCCATCTGCATGGAGTATTTGAGCTGTAATTGAAACAGCCAATACTTAGCTGTGCTCAGGCCTGGTCTGAGGATCTCCAGTGGCTCTCTGCAAGGACAGATGATGCGTTTGAAAATCAATTCATAGCACAACTTGAGGAGCTGTGAGTGCAGCACTGTAATTTCCCCGTTAGAAAAGAGTGTTGCCGCCACTGTGCCATAGTGCCAGGTCCTGCCCTTATATCAGTTAATTCCTGCAGAGCACTGTTAATCAACATGTGTAGTGGGCAATGATTTTAGAAATGTTCTAGCTTCATTGTTGTGCTTTCTAAATTGCTGTTAGTACAAAACTAAATTATTCCTGGACTAATGTAGCAACAAACTGTTGAGTAGTTTCAGATATTGCCATTTCAATAGCACAGCGCTGTATTTTTCTCACCTCCCTCTGGATTTAAGGCATAAGATAGAAGATAGTTGTAAAATACATCTGTCAAGATAAACTAGAAACTATTCTGCTTTCTGCAACTAGGAGAAAAATTAATCTAATTTAATCACATGCTCTACCACACTTAGCTTCAGTTCCACTTATTCTTTCAATAAAACAGAGAGCTGAAAGAAAAAAAAATAAAGTTGGATTGAAAGACAAAACAGCATTATCAGTTCATTCCAAAAGATACATTTTGATACTGTCAAAACACTTTCAGATGTTCTGCCTGGCAATGCTTGACTTGTAAAGTACTTCAGTTCTGACAGACGGTGTGTTCTTATGTCTTGGGCATGATTTCATCTAAGTTCCTCCAGCCTGCACTCATTTTATATTTCTTGTGAACAGCAGAATACCCAGACTTACAGGACTTATTTGTAATAAGTTCTTCACTGCTGTTGTAACTGTTTGCAAACTTCCCAAGCACAACTGATGCCAACACCGCTCAATCAGAAAATCCATGCTTGGCTGAGTTCATTCATATATATAGACCAAATCTGCTTTATCCAAGCAGTAGTTTGTTATCTCCCTGCTCTCTGTGTGCACTGAGAGCACTAATTTCATGTATTGAATATGAAAGAAAAGCACCAGGACTGCTTGTTGTAGAATTCCTGACAAACTGCAGTGGGTTCATTGAATCCTACCTTCTTGAGATGCTCTTCATTCTCTCATGCTGATGCTGCAGATGCAGTTCCTGGACATGGGATATTGCTGTGCCATCATCTTGCTAGTTCCACAATTGGTTGTTTTTTCGTTTGTTTTTTAACACTTATGGATTTAAAAATAAATACTAGGACTTTGTAAACTCAAAGATGCTCTCATGCTTGGAAGAAAATTGTTAAATGATCGTGTTTTCCATGACACATACTGAGAAAAAAAAGCTCTCTCTCAGCTATGGAATTCCCCCTCATAGGGTTGCATTGCTGTTCAAACCAGGAACACCAGTATATGAGTTCACATCAGTGAAAGCCTTGGCTGGAAACAAGCACATTTTGCTACACGACAGGAAAATAAAGGCACGATTCAAATTCCTTTGCTGGAAAATCATAGAATATCATAACTTAAGATCACAAACTCTTCACAAATATATGGGCTGAGGATGTTTTAAGAGGTTTCTGTGAAATATTACTCTGTTGTGGTCTGTTTAGTGATTCCTCACATCATAGGGTACATCTCATAGTTGTCTTGAAAAGCCTGGAAAAGCCAGGAATATTTTTAAGCATCCATAAACAGAACGGATCCAAAATTATCTTAATAAAAGCAATTTATTCAAGGACTAAAATATCTAGAACGGGATACTTGTAATGTAGCAGCCATGTAAAACATCAGATGTCAAGGTTGCCTTGGCACAATTCTCATTTGGCAGGTCAGTTTTGACACTGCCACATAGCAGTAACTTCTTTCATCTTTTCATATCCAAAACCAAACAACCTCCCCCAGAAATCAGGATCAAAACAACAAGGCAAGTATAACTTCAGAAGTATTTTATGTTGTATCTTAGGAAGATGTATGCAGGTATATAAGAGTTTCCTTCTCTCCATGGGATTTTCTTTCCCTTTCCAGCTTGTGACCTGGTGAACCACTGTCATCTAAATGTTCTTATCCAGTTAGATTTTTAAGGTTTCATTTTATCAGTGCTTGAAAATAAAATTACAATCACAAATAAAAACGTTAAGGCATTTGAACTCACCAGAGCTTTGGAATGCTGGTTAAATTTTAAAATCTAACAGGTTAAACACAAATCACCATTCTACTTGCCAAGTACTTGAAAAAAGTTTTAGAATGTAGGAGCACTGTAGAATTACATATTCATTCCTTGAAGTGAGAATATAAATTTCCCAATCTAATAGCTATTTGGCTGAGCTAATATTGAAATGGTTAATAGCATTCAAACAAAAAATGTTCAAATTTCTTTAAAAGTAGTACTCTGATCGTAAGATTTAAATTACTGTATTCCTTAGAGAAAGCCTGTATTAGGAGTGAAACTCTAACAATGTAGTGAACCAAATTGACACACAGAAATATATTTGCCTTAGTAAAAAGATAGACGCTAATGCGAGATTTATTGGTGCACTGTAAGTGTTCTGTGCAGGGCTATTGTATTTTCCCCCAGAGCTTGCTGTCTTTTAACTTTCTACATTTTCCTATCAATATTTTTGAAAGAAGAAATTAAACCTTTGTTTCAAAACACGACGGACGCGGGCAGAACGGCCACGCGCCTTCATTTTCACTCTAAATATAAATGAAAACACAAATGTTTATTCTCAGGCCTGCAGACCAAAGCATCTAATTGATCCCACTTGGGAGACAGGAGCTGAATAAAGGGCCATTATGCTGTGATGAGATACGCAATTGCCTTGAACTTGCCAGGAGTTCAGGTGCGGGGATATCTGTAGCCGAGCGCTCGCAGGAATGCCGCTGTCTGCGCTGCCGCTCATGCATCTGCCTCGTGTAGCCCTTGTAGGCACCGGCTCCATTTCACCGGAATAACTTCGCTATTCATCAACAATGAGGTTCAAATTGTACTTTTCCTTAACACAACATTAACTCTCAAAGAGCTGGAAATTCAGTATTCTGTTCCCCGAGCTTAGATTCCAAATCAGTCACTGAGAACATTATATGAGCAGTAATCCCATTAAATATATCGTCTTGCAAATATCTAAATCCAGTTAATTAACTTGTATTGCAAAAGGACTTCAAGATATAGTTTTCAGTGAGCAAACTTACATTTTAGTTCTCTAATTATGTCAGGAGGAAGTTTAATATCTCCTTTTTATATAAAAGTTGAGGTCAAATTACCTAAAAATCTACAAGCATCAGCAGAACAGGTGTTCTAGACATATAGAATTTAAAAAAATACTATAAGAATAGAGTTATTTATTAAGCTCTTATCTTGCAGAGAGATTACACACAATAGAGGCCCCCTAAATGTGGAAAAAGAGGAACATTATCTGAAGAAAGTCGTAGGATATGTTCCACTTACTGACTAAACAGGAACAGACGACTGGACAGATAATAAGCGCTGTCATTTTGTAGCCCAGGAAGAAGGCAGTATCACAGATTCTCCTCCTGGAAATCAGTTTAGGTGAACACTGGTGAGAAGGAGGGACAGACGGGGAAGGGGAAAAAGCATCACACAAATTACTTTGCAGCCCAATATGAAAAAAAATGGATTAAAGAAAGGTTTTCACTGAGATATTTACCCATTATTATATGTGATGTTAACTGAAGCATTTTTCCACCAAAGATCTATCTAAACTGCAAAGTTATGTTTTCAGATTATTTCATGTCACAAACATATGAAAACCAAAGCCAACCAAAGACCTTGTCAGGGTGCTTATCCTAAAGTACTCACCTGGGATTTCCTCTCCATGCCCAGAGGTGGGTGTGCACCAGGACAGCTCTTTCATGCTTGAATTCCCTCATTGGGCAGTGAAAGGGAGGAGCAGAGCAAAGCCCACAAACGTCTTCTGGGTGCATTATGGAGCAGAGATCGTGCAGGGATATGCAAGCATAAAATGGCCAGGGCTGCATGCAACCATTTGCTTTTCTTTCAAAAGGAATAAATAGTAGTTGGTTAGTAAAATATTTAAAAATCCTTGAAGATTGACACCACTCCAAGAAAAAAAGCTGATTCTAAAAGGCTTTCACAAAACACTATTTGGTACTATGCAAAAACGAGTAACGTGGCCTGAGCGCTTTGTCTTCCAGAACTTTATAAAGGTGCACACTGAATCATAAAGCTCAGCTGCAGTGGAAGAGAGGGATTCAGCCCATGTAGCTGATTCAAGGAAGATGAATAGTCCCATTTTTAGGGTTGAAATGGAAGTGCACCTACCCTCATGTGAGATGCCCCAGGAGCAGGATCGGTGAGGTGAAGCACAGGTCATCTTGGGTCTGCAGGCTGATTTCTGAATAAGTAATGACAAATCTACATACTTAGGTTGCTAATGGGAAGTCACAGGTGTAGAATGTTTCTCGTGTCATGTGAGAAGTTCTTTTTTCGCATGCGTCAGACAAGCCTGTAACATCACTTAAATGAGTGCAGTTCTACAAACCGTGCATTTGGGCAGAATTCCTATCTAGGAGCAACCAGCTAGGCTGCTAGTTTTCAAAGCGTCAATGAAGCCAAAGATTAAAAAATGGGATGTAAAGGATAAACCCTGCTGTTTTTTAGAATAATGACCACTACAGACAACACATTTGTCTATTAAATTACACAAGTGCATTTTAGAAACAAATCAGCCACAGTATGTGGTTTGGTGTTTTATTAATTGAATTCTGCCTGTATTAGCAAGTGCTACTAGGTTTTTTTCCTTCAAATTATGCCAATTATGATTGCTCTTATGAAAATAATGTTTCATGTTTTAGATTGAGTTGTCTGAACATGAAACAAAAGCAGTATGGAGGAAAACTGAAAAGAATTTTGAATTATTTCCCTCCAGTTTAATCAGTCCTTCAGGTCACAGTCCACTTACCAATTACCCAAATGGTACTCAGTCTCAAAGAGCTAATAACTATTTAGTCATCAAAGAGGAGCTTCTGGAATTCACAAAATCTTCATGCCACATCCCCACTTTGTACCACGCAGATTGTGGTGAGGCAGTGGCATTGCTCAGTGCTTGCTAACTTATATAACATAATCATAAATCATAATCATATATATCATAACATATCATACAACAACAACAACATATCATATAACATAATCATAATCATAATCATATATAATCATTATATAACATAATCATAACTTGCTGAGTTTCACAAAAAAAAGCCACTCCTTCAGGACACTGGGATATATTAATAATGTTATTGCTCCCTCCTTGCCCTTTAAAATTTTTCTCATGCCCTTTCTGTCCTTTTGCTTTGAACATATTTGGTTGTTGTGGTATCTGTTACTCTGATCTACCTGCCTTGTGCAGTTTCGTCCAATGGAAAACTCATCATTCACACTGTCTGCCTCAGGCATAATGCAGTGCTCAAAATCCCCTTCCTTTAGGTAACTCTGGCAGTAGGCTTCTAATCTAGGATCTCCTATGCACGCCTAAGCTTGGAGTAGCCCCTGCCTGGGAACACCCTACTGGATTGGGATCCTGGGGGCGAGATGTGCCCATTTATCATTCTGTAAATCTGAATCTGTGGAACTCTCAAGGTTCAATTCCTTTGCTCCTGAAACACTGAAGATGATGTCATTTTGTTCCAGAGTGGCAGGATTGGGCTGTGGTTTAACTGTCTGGCTCCTGAAGGGCAAACCAGGAGCTAGACTCAGTTTAGAGCAACATGAACACAGTGACAGCACGGCACAAAGCCAGGAAATGTTGTTCCTTTCCAGGTCAGTTATAGACAACATCAACTTGGACCTGCAAGACAAATTCTAGAAGCACTGTAGCACTAAGTAGAAGGTTTTATCATAGCATTTAATAGCATAACATTTTTGACACACTTGGTGGCATCTGCATGCATGATTGTTCTTTTGGAACCATTCTAGAGCCAAGATTTGAATGTATAAATCCAGGCTGCCTAAACAAAGAGAGAAGCCTAGAGGATATATTATAGCATCATCAGCAGTTTGAAAATTACACAAAAATAGAAGAACTTTTCACTTCATAGACTGAACAGCTGCTTAAAGAGTTGAATGTGACTTTGAGCAATCTTGTCTGCAGGCCTGTTTGTTATCTGCTTTTGGCTATTCTTCAAAGGTTTGGGCAACAACTTTGTGCCAGAAACTTCGCCTCCTGTTTTCCAGTCAGACAAAAATTAGATCAGCAAAGTACATCATCTCTCCCTTTTTGGTGTCTTGAGAAAAGCATATCATCAGTTCTCCATCTGTGAACTCCGGCAAGAACACAGAAGGATCAGGTGAATTACTCTTCAGTATTCTTTACTACAGCTAAATTTTCCAGAACTCTCAGAAATACTGTGACAACTTTAAAACAAGTAGTGTTCTTTCAGCTTGCCTGGATATTCAACTCTACTTCCAGTGAAAGGGTTAATGCCTACATTTTACCCATGTGGGAGCAAGATGCTGAAAAACTTCATGTGCCATGGGAACCTGCAGTAGTGCCCTAATGACGTTATAATTAGAAGTATCATCATGGTAATGATTCCTCTCATCTGGCAGAAGTCTTTTACAGAACATCTTACTTATTTTCACCTGCCCATGCTCTTACCTCTGCAGTGCTCCACTTCTGGGTCAATATCAAAAGTTAATACTGGGTATTTGACGAGGCCTCAGACTTCATGCTCATCAAACTAATTAAAGAGAAACACACCCGAAGCCTAATGAATTATTTTACTTTTTAAAAATGATGCCCATTCATCTTGTTTAAAGATTTACCTGGCTCAGTGGGTCTGATTATTGAAAAGGACAAAGGGACTCTTGTCAGTGCAACCTACAGTCACTTGGTTCAGGGTCAGCAGGTTGAGCAAGAGGCCTCCATGACTATATTTAGTCTCTCTCTACTTTAAAAATTCAAGGGATTGAAACATTACTGATTTTTATCAGTATGCTGTACTAAGGAAGAAAAGACAAGAACTGTCTTGATCTCAGAACTTCATTCAAGTCTTTTTAGTTTGTTTAAGTTACACAGCACAAAGTAGATTCCCCCGTGGTGGTTCTGGACATAAATAGGCAGAAATTTAGGCTAACGCCAAAGCTGACTGAATATTTTGGAAGTGGGGTCTGTACTTAAAGAAGCTTAAAATATAGATTCCTATAAATTTATACTGGGAAAAAATATATAGTAGGCCTTACAGTAAAATATACTTTTACATTAACTCTAAAAAGACAAAAAAAAGGGGGGGCTGGGGAGGGGGAGAGGGCTAGAAATACAGTGCAAATTAAATACCAATGAGCTTATAAAATCATCATGAATATCCTGATTCTGCAAACATTCTTGCATATAAGTGCAAGCATCTCAATTTCTCTCATAATGCCTTAGCTAGACTTCAGCTTTCTATGTTTTAATTTTGCCATAATACAAAACAAATTAAAATAAATAAATAAATAAAAAACCCACAGATAAGCAATTCCAGAAGGAGCAACCAACCAGATTATTACTCAAAGCTGGGGCAGTCAACTCTCCTTTGTTTCAGCAAGACAATATGACTGCCACCAGACTCACTGGACTCAGATAGCTTCTCTGTGCCCCACCTGTCTGCAAGACATTGAGAGCTGTTGTCTCTTTGTGACACAGGCAGTGAGCAGGAAAGCACCCAGTGTGGTTTATAATCTGCCCTCTAGTGAGAAATACAGTTACCATTTGGCAGCGTCATTATTTGTGCAATATATAATTAAATATGCATTATACAACTATTTCATTTTGCAATGGTGATACTGCTCGTGCTTTACAACTTTGTAAGTGGCTCCATTGAATAATCAGTAGACTGAGCATCTAGGACAGATGTGTTACAGTACCTTGATTTTCAGACAGCTCTCAAGGTCCTTTATCCATTGCTCTTTGCATCATGGCAGAATCTCTCAACAGCATACTATGTCAGTGCTCCAGGTCCTGTGACAAACTCTGCTGAAGGAGTTGAGAAGAGCTTCCATAGCTGCCCCAAACTCCAGTCCTCCTCTAGGGCAATCAACACAACCCTGTTGCTATCCTGCTAATTCAGCTGGGCAAAAAAAGAAGGGATGGTCCTGCATTGACAGCCTCGGTCCTGCATTTTGCCTATGATGTGCTCTTTTCCTATAGCAGAAAAGGGAGTTGTGCAAGGAGTGGTCAAGTCAGCTGCTGTACAGGGCATGCTCTGGCCTTGTGTTTCATCCACCATCATCAGCACGGGCTTCAGCTTCATCCCTAGGGCTGTGGGAACCTCCATCATCCAACAGTAACTTCATGCCAGAAAAATCAAGCTTTGTTGTCTTTGTTACTCTATCTATCTATCTATCCTATCACCTAGAAAATGCATTTTGATAGAGACAGGTATGGAACAATCTGTTCTTACACAAGTATTTCCACCACAGAAAGATTTCTAGGATTCAACTCTATTTAAAATGCAAGATTCAAAGAAGCTTTTATTGCCGCACTTTCACTTCTCAATAATTATGCCTTAATAGTTCTACAAGTCCACACTATAATCTGTCATATATTCAAGAGATTAGGACAGAGAAAAATCCATCTTCCTTTTGCTGAGTAAGTCAAGAACTTTTATTTTTAATGCTGCTTTTTGAACGCAGCTGTGCGGTAGCGTTCTGCACAGATTTGTAAATAGGTAAATACTGCCAGGGGAGGCATGAAAGGAAAGAAAAAAGGAAAGAACAAGATTAAAGAGAGATGAGATCACTGGGGCGAAGAAAAGTGCCATAGCAAGCTCCACACAGCAAGTTAGAGAGCAAATATAGTCAGGTAAGGAGAAAAAGAGATCAGGCACTGAACTCAATTTTTATTGTGTTAAATTTGAAACACCACATCTCTTTGCTCCCACGAGAAACGTTTATATGATCTTTAAGTTCTTTCACATTGTACTTCTGTAAGATCCATTTGCAGACATGCTCCCTATGGTTCACAAGGCCTGAAACTGAGGCAAATTCTTCCAGCATGCCATCAGTCACAGTGCACTCACCCACTGACGGTCTGAACGCTTCCTGCAGCAGCTTCGGAGATGACGACTGATATTTGCAACCCCTGTGAGAAGCCTTGTTTACAAATGAGAAATTCTGATGCCTGATATTCCAGGCAGCACTAACTGTTAGATCTTCTTTCTCGACATCATTACTCATTTGCAGGTGTTAGGTATTTCATTATTTAAAGCAGGGAGAAAAAGCAGACAATAAGTATTCATAAAACATTAGATGCTCTCCAAAGGGCTGTTTGAGTTAATACAGCCCATAAACCTCTCACTTTTACTGGGCTTGAAAATGATAGCTATTCAAAGGAAATTATGTCACTACTTAAAATATTTTACCAGAAGAAACTGCTTAGCACCAAAATCTTCAACCACTAGGAAAGAAACTCTAGTTTCCACTACATTACAGTCTTCTGACAGAAAAAATAATCTCCCCATCCTGGGTCAAGAATATGAACGCTATTTTTGGCTGGGACCTGACCGCAGTGGTGCGCCCTGCTTGGCGACTATCCATGCTGTTAACTCTCCAAAATCTAGTCTGAAGCACCTGAACATGCATTGACGTAGGGTCAGTGTCATTTAAATTGTTCCTGCTAAGGTGAGGATACAAAAACAGAATCAAAATAGCTGGGTTTGGTCGTAGAATGGGTTCCAGCCCCTGCTAGACTGTTGGGTCTGTGACGAACGCTTGCACAGTGCATTTGTTTGAAGTCTGCAGATCAAAGTCAGTGCACATAGCACATTGTTGCTTATACCTTTGTGAAGCTCCCAAGACACTGAAAACGGCCTTACAGCCAATGCAGGACGAAAAGTAACTCTCCAAGACATCTGAAAACAATGGATGCACTTTAGGATTTTGCACTGACATAAATGCAACATATTTTTATCTGTATAGCTTTACAGTACTAGCAAGAGCTGAGCACCTCCAGGTGAAAGATCCTTGCTATTTGTATACATATATTTTAAAATAAGATGAACAAATTAAAAGAACCAAAGTATCCCATTGCTGTCTATGTTTCTAACCTTCCAGAATGGGGTCAGAAGTAAACCATGACGCATAGCATATTAGCTAATTAAAAAAGGGTGAAAAATCTCATTTGCACTGTGTAGTTTGTTTTTTTTCCCCTAGGAGAACGAATGGGGACAATCCAACGACTTTATCTGCTATTATAAAATGCTTCTAGCAAATAAATTCTACAGCAGAGAATATTTTTGGCATGTCTGTTCAAGTATGCAGTCACAATTGCTGGTGACCAACTGGTAGTGATACAGCTGCCAGTTTGCCTCTGTGACTTTCACTGGATCCATCAATGCAGCCATTCTGGAGGTCCCAGATGTTTGGTCTAACAGCTCACAAGCCTTGTGTGTTGCAAGCCCTCACCCTTCAGAAAGTCTGTGCTTGTTCCTGTAAAGACAAAGTAGGTATTTCTTTCAATAACATTCACTTGTCATTAGAAAAATATCCTAATTATGAATTCAAAAGTGACAGATTGTGAGATTCAGTTTGCAAAGATGATGTCACTGGTGGGGAATTGGTGGGTAACCTGCAATTACCTCTTTGAATAGACATCAGTGTTGTATCTCGAGAAATAACGGCTAATGATATGTCTTCCAAAAGGAAATAGCGTTATTAATTACCTTACTGTGAACACACCACTTATTGACAGCTTTGAAGGCCATTCATCCAATTAAGTATAATGACTAAAAGCTTCATTTGGCCTTCATAGTTATACAGATGGGCTAAGAACAGAGAGCAAGATCCTGATTTCATTTATAACCTTCATAAATATTCAGAGAAAGTCACAAACACCCACGGAGCTACCCCAGTTTCTATTGCTGTGATTAGAGTCAGACTGTGGCAGGTAATGATGATATGGGAAGGGCTGCAAACTGATACCTCTAATACCTTGAAGACTTATTGTTGTGCAATAATACGATCTGTCATCTCTTCTGATTGTTACTAAGCACTTTGCTTCCAAGCACTTCCCTATCAGCTTTTAGGGGGGTTTTCTTTCCCAAACTATCGTCCAATCCTGCATGCATTTCAGACACAGATGATTTAGTTGCCACCACAGACCTGAGTCACTTCTAACTTTAAATAAAAGACAACAAAAACCAAAGCAATCTTTGGAAATATTTCAGGATTTTCACAAGTGTTTTTTAACCCTCTCAGACAAATCAAACAATCATTCTAAAAGCTGTTCATTCATATTACAC
Organism: Tetrao urogallus; assembly: GCF_951394365.1. Taxonomy (NCBI): domain Eukaryota; kingdom Metazoa; phylum Chordata; class Aves; order Galliformes; family Phasianidae; genus Tetrao; species Tetrao urogallus. The sequence continues at coordinate 58,999,043 of NC_136818.1, forward strand.
TTTGCCTCAGTTTAAAGGATCTGCTTCTGATTTTACTCAAACACTAATGTATGTGGAATAATGCACAGAGCTTCTTTGGATTCTCTTTCTTGCAAGGAAGAACAGAGAAAAAACACCCTCAGACACAGGATCATTTCTATGAACCATTTAGGCATCTCTACAGTCCTCGTTAACATGCCATTTTGCTGATTAATTATTTTAATGGCTGGCAAGACAAATCTTAGCGCACAGCACAGCTAACATGCCTCTAAGATAACAGTGCAGATATGAATGTCGCTTTTGCCATCACAGCTTTTTTATCTTTGAACAGCAACAGGTTGCTAATGATACGTGGTTATCTTTTCTGCATTTTGGAACATCAAAAATGCTGACAGACTGAGGTGGCAACAGTTTGTAAGCAGTCAGTTAAAACATCAAAGGCCTCACTAACGGTTTAACGCACACCAGCAGGAGCAACAGTTTTAGATCTACCTGTAGCACCAATCTAATCGCTCCGAAATCTGACGGCGACGCTCCTATGACATCTAAGAAATGCTTTCTTGTTTGATGGAAAGCAACAAGACAGCCAAATGGCAAAGCAACTGCAAGTACTTCGTTTCTATGCAGAACTGAACAGCCACGGGGCTCACAACCTTGCAACAGCTGACATTGGAGAATAACTGAATGCTGCCAACAGGTCTTGGGAGAATGCAGAATTATATGTAAATATATCAAGTAAATGTTTTTAAGTGATAGGTCTTCACCTTGTGCAAACACATTGCAACAGCAGTATTTATCAAAAGGGCACCTGATGTGAGGAAGTCAGATCCACTGTTGATGCAGAGGCATTCAGTCTGCATTGCAATGAGCGCAGCACGGACAATAAGAACCCACCTTCTTCAAGGCAATGACTGTGAGCAGGCCAGAAATGACTGCTTTGTAGGTGAGGCTCACATATGAGGATACCGAACTGTGGAAATACATACTTCTGCCTGAGGAAAGCCATCTTCCCCAGGACAAGGTGATTTTTTGAACTTGAACCCACAGAATATTGAGCTTTTCTTTCTGTATTACCATATTCCTATCAGTATAATGAAGGCCTGATACTATGGCAGGCACTACCTCACTGCAAGATGGACAGAGATCCCAGGGATAAGTCTTCTTTGCCTTTCCTTTTCTTTGCTGCTCTTCAAAATTTACTTCTGGCCTCCACATTCCCCAAGGTAGGGCAGCCATTTCTGCTACCAGGAAAGTTGGATATAGCTATGGTCAACGTGCAGATAAAACACAAATGGAGCAGACAGCTCTGAAGTGAGATCCTGAGATTGGTGCAGAATTACCTGGCACGTGCTTCAGAGCCATGCAGTGCCATAGGGACTGATCCCACAGCAAGGTCTCATCCCTCTGGTCAGAGTGGGTGAAGATTCAGGTTCAGCTGTAGAGCTGAAATTCAGCTTTCTGTTGTATTTTCTTATTGTTACAGTTGGTTGAGAGCTGAAAAACTCAGCAGGACTGGGTCCCAAAGCAAATAAACATCTGCAAGTCCCCAGAAGTTGCGGATGGTCCATGCCTCAAGCGCTCAAGGCCCGGTTGGATGGGGCTTTGGGCATCTTGGTCTGGGTGGAGGACTCCCTGCCCATGGCAGGGAGTTAGGGTTGGATGGGCTTTAAGATTGGGCTTCCAACCCAAGCCATTCTCTGTTTCTGTGAGTTATTCTCCTATCCTCAGCTTTTTTCATTCAAGAAATTTGGCAAAGTTCACACCAGAACTGGCTTGAGTTGGCAGATACAAATCCCAAGCATTTTGGCAAAAAATCCAAAAGGAAAAGGTCACCTTGTTTCATAACATGTACGACAAGCAAAATTGCCTTTTGATTTCGCACTCCGTTGCAACTCAATAACCACATATAATGAGGAAAAAGGTTCAAAAATGTGTAAAACCATTAAGAGAGCTACTCTAGAGGTAGGAATTTGGTAAGGAAGTTCAAGCAGAGGTCATACAACACAAACAAAAAACAATGCCTGTTCCCAGAAAGTAAACAAAAAATATTTTCTAATTAAAGTATTTAATTATGTCAACTATCATAATAAATAAAAAATACCAATTTCTCTATAGCATCCTAATTCAGGACCTCGTTTTCTAAACATTTAACTCAAATAGCAGAAACAGCAGCACTGATTGATTTCACATCCTTTTCTGTTATTAAGGGTAATTGTAAATACAAGCATTTTCAAGAGTGTAACATCAAGTTTGTGGACACATGATAAAATTTAGAATGCTTTCTACAGCACAAAAAAGAAAAGAGTATTGTAACTTTTTACCTTCCGCAGACCATGGTATTAAGGCAAGTTTTTTGTTGACTTTCAGTTTCTCAAAGTCACACACTATCAACATCTCTCTGTACAAAAAAGCATGAATACTTGAAGTTAACAGAAAACATCACAGGTATCAACGTGCATGAAAAATAACCATTGATAACAGTGACCCTACCATTAAAAAGTGACTCAACCCAGTGCCTAAGTGCAAAATCTACCATAAATAAAGTCAGAAGCAAAGCATAGGAGGAAGAATCACATTTCATGATATAATGCACAGCATGTTACACACCCATGGTGCGAAGACCTGCCCCACTTTCAGTCGTACATTCCTTACAGACCACAGTAACACTTAGCGTCCTGCTAACCCCAGGTACCATTAAGCAATTTGGGGCTGGCAATATTTTAGAAAGGATAATGCAATACTTGTGCTCCTGTAATTTACACCAGTTGCCAGCCTATCTATTTATCATTCATGACAGCTATTAGAGTGGAATTGGAACAAGAGCGTATAAACTGTATCTTAATAAGTTATGTCTATGGTCTCATTGAGACAGAAATGAAAATTAAAGAAGAGATACAAAATAAAACTAAAAAAAAAAAAAAAAAAAAAAAAAGGATGTTCTGTTTAATATTCTTCCCATTAATGTTCTTGCTGTAAGAAAACCTGCCAGTGGAGTCAATGAGAGATTATCTTGAGCAGGGCCTCAGCACATTAAAAGATAAATCACATATAGCTGACGCAAGTCATGGGGGGCGGGGGAGATGTGATGGCTTTCTCCATCGTTTAGTACAGGGCACACTGACTGAGGTGAGAGGCAAAAACAAGCAATAAAACAAGGACAAAGCAGGAAAAATCTTTGTGTGTGTAATGAAAGAATTAATTATATATAACATGTAGACTTATACTGCTTTTATTTCAGCCCAGTCAATCAACATGCCATCTTACATACCCCAGTACTGTCCTCACGCTCACTTGCATTATGAATAACCTGCAGCAGTTGCAAAAAACTTCTCCTCTGAATCCAAAACTCCATAGCTGTACACAAACTGTGTGGTGCCAATCAACTATCTCTAAAGGGAATCCAGAGAAACAGAAGTGGTGTAATTTAAATGCAACAAGGAGCAAATATGTGACTTGATTATCAGAACTTCTATTCCAGAGCTGGCTGGTACTCCTGGGACCGCCATTTACAAGCCTCATTCAGAGACATATCAACAGTTAGAGCCGATTAAATATGGGAGAACATTGTAGAACATTCACAGTTCATATAACCTGGTATAACAACTGCCAAACTCGATACTACCTTGCTTTCAGAAGAACAATTCACCCCTTTATACATCAAACAGCAATTTTCTTAACTGCAGCAATTTTGCATGTGATGATAAATTCTGGTGGAAATTAGCTCCATAGTTACTCAGAAAAAGTAATGCTAAGAAACTGCCTAAGCTTATTTGTGCATTTTTTTTTTTTTTTTTTTCAAAATTAATGTATGATTTAAATAGCTAAATAAACTTAAATTTATTTGGAAAGACTGGAAGTCTCAATACTTGCACTTCTTTGCCTGGATTAGTTTCAGAGTGCAGGATTTACCATGACTACTTATAACCACTGGTTGAACAACTGACAGGCAAGGTATTTTTCCCAAGTAAAGTGCTCTGTAGGGCTTAAGAAATACGTACATTGGCAACCAAATGTAGAAAGTGAATGCACACACATGTAAAGAAAGGCCATTGTTAGATGAAATGTAACAGACCTAGTCCATATTAATCTATACTGACTTGATGAAAATCCATGACTTCACCGAATTTTGGATTGACTCCTAACAATTGCAGATCCCAGCCAAATATAACAAACTCTCACTATGGTAATTTTCAGATTGGCCCATTTGGGATAATATGCTTTATAAAAACGTAGGCTGTAAAACTCATGAGTTCTTTCTAGCTTAAATAGCTCCAAGGATCTAGATCAACTGCAATTTGAACTCTAGTTTACATAAGCTTTAATGATATTTTGAAATATCATAATAAATCCTCAATTTTTTAATTATTGTACATTAAGTACCCTAAGTCTCGCTGAGAAAAAAAAAGTAAGTCCAGAAAAACCAAATAATGAAGTCTATTGCAAAAGGAGATTTGTTCTTCTCTTTTTGTTTTGCTTTCCTCGTGTAAAAATATTGTGTCTTTTTGAACCATGAGTTTTGCTTCAGTTCAGTGACTTGAGATTTTAAACATAAGTTACAAGTTACAGCCTAAGCCTGTATCAGTTTACTTTATGGGAGTTCAGAGCAGTTAAATAATGATAGATTCATGATAATATGTAAGGATTAAAAATATTTAATAACCACTGATACTGTGGCTAAACTCTGCTCTTTTAAACCAAGATAAAATACTTCTTACTTATTTTCATTCAATATTATGAAAAACAAGATTTTGCTTATATGGAAATCAGAGCACAGTTCGTGCCCTTCTCAAGCTTTGTTCACATCTTCCCCCATCCAGCTTTTGTTGTGCTCAGCCTTCTAGTTTCTGCTTCAGCAGAAGCAGGCTTCAGACTGACTCCAAAACTAGTTGGGAACTTCCCTACTTTCAGTCTGGCATTGGACTTCTTACATTAAATGCCTTCTGTTTTGTGTATAATCAATGAACATATAGATGTTATAATTAAGAAATAAACAAGAGAGTTTGGCTAAGCAGGTTATTACACCAAGAAAGAATAAATAGAGGGCTTACCCTTGTCCTGAGCTCACTGGAAAATTCCAAAGGAGGAATCTCCAGAAAGAGATCCTTTCTCCCCAGTAGTCAGCTCTGGAATGAGGTCTAGGAAAGGTGAAGCCAAGCTCCATACCTTCAGCAGCACAGGTGAATTGCCTTCACCTGTGCTCCCAGGACTGATTCACTGCTCGCCTCAGGTGATCAATCAGAGGTTCAGGCCATGATTCAGCAGTTCCCATACATTTTGTTTTCCATTCGCCCACAGTAAATTCATGTGTCTCGAGCCAGGTTTTGATAACACTATCCTTTTTATATCGCAAAACAATATAGTCAGCCAATGTATCAGATATTCTCACCCAACGTGGGCACTGACCACCAAGAGGCAGAGCAAAATGCTTTCCAAATGGGAGATGCTACTGATGGAAGGGAGAGCTTGAGTAGGTGGGAAGTGGGTGGGACGTCAAGCAGACATCTGGGAGCTAAACATCATCTAAAGATAAGAGATGATCTTGGAGAGGGATGGAATTTAGGGCTTAGAATTCAGCTCCTTCATCAGTGATTCAATGAAATTTGAATAATATTTACAAGTAGAAATGTAGTAGTAATATTAGGCTGTTTGAGAGTTAGTTTGACAGTGAATTCCCTTGTACTCTGCTAATTATACAAAGAAACAGCACAAAACCCACATACAAGTGCCTTAGTTCTGCCTGTAGGAAGTGTCACTCTTTCAAAACCATTTGAACAACTGTGGTAAATTTCTCAGCTTTGAAACAGAAATTCTGGGCTGCTTGAAAGAGAAATGTTTTGCAAAAGCCAACATATGTTCTCTTCCTCACAGTACAAGAATATATTTACCACAGCCTAATATTTTGTTCAAATGGTGAAATTCCCATTTCATTATGGAAATGTTAAAGCTTCCTTGCTACAATAGTTTTATTAGAAGAGATTGAAGTTTCTAAGAGGATCCAGCCACAACTTGCCCCAAGTGTTGTAGAAATTCTTTAGCAACTGCTGATGACTTTCTGTGTCTGTGTGAGTGAAGAAAATTCTCAGTAGTTTTGTTTATCAATTCCAAAACTTGTTTGAGCATACTCACAACTAGATTTCTATGTTCCTGTCTTCACAGAACAGAATGCCCATTTCTCTTATTTAGAATGCTTTAACATGAATAAATGGTCAGGGTTATGAAACTGTACACCTCAGATTCACTCAGAAGTTGAGAACTTACATTGGCAGTAAGTTCTGATGTGCTCTGAAATGAGGAAGACTACAAAATATCTGCACAGTGCTTTGGCTCGAGGATAAAGACAGTAACAGCATAGCATCACATCTTTTTCCTTCACCTAGAAAAGTCAAGTAGGTTTTTTTGGCAAATTTATTACTTGACTTCCTCACCAAGTAAACACAACCCGACCTCAAACGCACTAGCTATTCTGGGAACCACTGTTTGGCATCAACTCATGCTTTCTAGTACTTTCCAATTATCTGAAGGAAAAGATAAAGAAAAAATAAAGATGAGGATTTTGGAAAAACAAAAACCTTAATTGTGATGGCATTTGGTTTAAATACTAACACAAAATCAGTAAAATCTGCTCTGCCTTAGTGGATCACCTCTTGTCCCTCGATGGGAATTTTTTCTGCATTCAGAGGTGCTGCCTAAACGTTCTACCTGTGAGACCAATGCAATGCTGCAAGGCGCCAAATCCCTCCAAAGCCCCGTGTTGAGTCTGCCGCTTTCACCAAAGTGATATGTTCCTGGAAAAAGGGTTTTCCTCTTGAATTACTGATGTAAAAATGAGCACTTCTATCAGCATTGCATCCTTCACTGTATTGACTAAGGGAGAAATCAAAGGCATTTCAGGATGGTTTTTCTCTTGTGTTTCTACTTGCACAACCTCACACAGCCTAATGGAGACACAAGGCTGTAACTCAACACATGATTTCGCATAATTGCACCCATCTTAGGTTGCAGTCTTCTAGCATTGCTAGCCCTGGAGTCTGACCTTGCTTTTAAAAATTAAAAGTTTGCTTTGCTAACACGTCTCCTTCTCAGCTTCACTGATGTGTTCAAAACAATGCCAGAGCAGCTGGAAATGACAAAAGTGAGCAAACAACAGAGTGCTAGTCAAACTCTTTCATACTCTGACACCATGTTAAACACAAGGGGATTTAGGAACCGTGTGATTTAAACGTGCTTTGACATAGGAGATGATACTAGGGAAGGTAAATGTTTTAAATCAAATTCTGCTTAAGATAAGTGTGGCATACCAAGTAGCTACTTGACTCTTGAATTTAAGAAGCACAGTTATTGAGACACACATTTAAATATACACGAGTGTATCTGGAAAATATGTTCACTGAGCTATGATATTAGTAAAGAAAATAGAATGGCGTATTGCACAAGCACATTGTTCTTCAGTTTACAGCTTGCAAAAATGCACATTCTATCTTGGTTTGAAGCCAAACTGGAAGTACAGGTGCACCAGCAGCTGAGAGTATTCCAATAATTGAAGAGAAAGCTTATTCAGAACCGATGCTCTGCAAATCAGTATATCCAGCTGCTTACCTGTGAGTCATGAGAGGGGTAGGATTCAGAAAAAAGACTGATGCTGCAGCCATCTCTCAAAGATCTTGGGTTACATGCACATTTTTGGTGTAACTTTACTGTTAGGAAAACCAAAATATTTCCTTCCTATGGAACAGGGTTTATACTCAGCCCTAAATTTTCCTTTGTCAACAGAGCTAATAGCTACTTTGAAAACAGGTGTGGTAAGGATCTGCTGCACTGGATCTAAGATAGGCATTAAAGCCAGTGCAAAATGGGAATAACTCTTAATACTGGAGTTTAAAAGTCTTTTAAACTTAGTTCTTAGTCTGACCTAGTACAATTGCAAAGTCTGGCATTAATATCAAATTTTAGGGGGAAAAAAAAAGAAGAAAAAAAAGGTTATTAGAATCCCATAACTTTCTGTTCAGTAAAAGTTATAGACAAAACAAAAGCCCACATCACAAGTGCTCTGGAAAGCAGAGATTTGGGGCTGTTGGCAGATCCCCTGCCATCTTTCCTCACAGGCAGCAATAGACAGTGAAAACTCCAGAGCCACATCTAAAATAAAGAGATTCCATGCCAGAAGGAAGCATGGGGTTCAGTTTTCCTATGGTCTAAATAATTAATATCCAGCAGTTGAGAGATGGCCAGCTTGCTCCAAGGTTGTCAGATGACCCAGCTCCCCCAGTACCACTCCTAGGTTAGTGATGGGAAAAAAAAGGTAAAATTCTGGTAATTTTATCAGTGATGCTCTTACCCCTCAGTGTTGAAAAGCATCACTTTGCATTTGGGCTTGCAGAGACTATTTCAGCTGGGCAATAGTGTGCTCATATCTCTTCCCAGCAACCCTCTAAGGTGAAGAAAACAGGGGAAGGCATTTCCCACGACATCAAACCATATTGCAACAAGTGCTCCTGCCTGATGATCACCATTTCAGAAAAAAGGGTTTTGATTGTAGGAAAAACTTTACCAGTCTAATGTGCCTCCTCCGGAGCTGCATCACTCCCCGTTTCCGTGACAGTCCTTCAACAAAGCACTGATTCTACTGGCCATTGGTCAGATTAAAACCCACAGTCTGTCTTTTGAAGCTGAGTCAAAGGAAGAATCAAGTAAAGCAGTGAAAGATTTATTAATTCACATATCTGTGAGTTTTCCTTTAGGTAAATATGTATATATCCATATATTTGTATAAAATCAAGGGCTTATAATTCAATTAACTTGTCAGGGGGAAAGATCTGTGTACTCTTTTTCCAGGCACTTGAAAAATTTGAGAAATCTGTTCCCATTTGTGTTCACAGCACCTAGCACACTCGTTAAATGTGATGCTTAGCGCAGGCAGCCATCTATTGCCTCCTGAATAAGTCACTGGTTATTGCTTCTCATGCCTGCCACAGCAAAACAGCACACTCATTCCTCACCTTTTATATGTGAGGAACAGCAAGTGAGATGCTGTTCCAGTCTGCAGCTGCCCTGTATACAACTAGTATTTGACCAATCTAAAAACTGTCCTATTTCCTCTCCTTCTAAAATCAGCATTTCACTTTGTTACCTAAATGCGTAACTCCCAGCTGCTAAAGATCATCATTGCTGAATGGGTTTCTCCTACTTCATTGTTTCTGAACACCTTACAACACTGGGATAATGAAAGGTGCTGTGTTTGTGAGAGGGGCTTTGCTTTGGTTTTTCACAGAAATATTCTTTCTTCAACACAAGCACTACCTTTTATTAATTAATGCACACGTACAATTGCAAAGCACAGCTATCTACTCTGCTATGTTAGTTGTATTTTGCATTTGCAAAATGAGGGTGGTGAGGCACTGGAACAGGTTGCCCAAGGAGGCTGTGGATGCCCCATCCCTGCAGGCATTCAAGGCCAGGCTGGATGTGGCTCTGGGCAGCCTGGTCTGCTGGTTGGCGACTCTGCACATAGCAGGGGGTTGAAACAAGATGATCATTGTGGTCCTTTTCAACCCAGGCCATTCTATGATATGCTTCTTAGAAGGATACAGGGAAAGGAATGCACAATTTTTTAACCTTTTCATCTCCAAACCTAGGAACTTTTCAGACAAGTTAATCTCTCACATGACATTATCAATAAGAACAAGTTTAATGCTCCTTAGCTAAGATGTTGAACAAATTGTGAGTATTAAACTCAAGCAGGAAATGCACAGCTTCAAGCACTTGCAGATGAAAAGCATCCTGCCTATTCCATCCTGATGGACATGTATTTGGAAATCCATTTATTTGCTTCCCTTCCTCCAAGATCAGAGTGACAACGTAGTTCCAAACCCTCACCCCCACTCACAAACTCTGTTCCCATCTTGACGTTCCATCACTGCATTTGCACTGTTCAGGCTTGTACTCATCCTCCCAAAGCTCAAGATAGTTTTCAAACGAGCCTTCAAAAACTTGCTGTGATCCCAGTTTTGGCAGACAGCTCTTGTCACGTACTTTGTTACTTTGGTCAGAAGTCCCCATCCCAAACAGCCAAAAAGTGAAGAAGAGGAGCAGCCTCCAAATATGGAGAGTCACGCTGGTTTGTGGAGAAGTTCAGCACATTGGCATGTGTAAGAATGAAGAGAACTGGAACAAGTGCTAAAAAATGCTCCAAATGGAACGTGGCGAAATGTTCAGAACTTCCAACTACTACAGAAAATTGTGAAATGGATTAAAAAAAACCAATCGACTAACAGCTCATTAGTAAATATACCCCTATCATGTTGGTTCTAGCAACAGAAGTGTGCTTTAACTCTCTGAAATCATTTCCAATGAAACAAAGTTTAAGCATAAGTCCTTACCATAACATTTTATTAAGACAGAGTCAATTTATGCCATCAAAAATGAACAATGAGTTTTTTCAATCACACTGGACGCTGACTTGCAGGAAAAAACTGAATCTTAAACCAAGCCACATAATTCTTCTGTTCATAATGAAGACTTTTATTTCTCCCTGCTGCTGTTGGATGCTGTTTTCAGGTGGTCTCTCAAAATCCATGCTATTTCACAGTATTCTGTGTATTGATTACGAGGCCAATTACAAAGAGTTCTAAACTTCAGTAACATCAATCAACAATAATTAGGCCTTTAACAAATTAAGAAATAGTCATTTACACAAGTCTTTAAATGGGAAAGTGTAAGAAATATCAAATTCTGGAAACACACAAGGCTGGCCCTCACATGCCAGGTACTTCATATGCACAAGTCAAGACCATCTCTCTCAATGGGTCAGTATTTTCTTCCACATTCATAGCACACAGCACCTGTTAGAATACCATTCCCATTCTCTTGTCCTCCATGTTATAAAGAAATGAAAGTGAATTTGGTGCTCACCTGCTTGATAAAGGAGTGCTTGAGGCTATATGCCCAAGCGTAGCTGCGTTGCTGTTCCATACAAAGATTTGAGCTATTTTATTTGTTTTTAGGGAACTCTCATTCCTGCCAGAACCCTTTTTTAATGTCTGCCATGAACAAAAGAGTAAATACTTTGACCTCGTGTACCTCAGAAAATAATTTGTGATCTCACCATGCTACCTTACAAATTAAAATAGCAAATTATGGTAACTTTTGAATCCTAAAATATTGGAGCACATATTTAAAAGGAATCAAAACTATAAACTGCATAAAGACTTCAAATTGCTTTCTGTTACACAAGTTTAATGACTTCCTTGACAACAACATGCAAACCCTCCTTAAAACCGTGCATTGAAGAATGCTTATTGAAATACAATTGCTGTGCAGGAGAATCTTTTAAAAAAACAATTGCCATTTTGTATGTTGTGCTTCTGCGTTCTTTAAAAATAAACACCAAGTAGTCCACGGTTAGCAAAATATATTTAAGCTATGAATTGTAAGCGTATGTAATAAGCTGCTTTAATGGGAGAAAACTTCTTATTAGGAAAAAGAAAACACTCATAGCTGGAGAGTTGGGAGCGGTTCTCCAAGGATGCCACGAGGCTCCTGGCTTTTTAGACAAACCTCTGGCCCCAAAGGGGCAGATTTTCATAATGTGTTGTAGAAGCCCTTGGCAAATGACATCATATTCATTAAATTTAAATGGAGACGCTTGATGTTTTCTCTAAAGATGTCCCAGGGAGTCAATTTTCAAGGAATTCATAATGTAAGCAGCAAGTTATCGGAGAAGGAGACATTCATCACCTCGGAAGGCTCCAAATGAATCATTTAGAGAAAGAGGTGGCATGACACATTTCGGCATTTTCCTTGTGGTCTCCACGAGGCCCTGTGCCAGACACACACCCCAATAACACGAGAGGCAACCTGTGCAGCCACGTGCTGCAGGCACTGCATTTCCTCAGGCACTTTCTACTTTCCAATGGAAGCGCTTAGTTTAATCCTTAAAGTTAATGCTACAATGTCAGAAGGACTGAAAGAGCAGGGGTGACAAGAGCCTGAAGCTCTTGGCTTCTGCCTGACATCTGCCTCACACCTAACGGTAGCTAACCCATCTATTGAACTCCCATTTTCTTTTTCCTTTTTTTTTAAATGTGTTTCACCCTGACACCGATCCCGCTTGCAAAGGAGAAGTGAACAAAGCATCCTATTACAAAAAGAATCTACTGCATGCTGGGCAAACAGATCCTTTAAAATCAGAATCCTGTCCTACCAACTTCAGCTTCCTGTTGTTGGGTTGTTTCTGTGTTGCGGGCTTTTTTTTTCCTTTTTTTTTTTTCCTTTTTTTTTTCTTTCTATTTCAGCAGTGAAATCTACCCAACATTCCTTCTATTTGGTTCCTCTTCACCACACAGCAGATATATAGAATCATAGACTCATAGAATCATGAATTGGAAAGGACATTTAAAGGCCATCTGCTCCAACTCCCCATTCAGTGAGCAGGGACACCCGTGGCTCCATCAGGTGCTCAGAGCCCCATCCAGCCTGACCTCTGGTGTCCCCAGGGGACAGCCACATAGCAACCACCAAACGTCCTGCTTCTAAGTCTGAAGCAAAGGACCATCCCAAGGAAGTTCCTTCCCTTTGAAATGTTGGGCTTTGTTTAAATATAACGTGCCCAGAAGATTTTAAGAAGCTTACTTTTAAACTTGCCAGCATTTAGCTATGGAGAGTACTTCTCTGTCGTGAATATCAAAGCCTGATCTATGTTGCCACATGGGCTGCTGCCTGGGCTGCATTAGAAACATGGTCAGCAGGTTGAGGGAGTGATCTGGATGGGGCTCTGAGGACCTGATGGAGCTGTAGACATCCGTGTTCACTGCAGGGGAGTTGGATCCGTTGGCCTTTAAATGTCTCTTCCAACTCAAACAATTATAGTATTCTATGCTATAAATCCCATTGTAAACCCACTACAAAAATCTCTGCAGACTAGACACTGGTACACAGGATGGAATGTACTGATACTTACATAAGCACTGCACAGACAATGTCCTCACTTGGACTGTGCTGAGCGTGGTAGTCTTCCATCATCACTATTCAATATACAGAACAGACAAGAGAGTTATAGCTTCCTTTAAAAGATAGTCTTACTCCTCTCCCACAAAATGGCACTAATACAAAATAATCCAACGTTTAATTTATTAATGTGGAATGAGAGATGAGATTTGTTCTTCATCATCATTATTTATAGCTTTACTAACACATCCAGTGTTATACAAAAGGGCAATGTATCCCAAGTGAGCTTCAGCCAGACCTTGCACAGCACTCCCCTAACAACAGATTAAACAAAATAAGAAAATGAAATCCTGACTTTTAGCCTGTGTGTTTCCATAAAGAATTAACTAAATAAGTTTAATATTTATATATCTGAAGAGAGACAAATTGTTTTTAATGGTTCCTCTTTGTTTACGTCTAGGTATTACAATTGTTTTTTAACTGTTAGCTTATATTTCAAATATCCTTGAAATACTGTTATCACGGATTAGAAATGTTAAGTAGTAAAAACTTGAAAACCAAGTCCATGCTGGGAAAATGGGAAGCTACCTAATGAAGCTGGGATCTTACCTGTCAATAGAAGTACAGTTGGTATCAACTAAGCAACATCACGCTTCTGAGGCACAGAAATCGCATTGGATCCATTTTCAGATGGGCAATGGACCTGAGAATGAAGTCACCATCTGAGAATTACAGATGGAAACTGCCTTTCAGTACGCAAGATTCTTCCAGAAACCTCCCTTCCTTCTCCTTCCTCATTCCTTGTCCACTCACCCATTAAGAAAGCTGCATAGCCAGAAAGAATGGGGTAACATAGGTGACGGAGATCCGCAGAACCAAGCATGTGTAAGTACACATACATCTCAAAATTTGACTCTCATTTGCAACAACCGCCCTCTTTCATGAATCCTGAAAGGGAAGAACCCTTTCTAAGCCTCTTGTCAAGCCCATGGTAATACGACAAAGGATTCCGCCATGCTGCCGGAGCAAGGAAAGGAGCTGCATCCAACCAAAATTCAAGCCTCCTCAAGGGACTCGCTGAATTACACCTAAAATTCTCCTCCTGAGCACCTGCTATCCTAACAACTACTGAAGAGAGCAGAGGCTTCCTTTGTTTGCTGCCCTGTATTTAACATTCAGTTAATTGGCCTTAAGGAAACAGCATTCTCTAAGGCTGAGACTCTCAAAAGCATGGTTCTTACAAACACATATGGAAGTGGAACTTAGGAGTTACATTTTTTGCAAATGCAGATTAAGATCACAACTCAAACAGTACTGTGGTAGTGCATTGTGGTGCTTTATTAGTGTTAGACATGCAATATTGTTTTAATGGACAGAAATTAAAATACTGAGATAACATTGTAATCAAATTAAAGAGCTGAAGTTGCAATAATGAAACAAAAATAAAGTTTTTTCATGCATCCTAGGTTTACAGTTCTCACATGTGCATATAGTTGTGATTCTGTACCATTATTAAATGTAGACAAAGTACCATTGATTGCACAAGACAAAATTAACCCCTAAGGTAGAATCTTTTACAGACTTCCTATATAACCTGGATCTTCGGCTTTTTACAGCATATCGTAACACAAGACACCTGGAAGCTTCTAAGATGAATAGGAATGGCTCTATCACTTGTAATATACAGTGGCTGCTGAACAAATTGTGAAAGGCAAAGTAAATGCTCTCTATGCTATAGGAGGTTGTGACTTTTTCCAACAGAAACAAATCTCAAAACCCTTCATAAACAGATTAAAGTGCTACCTATTGCATATTAAATACTTCCAGTGCCTGTATGCAGATTTAGAAGTTATAAATTCCTGAAAATAGTGTCTCAAACTGAAGGTGCTGACAGACCCTTACATCTAGCATCATGAATGCAGCAGCACTATTATCCTTCATCACGGACTTCAAAGAGAGGAAGTTAGGTAACATGCTTCACATATCACCATTTTAAAATCACAGAGCTAACAACTCTATCATATCAGCAACAGTAATGGATACATAAACAGCAAAAAAGCATACTTTACATACTTAATATAGGACAATATTTTTTCTTTAAAGCTGGAAGTGTAAATAAGCCTCCAGTGCAGCAGTAAACATATTAAGACAACAGTTGTTTTTAGATGCATCTAAGAAAGGGCATCCTCTAGAAAAAGAAATGCAGACTAGTACCTAATGAGCCTGAGTTTCATTAGGTCCCCACATCATAAAGCCTTTCTAAATGCAAGGCAACATTTTCACAGCTGGAAAGTTACAAATAGTTCTTGATACAGAGCCAACAGCAATAAATGTAGCTATGTATAATCTAGGGAGAATGCTACATTCATTAGTAGGTGGAAAACCAAGCTAAACATAAAATACAGCAGCACGAGGTAACATATATAAATATTAAACATCCTTCCAGGATGGTAGAAAGTAAATGTTACTTACAAAACTAAAATACAGCCTTGATATTTGTTCTCTGAAGTAAGGAAAGTACATTGCTATAAGCAGAGATGTTTGAAAGGAGAATTTTCCAGTACAGGGTGTGCACGGATGAACTTTCATTCTTACTTTTGACAGAAGAGACCAAAATAATGTGCCCCAAGTTCTCATCCCTACATTTCAGAGGCCAAGAAAGACTAATTGTAAGTGGCAAGTGATTATAATTTTTAAATGATCTGTCGGAGAATTTACAATTTTGTCCTACTGGAGAAACAGAACTTACTTTGTTTTCAGCATATAAATCACTCCGTATGAAATGTTTTCATTTGAAAGCTGCATGCTCCATCAAATACAGGTGGGATGAAGGTGCATTTCAAAAACAGTCTCAAAAATGTAGAAAAATGTTAAAATTTTCATTTTAAACAGAAAATGACAGGTGTGCAATTTTTCCAAAATTGCCCCAGAAGAGCATATATCTTTAGCCATAAGAACTCCATATAAAAATTCAGAGTTGAAATTCCCGTCCCTTCTGGTAACTTTACCCTTTCCTAAATTGCATTTGTCGTTCTCCTCTCTTTCTTGATACACTGCTGGAAACAAAAGGTGCATTTATTCCCTCACAGATCAGATAAAGACGAGATAGCGCATTCAAAGCTTCACTAAATTTCTTCACTAATGCACAAAAATTGATCTTTTCGCTACCTTTAATCTGCTTATCGTTGTCGGTATGCAAATATGTCAAATGATCTGCTTTTAGTCAATTATGCAGTTTGATATTCTACATTTACATTCTAAAAGGAGTGATTTCAGAGGTGCTAAATATAGTAGAGTTTCATTTTAATAATTATAAGTTGGCTTGCAAGTGAAAAGTCATTGGAGTGTATTTACTTGCTATACCCCACTGGTGTGTATGGTTTAATCATCGTGGGTACTACACACTGCCTCACGTGTACCAGTCAGTTTGAAAATGACTGCTGAATTCAAAACAATTGCACAACTCCTCCCCGTTAACAATATGAGAAAACCACTTGCCTTAGCCAAACATTGAAAAATGTTCAAGAACTTGCATGGAAATACTGAGTATCTGAAATACATCTTGGTGTAATTAGGAAATAAAAATGAGTGCAAAACCTAACTTCCAACAGTAAATGTATCATAACTTGTATATAACCTTTGGCACTTCGAATATATTACAGCAAATTTACAGTCATACAGACCTTAAGTGGGTCAGAAAGACATTCACGTGGTTTACAAGGTACAGAACTTGATAAATCTTTTGGCTGTCAATAGAGAAATCACTTGATGAAGTGGGCCTGTTTCTTTGTCTCAGATGACTGAGGCTTCATCCAGGCAAAATGACCTACACTGGTGGATCCCAACACAGGGCTGAGAATGCTCAAACTGCATGAATTTTAACATTAGGGGTTTGGGAGATAGCTCCTAAAAATGGGAGAAAATAAAAAAAATGAGCGCGAAAAGAAGGAGAAAAGAATAAAAAGTAAGAAAATGAAATGTGGGAATGATTGTACCAAATTATCTTTTGTCTAAGAAATATATTCCTTTGCTGTCATATAAAGCTAACATTGTCAAAAGTATTCAGACAGTAGATCCATTTCATCTCTTCCAGATAATAGTTATTTAAGATAATCTTTGTGGCTTTAAAAACAAAAAAACAGATTTTTTGCAGCATGAAAAAAAAGAGGAATGTTACGCTTTTTTCTTTCTCAAAACAGCTATTACTGTTGTTATGTAAGAAAACAGATCAGGCGTAGAAAGAAGAGGTGAAAAGACAGTCATTCTTTTAAAATCCAAATCTAAAATATTATCTGTACCTTTTTTTTTGTTGTTCTACTAGTTTCTTACTGTTTCACAGCAATAGACAATCCAACTGAGGCTCTTATGAAGGAAATTAAAATCTACCTACAATAATATTGTAAGGATTCTTCTCCTACACTATTTTGCCTTAATAAGTTCATCACCGTATTTAGCCATTTTATTGAATAACAGATACCCTTTTCATCTGTCATCTTACAATTATGAAATGATCAGGAAGACATGTACAACATTCTTTCATTTGCCTCAATGAGAACTGAAAGCACTTATAAAGAATACAGACCTTTCTAAAAAAATAAAACTAAATTGAACCTCTTCCCCTAGACATGTTTCAGCAACACAGCCCATTTCTAAAGGCTTATATTTTGTTCTCATAAGTTTAAAAAAACCTAGGAGATATAGATCACGTTAAAGTCAACCTTAAATTCAGTCAGTTCTACATTTTCAGAATTACCATGTCTTTTTAATTCAGTCTGTTCATCTCTCATATACTTTTACTGTAGCAGACCTTGGCTGAACAAAGTACTCTTACCTTATTCCAACTTTTCTTCCATCCTACTTCTGACTCTATTAACACTGTTCAAAGTACTTTAATGTATAAAAAAAGCATGCAATAACTTCATACAAAAAGATCTGCAAAATAATCCCATGTAATGAGTTCGCCACCAAAGTTCAATCATTATACACAAAAAATCTGCATTTAAGTGTAAATTAACTCATTCCCACATGTGCCATTAGTGAAATGGCATGGTATTTTTCACATTGCCATACAAAAGCATACTGCATACAGTACAGCATTTACTCTGTAAAGATTGTGCATCACTGTTTTCCTCTGTGTGTAAAACAAACTGCATTCCATTGCAACAAGCCACGCTTAGATTCTACACTGGCTTGAAAACAGTGGCCTTAATGGCATGCCATAATACCAGAATTGACATATTTGCATAATATTAATTATCAGTCAAGAAAACATTCAAAAAAGCACAGGGTATCCCAGCTGATGCTGCATGGACAGTGTGGACACAGACACTGCATTCATGTGTGTTATTTACTCTACAGTAAATATGCTGCAGCTAAAGTTGTTTTCAAAAAAGGAAAAATAAGCAAACTTGTTCAGCTAACCCAATGAAGTACCATTTTGGCAGTACCTGCAAGTGTTTGGAATTAAAACCAAAAATCAAATAACAACACAAAAAATTTCGCCACAGTCCCATTCCTTCCAATGTCTGGAATTTTTTTAGAACAAAAAGGAATGAAAAGAAGTCAAAACGTTGAAATGTTATTTCCTTCCACTACCGTACTCAGCAGAAAGTCCCACCAAGTGTCACCATCTTAGCTTTTGGAGAACTTGCCAGCCTTTCGAGAAGGTTCATATGGCACTCTGAGAATACTGGGTGTTTCTTCCATCACTCGTACCAGAAGATTATCAATGTAATCCTCCAGTTCACGAATATGGCTGTCCTTCTTCTTAAGCTGCTCTTTATGTTTCAGCAGCTCTTGTAAAACCTCTTCGTAGGTGAGGTTCCGGTATCCTGCAGTGGCATCAAAAGGATTTCCATCCTACAGGTAGGAAAAAATAACAAAAATAAACAGGTAGGAAAACAAACAAAAGAAAAGGAAACAAAACCCACCAGATTTAATTAATCAGTTTTCTGAACCGAACAGGTTGGCAGGTTGCTTTTCATATATTTCTCGTGTACACCTCCGACACAGGACATTTTTCTTATATTTTATTCCTTCTCTCTTCACTCTAGAGCTTTTCCCTCCAATATCCCTCCCGGAGCAAACAGCTGGCGATACGTTGCCCAGTTTGAAATGTTTCCCACACTAACACATCAGAAAAAAAAAACGCTGTTCTCAGAAAGACGTGCACACATTTTGTGAACATCTGAGCAGTAACCCCAGCAAACTGTTAGTGGGACCTTTTGGGAAACCCACAATAAGGTAACATTAATTACAGCAGAAAAAGAGCCCTGAGAATTCCGGCCCTACCGTAACTTTCCTGAGTTCTCATCTTTAGAGAATATTATAGCAAAACATTTACTTAGCTTTAAATGACATCAGCCCTCATCTGTCTTTCATATTCTATTTTTAGTCACCAGCAGCTTGCCAGGCCTTGGTCTCTGAAATATACATTACAGCTTCCAATTTTACATTTCAGGTGAAGTTAAGAAGACCAGAGTACTTAAGGCAGAAATGTGTACTGCTAGAACACCTTGCTGCGTTGCTGCCTACAAAGCAGAAAGGGCACAGAAAGCAGCAGAGGAAACAGCAGTGTTTTGCTATTGATTTCTGATGACTGTGGATGCAGTTATCACCAAAGATGGGCAAATTGGTCCCTGTAAGAAAGGTCAGGAGGCGAACCAAAACACTATAATGTCCTATTCTATGTCAAGAAGATACAGCTGAGATCTTCAGTAACCAGATAATGAAATATTTGGCAATTTATAATCTAGAAAAAGATTGCTTCTTCCCATACAGCTCCATACTGACACGTTGGCATGTCAAATCATGAACATATGCAGGTGCCCAGAGTTTTCAGTAAAGCCTTGCAAGAAAAGACGGAGCACTGCAAACATGCTGAAGTACCACAGATCAATCAGTCACTCTCCATCAATTAGATTTTAATAGCAGCTCTTCAAATTAGGTGCTTTTAAGGATTTCTCACTGCATTCAAGATGTTTCATAGCACATTCATGTACGTGTATTTAGTATTTTGAACTTCTATTATCAAGTGACAGCATTTGACGCGATCAATAAGTGCCATTTTATAAAAATGCTCACCTTGATGAAATCCATAAATTGGTTACTAATTGATTTCCAACAAGTAGAGAAGAGGAAATAACTTTACTTTGTGGTCATTCTATTTTTAGCACATTTTCTTCCATAAGAAGGAAGCTGAATTTTATCTTCAAAGAATTAGGGATTTAGGGTTGTTTTTTTTTTACACACTAGAAAATAAATTAAGACTTCAATGCATGAAATACAGAGTTTGCTTAATTTTCTGATTTGGCAAAGGAAGAGGAAAGAATATGCAATGATGTTTTTAATCATTATATATAGTTTACTGGAAAATCATGTACAATACATATGCTTTAAAGATGTTTTGCCACACATATGCTCGCTACTTCCGTGTGATCTTCTGTGTGAATAACTTATCAAATTAAACACACAAGAAAATTCTACAATGCTTTTAGTATTTAGAAATAGATACTGCTAAAGGAAGGAAGATTTTAAATGTCCAGTTTGAGTAAAGGGTACTTAAATGCCTATATACTTACAGAAACAGATACTAAAAATGTAATATAATACATTAATCTTATGGTAAAGTGTTAAAGAACACGTTGCAAATAATGAGTTTGCAAAGGAGTATTGCCTCAGCTGTAAGACCCTGTTGGGGCACAGACTGACAACCAGAGGAGATGGAGGAAGAGGAGTCAGACAAAGCGATGGCCTGGCAATCTCTGATCATCTCCATATTTAATGAGGAATTCTACTCTGGGAATATAATCTATACTCTTTTCACATCTTTTGTCCTACTTACTTCATCCTCCTTTCAGTTCTTAATTAGGCCTTGAAGAGCTCATGCTGCCCTTTCAACTGGCTACTGCTCCCATTTAAGCAGTGCTGTCAGAGACAGGTGTTGGCACCAGAGTGGGAGACACACAAACATAATTACTCAATGCGATGCGCAAGGAAGACATGCAATGAATTGGTGAGGCCTATTATTGCAGAACCTAACAATAAATTACTTCAAACACCTCAGAAAGCAAACTGGAGTATTTAAAAAAAAATTTTCAAATGGTTTCATTCAAAACTACGGTTGTGATATATTTTCTTCTCCTAATTTGTATTTTGTATGAAATGAGCACCACCTCATAATCCTGCAGCTGACATTTAGAATAGCTGCTATTCCAAAAGAAAAATCATCAAGGATTTCTTTTATCACCTTTAAATCCTTTAAATAAAACAACTCACATATTACTTCTTAAAAGAATTATAAATGCGCTTTTACCAGCAATAAATTACACAATTTCCAGTAGCACATTTGCAAGCACGCAGAAACTGTAATTACGGTTACTTTACAGACAATAGCTGCAAAGTTAAATCACTTTTTTTGATGTTGTGTTTTGTCAGAGATTAAGTAACCGCCTGGTAGAATTTAGTTTACTATCTGATCAAAGGCAGCATTCATACACGCTGACATCTCCCACCAGTTCCTTGCATTAAAAAAAACTTGGGTGTTTATAATAACATCAAATATTATTAAAAGACATTTACATAAACCAGCAAAAGCAAACAGTACAAAGTCTTATTTCCCTGTGAAACTTGTTTTCTATGTATTGTAAAGATTGAAAACAAACCCACTTTTAAAGATTTGATCTATTCACAGAATAAATTTGAGTAAGACCACATTTTCTTCCAAACAAAGATGCTGCATAGTCCATCTGCGGAGTTTGCTTTGTCTTTTCTTCCTAGTACACAGTTTTAGGTACTCTTACAATAAAAGAGTATTTTGAATAACAACTTTTAGTATTTATTTCTATTTTAAGTGTTTTCTGCAAGGCTGCTCATTTATTATTTTTATGATGAATCCTGCCATGTATCAGCTCATTACTTCCATTTGGATTGGCCATCTAAAAACAGTCCTCCAATCTCAAAGCCTGGCAATAGAAAACACCTGTGATGATGGCTAATGGACAGCTGCCTAATGCAGGGCTCTCATCTGACTGCATTTCTCTACAGCTATCTATATAGCTATCTGAGCTATACTTCAGTGTTTCTTATTGCTCTCCCTGTATAGATCTAATTTTCCCTTTCTTTTCCACATTGTAATATTAAAGGTTATCCAAACATTTTGCACATTGAGTACAAAACTCTTCTTTATTTACAAGTTTGTTTCAGTTTTCTTATTTTCCAATTAGATTTTCTGGAAATATGAATAGAAAGCAAGATAAAATCACAGAATCATAGAATGGCTTGGATTGGAAGGGACTTCCAGGATCATCACATTCCAACCACCCTGCAACAGGCAGGGCTGCCAACCTCTACACCTAAAACTAGACCAGGCTGCCCAGGGCCCCATCCAATCTGGCCTTGAACACCTCCAGAGACAAAACAAACAAGCAACAAGCATTTCTTTATAAGAAGTTAAAAAAGAATCCTAGCTTATATTGTACTGGGCACCAGTTGGTATTTCACAGAATCACAGAATCACAGAACTGTAGGGGTTGGAAGGGACCTCCTGAGATCATCGAGTCCAACCCCCCTGCCAAAGCAGGTTCCCTACACCAGGTAGCACAGGTAGGCTGATAGCTTTCCATAACACTTCACAACTCACCATTGTTTTCCTGAGGTCCTCAGTGCCAGAAGGATTCACGTTAAAACTGCGGAGGAAAAACAAACAAACATCAACTGTGCACACATATTTGACCAAAACTTCTACTAGAAGTTACTACCGAACTGAGGGAACTAGCTGCACAAGGTATTTATCATGACTTTTTTTCCTGACTTGTCAGACTTTGAATAACGAGGACGATATTTGAAATTAGTGGAAATTTTCGTATACTCTCCGTCCACAATTTTTGATATCCTCCTGTCATAAAATCAGAGTAAGCAGCGTAAAGATGTTACAGATTGGGCTCCTCCAGCAATTTGATTATTTCTAGATGTATTTTATACTTCTAAGTATAAAAGAAATACTTCATATGAATTATTCTGGGAATAGATTCTGGGATGAGGTAGTTAAAATAAAAACACAACAAGAAAAAGGCTAACATTCATTGCCAACTTTCATGGAAGCTGCCAAAGGAAAAATTCTCTCCTTTGAGAAATTCCACTGAGGTCACCAGGTTCAGTTAGAACTAAAAAGTTATCTTGTATTAACCACGTTTGCTTTATGCTTATAATTGAGTTAATAAACTATTATTTTATAAACTCAGTGATTATCCCACGTATTTGGAAAGCAAAGCTATTTCATGATTGTGTTGTGTGAAGATAATTTTCGTCCTCAACTGCAAAAATGGCAGTAGATATTGATAAAAACAGCCATTGTCAAAGTGTCAGACCCAAGAAACAGACACTGTCCATGGAAGTTGATGTAATTATTTGCAAGTCTCCTCAAAAAACACTGCTGCCATGTCTCATGTATTTGCTATAGCAAATTTTGAGAGAAAATTAAGTTTTAGAGAGAATGCGCTCAGAATTTGGATATGATTCACCAATAATACTTCCCTGGTAGCACCATAGTAGGTGTCATTCTTTCACATCACAAAACTTACCATTTACTCAAGTTGCACGTATTGGCTGTCAAAGACAATCTCTGCTGAGAGAGCTTCAAGAAAACAGATCTGTGCCTGGCTGCACCAAACTGGTAACAAGCTCCTACGAATGCTATGACAGGCATTCAGAAGTTCATTTCTTTCCTATTTTTCAGGCTAGAGAATCTCATCGGCCTAAAACTAATGACTGATTCTATAGCCAACAAGCTGATACATGAATAAAAACAAATTAATAAAAAAATACTGCAATCTATGCTTGAAAGAATAATCTGGAAAGCACCAATTGTACACTTTTTTTGTTTTCAAATTTTAAAGTTGGCTTGAAGTAAAAGGCACGTGTCTTGTGTCCATCACTCTTTGATAACCGAAATTATAAGCCACACATTTCACAGCGTAAAAATGGAAGACATGACATACAAACTGGTGTTTTATTATTATTGTGTCCTTTTATTTTGTTTCAAAAATAGTCTTTTGCTTGTATACAGAAGTCCAGAGAACCCTCTGCTAGACTGAGGACACTAGAGGAAGATTGGATTACATGACCAGTCACAACTAGAAATAAGAAGGCATCTGAAGACTCAAGGTCTGGCTAACTCCCATTGTACCTGTTTGTAACAGCGATCTGAAGCACTCTGCCTGGAGTTTGCTGGAGAATAGTTTTGAATGAGGGGCTGCATTCATCGGGTTTTGTCTAAAAAGCAAAAGGCAGGAACCCTCCCTCACGGTCTGCATTTTAGTTTCACACTGATGTGTCAAACACATGATGAACTTGCTTCATTCATGGCTGCCTTTTGTGATCCGAGAAAAAAAAAAAAAGAGTTAACTGAACTGGATCAAATTAGCTTGGTGAAAACCAAGAATGTCTCTATTTAACGAAGTGTGGCGTTAATTTGGGATATCTTTCTTTTGGGACTGTTTCCTCATGTTAGACAAGATATAGAATAATACGGCCTGACTGCTCAACTGAGTGAGCTTCTGAAAGGTTAAAAAAGCAAAATCTTTCATTGCGCTGAATGACTTTCTGTGCAATAAGTTCTAGGACTCCCTTACACAGCAGCTGCTTAAAAGAAAAGCTCTGACTATGAAAAGTTACATTTGAAAATTAGAAATATAAATCACTAGCAATATGGATTAATCTTTTTTTCATCTAAAAACTCAGCAGTCACTTCTGTAACATTGTGGACGCTGTAACTGCAATTACAAAAGAGCACATCTGCGTATTTCACATGAAGTAATCTGAATATCCTTGCAAAAAAAAAACCCCAAAAAACTATTGAATGAAATATTCACCAATAAAAACCCCAACCCTACGAATACTCATATTTTAGAGAGATATGAAGAAATATACTGCTTCTCAGTGAGGCAGGAAGAAACAGGTGCTGGGATTGCATACAGCATGTTAAAGTCAGCCTGTCCAACCAACCAACGTGGGAGCTCTGCGGCCCCGCCGAGCCTTGCAGGGTTTCCTGCCAGCTCCTCCAGCTCGAGGTGAACGTGAGCCGTTGCAGACTCTCCCAGCTGCACCCATAACTCACTGTCCAAGAGCCCTGTAATACCTTGAAAGAGCATACTGTAAAATTATGAATGCATGCAGTTGGGGGAGTTGCAGATACTGTGTATTGAAATTAATGAGTAGGGTTTGTTGCTTTTGTTATTTTTTTTAATTTAAATTTCATCGCAACAATACATCCCTGATGTTATTGCTTGACTTGATCATTTGATTACTTACACAGATTACAGAAAACACACCTCCAGCACTACAGAACATGAACTGCACAAACGTGGTGCTCAGGGACATGATTTAGCGGAGAGTTGTTAGAGTTAGGGTAGTTTGGTTAGGCTGTGGATGGACTTGTGATAATCTTTAAGGTCTTTTCCAACCTGAGCAATTCTATGATTCTGTGATTCTTCCAGGAGCCCTTTTCTTGACTCCATAAGAGCATTCTGAATTTATCAATCTAAGCAGCCATGTAAAATCATGTCATTTTTTAACTGTGTTACAATCCCAGCACATAGCCTAGTTATAGGCCTGTCTCTGTTTTTTCCCCAGGGCTTGATAAATTGGCAAGAAACTTTTGCTATGGAAGCATAAAAATATGTTCACAGCTTGAGAAAAAAAATTCTTTTTGTTTTTAGAGAGCAGTTCACTGTAAAAGTGACTGTAAAAATCTGGCATCGCGGGACTTTATAATTACTGTTTCTCAATTATGCCCGAACTAAACTCGCTCAGTGTACAATTGAAAAGATGTTTCTTTTCTAACAAACAGACATTCTGCCAACTGCCCCTGAGAACTGAAGTCCAACTGGGTTTCTCTGGCTCATGCATCCTAATTAACGCTGTATAACTCCCAGGTGTTACATCCGACCCTAGTGCCTGCTCACTGACTGTGTCAGCCAACCTACACAAACTGGCTTGTCCTCTCCTCTTCCTGCTCACTGAGAAGAGTTTGTCCACCTTCCTACTACAATTTCCTTAATCAACTCAAGGAATCCAGTGACCTTCCGTCTGTTCTACTAATCCAAACAGGTTGGGAAACCTTTCTCCCTCCCTACTGTTGCCCATAACCACTCTCGTGTGCCTCTCGGTCATGTCCCAAGTCCCAAAAGCTCTGTGGATCTTCTCTTTCAGCTAATAAACTTCATTCACTCTGAGAACCTTTAAGAAATTCAGGAACTAATACAAGGAGGTAAACCACATCAGCAAGCCTGAGGTTGGAAAAACAAACTGCACTGAGATCATAAGGTGGTTGACCAAGTGAGCCACTCAGCTTTTGCATACCCTCTAAGCAACCAGAGGTGGAACAGACTTACCTGGTCTAGCACAGAAGTTAGTCGTGCCCCCATTTCACTCATCTGGGAATCCAATTATTTTCCTTAAGAGTTCCTTCATATCAGATGTTTTCACCAAACTAAATCCTATCCATTTTTTTTTTAATTACAATTGTTTCTTTACATTTTTCACTGAACAGGAAAAGCTCGTTAGAATTTCTGGGGTTTACTAGCTTGGATTTCAACTTTAGTACGTGAGATGAGAATGCTTCCCTGCTACCATGTTGCTGGGGGAATAAAAGCAATGGGAAATACATCTAGTATAAAATTATATTGGGGACAGACATTATAACTGATTCTGTACAGCGTTTTGGATGACGACTTCATTACTATAACAACTATATTGTTTTCTACTTTCTTGTCTTTTCCTTAGTTAAATGCATTTCATTAGAACAATAAGAAGCTCTCACACTTCTTTCCTAACACTGACTTTATGAGGCAGTTACATTCCTAGCTGATTATCTGCAGTTTGTGTAGAAACGTCAGTGTAGTGGAAACACACCAGAAATGGTGTGCAGGGAAGCAGCTCAGGTGCCAAGGTGAAGCACTACAGCACTGAGCACTGGGCTGGTAAATCGCCATCTGAGTTACCTTTTTTTAAGATTGAATGTAGCTCAAATATCACAAGCACCAGTTTATAACTGGAGTTTGTAATTTTGTCTCCTGTAGCTGAATGGTAGTTAAAAATTCAAACATTGGATCTTGTGGCTGCTTAAATATTTAGCTTCTAAATGCCTAGAAATTAAAACCATGTTTTAAAAAAATCTTTCCTATAACTGATTTATACATTTTTAGTGCCTGAACCATTTACTCTGACAACATAATGAATGGGAGTCAGATTCCACTATGCTGCATGGAAGTCATATTTTCCTAAGGAGCAAAAGCTTTTTACTTATCTTTCATTCCTCACAGTAGTGATACGATCACTGTATTGTATGGTATTACAAATTAAAGCTAAGAAATTTACATTAACATTTAATATTCAAAATACTGAAATTTTCTTTGTTAACTTGACATATTGAGAAAATATCCAGTGTACTAACTTGCTCTTTAATAGAAGCAATACCTGTACAGGTAATGAGCAAAGCTGTACCATGATCATTTTCCATTAGAGTCCAAGAATTCTTTCTCTTCCTAATTCTTGGTCTCTGCACTTGCGATTCTTATTATATTGCTTATGATTTTTTCTTTGGATTATCACAACACACACCAGAAACTTGAAATATTAGGATGCAGTTTAAGTTATTAGCAATCTAATAAAAAAAACAAAAGAAATGAATAAAATTGCATACAGTTAATGAAATTCAGAAACTTATTTTTCTGTGGAATATTATTAGCCTGCTGTGTCTGGCAATGCAGACATCACTTTATACTCTGAGAAGGAATGACTGTCATGTCTGGCAGCTGAGCAAGCATGGAGCAAGCACATTACCATTTATTTCCCAATCAGATTCTGGGGAACATCACTTAAGACACTTCACTACATAAATTGTCCTGCTGTCAAGATGTGTTCCAAGGCCTTCTGGAGTTTGTGTAACCCCATGAGGACACAAAAAGAATATCATTTTGTGTTGCTATCACTCCATTTTCTTAATATTACTATGACGTCCCATGCCAAGAGTTAACTGCACTAAAAACCCCAAACTTTGTAAGATACACTTTTACTGCAAGCCATTTGTTCCCAATCTATACACATTCTTTACACACATGCCTGTCCATGAGCAGACTGCTGCTCTCTGGAGCCCTCCTCGCAGCAGGCTCTGTGAAGATGAGGAAGTCCCAGAAGTCCTGGACAATATGCACTTCCAGGAAGCAGCCTTCCCTCCTGTGCTTCAGGTATATCTCAAATTTAGAGCAGTAAAACACCACAGTGCAAGTATATAGAAGCACAGCAGCTATCAGATATAAAACTTGAATGATTTACAAAAATAATATTTAAAAAAAGCCACATAAAGTTGTTAGGAAGATTTATACTAACTTCACGATGGCCAGCAATGGTAAAGAATCTCTGACAAGACCAACATCACACACAAAGCCAGTGCTTTCCGTAACAGGAATAATTAAACCCATTAACATGCTTATCAATAAATAATGCAATTTTTTATATACTGGCTTTAATCTGTTCTATCATATTAAGCAGCAAGGCGTTAAAAGTCAGTATTCTTCACACTCAAATGCATTATCACTCTGCCTTCTTGTGCACGAGAACAAAAGCGGACAATGAATGAGAGCTGAAGAAAGCAGAAGTGAAGCAAACCTGAAATGTTGAACATTCCTCACTGCATGCACTTAAGAAACTGTTTCTAAGACTAACAGCAACACAAGATGATAGTACTTAAACAATTCAGCTGTAGCACTTTGAAAATGCATTGTTTTGCAATTGAAATGACATGTTTTGAAAGAGTTTTTCTGATGCACTAAATCAATTAAAGACGATACAAGAGCACAACTAACATGATGCAGTCATTCACAAATCTGTGAGGAAACTGAGAAGCAGATATAAAAAGGTATGTTGGATCCCTAGTCTGTGCATACATGTAAATAACTTCATTTTAAAAACTCATGAATTGAGACCCACAGCAGGCTGGGAGCTGGTTCTAAGGTTATTGGAGACAGACCAGGGACCTGGAGGTGTGCAGGGCTGCATTTGTGCGCTATCAGATGGCCAGCCCTCTGCTTCCAAATATTTAAGTATCTTTAAATAATGGAACTTGTAGTTGCACACTGCTGGACGCATTACTCATGTGAGTTCACTCATTATGATGCATCTAGATCCAAAAGTGACCTACACAGTGTGCTCAACTGAACGTTCATGTTCAACAATGTTCATGAACAAAAACAGTTTCATACAAAAGTTAGCATTGTAAAGCATTTGAATATTTCTGCTTTTATTAGGCAGCTGTGCTATGCCTAAAAATCTGATGAATTATTTATCCTCGGGAGACCACTAACAATCCTCTACGCTAAAGGCTGTGCCAGCACCTCTACAAGAAGACTCTACATACAGAGATGTGTGAGCCAACCAAAAAGAACAATGACCCTGAAGTACAACTTTGTATTGAAAATTAAGAAAATGATTTTGAATGCTTAAAGAAATAGCACTATTCTTCGTTCTTAAAAAGAACAACAACAACAAAAAAAATCAGTTTTATATTGCTTCTGGATTTATTAATAAAGAAATTGGATATAACTATTCACTATTGTTTTTAAAGCAAATAGAAACAGCAGCACACTGCCCATTGGGACAGATGATATGCCTCAAAGTCACTCAAGAAAGATTTTACGCCTGATGTGCACCAACAGAAAATTAAAGGCTAAAAATGCTTTGTCATTCAGCAGGAAGAACTTCTAAAACAGCATTCCTAAAACAGACTTAGAATATAATAAGAAGTGATTGATGGTGAAGTCAGCAGTAAAGTAACACTAAGTACTAATATTACTAATTGTAGAAATACTGAGTATTTCTATGATCTCTCTCCAGGAATCGACCGCTCCAATCCCTCCAACCCCCCCCCTCTCAATGTAACTAACAACATGATCATTGATTTGCCACAGCTTCAGAAAAGACTTCTTTATTTTCTCACCACATGGAGTAGTGATCTTCCTAAATCAGATGCTAACAGTCTTAGTAGCACAGTAAGGATCTTTGCATGACTTCTCTTTGTTCTGTAGATTTCTGTCTCCTCTCACATACCAGTATTATATTTGCTTTAATGAATTAATAAATACTAATAGTCTACAGAATAATTAATGAACTGCCGTGCTCTATCAAAATTTTATCTAGTAATGGTCACATATGACTAGAAACACAGGAAGTCAAATTCCAGTGGTGAAATGAAAAAAATCCTTTCATTTCAAGATAAAACAAAATTCTGAGAAGAGCATAGCTCACCTGATGTCATTTTTTGACTAAGAGAGAAATATATGCCAAAATGTCTGAACAGACTTTATTGCTCTAGCAAGGAGAGCAGTGAACTTGCTAGAGATCAACTACATGCAAATAATTCCTTGAAGTTAACATCAGCTTTTCCTTAGGCGCCAGCCAGCCAATACTTGACGTTCATATGAGCATCATTCACATTGGCTACAGTGAATCCAGTAAGATGCGCCAGTTTTCCCTCCACTATTCCATCTCCCATACTTCTTAGTAAGAACATAATACATTTATTGCTTGAACTTGAGAAAAAGTGAAACCAGCATTCGGTAGACAGCACAAGCTTTATTTTACTGCCTTTATCTGATGGAAGTGCTATTTTGTAAGTTATTTTTATTTAATGCATCTCTCTCCACATGTATACATGTATTGATATATATACACACACTCATGTTCTATACATAGGAAACAAGCCATACAGACACACACACATGCACACATATGTAAGATACACATACACACACTACATATAATGTTTTGTAGAGAGCTTGCACCTATCAATCCAGATTCCCAGATCTGGAATTTGATCAGACTAGTAACAACCTGTCAGCTTTAAATATTGGACTATTTGTTTCCCTGTGTCCAGTGCCTAAGATCTTGTTAATTACCTAAACTCCCTTTCTGTAGGTCTTGTTAATTACCCGTCTCCTGTCTCAGTGGACCTTGTTAATAACTTGTCCAATCTCTCTAAAAAGGTCCTAATAACACATTAAAATTAAAGATGCTTTTCTCTTAGCACTTGTCAAGTGGTGTAAATTGAGAAATTTTCACATTGGTTTATTAGCCTACCGTAGTGAATTTTCCTAAACATAAACAATTTCTGAGAAATGATGCATAAGGTTTGGTCACTGCAAATAAAAAGATCTTTGTTTGCAAGGATTACTGTCAATTTCTGTAACTGTGTTCAATACAAAATCCACGTGGCTACTGATTGCAATTTAACCACTTGAAATCCAAGACAACAAAACTAATTGTTAGTGAATGTGTTTAAAGATAATGTTAAGCTCTGCTGAGCAGCTCCCCCAGCCTGCAGTCAGTGATGTTATGAGCTGCAGCTCTGCACATAATTGTTGTTTGGTCAAGATTATCCAACCAAATCAGTTCAGATGGACTTGAGGCAAGACCCAAAGCCCAACAAACTTGCTGAAAAGCTGCTTTACAATGTTATTCACTCTATAGAGATACCAGGATCAAGACATGCATGGCCATGCAGCTAGCAACAGAAGAAACTATATATTTTTCTTCTCATCTTGGAAAGAACTGGGTTTTCTTACCTGTGCATTAAAACACAACCTCACCCTTTTACCTGTTTACAACAATTTGACACTCTGCTTTATCCTACATTTGAGCACTGGAAGAATAATCTCCCACCAGAAAGCTGGGAGCTTTGAATCCCACCAAATCTGATTACAGTGATTAGACAAGCTGCTGCCCACTAAATGTCTCATCTGTCCTTCTGCCACAGCCATTTTGCAGAAAGGAATGCATGTCTACATCTCTGCTGTCTTAATGCTGTCCAGATTCATAACTTCTGCAATTGATAAAAGTGGTCTCTGCCTTGATGGCAAATCTAGAACAACGGTAATACAGCAACAAAAACATTTAAACAAAAACGCATAACCATGAATTCTACTGGTAGTCTTTTGTACATCCACTGATTCCTAACCTAAAATTTGTCACCTTGCTCTAAAGAGCTTATTAGCCAGGCAAAGTCAAACATCACATGTCCTAAAGCAGTTAATCAAACTGACGTTGATAAAAATAATAATTAAAAAAGAAAACAAATCTAGATATGATATAAGTAGCAGTAGGAGCCTCTAATGATGATGCTGACTATAAACACGCTGATTAAAAAAGATGACTGCTGAAATGTTTAGTATTACAAAGACAGGTAAGGTCAGTACATAGATTATATAGATTCCAGCTATGCAGGGAGACAAGAATGCAAAGAAGGGACAAAAGGATCTGAGAGAGAAGAATCATTGAAACTAAATGAGAACAAAAGAGAAAGAAAGGAGGTACAGAGGTGTCTCCAAACTGAGTCCTCCTTCAATTTAAGGTAAACGTATAGTGACGGTTCATAATGACTGGATTACCCTCATTGGATAATTGGATAAACCCTGTGAGATCTTGTTAACTAGGTGACAGAGGAAAAAAAAAACAACAACAAATGAGTCTCCTGTGGCTGATCTGAGGTGTAAATATATATTAAAAGGCTTTTAATTAATCTATTTATACATATTACTGGCCTGGACTGGTTGGTTTAGTGGTTTGGGATGAGGAGTGTTGGGAGTGCGTGGAATTTTCTTGTTTTCTTCCTCCAGTTTGTACTACTAGCCCCATCCAGGTCCCATGGCCTAACCACACATCTTCCTGCTCAGTTTCGCCAGACAGGAATCCATGACTGTTCCATTATTCAAAGCAAGGCATAGCTACACAGGGATAACTGGGAGATGAACTGCAAAGCAAACTCATCATCCACCCAGAACACTGATTTTGGACACACCTTACTAAGACGTGCCGCCTGTTTCACTTGCAAGATGGTATCCATCAAAAAGCTTAACAGCATGCTGAGTAAATAAACAGCAACACAAAATCCAAATTCCCCATGTGTGCTTCCTGCATGCTGAATTTGTTACTCAACCTCATTTATGTTGTGCTCACAGATTTATACAACTCTTTCCTCACAGTATTACTAATTCTAAAAATTAAAAATGGATTCTATTCAACAAATCCTCTGCAGATAAAAGGTAAACTTAAACTGTAAACTTATTAAATATGCACATTTTGAATTAGTTTCTACTTCAAAAGAAAATAATTGTTCAAGATACATATGAAAGAAAGTGAACTTTTTTTTTAAAAAGATACTCATAGACCATAATAGTGGAGGGTAGAAAAGCTTACAACATAAATTATTGCATGATACATACTATTCCAGAGTAGCTGACTTATAAAAATGGTCACAATGTTTTCTACTTTTGGCATTTTTGGAAAGAACAAAAACTTCTGACAAGACAAGTAGCTATGTTTACATAAAAGTCAAGAACTAGTAAAAGAGACTCACACAAAAAGAGGGAACGAAGACCAGAACCCTTTTGAATGGGCACTGTGATGAGCTTTTTAATTACAAAAGAAAGAAAAAACAAGTCCATCGTGATTATTGT
Organism: Tetrao urogallus; assembly: GCF_951394365.1. Classification (NCBI taxonomy): domain Eukaryota; kingdom Metazoa; phylum Chordata; class Aves; order Galliformes; family Phasianidae; genus Tetrao; species Tetrao urogallus. The sequence goes on from NC_136818.1 coordinate 59,032,471, forward strand.
TTAAGATTTATATTTATCAAGATCTGTTGCATTCAAGAACTTCAAAAGATTTCGCTACTGATATCTAGCATCTGCCCGAACACATTTTTTCATTTTAAAAAATATTAAATGCTATGTAATTTTAATTGTTATTTAAATTAGTTCTGCTTAAAGGAGATTATTTAAATGAAAGTTTAACTTCTGACAAACCAAGCTACATCCTAACCTCGCTTTAATCTAGAGAAATCCTTTATTAAACAAATAATATTCTAAGACTCTGGCTGTAAATACGTTATTTAAGACAGTAGAACTGGCTTGACTTGTAGGAGGCACTAAGAGGATGAGTCACTGAAGTCTGTATGAGCCTGTAGACAGCTAATCTTTTTTACAGTTGGCCCATTTCAGTTCATCTAATTCACAACAATTAGTTTTGTTGAGAAAATAATTTGAAGTTTAAAACAGAAGTGCATATATTCTAACTATGAATTAAAAGTTGGGATACAACACGATTGATCTGTTAATTAATTTCTGACATTAACGTACAAAAAATTTAGGAATGTAAATTAATAAAAATAATTATCTGATTAATCATGAACACTGGCTATAGAATATGTAGTGTGTGCATATATATCTGTGTATATAGTCTATCTAGTAAACAAAAACCAAAAGTGAAGTGAATTTTTTTTTAATTTAAGGAAAACAAGTAAACTGTTGATAAGCAAACAAAGATTAAAATAGATTATTTAAATCAAAGTTTCTTATCAACCCCTATAACTCAAGTCATTTTGTTTAGCATATAAACTGCTGCCTGGTGTAAGGTCTTGAATACACATGAACTCAGGAAAGCTACAGTGAGCCAAACGATCCCAGGCATGATAAAGGCCCAGGCAGATGCTCTCATTTAGAAACAGAATGGTCTCCAGTTCTTGTGGTTTAACACACAGAATCTAAACCCATTTTTTCCAAAGCATTTGCGTTCATTACTCAAATCTTTTATTTATTCTGTTCCATCTTACCCTTACAATTAAAACTTTTCCCTTTAAAACCTTGGCTTAGACTGAGGGTAGTGCAATAGCTAGCTATAAGCAAGGTTTTCTGCATATGCAAAATTAAGAAGAGTCACTAATGTACTAATGTACATTACTAATAGTACTAATGTACTAATGTACTAATAAATGTACTAATACATTTACTAATATAAATGCAACTTCTAAATAAAATATAGAACGAAAAAGTTAAATTACATTAAAGGTTCATAAATGTTACTCAGTAATGGATTAACAATGATAAAAATAACTATGAAGCACAAAGACTGTGTCCCTCAACACTTCACATTTTCATTTATATAACATGTTCAAGATAGCAGATCAAAATACAGCCAAAACCTACCTTGAAGATGGCAACATGCTTGTAGGCTTGAAGTTTGCCATGAACGGATTAGTCGACTCGTAATCAAAACTCTCCTGATGAGTTTCACCAAATGCACTCGGTGATTTCAAGTCAGTGGAGCTCTCTGATCCCCCATTGCTAAGTTTATCTGACCTCCTGCTATCTTTTTTGCCAGTCACTCTTTCAAAAAGACTAACTTTCTCTTTTTTCTCTTTTCTAATTTCTTTTTTGATTTCAACAGGTTTGGAAAACAGATTGATGTTTTGATCCCACGTTGCTGGGCTTTCTTCAAATGGATTCTTCTGTCTTGGCAGTGTAGCGAATTTCTGGGGTAACGAAGCACTCACGTTGGTAAATGGGTCATTTTGTGTTTCCGGTGCAGTTTCATCAGCTGTGCTGTCCAGTTGGTTCATTTTAGAAGTATCAACACTTAATGTCCTCCTATGCGGAGATTTTAGACTTCCTGCAAACAATCTGGCATTAGTACATTATTGATGAGATACTACAGCATAGCTTATAATGCACAGATAAACCATTTTAGCTTCAGTATAGAGGGTTTGAAACTGAGTTTCAGTCTGAAACACCCTTGAATAACAAATCTATTTCTAAAATATCAACAGTTCTGGCATTGTCTTTGTGGTATTGAAATGCTTAAGGAAGAAACTACAGCATTTTTTTATTTTCTGTATGAGAACTAGGTTCTATAAGGAATACAGTTGTAGCCAGAAAGTGACAGTAATCTATCGTGTAATAACTTTGAGTGATGCAAAGCACTTTCACTTACTTGCATAAATGAGATTTACAACTTTGATGAGTTTTTAACTTTTTAAAAAAGACTTATTCTTCACACTATATTACTTTGCCTAGAGTTCTCTCTTGAATGCAACGTTTCATTAAAAGATACTCTCAAAATGAGGACATGAGAAAAATTAAAAATTATAATACGTTATGACCAATGTAAGTTATTCCTTACACTCTTAAAGGCATTTATAAGTTACTTCCAACTAATGGAAGAGAAAAAATAGGCCAGCAATAATTCATTATTTTTTGGCCTCATAATTGCTTCATAAACTAAAGAAACAGACTTTCGCCTGCTCTAGAAGCTGGGAATTGTAATTGTAATGGTCGTGATCGAGTAGCGTGAGTTTTACTTACCTCCTTCATCAACTGAACCAAAAGATTCCAGCTGACGCTTGAAAAGATGAGAGTAGCCAACTGTGCTGGATTTTAATTTTTCTGAGGAGACATGGGATCCTGTTAAATCTGACATCGAATGAGCTGAAGATAGCCTCTGAGGTCCCAAAAGGAAAGGCTTTTTTGGTTTTGATTTCATTTGTACTTCACCACTACATAGCTCTACGTTTGCATCAGGTATGTGAGTACTTGGAATGATTGCAGATGATGTATCTGAAAATGTCCCATCATTTTTTCGACCTTTCATTTTGTCTTTTAGTTTAGCAAAAGGGGATTTGGTTTTGTCCTTCATTGACAAATCAAACATACTTGCTGTCATGTTATTCCTCATAAACTGAATATTGACTTTTATTTCTCCTCTGTCTTTGGTTCTTTTCCCTTGTCTGGACTCTAGTTGAAACCACCTTAAATGAGAAAAAGAGCAAGTTAAGTTGTGTTCTCTGGAAGCTAGCAATTAAAATCTAGTTAGTTGATTAACGTCTGGCTATATAATTAAAAATACGAAAGTCAAATTCCCATACTGAAAAACTTCTTGGTCCATACTTGGTTTTGGAAGAGGATACGTGCAATAACTAGGAAGCAGGAAGCTCTCTGCTCTGTTCACTTCAAGAATCCAAGTCAACTCAGTGGAAACTTACTAAACTCCACTGAAGCTAACGGGATCACATCTGCTTACAAAGAAGAATTTGTATCTAATATTTATTACTGAAACAAATAAGGAAATATTCAAGACCTTGGAATGATTCACACCTTACAATCATTTTGGTTTTGCAGCTGTCACAAACACAAGTGGCGGAACAGCATCAGTGTATCCAACACTGCCCTTCATTGTGGGTAACTGGTAGGATTAACTTCAGCAACGTCTCCAGAGGCTTTGGAAACATGATCCAAACCTCCAATTGAAGAGCTCGCTTGTTTCAAAAAATATATGTGTTTCTTCAGTTTCAACAAAGACCTTATCATTAACCAGACACCTGACTACTTGTCCATCTCGCTCCTCTGTCTATTGGATGCACCAGTAGAATTAAGATTCAGTCCCTCCTCCGCAGCCTTACCTAAGTGAATGACTGACCTCCCCACTCATCATGAGTAGTTTCTTCCTATTTCAAAAGGGGCACGAGGGCACATTTCCAATTTTCCAGTTCCACAGAAGTGCTCTAAACACATCTGCGTATGTTCTCATTGCTGTTCCTTCTTTCCTTTTGGAGGACATGAGAGATTTTCTTATACTTCTTCTCACACGTGAAAAATATTAAATGATTTCTTTGGTTGGCATCATTAAGGAAAAGAAATAACAGTACCTCTCAACCTTCCTGAAAAGGTTTGGGAAGGGGAAGACAAGTCATCCAAAGGACAAGTTCCTCCACCTGCCTTGAGGTGATGCTGAATTAGAAGCCCTGGAAAAATCTCTTGTAAATTTTATGAAATTATTAATTTTGAAACTATCTAACAGGCTCTAACTCATAATGCTAAGTTAGCTCTCTAAGTTAGATGAGTAAAAAGACTCAGCTAAATATCAAGTAGCAACACTCTCCTACTGCTTTACCACTCCTGGGAACACACTGTCAGTAGAAATGCATGCACGCACACCAACACAAGCGTACATTATCATGATGAAGTAACTTTTGAACTGGAGACTAAGAAATGAAATTGCCTATCAACACAGACGCAAAATTGATTATGCAGTTATACATACATTATTCAGTACTGTCAAATACACAAAACAAGGTCAGGGAAGGAGAAAAATAGCCCTCAATTTCCTTTCAGATTTCATAAATATATTTAAAGGTGACAGAAGAAATCAAGTTTTCAGGGAGACATACTATTTTTTTGAGTTGACAAAGGTGACCTTCCAAAGAAACAATGAAAGGATAAAGAGTATTGTGACTTTGTTGCCTTGTGATATCCCAGAAGTTTTATATGCCACTCTAAAGCAGAACAATTAAGAAATAACAGAAAGTCTCTGTCCTGACACTGACACCAGATCAAGAGATCAAGAAGTTCAAAAAAGTAGGACATCAATGAAGGACAATTCAACTTTTAGGGAGACAGTTTTCCTTCTGTTGTGAGATAACTTCATTTATGTGTTTTATATGAAATGCAAAAACTGAATGTTAAGTGTCTAAAGAAGACAGGATTATTTTTCATTTTACTTACTAAGATTTCACTCCTCTGTAACTGATTCCAGAAACTCCTCAATTCATCTACAGTCTTCAAAGGAAACATACACAACAGAAACGAGAGTAAATCTTTTTTTTACAATATCACAGAAAAAAAGAAAAAAAAAAAAAAGAAAAAAAAAAAGGAAAGACAACTTAGACTACTTTGTTTAAAAGAAAATATGTTCTTATATACTCTTAAAAAATAATAGCAATGAAATGAAAAAGACCCACAAGCATAACAAGCAAGCCCTTCCTTATAACCTTCCAAATGTCTGGTCTGTGTGAAAAGAAACAAACAAACAAGAAAACCAAAAAACAAGTGCTGTGCAGGATGGCTTACGCAGTCTCTAAATATAAATATATATAAGGCTTACGGGTGTTTTAGAAGGCTTAACAGGCAGAGAGGACTTCATTTTTTGACATTCGAATTTATGAGCTCACTCTGCAATGTAAGGAAACGTATTCCCTTTCCCTCCTCTCATTCTTTTACGCATTCATACTGTATTTCTGATAAGATTCATGAATTTTCATGTTTCTAGTTAGGAATTACTGAAACTTCAAACTGATGTTTGACACTGTTTAACTTGATTTAGAACAACATCAACAGCTTCTTAAGATTTTGCTATGTTGAAGAAAGCCTTTACATTTAAAACTAAATTTAACCCAATTATTCGCATTCTTATCATGAATTAACAACTCTGTTACTACCAAGACTTCCTTGTTAATGATGTATCCACACATGCTATTTTGATATTTACCAGGTCTGTACAACTTCCATACACAACCACTACACTGCCTACTGTGGTTTGTACATCTATTTTCCAAGCTGGCTCTGAAGGACTTCACACCAAGGTAAGTTCAGCTGGGAAAACAAAGTAACTCTTCTCACTTTAATAAGACAGGGGAGACGCGTAAGGGACCACATTCTACACTACTTCTGATCCCAACAGAATTTAATCACAAACTCTTCAGCAAAATTCCTCTGGACTTCAGTGGAATTTCTATTTGAAGAATGATTGCTGGGTCAGGTCTTTGTATAAAACACATATATTTAATCGTTATAGGCATGTAAAGGAGGTGAGGTTTCTTTGTCACGTTTGAGATTTTATCTTGAATCATGAAGGGCCCATATGCTTCTGCTCATACAAGACAATATGAGAAGCACTCTCAATGATTTTCTTCAAATTCAACAACAAATAATTATTACTTTTTTTTTTTTTTTTTTAAGAGATGAGAACAAATGCAAGGAATGCATTTGTGTGGAGCTGCACATGAGTAACAGAGTCTGTAAATGTTTCTTATTAGAATCCGTTTCTACAACACATGGGCGTGAGCAACAAATAGAACAACAGTACTGTACATAATAGAAAAAGAATTGGAAAATGAGGTCCACTGTTTTCAGATAACATTTGGGTCCCAAAATACTAAATTCCACTATACCATTGCCAATTTGAAAAATTGTAATGTATTATAAAAGCCAATAAAACTTGCTATTTTGGTTTTGTTTACAGTACTTTTAGCCACAATAAATACTCCATTTGTCAGGCTGCCATAAGCTTATTCTATAGAAAGCCTGCACAAAGTAGGAAAATAGCCAATAACACATGAAAAAAAAAAACAGGGTGGCTTTTATGAGAGCAGATGCCCTTTTATTTAATAACCAAATATTACATCCAGTCTTGCAGACAGTCTTTATTTAAACAGACTTTGTACAAAGTCTGGCAAATTTTCCTAACTTCAAAGGGAGCCCTATTGCCTTCTGAATCACATTCGTACTGCTTGCTATCACCTTCCAGTGTTCTGTAGGACAACGTCCATACACCCTCTATTTTCTACTTTTTCCCTATGGTTTCCATTAGAACAACCGCTGCTTCTTTTTCTCATATGGCTTTGAGTGTGCTAATGGGCTTTCCCTCTCTCGCACAGGTTTCTGATTATTTTTATTTTGTAAGCATAATACAGACTCACTCTGCATGCTGGCAGGACCTTCTGATTCAGTTTCCTTGCCAATGCCGAAGAGGTGAACTAACAGAAGAATTTTCTCCCTCATTTCACAGCTTCTCAAATACAATCTTCTGCCTTCGCTCTGTAAACACCTATTGAGTTGATCTAATTGCATTTTGCTGAAATTTTTAGGTTACACTCAAAGATTTCTTGCAAAATCCTGATTTTAATTCCTAAGTCACCGAATGAACTCTGCGAAAAGCCAAGCAACCAGAGCACCTACAAGATTGCTAGCTTTGATATTATAGCTAAAACCAGAAGCCTGATCTGCTAAGGAATTCTGCTGCACCATTACAAGGAGGTCAGCAGGTACTTATAAAATCAGCCCTAAAACAATCACCCAAATCCCAATGAGTGGAGATGACCATCAGCTGCCTTGAGAAAGAACTGCTGCTTTATGTTAGATTATGTATGCTCAGGTTGGGTACGCTGAAGAGACTACACAAAATCCTACTAACACAAATGTTAGATTCATCCAGCTAATGGGTAAAAGAAACAACATTCCAAGCCAAGAATCATCTAACATACTCATTAGCAGCAAATTAATATAAATAAAAAATTCAGAATTTTTTTTTCCCCCCAGTAAGACGATTAGATGTCATACCAAGAGACTGGCCAAAGAGATGGAAAAGTAGGAAAATGGCATACACAGCGTATGAGGGGAAATGAAGAAGAAAATGGATTACTTATTAAGATAAGTGATGACATTCACAAAGATGAATATTATTACTTTCTGGAAGCCAAATGAAATGAGATATACAAAGTTGAGTTTAAAAATAAATATTACAGACTGACATTTAACACCACAAAACATATGGGAACTGACAGACATAACAATGCCCTTACTAAGGGGCTCACTAACATCAGCTGGAATCAAGGTAATTATGTGGCCTTCATTTACACTAGTTATTATTTTGCTTAAAAACTACATGTGAAAACTTGTATTTTAGAAAGTAACTGAAGTGATGAGAATTAAGGCCAGTTATTGCAGCTTTTCATAAGCATGTGTGTGCACAGAAAATGGAGTGCAAGCATTTCAATCCAGATGGTACTCAGCCTCTGAGTCAGAATTATGACTTATTCACTGTATATGCTCACATTTGTTGCCGAAATGTAAATGCTGGGAATACTGCTAGATGATTTAGAACACTTATAATCTCATAAAGCTACAACAAGGCTCTACTTTTTGCTTTTCTCTTTAACCATCTTTCCTCTGTTCCCCAGTACTAACTTTTCTTCTTTTTTTCTTCCATTTCCTGAGAGCTACCATGAAAGCAAATTTGCATGGACCAGCCAGGCTGTTCATTATTTCTATGGATTATTTCTTGTGCATTGATTTTTAAAAAGCGCTGTTCATCAGGAAGCAGTGAGCCCATCCATGACAACCTGTTTATCAGCTGCTGTTTGCTTACTCATCACTCAGGTTGTATTTGAAGCCACCCACCCTCCTGCTTCTGCTGTGGCGGATGCGATCGAAGAGGAACCTTTCTGTGTAAGAGGGGGGGCTTCCAAGAAGGAATTCATATTAATTTGGAGGAAGTCACAACGTTTTCATACCTTTCAGGAAGCTCAGTATTCAAAAGGAGAAGTGCTTACAATAGAGCAGTATTGATCAGTTCACTCCTTAGGGCTTTTTTTACTCATTTCATGAGTTGCTTGCGATTATTTTATATGACTGATGTCAGCAGAGGAGAAACATCTTAGATAAGGCCAAGATTCCTTTACTGTATTATGCTCAAATAAACATTTTTGTCAATACTGCTGCAATCTGGAGGTGAGAAGGGGAGGCTGTTGTATTACAGAAACCAGGGATAGGAGGAATTAAGTCACAAATCAAAAAAGTCTCCTCCAACAAAATTTCTGTGAGAAGTAATAACTACCACTGCCTGCCTCCCTCTGCATTCTGCATTCCAGAGCAGTGCTGCATCCTACATCAGCTGAACATGGAATAAAATGAGCTCTCCAAGAAAGCCAGCAAAGGAATAGGCAATAAACAGGATGGAGTGAGAGGGTAACAAGGACCAAATGAGTGCTGATGAAATAAGTACCATCATGGTAAAGAAATTACTTTTTCCATTGCTGGGTACATAAGTGTGCAGGAGAAAAAAAAACCTGAGCACACTCATTAAAGAAAAGCTACTGAAAAATACTGCAGTGAATTAAAACACATCAGTAAATGGCTTTTTTTGCTCTATGGTAATTCAAAAACCTGCTTGGTGTTAAGCACTGTTCAGTCATCAGCAGTGTTAAGGCAATGATGAATAACAACTGAATTGAAATAACTACAAATACATATTGTTTTACAAATATATGCTTTAAAACAACAGATTCCTTTAACATCATTTAAATTTAAATTGCAAGAGCAGAAGAGGTGCATTTATTCTAGAATACCAGACAAAAAAATATGTATTTAACAATTAAAATAAAAAAGCCATAGGATTCTCCTGCAAACAATTAAAAGATGGCAGAAATCTAAGATCAGAAACGTATCTCCAATAAAGCTGTATCTCCCACGCTTTTCAAATAGTTAAAAACAGCTCAGTAAAAACTCTCAGCATCTGGACCTAGCTTTCAAATCAGGAGAAAAGAGCAAGTTAAAGAGCCTGCCCATGTCTAACTAAAAGCAGAGTTGCCAGAGACACACTTACAAAGGTACCACAGGGTGATGGCACTTTTTCCACCAAGACAAGGAAAAAATAAGCTGGGATCCTGCACATGCTTTGGCTGAGGTCTCAGAAGAAACCTAAAGAGGGACCATCTGAGCCACATCTGCATCGAACTTTTCCAGGAGTTTTCACTTTTAAGAAATTAAAAAATCACCAGTTTTAGGAAGAAAAAGGATGCATACAGAATTTTCATTATCAAAGTATAGTAGATACATTGCTTTGTTTCATTCAATCTTGTTCCAGCGCAAGTTTCTTAGAATACACAATGTGCAAATCTTTCCACAAGGCCTCTGCCTAAAAAGTTGTCTGTATGAAGTCTTTCTCTTACGGTGTCACAAGTAAACACAACAAAAAACGTTACAGAGAAAGAAGGATTATTTTAACGTATTTTAAATACGTTTTTCAAGTTGTGGTGAATTTGTAAATGTATTGCTTCCAAATTATAAGACATGAAATAAAACAAAATAGAATAAGCTGGATGTCACACACCCCACACTCTTCAATTCTAGGAATTCAGAAATCAGCTGGTAGCCTTCACTTCTCATACCTCCCTACTAAAAAAGCTCTGGGGAATTGCTGACAGGATTCAGCATTGTGCAGAATATTAAATATCTTTTTTGCAATACCCTGGTGACTCTCGAGTCTGTCTCTTACAGCACCATATGTACAGCTGTGTTGGAAAGAGGAAGCTATTAAATATATTAAAAAGTAGAAATATTACCAATAGACACTTCATCAAATAACTGGATCTCATTCATCCCCAAACAAAGCAAGAAATGTTAAGGTTACATCAACATAAGAAAATAACTCTGGATTTAATAACACCGCAAGCCTGTTGAACATATTTGAAAGTAAAAACATTGCTTAATAAAACAGATTAGTGTTTCTGAAACAATGAGTGCAGCTTTCAACCATCAGAATGCTTCAGTAATAAAGACATTGGACTCAGTCTTAAAAGGCACTGGGTATCTCAGTTCCCACAGCACAGTCACGGCTAGATGCTCTTCAGCTCCAACATATTACCTTTTGTTTATTGCCAACTCAGGACCAGGGATATTTTGTATCAAAAAGGATTTAATAAAAGGGAAAAAAAGAAAGAATTTTGTTTGGGATCACATTTGCGAATGTATTTTTGAAAGCCTGCCCTCCTAACACACACAAATACTGCACCTACCTCTCCAACTAGTGCTGATGAGAAACAGCAACAACGTCCACGTGCTGCACGAAGGCACTAGAAGAAGGCAACCATGGTAACTTTTCAAAGATATCTGAATGCTTGAGGACTGAATTATTTTTTTCCAAAATAATTTCCCCTTTTTTTTTCTAGGCTTCTAAGACATAAAGACCTTGATAGGAAAAGTAGATTTTCAATGGCTCTACTCGTAAGAATTTAAACTGGCACTAAGAGAGCACGTGCCGTCCAAGCTGCCAGTAACCACCCAGCCACGCTTTTACACATATATAAGACTTTTATAAGTAGGGCTGTTAGGCTCTAGAAGCCTAACACCCATCAGCCTTTAATAAGATTTCCAATCTTAAATGCTCAAGTAACTTCTGAAAATAGGTCTTAGGCTGTTTGTAAAAGTCTCCCAAGGGGCCCCAACCTCCTGCAGTACGGCTCACGGGCAGCTTGGAGAGCCCCAGCAGTTCTGTGGCAGCCTGGGGAGGCATCACTGCACATTCATGCAGCGTGAGCTCTTCTCTCACACTTCAGAGAAAAAAAGAATAAAGAACACATATGAGACCACACTAAACAAAACTTCATATAAAAAAATACTGACAGGCTCCGCATATTTACTTCACTGCAACAAGCACTGTGTCTATTCTGCCAGTTCCACCTTTTTTTTGCGATGGTTTTGTAACACTCCATCAATTTCAGTAAAATTGAAGCTAAGTGTATGGTTCCCCAAAGGAAAATATTATTCATAGTAATACATGAATAATTTACATATTTTCCTCCAGCTTATGAATGCTTATTTTCATCTAGATTGACAAAGTTACTTGTAGTAGCGTTTTTACATTATTCAGTCACCTTTTTCCTGCAGAGCAGTGAGGTGTTTAACCTAAAGCAGTTGTCTACTGACTTGCAAGATAATTACAACTGATGATTAAAGAGTACTTAAGATCCATGTCTAAAGAGCACTGAAACTTCTTGAACCCAATGTAAACAGAAATTAAGAGCCTAAAGCTACAGGCATTACCACATATTGCATAAAGATAACTGTACCGCTGTTGGTTTGCCCTTAAAAAGATAAGCAATTAAAAAGTATATTACTTCACACCATAAACCCACAAGAGATTCTGTAAGGATGCTTTGTTCTCTAGTATATGTTTAGTGCACACATCATTTTGCTAAAAAATTAAAGGAAAAAAAAAAAAAAAAGAAGAAGAAAAAAGAAAAGCAATGCAAAGACAGCTTTGACCTGTCTTCAGCGCTCCTTCAACCTCAACCACCGCCACACATAAGCAGAGACAGGTTTTGGGATGGCTTTCAGGCACTGATCAGAATGATCTGGCTAATACTGCTGCATTGACTGCTGTCTCCAACTGTCTGCTCTGACTCTGCTGGAGGTTGACGCCTCCACAGCACAGTCAGCGAAAGATAAATGATGCCAGAGTCTTAGTCACTTTGATGCAAAGTCCAGCATCTTACCGTAAACCCACCACAGCGAACACAAGAAATAACAGACTTCAGTTTTAACAGCTAAGGTTTGGGCACAGGGTTACTTCTACTCTACAGATGAGATATTAACGTTTAGAGGAGAGGAGGAAAGACACCTGGGCATTAACTCTTAACCACTGCAGAACATCTCTGCCTACATACAGGTAGCCTAGAAGTCTCCATGCTGCTCTTGTGCTACCTCTGTGGGACACATCTACTACAACAAACAGTCCTAGGCATACGAACAGTACACTTACAGCTATATAATTTATTCCCTCAAACTTTGAAGGATAAATTACACTGGAACCAAGTATTTTTGTGCCACCATATTCTCACCAGAGATGCTAACAATTTTACTAGTTCAGTTGAGGAATGCTCACAAAAAAAAACCCACAACAGTTTGACACATTTACTTTTCAGCCTAATATACTGCTGTGATTCTTATACTTTTTGTTTTCTTGCATTCTAGTGTTAGAATTTGCTGGCAAATGACAATTTTATTCGATAAATACTTCTGTATGTCACGATGGAGACTACTACAACAGCAGCACTTTCTCTTCTGTCTTCTCCGCAGAAGCCTGCTGTAGCAAGGATCATGGCCTAGGACTAACCAGGATCAGAAAAGCACTGCACTGCTGTGGCAAGCCTTCATAAGTCACAGTTCAGTGGCCACTAAAACATAAATAAAAAATATTTAAAGATACTTGGTTGCAGGAGTTGATTAAAAGCATTTTTGGAAAGAATGACATCAAGCTTCAAGAGAGACTGAGTCTTATACATGGTTCAAACTGGAGCACACATTGAATGGGGATATTGCCTTGAGCAGATGGTGAAACAAAAATCATTAGAAATACAGATTGCAATGAGTTCACGTTGTACACAATAATCTGTCAAAGAATGTTAATGTTATTGACAGCCCTGCCCTGTGCAGGACGACCGCTGTGATTACAAAGAACTTCTCAGTCCCCAGTGACATAAGTGTACATCCCTGGGCCTCTGAACATCACAGAAGAAAGAAAGGTCCCAATTTCATTTCCAAATACTTTGATAACAAGGCTTCTATTTCCACCCTCTTCCAAAACCCAAGTATACGAAGGAAACAAGCCGCAGTTAAAACAAAGAAACAACTATCACTTACTCTGTTTTCCTTCTTTGCTTATCCTCAAATACATCGTTCAGACTTATGGCCACCTGTCCCAGGAACTTGTCCAGCCCCACCAGCGACCTGTGCATGACAATCAGGTACAGGATGTACCTGTCCGGGTTCTCCTGCATCAGCAATCCGGGCAGCTCGAAGGAGGCCTCTTCCTTCCACACTGGATCCAGGCTCTTCTCAGCCACGGAGGTGGAATACTTCTCCTTGCCCAGCTGGATGATGGTGTACGCATCGTTGGTGCCACTTTTGCCTTTGGGCTTCAGACCTTTGGCTTGAAGAACCGTGACTTGCACGTGAGTTGGGAACCACTTCTGGGCTTGCTCTGCCAGCATCATTTTGAAGCTCCCGGCAGCAGCAATAATCAAAACAAAGTCTCTTAAGTCTCCAAGTTACTGCGTAAGGGCACTTACAGCGGAGGCACCTGCCACCGACCCGGGCCGCCGCTCTCCGAGCACTTTTCTCCGGAGGCACCGACCGCGCTCAGGTCTCCCCCTCCCGGGGCAGCCCCGCGGGTGACTCCATCGCTACAGGGCTCCCGGTTCCTCGGCCGGCCCCTCCGCCCTTCCCGGCGCAGCCCCGGCTCCCCGCACGCCCCGGCACTCCCGGCCCCGCCGCCCCCAGTGCATCCCCGGGCCCGCGGCCTCTCCGCCCGGCCCGGCGCGCCGCAGCCCCCCGTCGCAGCGCGGGCCCCGCAGGCCTCCCCGGCCCCTTACGCTCCCGGTGCCTCAGGGCGGCGGGCAGCGCGGGGGGGGGAGAACCGCGCTCGCCGCCGCCCCGCTCCGCGCCGCGCTGCCCTCCCGCCGCCTCAGCCTCTCGCCGCGCTTCCCCCGCGCCGCCCGGCCTGACGGGCCGGCTCCGCCGCTTCCGCCTTCCCCATGCTGCCGGCGGCTGCGGCGGCGGCGGTCGGAGGGCAGAGGGCAGAGTTCGCCCCCTCCCCGCGGCCGCCGGGCGGGCGGGCGGTGCTTCCCCTCCTTCCTTTTTTTCCCCTTCCCTTTTTCCCGGTGGCGGTGCCCGGCAGGGGCGGAAGGGAACGGCCGGCATGGGGCTGCGTTCCGCCTGAGCGCCGCAGCGTCCTTCGTTCAGCGCTTTGTAGAGCGGAGGAGAGCTCTGCTCCACACCGCCCCGTCCCCGTGAGCTCCGAGGGAAGGAGCTCCGAGGGAAGGAGCTCCGAGGGAAGGAGCCCCTCGCACGCAGGCCGTGGCCGCTCCGTGCCGGCCCAGCTCGGGCCCTTGTCCTGGTGCGAACCGCCTGCGAACTTAGGAAACTTGTTTGATTTTTTACCCACCCCGCCCTGAGCATTCTGCTTGATTTAAGCGAGGATGTGAAAATATCTCTCGTATGTTCTGGGGGTGCATTTCTGTGGAGTCGGTGCACGCATATATAAGCACCAGTAAGCAGAGTGACAGACACAGCATCATTTCTACCCAAAACCCAGCGTGCAGTGAGGGTTGAAAGCTCTGTATCCCACCCACAGCAAGCAGAGAACCAAGCTTCATCCTCCTCCCCTCGCATGTCCCCAGCCCTGGCCCGCGGGTTAGTGAGCAACAAACGCTTGGGAAAACTTCTGCTGCTCTGAGCTACAGGAAATTAAAAAGTTAAAGTTGAAGGCCATTAGGGAGAGTAAAGTATGATGTTGCCCACACCACGTAATGCTGAGCGAGTTATTGTCCGAGGTCAGGAGAGGTTGGGGATCACTGCTCGGCACACAGTCATTAGTTTCCCTTTACAGGCTGAGTCCAAGCTCATGTTATCTTTAACAATTTAAATAACTACTTGGATGACCCTTAAGTTTTGACTGAGAGCTGGATATTTGTCTGCATGCTCCGATAGTTATTAATACGGCGCTGGCATTCTTTCCTCTTCCACATTGTATCTGCTTTTTGTTGATGTTGGAAGACTGTGCAGTTGGTGATGACAACTTCAGAACATTTATTGGGGCCATATTTAGAAAAAGTATGTAAATGGTTCATCTAGGACCAGGGTTTCTTGAAAATTAATGCTGCAATTATCTTTGTTTGTTTGTTTGGTGAGATAACCAATGGCCAAATTATGGCTGTGCATCATCATTTTGGTATAAATTGACTTTGACCCTCACCTGGAAGTTGCTCGCTCTCTGCTGCTGCTGCCAAAGTCCCACATCCTTTGTTGGGTGTCTTTCCCAAATGATTTGCAAGGAGATGTTAAACAAATTCCCAGGCTGAACCGCTGTGTTTGTGCACAGCGTAGCAATGTCTCAGGAAAATGGCTGGAAGAGCAAGGAAGGATCACAATGGAAGCGTTCTGCAGGAGTCTGAGAGAAAGCCACTGGGTTCTTGTTGGGAAACAGTACGACATATGTAAATCAGATTATTTCTCAAGTGAGTTTTACCCCATATAAATTCTGTTTTAATAGACTATTCTTCGTTGCTTAAAGTCTAGACTGAGCATGATGCACTCGTCAAATCAAAACAAGAAATGCATTTTAGGTAGGCAGAATGTATTTATTTAATCAGGAATTTAAGTCAAACATCATGTCTTGCATGCTGTGTCTTAGAAAAAGTTTTATAAGCTCTTACAGCAGGCAGGATTTGTGTTTTTTTCTTTGACATTTATTGGTATTCTATCATTTCTTCTTATTGTATATTTCTAAATTGGGACTGGCTTGAGCACATATGCTTGCAGCTGAACAGAGGAAGGTGGAGGAACTTTTGTACCGCAGAATACAGTATACCAGTAGCATACACTGTCTGCCCTTCCTGCCTTCAAAGTCAGTGGTGGATTATTCGTCCTTGCACACAGTGTGGCATGTGAGAGGGACAGGGGGGAGCCTTTCTCCCATTCTCATTTCTGTCTGCTCATCTGGTGGAGCCAGCACTGGGGAAACATCCTCTCCACCCCTGTGCTCGTAGTGAATTCTGCTCAAAGGTGCACCAGATGTATTTTATTCACTCTTATACCCCTCCAGGGTCAAATTGCAATCTGGCCTTTTGATTCTGTCCTCTTTGGAATAGGAACATTGTCCTCTTCTTGAATGTAATGTGCAATATAAATAACAAAACATCTTAGTTAAATAATGATATCTCCAGCAGCACAGTGTCCCCTGGCACTATGTTAGAGCATTAATCCAGAAATGACTTGGATTCCCATTTGCTAAACCACAGCCACTATGCAGTGGCTGCACACGCTGTAGGTTTTGCTTATCGCTATCCATGATTTCGTGAGTATCAAACAAGAAACATCCATTTTGTTTTCTGTGCACTGTTGTGGTGATGAGACCATATTGTTCCCTCACTTTCGCTTTTCCTCCATGTTGAGACCAAGCATCTTGAATGCAGGACAAACAGCACAGGAATATCAGTGGTCATTAATATTAAATACTTTGCCTTAGCAGTACAGCAGGAATGCTAATAACGATGACCGATCTTTGAGAAACCCTTTTTTCTGCCTGAATTTGAAGTGGGCACTAACCAAGCAACAGATCACATGGGGAAGGGTGCCACAAAGCTGAGAGGTGATGGATAAATTCTCTTTTCACTGTCACTTTGCTGATTGGAATAAGCAGACAAACAAACAACAAAAAATAGATTGAAGTCCTGGGACTCTGAAAGAGATCATTAGAACTCAAATGACTCTTGGGCGAAGGGAGGAATTTCTCCTAGCTTGTGGTTTTGGCAAGATCCGTAATTCATGCTTTCACCGTGAAAAGAACTTGGCTTTTTACATATCAAGGTCATCACATTCCTTCACTGAGTTGGCTCACATCATCAAAATGCACCTTAATCATACAAGTTTTGTTTTGGTTGGTTTATTTAGGAAGGAATAGGAAATGGACTGGCAACGTGAGAGAAGGCGCAGTACCTATCAGTAAAGGAGAGGAAGTGTGAGAAGCTGGGAGCACCAGCACTAGAGAACAAAGAGTGCAAATAGAAACATTGCTAGACCAGCGGTTCCAGCTTTGTTGGCTTTTCTTTAGCATCAGGGGTTCTGCCTTTCTTTTCTCACATGTGTTCTTCCAATCCTACACAGGTAGAGAGAGGCGAGGACAAGGACAACACAAAATGATACAGGAGCTACAAGACTTCCTCACCGAGAAATGCTTTTTATTGTGATGTGGCTCTAAAGATACACTTTGGAATGCAAGCTCCAAACGTAATATTCTGAGCTCAAAAATCTTCTGAAAGAAACAAAACCACAATGTGGAAGAAAAACCATGATTGACTGTTCTCAGAATAAGTGGATTTGGACAGAAAACAAGACACACTGACAAGAGAAAGTTTAAAAAGTGATTGTTTAGAAAGTGATTGCTTAACACAGAACAACAGTGCGTATCTATGGTGTATTTAATATGAATCCATAATCCTCATGTGTGCCATCTATCTCTATTACACATTCTTCCAAGCATTCCTGGCCCAAAGGGTCAGTATTTTACTTTTTTCAAAAAAGGGAATTCTAAGAATTATGGTGGATTTTTGACAGTTTCAGTACTTTGAAATAGCCTCTCCACTCTCATTCCTGAGCCAACAGTACATCTGATTAAACATCAGGCTTGATAGTCTGGCTGCCTTTGCAGAAGAAAATGCAAGAAAATCTTCCAGCCTGCGCTGCTGTGAGGCTGTTCTATCCTCTGCTTTTCATTTCCAGTTGCATACTTGCTAAAGAGGATCAGAGCAGTTGTGCTTACAGTGGTGAACTGTAGCAGATAATTTTGTGATTTAATTTCTTCTTGACTTCTGTTTATGAAGTAGGATTCGTTCTGTTGTTTTCTGTTTTTTTTTGTTTGTTTTGTTTTGTTTTTTTTGAAAATGCTCTCTCTGAAATTATTTGCTGAATAATTCTTTGTTGGCAGATCTTGGGTGATGCATTTGTTTTGAACATATTGCGGCTGTGAAACACAGGCTCATTTTGTCTAGACATGTAACAAGCTTCTGCTTTCAGCCTAGCTGACTGTAGCTTTCAGTAGCTGTTGCAACTGTCCAGATTACATATTTAGTGGAGAAGCAGTGCAAGTTTTGAGACTGAACATAGTTGTCTGTTAACTTTATCTTAGCTTTTGTTACTGTTTCAATTACTGACTTCTCCAGGAATTCACCAGAATTAATTGATTGCAGAAATCAAATTGCTGGGATCAAACCCACCACTGTGAATTGGAAAGTTTTCCTCAAGCTACTGTTTCTGTCTGCTCTCTGGGTTGCAGAGGAAAAAAACCCCAAAACACCGTAATTGTTAAGCTGAAAGTATTTTGATTGCAAATATTAAAAGCTAGATGAATATTCATCACGTTTCTGTCCTGAACCCAAATTTTGCATTCTCAAGTATGGAGATTCCCAGTTTTCTAAGGCTGGACGAGTCAGGCAGTGCCCTGCTCTGCATGCTCTCTTCTGTCTTTCATATTATGGCACGTATCCTCAGATATATGATTTCATCTTCCAAACGCCTTGGCCTCAACACTATGGTTGAAATTCACTGTAGATCTCAACAACTGTACACACATTATCACGCTGGTACGAAGCTCTCAGCTACTGCCCTGTCATTGCTAGTGTGCCTTTATCCCCTCCCACCAGGTATGAGCTTATTCTCCACTTAGGATGTAGCTTCCCTGCCTCCTTCTTCACTGGTTTCATTAAGTAACTTCAGTAAACAGAATCATAGGATAAATAGCAAAGGAAAAGTGTGCATAAAGAGTGGGACAAGAAATCAAAATAAGGCAAATGCTCATAGAACTGTTCATTATTTTGATGGAAACCTGTCATTTTTCAACCAGAAATATGGAGTCACAGATGCATTAGGACGTGTAAAATAACAGACTTTAAATAAACACCAGGTAAGAGTGCTGGAAGAATCCTCCTTTCTGTTCATTTTTTGTTGAACTTGTTTCGCAGCCTTTCAACACTGTCATCCATTGTTAAGCTAAAAGAGGCTTAAATGCTGTAAAACAGTCATCAAATGCTGTAATTAAACTTGCCAGTCATCCAGATTTGACCCAAACTGCCTGTGCCTTAAGATGTTAGTTGGATGTCTGGGTTAGGTTTCAATTCAGCTTTTTTTTTGAAACTAAGACGACACTTAGCTCTCATCAGCTTTTGCATAAATTGTAAGAAAAAGCAAGTCATTTTAGTTATTGGTTTGTTTTTTTTTTTATTTGGGGAATACGGGGGTCAAAATATCCCTGTCATGCAAACTCCTCAAGCACTTCTAACCTAAAATACACATATGATACCTTAGGCACACTGAAAGGCCCTAGATCTGTGGCATTCATATCATCATCAGGAAGACACCTACAAGAGATGGCAGCAGAAATATGCAATGCCTAGGGTCTGGATCCAGGTTTACCTTTAGTTCTCTTAGAAATTAATAGAGATCTCCAAGCAGACCTTTAGAGAAGCATCCAGCCAAAAGTTACAGAAGCTCAAACTGGGAAGAGTTACACCAGAAGTATTGGCTGTATGACATCTATTTTCAGACCTAAATATGCACGTTCTTTAGTTTTCAGTACATATCTAATGCTTGAAGTTTGCAAATATCTTTCATGCACTGGAATTGGACATAGATATAAGGAAAGTCAAGGATAATTTCACCATCGCTATAGAGAATAATCTTTTTCGTACTTGACAGAAACAGAGAAATGCTAGCAATAGAAACAAATGACTTGAAAATTATGGCCTTTTTTTCTGCTGTCCTAATGAACTAGGGGAAAAAAAAGAGATTTTTATCACTGTCTGAATGAGGTTTCTTTAGAGGTATTTTTCCTACGCTTAAATATATCATACATTTGTTCTCTCTTTATAGGTCTCTAAGGAACTCAGAAACCCTTACCTCAGATATTATCCCAAAGTTACCAATTCTCTGCAGGAAAATCTCAGCAAACACCATAAAAATGTGTCCTTACAACAAATTTTAATAACTGTAGTTCTGACCTTCTCTACTTCTTTCCCCTTGTTTATAAGACATAAACATTCAACTAAGTAGGCTGCCACCTGAAACCAGGTACTTATTTGCAGATACATTGAACTGTTATAGTTCCATCGTTTCCTTGCCTGCTAAGTTAGCAATTTCAGCAAGCTGGTTAAGTATCTATCCACCTTAAAGTAAAGCTGCTTGAAAAGGGTGAGACGATTTCCTTCTTGCAGTTGGATCATCTTAACTAAAACAACACACTCAAACTCATTCCCAAGACTTTTTTCCCAGGCCCCCAAAATTTCTTCCCAGAGATTTTCTCCTACCAGAGGACTATCGCATCTCTCTTCTGTTGTTGAAGGATCTAATGAAATCCACCTGCAGCTCCAAGTCAGCCGTGATTAATCTGCAGTTAACTGTGGAGTCTCAACACCTCCTATGTGTTGGTAACAGGAGAACCCTTACTCTCTGATAATATGGGAGAAAAAAAATAAATAAAATAGCATAAGATATTTCAGGAAAAAAAGAAAGGAGGATTTATTTATTTGTTAGGCTTAAGTTGAATACATGTTCTTCTCATGTCTTGGTAAATCAAGATGCAGGTTGTTTAACTCTTCACCCCGTGTTGCAAAGCTGGTGTAGAGCTCAGAACAATATTTGCCATTTAGGGAGAAATTTTCTTCTTGCTGTGTTGATGAATAATTCAGATTTTATATCATCTTTGCCTCCTAGCAATGTAAATTTCAGTTCGGCTTCAGGCAGATCTTAATATAAATATATGATTATAGAAGGAATCTAAATTAAATTGCTGTAGTAAAGTTTTATGTGCATTAAATGTACATACTCCAAGCACTCTTCTCCAGTGTTGCTTACGACTCTCCTTTCATTGAGGCATGGTTTATTCTTAGAAAACTCAAGCTGCTTCTTAAGTTCTGCTCCCAGTAAGAGACAAATTAGATGAAAACAACTTATTGAGATGAGCGAGCGCATAGAGCTCATGCAAATAGACATGGAGTGCATCTTGACAGCCTTCTGTGCCCTTCTTATTTATTTTTTGCAAGAATCATCCAAAACCTAGTCATATAACAGACAAAACTTCACTTTTCCAAAATATCTGTAGTGAATCTTCCCAACACCAAAAGTTGGAAAGATTGTGAGGGCTATGGGAATACTGCAGATTTGTTTTGGCACTGCCTAGTGTTTCAAACATCCTGGAAGTCAGCACTGGATATGTTCTCATAGTCTGGATGTAAATTAGCCATATGTGCATTAGTGGCATTATTTACAGATTGAATTGTGCAACTATACTTAGGGTCTTATATAAATTATTTCTACATTGGGTCCAATTTTTGCTGTCATTTACGCTAATATAAATTATTACTGAAGTCAGTAGGGTAATTACTTTGAATTTTCTCCAGTGTGACTGAGAGCAGAACTTAGGCTCTGGCTAGTATGTGTAGCTCTGAAGCCCTTTCCCCTGCACTAGAAGTGCACCGAGTCTGCTCTGTCACTTTCATTCACTATCGCTTTAGAAACAAGCTGTGCCTGAAAGCAAAGCTTTGCAATCAGATTTAGTTCTTTATGGAGTCTGAGTAAATAAAAATGAAAAAAGGCACTTAATGTTACAGTCTCCTCTTGGGTGTATACATTTGTCCATCGTGTTTCTTTCTTTGCTTCTAATAGAGGAACTTGACTGAATGCACCTCTGAGCTTCTTCACTCACCTCTTTGAATGAATCTAATGAACAAGTGATGTGTTTTCCTGCTTTACCTTACGCTTTTCACTTCATGGCCTTAAGCCAGTGGTACTCCCCTCTTTTGATTTATGTTTGACAGCATTGTCTATGAAGATACAGTGAATGAAAATGAAATCTCTTTTGAAACACCATCTGCTAGCAAAGTATGAAATAAAAGACGCAGTGTACCAGTCTCGGTAGAAAAATAGGAACCTTGCTAAGACACCAGCAACTGTTCTCTCTCACCGATCTTGGAGTAAATATGATTGTCCACATAAGAACACAGATGTCTCATCATCCCAGTAACATATGATGTTAAGGCATACCAGTGTTGGATGCAACTTTCTAACTCTGGTTCAAAGCCCATGTAAGAGGAACACACTGGGATACTGGTTATATCTTTCTCAACTCAGTATTTCTAATGAGAAGAAGATGTTCAAATGCATTTTATGTAAGTCGTGATCATTTGAAAAAAATGCATTAGCAGGCACAGGTCTCATAAGTGATTTTAAATCATCTCCATATTTTGTTTTCCTTTAGCTTCTCCTTTGTTTCTTTGCTGCTGCTCAATCTCATTTTTTCTCTCCCCCACATCACTAGGGACAGCATGGTTCACCTTCATTTTCTGTGGTAGAAAAGGCTGTATAATTAAATACTCCACTTTGACAACTGGATCTGCCAGCTTCATTTATCTCAAGATTGTTTGCAAAGTGTCCTACCACTACCTGGGTCCTTCTATCCCTAGGGACAATATCAAGAGGTCACAGAAATTTGTAGGTGAGGCGTTACTAACTGCACCACAGCTGGGGTTGAATGGCACGATAGAGATTGCTGACTCAAAGGAGAGGCACGAGCCTAATGTCACTGTGAAAATAGCCTTTACATAGCCTTTACTGAACAAAACTCAGAGGCAGTTGTAAGTGCTAATTTAAATATCATCCTGGCCAAGATACCACTTTACAGGTTCATCCCTGAAAATTGCTCAAATCACAGAAATTCAGGTCAGCATTTAAGCACCCAGTATGCGTTCCCAAAAGGACATTTTCCAGAGTTTTCTACCCAGTGGCAAGAGATTTATGAGTCTTTGAGAGAAAAAAAAAATAATAATAACAGGGTGGGAAGGTGGAAGAAGGATTAGAGCAGTTGGATTGGGCATGACACAAATGAGATTGGATATAAGAGATTACCTGGCTACATTTTAATATTTTCACAGAGCTGAGAAAATGAATGACGGACAGAAAAATATTTAGATAACACAAGTTCATGCATTAAAGGGCTTTTACCAGTTGTATGACTATCATATAAACTTCAAAATACTTTCAAAAAGAGTCTCCCTTTGAATTTTGGAGTATGGTTTGGGTGAAGTATGAAGAGAACAGAACAGAGCAATTACCATTTCCCTATTGCAAGCTGGATGGATCTTTAAGGAAGGATCTTCACAACTTAAACACTGTGAAAACTGAAAATAAAGGGTAGGGTGATAAACTTCAAGTAAATTAGCTCCCTGTTGGACAGTCCACCAGTTCTGGGGTTGGACTCAAGAGCTAAGGATGCCTACAGGATCTATTCCCCTCTGAAGGCGGGCACTCCTAAGTCCAGGCATAAAAGGCATCAGTGCAAGTGACAGAGTTTCTCAGATGTGCCAGACCCGAGGGACCATTTGGGATGTGGATTTTAATGCACTTCTTATAACAGCTTCAGTTTTACCAGCTAATTCAACTGAGCGAGACTGGACTGCCCCATTCCTGTGCTTGGTCATGGAGATCATTGTGATTAACAAAGTTATTCTGGCCAGAATGTATCACCTGGAAATCCTGCAGCCACCTTGCAGTTCATGGGTCGAGCACAGTGTTTCTCCTTACAGCAAAGAGCTATCCAGTCTTGACCAAAAAGCTGCTGGGGGGAAGAATCCACAATCTTTTTGTAGAAATGCTCATCATAACTCATTAACTTTACTGTTAATTCTGTTTTCTTTATCCATAATCTGAATTTTGTCCATGTTCAGCTTCCCAATGCACTCCTACATGCTAACTATCAGAGCCATTATAAATCTTCTCCACATGTAGGTATTAATATATTATCATCAAGTCTCCTAACCTTTCTTTTGAAAAAGTAAACTGAGTAGACTTGCATACATTGATCCCTATGAGGCAGATATTACATATCTTGAAATCATTCTTTTCTGATCTATTTTCAATTTTCCATGCCTTCTTTGAAGTGTGAACACGAAGACTAGTCATGATATGCCAGTAGTTTTCCCACCAGCTCACACACAGCTGTATGTCTTGTGCCAGAATCCCTGGCCCAGTAACTCTACTGCTAGCTTAGGTTTAGGAAATTCAATCTAGGGTATTAAAACACTTGCTATATATTTTCTCTTTATAATTGGAAAGCAGCAAGAGATCAAGAAAAGGATCAAATTAGGAAAAAAAGACGTTTCCAATTCTCAAGCTAATTGTCCTGAAAAGTTTGGAGAAGTTTACTAGAGAGATCCTCTCCCATAGAGCAATCAATTGCTGAATGTAAGTCTGTTTATGCTTTGGACACATCTGTATGGCAGCAGCATAAAGACTGTGGCATGCTGTTTAATATCTGTCAGGCTTCTTTTTTAAACCACTTAATAAGCATGTATGTAAATTCTACGCAATAAAAAAGTTCTAACAACCAGAACAAGAATAACCTTTTATGTGGTGGCTCCCACCCTTAATCCCAGCTTCTACATGCCAGTTCCTCCCCCCGCTTTCACATCCCTATTTCTTGACAGGTGCCAGAAGGTTTCAGAATTTTCCTGCGACTTCACCATGGGAACTGCCATTTCACCAGGAATGAATTTGACCTGCTGAGCAATAAAGTGGAGGCAAAACGCTCGTGCTGTACGCAGACTGGGGGAATTGCTTCTCTTTCTGCTGGCATGCTCTCTTCTGGCATTTCTTTAACCAACAAGAGCTACATGCTCACTCGACCTTCCTCCAAATTCACCTTGAGGAAGAAACAGAGCTTTGAAAGTGTCGTTTTCTCAGCAACAGTTGCTGCTTTTAGCTTCCAACAGTCTTTAAATCTATAGAAGGCTAGTTTATATGGACAGGGAAGCATTAAATGCTAGGAAATTAGGGTCTTTAGGTAACTATTCCAGATCTGCTATATCTGCAGTTACAGCAATTGGTGGTGTAGGTGGTGTTCTTTTACTGGCTTTTAATGAGACACATTTATTACTGCCTTGCGATAAACCAAAGTAAAGCCATAAAAGTGACTTTCATTGAACATTTGTTTGAGTTTTGCCTAAGTCTTATAAAGCCCCATTTGTTCAAGACTAGCTTTCGTTTTACATGCCCTCTGCCTTTTTTGCAACAAGTGTTATCTTCTTCAATACCTACACAAAATAAGCGTATCTGCCATGATGCAACATGACTTGTATGAGACAGACTTTGTGTCCTTGCTCATGGGGTGTCCAATGTAATCTAGTAAATCCCTTGAGTAACCCAGCTACTCCATACAACTGGGTAGAGTATAGGTTTGAAACTGCTTATATTTATTTGTTCTAATTTCGTAACAGTTGAGAAATGTAACCAAGCAGGTTGACATCTACTGAAGTTTTAAGAATAGCGGTGACTAATCCAGCAGTTTTTGTCCCAGGGAGTGACGGCCCAATGGCTCCAGAAATATCCGTGATAGCACAGAACCTTCAGCCAAAGTGTTGTGGTAAAAATAAACATGCTTCTCTAGGACCTGCAGGGAATGCAAACTATAACGGCTGCTCTGAAAGCAATGCCTCCTATCATTATGTCGGCCTGTGATGTCGGAGATTGATGTTGGTGGTATGGCAGTAGAGACTGGATCCTTCCACCAATATCCTGTTACATTTTCTTGCTGACTGACAGATGGCAGCATAGGGGCAGTCTGACAAAATGGCAGCTGACGTGGAAGTGCATATGAAACAAAGATGTGTCATTGAATTCCTCCATGAAGAAAAAAAAATGGCACCCATTGACATTCACTGATGCTTGCTGAACATTAATAGAGACCAAACAGTGGATGTCAGCACAGTGAAGTGCTCAATGGTGCATTTTCAGCAGTGGTGACAGAGACAGTGGGTCACTTCCGCTGGTACAGATTTTTACAAGCACAGCATGGAGGCTCTTGTTCGTCTTTGGCAAGTCACAGCTAATGGTGGTGACAGTGTTGAAAAATTGTGTTTTGTAGCTGAGAATTTGCTCCATCAAATAGTGTTATTGTGCTCTTCAGATATTGTGTAGATTCCGTGGAAATAAATAGAAGGCATTACTTTTGGAGCAACCCATGTATTTAAGATTTGTGCATTTTCTTCATCTACTGGACTGCCATGTATTTCAGTAAACGTGATTTCCTGTACTGCAGCTCAACTCTCTGGGAATATTCTCCAAGAAATGTTCTTAACAATTCACCTTCCTAAGTTAATACCTATTAAAAACCTAAAAATGAATTAGATTTGGAATTTCCTGGATTCTTGTGTTTGTCATGCAAATTTTCAGTGCTGTTCTTTTTATGATAATACGAAATAAAGTAGTTTCTTATAGTAACATTGTAAATCATTTGCTTTCTATTACACGCAGCTGGTTTTGTTACAGTAATGATTTTGTATGGGTGCACACTGCAGTGCATATTAAAGGCAATGAGACATTCTTTTTCAGGGCTCACATGCAATTGATGTTTGTGCAAATATAACCAGATAATGACAAAACAGTAATTTATTATAATACGTTTGCAAGGTTGTTTTTTTTTCTTCTCCCAAATGCACCTTTGGATAAGCTGCCCTCCCCCAAACAACAAATCCTTATTTCTGTTTACAGAAATGACTCCCCACCCCTGCAGATGTAGATTACAGTTTTTCAGCTCACTGGAGATCCAGAATCAAAATCTAAACCAGCTGCTGTTTTGAGGCGGGTGCCTTACTTTAGCTTACTCAAAAGAACACAAGATGAACGGTAAGAATTAAATAAACCACAAATTATTTTGGGGACTGTCTGGTTTATATTAGAAATAAACTTTTCACTGCTGGCTGTTGTTTCAAAAATATTGCCTCTATTTTTGATATTCATCCTTGGGATCTAACGCAAACTATGTCTTACTAGTTTAATCCATTGTTAGGCCATGTTTAAATATCTTTTATTGTAGTCATCTGCTATAAAATAGTTCTCACTGGAGTTTGCTGGCTTCGAGCCAAAGGGTAATGCTGCTTCAAGTGGCACAGAACAGTATTAAAAGAACTTTTTTTCCTTTGGTGTTGGTACTCACCAATTTCACACCTTGAAAAGAGCCAAGCGACATCAAAATGCGATGCATCTACTTTGAGTGCTAGAAAAAAATACAGAGCAAAAGGAGAGTGAAGGAAATACTTTAACTGTATCAGCATGTTATTCATCTTTGTCTGCGATTAGTAAGTTTTGTAATTCCTTGCTGCGGAGCCTATCGTTTATATCCAAATATCTTTTCAAGCTGTTTTCAAAAGTACTTTGCTTTTCAATTGCTGCAACTGAACCACTTACAGGACACTGATGACCACGACTTAACTCACAGCTAACATAAAATTCATAAAATTAAGTCATTTTCATCCTTAAAAGCATTTAAATGAATGGTGTAATATCCCCACTTCAGCTTCTGCCGGCGGGTTTTTTCGCATGCATTGCCACAGTCACACAAACACTGCCAATTAGCAATGATGACAGTGTTTAATAATGTGGACCTTCAATTCTGAGAGCATTTCGTCAGGAGCAGATTCCTTCCCTGATGCACATCTCCAGCTAGGGACAAGGCTCCATTGGGATGGCCAAATTTGCAGTCAAAAAATTGCCTCTGTGATTTCATCATTGTGGTTTACACCGGCACCTCCATTCTAGGATGTTATGACATTCAGTTCTGTTGTTTTTATTATTCCTGGTGAAAACATGCCCAGAAAGGAAGGAAAGGGATTTTTAGGAGCAGTTGACCTTTGCAGCTTTCAAGGAGAGCGTTAACATTCAATATATGCCAAATGCAGACCCATTAGATTGAATAATGAGTAAGTCTATCTGAGACTTTGTACAAGACAAGATGAAAACAGATTGGACAGGCTTTTGTACCACACTTTATTACCTAGTGAAATGTAATTTGATCCATTTGCAGGAGGAAGAACCAGAGATGCTTGTTTCAGAATTCAATTGTTTCAGAAAGATGTAAGTACCCCAGTGCTGTTATTCTTACATAGATTTTTATGAAACACATGTAGCTACATTTTTACAAGGCAACAGGCTCTCTTAACAATGGCAGCAAGAGCAGCAGTGCAAATGTTAGGGGCCTGAGCACATTTGCCTGTCAAATGACAGAGGCAGGGTTATACGTTTGAACTTTGCAGAAAGAAAACCAGGAGCTGACATCAGCACAGCCAGGATGTGGCCGCTTCAGTTCCCAAATGCTCAATGGTGTCACTTCATTCTCCCAGTCCCAGGGTGTTCAATAAAGTGCATTCACAACAGGTTTAAACTTGACTATGGATTTCAAGGTGCTGTATTCTCTACTGCGATTTAAATGTGCATTCTAGAGATTTTTACATAATTGTTTTATTTTGAGAGTGAGAATAATTTCAAATTTTGATCCTGCATGCTTGAATTTGCAGTAGGCATGTTAGCAAAAGATTATGCTTGTATCTTTAAAAGGGAAGCACAGAATTCATTAGCATAACTTCCACTTTTTTTTCACTGAATCTCTCTTGAGTTGAAATAAACAAGAAAAAAAAAAAAAAGAAAAGAAGACAAGGAGATATGGCCAGAGAAACTTAAAAAAAAAAAGAACAAAAAGATAAATGGCCCGAACTTAGCCTGGCTGTTATATAAATCCCAGCAAAAATGCTGTTGAGTCACTGTTGTTTTTTCTAAAGTACCAATTACATGAGCTGTATAGAATTGAACACAAAAATCAGTTTGCTGCATATACCACCAGTATAAGAAAAAAATATCACTCTCTGTTATCAATGAATTGGAAATACTTAAAATGGAAAAAACAAAAAAACAAAAAAACAACCGAAACAGCATAAGGTGGGCTGTAACCCAGTCTTGCTCTATTAGGAAGCTGCACGGGAAAGCATACAGCCTCCAATTTTATGGAGATCCATCCCATCATATTTTCTTGTGCTTCTCTAAACTGGAAAATACCACCATCACAGAGATGAGGCTGATGTGTTCGGTTGTGTGTTCCGTTTTCTTCCTCTTTATTTCTGTTTTTCAGCATGAATGTCCTTTGCCTTTTTTTTTTTTTTTTTTCTTTTTTTCTCTCTTTCTCCTGTGAACTGGCACATCTAACATCACATCATATGAACTGACACACACCTTTTTTATCCCCATCCCCTGGAGGCATTCAAGGCCAGGCTGGATGGGCTCTGGGCAGCCTGGTCTGGTGGTTGGTGACCCTGCACATTGCAGGGGGACTGAAACTAGATGATCATTGTGGTCCTTTTCCATCCAGGCCATTCTATGATTCTCTTATTTCTCATTCATCATTATGGTACACGTACCATCTCTTAGGATGACTCTTTCCAACACTTATCTCAGTTCTTTTACTGTTGCTTAAAAATGCTTGAAAATCCCAAATGCAAAGCAATTGTAGTTCATTACACTTCATCACTTATATGCTTTCATATATTTCAGTTTGCTTTACTTTAAAGCATGGAAGCAGCTGAAATCCATAAATTTTATTTCTTTATCCTCATTTAAGCACTACTGCAGATGCCATTAAAATATCCATACATCAGAAATCTCAAGAACTAGAGCTACGTAATATGCATGTTTAAAGATTTATTGTGGTGGAATAACAAATAACAACAGAATAACCTGAAAGCCATATCACAGAACCTTATATTTATAATGAAGTACAGTACCATTCCAGTTTTAATCTGCCTTGCACACTTAGGCTAGCTAAATGCATAAATTAACAAATACTGGGTTGAACTAGCAAATCTGTCTTAAATTTTGTAACTTTTTTTTTAGAAGAATGATGAGGGAAACAATTGACTGTTTTTTTCATAAGAGTTGTTTTGCAGAGAAATAATTGTTGGATCTCTATTTAATGGTCTGGTGTTGATAACAGCACAACTTGTGCAAGTGATGAATAATATAAAGGCACAAGGAAACATAACAAGTATTGGGAGAATCCATAACATTTGAATCTGAAAAATCAGATTTGTATCAAGAGTATTCATGTGCATACAAAAGGTAGGGAATTCTGGTGGGCCCAACCAACAGCTGATAGACATATG
Organism: Tetrao urogallus; assembly: GCF_951394365.1. Classification (NCBI taxonomy): domain Eukaryota; kingdom Metazoa; phylum Chordata; class Aves; order Galliformes; family Phasianidae; genus Tetrao; species Tetrao urogallus. The sequence goes on from NC_136818.1 coordinate 59,062,554, forward strand.
GACAGAAGGGTCTTCTGGAAGTTAGCTATACACAGGTTGAGGATAAAAGCAGCTTCCAGATGAAATCACAGGTGTTCCATCAAATTCTTTTGAGAAACAACCTGAAATCTGGAAAACAAACAGATCTTCAACCCTGTCAAAACAAGCAGGAACATCTGGAGGAGTCATGACAATAAAGCAAAGTAAGACTAATGAGTTAGTTAACAATTATCTGGAGTGAAAAGTATCTCTCTTTACTGAGGTCACATTGAAGAGAAATGAAATGACAACAAGGCTTAATTGACACTTTCCAAAGTTTTGCTAGAGGCTGGCTAAAAAAGTGCCCTCTAGAAACTCCCCTAGAAAGCTGCTTTGTCACAGCAACTCTGACTGTGGATAGATTTTCACCTGAGCAAGAGCTGTGCCTGGCAGTGCTTGTTGCAACCCCTCTGCATGTTGGGTTTTACCAGCAGAACAGAGCAGGGCACCCTAGGCCAGAAGAGTTCCACAGATGGACAGATGAGACAGGTCTGCAACACAGCAGAGCTTCAAGTTTAGACAACCCATCAGCTGCTAGCTTGCACCTACATGCAGGAATGCAAACCTAATGGTTTCCAGCTCAGTGGTAGACAAGCTCTGCTGAGCTACCTCTGACCAAAGCATAACAAACAAATCTGGCCACAACCATTCCTTTCCTGATTCCCATTCCATCCAACAACTCTGCCTCACACATACTGTATTCTGGGGCAAGTGCTAGCAGTTTTAGAGGAGATTCAAGAGCAGCAGGATCAGTTGTTGTATGACTCCCTTCCTGACTACTGTCAGTGGTTAACACTGGTCCTGCTGTGGACTGCATCATCCCATCGCAGTGCATGGCCCCGCACCACCAGCAAAACCCCACTTGCTGACCCTGGGTCAAATCTTCACTATAGCTCAATAAGATTAATGGCACAATGGTTGTTAAGTTTCAAGACCCAGCTCTGCAAATAAAAGATATTTTTTAATTACTGTCCAACCCTATTAGGCACAGGGCTGGAAAACATGTGTTTCCTCTTAGAGATGAGCTGCCCCAGCAGCAGTCCCAAAGCACTTTGGAATAACTCTTTCACCCTCCCCTTTTCTTCCCTGGGCCCTACCTTTGTGCTGATGTGTTAATGTGCAGACACCGTGCTAATAGCTTGAATACGTGTCACTTTAAACAGCAATTTTGACCTTGTTATTTTTTTTTTTTTGCTGGATCTGCAATGTATCCTTGGTGCTTGCCACGAGCACACCAGCAAGTGCCAAACGGTTTTGGAGATTCCCCTCATTACTTGGCCTGTCTTCTCCTCGAAGTTAGATCTCTCCCCCTTACTTCACCAAATACCATTCCTGCATTGACCCAAGGGTTTGGTTTCCTCTTCAGTTGGATCCTTCCCAGTTTTACCCATGTCTTTGTCTTTTGATTGGTTTAACCACCTAGGAGAGCTTAATGGAGGGGGTTCGTGGGCTCTGCCATAGGTGCAACAAGTTTTAGCATTTGTTCAAACACATTCTAGCAGAATTTCCTTTCCCACAGCGCGTTATTCCTTTAATTCAAACAACCATTTTCATGTGGTTGGAAGTATTTGAAAAGGTCTCACCCAAGGAGAGAGACAGTGCTTTGCTCACCAGCTTCTGTCCAACCACTAACCTGGGGTGAATCCTAAAGCCGTTACTTATATGAGTAGTTCACAGCTCTGTGAAGAGGCTTAGGAAGATTATATGTGTAATTACAGGTTACTCAAATACAAGATGATTGCAGGATCTGGCCCATCATTTTCAGTACAACTGCTGGAGCAGATGGGACATGCTGCAGTAGGGTTGCAGGATAAAAACCTCCATTTACACTTCTGAGATGATCCAGTTTTCTCTTTCTTTCCAATCTGCCCCTGCTGCTGGTCAAACCAAAATGTTCCACTGTTCAAATACCTAGCAACAACTATTTAATTTGACAATTTGTAGATGGTATTCCTGTATTACCCTTTAGGACCTTAATAATAGGTTTTTCTTTAGTGAAGCATTAAAACATTAAAGGCCATAAATTCCACAGTCACCTGTATCCATTTATTGCTAATTTATTATGGAACATATCATAAAACTTCGCTTGACATATAGGCCTCTTCATAACTATAAATCTTTTTTCAACTGTTTAGATAACTTATGCTTAAGTTCAAGGAAAGACCTCTATGAACAAATACCTAAAACTTCTATTTACTATGCAATAGTAATACATGTGAGCTACATGGGAAATCCTGAGGAAAAAAAGCTGTATATTCAGATTACTTATCACTTCACACTTTTGTAGGGATACAACTAATACAAAAAATGAAAACTCCATGTCAAGTACCTGCTTTATTCAAAGCTTTAAGAGGTCTAACTGGATAACGCTTTTATTGCAGTTAACATCAAACACAGAAACGCTTTGCATCAGATTAAATTTGTCACTTGTAGCCTGAATCCACTGGAAGGATTGAAAGTGTGCTTCATACAAGAGAGTGCAGAGGGAAAACGAACGTTTTCAGACCTTGTAACTCCAGATCCAAACGCAGTCTGTGATGCCACGCAGCAGAGCCCGATCTCACTCTCACAAAGACACTTCTAAAATCTCAGTAATGCTGGATCTGACTCATAAACAGAAATCATATGGGCATTTCATTTATTTTATCTCAAAAGAATAGTTTGAGTTTTGATAATGTTTATCTTTGTTGCTTTTATATTACATGCTGTTGTTTCATATGAGAGCACTCTTTCTCTCAGTGTAAGAATTCAAAAGTTTCTTGTACATATCAAAGCAGCCTTATACAAAATACTGCTTTTCTTTTTTCTTTTTTTATTTAATATTTTTTACCCTGGCTGAAATTTAGGAAGTGTTGGCATATATAATAAATCATTTGCTTTTAGCAGCAATGCACGTGCTTACGCCCAGCTTCATTTGAATGTTTAATTTAAAGGCTCTTGTTTTGGATGACATGTTGTACATGGATTTTTTTCCCCCTACTAGAAATCAGTTTGCTCACACACTGAAGGTCATTTTTATTCTCAAAACAAGTTTCCATCTTAGCACTGTCTTTATCACTCCAGTTTGGAAAGGGCTTTGTGTATGCTCTGTGGCCTCAGGATTTCCTTGTAAATTGTTTGGCTTATAGCTGCAGCCACGCTGCAAGGCCAGAACAGCGCAGGAAGCACAGGATTTGGGTCTGATGCACAGAGGTGCCCCATATTTTGAAGGGTTCAGGTACCATAAAAACATCCATGGTTTGGGCATCCCTGAGAAGTATTATAAACTGATACACACCTGACCAAGAAGTAATGCTGGCAGTGTGTAAGCCTAAGCAAACAAGTCACGTTTTGGTTAAATTATCCAAGAGCAGGCATTGTTTCAGTATTACTTACAGACTCTGCAACAGGCGCCCAGCACATCTCTGAATTCTGCAGCACCACAATAAGTAATTTTTTATACTGCTTCCTAAAAGCTGACCCTGATGGATTCTTTAATTATCTATATTGCTGATATCTGACAGAATAAGCAATTTGCCAAGTTATTTATGGTCTTACATTTCACCAAACTATGTAACACAATGTCTCTTTAAATGCTGTCAGGTGCTGTGAAAATTATCAGCCTCCAGCAGCGCTGCCTGGAACAGGGCGAGGGTTAAAGCTGTACCGTGGGTCACTGATAGCATCTTACCAAAATAAGAGATTTATCTTTAATAAGTATATTCCAGGACAGTCTGTGATGGGACTCAACAAGCCAATTAACTATTATATTCAAATGCCTTTTTTTTTTTTTTGCTGTGTGTCTCTGCAGAGCAACTCCTGGGCCAGGCTCCCTTCTGGCACGAGTCTGCTTAAGTCAACAAATGGAGTTACACCCGAGATGAATTTGCCATGCTATGTTTTTCTAAATAGATTAGGGGTCATTTGAAAAGCTGTAAATAAACCTTTCAAATTCTTTAAGGCAAAAAGAAACAAATCTCTGAGAGGAAGAGGAAAAAAAAAAGAAGAAGAAAAAAAGATTTATTCTGCTTTCCCAGAACTGCAAGTTTCCAGGTGTTCACCTTTTGATCTGGCTACAGGCAATGATTTTCTGAAGTGGTTTCTGATGGTGCCTGACATCATTTATGGCACTCTTGAACAATCTTGTAATGTGCTAAACTACACAAAATTAAGTGAGTTAGTGGCTAGCTAAGAGCAGAAAAAGAGCCGTGGGTATCACAAGTGCTTTGCTACTTGCATCAGCATCTGTTAGTTGCTTCAAAGCAGCATTATTTCTTTGATTTGGTAACAGGAATAAGATAATGACTGCTCCTAATTATTGATAGGACAGTACTGTGAGAGACCCTTGGATTCTCGCTGTGCTTGGTGCTGTAGAAACACAGAACAAAAAAAACCAGCTTTTTCTAATAACTTACAGCCCAACTGCAGGCAGAGTGCGGCAATGGAGGCAGCAGCCCATGGAGAGGACAAGGAAAAATCAGGGCAAACCCCCATTAAGTCAGCACAGCTGTGTGCGTGGTTGGACAGCCCACGTCACTCATGGTTGGTTGTTTTTTGGATAACTTTTTCAAGCTTGACATTAAAAGACAGGATGAGCTTTCCCGTATGCTGAAGGCACGGCAGAGCCGTGCTGAGCCAGTAGGAATATCACTATTTATTTGCGTGGGTAACATTCCAGGCCCTTGTAGGGCAAACGATGTTGTTTTGGGCCATGAGAGCTGAAGTTCCCTCTGCAGTATTGATGTAGGCTCACCACAGCTTCGTGACATCACCACCATGCCCACCAAACCACATCCCTGTGTGTCTCTACCTTTCACCCAAACACAGGGACCCCACCTGGGCAGTCTATTCCAGTCCATTAGCACTCCTCCTGAGAAGAAATTTTTCCTAAAATCCAACCTGAAAAGTCATAGTTCTGTAATTTACAAAACACCTAATCAATAAATAATTCAGAGCCCTGCAGAATTCGTCATCACAAACACACTGATTCTGGAGGTTGAATTTATTACTGGCATTTTCTCCTCTCCTTTTGTCTCCATAAAGACTGAACGCTTAGCCAAATTAATAGAATTTCCATTGTCTGGAATCATTTCTCCCACAGAAGAAAGTCTAAGAAGAGGAGGATATCTCTGAGATTCTAAAGTGATTTGGGGTAGTCTTTTCCAAGTGCTTATTCTGCAAATCACTAGATTAATACCACTTAGAAAGATCAGGCAAATGAAGCTGCAATTAAAAGAATTAGTTAAATCCATTATAGACTGCTGGCCTTACTCCCCAACTCAGGAGTGATTAAGCACCACACCCAAAGTCTGGTTGATCCTATCTTGGGGGCATTATTTATTAATTGAACTTAATTATTCATGGCAAACCCCAAATTGAAGCAGTTGAACATTAATCCAGCTGTTACCTTTCCCTCAATTCCAGGGCTACTTCGGCATGCTTTTCTCATCTTCTTGTCTCTTCTGTCCTTAGTTTTGCAGAAAATTTGCCAGGAAGCCCTTTGCAGCAGAAGCAGCGTCATTTTCTGCAGTGTATTGGATCACTCTTTGTCATTCATCAGCACTAAATCCTCACAAAGTACCTTACAACTAGCATCAAATGTTATAGAAACCAAACATTGATGCTGATTAACAGGCACTGTGACCTGTGCTACTTGGTTTGGGTTTTGTTTCAGAGGACGGTTAGAATCCTAAAAAGAGGATTCTAAATGGCCAAGCTACTTAAAATAGCCATTATGAAATAAAACTGACAGGAAAGTTCATTCTGTAGGTCTTATTTCTAACATTACTTTTATTTTGAAGAGCAAGCCTTCCCCTCTCTCCAGCACAGAGCAGCATATTTAACTGGAACATGGGTAGATCGTGACTGAAATTCTCTGGCTTGAAGCAGGGTATGAAAACAGACACCTCCAAGATTTAGATCTGAGGTGCTGCAGCTGAACTCTAGTTAAAGAGTTATATCATAGAGTATGTATTGAATTTACGTTGAGTTAGGGCTCAAATGCTATTCACTGCTTTTAAGCTGAGAGTTAGTTTCGTATCTCCAACCACTGAGGTTTTGTGAGTTGTCAGGAGTGGTTTTGTGGTTGCTTTCTTCAACAAGAAAATCGTTCTGTACAAAGAATAGAAATGATCAAAAATGTGACATGAGTTTGACCAAAAAAAAAAAAAATCGTAAAAAAATGACTTAAAATTGCAATGGTCTTTGATAACAAAACAGTGAAGGGAAACACTACACACTTATTTACTCCCTATGCCCATCAGAAGTTTTAACTTGAGTTTGATTCTTAAGTATGTTAAAGTTGCTTTTGTAGCATGGAATGCCAACACAGAAGTGGTAGAAAGCACCCAAAATGCAGGTCCTAACCCTCATGTACAACACCAAGTCTCCTTTTTGAAACTGAGCTCTGCTGCAATCAGATTTAGAGCTGATTAAAAAAAAAAAATAAAAAAAATAAAAAAATTCGCCTCCACCTAAAACCATAGTAACGTCTATTTCTGCCTCTGCATTTGCTGACGTATGAAAGCCTTTAAGTATTTATCTTCTAGATATGAAGCTTCTTAAAACAGCATAATGCCTTTTTACTATTAGCATTATGGCATGCATACCACTGTCCTGAGTGCAGTTGCCATTGGTTTTGCTACAGTCCCTTTTGCTCCTTCCTTGCTTTTTGAGCTGCACCCTGCTAGGGACTGAGTCTTCCTAAGCGCACATCTTCTTAATGGTATTGCAGATTTACTCAAGAATGAGGCTTTTGGCCAATTCATTCTTGTTTCTAGAATTGCAGTTCTAGCATAAATGAAAATAAGATTCCATTCTCCATGCAAGTAAAACACTGATTTTTCTCTTGAAAAATAAGAAACGGGAAGATTGTCAACTTGCCAATATAACTCTTAATGGAGTTTAAATCCCCCTAGCAGCATCTGAACTAAATGGCAATCTTGTATGTTAAATTCCATGACTACTGGGTGAAATGCAATGAATTTAAATCCTTATCCCTATCCTCTTCTCTTGCTCATGTCCACAAAGCCAAAACACCAGCTGATGGTTGTGCATGCCAAAGCCTGGGACATCTGATTTTCTACTCTCGCTTGTCTAGCTGGAAGACCTCCATTCTGCTAACACGAAATGCACTCAGTACCTCCATTCCCCACTGTGCCAAAACATTCAGAGCAGGGAGTAGAGCACAAGCAACAGCATGCTCTGTAGAAATCAGTTCTCTGGCCCCAGCACTGAGGAGGAGAGCACTGAAGGGTGATGGGGTGAGGATGCTCCAGCTCAACATCTGCACAGAAGTCACACAGCAGTACCGCTCCATCTGCAAGCAGCATGAGGGTGTGTGCATAACAGCATTCTGTTGTCGGATCTGCACTACACACCTACACCAAAGGCCATGCAATGGAACAGATTATGTGGGGTGGATTAGAATATCGAGGGTAGGGAGAATGCAGAGCCAGGATTTTAGGTTTGCTTGATGTTACAGCTCATCCTTGCCCAAAAAACCATTTAATGGAAGCTCAAAGGGACTCCACCCAAAAATCACTTCATCTAGGCTCTATGGATTTTAAATGTTGAAAGCCAGGCTCTGGGATGTAATCATGTAGTATTACACGACACATCAGGTGTCCTAAATACTCCTGAATTACAGACACGTTATTCAGGATGTGCCCCAGGTGCCCTGGGAAACAAAAGACACATACACCTGGAGAGCCATTTCGGTCTCAGTGATGATGCTGCGGGAAAGCTGCCTGCAAATGGGAGGAAACTGGGTCTGAAGTGCTCCAAGACTAAAGGAGCTATATAAACCCTAACATTTACCTGCACAAGATGCAAATCCCTTTGGTAGAGCTCACACATAGAACTTGTTTCTGTGAAAGTTTGTCCATCTTTTTTCTAGTAAAATTAGTTTCTCTCATACAAGGCACTACCTCTCCCTATAAATCCTGTCCACCGCACTCCTCAGAGCTCAAATAGGTAAGCAGTCCTACAGATCTCCAAGCCATCGTAACACGATAGAAAGCACAGCAATGACAGTAGAGTAGCACAGTCTGAGGCTTCGGCAAATGAGAATATGCTCAAATGCAACAGCCATAGATACAAAAAACAAAAAAACAAACAAAAAAAACCCAACCAACCAAAAAAAAACAAACACAACAACTTACTTTCAGAAGAACTCTGGTATGCAGGGATCTCCAGCAAGATCCTCTTGCCTCCACTACCAACCCTTAACTGAGGTCTGGGAAGGGGTTGATCCTGGCTCCATCCCTTCCAGTCACTCAGCTGCACTGCATGCACCTGAGCTCCCCTGGGTTGGCCCTGCCTTCCATCAGGTGCTCAATCACTGGTTCAGGCTGTGAATAAGCATTTCTGCTATACCTGTGATTTGGAAATACTTACAAGCTTTGGCTGGTCTGAGTCTGAATGTCCTTCTAGCCTGCCTACAATTATGGAAAAAAAAAAGTGCTGGCTGAATGGGAAGAAATGTGGTCCTAAAATGTATTTAAAACCTCTCCTCTCCAAACCTCAGCTGGCAAACTGAAAGGAGCTCCATCCTGAAGCACACCTGCTTAGTCTCTTTGATTTATAGCTCTCATCATGTCTAAATTCAGAAGAAGGCAGGAGGATGCTTTGGAGTGGACTTGCTTGCCATAAAGGAAAACCATACTGCAGAGGTGGCAATGCTCTTAGAGTCAGGCACCTCTGTTGAACAAAATATTCATTTCTCTGTGCAGCTGTGGTACAGTTGGGTTACAGCAGGTCACACAAGTTGTATCTGTCCAATATTGTAATAAGCCCTGTTTATCTGCAAAGTTATGGATTCTGCAACCTTTATTCAGGTTGTTACTTCTTTAATCCTAGTCCTCAAGGTTTTGTCTCCAGACTCTCTGGGCAGATGCAGAACTTGGCCCACTGGTTCCTTGTGCTGTGTCCCAGCCAGGTGTGTTCATGGCTTCTAATTTTCCCTCTGGAACTCTCTCATGGCAGTCTTCATTTTGCTGTGGCAGCTCGAGTCCCTTTAGATGATTCTCAGTAGACAATTATGCACAATATCTGTTTCACAGAGACAATACACTTCCATTGCAAGGGATAGCCTTTGGAAATCCAGAGACCTCAACCCACTGCAGCACAAGCTCATTTCTTTTTTCTTTCCTTCTTTTGTTGTTTTCTATTCTAGACCTTTCTGAACTGAGCTTGCCTGCCTAAAGGATGCTCTTCATGAAAATGGGAAAGACACTGCTTTATTTTTCAGTTTCAGCACTTTCCACCTCTAGGAGAAGAAAAGTTTTGTGTTTTCTCGTAGTCCCTTAGAGTTACCACTTACTGTTACTATGGCCTTTCTTCAGGTTAACACCAGTTTGACAGCTTCCAGTTTATTAATGTTGTTAAATATGTTAATAAGCATGCCAGTTATTATTAACATAACATTCTTCAGTTACATTGGTACGATCTTATCCAGCAAAAGCAAACCTATGCCAAATACACCTTTAAAACATCTGCACACCTGCCAATGCCAGTCAAGGGTGTGATGTTTTTGGGTTCTTATTTTTACAGTTTTTAGAAACACTTCAGACTGGCAAAAGCTTTCAGGGAAACACAGCTTATACTGGCATCAAGTGCTTTTTGCTCATACAGCTCGCCTTGTTTGCAGAACTGTTTGAGGCAATAGCAGAAAGGCACGCTCTGGCCAGCACAAGCAGACCCTGTGCCAGGGCACACACAGCCCAGCCTGACCAGGCAGCTGCAGCTGTGTCCTACCATCAAAACAAGGACTTCATGGGCAGTGCTAATGGAGAGCCTCCAGCTGACCCTTATTTACCCCCCAGTAAACACCTTCTTGCTTCTTGTTAGGAAGGTTCACTTTTGTAGTTAGGTGTTGACACACACTGCCTGCCTTCAGGTTTTTAACATTTTCATAAAGCTCAGCTTCCTAATGCTTAGCTCTCCAAAATATGGGACCAGCATGTGTTTTTCCCAGCAGAGGAAATACTCTAAACCCAAAAAAGTTGCTTATGTACCTGCTCAGCTTGCGTGATCCCATCCTAGTTTGACCAGTAAAGGCATTCCTTGCTTTTCTCGGTTTTCCTTGATGCCATCTGGCCAGCAGAGTAGATGGGAAGCCTTTAGATTCAGAAGTGTCCTTGGGCTGAGAGGAGAAGATGAGCACATAGATAAGGATTTACTGCATATACTGCTTGTTTTGGAGGTGTGGGAGACTTTGTGTGAAAATTCTACCGGTAGAGATGGAGGACTACTGTGTTCTCAGCCATGAAAAATGTTCAGTTTTTCTTGTATTCTATTCTAACTGCAACGTAATCTAGCGCTGAAGTATACACCTGAAACAACTTTTTAATCTCAGGATATTGTTATAGATTGTTGGGCAAGGAAGCTGAGGCATCTTGCCAACAGTAAGAGCTGCATCTTTCTAAAAGCACGTAAATCTGTGCCTCTCATCCTAGCAGAACCTGCTGCAATGCGGCCCATGCTTTCCCATGGGAAGGTACCAACCCAACAAAACAGACCTGCACAAGCTTTCTGGTATTTTACATACACACTGCAGGATACTGAATCATGACATGAAAGGGTTAATGTGGATGAAAACGATTGCTCTTGTTCTACTTGAACTGATTACATTTTGAATTTTGATACTGCGAAGCTGCAGATTTATCTTGAGGTAAGCCAGCAGAAAGGCACCATTTTCCTGTAAGTATCAGCCACTCTGTGCCTTAAAAGAAATTTGGGACAGATGTGTGTGTCTTTTTATTACAATGAATGCAGGGAGAAAATGTATTTTATTTCTTATTTAATAAATTTGCCCGTTCATCTCAGTATGTGGGACTGTCAAAGTTTATAAATTTGGCAGTATTTTAACATGATCATTCTGTTTTTCTTTAAACCAAAGTTATTAAATTGATATATTTTTATAAAAAGCAGAGCCTGATGGAAACTTATTTTTTCATCTTTTGACATTTAGATGACTGTTAGGGGGTTTTAAGTAACTCCGTATCTTAAATCAGAGCGGCAGAAAGATAAAAGTGCTCCCAAAGGCTGCTGGAAGCCTACCAGCCAACAGGGAAGTACGGGGTCCTTTGCTGAAGCACCAGTAAGCAGTGCTTGTTTGCTATTTTGTTGTTTCTTGTGTGCTAACACAGCTCCATGCCTCCCTTGGATAAGCAGGAACAGCAATTTTGCTTTTTTTTCCAGCTTCACTCCCACTCCTCCTAAGGCTCTCAGCTTACAATCGCCCTAAAGACCCCTTACCTTGCTTCAGCAGCAGTAATCTGCTGTCAGAGCCACTCAGGTGAAGGCTAGACTCTGCAGTCCTGCTTCAGGAAAGCTCCCAACTGTTTTTTTGAAGAACTTGTAGTCAATTGTATCATGAAAAGCTGTTGTGACTGCACAGTAGGTATTAAACCAAACCCTTAGAGTTTTGGGGTTTTTTTTCCTAGTCTTTTAAATTACAAGGAGAACCATTTAACTTTCTAATGAACAAAATTAGGCATTTTTATGTGGAATGAGGGGGAAAAAAAATCTTAATTTACAGAAAGATGCAGACACAGGAACAGTGGAATCAATCCAGAGTGAGGAACTCATCAATCAGGCTGGAGGGGCCCTGGGCAGCCTGCTCTAGTACTAAGATATGGAGGTTGGTGGCTCTGCATGCGGCAGGGGGGTTGGAGCTTGATGATCCTTGAGGTCCCTTCCAACCCAAGCCATCCTATGATTCTATGATGATTCTGTGATTGTGCAAGGCAGAGATTGCTGCTTACTTCTTCGTGTAGTGTTGGGCACACTTCCTGAAGGGGAAGAGGAGAGGGCATAGCATTCAGAAGCTGAAGTAGTACAAAAATATATCAAGATGTGCATTTGTTCCATTCCCAGCTGACAAAGCTATTTAGTTATGCCCTCAGCTATGTTTCTTTGCTCTCCTCTAGGTTATTATGGTCCCACACATAGGAAAGACAACTTATATTAGGGAATTAATGTCTCTTTTTGCGTGACTGGACGCAGCCAGAGCCACAGTTTGAATATTTTAAAGTCACATGTTAGTAAGAATTTGCCAAAAAGAAGTCTCTCTTCCCATTTCTTAAGGCTGAACGAGTTGGAGCTCGGATAAAAATTTGAAAGGAACTTCAATCTGATGGGCAAGTGAAGCGTTCCAGGATTTGCTGCAATCCCCAAACATGACATTGTTTGCAAACATGGAAACTTTCCATGGAACAAAACTTTTTCAGGATTGTTGATCCAGGGCCCTGGACATGTTTCTTTGGACATTTCTAATCCAAGAAGGGTATTTCATACAGAGGAGAAAGAAAGTTCTCCTTGTGTGAGATGCTGTCTGAGCAGGTCCCTCACTTCCAGCTGGACACGAAAGGGAAATGCAGTTCTGTTCCTGGCGAAGTAACTCAGGAAAATAAACATAAATTAATGTTCACTTGGTCCAAAACAAAGCTTCACAGCCAGATTCCAGTAGTTACTGTGAGGCTGAACACAATCACACATTCAACACAGTTTGAGCTTCCCACTCAAATTGCACCACTGGTTGGCACTGTCCTCACCACTAAGAGAAGAGGGGCACTTCGATGGGCGCATCTCCAGTGGGGTGGGATGTGTCCCTTCCCGTGCCCATGGGCTGGCGGTCACGGTGGGAGGAGCTGCAGCAAGGCAGGGGTGCCCTGCCTGCATTCACTTCATGTTACACATACCTACGTGCCTTTGTTCAGCCAGCAGGAGCAGACAGCAATTCTGCGAAGAACAGACCCAACCACTCCAGATGCACTTCACTTCTAAGTGGCTGCCCGTGCCATGCTGGCAAATTAAATGGAAAACAACGTTTATTCCGCCTCTTATCTGCAGATAATGGTGGAACGTTGCAGGGTTTTTTTAGCCTCTTTCCAGCACCTGTGCTTATTTGTCGAACATTTTATAACTCCATCGGAAGCATTATCCTGCTGACGGTAGGAGGTATTTGCAGTGCAGCACAACATAATCCTCCCCTTGGAGATTAAGACTATTACCTCATTGATGCTCCCGGTGTCTGCCAGCCTTGGCATACCAGAGTGCAGCATGAATGCAGGTCTGCAGCATAATAGCTCACTATGCTACCAGCTAAGCCACTGAATGCTTCTACAGTCATGCCTTTTATTGCCAGAGTGACATGACAGTAATAATGGATAATGAATTCTGTTAATGAGATGACTTATTTCAAAAGTAAATAAAGCTCAGGTGTCACATGGATGAAAAATCTGAAATACCTGCAAATGTGATTTAGACAAATGTTCCAAGAAGTAATAAAGAAATAATAAAAACAAAGACCAACCTTGTCCCAAAGCAGCCTGAGTAAGACCCCAGGGATAAAAAGTGAGGTGGGGCAGGTGGCACGGCCATATCCTGCTGCTGCTGTCACTGTGCTGCTCCCCAGGGCAGCCTGGCATCAGCTGGTGACAGTGCTCACTGTGTTGGTGACAAGAAACTCTCAGCTTGCCTGAACCAACACCAAGGTGAACACAACTACACACCAGCACCTCCACTAGATGATATTTATTCTTTAGCCATACCGTAGTGGTTTTCTCCTAGTCGCTTCCTGTGAATAAACAACTTCTTCTTTTCACTATACAGAAATATTGGTGACTTTTTCCTCTCCTTGCACTCTCAGATGATGAATTGTGTTTCGCCTCATTTTTGCCAACCGGTTCACTGACATGCACAGACCGAGATTATAGCAGCTTGGTTCATCAGATGTAAGAATGTTATCAGAAGCATCAGCACCATGCAGAGATGCAAAAAGGCATCGCCTCCGAGAAGCTGCTCCAGTGTGGATACTAATATTAGAGCTGCCAGACAGCCTTTGCACAACTCAACATTCCTTTATTGGCCACAAAAGTGTTAAAGCATCAAAGAAGGAGACTACTTGGTGTCTATAGACATATATATCTTCCCTAAGACTTCTTGCCCTGATGTGGACCATGACTACTGCACATCTTTAATATATTTATCCTCACAGTATGCCTGTGAGACAAAGAAGAGCTACAATTTGCATTTTGCAAACAGCAAACTGAGACACGAGGGAGGAAACAGGCAGGCCTACATCCTGCAGACTTCTCAGCCAAAGCCCTGCTCCTTCTTTGCCTTCCTTCTGGCACACAGTCCAGCATCAGAGCCATGGCATCCTCAAGGAGACTGGCCATGAAACTGGACTTGTTGAAGTAGAGAATATTACCCCAAAATAACCACAAAATCCAGGCCATCCTTGAATTCCCAGCACCGCTCCTTTGTAATTCAAGGGGAGAAGGGTCCCAAGGGGATAGCAAACGGGGATGAGGGACCCTGAAAAGGCTGAGCCATGCCACAGCCACGTGCAATTCTTTCCAGAGCACTCAGTGTGAGTTTGGGCTGCTGTGAAGCTGCCCCGCTGTTTGGTTGTTTAAGCTGCGGCTGCAGAAGAAAAGAAAAGCAAAACCATAACCATGGCTTGATTTATATCTGGCGGTTACTGTAAGTCATTCCCAAAAGAAACAAACAAACAACCCCAACCATTTTTAAGCTTAACCATTTAAAAAGTGGCAAAGTGCTTCTATCATTTTCAGTAATTGAAGCGTGAGCAAAATTTAAAAACTCGGCTGCTCTTTTCATTTGATGACTCTGAGCCTATTTTTTCCCCTCGCATACTCCTTGCACATTTCATTCCTCACAATCCTGTCCCCATTAGTGGTGATGACAAAGCTCCCATCGCTCCCCATGTGTGGGAGAATCACACAGTAAGTATGGATTTAATCATCAACCTTCAAAGTGACTAAGAAGGCAGATAGATGGGATTCCTGGGGAGACTTTCAAATGTGAAGTTTGACATCCTGGCTCTTTTGAAAACGTTGCTGTTCTTTCCTAACCATTGTGGAGAGCCTGCCCTGCTGGGGCTCACTGCAGGTGTGGGCATGGAGCTGGTCCCCATGGCCAGGCAGCACAGATAGGGTGGGCAGTGCTGCTGGCACTTCTGCTTCTCTTATTAATTGGAAAGGAAAGCTGTGAGCAACATCCACACATAAGAACAGAAAACAGCTCTCTTGCACTCATCAAAATCTGATTTTTATGTCACTTTGCATATTTAGGAAGGTTATCTCTGAATACCAAATGAACCCACCTACTTTAGTGTGCTCATTAACTATGATTTTATATGCATGAAATGGTATTATTGGGGTAATATTAATATAAGCAGTTTGGTTCCGGATCCATATCTATTCCTATTGAAGTCCATGGGAAAATGCTCATTTATTTCAGTGAAAGCAAGGTTGGAGCTCAGTGAATAGTTATCTGTCGGTGCATGGAAAAGAGTGGTGCATGCAAAAAGATGTACAGATAGCAAGCTGCTCACAAGTCTAGGCAACCTGAAGAAGCACAGTACATTTTTAAGCTCTGGGCCCAAAAGACCAAGTTAGATTAGCTGCTCTTTGTACCTCTTGTCCTCTAGATACTGGGGTCACAACTCATCCCTGAAGCAAGCTGGTAATGTCACACCACAAATCAGAGCAATCAAGGACATTTCCAGGGGATTCAGGAAGGGCAAGAGTAGATGTGGAAGACAAGAGCCAAGAGCAGCCACTATGGGGCTGTCCTCCTTCAGACACCAGGCATTGAGGCAGCTCTGGATGTGGACCTTCTTGTTGCACCTTTGCAGGAAATACAGGAACACCTTTCACTATATCAAATATCTTTCCAGAACGAGTACAATAAAAGTGTTAAGGTGTGAATGTATCTCCTTATTAAGCAATATAGCATTGCGTGAAAACAATCATTGCATGTTGAGAGAGAAGCGTTATCATGCAGATCATAGAATCATTGAATCATTAAAGTTGGAAAACCACAATCCTCAATGCCACATCCCCACAGCTCCGGAACACACCCAGGGACAGTGACCCCACCACCTCCCTGGGCAGCCTGTCCCACTGCACTGCCACTCTTCCTGAGAAAAAAAAAAAGCTCATATCCAGCCTGAAACACAGCAAGTGAAATAGCTGAGGGGTTGTACGGCTTCTGCGCTGTCAGGGCTGGGAAAAGCAGAGCTCACTGCTGTGGAGCAGGGAGCAGTGCTGGCAGAAGTCCTGCTGCTGGTGTGAAGAGCAGTGGTCAGGCTGTACCTTTATCAGCATACCTTTTATTCCACTTGGTGGTAGTTTTACTCCGCTGGTCAAAGTAAACCATGGCTAATTACCAGGGCTAGACAGAAGGAAGTGTCAGGAAGTTAATGCACGAATACAGAAGTGATTATGTGTTTCTTGTCCAGGTGCCTGTGCCCCGGTTCAGCCTGCACCAGTGGAAGCTGCCCACAGGCTGCAGCCTTCCTAGCACAGCTCCAGCCAGCATCATCTGCAGCATCCACACTCCTTGAATTAGAGACAGCTGCACATTCCTCAGTTATTATGAATTATCTTCGTTCATTAGCTGCTTCCATGTGCCACAGTAGTGCCTGTATATGAGAATGAACCGAGCATGCAGTTGTGAAGAACTGCATGCAAACTATTTAAAAGTCTGTCCCCGCTCATTTATAGTGTATTTCATAAACAGTTTGGAAGTTGCTTCATACATGGTTGTTTTTTTTTTATAATGGCTCAACGCTGATTGTATCAGCAAAGTTATTATGCTGAGTCCCTGCAGTAATTTGTCAAACAATCATCTCCTGGCACATATTTTTTCTACAAAGGCGCTAATGACTACAAGCATGATTAATAACTGAACTAAGCTGTTATTGCTGGGAAGTTCTCCGTCAATTCAAGGAATCGTGACCTGTGTAAAAAACAATGTAAGAACAACAGAGGATGATCGTGCCTTGCAGAAGGAATGCACGACCCGCAGTCCTGTTTCCTTTTCCCTTGCCATGCTTTTTTATTAGATCCCTGGATAGAAACCTTGCGTGGGTCATTCCGCGGTCAGTGCTCATCTCCCTGCTGTTCCGAGGAAGGACAGGAGGATTTCTTTAAGGAATGGCACTATTTATAAAATAAATATAAAACCAGGCCTCCATTTTGCACAAGTGACAAGTCATGAGAACTCCGGCGGCTGTATATTTGTTGAACACCCGCCTCCTGTGAGTATAAATTGCACCTTACCGAGGAGAAATAAAATATGGTCCACCAGAGACTTTGCTGCAAGGTGTAGCTGCCTGTCTGTGGGCAAGTAATGACTTGCGTTTTCAGCTGCTCCTTAGTAAGAGCCTTAGTAATTGGAATCAGTTATTCAAAACATCTCTAAATGTGATTTAAATGGCAAGGATTTAATAACATAGAAAGAAGTCATTACAGAGGTTCAAGCAGGGGAGAAGGGAATTCCGTTTTTCAGAGCAGAGGGAGAAAAATAAAGCAATTACTTGATGTAAAGGCCAGAAACAGGACTCCTGCTGTCACAGAGAAATCAAATCTGTCAGCAATTAGTGGGATCTTAGGAGGCAAAGAACCCTTCAGTGTTGAACAGTGAATAAGGGGTTAGCAATTATATGAACTGATAAAAGTGTTCTGGTTTTCAAACAGCAGGTTAACAAGGCTTACTTTTCTCATAACTTCATGCAGATGTGATGAGTCACACTTTGTGACATTTTTCAGGCGGGCTGCATGCAAAGGTAAGAGAATAATAAAGTGCATCGCGTTGCCGTTGTGTCTGAGTTGTTGCTGACTTAGTTACCCCACGGTGAGACAGCCTAATGATCAGACCAGCTCTGATGGCTGTCACTTCTCCCCGAGCCCAGGTGATTGCTGCACTATCTCCATACAGGCTCTGCCTTTAGAAGCACTGTTTGTCCGCCATATGTGAGCACTTGTGTGGCCAAAGTAAGTTATAACTGGGTCTCATTCTGTTTGATGCCTCTGACTTCCACGTAGCATATCCCAAAATCCTGGTAGAAGGTACTTATAGCCTACAAGACTGATTCTGGAATAGAAGAATTCATGCAGAGAAATGGGAACTGCTGTGATTGTGTCTTTCTAGTCTTGATTCTTGCTAATGCTGTGCACGCTGCATAGATGTTACATGATACATTTACACAATAAAGAGGATATTTGCAGGAAACTGAAATGAAGGCGCTTTGTCAGGGTATCAGAGGCTGAGGCAGCACTAGAACTCAGGACCACATCTCATTATTCACTTTCATAGGGAACTTTGTAAGCAACAAGAAGCAGAACCAGTCTAGCAATTTAAGCCCTCCAGCTGTCCCGTAGCAGACTTGCAGGGTAATGGTGGAACTTTGAAGCCTTCACCTCCTTCCAGGCCTCTCCCAGCTTGTTCACAGGCACCAAAGCCCTTCATAGCAGGAAAACAAAGCAGCTCTAGTGGTTTCAAATGGCTTTTTCTCTCGAAACAGAGGGATGAAGTGTGTCTAGACAGAGATGCAAAATCCTCCTGGAATGTCTAAAGAAATTAGGGTTATTGAGATTAGCAGAGAAGGCCTTTCAGTGGCATCAACCACAAAGACTACCGTACAATAACTTTTCAGTTTTAGTGATAACTACATCCACTGAAGCAAAAACCCATTGACTTTATGTTGGCTGCTTGGTGTATCCACCCACTCCAGGCAAGGACTGGGGGCTGCTGAGGTCCTCCAGCCTGGGCAGCCATGCTGAGCATCACCCCACTTAGTACCCTTGGGAGTAAGACATCAGCCCATTCTGTCATGATTTTATTTTATTTTTTAATACCCTAACATAGAACAGTGGTTCCATTGCAGTATGTGTTAACACAACACTGGGTCTTGTTGTGAAGGTAAAGAAGATGCTAAGGAAAACCAACACAACCAGAACCACAATCCAGATTAAGATTTTTCTTCCCTAAAAATCTTACAAGACATCCTGGGCAGAGCAGAGAGTGGGAGATAATAGAAAATACAAAATTTATTTTGAAAAACTGCTATTAACCTCCAAATGCCATGCAAATCTTGGTTTGGGCAGTATTTGAGGGAAGCATCAGATCACCCCTGTCACCTATGTATCTTAGAAAGCCATGTAAAGCAAATTCAAAAATATACATTGAGAATGACTAAAAATCCTTTCAACTTCATCCATTTCCTAAATGATTTTTAATTTTTTTTTTTCTTTAATATGTATTCTAATTCCCAGGCAGGCTTTGCAACCACCTAATTTTAAAAAATAATTCAGATTATTCAGATAAAGAAAAGAGTAGTTTTACAAGATCTTAATCTGAAAATAACTGTTTTTGGAACTGCACTATGTGAGCACGTTTGTTTATGTATAGGAACTTAGTAGGCGTGCATGGGATAGAATATTATTTCCTAACCGTTATCCTATCACCTTCTTTTTCTGTCCTATAAAGACTGTGTGAACTGAATATCACACTGCCTGTGGGAACGGCATTGCTTTCCCCACGATGAAGGAAAGCTTCCAAGCGGGTTCACTTTCAAGTGAATCCCTCAGGTTGCTCTGACCTGAGTAAATCCTTTGGATATTGTATCAAAATGCTTGAGATAACTTCCTATTTTAGCACCCTTTGAACCCAGCCCTGAGTTTCTGATCCAGTTTTTGGCTCATGATGGGTGTGTGAACATACAATTACTGCTGAGCTCAGTAGCAGTTCAGGTGTTCGTTATCCTTCCAGATCAGTCCTTGTTTTAGGTATTTCACAATCTCACGTTAAGGAAATACCAAATAGTGAGTGCCTATTGAAAAACAGAAGTGTAATTCCTGTGTACATGGTTTCTACAGCAGCCCTTTTACTGGGAAAACAACTGGATGTGAGGAAAGATGAGGCCTCCCACCTTATTTTGGGAAAGTTGTATCCATCCTTATCATAAAAATAAGATACAAACTCCACTCTCAAATTTGAAGTTCTCTGCTTCTGTCAGAGCAGCGACCTGTAGGATTTATTCAAGGAGTTGCTGGGAGATGGCAGTCTTACTGGCAATCTAACTCTCTCTGCCTTCCTGTCTGGGGAAAATCAGTAGGTTTCAGGAAATCTTTGGTGGAAGAGAGCATCAATTCATGTTTCTTTGAACTTCAGTTCGACGTCAGGAATGAGTGGCACAAAGACCACATTGCTTCCTGATACCTCCTTAGTCATGGACAGTTTCCAGGTTACAATGGCAGACTTTTCAGCTAGAACAGAAGCTGCTATGCAAAAGGAGTTGACTCCTCAGCAGGGATCCTGTAGTCCCCTCCATAGACCATGGATTGTTTGTGGATCTCTCCTGGGTCACCCCTTCAAGTGCGGCTCACCCAAACGCCCTTCCCAAAGGAGCCCACTGCAACCCAGCTCATGGATACAAAGGATCTTCCCAGCACAGTGCCCCAGGGCCTGCAAGCATGGAGATCTTCAGGAGCTGTCACCCACCAGAGGCTGTGCTGATGGGCCATCCCAGTGATGAACAGCTTCCTGGAGGGGGTGGTGGTGCTGCATGTTCATGGGGCTGCCCCACTCCCTCTCATGAAGCTGCCCTGACATCCTCCATTCAGCCATTTCCTCAAACACTCTCAAGATTGCACTGATTAAGACCTTATCTTTGACACCTTTCCTCCAAAATACCCGCAAACACTTTGCACAACTGCACATGAGAGACACGCAGCTATTTACCACTTGGTGAACTGATTGCATCAGCATGGACAGTGAAATTTATTTCCTCAAGAAGCACAATCTTGTGAAATCCCTCAGACAGCTCCCTCCATGGTGAGGATGGAGTCTGCCATCTACCACCTCTGCTCTGCAGGCAAACTGAGGCCTCTGCATTTCCAGAATTACTGTTTCAGCACTAATTGTACAGCGTGCTTTGTTGCAAACACTGTCTGGAGTTTGCAGATTTGAAATATATTTTTTGAATAATATCTCCATTTCCTACATCCCTTAAAAAAAAAAAAAAAGTGAATTACAAAAAAAAAAAAAAAAAAGTGAATTACTCAAATTTACTGTTCCTGATGAATCTCTTCTCAACTTACAGACAGCAAGCCAAAGGAAATGCTCTGCAAGCCATGGGGTTGCAAGGGAGCCCAGGCAGGGCAGTGAAATTGAGGGGGGAAAAGCAAAGCAGTAATGGGATGGAGCTGCACCCTGCAGAGCAGGGGCAGAAAGGCCCTAAATAAGCAACCTTTATAACAAATACACTTCCTTAATGAGTGATTATTCTAAATGAATACTCTGCCAGCTCATTTGGTTTTGTGCAGGAAGAAAATCCAGGGCTGTGTTTGTATAAATCACTTTTTTTGATGGGCTCCTGATGCTACAGGGCCTGTGGCAGTGGGGAAGGATCCCTCTCAGCTTAGGTCTCAGGTTTTTTAGGTGCTCCAAAATTAAAAATCAGGACCTGTCCATCATAATAAGACTTTGTTCTGAGGCCGAGGGTACCTACTGCAAACACATCAGGCACAGCAGTCGAGGTAATAGCTGAGCAGGTGGTAATTATCATGATTAACTTCTGTTACCTACCTTCACATTTCAGGCAATTGCTCTGCCTTAGCACCCCGCTTAGTTGGGATGTCTGCTCTGGGCTTTCAGTGTGAATCTGTCTGCTTTGTGGGTTTTTACATGGTGTGAGCTCTTTCTGGGCACTGGACACAAAGACTTGTATATAGACACTAAATAAAACTAGCAGCAGCACTTAAAGAAATCTGGTACTTTGTAAGCCAAACTTGCAGTTACATTTTTCAGCAATTCAGTCACTTATTGCACAGGCAGAGAGAAAACGAACAACAAGCACTGATCTTTCTCTCTCTTAACCTCAGGGCTTCCAGCTTTGCTCCTCCCTGCTCCTAAATCACGGCTTACTGCTATTTTTACAGCAGAAGATTAATGGATGTGAATGAGCACAGGTAATTCTGCATTGTTCAAAGTCTCTCCAAACAGCACCTGCTGTAAATTCTTCAGCGCTCATTATCTCAACAACACATCTCAGACTCTAAATGGTTTATTGGGTGGAGGACCGGTGTGAAGGGTCATGATGCCTTACCAGCACTGCAGCACTGTGCAGCCATCCTGGAGGTTTGGGGGCTGTTGATAGCGATGGTTTGGTGGGATCCCAGCAGGATCAGACCCTGAGCATCTCCAGGCCTCTCGGAGGGATGCTTGCTGGTGCTGTGGGAGAAGTGCCCACACCAATGTCCTCGGAGGTGAACTTTTGCTTTTGTAATTTCCTCTTGTTTGGTGCGTTGAGCGCTCAGCTGAGCCTTGTTCCAATAGCTGGGGGGGATGTGACTTCACCAAGATATAAAACACACGCACACAAAAAGAAAATGCTTGAAAAATCGCAATGACATGGTTCTGTTGGTAGCTTGTGATTTTCTGAAATGAAAAATGCCTAGACAATGAAAATTGAGCCAAGGTACCATATTTTGCAAGCAACCTCTCTAGCCTTCAAAGAGGCTCCTTGGCAGAGCTGCACACCAGCAAGCTACCTACTCAATGCAATCATTTTTCTTCAGTCCTAGAAGCAGAAATGCACAGTGCAGTGGCTGATACATTAGGTAGACTGGCTCATATCACAAGAGCACATGGAAATGGGCGGATAGCAAGAAGCCAAATGGGCAGGAGGCATCAGTGCATGGGTGCAGCATGGCACCACAGCATCCAGCTGGAGATCCATGCCCATGCAGGCACCAGGACCTCTGCAAAGCAGCTGGGTGTCAGGGATGCAAATGAGCTGTGCCAGCGCGGGAAATATGGGACTCGTGTGTCTAACTAGTTGCAGGTGGAAAACCATGGGCAATGGTTCAAGAAGTGGCTTTGAAAGTTGGCCCGTTGCGACCATAAACAAGAAACTAAAAAGCTTTACAGTATGTACTTGCAGCTTTTAATTTTCTCTCCGTGTTCACAGATATCCGAGTATCTCGCACACTCGCGGACAAGTATTTTGATTGTTCAGCCGTGGTTTTACATTTAATAGCCTTGCTACCTTCTCCCAGCAGCAACTGCGCTCCGCTCTCACATGTGGAACAATTTACATTTCCCTTTTGCACAGCAGTGGAAGGCTCTGCTCGTGCTGTGAGCAGAGCAAGCTCATGAGCTCCTTCCAAAGCCCATCAGCAGCCCACGTTTGCTGCCACAAATATTGCACAACAGGAGCCGCCGCGTAGAAAAAGGACCAGGATCTGGTAGCACTGCCTGCAAACAGGATTTTCGCCTGTTCCGCAGTTACCCTGCAGCCCTGTGGTACCAAACATTCATTAACAACCAGTGCAATTTTTGAGCAACTTGTATTTACGTGTAAGGACAAGGACTCATTATCATTGTCATCTACATAGTGTTGTTTTACATAACAGCTGCAGTAGAGCGAGTGCACTTTGGTCAATAGTTTCATTTATTATAAAGTAATAAATTAGGAATATTTTTCCCTCGACAATAAGTTTTATGCCAAGATTTTATGTAGCTTAAAGCAAGTTGTCAATTAGGCTACTTAAATTAATTTTTGGCAGCAGTTAATTGGAGCCTAGAGTCTTTTGTCTTTAAACAGCTAATCCTAAACAAGAAAATACAATGATTAAATGTTTCTTAAACAATATTATTCACAGAATTTAAAATATAGCATTTAATTAAGATTTGGACTTGTTAATCTCTCTTTTTTTTTTTTTTTCCCTCCAAAAAGAGATTAATTTAAATTTCTTGAAATAAAGTTGCTACCATGACTCTGATTATAATGGCTTATAGTGGGGGCGATGGTCTGGGACCTTCCAACACTCCTACAGCTCTTACGCCCAAAGGCAAATGATTTTGGATTCCTTTCTAAAGAAACATATTTCGTCCTTTCAAAGAAGCAGGACATTCACCTCTGGAGCTCTGGATGTCTGAGTTGTGTTCACAGGATAAAACTACTGTTCTCATGTTCTGGTAAATGCTCTAAACAAGTACAAGACTGCAGTAAGCAATGCCAACATGGATGGCTTCCAGGCAGGAAACCAAGACTTCTTACAAAAAGAAATCATAGAGGTTTACTTCAGAAAGACCAGCTACCAGATTTGGTCCAAGATTATGATTATTCTAATGTGTTTCTTATCAATGATAGTAGGGCAGCTAGAGAGTCTCCCACTTCTGATTCAGAATTTTTCCAGTTCTGGAAATCTGCTGTATTCCTTCTTAAATATAACATACAGTATCATGATTTGCACAGAAGCAAGTTCTTACAGAACAATATTCTTGTCTGAATATCTCATTCATACCCACCATCAGTTCTGGAAAGGAGAACAGATGAAGGCACTGTTCTTTGGTAAATTATACGGGAGTGTAGGTTCATTCCTACAAATCTACATTTGTAGCTAATTTGTAATAATGAGTTAATTAAAAAAAACCAACAACAAGCAAGAGAAGCATTGTTAAGTATCTAGTCACCTTCTTTTTCGTGATTCTGGATTCTCCTTTTCCAACAGAGAACATACATCAGGCCGACTACACACAGTGGAGATTTTCTGGAGCAAGAGCCTGTACATTTAAGTACTCTGCACATACATAATCACAGAAAACCAGCCACATATAAAAGAGAAGTGGACATGTAGGCAGACATCTCCGCAAATAAAATGCATGTATTCAGAAAGTCCTCCTCATTTATGAGATTTTTGAGAGAAACAATTCCTTAATTAACATCTCCTGATGTTTCAGCCTTCAAGCTTTGCATTCTTGACCACCACTTTTCAACCAAGTGACTAGAAAATTCTTCCCTTCTTTGCTTAAAAGAAAAAGAAAAAAAGAAATTCAAATGCATTCACAAGGCTGTAGCAACTGGGTCTTCTCAAAAACATCAGAATTCATGAGTCATCCTAAACCACAAGGCAAGCTGAGAATGCTGCTCGAGGCCATATGCCCCACAAAGAAAGAGCATTGCTTTTTAACTGGAAGCTCTGTGCCTGGTTGCTGTTTGGAAACTAATAAGTGAACTTCACTTTTATGGGGTTTTCTTATATCTCAACATTATCCAGCATAGGAGCACTGAATCAATCTACCAAGACCAAACATACTAACAAACAAAAAACCACCAAAAAACCCACAACAAAAAACAGCAAAAACCAAAGGTGAGAATGACTGAAACCCAACGTGAAATGAGCGAGGCTGTTCTCATCGCTGGAGCTGATTGAATTACAGAACAGCCTTTTCAGTTATCTAAACTCAATTTCACTTCACTTGTGAAAAGCTGATTTTTGGTTTGAGACACAATGATTTAACTTCTAACGAAAACCCACACATTGAAAAGATGGTCATCAAGTATGAAATCAAAATATAGTATCAAGATCAAATGCTTACTCATGGGCAACCGCTGAAGAAACCTTGAACTATATAAATTAAAACCAGATGCTTTAAATTAAAACACATAAATTACTGATGCTGATATTACTATAAATTTCAGTGATGAAAATACATCACTGAAGACTTTAAGGGAGACTCTAAAGGTTATGTATAGGAGTATTTTGCATTATTAAACAAAGTGTCACCTGAAGAAGTTCCCGGCAAGAATGCAGGAGGTAAAGTATCTCAGATTATTGTGACATGATTCAACTACTAATGCTGTTTTTATTCTGAATAGATGTTGTATATCTCAGTCATTTCTTTGTTCAGTTTCTGATTGCACTTAGTGTTTGAACACAGAAATCCATGTAACTCATTCTGTTTCCAGCTGGACTTATTCTTTCTCCCTATCCCCTACGCAGAGAACGCAGCTGAAACCAGTAACATCTCTGTAAATGAGCTGAACTTTTAAGTTCAACCATGGTATCATGCTTCAGGCTGCTTAGTGTCTTTCAAACCCTATGGTAATTTGGTCTTACTCCCACTAAATAATGGCCAAATCTTGTGTATATGTATGGAAAGCTTCCATGTCCTCAGGACAGTGCGCTAGTTAAAAATATCATTTCTCCAGTGTAAACAATTTAAAAAAAGAAAGCTTTATTTAAAGCTCACTATTTGAGAGGAGTGACATTTACCTCCAGCTGGAGCATTAGGATTTTGCATTAAGCAGTTTTGGTTTCGAACAGTTTGAAACACTGCAGTAGTGTTGAAAATCATGTATCAGTATAATAAACAGATGTTATATAAAGTGTGTATGCATGTAATACTGAACTATGTGAGGGCACAAATACATATATTCTCACATTCATGTTCGTGAAAGCAGACATTTTCCAAACTACACACACATGAAATACATTTTACCAGGAACCAAAATTGTCATATTTCTGTTTCATAGCTTTATACATGAAGATTTTGTTGGTTTCTTTTTAAATCATTTTCAGACTTTTCTTCTATGGCCACCTAGTATTTATACTTAGTATTCTGTATCTAGTAAACTATTTCTCGGCTGGGACCTCACTCAATAAAGATGAAGCATGTCTTAAAGAGAAGAAAAATCAACTCATAAAAAATTCACCTTTTAAATACTACAAGGAATATGTTCATGAGTTTCCCTGAATTCTGTTTGTATTA
The DNA here is from genome assembly GCF_951394365.1 of Tetrao urogallus. NCBI lineage: Eukaryota > Metazoa > Chordata > Aves > Galliformes > Phasianidae > Tetrao > Tetrao urogallus. The sequence goes on from NC_136818.1 coordinate 59,088,930, forward strand.
TTATTTGTAATGATGATACAGTCAATGGGAATGCAGTATCGACAACTGACATAACCAGAAGTTGAAGAAAGAAAAATGATGGAAATTCCCTGATATTCCTCTGTGCTGCAGTATTTGGAGAAGATCTGAGGTGGTCTCAGTCCTTGACTGAGGGACTGCACAAGTTTCTTCTAACTTCCCTGTCCCACACACACACCAATTTCTATTTCAGTATGAAGGTGGTTGTTTTATTTTTTTTATTGCAGACTGACATTAGCTTCTTGGTGACTGAACTGCCTGAAGAGAAGTGGTTGGGTTTAGGCAGTCAGCTACCATTCATTTATCAGGGGATTGGATTCAGACCCTTTAGGCATCTTAGAAGTATTGGAAAATCAAGTTACAGAAGCAGGAATTTATATACAGGTTTGTTTGGTTTTCTTTTAAAATACTAATTGTAATCAGTGAAAATCATTCATTCATTGACTCAATCACCTAATGGTCTCCATCTCTAAAGCCAGAACTAAAGTTACCTACCATAGCTATAAAACCGAGATAATGGCTCATGATGCTTTTCTTATGTAAGAGTAGCTTAAAAAACAGATTCTTATGTCAGGAAGCTCTACCAGATTACCTTCAATAACCCACTGAGAGGATTTCATCAAGCTACCATGTATTACACCCAATGACTTTTTTTTTTGTAATCAAATCATATTTTTCAGAGAACAATCAAGTTAGAGCATTCCCCGTTTCCCTTACAGCTTTTGTTCATGAATAATCAGCAACACTGCATCCTACTTACTACGTTCTATCTTTACACCATTTGCCAAAGGATGCATAAAAGTGCTCAAAGAATGGATTCAAGCACTGTCTCCGCTGTGCCTGCACTTCACCCTCCTGGTGACCACCACCCTCCACCATTTCAGTCGAACAACTTTTTAAAAATAAGACCATGTATTTTCCTAATCCACATTTTGTCATTCTTCCTTTCAAGCTTATGCAGCAATTTTGAGGCTGTGTTAACCTTCCTATGACCTTGAAAAGGTAAGGGAAAACCCTATGTTAACAATTCTTCTCTCTCCTTATTTGGGTAAACTAGAAGCCATGAGAGCCTTTTATTGACTTTCACTACAGTTTTCACCCTTGGCAGTACAACTGAACCTGCCCTGACCTCTTTTGACCAAACGCCTTTGTCCAACAAACTGTTCAAAGCATCTTGCAGCCAGATGTGAGCCCCCACACCCTGAGTGCATAGGCTTGACTGTACAGATCTCTTGCTACCTCCCCTGACTGCTTGCACCGCCAGCAATTGCCTTCAGCTTGCTGCCAGCTGGCCTGATTCTGAGATAAGACCCACTGGCCGGGTTAAGAAAATGACACCTGATCGTGGGGCTGGTCTTGTTCCCATGAGCTTCACCCTCTCAGAAGGCTCAAAAAAACCACTCCATGCTGCATGAAATAAAAGCAGCACCTTCCGCAGGTGGTGTGAGGAAGGCATGCAGCCCCTTCTCTTCTAGCAGGGTTTGTTCTGCCTGTTCCCCAGAGGAGTAGAAGACTTAATTTGCAACCACACCAGCTACAAAAGGAGAGCACTGAAGTGGGAAGAGCATCCTGAAAGCTGTGTAATGCAATGTATCTGCTTGTTATGGAATAAAATAACGTTGTCTTTTTGACATGGATATTCACTTAGCCTAAATGGCAAAAGGTCGCAAAGGCATAGCGTGTCATCCCCTTATTTGCCTATCTTAAAAGCTGTCTGTGCAGACTCCTAGTAGTTTATGACTGATGTGGAACTGGTGTGCACAGAGCCTGGTTACCTGTTTGTGCAGCTCATGGCTGTAAGGATGTAGACAAACCTAGATTAATAGAGATAAACAGAAAGAGACAATAGCCTCTGACAATTCTTGGACAGAGCTTGTGTGATTTCTGTCAGCTTTGGAGTAGATGTAGGCTTCAGGATTGTTATTCTGTTATATATTGTTATTGTTCAGCTCATATAATACCTCAACTTGTTTGAGCCCCGCTCTATTTCTTGTACTCTTTGCATTATTTTCCATGAGCAGGAATACAAGTTATTGTCTTCCCCCTTGTTCACCGGCCATTTTCAACACGTTCTAGTCTTGTGTTCTCATTGACCAGCAAAACAAAATATTTCTTTCAGTCCTATTTTGATCCTGTTTGGAGTCATTTCCCAATGCACTTTGACATTCCTGTGTCTCTCAGCAACAACTTTTTGTTTATCAGCTTTATCCCTAACTCACACAATATTGAAAACCTCAGCACCACTCACCACAAACAGCACGTATGACTTCTTTACTCTGGTTCTCCTTATGCTTAGCTGCCATCTCTGTTTCACTACTCCACTTGAGTGTATCCAACATCTGGAAAGCAGATCAATTCCTGAAGTCAATCTGACTCACATTATCTGGAAATAGCCTGGTTCCATTATAACAAGACCTTCACTGCCCCATTGCCTTCATGGCTGAAAGACATCTCAGCCAACGGGGGCATGGATTAATGTCCTGAAGGGAAAATCTGCAAACCTTCTAACAAGCTTTTTCTTCTCCGTATAAAGAACCATGAGCAACAAAGCATCCTCATAGATCTTCAGTTAGGCACTCAAAATTATATTTTATTTTCTTTTAAAAATGAGACCCATGAAGAGTCTCCCATTCTAAAAATATCTGTTTAGTGACAGGTCTTCTGGAAGGGAAATGCTCGCTACCAAGTCTGAGTTACAAGCCAACCAAACTCCTGACAGTAAATACTGACCATATTTCCTGGCAAAAATAAAAATGGGTATTTGAAAGTTTAAATATTCACATACCTGTGAGACTTTCAGCCAGTCCTACAGGACGCAATATTGCTGATAGTCCTTACAAAAAAGAAAAAAAAGAAAAATAAAAGCAACCAAAATATGAAACCTTCTTTCTCACCCCTTCGACCCCCGTCAACACTGCTCATTTGGATCAGGTGTTTTTGAAGTTTGCACATGGCAGTCTCATTTGCATTTAATGTCCTTCAGATTACTTCCTTTTTGTTGTGCTAAACACCTCTCTCAGTTGAGTCTAATTTGATGAGGTCATGCTGTGACTCCTGACCCCCTGCGTTCTAAATGAAACCATCTGACAAAAAAAGTGAGCAGAGTGAGTCTTTTGCCTATTCGTGGACATTTGATATTTACAGATGTGCTGCAAGTTTTACAGACGACTCTTTTGCCAGGCTAACGTTTGACTGGAGAGGTGGAAAGAAGTGAATTCCTAGAAAGAATAAAATAGTCCAAGAATAAACAGGTCACAGTAATCCAGTCTCCACAACAACACTGTGATTCTGTGACTAGCTAAAATAAAAATAAGTTAGAAGTAAGTATGGCCCATTATCTAAGTCAAGGGAATTCTACATCCTAGTAAAGCTTTTCCACTCCAATAATGACTTAATATTTTCTCCGAATGCCTGTGAATGGATGCACCTGTGTGGCTTGACATGGAGACCACAGGGCTGTCTGAAGGCTCATCATGCACAGAGAAAGCCTCCACCTGCTTTGTGCTGTTGTACTCATAAGGGAAGGCTGAAGAAATGAGTATTTATCTCCAGTTGCCTGCAGCTGTGTTATGCAGGAGGTCAGCCTGGATGGTCTCGCAGTCCTCATCTGGCCTTAAAAGTCTGGATCTGTTACTGCAGCTTTGAAATGCTTTCAACTGCTGATCACTTCATTCCAAGCTAATTTTATGTAGAGTCACTGGAACACTAACGCATATGGTCCAAAAAAAAAAAAAAAAAAAAGCCAAAATGTTATTCTAGACTTCTCTGGCCCTGAAAAAGAGCCAAGTTTTACAAGAATGTTATGGTATCAAACTGGAAAAGGAAATCAATAAGCTCAGAAATTTCTTCAGAATATTTTTTCTGCGTTCCTGTGCTCATCACCCATCACTTTGCAAGGCTGGAATCGAGATCATTCTTAAATAGTATTTGGGTTTCAGCCAAAATTCACTGAAACTGTCAGAGAGACCTCATCAGACAAGACCATATATCTTTTTGTTTGCAGTACTTCCTGTGCCAACTCTTCCTCCTTCCACATACAAAGATAATTTTCCCTATGAATTGTACTGCTAATTGTTCAGCTGCCTGTGGTATTGCATGCCCTCCACAGCAACACTATTTCAGAATTATCTGACTGTAGTAAATCATCTTGAGATATACTGTAATTAAGTAGGAATATGCAAAGCTTCAGACAGATTATCTTTGAAATGCATCAAAGTACATTATATTATAAAAATATTAGGAAAATCTGTAGGTCATATATTCACTAAACTCCTCTACCTTATATGAAAATGAGTCATTTTCCTTCATACCCTGAGGGCGAGGAAGCTGTCAGATGAAGAAATAAAAGACACTGCTAGTTAAGAAGAGCAGACCATGCCAAATTACTAATTAAAATTTAGATATGTTTTTCTGTGGAGAGCAGGTGCTTGTGCTAAAAGCTTTTCCAAAACTGGACTAACTTTTATCTCACTTATTTTGAAATGCTTTTTTACAGACCTGAGTAAGAGCCACAAAGACAACCTATTAGTGAAGCAAATTCTTAGATGTACACATGTCAAAAATGAAACACTGAGGATTGTGTCTTAACTTACAAGAAGCATGTTTTCAATTAATTGAAAATTAATAAATTAATTAAAAAATTGAAAAATTAATTGAAAATTAATTGAAAAAAATTTTAAAAGAGTTGTGTTGATCAAATTGGACTTACATTATTCAGGAGCAAGATACGGATACGGAATTATATTTACACAGCTTTAATTCTTGCAGTTTCAAGACCCTGTACCTTTTCTGTTGTTCACTAAATTATCTGTACAGGTTATAATGGGACAGAGGAAAATTCCCATTGCTGTTTTCAAGATTATGGTCTTATGAAACTTTATGAACCTGAATCTGAGCTGTTTTTTAATGTATCAGTTGGATAGAGTGGTAGCTTAAATCGTTCTTCATAAGTAAGTGTATGTATTGGAATATTTTGATGCATCCATTTCTATTCATGTATCTTCAAATCCACAGAATTATTTGGAAATGCATTATTCCCACTGTCTTCAACAGGAATCATGGGACCAATCGCATGAGGAACTGTAGCAGGTCCTTGTCAGAGAGAACTACCAAAACCCAAACTCTGCAGAAGGACAGCAGAATCTGAAGGACTCACCAGCTGCAATACCCATCCTTTGGGTGCCCACAGCTGCACGGACCAAACTGACAAATGGAGTTTAATGAGCATATTGTAAAGGTGAGATTTTAAAAGGGAAAAAAAAAAAAAAGCAAAGCATGCATACATATGAATAAGAGATGCCATTTTAACTTCATTGTTTCGACTTAAAGATGCAGGAATCTAAACTTGCATCTGAGCACATTCTGGAATTACATATAAAATGCATATTCATCAGGATTATAGCAAATTTGGGCCTAAAGAAAGATTGGGATTTTCCTCGTATTTTGTCTGCTGCAAAAGAGGTGGGCCAGAAGCACATGCGTGCCTGCTAGCAAGTGAAAGCTTGCTGATACCTAAAACATCGGGGGCTTCTTCCAGAATGATTTATCCTTATATTACTTGAAGATTACTCATGTAATCCTGTTTGTAAAGCTGAATGAAATTGTAACGTGCTTCCTACAAATATCCATCTGAATACTTACACGATTATACATGTATTTATTTTTTACTATGTTCACATTTCTTTGGTGTTTACTTTTCTAAGAAATTCCTCCAAATGAATTGACAGAACCAGAGATAACTCTTTCAAAAAAGATACTGGAATATGATTCTTTGTCTGAGTTTTTATAATTATTATTCATATTACAGAAGTATTCAGAAATGCCAATCAGGCTATGAGCCCTATCATGGCAGATCAAATTAAAATGGCAAGAATTGTACCAGCAACCTGATCCCATGTATAACACTGTCAATTATAAGCATGGCTCTTCCCCATGGAGACAGAAATCAGCTGCTTCTGTAACACTCTCAGTTCATAAAACATAAGACAGTAACGATTTCAAGTGAAAGGACAACATGCAATATTAATCTTCCATTTACTTTTAAAGTTTAAATAATTGAATTTACTAGGAAGTAATGTCACTTAAAATGGTCTCAGTAGGTCTTCTGCGAGGATCCCCTAGAACTGAATGAAAATATCCAGATTTTCAAGGCAACAGGGGATTTGAGAAATTGTGTTGCCAGTGTATTATGCCATTGTGGAAAAAAAGAAATTAGCCAGGGGAGAGCTGGGGAAATTAATACAACCTGTGCAAATCAAGGTGCAAATTAAATGGACAAGATATGACATCATTTTCTTGAAGTCCAGCTCTCCCACTTAAGTTGGAACAACTCTTGTGCGGGGCTCCATGAAAGAAAGCACTTTTCTCCATACCTCCTGCCCTAGAAGGTAGCTGCCTGGCAAAGCAAATAAAACCAGGTCACATGACATGCATTTTCCTTAATAAAAAATTTCAAATAAAGATAAAATATCAAACAGCAAAGTTGAAATCCTGAGGAGAATAAATTTGGAAGCCGTATCCATTTCAAAAATCCACCTTAAAATTCCATGCTAGGAATAATAAAATAAGACCATATGGACTTGGATCGACCTATCATAGCATGCTATTCCAAAGGGCTGAGTCTAGCTTCTCAGCTGTTAGCTGCCTTTAGCGACCATTTGATTGCACTGAAGTCAAATTTACCAGTCTTACTTCTTTACTTCTTTGACCTGGTAATCTTGGAGAGTCCCACATGCAGTAATTTCATCTAGGATATTTACTAGGAAGCAACGCCTAGCAACGCTAGCAGAGCAGGAGCCCCTCACCCCAGATACGGCCCCTGCTCCACCTTTCCTCCCTGCACCATGGGTCCAAGGCACTGCAAACACCTCTGAGACCTCATGGAGAGGCAAGAAGGCTCCATAGCACTCCCATTTCTGTGCCACCCAGACTTGGGTCAGGGACTGCCCCTCGGTGAAGGCCCCAAGTGCCACATGAGGCCACAGCAGGGCTTCCTGCTCAGGATCCATCCCCATCACTGGGCTGAAACAGCCCAGTTTTGTCAACCCTCAGAACACGTTGCAATGCAGATTTGTTTTCCCAAACTAAGAAAAACTGGGAGAACTCTGGCAGGAGATCACAAAGACTGGAAATTTCTTTTCATCTGCTAGGTTATGATTTATGTTAATGATTGGGCGAAGGAAGGAGGGGAACAGCAGAGCAGGCTGTGCGTACAGCAAGGAAGGGAAAGACTGTGGGAAGGAGGGCTCAGCGTAGGAAAGGAGCTTTCCTTGGTTATAAACAAGCCACAGGAAGGGGCAGGTGAGTGCGTGGCAGATCCATCAGACAAAATCCTCTCTCTGCGCTAAGCACAGGAGAAGCAATCATTATTTCTCCATGTAAATAATAGCCAGCGCTGTGACAGAGGCTGCCAAGAGAACTGAGCCCTGCAGAGATCCCCTGTGCAAAATATGTTCCTTCCAGCTTTGCTCAGGGGACCAGGTTTTGGCTCCAAGACGCAAGCAAAAGTTCAAATTCAGTGACAATGAAAGTGATATGAAAGAAAAGCACTTCTTTTCCTCTGTTTCGGTGCGTACTTCTTTCTGAAACTGTTGCTTATTTCACTATATGCTGAGTTCACATGCACTGTAAATTTCAAGATTGAGACACAAATAAGAGTCTCACAGATTCACACACGTACTTCTCATACTCGCAGAGCCCATCTACATGACTTCTGCAGCAGCTTCTTTTCTCATTCAGCGATGTCTAGGAGATGGTGGAAGGAGTGGGAAGGAGAGGCAGGAGCAAATGACAGGAAAAGACCCAAGCACTGAAACACCATAGCCCAAATCCTCCAGGGATCAGCAGCACCATTCCCACTTATCAGCTGATGATTAGCACAGATTCAGGAGAAACTTGGAGTGAGAATCCACAGATGACACAATCACACTGCTTTTCTTAATGAATTGCCTGTGAGCATCCTGAGCCAACCAAGGGAAAATGCTGCCTTCCAGGCATGCTGGAACATTGCAGACAGGTTAGACCTGGGCCACTTCACCTTAAACTTCAGTTTGTTCAGAAGTCTCTTCAATTTGGTACTTTGCAGTAAAAACAAAGCTTTTACATCACATGTATTGAAGGTTTGTCTCTTGGGCCAACAGTACTTTCAGTCTAGATTTCCTGTTTGTGATCCTCAAACCTCCCACGAAGACCAGACTTGCTGGATCAAACACAGACAGATGACAAAGGACATCCTCACTACTCCTAACCCTCTATTTCTCTACTGTCACACCTTTCTCCAAAGGGAGATCTCAGTTTCTGTGCAACTGTGTGCCCTGTGCGCCTACAGGTTCCTTCCACCAGCTCCAGCTCCATGTCAGAGGCACACCACCACCAGACTGGGATACCACCGAGAAGGGCCTGGAAGGGTATAGAAGTTCAGTGGGAACTAAATAGTATCTCCAAAGTGACCTATGAATAGGTGATGCTGCCCACTCCTGCCCCACACCAGCAGCAGATACTGTAGCAGAGGTAACCTTCCACTTAGCAAACCCTAAGGCTTTACCTTAGTTTGAATGCCCCTTTCTAAAAACACCACAAAAACATCAAAAAGAAAACTTACATCCAAGAATCTTAAGGACTTTCTGCACATTAATTAACCCTGCATCACCCAGAGTGAGGCAGGGAAGTGTGGCTAAACCAATTACATGGAAGATGAAGAAGAGGAACCGGAGGTTAAATGCCTTGCAGATGTGGGGAGTGCAACCCAGGCTTTCTGGCTCTCAGTCTCAGATTGGCTTCCCGGGAGAACTAGAAGTGAAACTTTCCCTGTAGAGCTGTTGCTGTATAAAATCAGCTTGGCAGCGTGTGACAGGCATAATCCTTTTCCCATATGTTTTATTTTCTATAAATAGAAAAACATCTCATTAGCATTCGGTAACTTGGTAAGATAAGGAGAACGAACAAACAGACAAACAAATATCCAAATCATTTCCAGAGAATTGCTTAAAAATCCCACGCAGCCTAGGAGGGCAGAACTGGATTTAGCCTTCTTGCTTCTGATTTTCCATCACCTGCATTACCAGGAAAGTATCTCTCCATTCTGCAAGGAGTGGTTGAGCCCATCGCAGCACCCTGCACCGCTGTTAACGAAACAGGCCGTACGATGCACCCACAGTACTTCAGTTGGGTTTTATCACAGAAACCATGTAGTCCCAACCCCAGTCTTTGGCAGCCCACAGCCATAAGGCTAGGAGATGGAATGCTTTTTGTATTTGTAACATTCCCGCCCCATGCCAGAACCCTCCCTCTACCCCTATGGAACCACAGCGGATTGTTACCGCCATTATGGCAGCGTTACAGGTTTGTAGGCACCTCCCATGTTTCTGAAGATACAATGCTGCTGGGATCGTTCTGAACAGTTTATCATGGTATAGCCTTGCAAATTAGGGGATGATGTAGTCTGTCCTTGACATTAAACATGTAATGCGCACGCTCTCAATTATTTTAGTCCCAATTAAAATAATCTTTCATACAATTAGACTAGAGAGGATCTGTTTTGTATTTGATAATTGGCTGAAGGTTTCATAAACACAATAAAGCATGCAAGAACTGCCACAATAAATTGGACATGAAACCATTTTGCCCAGAACCCTTCCATCAGTAGACAGAAAGAAACATTTTAAAGCATCATGAAGATAAGCCTGCATAGGAGGGAACAGGAAGACAGCAATTTAGTTTGATCCAGACATTTGAACATTCAAAGATAGTTGGTTTTTTTTTTTTCCCAATACATAATGAAAAAACTTCAGAATAAAGAAAGTAGAAACATTTTTTAATGAAATAGGCACGTAAGGTGAATGAAATAGTTCACTCAGGGTGAATGAACTGGGCCCTACACCATTGTAGCTGCAAATCAGTCGCTGTCTTCCCATCTTTGGCTCAAAAAATCTTCCCTGAAACATATGCAAAAAACATATGCATTTAGGTACAACAGAATGGTATTTATTCCCCCCCCCCCAGCCACCAATTCTTTTTTTATGGCCACTTTTGAAAATTCATGGAACGTTTTAAGACCTGTTCCTTCTTCCTCCAACTAACATTTTTATTTAAATGTGAGAGAAAACATCATCGTTCATTATATTATACAGGTTGTAAGAACACCACCAAATCTGTGCCTCCCTTTAGAAAATACTGATTTTTAGATCATCATTTTTTTTTTTTTTCCTCTCAAAAATAAACCCCCTCATTCTGCATCACACAGAAACTCACTACGACTCCAACTACTGGAGCTTCCAGTCTCTAAAGCACTCCTACACCTGCTACAAAACCAGTCTACCTCTGGACATGGGTTATCCAACAAAAACCATCAGGGCTTGAATGAAACCTGAGGGTGTATGCACACAGTGACACAGTCCTTTCTCACAAAACTTTCAGGGCATTTAAAGGATTTTCAAGAGTAAGAGTTACTAAAAATTCTCATTTCCATTCTAATGCATTAGTGATTCATTTCATCAGTGATTAAAAATAACAGGCTGAGGACAGGGAATAAATATGCCAAGGCTCTTTTTTTTTTTTTCCAGTGAGAATTCCATCAAAATCATAGGGAAAGAAAAAAATTCTAGCACACTGTCATACCAAAATTATGTGAATGCCTAACTCCAGAAGGATAATTACAGTACAACACAACCTGAAATCTTTTTCATCTGTCTGTCAGGATCTTTTTCCCATAGCAGTGTTTTGCCAGAGGCCAGCACACGGCTTTAAAAAACAAGCACTTTTTCTTCAAAGAGGATATCCATGATTACTGTATGATCTCAAGAACAACTGTAGAAGCTCTAGGTAAGATTTATCTTTGTCACTTGCCATGAGCACACAGCCCTGGCTTTGCAGCCGTCCTGCTCTGTGCCTGCATACTCATCACCCAGCTCCAGGTGCAGTTGTTGGGAGGGCTCTGACACTGGGCTGGGATTTGTGGCTGCAGCATTCATAGTCTCACCCATGCGCCCCTGGGGGCTCTCTTTCCCTCTATTCTTGTCCTTTCTCCATCCTTTAAGGTTTTAGAAATGATTTCTGTTACCAGTGCTTTCATCCCGTGTTTATGGGTCTCTCTGGTTAAGAGCTTTCTTAGGGGAATTGGCCATTAAGATCCTAGGAGCCTATTTCATAAGGCACAGCACGGCACATACAGCCATGCATATATTATTCACCTCTGGTCTAGAGCTATGGTTAGTTTGAGCAGTTAATCACAGCATCTTAGAAGATAGGCAGAAAAAAAGGTAGGAAAGTATGTCAGAGAGGAAGGTATGAGCTGAAGCACACACAAGCATCTTAAAATATCACAGTATTCTCCATGGAAGCCAATATACAAACTGTGCTCAGAACACCATCAGAATATTTTCCAGAAATGGTAAGATAATTAAGTATAACTGGAATCTCTTGGAAACAGCTAAGTATTTGATGGCTTGGTTTAATATCTCTATAGAGATGCACAATTATGATTTTTATTAATTGTTTCCACAATGGAAAATTCCACCATTAGCTAAGCCCCAGAAATTTAGCTCTCACACAGAAATATTTCCATACTTGAAATGAGTTTTCTGAGGGAAAAAAAATGTTTATTTCGGATAGCAAATAAATCACAATTGATCTTTAAAAAAAAAAAAATATTTTAAAACTGAAACAAAACAAGGGACTCTCAAGGCTTGTTCTTAACCAACTGTACTCAGCTGGTGGAACATCTTTCAACAGATCTCAAATTTTCTATTGCAACATTTTCAGAGTAAATCAGTTTTTGTCCTTCGCATAATGCCGTCCTTCCCTCTTTTGTTTTATCAAGTTCAATCCATCAGCAGTCGCTGAGAGTAGATTGTAACCGAGAGAGGGCTGTTTGTATGAAATTACTAACTCTGACTCATATTATGTGCTTGACTCATGCCTAAACTTGCCCAAGATAAACCTATTAAATAACATTCCAGACAGCAGCTCTGCCCAAGGGAGACACTTGTCAGTCCCTTGGAGGACTACCAGTGGGACACAGGTGGTGCCGCCCTGTGCTACCCTCAGCTGCCTCCTGTGGAAAATGGTCTCTGAGTATCAGAAACACTGAGCAGGTGAATGAGATCAGAGGCTGCTACCAGAGCAGGTGATGAGGAGTCAGCATGAGCTACCAGCAGTTGGCTTCACTCCATCTGCCCTTTCTGGAGTGCAGGTGGGGTAAACTCATCAATTTAGGATTCTCAGGGTCTGCTCAGTGTAGGAAGCAGTGTCTACCAGGATGTTTCCATGTTTGCTAACATGATTGCTACCATGTTTAATACTTGAATGATTTCAAGCCATCCTGCAGTTAGAAGGGTCATATGCTAAGCTTGCTGTGTGTATATATATATATATATATATATATATATATATATATACACATAAAAATATATATAAGCTATATCTATATCTATATCTATCTATATATATACATAAAAATATATATAAGCTTGCTATATCTATATCTATCTCTCTCTATATATATATGCTTGCTATATATATATATATATATATATATATATATATATATACATATACATATACACACACACACACAAATTAATTGTCTTACTGTCCTATCAAACCAGAATAAAGTAGAAGACCAGATCATGTGGGCGGGTGGATGTCCCATCCCTGGAGGTGTTGGTGGATGGAGCCCACAGCAACTAGATCTGGTAGCTAGTAACCAGCCCACAGCAATGGAGTTGAAACTAGATGATCTTTAATGTTCCTTCCAACCCAAGCCATTCAACAATCATGCAGAGCCTTGGAAAAGCACATGTAAACGACTGATGTGAGTTTGGGTGATCTTAGAGGTCACATCTTGTGTGGACCCAGCATGCCTCAGACCTGAACCTAGAAATAGCCACTATTATGAAGCCAGAAATGGGAGCACCTGTTGGACTGAATTGCCCATTTATGACATTTAATAGTAATCAACCTGCACTTAGGACAAGAGCAGTCCAAGGGTGAGTCCCCAGCATGACTGGCCCCATGCACATGTGCCACAACATGTCCCTGCCCAGCAGAAGGTGCAGTGGAAGAGTCACTGGCTCTGCAGAATACAGGGCTCAGGCAAAACTCAGCACTTCAAAGAGAACTTTGACTTTGATAGAGAGCGAGAAGGGGCTGCTGGAGAGAGACCTGTGCTGCAGAACAAGCCAGCATGTGCTTCACATTTCAGAAATGATATGCAGAAAACGACTCCACAGATGAAAAAGGGATGGGGGGGAAGAGGGGGAAATAAAAGCAGCCTACAAAGATCCTGGGCATCTCAGCTCTTTTTAAGGTAGCATTTTGGAACCCCACAGACACTGTGACATTGCAGCCTGAAAACTGCAGTGTTCACAATTAAATATATATATACACACACACACACACACACACACACACACACACACTTTTTATCCTATTTGGATGTATTTTGCAACACATCTCCTGGGATGTGAAAGAATGCAATTAAAAGTATCCAATATGATCTTTACCAAATACAAATTTTATTAATTTGTCCTTTAGAGAATAACCTTTAAATATTATAAAATATGCTCCACTGGCTTTCTTGCCTCTTTTTCCCCTCTTCCACTGTTTTCTTGGACTTTCGAAGCAGATTTTTGTCGAATAGATCATACAGGATTATATAGTTATAGCTTGCTTTCATATATATCAAAAAGAAAATCAAAAATATGACCTCATATGTTAATAAATCAATTTTGGAATGCTGTTTTACACATATGCTCAAAACATGACCTCTTCCAAGTTCTCTTAGAGCAGAAATTTGCAGTTTAGATTTCAGGCACTTTAGCTTTAAGGATGCTGGGAATAACTTTATCTGGTAAATATTAAGTAAAACAATTTTTCATTCAAGTTTCACTTTACCTTCAGTGCTTTATTAAAGCTCACTCAAGAACACCGTTTTAGCTACACATGAATAAGCCTTAACCTTACGTTTCTTCTAAAACTAAAACCAGTTTTATAATCTGTACTTCACTGCTTTTGAGTCATGAAGGAGTAAAGTATAAGCAGCTTGAGTTTTGTATATGCTCTTTTGCACTCTCAGAGGCAATTCAGTGCTGAAGAATTTCCATTTCATAAAACAAAACAATGCCAGTGACTCATTTGTAATGAGGACTTGCATAATTGCTTTTTTGGGAGTTTGACAAGAAAAAATGTGCAGCAGCCAATCCACCACACAACTTTTAAAACTGTTTAACAAAAGATACAAAAGCACATTTAGTTCTATTTTAGTTTTAATCCTCTACTAAATTTCCTCCTGGGTTTAACGTAAAAGTGCTAGCTTTGTTGCTGCGTACCTGAAGGAGGTGAAATAGCACTGGAAAACATTTGATATCAAAGTACAAAACCAACAAAATATCATTCACCTTTTTTCTATAGACCCTTCACGGCTTCTACGGCCATGAGATCAGAGTGTGCTGGCATTTCTCCTTAGTGTTCCCCTCTTTGAGCCTGAGCTCCCCTGGCTGGGAGAATTGAGGCAGAGACTCAAAGCTAGATGCAGGATGGAGACATGGGTTGCTGCTGGTCTTGGTGATGCCAAGGCACTGAAGCTCAGTTTTGGATTCATTTGAGATGAAAGGAGTTCAGAATCTGAGATGCTCGTCCTAAAACCTATAGGTCACCAAAGTTTCTAGATGCACACTGCATTCACTCATGCTGAGACCCGCACCACTTATACAACCTATTGGTTGTAAGGTTACACCTTTCCTACTCTGTGCCTGCATTCTCAGGAAAGGCTGAGCATGGCTGGAGGTATCCCCACAGCTGGGGACAGGCCAGCACAGCCAGGTGACACCCTCTTGGGAAATCACTGAATGGCATAGGTTGGAAGGGACCCTAAAGATCAAAGGTCATCAGGAAGGACTCAGCAAACAGGGAGCAGAAGTTTAACAAAACTGATCACTCTTAACTCCCTACTCAAGTCAGTGTTTCTCTACTTTTCCTGCTTTACAAGTAATCCCCAAGCAATCAACACAGCTGTTATAGTTAGCATTCAGCAGAATTATTCCTTCTGGCAGAGCTGCACCAGCTTGCATCAACTCAGAGTCCTGCTCCTCTACCTCATCACACCCAACATCAGCATGCAGCCCAATCACATGTGACAAAACACCTTCCTTGACGTGAATTGCTCAGTACCTGGCAGGATATGTGTCTCGGCACTCACAAACCCTCCTGCCCTTAGAGCTGATGCATGGGAAATTAAAATGAGCCTGAGCATATTGCCATCAGGACACTTTTGAGAAGTGGAGAGCCCGGTCCTGTGTATTTCAGAGAAAACAGCACTATTAAGGACACAAATGTGATGCTTGATTTGGATGTTTTCCCATGTGGATGAAAGGAATCACTCCTCATGCAATGCTGAAAGAGCTGATTAGATTTACACAGGCAAGTATCAGCTTGTGATTAGCATTTAGGTGAGGATGAAGCTATGTGCTACAGGAAATATTGGTGAGCGTGTTTGCTGTTTACTTTCATTACCTAATGTGCTCTGCATTAAGCTGGGGAAGACAGAATCAGTTATTTGGGAGATTTTTAAGCACATGTAAATTTATTAGTCCTTCCTGACAGAAGAACCAAACGTACTGCACGTTCATAACACGGTATTTGAGATGCATAAAATGCCTCCCAAGCAGTTCCAAGAAAAGGATCAGACTGTTGTTGTTCTGCTCCAGACAGGTAGGAAAAGCTTTGAAGAACCAGTTTTTCCAAGGAAAATTCCACCTCACAGTAACATTTGCTTTAAGTAGTAATGTTGCCTTTGATGAAAAGTTCAATCACAGAAGTGCATGGGGGGTTATATATACATTCCTGCACAGGAATATGCACACACATGTATGTATGTTTTGCAACTGATTTAGGATAAAACAAATCCGAGGTTTTATATTTTCAATTTATCAAGAAAATCTGCTACCAAAAAGCTTCACTTTTGGCAGCAGCCATGTGTTGAGTCCCATAGGGATATTTACCTTCACGTAACCTCAGTGTAATTCATATCTTCATTACACCTAATGGGAGATAGACTCACTAGTCTCTACCTCAAGAATAACAAATTTTAAAAAGCAGGGGGAAAAAAAAAAAGCAAAAAAAAAAAAAAACCAGAAACAGCCAAGATTGTTGTATAAAGGCTCAGAAATCCTTTCATGCACTGTCTAGGCTTGGAATATAGAAGGAAATCTCTGCCAAGAAGCAAAGGATGTTGAAACAGAATCATGCAATGTGTTAATGCCGCAGGGCATTGGAAGTAAGATGCCAGGGACTTCAATCAGAAACTGAATGATCTTTGTGATATAGCAAAGAGGATGGAATAACATCAGAGAACTGTGCACACAATGGAAAGAAACAGCATAATCATTTGTCATCACTCCAAGCAAACAAGTGCTGGCAGTGACGTTTTCTGCACCAACCAATTCATGTCATAGTTTGAGGCTCAAATACCTTTCAGTAGCAGAACCCACCAGCAACATCCCCCAGTGGCAAGGAAATTTGCAGAAATATCCACCTCATCTGACACTTCAAAGGACTTGTGCTCTGGTCCTCAGACAGTTAAGTGCAGATACGCTAAGGTGGCTATGAAATCAGATTAACTTAAAGAGCTTGTATAATTCACAGCCTATTAAGTTAACCCAGTTTCAAAACTGGTTCCACTTTGCATGAGAATGGACATCTGTGGCCTTCAAAATCCTCTACTATTTTTCATTCTTTATTAAGTACTCTTCCTTCATACTTGTGCTGATCTCTAGCTGTGTTTTATAAAGACTCAGCTGAGGCTGGTCAGATATTAAACCTGGCAGTGGCCCATTATACGTGAATATATAATTACATTGAAATCTTACAGAAAGAAAAGGTGTCAAAATGTCTTGCAGATGGACAGAACGTTGATTGGAAACATTCACTTTAATGCAGGTGAACCATTCAGTTGTCAGTATTGATCATCTTTGTGCATATTTTTAACAACAAAGTGAACCAGTTCCCCAGTATCTAAAGGCATCACATAACATCCAGCTCTTCTGTATAAGACTATACACATACACTCAAAAAACTAACTTCGGTCCCCCATTTCTTAACATCTTGCATTTAATTTAACATTCAGCCTTGATTTGCATAAAAATAAAGGGATAAATTTCAGATACTGCATAGTAGAAACTTTACCTAGGAACACAAGGAGTGTTAAGATCCAGGGATTTACTTGGGGATGAACATTAAGCAAAGAGCAGTACTGCTATGCTGAAATACAGTCAACACATTCACTTAGATGGTGAAACCAACCTCTAATAGAAGATATCAGCTAGCCTATATAGCTTCATATTTCCACTTTCAGTACAGTACAACCGAGTCTAATTTGTGTGTCTTATCATGGAAGTTTAAAAAAGCACCCACTTTACACACTTTCACTGTTGAAATACTTCAAAAACATTCCTTGAAGAAGCTTCCCTGCTTCCTGCTTCTTGCTTCTGCGGTGGTGTGGCTGTCCAGAGAGAAGAAAATTTATGCCAAAACCATTGAATCTGGGTGTCTTCTCTCTGGTATTTAGATCTTGCTTTCCAGGAAGGGGCATGAATTCAACTTTCCAAAAGGCTCTACACCTTAGCTCTGAGTAAATCAGCAGCACTCCACCACTTACAGTAGTAGCAGAGGACAATGCACTGGTTTTAGAGGAAAAGCTTGGTTTTGTTCTGCATTCATCCATATTCCTACAGTAGAGAGCATTCCTTCCCCACTACATTTTTTTCGTCTGTTTCTGGACCTCACAATCTTGTCATTTCTTTCTCATGGATTTTTCAAATGCAC
This sequence comes from Tetrao urogallus, assembly GCF_951394365.1. Taxonomy (NCBI): domain Eukaryota; kingdom Metazoa; phylum Chordata; class Aves; order Galliformes; family Phasianidae; genus Tetrao; species Tetrao urogallus. The sequence goes on from NC_136818.1 coordinate 59,106,765, forward strand.
CATGCCCCTGATTTCCCTTGCCGGAAGGTACATGTTGTGGATGTGTAGGGAAGTGGAATTGAGCTGTCTGCAACCAGTACAGCTAAAGGTCTACAGGCGTTTTTGATGAGAATGAATGACATGAAGATTTTTCATGTAATATACATGCACGGATACAGCACTTCAGTGACCCACTATCCAATTTCTCTTCACAGACATGTTTTTCCCATTCTTCTAATAAGCACAGTTCATGGATGAATTCCAGTTGATTGCAATGCCCCGAACAAAGCAAATGCAACAAAAATGCTGGCAAGCACATTTTCACCAAGATTTGCATAAGTTTTCATTCAGGATTACAGGCTTCATCCCCCACAGATGAAGACATTTAACATTTTCTTTGACTTTATCAGCAATTGGAACCTAAGTAGGATGGTTAAAAGATTGCTCTAGGAAGCCAAGGCTCCACTATTCTTAAAAAAGGGAAGTCACCCATTTGTAAAGATGTTTCTTTATGAGTGTTGTCTGCTGCTTATACAAGGAGGTACATCCTGTATGATCAAACTGAGATTCTTAGATGCTTTGTTACTGGGTACCAATGAGATGCTTCTGCCAAAGATACATTGCTTGAGGATCTGTGAATATGGATAGGCTAAAGACAACTCAGGTCGCAAGAGGGTCTGAAGAGAGGTTGGAAGTACAGTTATTCTGTAGAACTACGCAGGCATAATGTGACTAGCTACTTTGAATGCTCTCAAGCAGTGCATGGGAAAAAAATCATTTTGGTATGTAGGTATCTGCCCATGCTTCCACAACGAAGGGGGGTGAACAGTTGAGATGACGCTGATAAAGCGTACTTGGTGTTTCCTTCAGTGTATTCATTATCATTGAAAATGCACCTTGGGATCAGTTGCCTTACTCTAAATTTCAATTTTTGGAAAGGCATAAAAAGAAATCACTATGTATAATCATAAAGATAAAAAGCTAGACACATCCACACAAACAACTTCACTACCAGATGTTACATTTGGGCAGCATTCAATATTTAACTACAGCTTTTAATACTTTCTCCAGGCAATTAATACTGCCTGTCTCAAGACTATCACAATCTGCCTGATGCTTTTTACCTAGAAACAATCAAGCAATTTATATCAATTTATTTAATTGACCCTTACTGTGCACTGAACTATTGTAACTGATAGTAATGTACCAACATGTCATGACATCAGCTTCGTTGAGCTCAATGAATCCATCAATTACATCGAATAGATGCCTTGTAAAATGAATGGAATGTTTGTTGTTATGAGAAAACAAGTCAAAAGTACTCGATAACATTAATCACATAAAAATAATGTGGAAATTTAGACTTTCAAAAAAGAACAGTGAATCATCCATGAACTTGGCACTGCATCAAGCATACACTATTCATCTTCACTCTAAGGGCCCTTCATGACCTATCCACACTCCACCTATCATTTTTTTCCTATGTTATCAACATGTCAACTCCCTCTGCTGATCAGGCAGTGATGCCTGCCATCATCACCTATTCGTTATGTTTACCAGGGAGCACCTTTGCCCTTTCTCCCATGCCAGCCTTCACGCATGGAAGAAGCTCCCATAAACATCAGCAAACCGAGATCATTGTTCTCTCTCAAGTGCCTCCAAAAACACCTCCTTTCCTCTGATAGCAATAGGAAAACACCTGATAGTAAGTGCAAGGACTTTTTTTTTTATTCTAATTACTCTTACCTAATTATTTCCTTGCGTTTCCCTATCTGGTAAGATTACTTGATTTTTTTTTTTTTTTGTCTTAGACTACAAGCATCTAAGGGCAGAAATTGAATCTTTGTTCTGTATTTGCACAGTGCAGAGCATAATGGTTTCTGTCTATAACTAGGGCTTCCTTACCATTACTGCAGTATTAATGATAGCTTCTGAACACAGCTGTATGTTTTTATTTGATTTATATGAAACTTAGTGGCAACACCCAACCATATGGACCTAATCAATTTGCAATTTAAAGATTAATCACCTTAAAATTCTGATTTTTTCCTTATAAATACTCTAATTAATAGGCAGTAGCCTACATACCAATCAGCCTAAGATTTGTCCAAATCTTTTTTGAGGGGAAAAATTGAACATGACCAGAGGTACCAAAGACTCCCATCCATCCTTCCATCCACGTCTTTGTGACCTAGTTTTGCAGAATGGTTGGCGAGCTGGACTGTTTCAATGGCAGAAGATATTATTGCTCCATCATTCAAGGAAAGGTGTTTAAATCTGGGGTTTGGTTTGCATTGTTTTACTTTCATTACATATGCCCATCATGGGAGGAAACTAATTTGTTACTAGTGTAGTAAAAAGTTTTCTTTGACCAGTATTAGTATTACTTGGTTTTCATTTAAATGCTTTTGGTTCTATCTAAACCATATTTTCAGACATTTTTTTTCCCCCCACAGCCTTAATCTCAAGTAATAACTTAAGAAAAGCAGCAGAATTTAATATAAACCATTACTGGTAAGACAGGTAATAATAATAACAGTAAAAATTGATTTCCCCACCACCACCACAGTTATTCGTCATTCTCAAATGCCTGGGGGAGAAAAGGTGAACTTTCTGCATGTCTGAATGTCATGAAATTCAGGCAGTTTCAGATCAAGAGAGAATGAATTCCAAAGCTGTGAATCTGTTCTTTCCATTATGGTCCTAAAAGAAATACAAGACCTTCCACAGCATGTAGGGAAATAAAAATATCTCATGGATATAGAGTTTACTGTGGTTAAATCCAAGACACTTGATATTTCTATTGCATGGGTTACAGTATCACGTGTGGCACGGTTGATGTCAGGTAAATATTTATTATTGTATATAATAAGAAAGACTCCAGAAGTAATCTGTGGCAACTTGTAAAAAAAAAAAAAGTAAAAAAATTAAATAAAATCAAATGTAATTTAAAAAAAAAAAAAAAAAAAGATCATCCCTCATTCTGAAGTTACTTTTCATCGCTTCTCTCATGACCTTGTGAGCTGAGGCAGCTTATAGAACACATACATACCTACACCCAGATGTATGCGATGGAAAAGAAGGAATAGTGGTACCTCTCTTAACAAAGTCAATAACAAACACACCATTGACTAAATAGGCACATAAGGGTAGCCCCAGAATAAATGAAACAGCTGTATGCATTGTGTCAAGGAAGGGCACCGACAGTTTGACTGTTGGCTGATGTTTCTAATAAGACCTTGAAGTGACACAGGCACACAGGTACCCCCAAAAAAATCACTTTTTGGGAAAAAAAAAAAAAGTAAAACAAAAGCCAAGCAGGTAGATGAGAACTCTCTAAAGCATTGAGATACAAGTCTCAGTGCTTGTTTATGCTTTTCTTTTGCTGCATTTGCTTGGTGGGGGTGCACAGACCTCCCAGATGGAAATATCAGTTGGCAAAAAGAAATCCCACCACTCCAAACTCTCAGCTTCTCCTGGTACAAGAGCAGCCAAACCTAAAACTGGAGCAGCCAATATCATCATGGCTCATGCCCAGAGACAAGCTCTCCTTGAAGGTTTCAACTCCATTCTCCTCAGGCTTTCAGCTTTATTTTATCATAGAAAAAAAATGTATAAAACAAAGTTATTTCACCAACCACATCATCTTTTATCCACTTGCTGAGGGTTTTGCAGACCCTCTAATGCAACACCTGGCACAAAATATCTCAACTACTCAAGCTTTCAGCATCACTCTCCTAATAACTGTACCCAGCCACCAGCATGGCACTGCTTGTAGATTTTAAAGACTTGGCAACCTCCACAACCAAGCGAACAGTGCTAGAAACCAAATGACCCACCTAACTTCACCTGGGATGGTTTAACTAATTGCATCTGAGAGCAGGGTCTGTGTCGTCCTTCATGTGACACAACATCCAAAAAGATCTTTCCCAAACATCACATTTTTGCTGAAGGTGACCTGAGGGAAAAGGAAGCAATGCTGGACAATCATCAGGCTCTGAATTCCCAAAGAGTCTTGGGGATGCAGAGCTTTGGTGCTGGGTGAATTTCACCTCCTAGCTGACTGACAGTGGTGAAGGGAGGGAGAGGTGAGAGAGTAGGAACACCTGGATTCACTTCTTTCTCCTGCCTTATTCTTTCCATGCCCTTCCTCCCCACCTGCAAATTCACTGTTTCAGAACCTTTTCCCCCATCCTCATCTGGAGATAACAGTGCTTTCCCACTTCATTGAAATACTAAATATATAGGAGATGATGAGGTTCTCAGATGATGCTTGAGCACTGAGATATGGAAAACACCTAAGACAGGCTGATTACATGCCTATTACTACATCTATTTTTCACATAATCAGGCATGGAACTGCTTCAGTCCCTAACAAACCTCTCCTCTTGAATGCAGCCTGAAGTCACAGCACTCACCAAGGCTTCTTCTCCCCTTCTGTAAGTCCCTAGACACCTCAGCCATCTTTTAAAATTAGCTGTGCTTTTGGACAGCATACTATGAGATTTTGGTAGGTTACATTACCAGTTGAGACTATGGGACACTAAATCAACATCTTGGCAGCATGATTTAATCAGGTAAGAGTTTGCTTTTTTCTGCTTTGACAGGTTTAAAGGAAACACCACCATGCAGAAATTAGTGAAGACTTTTTTCAAGTTCTGCCAACAATCTTCACAGATTATGAATACTTCCATAAAATCACAGAACAACCTAGGTTGGAAAAGACCTTCAAGACCACTAATTCCAACCATCGTCAGGGAGCAGACTGTACAATTAACAAACGTACAGTTAAAAGAGTGGCGTGGTTAGGATGGCATCTTACAGGTTTATAGTTAGAAAGATAATCATGGCAGAAAAAGACAATCAAAAATAAAGTGCTCACCCACATCCTAGGCTCACAGTAGAAAACTCCACCAGGAAGAATCTCCAGAAAAAGAACCTTCCCCAGTAGCAGTCAGCCCTTAAATGGGGGGGGTTTAAAAGAGTTGCAGCCAGACTCCACCCCTTCAGGTCACACAGCTGAATTGCTTTCACCTGTGCTCCCAGGGCTAATTCAGTCCTTGCCTCAGATGATCAATCAGTGGCTCAGGCCGTGATTCAACAGTTCCCATACACAGACTTTCATGAACTGTCTCATACAAAATTAAGCAGAGATAAACAGTTTTGAGTATTTGCTCACCTATGAGAAATTCTGCAGATAGTAGATGGGGCTCCTTTTGTCCTTAAACACAGACCACGAATGACATTTCAATCATTTCAAAAGAACAGCAACAACTTACACAGTTATCCTTTCCAAAAGAGAGGGGTGAACTAAACACCTCCAAGCATGAGGCTCACACCAATCCCCCATCATGATTTTGCTTCAGGTGTCCATTCCTTGCAACACTGAGCCTAATCCTGCTCCATTAAATTTAATGGAAGAAATTTCCTGTTACCCTCTTCCTAAGAGTAGCGCAGTTGTCATTACCATGTTGAAATGATGTTTCAAAATACCTGTTGTATTTCAAAAAGATTGTCTTTTTTTTTTTTGTAATTGCCAGCAATTAAACACGTTTATCAGATTGTAGCCTCTCTCCATCATTCAGAGAGATAATTAAAGGTTTAGTCATTGCATGCTGGGCTGTTTTTATGTTTCATGTACTGTGGTGAATCTCTGAGAATCAGGCTGATTCTGCTCTTGCAGTGTTGCAACACCAACTGTCTTCCAGTGGGGCACCATGTGCTCTGATGTCTCTTATTCAAACCAATGGCAATTTTAAAACCAGTTTCAACAATGACACCTGTTGGGCCACAGACTTCCCGTGCCACAGCTCCTGCACCATCCCTTGTGCAAGGTGGACATCCATAGGGTTGCAGTGCAGCTCTCCCAGGTGCTGGGAGGTCATCAATGACTCAAGTTCAAGGGAAAAGCAAGAAGCTGTAGGAAAAAAAAAAAAAAGAAGAAAACAAACAAACAAACAGAAAATAGAATGGAGTGACAAAAACGGGTATTCCACCAGCTTGGAAAATTCAGGTGTTTATCCAAGTGTCACAGATTTTAGTGACTAAATCACAATGTTTGCACGCATTTAAACTCTGTTCTGGGATTTTACACCTTCCAATTCTGAAAGTAAAAACTGGGCTTTTTTTTTTAACATTAAATATAAGATCACCAAACATCTTCATAAAACAGCGACACATATCTGAGAGGCTATTGTCCCCATTAGGGCTGCAGTACATGAGCTCTGTGCCAGGGAAGGCTGTCTCTGGTTGCTGCTCAGCCAGGGTTGTCAAACCAAAATTGCAGGGACAGGAAAAACCCAAAGCACTTTAGGTTTCACTGTTTACTTTCGATTCTGCACTGCACAGGCTGACTTCAAAGGCAAGGCACCCATTCATGTATCACAATTGCAATTGCTGAAGTTGTTCACTCTGAAAAGTTTGTATTATAGTGGTGCTGGGGGTGATATATGAAAATAAAATATTTACTCAGTTGTGGGTTTCACTCCTCAGCTTGGGAAGCAGGCTTGCCTAAAAAGAGTCTGCGAGCTTTTACTGTCTGAATAGAGTGTCATTATAAGTAGGGAAAATATACATGAATCCATTGCTTATATGAAATTATTCAGCCCTGCGTAAGAGATATCCCACTGACACTCCCCAATGGTGAGGTGGTCATGATGTAAGCAAGCAGAGAGATCATAAAATAATTGTATGGGACAGATGGGAGTCATTATAAATAATTTTATTTTGCCGTTGTTTGGGATATCTATATTAAACTGACAGCTGAGAAAACTGGGCCATGGGCTTGCAGTGAATGCATATGAATGTCAGTGATAAACTTGCTGCAAAGATTGGTGTCACAGAAAATAACAATGCATAACCTTCACGTGTGGGTTTAGTGCAGCCACAGCTTCACATCTACCCTGTTTTTCTGACCTGATTCTGTTTATTAAAGCATTCCTACCATGGTAGTGTAGTATATTAAAGAGTCCGTTGCTCAGGACATGTAAAAGAAAATAATTCTTATCTTACAAAAATGGTGAGCACATTTTGAAAAGAAATAAAATGATTTTGTGCATGTTATAATTTCATACTCTTGTACCCTTTAAAATCAGTTTACAAACAATAAAGAGTGATTGCACCTTTAACTGAAAAATAAAGATTAGGTCCATAATACACCTAGGTGTAATTTTTATGTGAAGTAAATTGTTCAAAGTGATTACTTTCTTCAATGCTTAAAAAGTCACACATTCTAGTATTAACTTCTAGTATTAAATTCTCCAAGAACACCTTCAATGATACTGCATTTCTTTTCTGCTAAAATATTGGCTTTTGAGAGCAGGTATTAAACTGGTTTGTATAAACCATATTTTCCAGACTACTCATCATCCAACCAAGCATATCCACAGCAGTTCCCTGCAACATTTTCTTCCTTGACTACAAATTCCAGACAGTTTTCCACTTTTATGTGAACAAACTAAAGTTTTCTCTGGATTCACATCGACCTGCAATTGTGTGTTCTTTATTAAGCAGGTATGTTAATGTTGGTGTTTTTGAGAAATGCCTAGTTGCTTAATTTTTACCTCAAAACTCCATAAACTCATAACTGGATTTGGGTTTATTCCCTATGATCATCTTCCAAACACAGTTCAAAGTCCTCTCCATCTGTCAAAAACATCATTAAAATAGAATCGCATTTTTTCATTGACCCAACAAGGAGGGAATGCAGCTGCTGCCCCCACAGGAACCATTTAGCAGCCGCAATAAGGAGCGCTTCTTCTTCGGTACAAATTTGGGTTAAACATTCTCTCAGTGGCCACTTCTGACAACATATGTCTTTTCAGCATGACAAAGAACTTCCTCCATACTCAGATACAAAGAGGAGTTCTAAATTTGGTCTCCAGTATATTGCCAATACAGCATTTTTACAATTGATGAGGAAAATCGTTAGAACTCAATCTAATTGTAGCCACAGTAGCCACAGTATTTCTCCAGCAAAACAGTTAGTATTAACTGAAGTTAGTATTGCTCAAACCTAGTTCTTTAGCCATATGCTAGGCAGTTACAGCGGTCTTTTAAAACAATCAGCACTCCCTTTAACAGCATTGTCATCTGTGTCTCCTTTCTCCAGCTTTCAATTTAATGGTCTCATCAATTAGGTCAGCCTCTACCCTGGAATTATCATGTTGGATCATCTGCATGTACCTTCCAAAGACATAATCTGGCACAAAACATTCCTCGAGAGGCTGAAATATACCTCCTTCTTTTCCTTCTGTCTTTGCTTAAATATCTCTAACAGTTGCCTTATCTCACCTCAGCATTCCTCCAGTTCCAGGTTCCTTTTGTCTTTCTTCCATCTTCCTTTTCTGTGACGCCGTTTCATTACTCTTGCTTATCTTTCTCTTCATTTCTCTTACCTCTTATTAGGAAAGAAAAGTTGACCATCAAAACATCCCCTCATATCAACAACCTCATCAATAGCCAATTTTTTTTTCATCTTAAATTTTGGCTTACATGTTTCCATGTATCTTCAGCCTTTTCACAGTTATCTGCAAATTTAATGCTGTTCGGAGACCTCTTTTTTAAAAACCTTCTTTACCACTGAACAGTCAACTGAAATCCATCACTGTATCTTGTATCACCTCTGCTCCTGTGATCTATTTTCTTTAATTCTTCTTTGACCAGTCCCATCAAATGACACTTGACATAGAACTTGGTTGTCATAGCCATAAGCCACCCATAGGTACTACGTCACCCAGTTTGTGTATTCACTCTTTAACCTGAATTCACCTTCATTCTGTTCTTTGTAGCCATCATATCAGTTCTTCTAGGGAAGCTTTTAAGGAAAAGAACTTTTCTCTCTCACTTTCACAAGTTTCTCCAGATGTTTTCCTATTTCATTATTTAGTTCTTTGGGTTCTCTAGATATAATCTGCTCAGCCTACCTAATCACTTAGCCTGAATGGATAACTGGTGAAATTCTATCAGCTATCCCTCCTTCTCCAGCTAAGAATCGTTCACACACAACTGGGGCATCCCATAAAGACAGCAAACTTCACCCAAACCCCTTTCCCACAGTTTGACTCCTTTTTCCACACCAAACAATGAATGCACGTACTTACCTCTCTCTTCTACCCATGCAGTATTGTGAAATTTCCTTGTGAAATACCACAAGGAAAAAATTCTAGCACAAAATCTCATTTCTTCTCCTTTCTTATAATTGCTGGGATAAGCAGAGCTGTAAGCAGCGACCCAATGCTGCTGAGAGGGAGAAAGAAATTGGGTACAGTAGAAAATAATGTAATAATATTTTGCTCAGTCTTTAACAACTTCTGAAAAAGGTCTAAAGGAATTGTAATTTTATTGCTAAATTAATTTTAGTGAAACGCTTCTGGACAGCATGCTTCAGGAATTTCTATAAGTTATATTTATCCTGCCAGTGAGGATTATCTGACTTTTATAAGCTAATCCTCTTGAGTGTTATGTCTCAATCCTGTGAGAAAGCATGTAATATTTTACATTACAAGTGTTTTAATTTTATCTTCATTAATTTCTAACACAACACTTTAGACACATATGATTTCCACGCAAGGGCAGACAGCAATTCAGATGCAACATTTGTAGGTTTTGATAATTATTTTCCATTATCATGAAATAGCATCTTGTATTTTTTGAGCAATTCCTTTGTTTTCACTCTTATTCCCATTGCCTCTTATTTCACAGGCCATCCCCATTTCTTCATGTCTTGGCAAGTATCAGCTGCAAGAGTGATTCACCTCTTGATGAATTTCTGTCTCAGCAGAACGACTAAGGGAAGAGAAAGAAGCGATTTCATATTTATATTGGATTGTGCTTATACAGGGTGGTAGAATTTGCCTTGACATGGATGTACAGCTTTGCCTGTGAACACTGGAGACTCGGTTTCATCTGAAGGTATTTTGCCATTAATTTTTGTCTTGCACGAGGATATGGGTATTTTATGGCTGCAGAAAGAGAAAAATGATTGTTATTAATTTCAGCAAAATCTCAATTACAGCAGCTACAAATCTGCTTTAAATACATAGCTGATACTCTTTCAAAAGCCATGACTGTGGCCTGTCACAATCCTGAATAATCATGCTGCTTTTATAAGGATATATGCAAATATTTATGCGTGAATTTTTTTCAATATTCACATTTGCAAAAAGGATATATTGCATTTTCTTTTTTCAAAACAGCCTGTGTGTAAACTAGCTGTGCTGATATAACCCACTAATTTTTGTTGGATAAGCTGGACATATTTAGCAAATGGGTCACAAGTGTGAGTAAGAAGTAAGGCTAAGTTTCAGAAAGCATCAGTGGTTCAGACTGGATGTTTGCACAAAGGCAAGCACAGTCACGAACTGGCATCCTCCCAGAGTTATCTGTATGGAGTCGATAGGAAGTTCAACAAGCCTGGATTACACAGGTGATAAATGAATGACACTTTGATGTCTCATGGGTTCTTCTGTGTAGAGCAGAAGAAGCATAGCACTGTCCTTGATGAACAACTACCACTTCTGCTATTTCTTGTGTCTCTACCAGTTCTGCACCTACATCTTCCAGATCTCTTGCATCTTGCACCAAGCTCCCCCCAAAAGGACTGCTTTGTTACCTACTTTTCTCTTGGAAATGGTATTGCAGTTCTTGGATTGAAGGGGCAGCTTTGTGCAGCCAGCCACTGCATCGTTTTTATGTTCTTCTTAAGTCTCACTAATACTGTCACAAGGCTTAAGGGACATTTCAATCACATAGACTTCTGTCAGCTTTCCGCAGACATGTGGATTTCAGGAGAGAAAACATCTGTATTTGGAAAGACAGACATCTCATTATATGTCCTATCTAGTAATTACGTTCTGTTCTAGATCTTCTGTGGCTCCTGTGCATCCAGGTACCAAACTCAGCAGTGAAAGCCAGCGTAGCCGTGCCAAGACTCAGTTTGGGCTACAGATTTGAAAGCCACAGATGAGGACATTCCAAGGCACAGACAAGGCTTCCATCACTGGCGCATGGAGAAACACTACACTGTTTCATAAACAGGTGTTTCTTTTTATACATAATACCATAAAGGCCATTTTATCTGCCTAATAAAAGTTTACAAGACAATTCCATTATGCATTATATCATACAATAGCATCACGTATTTCTCCAGAATTCCTTTATCGTGAATGGAAACTCACATGTTTCCTATAGAAACTTCTGAGTGTATTTCTGTTTAGAGATATGTTCCTTCTTGTGAATTTGCAGATGCAGGTCCAGGAGAAGGAGAGCAATTTTCTCTTCCCCGGCTTGAGCAGTACTTTACTCTCCTCATCAGGAACTGAAAATGTTCCAGTTCCATCTGTATCTCTTGCTGCTCTCTGTGCCACAATCCTTCAGGAACACAAATCCTCCTAGTGATCATGAGCAATAGATTTTGCATTTGGACCTCGGACTTGGCTGACACTTTTTAAAAAATATTATATATATATTCAGTCAGACAACACCCTGGAGACTATTACACATCTGCAGATGCTGAAGGGCACAAATTATTCCTGCTAAGGTCAACATTACCTTACACTAAAAAATTGTCTTCCTGATCATGGCTTGCACACTGTGAACTAGTGATGAATTTTTATTATTTCACCACCAACACTTGGTCATAATATGTACCCCTTGGGGAGGAGAAGTGAGGAGGTGGAAAGAGGTCCCAGACCACATATAGACACCTAAAAATCTGTCCTTTTTTGTTTCATAAAATCCCATTGAGCCAGATGAGCCGAAATTTAACTTGGAAGCTGTTAGCAGACTTAATCACGGTCAGTGTAAGTGAGCCACAAAATGAAACTCATGAAAGGAATGGAAGGATGTATTCAGACAGTCCAGATTTCAGCTCGTGTTCAAAGTCTACTGTTTTCTACCAGCAAGCCACTTTGGAAGGCACAGAGCCAAGAACAGATCCGACACCTATGTGAAAGTTAGTTAGGCAATTTTAATATTGCCCAGAGCTGCTTAGCAGTAAGTGAAATTCCCCAAGCTGAACCTGTGAGAAGGATAGACCTTCTTTTCCTTGAAGCAATATGCTGCCTTAAAATATGATTGAATTCAGATGTGGAATGAAAGACAGAAAATTTAGAAGTTCCCCATGACTTTTCTTTAAGCAACTGAAATATTATATTCACCTACACTGAAAAATTTCAGCTTGGTCATTGCAATACTTAAAGCAGCATAAATTTTAAAGAACTCGGCTTCAGAAATGAAAGCTTATGCGTTGCAAGCTTTGTAAGAGTCCCATTCTACTTTTTCCTTCTGATCTATATTCTCATTAAAAATGATACCATTGCATGAAATATTTTCATTTCAACTAAAGTGTATTTTGCAACAAGAAAAATAGGTCCCTCAAAAATGTTCTTATTACCTTTACCCACTTACTTGTGCATTTCCTTCTTTCTCCAACAGAAGAGGAGTGAACAAAGGATTAGCTGTTGTTTAATACTGTATTACAAGCATTCAAATGCTGAAATACCAGAATGCAGGAGACTTAGAGAGGAACAGGATTCAGAAGCTGCAGGCAAGAACTTTCTCCTGTTTTGTTAAGGCAGGCAGCATGTAGAGTCTGGCCCTAATCAGATTAGGTTGTGCATATTTATAAACATCTGAAGACCATAAAGAAAGGCTCCCAATTAAAAGATACTCTGGATTTACTTCTGCAAGAGTTGCAGAAAAACATGGTGATTAGCATTTCCATTAGAGACTGCTATTTAGCACAAAGCAGGCTTGTAGAAATGGGTTCTCTCTAAACATCTTTTATATCAGAGCATATCTCTCAATTCTATTCTGTTACATGGAAAAAATATGCCCCATTTTATCTGCGTGTATGAAGTTACACCATGCCATGTCACCACGTGGGATGTAACCCCATGTAATATAATGCACATTCAAACAAAACTTTCTTTTCCATTATAGGCAGGAGTAAATTATAGATAGAGGTTTACCATAATTAACCACAAACTGGCAAGAAGGCCTGATTTCTGTCTTTCTAGATTGCTATCAAGTTAGCTAAGCCTTTCTCAAGCTTGCTTTTAAAAACAGTTAAGAATACAATAAAAGATATTTCATATGAATCATTCCGTGGACAAACATGCTTCACAAATCATCCCATACAATTGGAATAGAGAGTGAACCCCCAATCCTGGTTAGGTGCATTCTGTTTGGTGAACAGACTGTGCCTAGCTGTTGTTTCTCATAAAAATGTTTAACTCTTTTTTTGTTTTGTAAAATCTGTGCTGTTGTTACCCCTTAACAATAACACTTCTGAACCCACAAGCAGCAGCTGTCTGCAATGTGTCTCCTGCAGCTGAAATCACTTCATCAGTTATTATTCCAAAAGACTAAATAAGGGCAGGCATTTTCCTAAAGAATTGATTTTTAAGGGCTCAGTATCAATCAGTTCTTTTTGCCTTTGATCCTCTGTAATCAGAGAGCCCAATATTTATAGAATTCAATATGCAGTGCATTTAAAGATATTCTAGACTTTTTTTCAGCTCCCATCAACCACCTATTTGCTATGGACAGTCTGCAGCTTTTTATTAACAGAATGCTTTATCAGCACAGAAGGCAAGCTCAGGGCAGTGCCTGAGAGATTCAGGAGAGGCAGATCTAGAAAAGTAAGCATTCCCACTGGGCCATTTGCATTTCAGTATTTGTGCAGCAACTCTGATTAGCAATACTTTGTTAAAGCACAGGCTCTGAGCCCTCCCTGTGCAGCAGCCTCCACTATCTCTCATGGGTCCCAGCCCCATCCCTGGTGTCACAGTGGTCGCTTTATGGCTGTTTGGGAGCATCCAGGTCTGCCCAGCCTCAGAGCCACCCGGCTGACTGCTGCACTGCTCACCCATGTGTGTCCACAGCTTAGTTTTTGCCTGTGGAAGCAGAACAGACACCTGATACATCTGCAGATCATACCCATTCATTTCTGGGTTCAAGCCCTGGAGAAACTCCCATTAATACTTCTGTAATATTTTTGGTGAGCAAGTGAGCAATCAATCAATTTCTCAATCAAATCCTTTAAAGCTGCTCCTCTCCAAACCCATTCACATTTTATTTTCTCTGTTGTAGATTGTACTTCTCAGCTTCTTTTACTCTCAGTGTCCTAGTGACTATTGATCCTTATCTTTCTTTAGCAAATGAGGTAATCTCCAGCCCTACAAAATATTGCATATATTAATAAAATGCAACCCATACAATGAGCCTGAAGCAAGGCTAGGGAGTAAAACATTGGTGCAGATGCAGTGTTTCATTTCACAAGAGACACTGCATCTGCACCAGTGTTTTATTCCCTAGGCTGTACATGGATGTGTTCAAGTGGAGAAGGGAGGAACATGGGTGTAATTATTGTCAGAACAGAGAGAAGAATCCTACAGATAAAAAGGTCCTGCAGGTTTTTGGTTTTTTTTAGTTTTACTTAGAAAAAAAAAAAAAAAAGCTTTAAACTGTCGATTTTCCTATTATGGTTATTACTGGAATTAGAGTAATACTACAGTGGGACACACCTATAGGGAAGAAATGTGTGTGATCACATTCAACGCTTGCAGACTGTTGTTTTGAACTGGGTGGGAAGAATTTGCGACCATACATAGCAAAGCAAGACTCTGTAAGCGCCCTGGAGGGTCTGCCTTTCCATTGCCCAGTCCTGCTCTAACGCTGCTCCCCATGTAATTTGCACTCAGGTTAATAAGATATGATTTCAAGTCATTTCCAGTCTGTAATGAAGTTGGAAAAAGAAACTGAAATGGTGCCATTAAAGCTCCAGCAGCTTTGTGGACCTTAAACCCAGCTCGCTGTGTTGTGGAACACAATTCAGCATGCAATACATGAATCAAACTGATAATTCTTTGGGTCACTTTTGATACTGGAATTAAGCAGTCATGGGTATAAAAATTTCTTACCATTTTAATATTGACTTGGAAAAGGTTTTTGAAGCATCCTCCAAATAGAAAAATTTGCTTGCGTTACCCAAGTATTTCTAAAAATCCTGTTTTGTTTTTTTTTAAAGAAAAACAAGAATCCACTGACCTTCTAGAAACTTCATAGAAAACCAGCAGAAAGCAGCTATCTGGTTAGACTCTACTCCAGTCTGTTATCAGCAGAAGACCAAGGGCATAAGTCATTGTCCATAAATCTTCCCTAAGTTCAATTTGATCATCAACAAAAACAGCTTCTGCCAAAGATTTCAGCCCTGTGAGTGTCTCTAGCATTGGTTAAAACCCATGCATTCACAAAGGCAACTCCAGTGTATCTCATATTAATTTGGAATATTAGGCCAATGGAAGCCTTGTGACTTTTTTTGGGTTCTCAAGGCTGTGAGAAGATGGATTTGCCACATGGTTGCTGTTCTCCGCATTAGGTATGATTATATACTGGGCACATTTCATAAGCATAATTCTAAGTACCTGAGAGTAAAAACACATCCATCTGATAATAAATCCTCCTAAAGAGGCTACTTTCGAGATTTAGAAGCAAATTCTTGTGACTGAATCATCGTCACTCAATTGTTCTCTTTTAAAAATAATTTCATTAAGAAAACAATTAAGTACGATTATATGGATTTAGAAAGCTTTTACTCCAACTCACTCTTGCAGTGACAAGTTATAGCATAAGCCTTAACACCACTTCTGACAAGACTGTGCCTAGACAAACAGCCCAAGCTGGTCATGGCCACGAGCCTTCAAGTCAGAGAGGTCGTCATCCAGAAAGCTGAACGTTGCTCAGTGTGATCAGTCATGGTCAGGCAAAGATGAAGACAAACCAGTGGCATATGTGCTCATCTAGACGTTTTGTAACAGGACCATTGGAAGCAGAATCAATGTATGCGTGCCCAGGAGCCACCGGGTATCACATGTACTGCAGTCAGCAAACCTGCTCCTGGTTGTCAGTTTGACTGCCATGCATTTCACCTTTCTCATTCTGAAGAAATTGCTAAAAATTAATGCAAAGGCTTCTGTGGTTGCATAAGTGCTTAAAGTGTTTTCATAAATGCTTCATAAATGCTTCCAGACTGAAGGCTTCTTCTCTCCAACTTCAGCTGAAAGTTCTCTTTTCCAAACAAATACTCCACCTAACTTAATTTCTGTAGTTTGTTTCCAAAAAAAGAAGAAAAAAGGCACATCTGTGTAAGTTTTTTTGAGAGAAGTCCTCCAGTGAACAACTACTGCTTTCTCTCTCCTCTTTTTATTTTAATACCATTTTGTGTAATCTTAAAAGCAAATTTACTACAAATTCCATGTGAGTTGTTTTTTTTTTTTTTGGTCATTCACTTTCTGAAAGCGTAACCCTGAAATGCACACTTAGGTTGTTAGTTCTCTCTGGCTTCATCTTGCCTAATGGCTCCTTGAGTGATCAGCATTTTCCATCATCAGATCCTACCAGCCAAAAAAAAAAAAAGAAAAGCAAGCCTTAATAACACTAAAAATACTAGGAGTCAGCTATTTCATAGTACTGACTTGCTAAGGCATCATTATCGCTAGTGCTACTGTTGTCCTTAAATGCTGCACTGCTGGTTATCATGGAGGACTTCAGGAAAAAGAGAGTATGGTGCTGAGACTTATTGCATTAAGAGATCGGTTTAACAGATTGTTTAGTTTTGGTAATATAATTTGACATCTAAACATAAGCTGAGAGGGATCTCCCACAAAACCTTTGATAATATGATTCATTGTCAAATGTTTATTTTGCCTATCTGGTACTCATTAATTAATTCTTTTTAATATATCTTGGATTTACTGATTTGGAAAAAGAGAATTATTCTTATTGATGTTGCTAAAATATCCAGGTGGCTTGAATTTCACCAACTAGATGGTATAATCTAGCACATTTGTGTAGACCTAATCAAATCTCTACTAACAGATGTGAAGAGCCCAGCATGGGAGCAAATGTTTGTGTCTATATGATAATTAAATTACCTCAATAAAGAGAATAAATGAACAATGATGACTATAGTTTTTTTAAACCTAGGTTATCTTCCCCGTGCACAGCCTCTTTTAACCCCTCTAGCGATTGTCAAAACTTAGAGTTTGTCTGAAGGAGCGAAGTTTTTCAGGAAGTGCCTTTGATTAACTCTCAGATTCAGGCAGACCAACCAACCGATTTAAGAGTTCTTATGCATCACCATTAGTGGAATTCAAACAAATAACCTCTGTGCTAAAGGTATGCTGTGTGCATTGTACTTCATTTCACACAGACAGTTTGAAGACATCAGCCTATGTTTCAATTCCTCATTTAGTTCTCTTGCTTCTGGAGATTCACTTTGATTGTTAATGTGGCATTACAGAAGATCTCTGTCCAGATATAGAACATGCTTAGATGTGAACCCTGCACACAGCAGGAGGGTTGAAACTGGATGATCATTATGGTCCTTTTCAACCCAGGCCATGCTATGACTGTATTCAAGAGTCAGGCAGCTGTCTTTCAGATGGGCTCATCGTGGGTTTGCAGACATTTCAGAGAGCAAACCACGTTCTGCTAAGCATCTTCATAACCCACCCCTTTCAATCCAGTCTGCCACACAGCCTGGCGACTTTATTCTGCAAAGTGTAACAGAGACCTCCATTGTAACCCATCACCAAATAATGATTTTGCTGTAGTCCACTTCAGGCAGACCTATAAGAACAAATTTTGGGAGATAAAAAGATGTTTTAAACGTATCTTTGTTTTAAAGGTGGCCTTGTGGAAGTGGGATGCTTCTACAAGAAAGGGAAGCCAGCCCTCAGCAGTGGGATTGCTTAGATATCATTAGGCAGACCAGGTTGCAGCTGGAGTTCAAATCACTTCTGACCATGTTTTTGCTACAAACAGGGGAACAGTTCTTCCTCTGTTCACTCTGCGGCGTGCTCTGACCTTGCTGGAGGCTAAGTAATGTCACCAGCTGCATGTGTAACATGGTCATTGGTGATGAAAAGTGAACCAGTGTAGCTCGCCTAGGGATGCAACCCCTTTTAACATATCTAACATTCCTGCAGGTGTGGTGGCTTTATTTGTGTGTTTTACTATGTTTGTTTATTTGCCTGACTAACTAACTCATGTCCCCTTGCCCACTGGAGATAGAGCCTTCTGATTTAACATTCCTGAAACTCTGACTGTTTAGGATATAGATTGTTTCCAGTCTCAGGATGTAAAAGACATGGGATAGAAGCTAGAGAGATTAGGGCTCTTTTCCTAAAAGTTAAACAACTGTATTGGTTTTCAGGCAGTGGGGCCCTGAAATAGCTAAATAAAAATAGTCTTGCACTTACAAGGAATTCACAGATTGTATTTCTAGAAGGTCTGACCGAGAAGCTGATATGACCAGCAGCACTTGGGAATAGCCAGCGCACACAAAGCGGTTACCTGCTCTGTCATAAAGAGATCTTTAGCCAGCCAAAGTGATGCAGCAGCGGGGCTGGAGTCATTTGGGAGGTTAATTACATCCTCTTGGTATTTAAACGAATCTTTCTACTAAGACCTCTGTACTGTGGAAGAGAAACAAAGTCAGGAAACGGGCCAATCGCTCCCAGCTCCGTGCGCTCCTAACTGCAGATTGTTTCTGAGCAGAGCCACAGATAAAAAGAAGTTGATTTTTACTGGGCTCTACTGAATGTGCGGGGAGCTCAACGTTGCTGGTCCGTGCTGGTCACCGCAGATAAGGAAAGGAGCAAAAAGCAGTTAAAAATGCAGAAGCTGGAACAATCGAGTTCCATTTCAGGAACTGCTGTGGTGTGGTTGCTAAATCTTTGCTCAACAGTTTTTATTTCCAAAGTCTTGCAGCTGTCAGCTAGCACCAAGAGTTTTCACTGTCTTTTCTTAGCCCTCTGTCTTGACTGCAGATCTGGCAGAATACACACATCTCCCAAATTCTCATGGCTATTTCCACAGCTGTTACAAATTCATATTGTCACCAGGTATCCACAGTGCAGAGTTGCTACTGTACCCTATCATAAATAATTGTATGCATCCGCTCAATGCCCAGCTCCTGCAATAATACCTTCTTTGGCATTTGAGATTCATCTCTGTGTGTTGTTTCTGGTGGAATTAGTTTTCTCCTCGTTTATGGTTTTCCTGGACTGTGCACATCCCACCAAGATACTGGGTAAATGCTTCTGGACCCTTTTTGGAGTGTTAGCAGTTGAACATCTGAGCTCACACCCACACTTCACAGAGCCAAGCATTGCCTTGACTCCTGTTTTCACCTCTGCAAACACAAAAAAGAGCACTGAAATCACATTCAGAATTACTTGCTGTTCATTGCTGTTCACATGGACAGTCTCTTGTGTGTACTCATATAAACTCAAGCAAGTTTGCCAACAGTGCTTACCTGGCTTTTCAGCCTGCACTGGTCTGACACGAGTATGTCAACAACTCCTTGTCTACCTATTCAAAGCAGGACCTGATAATTGAAATAATTTTAAATAGTTTGAAATATTCCCTTCGAGGAAGGATTGGGGGAAGTTTATCCTCATTAGATTTGGATGCCTGCCCACTGAAGACAAGTAGAGAGAACAGTCTTTTGCTACCCCATAAAACTCCTAGGCTACATAGTAGGAGGCATAGCTAAGCATCAGCAATGAGCTGTGAAATTATAGCATGAAACAAATGTTCTTGCAGAGTGCATCCCAACTAAAGCTCAAGGCAAGATCCGGGTGCAGATGAAAATCCAGACTCAGCTGGAAAGATATACTGGGATTAAGATATACCTAAAGGTAAATATGGCTTTAAATATTTTCCTGACTGAGGAGAGTTCATATATGAGGAAACCTGGAAACATTAAGGCTTCTCTGAGGAAGTGGGAACAAATCATCTGATTTTGATCTGTAACTCCAAAATCTTTTGGATTTTTACAGTCGTGGTGAACTGTTCCTGACTCACACCTGTGCATGATCTTAGACTTCAAATGAAGTAGGAACCAGTCCTTGTTCACCTCTATGCTACCTTATTTTGACAGCTGTATCAACCCACTGACATCAAGAGACTAAGGTGGCACAATTACTAAACACCTTAATTAGGCTGTCAGATGTTGACTTTGCTGTTCCTCATCATTTGTGCATTTCTTCAAGTTAAAACACCTAACAGTTTGAGATTGTCTAGCTCCTCCGAGTCTGAAAGGGTTCAAGTGAGGAAGTTCTCTTTGGGTCTGTCTCCCTTTCAAGAGGGCATGGTGGGGGTGGTCTTATGGTTGGACTAGATGATCTTAGTAGCCTTTTTTGACCTTAATGATTCTATAATTCTACATTCTCTAATGAATTACCAAGTCTGAGAAATGCGTTATAGGGTGCAATTCAAGCATGGATGCAATCAGATGCCTTCTGAGACCTTAACTCCTTTCTGCAGTCATTTTGAGGTCTTCCTTCTATTAATAGTATTTTCATCTCTTCACTTCCATGCCACCTACTTTCATACAGGTTTTTGTTGCCATGAAGACTAAGGCATGTTTCAATATGAAAGGGTTTGCTTCTTCATTTTGCCTTTTTTCTGCTAAGAGTTAGCTACAAGGAGCCCTTGTCATGCACACAGATTTTAGCAGTTCTTCATTAGAATGTCCGAGTTACACAAGTGTGATTTTAGATAAAGTGGAAACAGGCTCAGTAGTTTGTAAATACCCTTCGGTTGAAAAGGAGTTAAAACTACAGTCAAAGAGATTTGCTTCCCTCGTTTCTCCCTTGGTTCACGACCTTTGCTTTTTTCAACTTCCTCAATTTAGTTTCAGTAAATTGTCACAGAATGGCACAACACCTGCCTTGGGTACTTGAGAAATTGACTTTTCCTGCAAATTACCCTGATCAGTGACCTTGTCTGGCTACTAAAGGGGTTTGCAGAAGTAGCATAGCTTTATGTGTGGCCATCTTCCATTTTCTGATTTGTATTTAGCCCTTTGAAGTCCACTTATCTCCTTAATGTGCAGCTACTTTTTTTGGGGGAAAAAAAAAAAAGCCACAATACACTTGTCACCTATGAAACCAAAATATCAGCAGGAAGACATCCTGTGCTCCATCTCTGAAGGTGCACAAAGCAATGTGAGCTGAAAGCTTCCACTTCCCAGAAGAATGTATAGCATTTCTTTTTCTCTGTGGCTGTTAAATATTCAGACACTGGCTGCTGGCATTGCAGTGGAGTGGTGTTTTCCAGCAAGGATGTAACAAGACCAACCTTCCCAATCCTCTTCTTTTTTTTTTTTTTTTTTTAAATATCTTTTATAAAAGTCACTGCTCTTTGAGGGAAAAGCAGAAATCTATCCCTCCACCTCCCACACAAGTGCTGGGGCAGAGGTTACTCCTGGAAACCTAAAAGCTAAAATTCTATTTTTACGCTGAGGCTTTGATTTCACGGTGCCACATAAAGGGGGCTATTTGTTTAATTAATTATTAATTGCTCTGGCTGCTAACAGGTGCTGGGTCTCAAGCTCAGTCCTTAGGGCAAGCAGCCCTAAGGGAAGCGCGATTCACTGCAACCTTGAGCAAATTGGTCCAGGAGAAAGTTCTGGAGCTACTTCCCACGTCCTTGTCAAATATCAAAGAAAAACAGTTAAAATGTAAACTTATATTAAGCGTTGTACTTAATTCTGACAAGCTTTTAGGATCGAATTGCAGGCTTTGGTCAACACAGGGGAATTAGCCAGGGCTCTTCAATGGGGGCAGTGGGAGAGCGCTTGGGAGCTGTATGCATAGCTCTCATCTTATTTTTCACATCTGTTCTGTTTAATTTAGCTAAGCATGTTGAGTCGCAACTTGTGGCTGAAAACTAGAATCCTATTTTACCTGGGACTCTGGCTGATATTCTAGATCTTAAAAGGAAATTAAAAAATGCCTGAAAGATTACATTATCTAATAAATTTCCCCCACCCCACTCTCTCTATTTTTGCAACTGGTGAAGATTTATTGCTTAATTGCAATTTAAGAAAAATTTTTTATGCAGTAGAATGCAAATTCTGTTTGAATGTGTGGGAGGATTTTTCTTCTTTTCCCCTTATCTTGAAAAAAGCCTGACAGAAAATCCCACAGATATGTTTCATGGAAGGAAAAAAAAAAAACCAGCAGAAAACTGTTTTCTTTCTTTATATTGCTGTCCTTACTCCGTGCTGCCTGATCCTCTTCCAAGATTTGCAACTTTCACCTCCTAACACCACTCTGAACTGCAGAGACATTACTTTGGTGTTAGAGGGAAGTCAAGAGAGAGGGGGAGATGCCCTCAACAGTACTCAGGGTGCTTCTTTGGAACTGAGATGCTCCTCAGTCAACTCAGCCCCCAGAGGACAGGAGCAATTGTGTGAATAGACCAAACTCACTTGTACACAGTGCAGGAGTGTTCCTCAGAGCATCCCCTGGCACATGGTGGTTTGCTGGAAGGAGGCACCTGAAGAACCAAGTCTCTTTATCTGGGTCTCCCCTGTTGCTCTACATGCCCTGAAGCTGAGGAGAGACAATTCACTTTATCTTCATGAGGATTGGCCAGAGGCTCTGCCTGAACCACACGTGCCCTGGTGTTATGAAACTAATGAGAATAACAAAGCACACTGACATCCTGCTCCTCTGCTATCAGAGAGGGCAGGCAGATGAAAGACACTAAGGTAAGTGGGCCCAAAAGCCTGGTGCATTCAGACCTCAGGGTTTAGATGGGATCTCTCCTGCCTCGAGGTCAGTTACTGAGAATGAGCTGTGATCTCTGAGGCTGCAAATGGGATGGAAAACTGGATGGAAGGGGACATCTCCACAGAGCAAAGCAGTCCCATGAGTCCAGCTTGGAGCTCAGACGACAGTGTAGAGATACTGGGTCCACAATGCTTAGCATCACAGCCAGATCTGGGCATTTTTAAGCTGTTTTTAACATTTGAATGAACTGTTCCTCTCACTGCATTGTTGGTTAGCCAGGGTGAAAAGCAAACGCCCACACACAAGCACAGCCCCAGTACAGTAAGCAGTTGAGCTTGATATAGAGTCATTTGTAGCTTCTCATTTGCTTGTGTTAGAGATCAGCTTGTTCAGGAAATCAGCACCCAACACCATGTTTTACCATAAATTAAAACAATTAGAACACAAATCACATCTTGAATCTGTTAACTTTCAGATAAGTATAATTAGACCCCAAAATGCTTTAAATAGTGTTTACGCATTTATTTACCAAAAGACAATTATTTAAACAAAGAAACATTTCCAGTTAATTGATAGAAAGATATGAGAAAATGTAATTAGTTATCATTAGAGCGCAGGGCCCTTTATTGTTCAATGGGACATAGCTGTGGGAAGTGCTGGCAGTGCTCCTGTCTCCAGGGCTTGCTTTGGAGGATGAGTGGGTGGCTCTGGTTGGACCCAGCAGCTGACAACACTGAAGGGCCTTTTCCTCAGCCCCACATAGACAAGTGGGGGAGACTTAAATGATTCACTGCAGACAAATCTGGGTCTGAGTGGTGGAAATCAGACAGAATTATGCTTGACAATAGAATTACACTAGTGAGGGAAGAAGAAAGAAGTCTTATGTCCTTAAGCTATTCAGCTCTCCAAAGCACAATACAACAATATTACCTTTTGTACAATAAGAGAGGTTTTTATACCAATATGATGTGAAGTAGCTTTACTTGAAAGATTTCTTCTGTGTTTTCAAAAATCCTTCTGGTTTCCAGAGGGAAAATGGGGATTACACCAGTAAACCCTGAGCAAGCATGCCCACTGCAGGAGCGTTTGTTCAGCACGGAACCACCACTGATCATTTGCTTAATTACAGCAACTTGGACAATTACTTTTCTTTTGTCAGAATGACTTTGAGCTAGATGAGCTGCCTCCTGTAAAACACAAACCTTTATAAGTTTGGCTTTACATCCTCCCAACTACTTGTAAACAACTGCCTCAACTTTCTGCACTAGCTGTTGGGAAATGTCTGGCAAGAAATTTTTAAAGCAAAACTTCCAAATCTTCAACTCAAAACTACTCCAATTTTGCTGCCATAAACCTACTGCTTTCTATTGACTGAAACTCCCAAAATAAAATATCCAAAACCTTTACAAAGAACCACAGTTTCAGCTGTGATACCTCATCATTCCTAACTGACATCATGGTAGTCTAGTTCTTTATGCAATTGTAGATAGGAGCCATGCAGGCCTTGCAAGATACACAAACTAGCCGAACCAAGGCAACAAAATCTTGGTCTGAGTAGAATTAAGCTCTTTCTAACCTAACATAAGATTAGAACAGGAGACATGATCAAGTTTAGGTAATTGTGATCTCAGAGATACTCTTCCATTCTTTGCAATGTTGAAGGCTATAAGAAATAGTGATTCTGGCAAAATTCTGTCCCAAAAGTGTACACCTGACTTACCTCATTTCTTCTTTCACCTCTGCCTCCAGTCTCACTCCTCTATGCCACTTAATTGTATCAGCACAACTACGTGGAATATTGATGCATGCAAGCAGCACTAACAGAGCAATGCATGCATTGCACAAGGGAACGCTTTTATAGTCCATTTATACAGTCTTTTGTAGTAGGAGACAGAAATTCACTATGTTCTGATTGGTATATGGATAGTTTCCATTTCTGGAAACGAATATCATGTCCTTATTCCAGTTTTCTCTTTACCCCTTCTCAAGATCTAGCCTTATGTCCTATGCCCTGTCACACAGGAGTTAGCTGTACATTTGCCCCAAGTATCTCCTTACAGCTCCCACAGCAACCGCCTCCACTCCACACCAATAGCAATAACAAATCACTATAAATGAAAACTTTGGCTTTTCCTCCACTTTAGTGGGCTATAGGCAGGCTGGTAACAGGCAAAAAAGGAGGAGAAACTGAAATGCTTTAGTAGTACTCAAAGTAGAAAATTTGATATAAAGAAAATTTATGCTTCTAGTCATGCAAATGCAGCTTTACAAACAGCGTTAATAGGAAGCACGTGGCCCAGATTTTCTTCTGGTTTCAGATTATCTGCTTTTGCTTACTATTAAACACAAAAAATTATTCTCACAAGTACCAGCTATTTTCACACATAAGCAGTAAAGAAGAGGGCCTGGAAGAAGACGCAGTAAAACATGAACAACATTAATTATAAATACTGCTTCAAAATTATTTATGTTACATTGCCACAGAGTTCTCTGGGCTTACTTGAGCATCTTAATCACTAACTAATTGAGGACTTATGTCCTTCCTGTTTCTTCAGTTCTTTCATCTTCAAGAAGCAGTGGATCAGTCAGGCCTGAGCCTTTTATTGGGTACATCACTGGTGAGCCTATATTTCATGAATAGCTCACACTCTTCTTCTTCCTCCCCCTTTCCCTTTTAAAGCCAGACCATCCTTACTCATTTCTCTACAAATTCATATATATGAAAAGACTATTCACTAAGTCTGAAGTAGATACTTGATATTATGTGCCAGTTTCTTCAGTGCTCAGCTCAGCTGATTCCAGAATTGCTTACATAGGAGTCTGTATCAAAGGAAGGAGAAGCAGCATTTGCCTGGAAAATGTGAGTTCTAAACCTAAGAAAAAAGATACAGGGAGGACATAACCCCCAAGATGACTACTGTGTCAAGAGTGATTGTCAAAAAAGCAAGCTGAACACTTTTACCACCTCATCCCAAACACTTTTTGTTTGCAACATTCTGTGCCGTGCTTTTGTGTATGCTTATTTTATATACATATATATACACACACACCTGTGTATATATATGTAAATCCACATTTCAAATCTCCCAAATGAAAACAGATTTCAGGGAGTAGGGGACGGGAAAGGTCAATTAGGCAACTGTATTTCTTCATTACAACATGCATACTTTTCATTAATTAAAAATGTGGCCCATTAAGATACATCACAATTTAGAAGATTTCAGAGAACACATTTTTGTCAATTCAAGTCCTGTCTGGCTGTAGGATCATCAGCAAAACAAAGAATTTCTCTTCCTGTCTGAGACACAAAATAGAATGTAGATTTGAGGCATGTCTCTTACAAGACTGTGTTCAGAGTGATTCCCTTCAAGGACTGTGTAAATCAACATTCAGCCTGAGACATTTAATTTATACCTGCCATCACATTCACTTACAGACCCAGCACCCAAATAGCTACTCGTTCTCCTCACATACCTTCCCCCAAAGATAACTAGTGGCTTGCATGATATATAATATCTGCTGCAATGTACCGGTGGAGACAAGAAACTACTTTGTTGATGAGCAGAGTCACAGACAGATCCTGTCTCCCTCCCAGGCACTCAAAACTCTTTTTTCTTTCTCCTGTCTGGTTTCCCTGAGATTCCTTTATTATTTATTTATTTTTCCTAGTAGAAATAAGAAGGTCTCCTCAAATTTCTGGACCTCCAGACCACCTGGTCAGAGCTGCAGTGGTGGCTGATCTGCAGGCACCCAGCCTGCCCGGATCCAGGGCTGTTGTACAGGCACAAGCCTGTTCCTAGCTAATGTCCAGCTCTGGGAGCCATGCTCTGTGACTCTCCTGCTCCCAAATAATCTTACCGTGCACCAATCATAGTCAGTTTATGAAAGGGCAATAAACCCTATTACTGAGAATGTCTTTAGCAGCTTTTGGGCGGCATTTATTACCTTCGTTGTCACCCAAGAAACCTCAAACATGAGGTAGAACAAAAGACATTGTGGGGCTGCAGAGGTAACTCAGCAGCAGCGAGAGGCATTTCAGACTCCACGTGCATCCTTGCAAGAACATTCAGCTGACAAACTTCTAGTGGTTTGTGCAACAACACTGAGTAATACTGAAATACTAACCTTCATGCATGGATTTCCCACCACTTTCCACGTGCTTCCAGTCTTAATTCCATCAGGACTGTATCACAGCTATGCCCCTGTGCACAGCAAACATGCTCTCCAAACTCTACTCCTGCAGGAAAATACATACCTAAACTGTGATGCATTACAACCTCAGCTTAGAAGTGAGTTGAGAATGCAAATGAAAAAGCAAACATAGAGCTAAACAAGGAGATGGAGACACATGAGAAGCCTCCACCAGACCAGGCAGCCCAAGGCCCCATGCAGCCTGGCTTTCAGCACCTCTACAAGTGGGGCATCCACAGCATTTCTGGGTAAGACCAATAATCCAATCTTCAGCTCAAACTGTGCTGCAAAGGGGTGGGAAATTGGCCCATATCTTGCAGAAATAGGAAAAAATGACTTTTTTGAAATTAATTAGGGGACCTAGTGTATTTTTATTATTATTTTTAATCATGACTTCACTTTTATATTCTCCCTAAAATTCTGTTTCTCTGTTTCCAAGTTAGAAGCAACACAGAGTTAGTGAGCAACATAGAGGCCTTTAGGGCAGGATTTTTCTTCCTGCATTGTTTTTTGTCACACACCATTTAAAAAACAAAACAAAAAACAACTCTTACCAGCCCATTTTCATAAACACAACATGTTCTCATGCGTCACAACATACTCCCACTCCTTCCTCCCCTCTGTGACAGGTATTTAATTGAGCTAAAACTTTGTTTCTACTAAGATGCAAATTTGGAAAAACAAGATCACAGCTGCCACGGGCTATGTTAGCTGCAAGATAAAATAAAAAAGCAACACCTGTTTTAGGTATGGCCATGTTGAAAGGCAGGTATTCCTCGGGCAACATACCCATGGTAACCAGCAACAAAACTTGTCCTTCTTGTTTGCTTCCTGGAGACTACAGCACAGATATGGATTGAGAAGGCTGTGTGCAATGTGGATTTCTTTTTTTTTTCTTGAATAATATTGCCTTGTGAAATGTTGCTCATTATCATTTTTAATGTGACATAGAAGACAGCTCTCCATTTAAGTTGCCCGTTAGTCTGATTAATAACTTATTTTTATTTTACATTTTGTGTTTTATGCTGCCTGCGAGGCAAATATTATCAGTGTTTTCCTACAAGGAGTAACACAATTCACAGAACACATTTTATGCCCCAAGATCAGAGAAATAAGTTTAGATTTATAATACCCAAGGACTCTGGCTTTTTATGAAGTGTATAAAGAGGGCATGTTTAATTATGTTTTGTTTATATCAGTGCTTTGTCTGCAGGAATAACATGAATTACCATACCTTCCTATCATTGGCAGTTATTTCTAATGATTGATTAAATTTCTTAAGCGCAGAATGGATTAAATCGCAATTTCCTGCCAATAATTTAGGGAAGAAAAGATACAACTAACCACCCAATTAAAGTAGGAAAGATCAGAGTCTGACCGCTCGAGGCAGATTGCTGTCCATCTTCTATAGTGACAACAACCCAAAAAAGAGCTTGAAAGGCTCATCTGAAACAGAGGTACGAAGAGCTGGATCCCAAAGGCTGTGGTTTGAGATGTCTACGTCCATTCCCCGAGGTGGGAATCATCTCTATCCCAGCAGCAGGGCTGCCTCATTAGGCCTCCCTACTAAATCCCCTCAACATCCCCTCACTGGGATGTGTTGTGCTGCCCAACAACCCCGAGCCATCCTCACATCTCTTTTTAACATCAGTGGTGGAATGCTGGGAAGTGCTGGAAGCCCTGGGTGCGGTAGGACCTGCTTTCCTGTCTCGGACAGAGAAGGCCAAACCAAAACAACGTCGGAGGGAAAATACATCAGCAGTGCCAAAGGGAAGATGCTCTGTGCTTTTCAAGTGAGATCAACCACTGTCACATTTAATCTGCCCAAACCTTTTTCCTTGTTTTCAGCTGCTTACCACAATGGCAGGTTTGTTCACCTGCGCGCTATAAAAACATAATAAAAAAAAAAGCCAGAAATGATGGAAAAGAGTTTTCTTCCTGGCAGCCGGGCGAAGCAGCCGGTTCGGGAGCCGGGCGCGGCTTTTGCAGCGGTTACCAAATACCATCTAGTGGCTGCGAAGCGCAGTGCAGGCGACTCTCGACCCGGGAACGCGGAGCTCCGCCGCTGTGCAACGGGGCGGCCCGCGGTCCGTCCTGCGCGGTGCCCGGCAGCCGCGGACACGAAACCGAACGCGGTCCCGGTGGCACGCAGGGAAAGGCGGCTCATTAAAGGCAGACGCAAAAACGCGTTGCTTACACCCTGTTTCTGCTTCAGAATCGAGGGTGGCGGTGACACGCCGCAAAGGTCCTGCCGGCGTGCAGCAAGGAGGGCTTTGCTCCTGCGGGCAGCTGTAGCAACGTGCAGCGGCACTGCCAGCATGATGAGCAAGCCTGCACGCTGACTAACCCCAACGCCTTGCTTTTGTTTTCGCTGCAAGTCTTCTATATTGGAAAAGGAGGGAGTGACGCGACAAACAATGCCAACCAGTTAGCTAAATTGCTGTTGCGTCTAAGTTGGAGTCAGGCAATAATTTGACAAGGAGGTTCCCAAATTTTAGCTTACTCCATTTGCAAAGCAGCTTTCCTAGAGCCCAAACCCAGCGTGAAGGTGCATCCCTAGGTTCTGTGCGAAAGGGACAACCAAAGAAAGGCAGGTTAGGTGCTCAGGAACAGGTTTCCTTGGGGCAGCTGGACTCCCACACTCTGCATCAGTGCGTGGGGTCTGTGAGAAAGTCACTGAAGCCACCAGAAAACAAAGCACAGGTAATTCAGAAGGCCACTAGGAGGCTGAGGGCTGGTTCTCAGTAGGAGGGCAGCACAGTGCTAGGAGATACAAGACTGAAATATCCCTGTGCAGGAGCTGCAGCTACACTCAGATATGGCTTTACTGGGTGAGGGTACAGAGAAAGATGGCCAGGTCTGCCTTATCCTGGGGCTGAGGAGTAGAGTCCTTGCTTTCTTAGCCCTTCTTCACTCTAGCAGTGAGCTGCATGTGCTCAGGAAGGGATTGACATCACCTCCTTGCCCAGCTATGCATTTGCAGGGACCAGCTCATGCCTGACAACTGGTGGCAAATTTCAACGCTAACACACCAGCTCAGAGGGCTGACTTGGGCTACTCGCTGTGTGTGCATGGACTAAGAGGCTCTCATGCCCACCAGGAACGTGAGCATGACATTCTCAGAATCACTGCATCTATTTTTTCAGTCTGCTAGCACTCTTTCCTAAACCAATGCATTGTTTCCTGTTAGACCAAGACATATCTAGCCAAGTACTCAGCTGAACTACTTGCCTGAAGCTATTCCCCATCACATTTAACCTCACTCATCTTTTTCCACTATTTACAAATATAGGACCTGATCTTGCAGCCAGCAAGACCCCTGTGGATAGACCCTTGGGCCTGTGCAGAGTTCCAGTGACATTAATGAGATCCTGTTGTGCAGACCAAGCAGCAGCATTACATCAATAATCCATAGTAAAGTCTAATCAACATGAAAGCCAAGCAGCCATCTGGCAGGAGCAAAGCACTCAGTCCTCCACCTGCACGACATGCTCCTGTGCCAAGAACGTAGAGGGGAAGAGCTTCTTTCTATTAGGAAACCTCACTGGTTGATGTGAGTAGGGATTCACAGGGGTGGATCAATGGGGTTGATGAGGATAGATCAACAGAGCCGAGGTTGCAAAGATCTGAGATACCCGCAAATCCTATGGAGGGACAGTGACTGTAGGGCTTCAGATATAACACTGACACTTTGTACTCCACTTTCAAATTGCCTCTTGCCCTGGAGGCAATAGTTTCCTGGGTTTTCCTGTGCCGAAAAAAAATCACTCATTTTGGTTTTTTAAATTATTTTTACCATGATCACTTTCGTCTATGGATTCACACCTATTCAAAACAAATTAGATAAGACAATTTGGGACAGAGCATCCTTGCTTCTTAACAGCTTTTCTTTTGCCTTTTAAATGCTCCCCCTGGACGTTGTTATTTCCACATATTTGAGAAGTACAAAAGGAATGCAGGAGTCTGTTTATCCAAACTTGAAACACCGATGTGATCACAGACCTTTGCAGGAGCTCAGATACCACGATGACAGGTGCAATATAAGAACCACCTGTGCAGATTACTTTAGACTTACTCATTACAAATGCTGGATTCCTTGTGTTTTGCATTCATGAGGAATTCTTGGACTGTAATCCTGTATTCAATTGCAAAGTTGATAATTACAGCATAGTTGGGGAAAGGAATTATTCAACACAAGTGCAAGGTCACTGCTGCTGAACAAGCTACCTTCAGCTCCAACACAGAAAGATAAGTGGCCATAGCAGTAAGACCAAACAGCACACCTGCTGTTAGGGGCTCGTGACCAGGCTTGTGCATGAGTGCAGACCTAAAGATTTTCAGCAAGTTTTTAAGGAGTATTTTGTACTGAGTGTCTCCTTCCACAAAGAAGCTGAGATCTCTGTGGTAGGATCACCTTTGTATAAGGGACAGCAGGCAGGGAAGGCACTTACAAACAAAAGCGTATATGAGAAAACTTAAAATTGCTCATTTGTGTTCACTTCCTCACAGTACTTTGGTTGGGAAATCTCTAACAGGCATATTAAGCCATACCTCACAGGCTGCATACACATGAAGTGCTAATTAAAACTGCATTAACCCTAATGGATTGGAAAGAAGAAATCTAATTGAGAAAACTTCTGTTTACCTAAGGCTTGCTGGAAAAACAAATGATCCCATATTTCATTCCACAGTCTTTTTGTTTTCACCTTTCAGCACTCACACGCAGGATTGCCTCCTTTCCCCCTATAATTTACTAAAACAACCTCTTGGGGAAAACTTTAGGCATCCTAAAGCTCTCTCACAGCACTTTGCAACAAACCTTGCACTTTCTGCAACTTCAGGATATGTGCTGCCACTCTCAAAGCCATGTGAGCAATGGGCTTATGCCACTGTCACAGGTGTTTATTGCTCTCTGCCTAATTATTTCATCATCATCTTCCACTCCAAGGACCAGCCTGTTTTTCAGTAAAGGGTTTACCTATTGCTGTCACTTTCTGGGATCAGCCCAGACATTCTACAAATTCTCTCTAGATTTGGGCAAGCCTTGTCTTCCTTGATTTCCCACATGGATGGGACAGAAGCATCAGTATGGAGTTTCCTAACAAAAAGGGCTTCTGGTAACATCATAATCAGTCTGTTTCTTGAGGAAGGCAGAACAAACCTTCTGGTGCTCTTATTTCTCTTACTTTTTGCTTTAGGCACTCATGCCCACCTTGCCCCACAGCCATGTGTTGGGAACATATCTAAACTTCACATTTCTAAAGCTGAGCACCCCTTCACCTAACAGCAAAACCTGGGCTGCTGGGGGGGAGATAAGCAGTAAATAGCCCCCTGAGGCTTGTTGTCCTAATGAATACCAGGCTACAAATTAATCAAGGTTTTAGGAAAACACGGTGATTTTTAGCCCTTCAAGTATCAGCCAGCAGGTCTGCTGGAAGTTAAAACAGCTGTTTATAGCTTGTTAAGAAGTTGATTGTTTACAAATTAGATTTTCCCTTTGAAAAATCCCACACATCAGCCTGCTATTGTCACTCATCGATACTGAGAGTATCAATGCTAAAGAAGAAAAGCTGACATTAGGTGGTCTAGCCTCCAGGTGAGCTTTTTACCTCCTGTCATCAAAAATATTCAATATTTTCCTAATCTCCTCATTTCAGATGTTTTTAACCTTGGCTTTCTTCGACACTCAGGAACAGTTACAAACAAATGGATTCACAGCTGAGACCATATTAATACAGCATATGTATTGACTCTGTATTTTGGATATGTTAAAGAGTTTGGGGCTTATTTCTTCCTGCCCTTACAGCCCCAGAAACAAAGGTGAAAAGAAAGAAGCATGTAAAACAGGAGTCTCTATATAAGATTTGTTTTCTCACTGACAGCTGTGCAGCCCCACAGACAGCACAAATTGGCTAGGTGGCAAAGTCAAGGCCAGTGCCTATAGCACTCAGTAGCTTCCTGTGTCTTAATCTTTCTGTTTGGGGAGCAAACTGCAATATGTTTTCACTGACCCATAGCTTCAGTTGCAGAGTGTAGGATTACTTTAATGGACCAAAACTTGAGAGACATCAACTTTCTTTATAGTCCTTCCAGTGCTACGACCTTTCTTACACCATTTGATCCCCCCAGTCACAGCAGAGCTGTCCAGAGGGGAGCAGGAATGCTCTGGGGCTGCCTCCATAACCCCAGGTAGGCAGGTCCCAGGTCCCCAAGCATCCCCAGCACTGTATTCCTGTGCCTCCTGCTGTTCTTCCACCCCCCCCAGATTATCTCAGGAGCCTAACTCAGCAAAGGGTCCATAAATCAAACTGCGTAGAATGCCCAGACAATCCAGAAGGTAAATTCACCAAAGCCTCTGTGTATCTGCAGGTACTCAGAGGTTGTTTGAAAAAAATACGCTACAGACTTACAGGAGAATCTGAAGTGTCCCAAACCCTTTCCAAAAATATATGAAACTCCAAGAAGGGAGCAAGCACAGGCTCAGAGGAAGCTGCTGTGCAACACTGAAACAAAACCTTAAGCTTTTTTAAGGCACACATAAGTCACTAGAAGATTTACTTCCTACTCGCTACAAAACAGGAAAGTTATTAAACAAGGAAATCCAAACCCAGACATTTTAAATCACTCCTAAACTGGAGTCCCCAGTAACTGTGCCTGCCAGGTGTTTGGGGTTTTTCAAACAAACTCAAAAATACTGGTTTTCAGATCCATGACCTACCTGCCATTCAAATCTTACAACATCGGTCCAACAGGCAGTAAGAATTTTATTTATTCCAGAAATTTATGAGTCAATTTTTTTAATATATATATATTTTTTTTCCCCCGGGACTTTATCAACTCTTCTCACCTGAAGAGAGTTCTCCATCCTTCATGAAAGTTCCTCTGGCAGGAGAGGGAACCATATGATCTTCAAGATCTCTTTCAACATAAGTCATTTTACAATTCTTTTATATTGGAGTTACAACCAAAAATAAAACATTTTAATCAACATAATTAGTGTATCGAAATGCAAATCCTTATTGAAACAGGCCCCATTAACAAAACAGCTAGAAGGGAGCTCCTCATATTTCAGAAAATGGAAGAAAAACAAGAAAACCAGAACCCAACAACTTGTATCTAATCAGTCACTGTGTTGGAGAGAGGCCATGAGACCAAGATACACGGGGTTTTTGATAATCCTCAGTTACATTTGCAAAACAAAAGCCAAGTGTGATAGGAACAACATTATGTTGGATGTAAACAACAATATTAGTTCCTAGTTTTTGTTTATTCGTTAACACGGTCATATTTAATGCCACATTCAAGCAGCACTCTTACCATAAGCCAGCCACATTTACAAAGATTTAAACAAAACTTAAGAAATTACAGCAGTGAGCAATAACTTCAAAATTGAAGGACTTCATTTCCTGCTGCCAGTCTCCTAAACTAGGAACATTCATTCCACTTTCCCAGCTTTTTCTTTTGTCGTGCAGGCCAGTACGAGGACTGACATTGCACAGTCAAATAAATGACTCACATCAGCATCTGTAAGACAAACTCAGAGACTGTAGGGCTTGTCAACAAGCAAGAAAAGTCAATTTGAGACCCACAGACTGTAATTCACAGTGGGAGAACCGGTTGTTCTTTTGCTTGTCAGATACCATGAGAAGAAAACATCCAGTATTTACAGTTGGGTCCAATAGATTGTTCCTATACAATCAGTACGATGGGTGAAAAAAAATTCTTGGAGCAAAGCCCCGCCAGGAGCAGGTGGCTCAGGAATGCCAAATGCTCTGGGACCTGTTTTAGCCAGCACAGAGGAAGATGTGCACTTCTCTCTGCAGTTTTCCTCCATACACTGCCCTTTCTCTACCCCCATAGCTCTATCAGTCTTTATCAGTCAATATCAGAGTCTGGAAGAAGAGTAGCTTCCCTTTCTCCCCTTCAGTTTCAGAGCTATAGGAAACGTCAAGTGAAACATATAAAACTCCAGTACAAGTAAAGAGATCCAAATTTCCCAGAGCGCCCAGTGATTGAGGAGCAATTAAAGATATCTAAAAACTTCTAACTACTTCTGAAACACCAAGTCAAGCTGAAATACTCATGGAGTTCACCAGCAAGATTCACAATATTCAATATATTTTAATATGCCTTCAGGGAAAGAAAGAGTTAAGGAAGTTACCTTGCATTTAGTATTCATCTTTTTTCAGCCTTATCAGGTAGCAAACCGCAAGACCAGGCTTGACTTGGAGCACCAGCTGTGTGCTAACATAGTCTTGTGGGTAGCCCAGCATACTGTTAATAGAACTGACATATCTGTTGAGATCAGTTACAAATGCAGGATTGAGTTTGTTTAGAAGTTTGTGTGCAACTATAGTTCAATTATGATCATAAAGGCAAGCTGGGTTAACATGGCCAGAGGCAGAGCCAGAGTCACATAGAGCAGAAAAGATTTGGAACTCATGTTTATATAGTATTCTCTACTGTGTAGATCATACAGACTACTCCCATATATTGTTCCAGAATAGGTATTGTCTTATAACAATAAACACGTCACATAGTCAGCATTTTATCTTGTTGACCCTTATTTGATTTTCTAGAAAACCAAGAACTCTGTAGAGCTCTGTACTCCTACACCTTGGTTTCTGGAAGAAATTACACTTTCAACTGAGGACCAGTTTTCCCAGTGTAATGCCATAACACGATGGAAAACACAGCAATGATAAGAGAGGAGTAAAACCCCAGGCTGCAGCAAATGAAGATCTGATCAAATACAACAGCCAGGGATACAGAAATAAAGGAGAAAAAAAAAAAAAACTACTTACCTTTAGAAAGCTTCAGGTATGCAGGGATCTCTAACAACATACCCTTCCTTCCACTGCCAGCACTTAAATGAGGTCTGGGAAGGGGTGGATCCTGGCTCCAGCCCTTCTGGTCACTCAGCTGCATTGCTTGCACCTGAGCTCCCCTGGGTTGGCCCTGCCTTCCCACCAGGTGCTTAATCACTGGTTCAGGCAGTAACTTAACATTTCTGCTACACCAGGAATGCTTACAAAGTCATGAAAATAAAATGGCAACAGGAGCATACTCTGCTTGGGTACCCATCGTACTACTGCAAAGGCCAGTTCCACTCCCTGTGTGAAAGCTTAGTCACAGAGAGTAAAATTACTCACCTGAGAATTGTTTTGCTTACTTAGCTCTCTAGGTGAAAATACCTCATGGAGAAAAAAAGGATAAAAAAAATCAGGCAGCAGACTGAGGAGGGTAAATTTTTTCCAACTTGGTTTGCTCTGGTAGGAAACTTTATGTATATATATATATATATATGTATACAATTTTTTTTTTTTTTAAAGAATCCTTAACATAAAAAAATCTGAACAAAACTAAACTAAACCCATTTGCTCAAAGTGGGTACACTCAAGAAAACTGGCAGAGAGAAACAGAAAGTACTAAAAGTTAATTCCTTCTGCTGCTTGCTTTCCTGCCTTGTGTGCCTGATACCAAAACCCCATGCATTTCAAATTCAATCCACTGCAATTACACCAATCCCAACCACGCACCATGCATCTGGAGGAGCACAGTGAGCAACAAATGGATTTACCTCAGTGAAGGTGTCAAGGGTACAGCCAGCAGGCCAGAATCGTGTCCAGCCATTTGTTCACATAGACAGTAGTTAAATGAAAAAATCCTTTCCACCCTATACCAAGATCCTGCTTACAAAGATTTTGTGCTATTTTATCTGTTTTGGTCAGGGTCCTGTTTTTATCCTGATCCTAAAAACCTTTCAAATACGCTGCATGCTGCTACGTAGAATTTACCTCTGGGAGCACATTTGGCTGCTCTAAAATATACCACCCTAACATGTTACTGTACCATGATGGGAAAATGTCTCATGTTCAGATGAATCATGAATCCTTACAGTGTAAATCTATGGAAGTGTGAAATCTTTTGAAATTCTATCTTCAGACCACAGGCAGACAAACTTGTTGGAGACTCTGCTGACTAAATCTGTGTGATAGATATAGATATGGCATTTGCAGAAAGTGGATGGCTCTTACCAAAATCTCAGAGCTGCCTGTAATACTACTGCATACTCCAGTGCTGTCCCCAGGAGCCAGAGAAACTCAGCTTCTGTGAGCATCTGGTGGCTGGCGGGTAAATCACTGTCAAGGTGCTGTGGCAGATGTTGCTGTCATCACACCTGCAATGAGGAAATACTTGTGAATGAACACTTAGTTTTTGTAACACCCAGCATACTTAGGACACAGAGGAAAGCAGAACAAACATTTATTTAGAAAGCATGAAAATATCTGGGGGAAAGGAAGGCTATGGTGCAGGAAGTCCTGAAGACCGGTATTTATGAAGTAAAATGCTTTTGTGAGAAAGAGAACGGAATAGAAGCAGGTGGTTGGGCCAGGCAGGGGTGCAATGCTTTGTTTCTAGTCCTTTGTTTTGGACTGAACTGCAATGATCCATTTCAGCTGGCTGTAGCTATCCTGGGTACGTGTATAAGGGAAGCCAAGCAGGAGACAGAGAGAAGAGCCACTTTCCATCTTATTGCACAGAAGACTGAGGAAGGAACTGCACTTTTTGTCATTCCCCCCTCCAACGAAAGCTGCCCCATTCTTCTTGCATAGATGCTTCTTCTGCTCACCCCCTTAGAGCTCTGAGGCCCTGCCAGCCTCCCCAGGGAGCTATTATCTAGATGGTTTTCAGGTTTGGAATTGTAATCATCTAAACAGAAATCTGTAACATTTTACAAAGAGATGTGAAGGAATATCCAAGGTTTTCAGGCTAAGACAAAAAGCAAAGTACATTTTAAACACAAACTGACTTGCAGCTGCTGCCAGACCTGGAAGCAGTGAGCAATATTTTTGCCCAGTCGGATTTCTGTGAAAATATACCTCATACTACAGCTGCATAATAGCTGAACTTTTGTTATCATGGTACTTCATAGTAAAACCTTTAAGGTCAACCTGAAAACATCTTTGATATTATTTTGAGATCCTTTTTCTTCTATAGATATAGTCAAACAAAAATCTTTTGGTTCATTCTACAGATGTAACGTTTTCACCTAGGTCTGTGTTGTACATGCATGTACTCTAGCCCTGTGATAATCTCTTGCTGCCCATAGAGAAAATGAAGATTTTTTAACAGCTAATTTGTCACCCCGACCTCCATGCCCATACAACCTAGTCTAGCTCCACTGATTTATATGGACTGACAATCATTCTCATGAGGCAAGAACATCAAGCAGTAACTTCTTAAACTGAAAGCATTTACGTATGGATTGCACTGTGATGTAAAGCACCAAGCTCCTTTTACCAAGGAGCTTTTTTACCTTTTATCTGCCCATTAGAACCCTGCTCCAAATATCTTCTGATAAGCAAACCTAGCTTAAGACAACAAACTAAATCACAGTGATCCCCAAATATCCCAACTATACCAGAAGAATTGTATATCATCCTTTATCTGACTGACCGCTATCTTTTGGGCATTATTAACAGCTCAGCTGACGTGGGGCTATCTCTGTCAGGGTCACTGGGGTTACAGACAAATGAGGGAGTGTAGGTGCCACTGTAAGTGCCAGTTGAAACCTACAGCTGAACTTTTACAAAAGGCCATTACATGACCAGTGTTAAAGAAAAAGACAACAAGTGAAGGTACGTGCATTTTTCTACTTCATTGTGGATGACACTTATTCTTTCATATGACCCAGATGAAAATCACACTCAATTCCCACTGTATCTCCTTTTCTAATGCTCATAAACAGCTCTTCCAGTGCTTTAAATTAGATCTGTGATTTGTGAGCGACGTGTATAATAATTAGAGTGTGAAGATGTACAGTTAATCCATTTAAAGGTGTAAAGAAGTCCATTTAATGAACATTATAGTCACATTAGACTTGGAAACATCTAACTCTTTTGTTGAATAAAAAGAAGTTCAATGAGATTAACTTCTCTTAGTTGGTTTTAAAGAATACTCAAACATGTCCTACTCTGATAGTGTACTATTCCTTAGTGCATGGTTTCTGCATACCAATGTCTTCAGTGTAGAAGAGTAGGAATAAGACTGGGAGACATTCTATTTCAGTTAAATAATTACAAATTAAAGAGGATCACTTCTACTTTCTATACTTACTGTAGCATGATAAGAAGCTGAACTCCTTGAACTTGTAATTATATAACAGAAATGTTAATCTCCTGGTTCGGTATTCAGTTCTACTGCACTAAATGTATTCTTAAAATTATCAAGTTTACTACATGGCACATAGACATTTCTATTGGGAAACCTATTATTTGATCATATCAGATTTTGACCATAAATACTGTAATGGAATTCTGTTTTCAAATCTCTCACTGGCACAAAATGACTAATGAGGGTTAATACACCTGTGTAACTTGAGAACCTGAAAAAAACATTGGTATAATTTCTGATTTTCAATTTGTAATGCTAACTGAGCTTCTGATTATTTTCCACAGCTTTGTGCAATTAAAAAAAAAAAAAAAATTAAGCTAGAGAATATATAAGTCCAAAATACGCTAAGTAACTTGTAATAAAGAAATTTAATTTTAAATATATGTACTTTAAGCAGCTGTTCTCCTCTTAGGAGAAACTCATTTAGGCTTAAGAGTTACTGGCCGAAGCTATCTTCTTTTCACAGCATATTATAATGTGTGCTATTGGTTTTAATAGTTTGGAAGTACAATTTACATCCTCGATCATTTAAATACATAAAACTATTTCAAGGGGTAGCATAGCATGTTAGGGAAAAAAAAAAAAAAAAAAAAAACAACCAAAAAACAAAATAATTCTCTGACTGCTGCTTTCACATTTTTAGTGAAAAAAAAAAAAAAGTTATCTTTCCAACAAAAAGCTGGCTTTCAATATGTTAATGAAGCTGTACTTTAAAAAAAAAATGAAGATAAATTCCATAGATAGAGTTAGTCCCTTCACACTTTAGCCACTGAAGCACTTCCTTCCAGCAGAGATACCTGGCTTCTTGCATACATCAGACAGGATTAGTTTGTAATTAGAGAGCAGAGCAAAATCTGATAAAATGGAGAAACAATGTGATCTTGACTAATACAGAATGACTTTTTCTATGCTACATGTGATGCAGTTGAGCATCAAGAAGACAATCCTGACAGCTGAGGAGGCTTGGGCTGGGGAATGTCCTCTATGCTGCTAATCCTGCCCCTAAATGACATTCTTGGGCTTTGCCTACTGGACATGTTGAGCATTGCAAGTCATTGCCTAAATGGCAGGAGGCATTTTACGCACATTTCAGGGAGCTGCATACTGGAATCATACAACTCTCACCATTATTAACTCAGCGGAAACTGTCACAGCAGCAGGTGCAAAGCACAGTCACAAGTACATCAAAACAATGTTATTTTTGAGTGAGTTTTGTTAGTCAGACATTTAGGCAAAGGCTTCTACAGACTAAAAGCACTAAAATAAAGAGAAGCACAGAAGAGCAGTCCATTCAAGACACGTTGCTGAGGATCTCTGAAGCTAATGCTACTTCTGTCAACTCCTGGATGTAGGCAGACTGTGAAGATGTCTGCAGGCATTTAGGATAGAGATAACTGGGTTCTTACTCTAAAGGTCAGCTTCATGTTTCAAGCCCAGATTTCTTGCCTTATTGAGGAAGCAGCACCCCCCCAGCCCCAGGGCAGTGCCTGTCTGTCATGGGGCTGCTTTCTGCTACCATGGAACCAGCCCTGTGTCCCTTTTAGACTTCAGCTTTCCCAGCGGCCTCCTCAAGTATCAAATCAGGCGTTTGATGCTCAGTGGAGCAAGCAACTGAGATAAGGATAAAATCAACTTTGATTGCTCTGCATAGAAAGTATACTTCCCTTTAAATTTCCTGCCTGCTTGAGTTATTGGATACACACACAATACCTGGTCTAATGACTCAATCATGCAAGCCGAGCTACCCAGGCTGACCCACCAAGACTCTCTGACCTGGCTTCTCACAGAACATGGTTTGCTATGGTACAGCTGACCCCAGGCTTTCAAAGAAAATAACCATTTTCTGAAATATCATGTGAGATTCTAAAACACCAGAGTTCTCTAAGTTGCTCTTATTCTTTGTCTTCTTATCCTCTCTTGGTATATTAGTCCATTACTTCATTATCTTCCTGTTAGCAAGTTCCAGCTACTATCAGCACTGAGTCTTCCCTGATTCAGCTGAACATCTGTGATGCACATGGCAGGAAGGAGTGGGTTTCAAGGGAAATCCACTCCTTGTCTTAGACACCACGGACATGGGGGGTAAGTTACTACCTATCTCTTTACACACACCCCTCTGCTTTGTACATGCATGCTCACATAAGCACTACCTCACCTCTCTTCCTACAGACAAACCATAACTTTTTTCTTTCTCTTCAGCACTGCCTCTTTAATCACTTTTTCTGAGCTTCTACTCATTCTTGCTTCCTTTCTCCGTTTTTAGAAGTGTGCAGCCTCTGAACATGGTGCTTCAGCCAAGCCTTTATCAATCTTGTACAAACATGAAGTGTTACTTCTCATGTACAGCTGGCTCTTTTTTTTCTGATTAGAAAACCATTAGAAAAGCCATGGTGTTTGGCTTTGTCACATGGCATTTTTGATTCATCCTCAACACATAAGCTGAGGAAACTCCAGATCCTTTTCTGAAAGATGCTGAATAGTTTTAATAATTAGTTAATATCAGAATCCAGTAGTTTAAGCCCTAAGTTTGTTTTCCTAGTCTACTCTTACTTGTGGCACCTGCTAGCACCCTCTCTAGTTCTGAATTGATCTGAAAAACTTACTGACTCATTCCAGGAAAGGTCTTTTCTGTATGGCAGCTTGCTTGAGTCGTGTTATTTTCTTTGAAAGCCTGGAGTTAGCTGTATCATAGCAAACCATGAGCTACCTTGGGAAACCTGCCCTCTGGCTGCCAAGTCTGCTGTTCTGCAAACAGCATGCTTTGTTCTATCCAGTCAATTGAATCTGCAGGCTTGTGTAAGCCACTGAAAGTCAATGACCACAACGACAGGAACATGCTGAGGTAGCTGAGACACTGTTGCTGGAGTGAATAAGAGGAATAAAGGTGAGCAGGAATCATTCAGCTTCAGTGAATGAGCAGGGATTCCCACCAAGATCCCAGGGTGCAGCCAGGCCCTGTCTCTGCCCTCTGTCACAACAAATCACTTTCAA
Source organism: Tetrao urogallus (assembly GCF_951394365.1). Taxonomy (NCBI): domain Eukaryota; kingdom Metazoa; phylum Chordata; class Aves; order Galliformes; family Phasianidae; genus Tetrao; species Tetrao urogallus. Next base: position 59,148,695 of record NC_136818.1, read on the forward strand.
CCCTATAAGCAGGAACACATCAGCAAAGATACAGAAAATGTCATTGCTGCAGGTGAGCAGAGTCTAGTAAAGCCACAGTGCCACAAAACTGTGCATCCTGGACTACAGCAGTGTCCCACACATGGAACAGAGAGCAGCAGCAAGGAAGCAGGTTTTGTTTGTGTTTAAAGCACAACTGGCAAGTACCTGAAGAATTTGTTCTCATTTTCTTGCAAGAAATGTCACACTTCCTTCATATATACAGTCTTACTATAACTCAGTATCTCAGTTAGGTTACAAAGCTGTTCAGTTAATTAAGCATCATGCATAAATGTGACTGACACATTGGGAAATATACTGCTCTGCTGCCTAGGTATGGGAGATAAAGATATGGCAAGGAGGCAACGGAACGCAGTGCTGTAAGATTAGAGAGATATAAATTCATGTACTCTGTTGTAGTGACACTGGAATATGGGGAGAAAGTTATTAGAAACAAAATGAATTCAGTAGCGCCTTGAACTCACTATCATAGTCTGGGGCACGTTAATCACTTCATCCTCATCCACTAACACATTTATCCACCTACTAATTCTCCACCTAATTAGAGAGAAATTCAGAGCTCTACTGGTCAGGGAGGCAGGGATTAGGGTTAAGAAAACACTTGTATTTGAAACCCCCTACCTCTGCTGGTTAGTGTGAAAGATCCTATAAGAAACTCCCACCCTAGCTAATCCATGACCCTCAGCAGGGAGGAGTGTTAACAATTTGGTTTAAAACTCACACTCTCAGACAAATGCATCAAAAACGGCTTTTCTTCTTTGATTTATAGGTATTACTTGTTTTTCCAAGATCCATTAAGGACTCTTCATCATGTACTGCAAGGGGCATTAAGCACTGAAAGTTGTTCCCAGCTCTGTATTATTCAAAGGCAATTTACACTAATTATTGGAGTCCATGGTGTTACCCATACTCATAGAATGATCCATCTCAGCAGGCTAAAGTACTTTTGAAATGTTAATTTATTACTGAGGTATAAAAACGTCCTTACATTAAAGCACAATTCTTTCTTAAATGCCAAGGGTTTTCTATTACTGATATATTGCATACTTACTATTTATTTTAGATATAAGAATAAAGATATAATTTAATTTACTATATAATAGTGCCTATAAAAGCCTCCATTAATACAAATTGCACTGCATTTAAACTCAGTCACAACACTGATCTTATTCCTGCTTTTCTTGTTTAGCAGTTTTCTGAACACTTATGCAAACAGAACCTGCAGAGCTGCTTCATGGAGGCAAACAGCTGAATGAAGTGAAGAAAGTGGTGCACTGGAGGCGTGTTTCACTGATTCCAAAACAATTTCATTGATATTGGAGTACCGACATTAGTGTGATATCACTCCAAGGACAGGCAGAGCAAATGTCTTCATTAACTAGCAGGAGAGAGCATTGGTGTGCTGAACTGCCAGCAAAATAAATTTCACTAAAATTACACAAGCATTCAGTTAAATTCTGGCGCAAAAGGCACTTATTTTAGCCAGAACAGTTCAGTCAGTGCTGAGCGCAGTCAAAGGCCTCACCTCATACAGGTTCTGTTTTTCTTGGTCACAGTGCGTAAAACAACATCCATGCCAACCAAAGTTTATATAACTTTGTGTTGACAAAAGCCCTTGAACAATCAAGGATATTCTTTTTTAACCAGCTCAGCTGACAACTTTTAGTTCACTCTAGATGCCACTGCATTGCGTTCAGTGCTAATAGAAACATTGCCTTGGGATGTCCAGAGCCTTGGGAATGTGTAAGGAGTTTGTGCTAAATGCAAAAAAGGCCCTACTGCTTTCCTAGTTCCTCCCCAAAATAGTTCTCACCCCAAAAATGGACCCTTTAGTGAATTAAGTCCATGTGTTTTACATCTGAAATACAGATAACATCACATCAGCAAAACTTGCCACGATAGGCTCAAATCCTTTTCATCCAAAAATTACTGGCAACCTACAATTTGCTGGCGTAGCTGAAATACAAAACACAACTTTGGAATAATAGCACTCTATTCCCCAACTCTGATAAGATTTATATGACCTTCTCCCAGATTTCATTTACCTCTCCAGGACTCTGATCAGTGGAGATATCCCTCCTCATACATAGCAGTTCCTAAAATATAAAGACTTAAGAAATAAACTGTTATGCCAACATAAAGCCCAAACCCCACTAAGACTGCCTGTTCACCCAAACAAACCCAAGTTCCAGAAACAGAACCTGGCCAGAGTACTGCAGGTATTCAGGAGGCAGACACTTTGCAAAGGAGTCAGGCAATTACATGGGAGAAGAATTGTGCTTGCTGCATGCCTAAATTCCATGCATAGGACTATAATTTGCATGCACAACGGTTTGCATACATTAAGGATTTTTTTGCCTGCTAGATGCCAACGTAATGACTTGTGTACAAAACCACGGTAATCCTACCTGCAAGTCAGACCTTTAGGTATACAAGCTTGGCTTACAAAAGGCAACTCTTAAACTATGAAAATCTGCTTTCAAGGAATGTATGTTCTCACAAAATGTTTGTGCAACTGATCATGAAAATGATTTGCATTGCAAAAAAAAAAAAACAAAAAAAACCCAACAACTAACAAACTCCTCATGTAAAATTTAAATCATAAGTTAAAAAAGAGCAATGTCATTATTTTGCAGCAGATCTGGAAAGAAGTGGTACTGGAGCATTCATCTGATCAGCCATCATCAATCTTGAGTTTGTTTGTATCTAGGATTCCTCCCATTTTGGGAAAAGCTGGGAAAGAAACTTTGGAAGGAACACATCCAGATGGAAACACCCATCTTAAAGAATAACCTCATCCATCCATAATACACTGAATTTTGGTATGCAAGGGGACCTGATTTTTTCAAGTTTCTATTTTGTTCTTCACTGAATGTTAGCAAGTCTGCAACAATTTGAATCACTTCCAAACATAAAAAGTTACTTCCAAACATAAAAAAAACAACTTGATTTCCCTTTTTCTAAACTAGCCAGGGGAAGGAGGGGTGATACTGGTAAGCAGCTGCTCAGGAGCAGTGATTCTGATGGACAGCATCACCACAAGACAGTTTTGATTTTAGCCTAAGTCCGGCAGGGAAGAAATATATTCAGGCAGAGAATGTAAATACCATTCTTGCCTGAAATTCTTACTGTGTGTCAAACTGTTACATTTCTGCAGGTTAAGCCAAGCAGTTAGCAGGAATTCTCTGTCTATCAAAACCAAAATAAACAAAGGCCACCACGGAGCCATTCTACTCATTTGCCTTCAACAAAGGAGTGGTTGGACAGATAAATGCAGCTCAGGTGTAAATCTTGGCAATGAGACTCTTCTTTATCCGCATGGAACTCTAGATAAAGAATCACTTAGGGCTTTGCAAACTTTCAGTAGTCACTGACATAGATTCAGTGGCTCAACTCAAGCAGAAAAGGGCAAACTGGTGTCATTTGTGATGAGAACTCAGGATATACAGAAAACGTAACAAATCTCACTGTGGGAAATATTTTCTACATCTGAATTAGTGGAAATTCAAAAGACAGCAGAAAAAAAATAGCACAGGAAAAAAAGTCAAACCAAATCGTTAGCTTCTCTTCTAAAAGCAGAATTTTAAACATACTGGACTTTGTTTCTAACCTAGGATATTATATACATTTCAAGTTGGCTAAACATCCATCAAATGGTAACACCTGGGACTTAGGGAGTCAAAAATCAATTTTCTATTTCTCCCTAGAATTCTTCTCAGTAGTTCTGTCACTCTGTGCCTCTCCCTGACATATGTATCAGTCCCTCTTTCACATATATATATAAAAGCAATGACTTAGACTTTTCTGATGAGCGACTTCAAGAAAACAGTTTTCAAGCTGAACAAAAGGAAAAAATCCTCCCCCCCCCACACCCCCCATTTCTCAAGAGAAGAACCAACCAACCAAACAGGATCTTCTTCCACACCTCAGCTTCATGCTCTCACCATATGCAGTGGCCCATCAGTTTTCAATGACTGTGGATCAGCACAGAATAAAGATTTCATTGTAGGGCCATAAGAAACATTTCTGTTTGTCAGAACTGAAACAGGTAAACTAAAGCCTAGCCAACAAAATGGCTGCTGGATTAGGTGCTTAATGCTTTATCGTATTAGACAGAAATAATAAGCAAAGTTTGGAGGAAAAAAAATATCTGTTATCTATCTCACTTGTATTAATTCAATTTTCAGGGATATATTTTATTGATGGGTAAGTTTACCTCAAAAAATATCAACAGGTTTTCCTACCAGCATCAAAACGAGTATCCTGTATTTTATGAATTCATCAGGATATTGCCGTGCTGCCACTCAGATCACACAGCAGCTGTGCATTACATATGCAGGACTACTGGCACCAGGCAGCTCTTTTTCTAATTAATACAAGTCAGAATTGTTAGGAGGGGGGAAATAGAGTAAAAATGAGAGAAAAGGGGATTTCCGCACAATTGCCCACTGCAACATGAATACTCAGCTCATCTACATAATATTAATGATACCAAATATGCAAACAGATGTTTCTCTCATTAAATGCTGTATGCAAATAACACTAGGAGGAGTGGTAATGTTGTTTCAGGGTTGAGAGATCACAGGGGGTAATTAAAGGTTAATCCAGTTTTCAGTTCACAGACTGTAAGACATGAGGGGTTATAAAGAAAAATTGTCACTTAACCTTCAATTCATTACTCACAGCACATGGATTTTTCTTCTAAAATTACAAAAACATATATGTATTTATCCATGTTGCGTTGTAGTACTGAGGTGCAGTTGCATATCATTAGGGGAGAACAGGATTATTTGTTGGTATGAATGCCATTAAGTGCAGGAATGCATTAATTAGGGAAGGTGGAAGACGATCAGGAGTTCCTAGATACGAACGCTGCAATCTCACTAAGCGTACTTCAAACTCTGAGATGTCATCAGATGTTAATAGACAATCATCTAGATGGCTTGTGGAACAGCCCCCCTAAAATAATTAGAAGCCTGAAGTTCAAACACCATGCAAGTTTTGCTGTGAGCCTCTCTGACTTGGATGGTACCAATGGCAGCAGGCTGCCAACCATCACTTTTACTCAGAGCCTCCTGCTGGGCGGACTGAAAGCAGTAAACATTTTAGCACTTAGATCCGAGTTCAACACACCAGATGAGACATTTCCACTCCTTGCTCATAGGAGAAAATAAAGTGATAAGTGTCTGCGCTGCAGTCTAGCCGTGTTCTTCAGCAGCAAGATTTTGTGCTGAGAGAAAGGCAAGGTCGGTGTGAACCACAGCAGCCACAGGTGGGAAGAAGTAGAAAGAAGTAAGAAATATATTCATCTGGGCAACCTTCTCTATATAATATCTGGGTGAAAATTGATGTGGATCTGGGATAGCCAGAGTAGAAAAAGCAGAGAGCAGATTACAGCCAACTCTGTTTGGCCTTAGATCCTGCAACAAGAGCACTCTCTCCTTCGGAGACTGTACAGCAAGTTTGAATGTTTTGGCATTTCAATTAAAGATCTGCTTCCATATGTCTTGAAGTTTATTTTCTTTAAATATGGTTCCCTAGGAAAAAAAAGGGCTCACTGCCTTCCACATGTATCCCACCCTGTCTCCATTGTCTCTCACTGCTCCCCCAGCAGCGCTCAGTACTGGACCTTCCATCTGAGCCTCATCCATTTTCTTTGGGTCTGTGAAGCGGCTTCCTTCCCTTCTGGGCTCTCAAGCTCCCACTTACACAGCTTTTGAGCTTTTGAGCTTTTGAGAACCATGGCCATATCCCCCATCCCATGGCCATTTCACCTATCCTCACACCTCACCTTGGTTTTCAGGGAAGAGATCTCAGGTCTGGCTCAGCAGCACTGAATATGATACACCCTTAACTCAAGCTGCCATGACTATTTATTCTCTTCATTGCAAATCTTCCTGCTGAAAACAATCCTAATGCTCCATGGCATTAATTATCATTTATTTTAAAATTGCATTGCTTTCCTCCTTGCCTGAACTGCTCTTTTCCTCTTTGTTCTTTCTAGTAATTCTGGAAATTGCTTTATGGAATTCAATTGAAAAACTTCTTACTAATTGTGGGTATGAAAAAAAAGTCACTGAAAGTGTATCATATGAGATAAAAATAATCAAATCCATACATCTTTGTATGCATTCATTCAGCATTCTGTGGCACACACTCTGTTTCATAGAAATTCCCCCTCTCAATGATTTTTACTGCTATTTACAGCTTGGTTCTATTTGAAAAAGGTCTGATATCCAAGAGAAAAAGCATGTGAAAGCATCATTTTTTCTGAAGTTGAGCACAGCGAAGGGATTTTATTACACTATATTTTGTCCTGCCTGAAGTGAAATAGAAGCATTATCTTCCTTACCTTAAGTGTGCAAGAGACCTGTATGTTCCCTTGGAAAGCATATTTTGTTACGTTATCATATTCAGCTAGCCACAAATTCTGGGACCGTGCAACGGTTGGGATGAGTTTTAGACATCAGAGTCTCCAGTTACTCCATATATCTTGTCCTGCAGTGGGTGCATTGCATGAGGCCCATGGCAGGGACAGTGTGTGGGGGAAAACCACCTTCTAACCCCATCCGACCTGAACGTGGCTGCCTGCAGCTGTACACCTTTTATCCACACTGGGCCAGCAGCTGCTGTTCCCTCTGAGCTGCTGGAACAAACAGCTAAGGATTACCCTGCTTTAAGCACACACCCGCTGGTGAGGTCGGCTCGGCATCACCCCAGGGTAAGAGAAGCACACGGCGGGATGTGGCACAGCCATAAAGGAGAATGGAAGGCAGGTGCAGCGGTCCCGTGGGGGTCTGTCATGGGCTGATAGCATTTAAACAGCCGTCAGTGCTCTGCTTTGATCACTTGAGCACAAAGGTGGCTTCCACGCCTTCCCCGTCGCACTCATTCCTAGCCCAGCGCTGGGACCTGGAGAGTAATTCAGGCTGGAAATCTCCCTGTCACTTATCTCAGGATCCCATTGGAAAAGGCATCTGTCAAAATCTCATCTCTGGCTTATCGCCTCAGCATCGCTCATGCTTTCTAGCTAAAGCAAATGGGGGAAGATTTAAAGTTGTGCCCTTGAAGTTGGCATCGTTCTCATAAATGCCACCTGATCCCTATTAAAACAGATTACAAGCATCCCCTTGAAATGTTATGATGCATTTACAAGGAGAACCACATGAAAAAAAACACTGAGCCATAAGATTTTCCCTTATCATCCTCCAAATATCGTTTCAGGGAAGCTGGGCCATGCTAACAAACAAGCAAACCATCGAGGGCTTCATCCAGAGCTCACAAGAACATAAGAGAAAAAAAACAAATGGATGCAGCAGGTCAGGGAGGCACAGAGCTCCAAGGCAGATATCTCACGGTGTGTGACATCCCAGTCAGGTGCCAGCCGAAGTACATTCCTCAGCCTTCGTTAGCTGGGGAAGGTCTGGCTCTGGGAGGAGAGCCCCTGGGCCCAGGGGTACACAAGGAAATAAGGAGCTGTTACATCTGTTTATCACGAGAGGAGTTTTGATCGTTTAACGGCTGCAGTCGGTTTGAGGAACAAACAGATCTTTCCTGGCTTCAGCCACATCCAAAGGGATTAATTTGTCCCTCTTCAAAAACAAGTCATTGGAGGAATACCCTCTTTGATTCTTTATTCTCACACTAATTAGGAGTACACTAGATACACTTGGTATTTAAAAATTAGTAGAAATAAATCTGCCACAGATCTCAAGAGGGCACGAAGATCTGGCTGAGCGGGGTGAGACCCTTCAAAAGACTCCTGCAGTGGGACAGCTCTGCCCTGCAGGGCCGGAGCGCGGCTCCAGGACGGGCACCAGCACAGCTCCGCTCCGCGCAGAGCCCGAGCGGTGCCCGTAGGCAGCGCTGTATTACCCACAGCGCCGCGGGGAGCGCGCCCCCTGCTGGCCGAATGCGGGCATCGCAATCTGAGTGCTGGGGACGGCCGCCCTCTGTTCCATCCCGTCAGAGCACCATCCCACCTCACCTGCACCATCCCACCTCACCTGCACCATCCCACCTCAACTGTACCATCCCACCTCACCTGCACCATCCCACCTCAACTGTACCATCCCACCTCACCTGCACCATCCCACCTCAACTGTACCAACCCACCTCACCTGCACCATCCCACCTCACCTGCACCATCCCACCTCAACTGTACCAACCCAGCTCACCTGCACCATCCCACCTCATCTGCACCATCCCACCTCAACTGTACCATCCCACCTCACCTGCACCATCCCACCTCAACTGTACCAACCCACCTCACCTGCACCATCCCACCTCAACTGTACCAACCCATCTCACCTGCACCAACCCACCTCACCTGCACCATCCCACCTCACCTGCACCATCCCTCCTCACCTGCACCATCCCACCTCAACTGTACCATCCCACCTCACCTGCACCATCCCACCTCACCTGCACCATCCCACCTCAACTGTACCATCCCACCTCACCTGCACCATCCCACCTCACCTGCACCATCCCACCTCAACTGTACCATCCCACCTCACCTGCACCATCCCACCTCACCTGCACCATCCCACCTCACCTGCACCATCCCACCTCAACTGTACCATCCCACCTCACCTGCACCATCCCACCTCAACTGTACCATCCCACCTCACCTGCACCATCCCACCTCAACTGTACCATCCCACCTCACCTGCACCATCCCACCTCACCTGCACCATCCCACCTCAACTGTACCATCCCACCTCAACTGTACCAACCCACCTCACCTGCACCATCCCACCTCACCTGCACCATCCCACCTCAACTGTACCAACCCAGCTCACCTGCACCATCCCACCTCAACTGTACCAACCCACCTCACCTGCACCATCCCACCTCACCTGCACCATCCCATGCGCAGCTTGCCTGCAGCTCCTCAACGCCCTCCGCTGTGAGGCTGGCTGGTTTCCTCGCTCTCTTTCAGCTCATAGAGTGGTGTCCTGCTGGAGACCCACGAGCGCCTCATCCTCTGATCTGTACCTCATTCAGAAAGAAAGAAAGAAAAAAAGATGACTGACCGAGCAGTTCTCCTCCAGACGACAATTCCAACAGCCTTGAACAAAAACCCAGTTTTCCTGCCATGAGTTTTCAAATGAGAAACCTCCTTGATGCTTCTCATGTCCATAAACCCCTCCCATAAGCAATTCCTCTCACTGAGGGCACCTGTTTCACAAAAAAAAAAAAAAAAAAAAAAAAAAAAAAAAAAAAAAAGAGTGTAAAAAGCAGATTTAATTTCAGAGTAGGTGTGGAATTTTTGACTTTCTAAAGAAATTCAGTGTTAGTTAAAATGCATGCTACCCAAAAAGATATATAGGGTGCTGTTTATCAGGGAGGGATGATTAGCAGCATTAAAACATGCCTTTTCGTTCTTTAAAATCAGTGCTTCATACTGATGGGAAATAATTGTGCTACCCAGAGTAATGTGTTCAAATGAGTGTAAAAATTATACATGTAATATATTATATACATATATATAAGCACAACATGCTGTACTAAAAAAATACACATCTATATGTTTTAATGGGAAATTTTCAAAACAAGACTTTTTAAGAAGCAAACCATAAAGGAAAACACACAATATGGAAACTCCATTTAAAATCCACCTAGCAGCCAGCAGTGCGTTGATTTGAAATGCTTTGCCTTTCTAACCGTTCCCCTCCTCCTAATAAGCGCTGCATCCAATTTGTATGTTATTCGGATGAAATGGTTTAAGCAAGAGAAAATGAGTAGTTTGAAAAATAAAGGAAAGGTCTACAGAAGAAATGAAGTGCTATCATTGAAATCTTTATTTATATGAAAAGAAAGGGCTAAAACATTACCTCAGAATTCAAGATTACAACATCAGTGGGATATAAAGTAAATCCATTCTAGTAGTGAAACATCAGAAACCATAATCCTTTTTCAAAGAGCTTTTGTTATTTTAATGTCTGACAAATTATGCTTTTTTAAAAGGAGCAAAACACTTAGATTTAAGAGGTTTCTTTTACTTCAGTAAAAGTAGTTTCACTATTTAAAAGTTTTAATTTTCTGTAACCAACAGTATTTACTATGCTGGCTAAGTATTAACACAAGAGTAAGGTTATTTTAGCCTCAATAGCACCGAGCACAAAGTTGCTGCCAAAGACTTTTGCATCAAGTTGTTATGGCAACTCCGTGTTCCAAATAGTATTAAGTTTAGTTTTTTGTTTTGTTAATTTGGTTACTTTTCCTTCCACTTTGTATGGTGTTACAAAGTTGCACCAGTTGGGCTCGATGCCATGGCAGAATGTCTCAAAATGTGTTTAGAGCTTGTTTATGAAGCAGCCAAAAATTCCAAGGTGATGTCCAAGGATCCTCATCACTGCCTTTGAGAGGAACCTCCTGACCTCAATAGGAGCCCAGCAGTCATACCATGGTGCTCTTGGCACTAAGAAATAAGGGCAGATGAAACAAACTGTAGTTCATGATGTATAATCACCACAGTTTAGTAAAGGAGAGAGAGGATGGATCAAAGGATGGAAAAAGAGACCTTCCAGTTCTGCATTCAGCATCTCTTTTTCATAAGTTCCTATGGAAAAGCAACAAGAATAAGATCCTGATTTGTATTCTGGACTCTTCACATCGCATGAAGTACTGGAAAAGTAAAATGGACACATGACAGCTTGGCAAACATAGGGCAGGTTTGTCAGATTCAGGAAATTCTTACAAGAAGTCCATTTTAGATGCTACGACATGGGTAGGGAAGAGAACTGTGAGTTTAAAAAGAGCTGGACAAGAGCACAGGATCACAGATTGTCACGTGCCATTCACAACAGAAACAGCCCAGTGACATCAGTTCCAGCTCTGAAGGCCCTTGCTTCCTTAACCTAAGCCTATACCAAAGGTATAGGTAAAAGGCAAAGGCAAAGCCTCTGCCATCTCTAGATGCACCCTGAGCTATGGCTCCATCCTGACTCCAGCACCTCTTGTCAGCACAGGCAGGGGAGCACTGGAGCTCAGCCCAGAGGTGGCAGAGGGTTGGCCATGAACAGAGCAGTACATCCTGGGCTGACTGTCACATGCAGCCTCATCACAGTTCTGTTCCCCACTCGATATCTCAGCTCTTTCCTCTCCTAGCTTTCCTGCTAACCTGTTTTTACATAGAAATATAGATGGAAATAAGCTGAAAAGAAAAACAATATGCCAAGAAAACCCAACAACTGGCACATGCACATGGCTGTAACAGATTTAAAGGTGATTTAAAATGATTTAAAAATCATTTCTTTTTACAGCCTGATGTTATTTTGGCATTTTAAAGTGTTCTCTTCAATAGCTAAATGATAGACATCTCCCTACAAGACAAACAGAATACAAACCTTTATTTACCACATTCTGCCAAAGATTTCTTGCATGAGCTTGGGCAAATAACCTAATTTTCCAGTTTCTCATTTCGCTGTTTGGAAAAGGAGAACAATACTACTTCCTTGTTCTCATCCTTTGTCTTGTTCATTGAGATAGACGCCACTCCAGGGAGTACACAATCACTAATTACCAACAACCAGCATAATAGCACCCTGATCTCTGGGACCTACCACGACACAAAGAACTCATAATCATCACAAGTCTTTCGTATGCATGCTAACATATGCTGAAAGTTAATTTAGAGTCTTTAAAAGAAAATAAAAGCCTGTTTTACCATTGCCGTCCTTTATACAGGCTTACACTTTCCAGGAAGCTTTGAGTTTACATTTCTTCTTTTCTCAAAAGAGAAGCAAAAGTGGTAAAAGTCTCACTAAATAAAAGAAAGATTTAGAATGGCCTGTCTTTTCCTTCTTACCAGTTACTGTCACCCAGGAACATGCAGCAAAGGATGTCTACATTATCATTTGGTTTCATAGAGATCTGCAGAGTTCTACCAGCTGCTGGCCATATGCTTCATCCAAAAAGGACTTATCTGTGTCCTGTGTTGTCTGCACATCTCTGATCCCCTATTTATGTCTTTTTCCTTGATTATGCTGTAGTATAAATGCAGCTAGCTTAACTGTTATGATTAGGATCCAAATCCTTCAGTTTATCATTATTATTATTATCATTACTATTATTTTGTTGTTGTCCAAACGAAATTCAACTGCGCTATGGGAAATTCATACAGCAAGAAACAGGATGAAAATGGTAAGACAATGTGCACATCTATGGAATTTCATTTACAATTACATTTCTTATTTAGAGTGTTTTGTTTCTGTTTTAATGAGCTGCTGGTATTTCAGAGCAGACAGAATTTCCTGTTCGATTCCATGGTCCTGTCCAGAATCTCTGTCCACTGAGGGACTCGTGTGGTTTGCACCATGGAACCTCTGGCCATCACAAGGGTGGGATTGTGCTCCTTCACTCCTCTCACCATCCCTCATGAGAGGGAACTGTGGAGCAGAGAACGACGAGTGAATTGCTCACAGTAAGAGGAAATCGCTGACCTGGGAACTGAGTTCCAATTGCTCAACTCTCTGGCAGCAGCCAAACCGCAGGCTATTGTTTGCTATTGAAGCCTGTGGACATCCCCAGATACTTGAAGTCAGATTTTACGAGCAGACTTGCTACGCACATACCCATGTTAAAATGATACAACTGTGTTTGACACCAAGGCGAGCTTTTATATTTCTAGGACGTGGTAAATCTTGACCACAAAAGCATTCTGAAGTGCCTTTTACATGCCAGGTTTATTTTTCAGCACGCAGGAACATCTCTCAGAGGCACAGATTTTTTCCACAGCATTCAACTTAAACGTTCCCGCGTGGTAAAATGAAAGAGGAGGATCCATTGAAAGCAGCTCTCACTCCTCGTTTAATTTACTACCTAATACTCAGCAGCCCAAGATTTATAACTCGGTACAGAACTGTCTACATGTTTCCCCTCATGGGAGATAGCAGATAACTATTAATAGACTTCCTTAGAAAGTTTATTTGAAGGAAGAACTTAACTATTATTTTTCTTGGAGGTGTGAACAATGCTTAAGGAGCTTAACTCTCCGTGTAAAAGTATTATCAGATAGGTTCATGAGGATGCTAACTGCATTAATATGAACCTCCAGAAAGGGCCTTCACTGCTATACATAAATAAGAGCCAGTTAGTAAATCATGCACTCTCTGATATTGCAGAATATGTTGCTGTTTCCAAGTACAGCAACATTAACACATAATATACACCTCTTCTATCCTTCCTGCAACTCCTGTAAAATCAACAACAAAACAAGTCTGGAAGAATCAGACCTCTACATCTGTTATTTTTTGAGAGTTTTTTTGTTTGTTTGTTTTTGGAGGGGGTTGGTTTCTGTTTTGTTTTTTTTGTTTGTTTGTTTGTTTTTTATATATAAGCATCATCTCCTGCTATTTACAACCTCAAGTCCTTCAGCACTGGGTTAGTTAATAGGATCCAGACAATGAAGCTGGGGCAATAGCTTGTTTCAGTTTCACCAGCCAAAGAGAAGAAAAGAGTTGGTTTGATAAATGGTGAGAAGTATATTAGATATTATTAAAAAAAATATAACATTTTTAATAAACCTAGGTGTTACTGACAACCCAGGTAAAAAACAAAGTTCATTTCTTCAAAATATGTTTAATCTGACAGTATCCCATTAATTAAGTAGCAATTAGATTTTCCTCTTCCCCACATACAAAGCTTTAATGAAACATGGAAGACACAAAAGAAATTTGTGTGTGTTTCACGGCAAGACATGAGGAAGGATTCTCTTTAAATTCACAGGCAGTATCTATACAAATAACATTTAATATTTGTCGGATGTATTATCTGCCTTTTTCCCTCACAGCATTACATTACTAAGGTAATAAGTACATGAGAATATATGATTTCCTGGCTACTGTATTGAATATGCACCTTTAAACAAAGTTAGACTTGTGAATTTATCCATATCTTTAAATGCTAATCTAACACTAATTAAAAGGCTAGTGAATATGCTTTGATGAATTCCAGCTCACAGAATATGACAAATGAATTCAAATGGCACGCTCGACTGTAGCAGAATTACAATATCAGAGCTGCAATGAGCTGGGGGAAGCCAGGCAAGGCGCTCTGCACCGGCACTGGGGGCAGCTGGAGCTTCGTGGCTCATGGGGTGCTGCTGTCTTCATACAGTGTGGCCAGCCACAGCAGTTGTTTTTAATTGCATAGCTGCTTTCCAGGCTATGCTGAAAGAAAAAATTTGGCTGTTTCTCCATCCCAGCCTCCCTCTAGCATATACAGCCTCCCTGCTATTTGCTGTGAGGTGTCTCTTTCTACAGAAAACACAACAGCTACCTTGCAGAAGAAAAGCCAAATCGTAGCGTTTCCTTCCTTTCACAACAGCAAGTCATCCCAAAGTCTTCTTCATCTTCTTAAACTGTGTGTATACCTTTTGTTAGAGAAGTATACTGAGATCAGGTGAATACTTCTGAGTGAGACTGTGTCCAACATCTCCTGTAAACAATTATCTTGTTGGTTTTTCACTTAGAATCGGTGCAAACTTCACATGCAGTTCGTAACACCGTTTGGAAGTATTCCCTATGAATATACGCATGCTCCTTTGAACCCATTGCAGAGGTATTCCTTGTACAATGATATGTGAGAGGTTAACAAAATTCATCTTTCTCACATGACGAAAGAAAAAAAATTGGGATAAATTTACAAGTTAAAGAAGCTGGGTTTTGGAAGAAGCCTTCTTAGATTTCATTCAAAAAGAAATCCAAAATAGAGCTTTCCATCTACCTTTAATTACCTGCCCATATAAAACTACTGCGTATCCCCAGTTCTATGTAACTTGTGGCCAATTCCCCATGTATCTTCATCTCTTTTGGCCTTTTGGAATCACAAAATCACTCATGTTAGAAAAGACCTTAAAGATCACTGAGCTCAACCACAACCTAACCAAACTACCCTAAAAGCCCTCTGTTAAATCATATCTCTGAGCAAAAAATCCCTTGTGGCTGTTTTCAGTATACTAAACACAAGTGAGGCTGCTGCCCACCATTTGAGAAACCTGGAAGAAAGAAGATGAAGTCTACTTACTGTCTAGGGAAAAGTAATCAGTAGCAGGCACCAACAAACGATATTTGCCAAAGGAACTGGGCTGCTTGGTTTGGCCAGACTTAAAGAGCCAGGTTCAGAGAGCTAGTCTGGAAAAATAAAACAAAAGAAACAAATCTCTAAGAGGAGAATTGTCCAGTGGGAGGAGGTAGAAGCAGCTACAATTGCTCTCACTGTAGTGAAAGCCTTTATTCTTCTAACAGCTCAGGGCTCTGTCCACAAGTACTTTGAAACAGAAAGAGTTGAGAGCTTAGGTGTTGGTTGAAGCCATATTCAAAGATATATTGCAGCCAGGGGAGGCTCCTGCATTGAACACTCTTTTGGAAAGGAGGACACCTTTCCCACTGCTGGGGAAGAATCCCAGCCACTGAGACACTGAGTATCCTTAGCTTGATTCATCCTCCCTAATTGTGTCATGTCCGTTTGTATAAATAATTACATTTCCACTGGATCAGAAAGAGCATGCCTGTACTTTAGGGTTAATGAACAAATACATTCACAGCCTCCCCGAGAGGCAGTGTCAAAGTTTGAGTGGCTTTATATATATCCTCTGGCAAAAACATAGATTGCAATTGAGCAGCGCCTTTTAAAAGATCAGTAGCATTTCAGCAGTAGGTTCCGGGACGTCTCCCTGTGTTTAAAAATCTGGCTCAAGGCATTTTTTCCAGGGTCTCACAGTGAAATGGTGCCAGTGCTGCATACTGAACTACTATCTTCTGAGGAACGTCCATCCAGACATTTGCAAACAAGGCTTAGGGACTCTCAAGGCTTAATAGAGTGGACTCAGCTCTGCACTAATAGACCTGCACAGATTTGGGATTGGAGCTAGCTGGTTGCTAGCCAGCACAGATTGTGAATAGTGTGATTACTTAGACTGGTCCAAAAAGATCATGTAAAATTATCCAGAGTCCCATCCCACACCTTTAAACCAGCATCAGGCTGCCCTTCTGGGAAGAAGAGAGATTTTCCAGGTTGCTCTTTTCCCTTTGTGAGGGTGGATCTTATAATGAGAGCAGCCAAATTTCTAGATGAAGAAAATTCTCATTCTCACAAGTTCTGCTTGATCTTACTATCACAAACAGTATGTACACCCCTAATATGCTCCTTGACTGCTGCTTCTGTGTTCCCCTGCTCTTCGATCAGAGATAAATAAAGCAAAGACAGCATGATGCCTGTTATCTAAAAAGATTCAGGTACAGTAAGTATCATAGCTCAGTCACAGTGCTTGAAAATTGTATTTTCCTGGAAAGGACTTTTACTAGCCTACTTGGATCATACACAGAGGAAGTCCTAGGTCTAGGGGGAGAAAATAACTCTTAGTAACAGAATGTTTGAACATTCATACAGGATTAATTACTTGTTTTAATTTTTCTTTAATTTTAAATGACTGTACTGCTAGCAAAAGTGAGAAATAAAGACTCTGATCTATGCCAGGCACTTAGTACATGCAAATACCATGCAAGTTTTTCCTATCTTAAAGAATTTCAGTGTAGAAAACAAAGGCAAAGTAGACTGAAGTGATCCCTGGAGAAAACATGTGCAGCTCCACTTATATGAAAAGACCACTTGCTTCAATAGAGCTGTACACACTTATCCTCAGGATAAAATCACTTTTTAAAGTGTGTTATTAGATGGACATCTTTTTTTTTCAGTTGGCACGTATGTGATCTAAGCACTTACACTCCTTCTCTTCTAGTAAAAATCTGTGCTTACATGATGAATTGCACTGCTGAACAGTGCTGTAAAATATCGAGTGAGGTACATTGACATTGGTAGTGTCATTTAGCTAAATCTGAAATACTACTGAAATACTGAAACAAATAAATTAAACAAATGGAAATAAAAAATAAATAAAACAAAGCTTCTGTTCAGATTTGTACAGAAGATCTATAGTCTACGGCACATCACACTAGTAAATCAGCACCCTGAAGAGACAGCCCTTGAAATATCAACAACACGGATAAATTTCACAACAAATAATACAGAAGATGTCAATTATCTAACAATTATTTCTAAAATCCTGCATGGGTACAACTGTCACATCTAAATTTCCAGTTAATATTTACTTGTGACAGTAACTGAGTTGAAAGTACTTAGTCTGGAACAAACTCGAAACATGGAAGGCCTGAAGGTTATGAACAGCAGAAAGCAGTGACTTACAACAGATTACTTGTGAATCACAAAGGTTGCTGCCAGGTTTACTGCATAAAAGTCAAGTGTCAGGTTGCCTGTTCTTGTTACGATTCACGTGAGATCAGATCTCTGTATTTTGTGAGTCATACTCTCCATAGCCTCGGCCAATACTAACTTGCTTATCCTTTTACTGGGGCAGGGGGAAAAGTGTGTTTATGCTCATGCTTGGGCCCTTACAAGTCAGCACTGCTAACTGAGGGCATTGCAAACAGCCGGCGCAATAGGAATGAACATTTGACCAAGTGGCAGTGAAAGTAAAATTGCTGCCCGAGCCATATTTTGTTCACATCTCAGCAAGCAGTACATGTTCAATCTACACCAGAGGGAGCTCAGATATGACAAGAAGAAATTACAGTGTGGCTTTAATTTCCCCATTGCATGACCAGAGAGAGATACTTTGAAAAGCCATTCAGTATTACAGAAATATTCTCCCTAAAATATACTTGCTGATGTCTCTGCTCCTATTGTCCAGGAGCTTCCTCTTCCCTTTTAAGCTAAGAAACTAATGATGAAGGTGCGTGTCCTTCCAAATGGCACTGAAAATTTGTCTTATGTGGTCTTCTTGTTTCTTATGTTGGTTCTTACCAGTCTGCCTACAGTGCTAGTGATGGTGACCTGGTACACATACTCCAGTGCGAGGGTGATGAAAGGGAAACGCCAGCTGCAATTAAACAACATAAAAACATTTCTGGAAAGGTCTTTTTCATTGCTACAAGTAGTAGGCGTGATGAATTTTACAGATCTCATGTGCTGAAGGACAAATAGTATCTAGATAGCCTTGAGTATTCAACATATCCCTGCACCTAGCTTAAGAATGTGTCACTTGGTATGTAAGGCATCTGTATTTGTTTGTTTGTTAATACACAGAAACTATCTCAACATTGACAGCAGTGGATCTGGAAGCATTTCCACCACCCCTGCTGTATCTCTGTTCCTTCAGCCTAATTTGCTCTCTGTTACTTTTGTAATGATTCAGTGTACCCTTTTCCTTGCAAAGAAATCAGGTCTGGACATTAATGGCATTTTCTTATAGCCGTTAGTTAAAAATTCCATCATCTTTTCCACTTCACCTTACTTAAGAGAATATTCCAAACACTCTCAGACCAAGATGCAGAGATTTTATGGAGCCCTTTAATTCCAATGGGAATTACATTCTGAGATTCTGAAAATACCCGATAGAACTCTGGCAACACGCACATGCTAGAATCAATGATGTTAATGCTGGAATGGAGCTCAGATAAATGCAAGGCAGCTAACATGTTGGAGGGCTGTTTCAGTGCTACAGTAGGTTTAGCAGCACCAAATGTTGCAGTGCCTGCTTCATTTCCTCCGCCTAACAGTTTCCCTCAGAGATTAAAGATTTATAAACCCTTCTCCACTCGGCCTAGAAATAGGAGCTAATATCTGTTCCCCTTAACAAATGCAGGCACTCACTCCCAGCCTAGTGTGCTTTCATTCAAATTTTGTCATCTTTATTTGTTCCAGTGTGACAAGTTTTGAAGTAAGGGCACTGCTCTTTTTGACTGAGGGCAGCATAATGCTGGGAATACAATCCCTGGTGATTTTACACAGCCCTGTCCGTGGCTAAGCTGTGCCACTTGCACAATGAAAGATCCTAGAGCATGAATGAACCAGAAAACAAAAAATTAAATATACCAAATCATTCCACCCTCCAGCCCACAATCAGATTTGACAATATCCAGCATTATCAACAGCTATCAAAACCCATGAAGGTTGATTCCATGAGAGCACTGTCAGACTAAGCACGGGGCTCCTGAGTGCAGCACACTTGGAGGTAACATCAGGACAAGACATGTATCCCTCTCTCTTTCCTCTTCTAGAAAGATTACCATTCTAGTCTGACATTCCATTTGTGCTGTCACTCTTTTTTGGAGTCACACTCTGAACAGAAAGGGAAAAAGATTTAAAACCAAGACACCTTTTCCTTTAAAATGAGATTGAAAAGGCAGCAGCAACTGCTAAGCACACCAGAGACAGGGAACATGAAGTCCCAACCCAAATGGCCAGCAGCCTGCTGTAGGCTGTGATCTGACTCAGAAGCAGGTGAGCAAAGCCAGAGTGGCATCAAGGTGTGCGTTGAGGTGGGAAGTGAGAATTTTTAGAAAGACTGCTTAAGGTATGGGATGAAACAGCAGTCCCATGGAGCTCAGAAAAACGTGCTTTTCTGCAGTAGAGTGCACCCAAATCCCTTCCTTGAGTTTTCTTTAAAAATCAAAGCAATCTGAAGCAAAGCTTATTTTAAAATGATGTCTGTTTGAATGAACAAAGAGCAGAGCCAGAGAAGCAAAGGAAATAATTCTTAGCAACAAACCAACCCGTGATGTACATATCTCCACAAGAAAGGCCCTTTGCACTGCTATGGACATTTTCGAAATCTATTTCTACAAAGAGCGAAGTATTCAAATTGGAAATGTCCATTTGGCTGACTCACTTGTTTGCAGCTCGCGTTCTCCATCAGCAGACAACAGAGGACAGCTCTTGCTAGCAGGCTGCTCTCAGTGTTCTCTTCATTAACTCAAGGAAAAATAAAAGCTCCTTCCTCAATTCTTTGCGAGCTGAATCATGCACTGCACCAACATGCCAATGTTCTTTGGATGTTTGGTTTATACTGGCATATCATATGTGGTTTTATTTAGAGCTCTCTTGGAAACCTATAGTATTCTAAGAGAGAGAAGCCTAGGGAGTTGATGACATGCTCAGAATGTAACTGTGGAGTAGGTATTTTAATAAATTATATAGAAGAGGAATATATTTTAAAAAATCTGAATCACTCCAGTTACGCTGATTTATCACAAAATCACCACATTTACCTTAGAAGACACAGGCATCTTTTCCTCATCTAATGGAACAGGTCTCATTAATTCAAAGGACTATTAGTTTGGAGTTAACTGGCCTCCACTGGTAAAAGCTAACTAGTATTTCAGCATTAAGCACGATCCCACATGGTCATCAGTCAACTCTCTAAACAGAAGGACTTAAAATATACATTCCTTCTGGCTAAGTGACTCTACAGACAGCACTATGTTTTAGTCAATATTCCTCAAGCAGCACATCTAGATATATCGGTTATTTTAAGTAGCTCATCAAAAAGGATGAGCAAAACTTCCTTTTAAAGACTGCACATGGTTCTCATTTGAGTAGCAATCCTTATTTTCCTGCCTAACTTTTCTCTTGCATCACGTGAAACTGCAAAAAATTAAGTTGTGAGAGGCCAGTTCATTCTGAAACATAAAAGAGAAATAAAACTGCTCAATTCATTCTGGAGTCACTTAATATTGATCTGAAGTCACTTCATCTGCTGTCAAGAGCAGTGAACACTGTATGTAAGTTAGGCGATTATTCAATAACTGACACATTTCTCTGTGAGTCAGAACTCAACCACCATCATGGCTTGAGGCTCTTTTCAGACAGCTTTCTTCTACTCAAGCAGTGTCCGTATTATCAATTATAATCCAAGAATGAACTTGGTAAGAGCCATCACGTGCAGAACCCATACAGCTCATTTCATAATGACAGTTAGAAGCTGATAAATGCAAACAGCCAATTTCTATGCTTTTTAAGAATAAAGTGTTATATTCCAAATCTGATCGTAAGCAAGGAAATAAACTTTCAACTTTGTTACCCATTTCTAAGGAAGCCAGAAATACAAGATCTGTTGGTGAAATAAACACAGCTGTAGACAGATACAAAGCAATGCAGTCATTTTCAGACAATGATGACAAGTTTCCTTGAAGGAAATTGTTGCTTCCTTTAGTTCTTGGGACATCTGGAACATTCACATCCAGTGTTCCAGTTTCTTGCCCTCTCTGTAGCTCAGATGGCAATGAGGTACCTAATTCCCATCAACTTTCAAAGAGATTTAGGCACCCTCCTCATTTACGGAAGACTTCTTTCACGTTATCTCCAGCTATGACAAACTGGACAAAAGATGGAAGAGTGTCCATTTGCCCCTTTCCTACCAGCTGCAGTTTGTCTTTGAATAAATTAAGATTTTCATTCCTCTTTTTTAGAAATCCCTTTTGTAAAGTAAAAAACCCCACTACAATATTTAATTATTTTTAAAATGTTCTGATCTTGCAGATCAGATTGATCTCTGAATCAATTGATCTCAGAATCAGATTGATTCTCTGACCTTGTGGAGGTACATTAAAAATAGATGCCTATTTCTGAACAACATTCAGAAATAACTGGGAAAAAGAGTCTGTTGGATTAACTTCATATGATCAATACCGAATAAAAACCTGCCCTGGTCTTGCTGAGGGTGTTCAGCTCTGTGCAATTCTCATAAAGTTGTTTTTTTTTTTTTTTAAATGGGAAATGCTCCGAGATTAAGCAATAATTACATTTTTTGACCAAATGCCAGAACCATAGGTGTATAGGAAACAGACATCAGTAATTACAGTTTGTACTTCAGCTATTTCAAAACCCCTTGCTTCAATGAACAAGTATTAACTGGACAGACACTCCTTCACAAATTAGAGGTTGCAAAGGCTTATTACACACGATATTTATCTTTGAAACTTGTCCAGCAGAATTAAACTGAAAAATAATGATACAGATTATGGTTGCAGGCAAAAAAACTATTAAAACTAACAACTATATATATGTTTTTATCTGTCAAACTGTCCCTGCAGCCACTCTTTGGTTTAGGAGCTTAGGAATGTGGTATTTAGAGATATTAATTATTTTATTAACATGCTGTTGTCAAATTTTAGGCTGTATTTTCTCATAGGAGTTGATAAAGAATTTCTTAATTGTTCAGGCCTTTGAACACAATAGAGTTGTAAGAACATGACTGTGGACGAGTGAGAAACTTACAGTGAAGAACATCTGACACTGCTGAGAGAAAGTGTGGGGAGTCATTAAGTTGGCATTGACCAAATGTACTGTAAAACTCAAACTACCTCACAGTATTATGGCATCTGCAATAGTAAGTTAGTTAAGAAGCCTTGCTGGTAAAGTTGGACAGCTAATACAGCTCTGATCAGGTCAGGTAGCTCACAATAAAATTGCACTTGTGAAGCTACAAGCTTTTCCCTTTAAAGGATGCAAGCCACTAGAGGATATCAAGACTGTAGTTTGAAGAAAGACAAAATTAGTGGGTAAGGAATTGGTGCATAGATTTAGGTTTCCCTGAGGCTTCTGATATAGGAAGAAGTATAGACAAGTCTCCTTATCTACTGCCCATCCCAAGATATCATCAACTGATGTAAGCAATATTTGGCTTTGTCAACACAACATGCTTGCACAGAAATTAATAATTTAAGTACATACCTATGCATATATAATTTCAGTCAGGCTGGGAGATAGCGCCAAAGCTTTTCATTTACTGAAAGAATCTCCAATTTCGTTCAGTAGATTATATAGTTAAGCTGATTAGAAGGGTTTCAGTTAACTGAAACAAGCATTTGGACTGCTTTAACAGCTCAAAACCAGGAAAAGTTAGATCTCAGATGGAAGTTTTACTTGGTCAAAATTCACAGCACAGAGCAAGAGTACTCTGCAAAAAGAAGTCAGGAATGTAAAACGTCTTAGATGAGTAATTTAGAGCATTTATAAAAGGTATAATTATGTGTTCATTTATTATGCATTTAGATTATCTCTATACAGCTGCATTAGGCTTTTATGTTTTCCCTAGTAATCAGCTTTCTTTTGAACACAGTATATATCTGGGAATTAAGTAACATTCTAAGAGAGCAGTTTAGGTATACCAAAACGCTTGGAATGCAATCATTCTCAATTAATCACCTAAGTAATTCAAAGCAAATGTTTTGCATACTTCCTAATAATTACATTATTAATAGTCTAACATAAAACTAATTAGTTAACTGAAAGTGAAAACCATTACATAGGGGTTTGCAATGCTGTGACAAATACGAAGTGTTGAATTCCCAGACAGTGGGAGTTTCCTGTGGATTTGGATTTCTTTCATGTTTTCAAATGAAACAGTGCTGATCCTTATGATTAGATAAGCATCTTTATTTGAACAATAAATATTAAATGTCACTATTCAAGTTCTTATTATGAGCAGATGCATAGTGTACTTAATCTACACTACTTTTATGTGTATAAATAACGGATGTTCAAACGCTGATAATTTCATTGAAAAAGTATTAGCATCATTCTGCTTCTCAGTATACAAACAGCAGAAAGGTCCACTGTACCTAACACTCATCTATAGGTGCTTAAAAATAGTATCAAACTGTGGAAACTTGCATCCTGTGAGTCTGGGACAAGAACATTTTGCACAAACCTACACCATGACTGAAAAATTCCAGATGAACGTTCAAGGTGTCATCTACTTTGGTTATAACAGTAACCATGTGCAACCTACCTTTGCAAACGCCAGGATACCATTTGCTTCTATCCACAGAAGAGTTTCTACAGCTGATACATTTGGAAACCATAGTGTGAGATTTATGATGTTATATTGCAGAAACCTGGTTAGTCTCTGATTTACATTCCTGGCGATTGCATGCAACTCCATCATCGCAACAAATTACAACTAACTGCAGATTACCATATTGCAAACATCTTCCTGAAAGAAATATGATGTCCTGCCTAAAAAAAAAAAAGTTAAACCTAGAAAGCCCACCAAACATCCTGAAGGCTAATGAACAAAAATGCACTATTCCGTGTCAGACTGCGAATCTAAACTCTTCAAATCAGTGCCATAAAACTTCAGATTACTATTTATTGGCAAGTTGTTTTAGCCTCAAGTACTTACACAGTAAATCACCATTACACTAATACCATACCTTTGGCCTGAAACATATTAATCTTGGTTAAAAATAACTGACGTTTATTTTACCAATTCAATTCAGGCATTGCAGTGAACGCACACACATGCAAAAGCTTCAGGGAGAGAACTTGCTTGTTTCAAATGGGTCCTTTTCACTGAGAACAGTTTTGAGAAAACACAGTCATCCATTCTTGTTATAATTCTTTTAAGCATTCAAATCCTAATTTATCTGTGAAAACATTTGACTTGAAGTAAACTCCTTGTTTATTGGGTGCTGCTTACTGTAAAACATAACAGATCCAGACATTTTTCAAGATAAATATTTATATTCTTGATCTCCTCAAAGACTCAATGACTTTAAAAACTTGAGTTCTTCAGAAGGAAAAAAAAAAAAAAGTCAAAGGAATTTTGAAGCATTCAGAAGAATGTGGCACCTGGACATGATGAATAGCATCAGACTCTCCTAGTAGAGGGAAAATGGACTTTTTGGGCCAACTTCTCTTTACATTTACTAAGCCCAAGAATGCATAAATAATAATAGCTTTAAACAAGTAGAGTATTTTTGGTTCTGTTTCTTCTTTGTCCCCTCTTATTCAGCCCACACACCACGCAAAACTCTTGAGCTGACAAAAAATACTTACTTAAATACAGGACAGTAGGAAAAAAAAAAAAAAGGTAAAACTTATCTCTTTCCTTGTACCCACAAAAGGACATATAACAATATAGCACAGAGAACACATCTGGAACAAGTATTTTATTCCATCTTTAGTCAACCCTCTACCAGACTTCAAATGCATTCTGCAATGCGTTACACTAATATTTACATTTTGGAGAAACACACTGTCTTTAACACAGTACTGATTTTTAGAAAGCATTTTTGCTACACTGGAAGAACAACAAACCAACCTAGTGTAATCTCACAGGATTAGAGGCAACAAGGATTTGCTGTGTTGCTTTTTTTCGTTTGTTTTAGCTGATTTTCTTCACATTTCAAGCTTTCTTTGAATGATTTTATGTGTGTTTATGTGTGTTTTTAGTCACCCACAAAACTTCAAGTAACAGTGGGCATTTGACTCCCCAGGAAAACAGGACGGACTACATGTATCCCATGTTGCTTTTTGTTTCCCATCTTTTCTTAGCTTCAAACCTGAAAAAGAGTACAATATCACATGAGGACTCACGAACATACATACTTTAGATATTTAACTCTATTATTTCTTAGCAGTAACAATAAAAATCAAAACTTATTTTTACTACTGCAATGAAGATGAAGGCAATTTTTACTGTATGACAAACATATTAATCCTGGTAACGTGTCCTTAGTCTCATAGACAAAAACAGAAGGTTAAACTAAATTGAACTAAACAAATAAGATCAACACAAGCTTATTTCAGCCAAGGAAACTAAAAGGAAAATACTGAACTGATATTCTGTTGCATATACTGAGTGCCATTGAAATGACAAACGTTTAATTCCATTCTCAAATGACTTACCCCCAAGCAAGCTTCTTTTTCTTTCGAGCTTCTTGGACAGCCTCTGCTTCTTGTTTGGCTTTTACAAAGTTGCGGCAAGCAGCAGCTTTGGCAATTTTCACACCAAGCTAAGACATAAAAGGGAACAAAGAAAAACTGAATAGAAGCAAATGGCTCATGTGAAACGTAAGCCTCACAAATTACGTGGTGTGGTATTGTTTCCCAAAAGTCAATAAATATTAAAATATCTTTCCAATATTAAGCTGATGCTATACTGTAAGATTGGATGGGAAAGAACGTCTCTTGAGAAACACACAAAGTAGTGGGATCCCGTAGCAAGCAACACTTCCACTCAACTCCTTCACTTTGAAGGATAAAAGCAAAGGGCAATAGTTGTGCCTCTCCCACTATACCACTATACCCTTTTTTACGGTTTCTGGTGGTTTTTTTTTTTTTTTTTTTTTTTTTTTTTGTTTTGTTTTGTTTTGTTTTTTGTTTTTTTAAATAAATACAAATAGACATACACTCCCTCCCTCTCTCTTTCAATTATTACAGCCACCCTATAACCTCAAGTATACTGAAACGCTGACAGGTCCCACTGATAGCAAGAACTTCCTGCATGAAACTCTTTGTTTGGATGAACTGCTACTACAACTGCTTCTCCAGTAGTACCTGTAGTCATGTTTTAATCAGTCTGTTCGGAACGTAAATGAAGCAGTGTCCTTAGAATGCACCTGGCATTCAGTGGTGCTACCATATGCATGCCTTTCAAGTAAGGTCTTACTGGCTGTGGGTGAATACTACTTTACCTTCACAATTCTCAATAAGTGAATAAGTTCAAGTTCACATTGGTGCATATCAAGAGGGCAGAAAAAGAACAGAGAAAAGGAGAAAAGGTTGAAAAAGGTACCATGAACTATGACCGTTACTGTGCTTATAAGCATTCAGAATTCGTTCACTGTTGTTGTATTTTGTGACTGTGCTGTCATGACTTGACATTATTTGTAACTGAACTATGAAAGAATTTGGTGTCAGAAGCTGTCACTTTTCCCCAATAAAAACAAGCAGTTTAGCCTGAACTGCTACAAGCTGTGATGCAGACAAATAGGCTTTTTTCTATCCAAAAACCTACCAATAAGATGACATGACATTCTGCATTTGCCCAAATAGTCACAGGACCACATTAAAAAAAAAAAAAAAGAGGAATAGGAGATCCACCCAAAAGAATACTCCCAACACTTTGGTTAGGGTTCCATTATTGAAGTGTACTACCATGAACAACCTGCTGCATCTATACAGGCAATTGTTTACTCTGAAAAACACTTTATCCAAATAAGATGAGAGGATGTATCTTCTACCTTTCTCCTGTTTAACATCTTCCCTGAAGGCAGGCTGATACCCAGATTTCCAAAAGAAAAAGAAAATCCTTCTCACTCATCACTACAAGTTATTTAACTTAAGATTCTTTCACTATTCATGAATTAAAAAAAATAATCTTTCTGCAGATGAGAATCTGCATACGTATCAGGCTAAACTAAACATCAGCTTGTACACCATAACAAACTCTAAGCACTGCCAATATATATACCTACTAATAGGTAAGCATATGATTCTTTTCCCCCCAAATGAAACTGTGCAAAATTACAAACACTAAATAATTTTTGAACCTAGCTTTTGCACAGGATTATTACAGGGTCATAAATACACACCTGTGCAATCATCTCGATACACAAGACGTGACATTTCCAAACTCTCCTGTTAGGTGCATAATTTCTGTAATGAGCATGAATAATATTTCATATAAATCATAATACATTGTCAGTGTCTCAACAGCCGAATCTCATGTGGAAGGCTACCAAAGGATAACATTCTTACCACACTGTCACTTTATTTAAGTTATTCATATACTTGTATTATAAATACGTTTATGAAAATTCACGAAATACTAAAATGAATAAGAAAGGATCAAAAACTGCTCTATATTTAGAGCTAACCTGAAGCTTTAAATCCACCAGAATCACACCACCATCATTAGTCTGAATCGCATCTTCCATCCTAACATGCTAAAAAAAGACCAGCTGGTAATAGGTGATGAATAACGGTTTCTCCCTACAAACACATTCTAGGAATCTAGTGAACACTTACACACATGCAGACATTCACTACTGAGGTCTATACAAGTGCAAGAGGAAAAAAACCACTGATCTGTGTTTCTTGGAAGACAGAACGAGTTCTCCCATCTTTGCAAAATACAGAAAAATGGGATAATAAGATCCTCCATAGCGTATGTGGAAGTAAAAGCAGAAATGTTTTGCAGTGTTATCATTTCTAGGCTACATAGAGACAAATTTGCAAGACATGAAAACAAATGTGCCGCATATAAATACACACAAACACTGCAGTCAGATTAAATGCCTTTTGCTCCTACCCACACCCACACATACATCCACACCGCCCCTCCCAAATGAAATCCATGAAAGCTTGGTCAATGGGTTTTACATAAAAAAAATTTCAGGTCATCAGATAACTCAATAAAATACATTGTTAAAAGAAGTAAGAAAGCATGAATAAAAATATATACAACAATTTCTTGTGTAGTCAAAGTATCAGCATTTTCCATATAGAACATCCAATATTTTGCTGCATTTTAATTAAGGTGTCTAAACATTATCACAAAGAACTGCAAATTGGTCAGAGCACGCAGTAAGGAAAATTAAGCTCTAAAGGCTTTTTATCACCATATTTCAGGAACCAAGGGTGTAAAATGTTCTAATTTGGGATATATTAAAAGCCATAAAAGGTCTTTCAAAAAGATTAATGGTACTTTGCTTGGATTTAAGATAAGGGCTTTAGCTGGTTGGAAAAGCAGGGCCCTGGCTAGACCCTTGAGGCATTCATCTTTACAGCCACTTGGAAGATTTGTAAAAGCGTCTGCATAACCTCCAGCAAACGCACTGCGACATTTTTTTTTATTTATTTTTTATTTTTTTTAATTCCTTTCAATTTTACAGGTTTAAAGTCTGGAAACCGCATCGGATAGTAAAGTCGATATGGCGGGTCACCCCACAACAAAATATCTATTATTTAAGACTCACTAAACATAACAACTTGGCTTCTAGCAGGTCAGACACCTTTCCATTTGGAAGTTTACCAATAATGATGGCAAGTATCTTCCTGTAGATGCTGAACGTAGCATAAGTGAAAAATTCCTTATCGTGAAAAACAATAGATGTTTCTACTCATCTCAAAGTGTTACCTTGCAACAAATTGCTGAAGCTTCACTTCTTCCGAAACAAACACCTTCAAAAATAGCAATTACCAAACTTTCACTTTTTATGGAATAACAGGTCTCTATGAAAAAATATTTATGCCATTCTCTTTTGTTCTTTAATTAAATGAAAACAGATGTTTTCTGAAGTAAAGCAGAACCATTACTGGAGTACTTAAAGTGTTAAGGTCTTTAATTTTTATATCAGTTTGGTCTACAATTCCTGATTGTCTTTACTCAAGCTCAACATTAATGTCAAGCAAGTTACCTAGGAGACGAAAGAGATCAAAGAGACAAAAAACCCTCAAATGTCTGATTAATCAAGCCTGCAAACAGCTTATTTCTTTTAGCCTGCATGCAAGTATGAAAATGAGATTCTGGGAGCCGTACATTGTGCAGATTTGTTCATTCTTATCAGAACAAAGCCAGCGGCAGCTTATTTCATGGATCATTGGCACTGTCATCAGTGCTACACAGAACGGGTGACAGCTCCTCATTTTGAGGCTTGAACAAAATTAGCAAAAAGTCGGCACAAATTAGCCTCTCATCTTTTTAGTAATATGACATTATTCATTTACTTTTTATCCAATTTTTAATTTTTTCCTTGTCAGCTATCCCTTTCTAGTGTTTCTTGCACAGCATCATAAAACACTTTTAAAACAAGCAAAGAAATGGATGAAGTTGAAATAGTTCAGGCAGAAGAGTAAACATTTGTATTAAGTTGCACCAGCATCTGCTGCAACTTCCAGAAAACTTCCCTGCAAAAAAAAACAGGACATTTAACACTTGGGTTCCATACAGGAAGCACGTTTCATTAAATAAGACTGCACGATGTAAATGCTGAATGGCACAGGCACGAGACAACAGCTTCAAGAATTGCTCCAGAAATATTTAGGTATGATACACAAAGCGCTGAACCCGCAGAGGCTCTAACAAAACATCTATATTCAAACAGGTCCTGAAATATCCTATGATCATAGGAGTGAAGCCAAACAGCCTTTTAATACAGTGTTACAGTTTCTCATCAAATATGAATCTAGTTATTTCAGGCTTGCCTTTAGCAATGATTTTCTCCTTTTATGTTATGGAATGTTATCCATTGCTGACGTATATAAAATATATAAAGCAAACAAGAATACCGAGTGGATTTTGCAGTGAAAATTGTCCCCTTTCAATGATGTGCTCAGCTTCCACTGTAAAATACTTTGTAATACCTTTGTTGTATTTTTATGCTGTGTATTACAACATCAAATTATATTTGGATGGCACAGTAATGGAGCAAGGACAGAAAACTGTCGTAACATTAAGCTCTTCTCTCGATTTAAACACTGAAATGCCAGTAACTTCTTCCATTCATGAGGAAATACAGCATTAAAAAATTAACTGTAAGCTGTTAGATGCTTTACACAGCCCCCTCATAAGAAAGGCAGTTTTAAAAAAAGAACTGTAGTACTGTTTTCAGCAATTTCTTTATCTCTGTTCTTCTAAGTAAGAAAGCTTATTAACAAGCTTTGAACTTAAAATCACATTTACAATAATGTGCCATCAACAGTTTTATAAGCTAATTAGAAAAAAAGATTAATTAATGACTGGCTGCTAATAAAATGGCAATCATGAAGAAAGAAACCAAGGGTGCTAAGCTTCAACTACCACCAATTAAGAGCTAATTACAAACAAATTATATATGTGTTTTGCTGTGGGCTTTAATTTACTAAAATGGTTTTAATTAAAAGAGAAAACATGCTGATTAATTGAACTGCAGAAAAAATCTACAGTATAAACTGTGCTTTGTCTGTCTCTTTAATTAGACTTGTAACATCTGAAATCTTTTTTTAAGGTTTGTTAAGGAAAAGATATACATAATTAAGGGAGCAGAAGAATGTAATTCTAGGTGATAACCCTGCCATGTTCCAAAGGTTAAAAGAAAACAACCTCAATGAAGAGTGATATTTGGAAGCATCTCTGCTAAGTGTTAGAAAGAACCTTCACAGATTAAAAAAATAAATTCTTCTTTTCCCCCACCCCCAGAGTCCTTGAGCAGGCAAGACTTCCAAGTTAATTGGTGCCTAAGTTACATTCTGTATTAGACTGCATCAATCTCCTCAGGTAGCTAAAAGCACTACAGTAAAATTATGAGTTTTGCACAGAATTTAGAAATGAAGCTCTATTATATCTACGGAAGAGCAAGCAATTCAAGACACTACAGCCTATCTGAAATTGTGATGTATGACCTACCCAGCTTCACAAGACAAAAAAAAAAAAAAACACTAAGAGAAAGGTTCTCAATTTGTGAAAACATACAACCTTGCTCATATCCTTCCCCATGATATAGCTAGAAGTTACTTACAATGAACACTAACTTGAACACAGTAAAATGGTCAAAAACGATGCAACACAAAATGTGATGACGAGGACAAAACCAATAATTCTGTGAAATGAAAAGGATATCCCAGTGAGCAGATAATTAATTTGGTCCATTACGATGCAGATCTTCCATTTAAGCTTGATCACAATACCATCATTTTCGTGTAAATTGCAGCTTCAAAACAAGAAAATCTCACCAAAATGCCAGAAGCCACGAAGCACACAGAAACAGCGCTGTCAAAAAGTCTGCGCTACTCAGAGATTGACAACTATTTCAGTAATTTGGTGTACTAAATCACAAAGTATTTCTGAACTTCCATTCTGACAGGTAAATCTAACATGGTTTTACTGTGTTCAAGTTTCAGTCCCCAGGCTAACGTGCTCTTAGACAACGTGGCACCTACTTACCAGGCAGTAGCAGGAAAACAACAAGGCAAATGCAAAGTTTGAGGTTTAGACAGATCAGTTCTCAGAATGTTAGAGCCAAAAAGTCTGGATTCAAACAGATTTCAGGAAGAAAAAGTACTACGAAAAATTCTTGCTGTGAAAGGAAAAAAGAAGCCCAGAAAATATTTTCAGGCTGACAATTTGAAGGTGTAGGGAGGGGAAAATGTTTTGGAATTATTTCATTGAACCTTTTAAAGTATCGCTCCAAACTGAAATCAGTTCTTAGCAAAGTGAAGTTCCCAGACAATTCCACACACTATCCCTACTCAAATGGATACTCACCTCCAACAACACACAGACACAGCGCTCTAACTACTCAACATTCCAGACAGAGCCCCACAAACAGTAACAGCTGAAGTACACTTCAAGGTATTACACTAAAAAGGTTTCTTTGAAACTGCTAGAAAAGGTGACACAATTCTAAGCGTCAGTCCTCTGCTATATACAGACCCAAGTATTGCTTCCATTTCCTCTCAGTCACCTCAGAGCATCCCCAAGAAAATCACCATTGTAATTCAGTTAAACATCCTCAAACTTCATTCTCACTAAGAAATTCATCCTAAAAGATTCAGGACTCCCACACTAATACTAGCATTTATCTTGACATCTACCAAATTAAACAATCAAATGCAGTGTTCAAACCATAGCTTCAGGTACGCCATTCCACATTTTGAATGCAGAACTTTAAAACATGAGGAGCTGCCAGTGCTGAAAACTGAAGATACACCATACAACAAAGACAGCAACTGGATTACAATAGTGAACCTTGACTGCTTACATGGTACCACCACATTCTGATTTAGTAGTTGTTCTTGTAAAGCCTGTATCAGGTTACTCTTAGTATTGAAGAACTTCTACTCTTGCACTACGTTGAAAATCCACAGTGAAGTACAACAATTAAGCAATATGAGACACTGCACTATGCAAACATTCAACAAAAGTCCATCAAGCAAAAGCAGTGCTGATCTTTCATGCCATGACTGCACTGCAGCATAGAGATGCCCAAGCTAGACTGGGTTCTAAAAACAGTATAGCTGAAGAAGCACAGTTACTGATGGACCACGTCATTCTGACAGCACAATCCAGACATGGCCATATTGTTTCAGGAAGAATTTCACATAAATTATTTCACATAATAATTATTTTGGGATAACCGTAACTCCCTGGATGAGCAGAAACCCCCATAAGACATGCTGCAGGGACAACAGGAGACAAGGGGTAACACTTACTAGTGAGGTGAGCCAGGAGATTACACCTATGATGATGATAACCTACAATCCATTCTTATTTGAAATATATTTTTATACATTTTTAGCCACAGTCCCAAAAGCTACATGCAAATCCACCTGTACAATCACCAGCAATTGTAGAGCTTCTTCCACAAGGTATCCAAGTTGTAACCACCACAGTTAAAAAACCTTGAGAACTCTATTTGATTATCTCAGTTTATTTCAAAATCCGCACGTGTTTGCCAAACAGAAAGCAACAGCTAACATACAGCCCAAAGCTAACATACAGCCCAAAGCCTCGTTTAGAGCAGTACAGCAACATTTTCCTTAAAGAGCCTGCAACAAGTACCATATGGAAACCAAAACATCCAAAACCTTGAAGCATTATCATTTAGGTGTTAAGGATATGCATTTCAGTGATTCTCTCACAGCTGCTAGATTATGCATATTGGCCAAATCACTGATTTTAAGGAAATGTGATTTTAAAAAACCTCACTGTGTCACAACGATAGCATATTGACAGCATCACTTCAGCATTCCTTTGCTTTTTAGGACATATTTCTACTGCCCATTCTCAGTCATCTGTTTATTTTTGGCTTCATTTTTCTAAATACTGAAGCTGCCCTATCAGTTTCACAGGCTTATAAATGTTATACATCAAAAATTAGTTTCACTTATTAAGGCAGAAAACGGCTTTAAGAACTCTGGGATCTGTGCCTCAAAGCAAAAGCTTTATCAGCAGGTTCCAGTCACTGCTTCTTGCAAAAGAAAATGGTGCCGATTAAAAACCCATACACCTGATTTCAAAAAGAACACCTACCCATTGAACATTTTTCACATGGCTACAAGGGGGCTGCACCCCCTGCACCCCAAATGGAAGGCAGCTGCTTTTCACATGCACAGCCCTGCGACATTGCTCAAGAAAAATAAAAGCTATACATAAAAAGATGAGGTTGAGATAACAGAATAATTCATCCACTTATTTCTCTAGACTTCAGAAGTGTTGCACTTCAATACATGCCTGACTTGCTCACGATGTTGCGTTGAATTTGGAAGCTAAGACAAAAAACAACCCCATACTCTAAAAATTAAGTCAGCCCTCACAATTATTACGTAAAAACGAGCTTCATACTGCAAAGACAGGAGGAAAGTTGTGACTGAATCACTACTACACAACATGAAAGCAGTATTTACTGTACTTCGCACAATGCAACGTTGTTTTCAGCCAGCCTCTCCCATAACTAAATCCTTTGCTATAGCCCTTCACTGAATCAGAATTAGTCACTGCTAGAAGGGCATTCTCGGAATAAGAAATACTTTAAATGATAGAGAGAAAAAAATAAATAAATGTAAGCTGTTCATATTACAAAGAAAAACAATTTTGCAGTAGGTTATACAGCAAATCTTTGAACCACTGCAGAACCCAAGTGAATTCACTGCAGTTCTGCCTTCACAGAACTCCTCGTGAGATCAAGACAGTCATTTGAGTCTTCCTTCTTTCAGCATGCTATTTATTCAGATAAACTCACTTAACCAAAATCAACTCAAGGCTGTGAATACTAATAATACTTCAAGCATTTTGTTCTCAGAATTACAACACGCTAATATTTGAAAGTCAACAATTTGGAGCTAATGTTCCACAGATATTATATTGCTGTAACACCTGCGATATGCTAGATGTTGCACAATCCCATGGTTACCAAAATCAGATAATAGTTTATCATAAATATTACAAAACCTTAAAACTTCTTACACTAATTTGTTTTTATAGTCAAACAACTTGCAGTAGAACCTTAGTATGTTTTATTGATTATGATACTCTAACCACTTTAGAGTAGATGGAATTTGTGAAGGAGAAGCTTTAGAGTGTTTTGAATTCCGAACATAAAAGGTGATATAACAGTATCACAGTGAGAAGTTGACTGGGAATATCAGGCTACATTTCTGTCACTGTCAGAAGCTGTTATCCTTGTGCAGGGAGGTTCTGTGGTCCTAAGTGGAAAAAGGCTGTTTAGTAACTAGAAAGTGCCCGAGTGACTACGTGTAGGAGTTTCTACTGAATGCGTAAGAACACGCACTGAAGAAGTTAGCTTCACCTCACCATATTCATGAAAGAACTGTATTTCCTGTCCCAAAAATCATCTAGATTTTTCAGTCTTTGCAATCCCACATTATATGCCATTAAAACAAACAAAGACCTGCGTTAAAGCTTTGCTGTACTTAGGAAACGCTAAATATTTGTAAGAGAATGAGAAGCAACAGAATGTTCTGGATTCTTTTTTATTGAAGATATAGAAGGCATTTAAAACACCTTTGAATTTTACTAGTAGATGCAGTGAACAGAAAATTCCCATTACATTTGAAGATAGGTGAGCACACAAGACAGATAAAAAAAGCAAAGCCCTTCCTGAAATTATATAAATTAGATGAGTTTTTGAAAGGCTAGCTCCTAGAATCACCTAAAACAGAATTGTATTTAGGTTTTGCTTCTTCACTTCAAAATTATTCTATTTTTACCTTAATCTTTCTTCTTTTGCACTTTCTCCCCATGCCCACACTCCAATAGGCACAACAGCCTACGTGGGTTTCAGTGAAGTACTGTTGTTGGTGCATATGTGGTAGGTGGTGGCAACTGAGCCATTACTCACAATGAATTGCTGTTTCATATGAGATAAAGGTATGTGAGAGATCCCCTACCAGATCCTCAGCACTTAATACAAGTCTGAAAGACCAGATTATTGAAGCAAAAAAAAAAAGCCATCCTAAACACCAGGCAAAAATATAAAAAAGAATCACTTCAGTTACTAATGACTGACCTGTGGAGCCAGTATCAGGGTTTCAAGGTAAGGTTACTTGGGAACATTCATGGCTGTATTTTCAATTCTTACACATGGCTACACTTGTCCAAACATTATTGGATCAGCAGCTAAATCCTTCAATCATTGACAAATCTAATTAGGAAACAGAAAGGATGTCCCAAGCAATCTTCAATGCTACTTTATTTAGAACTTTTTTTAAATAAAAAGAACACATAGATGTCCAAAACTTTTTTTTTTTCCCCTAAAAGCTTTTAATAGACCACTTACCTCACGAGTTGCTAATCTGTCACTCAGCTCCTCAGCTTTATCAATGTCACCTTCAGCCACAGACTTCTCTATGCTAAGTTCCAGGCCAGACTAGAAAGAAAAAAGCAAATACCTTTAGAGCAAATAAACAGAAAAGCAATACATCTAAAGGAAGCATCTCCTTTTAAAAAATAATTTCAACAGAAGTCTTAAAATGAAGACACTGCATGAACCTGTAATTTCTTTGTAACACAAATCACTTTGTCTATGTATTGTAATGGACAGTATAATTAAGAATTCACTGAAAGACTGCCTGAGCACAAATCATTGCATTAGTTCCACCTTATGTGCAGGATAATACTGTAGGTTAAAAAAATTACACGGACTAGTTTATGCCTGTCACAATAAAAATCATCTGAAGATCTGGCTTATCTCTTCCATCCCTGGAGCTTTCTAAACAAAATGTGAAGTGTATGTGTCAGGTAACACAAAGAATGGCAATTACCACTGTATCGTTACAGTTCTAAGATCTTATCTTTATCCAAAAATTGAGTTCTGGCATGATGCCACTCCACTACACCAATAAATTCAGAATTCTAGTTATCCCGTGGAAAACAATGAAAACAGTTCAAAACTCAACCTTTACGATCAACATAACTCACTTCATGACATTTACAATTAACAGAACAATAAAACATTTAATGGAAATCATAGTTGGAATTTTAGTTGGAAGTTTCTGAAAGGATCCAGAAGGATAGCATAGCAGTTGGCACTGACTTTGGAACTTCACAAAAAACTCATTCATCAATCACAAGAGACATTTTACAGACTCACTGGTTTTAAGCGTTAGCGATGCTAAAGTAAACAATTCTGTTGGTTTCATAATAAATGCTTTAACAAATAGAAAAGCAAACAATTATTGAGAAACAGAACACTTAATTATTCAGATGAAAGTTAACAGAGTGCACAAATGAAAAGCCAACTCTTAAATGCCTTCTCTGAAATTAATGAGACGTGTTCCTCTAGAAATTAAATCACAACTTAAATGGAGAACAGCTGTAACACTTTGGGCCTCAGTCCAGATCTATACTGAGCAGTTTAATGACAAGTAAATGCCCACCAAAAGTCAGAACTCAGACAGAACTCATTAATATCATCACTGTCAATGCAGAAGTTTACTTTAAACAAATGAAAAACAGAAAGTTTGTGATAAAGGATGCCAACTGAATATTTGATGTCTTAAAAGTAACAAGGTTACTGTAGTACTGTAGTAACCTTGTTAACTGTAGTTACCATTACAGTAAAACTACAGAACAAGCTCATCATATTTAAAGCTCCTGACACATCTATCATGTTCTATCAGTAACATCAAATATGGCTTGTTATACAGCAACAGTTATCAACTAAATGTGTTGTAAATTCAGTAAAACTTCATGGTAGTTTCAGTCCCCTGATTCAAAGAGCTACTGGTTTCAACTAATGGACTGACCTGGAACACTAGAGTTAAAACACAATGAAACGTCACTGTAATCAAACAGCACACATCAAATCTTTTGTTCCTCAACACAATAGAATACAAAACCAAGAAAGGAAAGAGGCACGGATACCACTTGGAAATCTTTCAATTCAAGTAATACTTACATGACACCAAAAAGGAAATTTCATTTAAAAATATGCACAAAATTATTCTTCCTCAGAGTGACTTGGCCATACGCTTACTTCTGATTAGACTCAGTTTTACTGCTCTCTCAGTTAACACTGCCTTTTTTTACTATCAAAAAAAAGATGACATGGCTTTTGTAATGACAATCACCTTTTGTGGAGCTCTGCTATCCACAGGTGATTCAAATCTATCATTGATTCCAAAGTACTGTGTAAGTTCTTTCCAGTGGTCTTCATTGGCCAACTGCTGACTACTAAAAACCAAAAAATAAAACTCATTAATATAACCAATTTGTTTCCCACAGCTTGCAATGTTCTTTTCAGAACTAAAATAAACTCTTCTATTTGGCAGATGCACTCTTTTCACCTGACATTTTCTGATGCAAGTTACTCCTTTTCCTCTGTAACCACAATGCCATTATCTTGAAAGCGAGCTTGTATGCAATTACATGACAAACACCATTAAGAATAACAATAAATTAATTTTAAGTTGCATTAAATAATACTATTCTATTATTTTAAATCAAGCAATAAGCTATCACTAATTCAATTCAGTCTGCATGACAGACACCAAACAACTTCAGTACATATTTACCCTGACAACGTTCAAAGCCAGTGTTTGGCTACACTTCTTACAAGTTTTGCTTGATATTAAAAACAGACCTGATATAATCACATTGACATATATATTGGTTATACCTCTTAGTCACTTCTTTTTTGTCCTTTTCAAGTTTTTCTAAAAAAGAAAAAAAAAAGTCCAGAGTTACACAGCAATGCCCTATTGCATCCAAGAAAGTTAACAGATCACTAATAGAGCATGTTCCCATTGAAAGACTGTCACAGGAGGACCTGTACTGAATGCTCATGGGGGATTTAAACTACTCTGCTGTGAGGCTTTTCATTTGAAGAACCTCCTACAATATTTATCAAAAAGCATTGATCAGAACAGACAAAGTCATGTATGAAATAATGTACTGAAAACATGCCCAGCCTTTCAAAGTCAGTACAGACTGAATAAATTCTGCCCCCTCTTTAAAAAGAACTTATATTTTAAGTAGCAATTTACAGTCTAGGTCTAGAATGGATGTGTAACAACTAGAAAGAGAAAATCCTAGATATCAGATGACACCTATTCAGGCATTCAATTATTGGTGAAAGCTAAAAATATACTTCCAATGTACTTAATACTAATTTCATTTACACAAAATAAGGTCAGGAATTATGCAAAACACCTTTTCTGCGCCGCTTTCTTTTTCGGCCTCTGCTTCCCTGATTTGCTTCCATTTTCATTTCATGGTTTTTCTTCTGAAGCTCCAAAAACTTCTACAAGATTAAGAAAAAGCAAGGGTAGGTATTTTCTAATTTTCTTTACAAAAAAAAGTTACATAGAATGCTGATAAACTTTGTCCCAATATCTCACTTATCCACTGTAGCTTCCTGTATTTATTACATTCAAACTTATGCAGAGAGCATCCAACCCTGATGGTGTTAAACTGGCATCAGCTCTATCACTTTATCACCCATATCATTGACTTTCTGCCCTCTCTAAGCCCCAGAAGTATTCAAAATAGTTTTCTCAAGGAGCACAATGCTGAATACGCTTATGTGCACTCCTAGGCTATGTAACAGCTTGTAATTGCACAAACAGCAGTTTAGAATCCAAAATTACTGATAGCATATTCCTTGCACATCAGGCAAGTTTTTACATGCAACAAGAAAAATAAAGAGAGGCTATAAGCAGTTATGTGTATGGATACCTACACCTAAACCCTGTACAAAGCAGAAAGGTATAGCTCTACTTCACGGGTATAAATCAGCAGTACAGTGACTAACATGCTTAGCTATAAACATACAAAAACCAATTATGAGGAAGCTCAGAACTCACATACTACCACAAGCACAAGTATTTGTGCAATTAAGTAGCTACCCAAACATTTTCTTGCTGTGCTTTTAATCACTGCTGCACGAAAAGAAAAAAAAAAAAAGAAAAAAAAAAAGCAAGCTTTTCCTGTCTTCCCTCCCATTTAAATTCACTCTACCTGACGTAATCTAATGTATATTATTGTGACAGCACTTTGACTGCATTTCATTTTGCATTGGTATACCTAAAATACCCAAATTTGAGTTGCTTAAATTTAAAAAATAGCTCTGAGTATTTAAAGCCATGCTACGATACCCACATTCCATATAGTTAAAGGAATTCCAGCAGGGCATGTTTCAGATGTGTTTTCTCCATCTGTCACGGATATCAAAACTGATTTAGTGATGGCATTACTCTCAGGTCCACCCTCCTGCAATTCAGGAAGCTGAACTCTTTCTGCATCTTCCTTTATATCTTCTTCCTTCAAACAGGAAATACATGACTCCTCTTCATTCTCAGAGCTCAAGTCAACATCACTTTCATTCAGTCCTGGAGGTAACAGACCACTCCACATCTTCCTCTTCACACAAGGCCAAGGCACTGGGAGTCATGTGAGCACACCTGTTCTGAGACAAAACCACCGTCAGCCAACAGAGTCAGAAACACCAGAATGTAATAACAGAAACACTTCTCCCGAGGCGCTTTACACAAGCTCTTTATAAAGCTGTTAGTACTTACAACTTCAGTGCGGAGTTCAGAAGAGGACTGACGTACACAGATTAAAGATAGTACGCCTTTCTTTTTTTCTTTTTCGCTTTTCTTATTCCTTAAAGTTTTCTCACTTCAAGTTTGTTTACAGAAGCTTCCCAGCTTTAAGCAGAACACAGCAGCAACGTCTCTCCGGGACAGCAGACGAGCACCTGCAAACCTCCCACGGCACCACCGAGCAGGAAGGGCCGAATCTCGAAAGCGGGAGGACGGGGAGAAAAGCCCGCTCAAGAAAGGAGCCAGGAGGGGCGCAGCGTTGCTCCAGAGCAGAGAGACAAAAGAACTGGAAGAAAAACAGACGCCTCGCAGCACAGCCCTCACCGCTACCCCAACGCCAGCTGCGGAAGCAGCCCGTGTTTACCTGGCCGCCATCTTGGCACCCCGGAACACTCCGCCCGTTGATTGGGCGCTGCCCCGCAGCCAATCAGCGGGCGCTTTGCTGCCCTGCTCCCGGCCGCCATGTGCTCCATTGCGACGGGGCAGGGCGCGCGGCAGTGTAGCGACGTGCAACGCGGTGCAACGCTGAGGTGGTGGGGTGACATCGCTGCAGCCGGGACAGATGCAGATTGGTCTCGTATCCCTACATATGCAATTTAAGTATACTTCTCAGAATAACAGCCGTGCACTCGAAAGAAAAACAAGTCACTTTCCGGTGTTCCAAGTTGTGATAGAGGAGTATGGAAGGTATTCAAAGCTAAACCTTCTCATTTGTACAATACCCAAATGTTTGGAGTGGGACAGTGACTAAGGTTGCAAACCTTTTCTTCATGGATGAGAAATCTTTTTAAAATTCCCTGACTTGTCTCATATTTACATGGTAAATGGAAAGTCTCAAACCACCTCGTTCCAGCAAAGTTTGAATTTCCCTTAAACAGCACCAAGAATGTGAAAAAAATGCCTCTGTGCCTGGAAACCAGTCACTGAACCGCTTAACAGCATGTGAGATGTCTCAGAGGCGAACACCGACTGTTTGGAGAGCACTCAGTAAAGCACATAGCTCATATGGAAGTTTCTATTCTTTGTCCTTTCAGTGTATGTAGGTGAGACATGAAACAAATGCTTAGCAGCAGCTTGTGCGTGGTTTGGCATGAAGCCTCATGGGCAGGGAGTGTCAGGAAAGGTGGCATAAAGAAATAACAAGAAAAAGATACAACGAAGATGAAGAGATCACTGGCACTGAAATGTGTCTGAAAGAGAGGAGGGCTTGCAGCTGACCAGTTATCTCAGCCGTGAGGCCTCTGAGAAAGAAATTACTGGCACCAAGACACAGCTTACTTGTGGACAAACATTCAGATGTGAGGGGGGTGAGAAAGGGGCATGAATTCCAGTGTTAGGAGGGATAAAGGCAGACAGCAGGAACTTTGAGTAGGATCACCTCGGATCACCAAGGTGAGAAGGATGCTGTGTGGTCACCTTCTGGGACTGGCTGTGCATGGAAGGAAAGACAAACACTTTTCTCATAGATGTAAAACAGATCTCCCAATTCATTTCCTTTCTATGCTATGATATTACATCCTCAGTTTCATTTCTGAAATCAATTAATTCCGTAAGTAATCACTTTTTCATGAACTACATGTAAATTTCACACTCAGCTTGCTAACTAGTTTTTCCTCTCATCTGGGAAATCAATTTTTAAGAGATTTATTTTATTTACATTTAATACTTGGTTGCATTTGGTATACAGATAAGTGGTAACTGATAAATATATTGCTATTGTATATTGATTTTAAGGGATACATTTTGAAAGAGCAAGTTTCATCTCATGTCACAGTTTGTATCCAAAGGCTGTGATCTTGATTTAGCATCCACAGTCCGTTTCTGGTACACGTTGGCAGAGGTAGATCACACAAATGGAGTACTAAGATCATAGAATCATAGAATCCTTGGAGTTGGAAGTGACCTTTAAAGACCTGTTCACCTGCAATTCTTATAATTTAAAAAGCTGAACAGATTCTGACTTCTCACAGAAGAAACAGATAAAAAAAGCATTGATAGAATTCTTCCTTTGCTTTCTGTGCCCCAGAAGCCCTTGCCTTCAAAGGGTCGGTCGGTGACTGCTGAAGCTACAGTTCACAAGGTTGGTTATTTGCAAGAATTTGCAACTTACCCAATTTTGATTTTGTTACTGTTGTTGCTGCTGCTGTTGAAACAATGTGTGCAGAATCCTTTTATGAGGAAAAACAAGCAGGGAAGGCAGCCTTGTAACCAACACTGATACTTCCCTAGGGCTGATTGTATCCAAAACTTGCTTCAATGTTGAATTCTTCTCAAGCCAGTTTTCTATTCCTCCTTTAACAAATTTTCAAATTATATGATTTATTTCCTTTTGATTAACTGATCCAGCTTCCTTTTTCACTTGAATTCCTGCTCTGGGGACCTGCCAGTAATGACTATTATGAATGAATGAATTAATTATGAATTATTATGAATTAAGTCATGCCTCTGAAAATCCTATGGAACATCAAACTAGTCTGACTCCTAGGTTTAGTATTTTTGGTGCTATAATTAAAAATTACTTGAAGGAAGACCTATTGCAAGTAAGTGTAACATCAAGTGTAATTTGACTGTTTGAAATGCAGAAGGAACCTCATATTCCTGTTGTCTCAAGGTAATACATCTGACCATACTGGAAAGTATTCCTTGGGTTCTTTTTGAAACACTCATAATTACTAACTTTAACAGGAGTGATCAAATTTGTCCAATATCAGAACAGATGATGCCCATGTGCATTCTAGCCCCAGGGCCAAGTTCTCAGGTTGAATTCTCTCCAAAACACTGGTTGAAGCTCAGATCTTTGGACTTCAGAACATAGTGGAAGCAACTAAACTATTTTCTCAGCTGCATGCTTGAAGCCATGATTAGCTAATCACAAGTAATCATATACATGCTTATTTCCACAAAATATATGCAAATGGCTTCCTAATACAGAAATAGAATCTGCTACAAGATAAATTATGCACCATTAGCTGTTTCTTGTTTTTAGCAAGAAATGAGGACATCAGGACCTTTTCCTTAAGCATGAAAATATGCTGCATTTTATCCTTTTGAGACAGTGTTTTGGAAATATGTCAAAATGATCAAGAACTGAATTCTTGTTTAATCATAATAGGAAGGCCTTATTGTATTAGCAGATTACAGTCATTGTGTTAGTATACTATCTACCTTGTATTCATTTTTGCTAACATAATGAGAATTTTTTCCAGCATGATTATATTTTAATACAGTAAAATAGTATTGGAAAGGAAAATTAATATGATTTTAAAGTGAGATGCAAAGACAATAAAATAACCTCTGTTTTTTTCCTAAACTTTTAATTCATTGCTAACTTAAAAATACTTTTTATTAATCCTTTAAAATAATTATATTCAAATGAGCATTTAAAGTCAGTTAAAAGGATTATAGAGTCTTTTTTTTTTTTCCACATACTGTGCCATATAAGAACCAAATTAATTCTTGCTAAACAAACATTACAAGAACCATCGTAGAGAAAATTAATGGAAATCTCCAAAGAACATTATCTAAGACAGTACATTAAAGTATATTAGTAAATATTCTACAGTATATATTGTAAGTAGTAATGATGTTTTGTAATATGAGCTCTCTTTACCTCCTTGAAAGTATGACAGTAATCCAGGCAGGCCCTTTCCTGAGCCCTGATCCAAAGCCCTTTAAAGTCAGTGGAAAGATCTCCACTGGCTTCATTTGGTTTTGGATGAGACCAGGTATTTCTGAATTTCAGACATTTCTAAATTTGCTTGTTTGAGAGCAGCGTATAACCAGACAATGGATGACCAGCTGCATGCTATCTTGAGTATAGCATAAGTTTATATAAAATCTGCATCATATATTTCATCACAATGAAGATATCAGCCTTGCTGTAAGGTCTTCTATTCATTACTCAGATGTATCAGTTCAGGTTTTGTTGTTGTGGACGCAAACTCCATATGCTGTACTGGGGTCCTGGTGAAATTTGCTCTGCTGCAGCAAAAGAAGAGAAATACCTTTCTGCACTAAATGCTAAATATTATCGACCCAAGGGAAGTCACAGAGCAGTTTTCCAAACATTTTGCAGAGTTTTTCTTTGCGTATTGGTTTAGATGGCATTAAGAAGCACAACGGTGAGAATTACAGCAAGGAGTTCCTTTCTGTGACCCACAGATATAGCATTAGAACAAGTCACTTCACCCTTTCTTATTTTAGTTTGTGAAGCAAACAACACTATTTTAACTACTTTTCAGGGCTATCGATTACAAATCAATTAGTTTACTATTTGTACTTCAATAAAGATCTATATAATTAGAAATCTTTTTGAGAATCTTTATTATGTTATTCTGTGTGGAATTTACATGGAGAGGTTAGTTTTGCTGCTGTGTACACTATCTGAAACGTGCTATTGTTTCCTTTATATAAACAGCATCTGACTTTTCAAGCTATTGAAATGAATCTGTATAGGCTCTATGTGTACCAATGCCCTCTACTGGTTTGAAACACAATTGCTCAGTAGAGGGTATTGCTGTTTTCTTTATTGGGGAAACTGTCGTATTGAAATTGTTTTCTTTTCAGAGCAGCAGAATTGCAGCTGTGTATCCAGGCTCTCTGAAGGTCAGGTAGCTGTACTGTGGGCAAGCTTCACAGGTAAGCTTTTTGTTGCCTTCTGCATGCTTCATTTTCATTGATTTTGAATACTTACCTTGAATGACAGGCTTCAAGGTAGCAGTCTTGTGAGGGAAAACACTTTCTTGAAACTTGTTGAGTACCAGGCTTCCAGTCAGATGCTCTGTTAGCATGGCAGCCACCTCGCTAAGG
Source organism: Tetrao urogallus (assembly GCF_951394365.1). Classification (NCBI taxonomy): domain Eukaryota; kingdom Metazoa; phylum Chordata; class Aves; order Galliformes; family Phasianidae; genus Tetrao; species Tetrao urogallus. The sequence continues at coordinate 59,193,683 of NC_136818.1, forward strand.
AGCATCTTTGCTCTTCGAGCTGGCTGAGGGCCTACCTGGGAAGACAGTGGGCAGTTGTGTTGCCAGGATATGGCACAAATAACCCTTGAGGCACGGGAGCCATCAAGCTAATGAAGTGCGTTAAGGAAAAAGTCTTAACTATCAAGGGGTGGATCCACTCCCCCGTGCCACAAACCAGAGGTCATGTGCCTGAGGAATGTGTATCCAAAGATAATACTACCTTCAGAGAACTCTACTTACAGGTAAGTAACTCTTCTTTAAAGGAGGTATCTTTGTGTGGCAGACTGTTTATGGGAGCAATTTGAATTGAACTTTAAATGAAAAAGGCATATCTCTGTAAGTGGTAATAATTTTAGTCATCTCGCTGTGGCTAGGGGTTGTGGAATTCATTAGCACAGATTAACATATAAAGTGGGTGAGATATCTAATAGCAAACGTAGAGGTTTAGGGACCTTAATTCATCACTGAATGAACAGCGTGTACAGTATTAGGGACTATGAAATTTTTAATTTACACAAAGTGTCCAAGAATATAGGGAATAAATTTAAACCCAAAACAGATAATGGAGCTGTGCCCTGCCTAGCTGGCAAGTTGAATTGTTTTTACACTGAGTGAAGAAAGCTAATTATCCCAAGCACAAGGAGACTGCTAAAAATAATAAGATTATAAAGAATAATTTGCTGATATAATTACAACAAAATTGGGTACACACAATCGTCAGATACATGTATTGCTTGACCTGGGCGAGAAAGTGAAATAAATCCTTCCTCTATAGCCTTCGTAAATTTGTTTTTATCATCTCCAAGTGGTGTTTGCACAGGCAGCACAATTTGCATGTGTAATGTGGCTGTACAAATTGACAACAAGTAAATTATTCAAGGAAATAGGCTGGTCGTGGGTCTGAACTATCTCGCAAAGCCTATTCATTTTGAAGAATCACTGAGACGTGAAGCTCATACATCAACCATTTTCTGACAATCCTCAGACTTATTGTCTCCTAAAATGTCATTATGGCTATTATTTATGAAGCTAATTCATTTATTAATATATATTTAACTCTGACTTGTCATGCACCTTAGCAGGCATTCTGTGCACTGCATATTTTTGAATAGATGAAAGAGTTTTGCATGCTTTAATGATTACTGTAAGCTGCTATAGATTTATAGAATGCAGCTTTATTATCTACTTGCATTAATACCTTTTTGTAACTTTTTTTTTCCTTAAGGCCATCAAATATAAATGGCAAATGACATATCCAAGAGATTGTATAAAAAGAGATTTTCTCAGAGTTTGTTGAATTTTAGAACAAAATAGGTAGCTAACTGTTAAGTCCTAATTCCTTTTTAAGAGTATATAACAATTGTGTTCAGTTTTTGTGTGTTTTGCTAAAAGTATTGAATGAAATACGTGAAGGCAGATGTTTATTATACTTTGGTGGACAAGTGGCCACCTTTTGATTATACCAACAGGGGGAGTACCATTTAGAGGTGGGGGAAACATAGCGGATGGAAAATAGACATATTTTTCTATGGTATACATAGAATATAGATAATTTGACTCATATGGAACAGTCTTTAGGAATTGAGCGGCACAGAGTATGGGTAATGAGGTAGCCTATGGGTCAAGGATTTTTTCATCTTGATTCAGTTATCTTTAGGGCATATTAAAAGACGTGGGGATCACAGTAACGCTCTTCTGATATTTGCACAGTGTCAGGAAATTAAAAATTGCATTCTGCTCTGAAAAACATATTTGGGGTAGGCCTAAATTTTATTACACACAGAATTCAGATTAAGATTGTAATTAGCATAACAAATTGACTAATTAAAATACATAGTATGGACTGTATGGTCAATTTGACTATTTACAAGTAGCTGAGGTCACAATTTGAGATGACTGGCCAGGTAGTGTAAGAACTTTTAGAAGTTATGAAATCTTGCTTGCATTATTGATACCACCTACAGATCTTGTAGGTTGTATAGTCTTGGTTCCTCAGTCTTTCCTTCTGTAGGGTGGGGATAAAAAATTTGACATCCCTCCTTGTTTTGTAAAGGAATAATCCACTGAGTAAAGGAGCTCCAGTCAGAGCTTTCTTTAGTATTAAAATTAGGAATTGTGTTATTTTTCAGCTACTCAAAGGACATGCTAGATAGTAGTATAGTAATAATTGTATACCCCGGAATGGACATTCAGTGAATAATGAGGCATTTACTGCACCTCTACCTTAAAATCTCACACAGCTATGCTCTTCATTGTTGTCTAGAAAACTATTTCACTTTAAGCTGAAGGAGAACACAAGGAAGTCCTCAATGCTCTTTTACAAAAACAAGAACCACCACCTCCTTAGGTAGCATGGAGGTCTTTTGATAATGGTAAATAATGTAGATTTTCATATTGGAAAATTCTTTATTTTGAATTCACCTTTTTTGGAATGGTTGTAACAACACAAAAGGAGCAGACTCAAGTGATAGAAATAAAGAAATGGTGAGAAACTAATCTAAACAAGAGCAAAGAAACAATACATGTGGTTCTGAGTATATGTGGTGAATAACTAAGGCTTTTTTGTGTCTGAAATCAGCAGGAATAACATCCTGTGCTTTGGAAATAGAAGCTTATGTTTTCAAAAGTATGCCATCACTTTTGGTCCTCGTGATTTCATTTGCCTGCCTTGAGACATCACAGAAGGCAAACTGAGATGTTCAGCATTTTTTTTTTTTTTAAACTGAGCCTACTAAAGGGATGTCACTTTGCCCTATACTTACCCAGAGCATTTTTAAATTGACAACATACATTAGTGAGTATGTGCAACTTAAACATCTTCTGCCACTTTGAAATCTTAAGGTACAAATGTTAGTTGACGTTTCATATTTCTGAAGACAAATAGTCTTTGCAGTCAGACTATCAGTCATTCGGTAATCAGAGCCTTCATAACTTTTAGATTTGCTCCCCAGTTTCCACTGAGAGAGGCGGATACATGAACTCCCTGCAGTTTTGCTGAATACAGCCATTTAAACGCAGAGACAGAAATGAATATGACCACAGAATTTATGGTTGAAGACTAATTTCTAGCACATTTCATGTTAGTTTACAATTAATGATGCTATTTAGGTAATCACTAGATTACGTGTTAAAAGAGAAAATTAATTGAGTGTTTCCCATTTGTATCTGAATACATTAGAGACTTTCCAGCTACAGTTTTCCCAATTACAGCAGAATTTGAAGAAAAGATTGACAGGACTGTTTAAGAGGAGTTTTTATTTTCCTTTCCCAACAAGAGATTAGACTTCTACAGAGATACTCTATGGAATATCAAACTGTAGTTCATGCCATTGCTGCATACAGTAGTAGAACTACATTTTTATTTTATGAAGATCAAAATTATACCAACTATGTAAGATATTCATTCATCTTTATTCAGTAACCTGTATAAATTCAGAGTGTAGAGGGTGCAAATCTGTTTGATGATTCTGGACAAAATTTTTCAGCTGTGGTATTCTGAGTGGCTCAGCTGTTCAGCTGCAGTATGATGTGCTAGGAAAGTGCCCCCATCAGACTGCCTGTGCAGCTCTTGCTGCTGCTCCTGATGACACTAATCCATATTCCACTTCTAAGTTGGCTGCTTCTCAGGGAAATGCTGCTGCTTCAACATCTTTTACTGCTGATCCAGCTTTACATTTTTGGAGCAACTCAGGAATTCTCTCTTCCCCCTTTATAACTAGGGAAAGTAAACACAATTCACTGTTTCATTAAAAAAAAAAAAAAAAAAAGCTTAAACCATAGCATCATTACGAATTCTATCTGTAATGCCTCGTGCTGTGTTTAAGATGCCTTAATGTACTCCGCAATAGTCTTTGTTGTAACAGGCTGTACAGGTAATACAGGTAAGCTGAGTGACCAGCTTGAGATTCTTCCAATATCCTGGGACTCTGCAGCTGCAACTGTCAACTCATTTTACCCTGGGCAATATGTTAGGAATACACCAGGTTATACTCAGAGGACTGCCTATAGCTAGGCATCTGATGAGATGATCCCTTAAAAGCTAAAAATCAGTAAAATAATAACGTGATGCTAGAACTGGGTACCTACCCTTATTTCTTTGTGTTTAACTACATCAAATGAATATTTTAGAGTATTTAAACTCTTGAAGACACCACACAATTGTTTTGTAGCTCCTTTCATTTTGGTGCCTAATAAAACATTATCATGCATTCAAGCTAACATGGGAATGCAATAATAAGAGCTGGACAGTAAACCTAGTTATCAATCTTGGCCAAATTCCATGTTAGGCAATTTTGTTTGCCCGTAGGCATACAACCAAACCTTCACTTCTGTTTTAAACACTTGCACCATATTGGCATGTACAGATGGTTTCAAAAACGAAGGTTACAGTGTAAGCTGACATGCCCTGTTTTCAATTAAATTTCCAAAGAACACTGAGATTCTTTGGAATAGATAAGGTGATCAGAGCATGTATTGGGAGATGAAGAGGCTACTGAATATTGTTAACAATGTGCATTTAAGAAAAAAAAAGATCCTAGCTGGTCTTTTATTAGAAATAAACAATTCATTGAGAAAAACACTACTTTAAATAAAACAGGAATTAATGGATGCAAATCAAGAAGCATTTTGGGAGTTTTCCTCTTGTTTGTACACGGTGTCAGGCAGATAATCATAATTTATCAGATTTTAGCATAGTTTTATTGTATCTCCTTATTTTTCAACAGTAACTTTTTCCAACAGCTCTGGCTTCGGAATGTTGCTAGAAAAAAATAGATGTGCTGCAACATGCAGAATCACGTTCCCTTCTCATTAAAAGTTACTTGCCTCTTTGCAGTTTACCCGAGTCAGTTTTTAAGAGAAGGATATGGTTCAAGAGTTGGAGACATCAACTATATTTTCCCTTATCTCTTAACAGTGAATATAGTTGAAGAGCTCAGTATATTTTCATCTCCTTTTTCTTTAAAGCTGTGCAACATGGGTCTGTTTCTTTTTTGCTGAGGAAATGAATGTTTTGATAAGGGCCTATTTGAATCAGTGCTGAGCACTCTAAATTCTAAATTCAGTGTTCCCACTGTAAATTCTTACTATATCTAGTTACATATGTTTCAAAGTGTACAAAATCTCTAATCACATGCTTTCTTTATATTGAACACTAAGCGCAGCACAGCTTTATATCTGATGTGGATTTCTCAGTGTTTGTTTTCAAGATTTACACCTTCCTTGATGCCCACTCTTTCATTATGAAAGCAGGGTTGATTCTCCCAGAGTTGACTGTTTTGGTGTATGAATAAAACAGTCTGGTTTGCATCAGGTCCTTGATGAACCTCAGAAAAACCAAAAATGTTTGGCCTGTCCATTTAGGGTCCCAAATTGAATCCAGTGCTGCCAGTCAAGACCAAAGGATCAATGCTTCTTTTGAGTTGCAGGCAGTACTTGGCAAAGTATTGTTTCCTGAGCATGCAAAGGTTTTGTTCAGCTGGCTTCTGCATTCTGCAGATGATGGGATCAGAAGGGAGATCTGTGCAGCTGTGCTTAGTTAGCAAACAGGTGTCTTTTGCAAGTTAATCATCAGCAATGGGAAAAGAAGGGTTCATCTACAACACTAAATTTGCTGCTGCTACTTCTTCTGCAAATGCTATATCAAGTTCTATTCCATATTGTAAAGCTTGATTTCCACTCCTACACTTATTTCACACACGATTTCTTGCATTTCTCACACATTTCTTAAAATATTTTGTGTTTATGAGGAGAGTAATGGGTCACATGAAGCAAGAGCAGCAGGATGAAAGTAGTGCTGAGAGTGAGCTCTCATGTAAACTCCTAACTGTATTATAATGAGTAATGTCATGTTTCTCTTTAAATGAGAAACAATCCATCTACATTCAAAGCTCTAAAACTCCTGTGAAATTTTCTGGGGTTGTACAACGAATTTTGCTTCTTCATTTCCTTTTTTTTTTTTTTTTAAATTATCTTTGAATTCTTCATACTTTCCTAGATCTGAACTGATGAGGAAAGGCAAAAAGAACGAACTGACAGGGTCTGGACTTTTACCACTTTCTTATACAACAAAATGAGATGTGATAAAAAAAATTCTGGGTATAGAGCAGCTCTCTGAGCAGGTTTGCAGATAAAATCATATCTCTTGTGGTGCTCCACAAGACCTATAATTCTCCATTTACAGCAGTGTCATAACGCACTGACTTCGGTTGTGCCTTAAAAAGACAGAATTCAAAAGGCAAAGTAATTTTGTAAAATAAATAGAATGCCTAAAGATTAATTACAAAAGTCTCCTGCAAACTTCAGTTTCCAAGAATGTTCTATCAAATAAATGTGACACTTCATAAGGCCTGCAGAATAGAAGCTGAGATTTAGCCCACAATAAGCCATAGAAGTTCATCTGTTGTAGGAACTCCTCTTAGTATGGAGAAGTGTCTGGTCTTATAAACCATTGGTATTCGCATGGAAACTTTAGTTACAAATATCCTTTCTTGTGATACTGAAATAAATATACATGCCAGGAGCAAGATGGATTAGGGAGAAGTGATCTATTTAACAGTCTTCCCTAAATAATCCATTCCCCTTTACCATACACTTGGCTTTGAGTAATTCACATAGGAGGTTTTTGGAGATGGTTGCTACACTCAATCCTGCTCCATACATTATTATTGCAGGACTGTGGTATTGGGCCTACTAATCTCAATAATATGTATGTATATATTTTCTTAAACTTCCAGAATCTGGTTTCTAAGCATTTGAAGCATAGATCCCATAGGATTATCTAAATCTGACATTTATCTGGGTAAAAGCTAACACGTAAGATGTCATTGCTAATCACAAGTTTTTTATACTTTCACTTGGAGAAGAAAGAATACTGGAAGTGACACACTAACAAATAATACATAATCTGTACACGTGAAGTAATCTTTACTGCTTTGTTACTTTTTAAATGTGCTACACACACCACTCACAGATACAATTACCTTTGTAGTTTAGAATCATGATATTTATTGTAAGTAATACAATAAGTAATTGATCCCTGAAATTTTGACTGGGGAGAAATTACCTGTTTAAAATTCTAAGGCAAGCTGTTAGATTTTTAGTCATATGATTGGACAAATCCCTGACAAAACTCTTGTTAGTCACAGAATATGGAAGTTAGAAGAGTTATTCTGCTATGCACAATGTACTAAAATGAGCGTTTGCTTTTAACTTCTTTTATTACCTTCAGGAATATACATGATCATGGGATTACAAGAGAAGTCAGACACTGCAATTCTGATTTCACATAAAATCTGAGGTCCAGAGGGAACTCAGGAGTTTATCTTGTTGATCTTGTCTGACCCACAAGAAGCTTTAGCTGTGTCACCTTCACCTTCTGCACTGCTTTTAAAGATCTTCAAGTTTTCACAGCAGTCAGACAACCTATTCCCCTACCTCACTGTCAATATTCAGAAGCTTTCCCTAACTACTTCACTAAAATCCTTTCAACTAACAATTTAATCTGTTTTCTCTTCTACCCAAACTTGAATCATAAAATGTTCTAGCTCTCCTTTTGCCAAAACGAAACACAAATGTGTTTGTGGATATTTGTGTTTTCTACTTACTATAGAAATCAGATTCTGACATGAAACACCCCATTCAAACTTTACTGGGAAAAAAATATATACAACCATAATAACAGATAACAGCAAGTCCTGTCTATTTCTTCTGCTACAGCTGTGCAACGTATTTGAGACTTTAAAATAATCAATGTTGTTTCAGACACATTTCAGTACATATTCTCATCATATTTTCTTCAAGTGTTGCAGATTATCTAGCTTCCTAAATGGGTGTTAAAATAGCCCTTACCTTGCTTGCACACAAAGAAGTCCAACTGCATGTGCTATTAGTGTATAGTTATCATAAAAATAAATTAGCCAGTCTGTATTTTCAGGTTAATCTTCAATTCATAATTGAATCAGTAATTACTGTAAGTTAATATAATTAGGTGCTAACACTTAATTGAGAATTATTTATTCAGGAATCTTCACTATTGTAACACTTCTTATAGCTCCAAATCATTTTGAGTAATATACTGCATTAAATAAGCTTAACCAAAAAAAAATGGATGGACAGTATGTAGGATACTACAGCTTAATGATAAGAGTTAGCCTTAAAATCCTAAAGTTCTTTCTGAAACAAGAGGAGGAAGAGCTTTTTTTGACAGTCCTTTGGATTCTGCAAATAGAAGAAGTCCTACCTGAATATTTTCAAAGGACAGCACTGAATTATATTGGAAAAAATTCTGTTGTCTCCAATGGCTGTTGATGTGGGTTCCAAGAGAAGGCTTTACTTCTAAATCTCCCTTAGAAGAATTGATTTAGAGGAGCAAATGGCAGTTCCCAATCAGTATCTGGCAACTGCATGTACATGCCTCATAACATTAATTCATAATCCCATTGTTTCAGAAAGAGTCTTGGAGTTATATTACTGTATATCAGTGCTTTGCTAAACTGCATAGGTGCTGTGGTTAGTGTACTTGAAAAGGCTGCAGTGCAGTTTGAAGATTGTCTCAAAGATCAGATTTGCTTTAATTTCTGTACTAATTCACTGAAAATGCACAAGTTAGGCTTCTGGCTTTGACTCTCTTAGCTGTGCTTGAGTATGTAGGCTCATCTTTTCTGTGCAGTTTGAACAAGTTGGGTTTCTTCTATACCCAGGATAAAGTACGGAGCTTGCATCAATCCATCTCTTTGCCTGCTCACTTCAAAATTAACTAAAGTGTAAGGCAACACATGGGCTGTGAGTCATTTTTGGAGGTTGGATTTGGGACTGATCACAAGTAGAAAGCTAACGTGACCATAAATACCACCATGAAAAGCATAACAAAGACAGCAGAGCAGCAGAATCCCAGGCCTCAGCAAATGAGAATTCGCTCAAATACAACAACAGTGGGCACAAAAAAAAAAAAAAAAAAAAAAAAAAAAAAAAAAAAAAAAAAGAGAAAAAAAGCTGCTTACCTTCAGGAGGCCTCAGGTACGCAGAGATCTCCAGCAAAATATCCTTACCTCCCCCTGCCAACCCTTAAATGAGGTCTGGGAAGGGGTGGATCCTGGCTTCACCCCTTCCAGTCACTCAGCTGCATTGCATGCACCTGAGCTTCCCTGGTGGCCCTGCCTTCCACCAGGTTCTCAATCACTGTTTTAGGCTGTGACAGCATTTCCACTATACCATATTTCAAGACAATGTGTCTGTTCTTTTCAAACTCAATATACAAACTCAATATACAAAATATACAAATATACAAAGCTAAAAGAGATACAGAATAATTGGAAAAGTCTTCTGACCTTTTGACTTTGGTCAGATCAGAAGAAGAAAGTGTGGTAAAACATATAAAGCAACGTATGTGATGCATCCAAATTTTTCATTTCTGATTCAATGTAAATTCAACATCTGATCAAGGTGTATCACGTTGATCAGTCACAGTAGTTTCATTTGTTGATTTGGAAGAGAAAACAAGCATTTTTCAAAGTGATGTGTTAAACTCTCTGACTTCCCGGAAAGTCGACATTAATTGTGGTGTTTGATCTTATTCTTGTTTTATAGAGTAACAATGAAGTGCAGTAAGTTCAACAGAACTTCAGAATTACTTTGATAAATCTGTCAGAGGAAAAAATATTACAATCAGTGTACTGAATATTTGCTTCTTTTCTTGAAATATAAATTAATTATGACTATATAAAAACCTTTTACCATGGCTAATTAATCAGAATCTCCTCATAAACTATGTGTCGACAGCACTGTATGTCTAATTATCTTTTCACTTCAGGATTGTGTGGTTGAATAATGAAGAAAACATTACCTGATGAATTCTTTTATTTTATGATGATATCTCTAGAGACAGAAAAGACAGAGCAGCTTAAATGCCATCTTAAATTACATCTTGGCCTTGGCAAGCTTTCAGCTGGTTTTGATTTGCATGGAAACCATTTTTGTAAGACTCATATTCTCTGAAAAACAGAACTTAAAGCTATAACTAGAATAAATTATCTATAGCTATTTAGGGCTCTATTAAATGTAGATGCTAGGCACCCTTTTCACATGCAGAATGCAATGGAACAGCTTTTAATACCCTGTCAACCTGTTCTGTGAAAAGTCGATTGGGCAGGGAAGGTTTGATTTGGCTGTTTTTATTAAAATATCTTTCCCCTCCTTATACCATCATGAACCACTCAGCCTAATTTAAACCAGGTAAATTCACCAATCTGTCTTGCAAGTCTACAGAAACAGCTTTTATTTTTGAAGTGATGACATCTACCCATAACTATTGGCATGCAAGCTCAAGGCAGTTATTCATACACTGCTGATAGGGAATTTATCTCTATATGATATACCAATATAAGAAGCACATTCGTGGATTATATGCATCCATGCCTTTCTCTTTTGATTGCATCCTCCTCACTGAAAATAGGGAACAATTTTGCCCAGGACATGATGGGAGGGCCAAATCAAGTAGCGTTAGACTATGTATCTCATTAATCAAGCTTTTAAATTTGTTATGCTTTTATAATTTAGAATATGTCCACCTGCAGCACCTCTGCGGAATGTAAATAGCATCACATCGCACAGAGATTCATAAGAATGCCTGCTAGTACAGTAAAATTATGATTTGATCTAGTCTTATTAATTATTTAGTTTAGAGCTTAATTTAATCTAACGCCTGGCTTCAATGCTTGTTTACTGTTCTGCAGACCAGCAGAAAGTAAGGGAGCTTCAGCTGAGTGCAGGTGAGAAAAAGGAAGACAGTAATTAACATCTTGAAAGCAAATACTCACACAATCAGAACGAAAGACTTCAAAAAAATTAAGAAGAATTTTACTCTCTATTTCACCTCCTGTACTTCCTGGAAACATTAATCTAGATCATGCTTTAAAAATAGTAATGTTGAGCATTGCACTTCCATCTGCCAAGTGTCTACTCTGCAAGTTATTGGAAAAATCTTCAATAATAGAAAGCACTTTTTTCTTGAAGCACCTAGAGGGAAAATAGCCTTAAGTCAAGACTAATTCTAGTTCCAAAATACTGACACTGGCTCCTATCTCTGTGAAAAGACTAAAGAAACCTATGAGAATCATATAACTTGTATACATCCAAATAAGCAATCTGAAAATGCGTTCCTTAAGTTCAGATATAGAGCATGTTAGAGAGTCAGCTATTCTGACCTCCATGGTTAATGAATTCCATAAGGAGAGAGCAAACACTAAAAATGCCCTGTAGCTCAATGTCTTCAGCCAAAAAGAACTAATCCAATTGACTGAGACCAAAGAAAACGACTGAGGATGTATGGTTCCAGAATGTCTCTGAGGTATTCAAAATCAAGTCAATTTAAGGACTTGTAAGTTAATAACTAGGACTTTACACATAATCCTGTACTTTACAGGTAGCCAGAGAAGGTTTTTTACAACCAGGGTAATGTGATTTTCATGCATAGTGTCAGTCAAAATTTCAGCTGCTGAGTTCCAGACTAACTGAAGTTTCTTCATCAGTGCAATAGCAAGACCTCAAAATGCCAATGTGAAATTGCCTTTCCTGGTTCTGGAGTGGATACAGTGGATACTAGCAAGAGCAGATACCATGCTTTTAATCTATGTTTCAAAATAAGTGGAAATAAGATACTTAATAGCTAACATTTTAAAAGGTGGATAAAACAATTTAAGGTAGAAAACCTTAATTATTGTATGCCATTTTATCATAACTCACCAATAGAGTACATGGCAAAACAGAATATTATGGAGCTTTAAACTAGATAAGTTGGGAGTCCATATTAGGACAAATGCATGACAATTATTAGTACGTTTGTTAGCTGTAGAGGACATGTATTGATGGAAAGGGTGGGAAAAGATTTTCTGACAGAAAAAAAAAAAAGTCTGTGATAAAAGATTGGTTTTTCCTTTTTATGTTCAACAAAGTTTAACCGGTATTTCCAGACACTGGATCCCTGTTTAGAATTGACAGAGTGAAGGATACTGTTTTCGTCTTCAGTGGTTCTTGTAATGATGAGCTGTTTGTACCTTAGCAGATGATAAATAGATACACAGACATTTAAGCACAGGGCCACCTGAGTTCATCTTTATACCTGCTTTGGCAGATGAAACTTGCTTTTCAATAGCTATCCTCAGATATATTGCTGAAAGTTAAGATATGAGAATCAATCATTAGGGATGAAAGCGCCGGGTATTTATAGGAGAAAGAGTTATTAAAAGAAGATCAGCAATGGTTTTACCAAGAATAAATCCTGTCAGACAGAATACGACTGATTTCTTTGAAGGAATGACAAAAGAAATAAATGATGGGAACGTGGTGGACATAATTTATGTAGACTTCAGTCAGGGGTGTAGCCAGCAATTTGAAGTTTGTACACATCCTGGCTGATCCCGTGCCCCCTGCCTGCAATATCCCCATAATCTCCCACAGCAGACAGGCCATTGCGTATGATCACTAATGCAGCAGGCACACATAGATGTAGATTTGTATCAGAGCAATGCTTTCAGAGTCCAGAAAAAAAAGCTGGCCCCGGGAAAAAAAAGATTGTATTTTGCATGTGCTGCTTAAACGGACAGTTTTAGAAAACATTTTTGGTAAGACAAAATCAGAAATACAGGTATCAGCATTATAATGGTGGAACAGCCTCAGTCAATTAGAAATGTATTTCTGTCGGAGGTTGAGTAACATTTCTTTGAACATCTTTTCTCTGTTATTTGAAGACTAAAAACCAAACATTAATCTTGGGAATTTATCTTTTTTTTTTTATCCTAAGACTTCAGAACTGTCAGAATTCTTCTTCTTTCTTTTCCCATTGATGGTGATGGTTGATTCCCATCACCAAGATTCTCTTTCCAAAGGCCTCTTCCTCTCTGACTACACTGCTGTACTCCAAATGAAGAGGCTTTCAGTATTTTTTTGCAAGTATTGCAAATCCAATGAGTCTGAAAATTGGTCAACCTTTGTTCTGTCTCCTCTGAAAAACAGAGTAATAATTATACAAGACTTCAACCACCATCCCTATACTATTTCCTAAGGTAAGGCCAGTTTTCATATCACTTCCATAGGTGGTAGATGTACAGTGGTTACTTGCAACCTTTCCTGACTGCATCTGTAAAAAGTCTATTCTCTCTTCAACTTATCTCATATAATCTGTAATATATTACTGAGTGATACTGCCTTCAATAATAACAAGTCCCTGGCCCATATTACTTCCATTCTCCATTACATTTAATTAATTAGATGTCATTCTTCCACATTTACCTATATTCCAAAATTCTCTTTTTCTTACAACTCTTCCCAGTTCCTCTGGCAAGCTTAGTCTTTTAATTATTATTTCTTCTTTTTAATAATGTTTCAGCTAAGCTTGAATTAAATCTGTGGATTTGAAGAGTCATACACTTACAATTTGAGTTTAGTTTCAAATCTGAACTCCTACTCAAATCTGTAGGAAAGCCTTCTACACTGAGATACTGAGTCCTGAAACTTTACATCTGGTTTTATATAGCTCATCATTTCTGAATGATATTGTATTAGGCACATATTGTTTCTTTACAAAATTATCTGTAACTGAGTCAAAGAAGAGAATAGGTTCCTTTGAAGCTGTATATAGGTTTATAAAATCTGAGCTGTATACTTTTCCTAGATTTTTACCAGTCATCTCGTGCTACTAAGATCTGCCACCTGGGATATGACTGAATGTAAACATAGAGCACATTGAGTTGCTTTGGTAACACATAGCATGCAGAAGATCTAGTAATTTTGCCCTCAGGTAACCAAACACATGTGCTTTTGATGCAAAAGGAGTTCTACTCCTGTTGTTTGTAACTTGTTTTGAATCTAACATAAGAAGTAATTTACCTGCAAGAACTTGATCTGCCCTTTACCACTAGCTCTGCTTTTTCATCTAGAGCTTTAGTATTTGCAAAAATTTGAACAGCTTAAGTTTTTTCCTAAAGCATTTTTAGGTATGAAAGATTAGAACAACATGGGGAAAAGACTGTCAAAATCTCATTGTTTTTCTTTTTCAGACATCATATTTGTTTGTCTTGTTCCATTTGTGCTAATGCTCACTGCTAGACAGCCAGGGAGATTTGTTCAAGTAAGCATGTAATCACGTCCTCTAAGAAGTGGTGAACCAGATTATCACAAGGCATGCAAATGTTTGACAGATTATTACTTGCTGCGTGCTTGCATACAAGAGTCAGACCAATCTGTTCTTTTTTCTGTGCTATGTAGGTTCAAATACTAGCTGCATTGTTCTTTGTGTCTTATTATGTAGGCTACCCTGAATAGCAATGTAATGATATATGGTGGTCTCTCCACCTAAATTCAAGCATTGACATGTACTGAATGTTCACAGTGAACAGCAGCAGCTGGGATTTTGTTGCGAGTTCATCTTTCTACCAGTTCTATCCTTCAGGGTGTCATTATCAAAGTAGAACATACTTCTCAACCTCGAACAGTGTGAGTCTTGTGGAAAAAAAAATATTCAAGCAGAAAGATATGTGAAATTCTCATTGAATTAATGGGTCTCTTTGATTTTTGCCCAGGAGAATACAAAAATCAAAAATTTTTTAAGCCAAAAAAATCTGGCGTCTCCTGGGTAAAATGTGAGAGTTGAAGAGTATGACATAAGCATTAGTAGCCTTTGTGCCTCTTGATAGCTCTGCTGAATCTCCCAAGACTCTAGAAGTTGATTTGTCAGCTTAACATTAGCTTCAGCCTTAGCTGCAGCAGTAGCTGTTGTTTCACCTTTATCAGCATAAATGGTACAGCTACTGGAGGGACTGATGTGGTAAATCTTTTTGTGACACCATTTTGTTTTTGCCACTATCTCTAATTGGCTTGCTTGTGCACTCTGCATCCCAAGCTAGATAGACTGAAAGCTTCATCACACTTTAATTAGAAAAGAGCTATTTTAAAGTTACAGAGTTGACTAATTTTATTTGCCATGTCTCTAAGGGTCACATTTTTAAACTGGACCACTTAAAAATGTGATTGTTAATATTTTGCACAGGCTGAAATCACAAAATTGCATTGTAAGCATCATAATTTGACGCAATGAAAGAAATAAATGTAAGTCTGCTGATACCAACAAAACAATGTGGTTTTTGTAAGAAGTTAGAGATGCTAGTTAAGATTTACTCTTTAGCTCTTCCACAACTGCCTACAATTTCCTTATACCCCATCAGGTGTGGATGTCCAGAGTTGAGTGGTCAGACATATTCTCACTTGTTGGTATGACTCCTTCTTTCTTCTTTTTTCTATTTTCTTCTTCTTTTCTCATTACTGCAATAAAAAATACTGGTTTAAAGCCAGTGATTAAGTGACTTAAAGCCAGGCAATATCTTAACACACTATAGAGATGCGTGAAAATTTCCAGGGAATGGCAGTGCCATGACAAAAGTAAAGCTGATGATACTGGATTTTCTGGGCACATGGTTCCCTTTTCGTGTGTCAGTGCGTGGGAGGGAAAGGTCAAGGGGATCAACGGAGGTGAACTGCTCAACTTGGTCCTTGCAATATTGCAATAACTTTGTCCCATCTTGTGAGACTCCCGAACAGACACCTGTATCTCTCAAATGCAAATCACTTTCTAGATACGTTACAGTAAGAAACATCTCTTGCTGCAGGATTCAGTTGTTCGTGGACTTTCTCAAGTGAGCAGTATCATAACTTACACTTTCCTTAGAACAGTTTCTATGTTTCTGTGAGAAGTGATTTTTAGTTCATTCAAACATACTGGAATTCTGTATCCTGACTTAGGGGTCTCTGATGCAGACCGTTCTGTATTTAGATTATTTTTTCTTCCAAAAATAATATATTTCCTTTATACATTCTGGTACCAGTACAACTTCAGGGACAACTCTGGCTCAGTATTCCAGGTTGGTAGTAGTGCACAAAGAACAACATCACCAATGAAAAACCTAACTTATTCAGATATGTTAAATGCCATTTTTCCAAAATCATGGCCTTGAACTTTTCTCTCCTCAGGTGAAATAATAAATGTAGCACTGAAACTCTATAATCCAGTTTTTTGAAAATGAAGCTCTCTGGCCACATATCCCCACTATTGATGTAAGATGGTGATAGTAGGAAGCCACTGTTGACATGTTCAAAAAAGTGAGAGTTCTGTGATCTACCTGCAACAAGGGAGGCAGCTCTTCATTAGTCCCTTTGTGTTTGTGTAGAGCTGCAACATTAAATTGCCCTTTGGTTTTTAAAGCCTTTGATTTGTTTGTTTCTTTGGCACAAAGAAACTTCTTAAGCAATAGTTAATATAATCTCTTTTCCTTGTTATGGTTTTAAATGCTATTGATCACAGTATCATTCTTCTTGTATAAGCATAGAGAGAGGAGCAGGAAATCTATCCTCACTCGACAATCAGCAGAGAGGGATTCACCTTGATTAAAGGCAAACTTATATTTCCTACATCATTTTTCCCATCTCTCTTTGTAAGGCTTAGTGATAACTGAATCTGGGGCATCATGAGTTATTCAAGCAATTTGTACAACAGTTGAGGCTTTTAAAAATCTTGTTTTGCTGTAAGTCTGCACCTTCTTTACAACCTCTAATTTGTCTGTATTTTTTTCTCCATTATTTCCTCCCCCTTCTCTTTCAAAATATGCAGCACCGTAGAAAATACTTTGCAATGTACTGTTGAAGCAGCATCTTAACTAAGTCCTGTGATGCTAAAATGTATGCACAAAAAATCTTCAGTTTAAAGTAAGAGACAGTTTTGGCGCTCCAGGCACATGTGTAACCTCAAAGGATGGACTACCAGGAAAGATAGATTGGAGGGTACCAAAATGGCACGCAGTTAGCTGGATTAATAAGGATGTAGTTATTTCAGATCTGGAAAATGAGGAAAGTGATTCTGTTGGATGAACTTTTGTTAAACTACACAGATCTATTTGAGAGGAGCAAACTGGTCAGCAACAGAATAATTCTATCTGCCAGAAAAAACAACTCTATTGAAAACTTGGATGCTCAAAGGTCAATTAAACACAAAAAACCGCCATATGTGTCCTCCCAGCCTCTGAAACTCATCTGATCAATCACAAAATGTAGCCTTCTGTGTTTCTTCTGTGAACCTGTGGACACATCTTTGTGACAGCTTCCTTAGTGATTATGGAATCTAAGTGACGTTGGGTAATGGCAACATCATATTGAATTTACCTCAGGTGGGGGGAAGAGGGAATTTGTTTTATGGTCAGAATTGATTAATAAACAGAAACACTCAAAATAATTCACTATTTAATCTGGATATATGCTACTTTAATTTGACTCTCTGAAATCTAGTTACAGCAGGGAATTACAGTGCCTAAGATTCAGCAAACTCCCTCCTATTGATGGCTGACTAGATTGAAATGAAGCACAAATTATTTAGGTTGTTTTGGACTGTAATGACAGCTTCTAAAGTAGCTTACTTATTTGATGAGCCTCTTAGAGTCAAGAGATTCCTGTAGAGGAGCAGAAGGCAGCAACCCAAGTTTCCATTTAGACAGTGGCAATGGGTATAGTTCAGTAACGAAGGCTCTAACTTGTGTTTTGGATGTCTTGGCTTCTATCTACAATATGTCTCCCACATAGCCTAGATAGTCAGTAGTAGTCAAACAAAGTTCAAACGTATTTGAAAATCCAGACCTTGGAAGTGTTAGGTGAGTACATTTTTTATATGTAAATGTTAATTATTATCTGAAGTGTAAAGAACAAATTGTTCTTTGAGATACACGTGCTTTCAGGAGCATAATCACCGTGTTCAGCATAGCAATAGTGGTTAGCCTGGAGCTCCTGGCTTTTGCCATTACAAAACACATCCAGGACTCATGAAACTTCGTTAGATGAGTAATGATTGGTGTATGGACAGACATGCGGTAGTACACTGATGGGGAACTCTCACAAGGTACATTTACAGTTTTTCCATTGAGAAAAAAAGAGTAAGTATATACAATTTGGCTGTAAGAAGAATAAAAATTCATTTTGAATATTTTATTATGCTAGGCATTAATGTTTTTCATAGATATTTGTTACAATATTACGTGAGTGTAGATATGTGTACATGAATAAACAAATATTTATCTTGTACATATTTAATACTTGTGAGGTTCTTGGATATGCATGCATGAAATGGAAATAGTGGTAATATATATATTAAACAAACACTGATATTTCTGAAGAGGAAAACTAATAGATTATAGTAAAAGTGTTTGAAAAACAACAAGTGCCCTGTCTTGTGTGTCTTTCAGACACCAGTGCTGCCCTGGTTATAGAAATGGAGGGAGGAGCTGAACCCTTGCATTTCTAAGCAAAACTTTATATATATCCTTCCAAGTGCAGCTTTCTCATACACTCTGGAGAAATAATGTACATGATCTAAATTAAAAATTGGAAAACAATGCTGTCTATATTAAAAAATATTCTTGCTAATTAAATTTAGTCTTTTATATCTAAGCAAAAACCTGAGCCAGACCAAGAACCTTTAGAGCATCAACAACACATCTTGAACTGGTTCTAATTTCCATTGAAACTATCATCTGGATATATAGAAATACTCTGACTGAATCTGGCCAAGTACTGTTGCTGTGGTTTCCATATTAGAACATTCCATTCTTACTCTCCTTTCTGCTGTAGAATGTAATGCCTTCTGTTTGGATGGAAGCTACATGATCAGAAAGCAATCCATATTGTGTGTGACATGTGAAACGCAGCTCTACATAATGCATTTGGATAACCATTGATTTCTGAGTTTTGGAGATAATTCTTTACTAAAATTCAGAAACCTTAAAAAAGATTCTTCTTCAATATCATTAAAAAAAAAAAAAAAAAGAAGAAGAAGAAGAAAAAGAAGAAAGCAAAAAATAAAAAAAAGCAGAAAGAGTTTTTATTAAAATCAGATTTTTGTATTTTGGAAATACAACTGCATCTGCTTAGGAAAGAAATATTAGCAATTTTTATCCATCATCAAAATGCTAAAAAATATTTTTACTCATCCTGTCTTTTAGCTTTCTTTGAAGTCACAATATTAAACCTCCTTAAAAATATTTATGTGTATTTAGTTAACAAAAGCTCCTGTAAGTTGAATCCATGCTGGCAAAAGGTTCAGGTAAGCTCTCTATATAAGCTTACAGACAATTGTGTAAATCTTCAGCCATTAAAGAGAAAGGAGAAAAAAGCCATCCTCATTACACTGCTGTCATTTACTCTTCATCTCCTGTCCTCTTTAGCAGCATTAAGATGGGATGTAAATTTGCCAGTTAATGCTGTTAGAAAATGGATGGTTCAAGAAGGGCAGGAATTAGAGATCAGTATTAGGTGCAGATAAGCTCCTTTTCCTCCGCAGTGGCGGCTGTTTAACATTCATGGGAAAATCATCATCAAACAGCGTTATCACAGCTCTGTTGATGGCTGAGGAACTTCATCACTATGATAATTTTTTTTTATAGCTGTGAGCCAAAAAGCTGCCTTTTATTTCTGCTGTCTATAACTGCGATAGAAGCTTGTTTGTATGGGTAGGGTATTGCAAACTCATAGCTCTTCAGCCAGGTTTGATTTCTTTCCACCATCACTTCCCCCCTCAGCCCCTTGTGTGTGTTGCACTAAACAGCGATGCTGATAAAAAATAATAAAAAAAAAAGAGTGCTCAAACAACCCTTCAAAGAATAACTGATATTTTTATGATCAGTAATTCAAAGTTTGACAAGTGATGCCATTCTGTAATGACACTGTCATCCATTTTGCTGTAAGAAAAGAGCAGGGGCTGTAAAGGAGGCAAGCAGGGAAGAAGTGAATATCTAATGTCATGTTAACTTGATCGGGAAATGGCTTAAGGATCATAACATAACATTTTTTCCAGTAAGAGACAGGTTTTTTTGCTTCTTTCATCATCAGGTGAAGATGCTCACAGCCTGTTACATCTTTTTATCACCTCCGACTTAAGAAGAAAACTATACTTTTCTGTATTTTCTCAAATCTCTTTCAACTTAAAGACATTTTAGTTCATTTGTGGTTATTTTGCAACGACTTACAATGTCTGATTTTAAACTCATCAAATTTTGGTAAGCACTCATCTTGAAATGATATTTCTACAACACACTCAGCCATCTTCAAATGTATCTGAGATGCAGATTGAGGCCATTCTTTGCCTCGTACTTGGGAGAGGGGAAGATACACAGTTCCAGACTGCATGCATTTTTCCAAGGGAGATAAGGTGCTATTCAAGGAAATTTTTTAATTTATTAAGGTTCTCAGCTTATGCTTCTTTGCAGCTTTGCCTTCATTTTTTTGTAGTTTATCTGCTCTAAATGACATTTCTCATTTTGAATATAGCTGGAAAACATTGTGCTAAACAGCAATTTTATAGCCTCCGCAGCACCACCTGATAATTTTGATATTTCCACTTTGAATTCAGTATTGATTTGATTACGTAGGTAATTTACTTTTGACACAAGCTCATTCCTTGTCTTTTCCTGAGCAGGGACTTCCAATCACGCCATGTTGTGCTGAATTATGTTTGGAGTTTGCAGATAAGGACTTTTGTCTACTCGAGACTGAGCTTAGGCCACCAAACTCATTTCCCATAGGAGGAGAGTTTGAATCCAGTCAGGAACCTAAAGGTGAAAGGCTAGAGCTTTGTAATTTAAATATTACCATATAAACATAAGTTTAGGACAGATACTGTGTGGTTGGGGGAATAGAGAGTTATTTTGACTGGAATTTCAAGAAGTTCTTCCCTAAACAAAAAAAGAAACCCCAAAATCTGCTGTCTTTCAAAGATCGTGGTTGTCCCCAAGGTCTCCTTGCTTCTGAGCCAGGCTGCCAGGCCCTTTGTCAGGCTGTCACCTGTGGGAACGGTGCCAGCAGATCCCTCTGGGATGCTGTCCCAGCCCATCTCTGTGTTACCTCTGGCTCTGCCAGAGCAGGGGATTTCAGAGAGCACTGGACAAAACCAGCTTTCCTTTGCTGAGCTGCAAGGCAAGGGGACCCTCAGTCAATGTGGGGTGGTGGTCCAAAGCATTATTATACTCTTGCCTGACGTTATTGTACTTGTTCATGATCACACAAAGACATAAGAAAAACAAAAAGGCATTCTATCACTAGACAAGAAGATATAGCCACTCTGTAAATCCAGCTAACACAACAGTGCTTTCTGTTAATGGATTTTTACTCTTCTTCAGAGAGAACATCTTCTGAATTTCTAAAAAGAATGATCATAATATTATTAAAAGCATTTCTCAGGAACCATGACAAGCTTTTGAGACAATAAAAGAATTGTGAAGTGTTGTTTAATTTCTCGTTTCTTTAACAGTGTAGAAAGGATTGTTACGGAGACGTTATCAATATCAAGCAAGGTCTTTTTGGAGCTGTTCTGCCATCATTACATGCTTCTCCTACTTACATTTTGTTTTTATAAGTAGGTAACCCCTTCTAGTTTCATCAGCAAGGAGTGTAAAAAATGAATTTTGCTAGTTTTGTACTACTGAGCTGGATTGGGTTTATTTTGCAGTATCCATATAATTTTTTTTCATAGGAAGCTTGTGTTACTGTAAAAAAATTAAGATTAAGATACTGTGGTATTTTTTAAAAGACACCTCTCTAGCCTTTTCCAGGTTGTGGAAGCCTATGAAGCAGGCAAATATATTGGGGTGTTTCAGTAACAGTTCAAGAGTTCTTCATGACCCATTTATATGTCCTATGTTATATTCAGTTTTTGCAGGACATCATAGTTTCTTGTATGGTTCATTTTAAAATAACTAGACTTTAAAAAAAAAGGAAAGAAATAAGAAAGAAAAAGCCTTGGGTTCATAAGAACAAAAGGCAATGATTGTAATTTGCCTCTGCCCTTCAGCAAAGCAATCAGCAATTTTCTAGTATTTTACAGTCATCCATCTAGCTATCTATTCATCTTGTAATACCCTTAGTTTTTCTTGGAAATATTCAAATATATTAACCTTTTATTAACTGGTAACCATTAAAATTCTTTCCTGTATTTGTAATTAGAAAATTTGTCTCTTTACATCTTTGTATGTTAATTCTCCTTCCTTTTTCTTGTAACAAAAATATTGTTGTTTTTGCCATCTGAACTACTTTGACTACCACATTTGAAGGATGATACACATTACCTAGTATTAGAGTAGCTAATACTGAGGGAACTGTAGACCTATTAATCTCCAGCAAAGCTCTTTGTTTGAATAGTCACATCAGTCTCATTAAGAAGTGCTTTGAGGGGGTTTGGAACTGAAAAGTGAGATTGTTTCGCTTCCCTGTCCTGAGTTATATACTGTATAGATCCCTGGCATGCAAGGTATTTTTTAAAACCACCGTTCATCATCCTATATTTTCTGAAGTTTTGTGCAAAGATATCTGATCAAATTCTGCGTGGTCTATTTTGGATTCTGATAGCAACACATCTACAACAACAGAATCCTTTGCTGACTAATTAGCCCTGTTCTACCTTGATACTGCAGTGTTGGGCAGGCATAATCAATAGTCTTAAATCTGATAATTTCAAAAATCTAACACTTCTGTTTTGAAAAGAGACATGTTATATGTCAGTTATTGCTATTTGTCCCATACGTACTACAAACATTGACTGCTCTTGATTGGATCTTGAAAAACTGAGGTGCAGATTCAAACGTTGGCCAGACTGTATCAGAAAGAGCGATTTCAGTAAAGCTGGGCTCCTTGTTGTGTAAACTGTAAAGCCAGGCACTGATCAGAGTTGTGTAGAGAGAACCTCAAGGAGTTAGGGATTGATGGTTGATGTGAGTATGAACCATGCAGCATGGACAATGTAGATCTCTGTCAAATTAACAGCTAAGTTCTCACCAGAACTGTCAATAACTCATCTCATCTGAATTTCAGGAAGGTGGCCTTATTTGAATCGCATCCAACTTTGATCTTAAATCATTAGCTGATTTTTTTATTTCCACTGAAAGTTGCTGACTCCATCAAAACAGTTTCTCCCAGTGCATAGGCTCTCCCAGGATGACATTGCCCACTGATTGTCGCAAAGCCCTGAGGCTCTTCTCACACCAGTCCTTTTTCAGGCATAAACTTCCTTTTTACCAGATGTGATTCCTCTTTGGATGTGTTTATATTTACTAATCTTTGTGGCTTGAATTGATGCTGCAGCCTGTGGACTAGTATGGGTTTGATTGCACTTCATTTATGCAATATGGCTAAAAAATGCAGACAGATAATGCACAGCTCTGCTGAGCTTTTCAGGGTAATACCTCTAGCAGTCCTCAGCCACTGTATTCTGCAGTGCAGGGACTATGTGATATCTTGTGTCAGTGGTTTCTGTATATATGAGGATAACCAGAAACTAAGCAAATTTTGGACATTTATCTGTAACCTTTAATAATTTGCTATGCGTATCCACTCATTCTTTTGTTATATTATCAATATTCTGCAGTGCTACTGGTTTTAATAAGAAGCCTTTTCACTGGTTTTCTTTGTTCTAGTCATCTAATCTCCTAATGGAAGTTTCTAATTAAATTCCTACAGCCATTTTCAAACTGTGTTTTGAATAACAAAGTCTTGCAAATGCTCAATGTCTCTCCCCCTGGCTGGGATGCCCTACCTTCCAAATAGCTGTGGGGAAGTGATGCAGGTCACTGTGCAGGAGTATTGCTGAGAACTTACCTCAGCTGAACAACAGGTATATAAATGGCACATTCTCCATACAGGGAATAATACAGCAAATTTGAACAAAGTTTTCTAGGGCCTTCCTTACTCGTAGTTTGAATGAATACTGGATGGATGAGTAAAGAATACATTGTTTTCATGGAGCAAGGAGCACTTTCCTGATAGACCTTGTGCTCCAGAAATGTCGAGAGACCAGAGTCAGTGGTGAAATGTACTGTTTCTCCATTCAAAACTCTTCGATCTCAATTTGAAATTTACCCACCAGGAGCAGCAAAGGATTGAATTACTGTAATTAATATCTCATCTGCATTTTTCACCCACTAATGAAGCAGGAAAAAAAAAAAAGAAAAGAAAAATTGAAAAGAAAAAGAGATGTCACAGAATCAGCTCAAAATAGAATGCGTTAAAGACTTTGTTTGCCTAATTGATCCTTTTATTAATCCCGAGAAGTACTGCAACTGGCTTGAGCCATCATTCCCAGACGGAACAGCAGCAGCATACAGAGATCTAACTAGCAGGCTGTGCTTCTCAATATGCACACCTGCAAGTCGTTCCCAGAAATTTCTGCACACAGATCTGTTCATCCTTTGGCACACAGCTGAATGTTCTTTGACTGCAGACTTGGTGTGAAGGCCTCAGTCAAAGCAACCACTTTCTCCCTTTACTCTAAAGCACTGTTGCATACTCTAAAGCAAACACCTGCAGAGGATGTTGTTTTGGCCAGAATAAGATTAGCACAGGTGGTAACATAATGCACGTGGCATCTAGATTTAGCACCTGCTTCACTTAGGGCTGAGGAGATATAATTTGTTTTATTCACGTTTTTGGCACTTTGTTTTTTGTTTTTTCTTTTTAAAGCAGTTTAATTAGTGGACAAAGAGCAGCAGAAAGTGTGTAGTGGTGATTCAGGTTTGTAGTCAGGGGTGCTGTGCTCCAGAAGTGATGGCTCTTATTGCAAAAGTATAAATGCACAAATGAAAAGGTTCACACGTTTTACAGATATTTATAAATCCAGGTTTTCATGTTGGAGATAATACTCAAGTCGCCTGTGGCTATCCTTATCCGAAAATCACAAGGCCAGCTTGGTTTCCACACACAGGATTGATTTTAGGGGTAAAGCATTTAAACACATGAGCCTTTCTCCAGCCTTTGGGATGACCTCTAAATGGAGATAGGTAGAAATACCTGATACCCACAGGGTAGGCAGCATGGGTTTATATCTTTGCATCTCATGTAGTGACTGGCTCCAGATTTGCTACACTTGACACTTTGTTGCAAGCATATAACATCACTCTTGTCCAAACTGAATCCCAAGTAAAATCACGAAAAGTGAGATTCGCTTTCATAACTCAGAAAGCATGCCAGCATCTCTGCTCCCTCAAAATTCACCACTGAGGCTTCTGTCCAGCAAAACACCCAAGCAGCTCCACTTCTGTTTGTTCAACAGTTCAGCAGGCTCTTTAAAAGTGAATTTTATAACCTACTAGGAAAAAAAATAAGCCTTCTTGGAGAGCTAGTTGGAAAACATTGTGTCTATGGGTCTTCTTAATTCTATTTAACTTTTGTGGCCATTAGTCTAGAATATTTTTTCTGAACTTGAAACTTGAATTTTCAGACAATTTTAAGAGGAAAACTTAGAAAATGCCATATTTTTTTAAAAGGAAGGTAAGACAGAAAAGCTTACCATTCTCCAGCATGTGTGTGAATAAATTTTCTTACCAATTTTCTAAATAAAAGGACCAGTTATCTCAGTGGAGGAGACACTGCTACAGAAAACTGACTGCCTCATAGGCTGTGTAGATTTCAGGTCAGACAGTACTTTGCCTGTAAACTTGAAGCTCAGATGACAGATGGAAACCAGATAAGGTGAGTGTGCTGATCACTACAGAGAGAAGGGTCTCTGTAATTTGCATCTTGTCTTCCAGTAACATTTGCTCCATTACTGCCTTCCCATTTACCTGAGCTTTAAGCATAGTTAAGTGAGGCCTGAACTTACATAATCTTTATTTTGTCAAGTGCAACACTTCTATTTTGCTGCATTTTAATTCTATGCTTCACCAAATATCAACACTTCACGAAAGACGCGTATACAGTTTTTCTCTCTTAAATTTCCCCACTGAGTCTTCTGCCCAGCACAGCACTTTATCATCTGTACTTTTACTTTTTAGTACTGTAAAACCTCAAGTTCTTCATATGTCTCTTGGATGACCCCACTCTAAACCAAGCTTTTAGAAATAGCTCCTCTTTCCTGAAGTCCTGGGCAACTTTCTAGGTACTTAGTCTGTTCTCCTTGAGAAGAAGCCTGCGGGGGCTCAGAGTCTTTCTGAAGCACCACATGCCCTAGGCACTGCAGGGCTAGGTTGACATTAGCTAGCCTGATCAAATATTTACTTGCATCTTTGCTATTTTTAAATTGTCTGTCTTGTTTACTCTCCTTTGTCCCTGCATATCACGTTTCTGTCCTCCCGGTTCTATTAATGTGCAATCTTTCTATTCTGTGTCATGAAGCCCATTTGTGATTAATTATAAGAAAGACACTTTGATAATAAACATAAATAACATTGCTAGTGCTTAGGTGTGTAAGTATTGTTTGTATGAGGTGCCCACCACACAATATAAAACATTCTCTACAGCCAAAGGCTCTTGCAACTGGGCATTGAGAGCCAATGTAAAGCTGACCTCAGGTTGTAGAGTTAGATCATTTCCTTATGTAAAGATTTACAGAAATAAAAGACAAGGAGCCAAAGGAGGGGCAGCTAGAAATGTCTAATTTTGCCACCTTACATATTATCTTCAATGGGTTGCTGTGAAATTCAGCTGGGCAGGAGATGCTTTTGACTTTTATACAGTGTAAGTGGTACTGGATACTTGTGTTGCACATGGCAGCAAAATATTGATTGAATTTCAATCAAAATATTGATTGAAAATATTGATTGCTTCATAACAAACCAATTTCGGTAAGGTAAAAGAATGTTTATTTACATGTGGTCTTTAAATAGTTTTCTTTCAATTAGAATAAGTTCCAATCGAGGACCTTGTGCATTTTCCCTTTCTTCTTGAACAGAAAACGTTTCATATTAAAAAATGCTTCACTTGATTGCAAGCGAAAGACATTCATCACCTGTGGACTTGAGATCTTATGCCTCTGAGGAGGAGAACAGAGAAAACTGGTTTCAGCTAATAGGTCTATGATCTTATGGTGTATCATACAATCTCTATATGTATATTTAACAGAAGTGCAAAAAATTCCAGCCTTTCTGTGAGGAAGTGAAACCTCTTGGTTTCGGGATCTTTACAATCTAGTACACTAATCAGCTAGTACACTTTCCCATATACCAAGGAAAAAACATGTTTTGGTACTTATACAAACTACCTAGCACTAAATTCAGCTCAAAACTGAAGCCTTTTTTCAGTGGAAACTAATGAAAATCATTATCTAGAAATTAAAATGCTAACGATCCTTTCACATGACAGTAAACTAAGAAAATTTATAGAAAAGAGCTCAGAAAGGCAGCAAAAAGCATTTGTGGGTCTCCAAGCCACATCACCCACCTAATAGATAACCAGGTATTAGCCTAGGAAGGAATGAGCCACATTGATTCATTTGATTTGGTACAAATGTGCTAAAGCACCAAAGCACTCATGTTTCCATGAATCTCATAATCTTGTGTTCTTATCAGTGGCTTTGTTAATTTGTCATCAATAAATCAGTATATTCATTTTGTCTTTGTTTGCACATGCTTATTACTTTTTCAAGAAGTACTTTTTACCAGTACAGCAATGACTTAAGAACCCAAAGAATAGCCAGCGTAGTTTAAATCTGTAGAAAACAATGTATTTTTTATGCATCCTGAGTCATACTTGTAGCAATGTAGGTGAGATTCAACATAATTTCTCCAAATTACAAACTATGTGCAAAGTATATTTGTTTTCATCTTCCGCTGTCTCAGTGAGTGCTAACAATAGTGATACCATTTAAAGAGAGAATTGAACTCATTTTTCTGCTTGGTATTTTTAATGATTGCGTGACTCTTTACGAATCTTACAAATACCCAAGTGTAGCAATAAAGCTTCTCTGTGTCAAAGACACCTAAGAACATGCAAGAGTTTGGTAGGCTTTTAAACTTGGTCTGATAAGCAATTCATGAATTCTACTCATCTAGAGTATGCTCCTCACTGTTAGCTGAGTTGATTTGTTGAACAGATGTCCAGTTTTATGCATCTGAATTGAAAGTAAACTTCATTTGTTTGGGAAAGAGGGAAGAAAGCATCATTCAGAAGAAGAGACTTTGTTTTTGAAATCATTCTCTTTCTTTTAACGTATACAGAACATTCATTTATTTGAAGTCTGGTTCCAGAATATAACAGGTTTTATCTCAGAGGCGAGAAAAAAAACATGGTAATTTAAAAATAAATAAATAAATAAATAAAACACATAAAAACTGAACAACCAAAACAAAATACATTTTAAACTCTTTCCAAGTGTTTTGAGCTGTTTGGGCATAGGCGGTACCTACATTTGGGGTCAAATGGAGAGTCAAGTACATTAAAACTGTATCTTTTCTTTTTCTCTGGTTTTGTTTTATGAGCGTAATTTGTATCTACCTCACAAAACAAACATATTCTCACAAACATGTTCCCTTTGCATTTCATGGTTGTAGCTTATCACTCTTCTTATTCACTGGCTCACTAATTCATCGACTTCTTAAAAAGTTGGAAAAGTTTGAATAAAAAATAATGTCTTGCTCAGCTCTCATCAAACAACTTTGAGAAACTCAGTGGGAATTTTCAAAAGTGTTGGTACAAGAAAATTGCCCAATTTGCATTATATGTCTAAGGGTTTTGTGAGATTAACTTTCTTATTCAGCTTTCAAAATCCTGCCTTGCAGACTCAATCTTCCAGTCCAGTATGACAAAGAGGAAGAAAGTCAAAGATTCCCATGTCCAAGATTTGGATGGGAGCTGTATCATCCCTGGTTGGGTACCTGGTTGGGATGGCTTTTGGAACAGATCTCACAGAATTGAAATGTTGGAACATTCTCAAAGAATTTGAACATTGGAGCAGATCTCACAGAATTGCTGTGAGAAGGCACTCAGAGTAATGCACTAACAGCACAGCAGGGCAGTTTGTTCCTAAACCTTTTACCGAAGCTGATCTCTTGCCAAATGTGAGGCTTTATGAATAGCAAATTTTTGAGTTTATCAGACATGGATGGCTCTCTTTTTCACCTATACTTGCAGCTCTCTGCAAATTTTGGCATATTCTGATCTGACCCGTGGTTAAAAGAAAGAAGGCCTGCAATCCTACCTATGAGAAGCTACTTGTGAGAATAAGGTTTTCAGGCAGGGAAGGGGGGAGGCAAAGACAAACTCTTCCAAGCAGGTTTACAAAAGAGATACAGTGCACCATATTATCTAACAACTCTCTGCCTTTTCACTCAAGTAGACAGACATTAAGGTGCATTAGTCCTATCATTTGTATGTCTGTAAATATCAATAAAGTATGTTATTTGGCATTCACTTTTACACAATGAGTATGAGGACTATCCTTTTCAGGAAATTTCACTGAGCCATTCACAAACAAAAGCTCTGTAATTTAATCTTTCAAAAGCTCAATAATGCTAAGTTCAAAATTGCAGGTTTTCAACTAATGTACCCGATAAGTAATGATGACAGAATTTAAAAGGTCCATTATTTGGTAATCTAATATTCCCAATCCCAGTTATCTGTCAAAGAGAATACTCTCCCTTAAACAGCGCTAATGTGTTCACATCTACATTAATCTCTTAGGGAGAAAAGAAGCATTCTTTACAGGCTTTATCTGTTTCCAAATGTCTGACTCCACGAGGAGCCATTTCGCACTGCTGATGAGGCTATGTAAATGACTCAAATGTCTTTGTACCATAGGTGCTATTTCTTACGGATACATGCGATACCAAGAGGCCCTCCCCAGCCAGCCAACCTTCTGTGCTCGTTTGTGTGCTGTGCCAGGTGCCTTTGAATCTTCTGCTGCTTCTCCATCCCAAAACAAACATTGCTACTATGCTCCTCACCTGCTTTTCATGCACAATATGCTGTTTTTCCATGCAGCACAACTCTCTTCTTTTGTTGTATCATCTCTCAGCGTGCTGCAAAGATCCCTCAGGCTGTGGAATGAGTGTGAGTAGTTCACAAGGGGAAAGCATATAGGAAACACACCTTTCTTTCTGGGAAATTACTGTGGCAGTGTATGAAATAGTTGGGGTGCCCAGGGGCCCAGGGTGGCATCGAGAAATGGGGTCATTGCGTGTTTTCCTTGTTCTTCTAGGCAAGGTTCCTTCCTCTCCAAAAATCTTCTCTAGAAAATTCTCAGCTTGCAACTCAGATCTTTAAACTTCATTTCTAGAGTAAGCTTTGGCCTCAGTAAGCCTGATTCTTGCCTCCATTCTAGATTCTACTTCATTCTAATTCAAGACTTTCTGAAATGTGTGTGCCATACAATAGTCACAATTTCAAGAACATTGTACTTTTTCCTGGCTGAGGTTTTCAAAACACTTGCCTAAATGGAATACAGATTTCTTTTAGGGGGTTTCTGCTATACTTTGACCCTTCAGAACCAGGCAGTGCTAAATTCCCACCTGATATGCTGTATTTGATTGCCACAGGTGAATTGATTCTTATCTACATGAAAATGTCTTCCTAGGAAATGTTTAACAGAACACATATTGAATAGCCTTTGTAATATCTGTAATTATAAGAAAATTTGTCAGACACTTCGTTAGGAACTTTCATTTCAAAACACTACCCAACAAATAATTTCTGCCTTTAATTATGTTAATGATTTCTTTCCAGACCTTGCTCCAGTTTAGTTCAGCTAACCATGAACTCAGACATACAGAGGCTATCATATTTTACGCTGGTCTTTCCATGATTTCAACTGATGATAACCAGTATCCAAAACTTAGTCAAAAATTTGTTCCAGGCCTGCCCAAAAAACTCTGGATTTTTCCTCAAGAGAAATAAAGCTTGCAAATTTCCCCCTTTCCTTTTTTTTTTTTTCCTTTGAATTTGCTCTACAGGCCTTTAGCTCCAGCTAGTGGTTTACTCCAAAATGCAAATTTTGACCAATGCTTTAAAAAGAAAACAGAAAGCTGGAGTTTACTTGTAATTCTTACAGTGTTCTGAAGTGCGTGTTGTGAAGGAGAATTATTCAGAGGCATTTGTCCTTCTTGGCTAATTTAAGTTAACCCACACATTCTTCAAAATGTAATAAATACACTCCGTTTTCAGATTACAAGCTCCAGTGTTATCACACTGGGCCAAATTCTGCCCTCAAGTGTAGACTTCTATAGCTCTTCTGGACTTCAAAGGGAGCTGCATATATGTGTCTTAAAGCAAAAAACTGATGTTTTATCGAATAAAATGTTTTACCTTAGCTCCTACTTTGACTCCACGCCCTTCTTATTGAGTATTGGAGCCTTTCTGTGATGTCCAAAAGCAAAACTAGAAAGCCTTCGTTTTTAAATAGAGTTTGAGGTTTGCAACCTGAAACACGGGCGACAAGTTCCTATTCATTTTCTCAGGGAAGAAAGTATTCCTGTTCCTCGGATGTAAAGCTTCAGACTGAGCCTCTGTTAGTGCTGCAGTCACCAGGAAGAAGGCGCTGTGTATGTTCTGTGATTCTTAATTGGCCATTTATGTATATGTGCATGCATTCTTCCTTTATTGAAAGGTTATCTCAGCATAAATTAGAAATTATTAGGTCATTAAAAAATATTTTTCCCTGGTCCCTTTCATTTTTCATTCAGCGGAGATAAATGTGTTCACGTGAAGAATCATTTAGTCTTAAGAAATTTATCTAGAGCTGAGGAAGGAACCAGGCAAGTAATCCTTGGTTGCATCCCATTTCTCTCAGGACTCTATGGTGCACACAGATCCCGTCTACTGTCTGTCTTATTTCTGTCAGGCTGGGTTCCTGTTGTGGCAGAAAGCCCTCCTGAGGGAACACTGCTCTTCTACGACTCCCATGGCAAATTTTCCTGAGGAAATAGGAAATTTTCATGAATGAACAGCCTTTAGGGTTTCCATGAGAAAGGGGGGTGAGCATCCCCACTGAAAACTATATTGTAGATGAATCTGGGCTGTGGTTATGCAGATGCATGTCCTGCTTTGGTATCTACAGACAAAGCCAGGCAGTGTTTGAAGTAATGTCTGTAGAGAGACAGAGGGAAGCAGGTTATTTCACTGTAAGAAAGGGGGGTAAAATTCTCCAGTCACAAATTGTTGTGCCATATGTAAAATACCCAAATCTTCACAATATTTATTTTAAATCATAAAAACAAAGTGCACTTAAATTACTAAAATTCCACACATTTTTCTTCTGTTTTCAGTTGGCAGTTTGACTTAAAATGTTATTAAAAGAGATATAATTTAAAACTCTGTTCTTTCCCTCACCCCTTACCTTCACCCCAAGAAGAAGAATGTAGTATTTCTAATACTCTGTGAAGTGAAAGCACATGGGTGGGCACAAATCAAGCTTTGTTACGTGACTTTCAACACTAGCACCAGCATAGATATGGCTGCTTTGGCAGCACTGGAGGAAACCCATTTGAGTTTTGCAGTCCTCTTGTTTAAACCCGAAGACTCAAATGTCTGTTTTTTTGTTCAAAGACTTTTATTGTTTCCATTTCATTAGTTGGTGAACTGGATACAGGGACAGGTGTGACTACAGTCTGTTCATACTGTCTGTCCATCTAAGATACCAGATAACACGATAATGCATTCCTGAGTTTCACAAACTTTGTCACTTCTGCCATAAAACCCTGGCACCAAGTGTAAATAAATATATCTGGAATATAGTAAATTCAATCCAGGTCTCTCTCAAAGGGCAGTAATCTGTTCCTGAAAGCCTAACCTTCCTCATTAGTCAGAAATTTTGTGAGTTCTACACTATTTCTTCAATCCTTTCTTGAAGGGGAATAAAACACCAGAGTACTTTAAGGGACTTTATGTCAACAACTCAAATCTGGCTTTTGCCATAGAGTCTGAAGACAAAACAACCTATAGATACTGTGCTAGACAAAGAATACCTGCATATGTTGTACCATAATGCAGATATAGCTGTATCTCTGCTTTGTCTGTTTATGTACCTATCCTCAAACTCACATAGGCACACAATTTATTCATGTTTATATGCATTCATTTTAAAAGTATGCATCTGCATGCCGTCTACAGTTAGTTGGTTGGATTCCTTATCTCTCACAAACACTTTATTTCCAACATAAATGTTCAGAGAGTGGCAGAACAAGTAGAATTGGTAAGTGCTTCCCAAGGTTCTGTTGTCAGTGAATGCAGTGTTATACCAACTCAGAAAAATAACACATTAGCGCTGTAATTTTCGACCAAGTGCACCAAGAACACACTTGGGACCCATGTATAAGTCTGTTGATCCATTAGGTCAGGGACCTCAAAATATTTGAAATTGTTCTTTAGAAAAATAAAATAACCCACACTTTTTTTTTTTTTTTTTTTTTTTTTGAATTACTGTGGTCTTTCAAAGTCCATATAAAGTATTACGCAAGGAGACAAAGCTGTTTTACCAGGCAGGCAGATATTCCAAATTACTGGTTCTTAACAAGCATGGTAATACATCAGTCAAAAGCAATAAATTTAAACTTAATGAAATCTCAATTTGCCTACAGTGCATTTCACTTTGACATTTTCTACATTGCCACGGTGCTTTGATAAAGTTTTTTAAAATGCAAAGAAAGTGTCTGTAAGGCTAAAGAGCAGACTTGGTGCCATTGTGCCCAATGGAACATTACAGTACTTAAGTTCCATCACTATATGCCCTGTGGCAGACTAAGCCTGAGTGCTAACATAGGTTCAGTTTTCATTATCATCATGTGATTATCCATTTTACTGCATTTAACTGATAATACAACTACCAGCTCACCTTAAAAGAATTAGCTTGGAGGTTTCATTGCTTTCCAAATGGAATTCATTTGACAAACAAATGACAATTAGCCCAGTCTCCCTGTTCTGTGTCAGGATGGTTTTTGATTGAACCTAGACCAATTTACAATTTTTAAATGAGTTTAGACATTTACATTTAAAATGTCTAGAGGAAATTAGCCTTGGGACATCTAACAGCCAAAATGCTTTTTGAAGTTGATTATTATTTGATCTAGTACCCTCTACCTGTACATTTTGTTCTGACTTCAAAGTTTTGGAATGAAAATGCCACCTACACCTCAAAGCATAGGGAAAAACTTAAAAGCAGTTTTACTCATTATGTTATGCAAAGAAACCTATATTTTAATATTCGTTTAATATGGTTAGTTAGCTTTAATGACACCAGTTTGACAGTGTCATAGTTTTCGTATATAAGACATTGATTGAAGTTTCCTGTGCTTGCTGGGGTTTTTTTGTAGAATGAAAGAATATCTTTTGAAGGTGAGATTCATATGCCCCACACTACCATTCTGCCACAGATATAAATGTAATCATTTACAGATGAATGAATGTCTTTGTACAGAGTCAAAAATATGTTGTCATTCTATATTATTCTGTGTATCAAAATCCTTATTAATGTTTGTTTTTCTGCATAGTAAATTTGTCTAGCTATATTTATGCTGGTCTTAAAGCAAGAGAATCTCCTTGTGAAAAAAGGGTTGTCAGTAATTTCATTATAAATATGCAGGCTCTGATAACACAGCCATGAAAATTGGGCTGAAATTAGGCACATAGTATCTCAGCCTTGAGGTAATTTGGGTCATACTATTTTTATTTTGCATTATTAATTTATGCATTTTTTTGTAAAGTTAGGAAACTGTACATTTGGCCAATATAAAATTATAAGCATAAATGTAAAAGATGTTTCTTTTCTGGGTTCTGAGTACTCAAAACTCCATTTGAAACCAATGGGAATCTTATGACTTTAAGAAATACATCTGTTTTATTCCAACCAAATTACTGTTTGGGTTTCAAACAGTAATGATTGCTTGAGAACAATGTTTTAAAGATGTTTCATACATTTCTGATACATCTATTATCTATTAGCAAACAGTGTTATCCACCAAATATGTTCTTTTACTATGAATAAATATAATTATTTTATAAAAATTCTTACAAACCATATTCAATGGGGTTAGAGACTTCCAGAGCCTGAATTTGTGCCCAATTACAGCTGAAAGCAAATGAGATTTTGGGATAGGTATTTTTGGAAACCTAAATCTGAACCAGTAGCACTAGTGCTATGCTTGCAGAATCCAGGGGACCAAATTTTCTTGAGGAAACAATCTTGTGCCAAAATATCACTATTGCCTAAATTCCCTGTAAGGTCAGCTTGTGTTGGTGCCAATGTGTCAATTGCCTGTCCTAAAAAAAATCTGCTTTACTATGCACACAGAATAGTGATTTCTGCCAGATCTCAGTTATTATCCTGTTAGGATCCACAAGTTAGGTGATTCTTCATCTCTGTTGTCTAACAGAATTAATCCAGTAGACCAAATGTCAAGTCAGGTCCATACAAACATAACCAGCGCTGCTGATTTTAGAAGGAGCAAGATGGTAAGGACAGCCTGCTCTTACCTGCTTAGAGCAGTCTTCCCAGGATGAAGCAATGATTGCATCAATTTCTCTGGTAGTCATGTCAAAGCATCCTTCTCCCTTGGCAAGGGGAGGATTTAGGATAAACTCAGGCCTCTTTCGCCAACTCTGGGGGCTTGCTGCTTTTGTATATTCCCACCACAAGGTATGCAATTTCATTTATGCATCAGATAAAAAGCCTAAATATTTTAGATTTCCAGGTTTCTCATGATTAAAAAATAAATGCATGTATCTAAGGCAAGTTACTAACAAAGGATGTTTCTGGATTTGAATATCTGTGACTCAGTAGAGTTCAGAATCTTTTCCCTGCATGAAGATTTCTTGAGAATAGAGAAAATGCAAATCTAAAGAATGACCTGGGAAGAGCTCTTGGACAGACTATGTCAGGCCCACAATGACAGCAGTTTGAATATATGAGCAAATTTCAAGAGATCCAAGTCTGTTTCAAAATGTATCGTTACCATCAGTTCAAGTTGATGCTGCCACTCTCTTTCAGAAATAATTATTTATGTAAGGAAAGACATAAATGTTTATATTTTCAGTGTCTGCTGTACTCTAAAATATGTGCAAGTGAGATAAATATGCTTCAGGTATGCTTAGTAAGCAAACAAACACCCCAGGGCATGGAGGTCAGAGACCAGCTCTCCTGAGAAATTTTAACTATTAAATTCAAAGTCTGTGATTTTCTACAGTTTAAAAAGGACATCTTTAAAAGTAGATACCAAAATCTTCAAGTACTCAACTGTGAGTCTCTAAAATCTGTGTAACTACTCCCTCTAGTATCACCATTTGGAAAAATACTGGCTTTGCATTCAAACTAAGAGAACAACAGTTTGATTTTTCAGTTGGGAACACTTCTGCTCGTAGTGCATGCAGTGAAACCTGACAAATGTTAACA
This sequence comes from Tetrao urogallus, assembly GCF_951394365.1. NCBI lineage: Eukaryota > Metazoa > Chordata > Aves > Galliformes > Phasianidae > Tetrao > Tetrao urogallus. Next base: position 59,229,843 of record NC_136818.1, read on the forward strand.
GCTTCTTCAGTTCAGAGGGGAGAGGTTGGAGGTATTTAGATCCACTAGCCTTCATGGGCATGAGGGCACATTACTGCTTCAAAGCCATCTTCCTCCAGCTCGCTATATCAGCCTGGTCTCACAACCCTTGGGGGTGGAGGGAGAGGGAGAGAGAGAGAGAACAACTCGATTTCTAGAAAAAGTTGGAATTCATTTATTATTTATAAATTTCATTTTGTACATATCTTAAGGGACATTAAGAGATTAGTAGTCATGCAGTTTGTTCTGAGCATTAATGCTAATCCTCAAAGATAGGTGAAGGGTAATTTCATTAGTTTTTATGAAGATTTGGAAGAAAACTAACCGTTCAGTCAACAGTTTGAAAGGAGGCATTTAGTGCTGTGCTCCCTGCTATCCCAACAGGCTCTGCCTTTTGCAGCAATGCGACAGGACAGACAGGCATATCAGAAGTACAGGCGCATTCCTCAGACATTGCTTTATGTAAAATAGGTGGGTCTCTCTTTCCTAAATATGTCAAATAAAATCATTGTCTCTAGCATGACATCCAGTAGTTCAGAAAGGGAAGCTAATCTAGGAAATAAAGGGATATAGACTATTGATGCCAAAATCAGCAATTACATTGTGTGAGATCTCATGAATTATTCCTGAGCTGCGATTTAACATTAATCTGAGTGTTTAGTACAAAGCTGGGCCGACACCAATAAAATGCTGACTGATTTGTTTTAAAATACTGCTCTTCAGGCTTCACTACACTGTTTTGAAATGAATGCTTTTAGGTAAAACCTCAAGCTTGCCTCTATAAAACACAGATAGATGCACTCACATCACTTCATGATCAGACTCTACTGTTATGTTTCTCCCCTTCATTTTGGACTGAATCTTTTTCTGTGTGCATTATTTAATTATAGCCGTATTTTAGGCTGTCAGCATCACAACCTAGAGCTTCTTACTTCACAGGGAAAATCTTCTCAAAACAGAACTGCTTTGTACTGGACGTTGACATTTGCTAGGTACAGGTATTTCGAGTACAAAGATGTGAAGACTGTGGTGAAGAAAGCAGGGAATTACCATGTTCAACATTAGAAGGCTTCAGTGTGTTACAATGCATCATTAAATACTGCTTCTTTCCAATGAACATCAAATGATGGTAAACAAATAGGTGAATGAAACAGTGATGACCACCTCAAGGGACTCAACACATTTATTCTGAAGCACTCCCACCTGTGCCCAAGGAATGCTGTGCTTATACGCATCCTCCATCTCATCTTCTGCCTCTGTAATAATGTCTCTGCCACTTAATAATATAAAACATGAAGTGAATATATCCTTCTTGGCCATTAGCACAGCTAATCATCTATTCAGTAGAAACCCTAAGCCTGGAATACTCACACACACACCTCCTATAAGTTCTTGTTAAAGTGTTAAAGCAAAAGGTCGTTCTGTATAGAGCTAGAGCTGGCATTAAATGCATGCTCATGCACAAGCATGGCAGCATGTGGCTCAGCATAGGCAATAAACCAAGGAAGGTGGAGGAATACTTTATGATGCTGCAACACAAAGGAACTTGTTTAAAGCTTTTATTTCAGTTTGACAGTACTCTGCAGTGACCACAGAGTGGTCATGTTGTATGAGCCTAGCCAGAAGAAATCATTGGTATGTGCCTTTCTATCACAGCAAAAAAACATTTCTTCCAAAACCCTAAAAGAAGTCTCAGTAATAAGTGACAGTAGCTTATTTTACATACCAACTTCTGTCAAGTGCAATCTGTACAGCAAAAGAAATCAAGCTCTATAGAAAGCATATATTTCACTACATCAGACCATTCAAGATGTAATGGACTTAACGCATAGCTGTATGTCCTTTTAAGCTTCATTAGGAAAACTATGCTAGGAATATATCAGAGTGCCTGGAGAGATCAGACCTTCATTATTGAAGATTTCAAAGAAAAACAAGCAAAACAAGTATTTGTGCAATTTCTATTTAATTTTTGAACTGCGATGAGCGCTACATCTCAAAGTTCCTCAATGTGGAGATCATGAATCACCAAATCAACTCGGAGACTGCACTGGAATTTGGGAGTAACAAGGAGGACCACAATCTTCTGATCTCAAAAGAAGAATTTTTCACAAGCATGCTAATGAATGTTCTGGCATTAATGTTTTATTTTGTCTGACGCTTTAAAAAAATCCTGAGTATTAATGCTAACCTTGACTTTGGCTTCAATAGACAGAGAAGATATGAATCTTTTTAGAAAAATTTAGCTTTCCAACTTAAATACCATTTCACTACTCTGTATTATCTAGTTTTGGTCTTCTGATGCTAATTATGCACAAGGATAAACAGGTATGGAATAGGATTTTAGTCTGAATATCTTGGCTTTAGTTCATGTGCTTTTTTTATAGAACTGCCCAGACAGAATCATAGAATGAATTAGATTGGAGACCATCTAGTTTCTACCTGCCTGCCGCAAGCAGGGTTGCCAGCCGCTAGATCAGACTGCCCAGGATCCCAACCAACCTGGTCTTGAATGCCTCCAGCAACGGAGCATCCACCTCTCTTGGCAACCTGTTCCAGTGCCTCACCACTCACTAAGAAAAAGATTTCTTCCTAATGCCTAACTTCCCTCTTTTAGTTCAAAGATATTCCCCCTTGCTCTAGCACCATAAGACTGTATACAAAGTCAGTCCCTCTCCTGCTTGCGAACTCCCTTCAAGTACTGGAAGACCACAATGAGGTCTCCCCAGAGCCTTCTCCAAGCTAAACAAGCCTAACTTCTTCAATCTGTCTTCATAGAAGAGGTGTTCCAGCCCTTTGATCGCCTTCATGATCCTCCTCTGGGCCCACTTCAGCAGTTCTACATTCCTACTGTGCTATTGGCCTCAGGCCTGGACACGGTACTCTAGATGGAGTCTCACAAGGGCAGAGCAAACGGTGACAAACCACCTCCCTCTCCCTGCTGGCCACCCTTCTTTTGAAACCCAGGATGCAGTTTGCCTTCGAGGCTAAACATGCGCACTCCTGGCTCACATCCAGCTTTTCATCCACTAAGACACCAAAGTCTTTCTCAGCAGGGCTGCTTTCAGGATTGCTTTCCCAGTCTGCACTCATATCTGAGATTGCCCCAACCCAAGTACAATACCTTGCACTTGGCCTTGTTAAACCTCATTAAATTCTTGTCTGCCCGCTTCTCAAGCATATCCAGGTCCCTCTGGATGGCATCCCTTCCTTTTGTGTCTACTGCAACACTCAGGTTGGTGTCATCAGAAAACTTGCTGAGGGTACATTCAGTCCCAGTGTCTATGTTGTTGATAAAGATGTTGAATAGCATCAGTTCCAAGACAGATCCCTGAGGGACACCATTCCTGACCAGCCTCCACCTGGACATAAAGCCATTGACAATAAGCCATGTCTAAGTATCCTAGAACCAACAGCATGAGGTGATATTAATTCAGCCCATCCATATATAATGTTAGTATTTATGTGATATGATACACACAGTGCTTGGTATTTCTAATGATGCAGACACAATGAGGGATGGTTTCCATGCTTTACTTCCTTGTAGTTCATTTTCAATTTCACAACCTGCTGCTTCACCCTTTACTTGCATGAAGTGATTGCGCCCCTCCGAGACTCACAAACCAACGAGCGTGTTCTGAAGGCAGATGATCCTGAACATCCCTTCTTCACCTGGCACGACATGCTTGGAGAGCATCCTGCTCAGGAGATATTTCAGGGCTCTCAAGAGCCGCATGCTACACCCAGCAGAGAAAAATCAGCTTTGGTAAACATTTGACAATTTTTTTTTTTTTTTTTTTTTTTTTTTTTTTTTACATAGGCAAGCAAGAGCTTGGGAGAATGTGGCTTAGCAGTGGACAAATGCATGACACTGATGGGATTGAAAGTAATTAAATACTTATGCATGGAGAAGGCACTGGCGTCTGTGGTTTTGTCTTAAGGTCTTTTCAGAACTACTCAGGAATATGTCTCAAGAGTCAAGATTCCTTTTTACTATTATTCTTCTCCCCATTTTTAACTCATGATATAAAGCTCCAACTATTATCTCTTGATACAGGTTCATGGAGTTCTGTTATGTGAGAAATATTATAATAAAGAGTACCCTAAGTATTTCACCCTTCACCAAGGCATTTGGGAACATCCTTGAACTAAAAATCATGTGATCCAGATGTGCAAAGTCAAGCTGTCTAATCCAGGACAGGAAAGAGAAGAATATAGTTGTCAATACTTAGACTTAAAACTCTTTGAACAGTAGAAGTTCATAGTTGAAAAAAAGGCAGTTGAATAAATGCAGAGACTGTTACTCAGGGAAAAGTTTAGGCATTAAAATTGATGAACAAGTATATGTTTGTAGTTTGCAAAATGAAAGAATATATGGTGCCAGAAGAGGTTTTATCTTCTGTATATATATTTTTAAAAATTTAATAAATACAAAGCAAATAGCATTGCTTTATCCAGGGGAATATAGAAATCCATTAGGAATCCACTTGGAGTAATCTGATTCAACGAGTCAGTATATTTCTCTCAAAAACATAATATCTGTACTACATTGTGCGAGATGAAGGTTAGATTACATTTCTTGCCAGTGCAGTAATTCCCACATCATAAATTCTGATGAAATTATATCAATATATAAAGCAAATGGATGTCTGACCCACCATCGTTTTCTAGCTCTCAGATGCAGTAGCTGACATGCAAGTAAATCCCCAGCTGCTTTGTGCAATACTATTATAACAGTGCCATTGCCTGGGAACTGTTATTAGCTATCTTGACCAAGAGTGGCAGTTAGAGTTTGTGGTTTCTGCTCTGAATATTAAACTTTGGCATACAAGAGTCCTTATTGTGGGGAGCACTTGGAAATGGTAATACTAAATTGCTTTGTATTTGCAGGATTTGATTGCTTTAGATGATACAGGTCTAGCTGGTGGGCCTCTCTTACTGCTTGTATTTCCAGATGATAAATCATTCCTTTGACAGGGTATCTGCCATAACCAGTTCTCAGTTTCTGTAGTATCCTTCTTTATATTACAACTGGCAACTGGCCTGCTGGGCCATTCATATGGAAGGTACTTTTTGCATGATTTATAAGAAGAAAAAAAATGATTTTTTTTTTTTTTTTTTTTAATGTATTCCAATATTTTCTTCAAATGTCATTGAATACATGAAACTAAGGTATGGGGTATGGATTTAGAAAGAATGCATGCTGATTTCCCAGTAGTATCGTGCACAACTATCTGTGCTATGATCAAGCTCATATTAATGATCAAACGTGAAGGATCTTACAAATTGCCAGTGAGTACTCAGGATAAAACAGAACTCATTATTGTTATCACTGCCCTTGACAATGTAACGCCAAAAAGCAGAATAGTGTCTTCCCATTTCTTACAGCAGAACTGAAACTTACAGTTGATTTGTAGGTCAGCTTGGGGTACAAAGTTTGTACAGCATTTAAAGTGTGTGACAAAGTATTATATTCACTCAGGACATTTTCTTAAAACACCATATTGGTAGTCTCAGAAACAGAAAGAAAAAATCATTAGAGTTATACTTCCCTGGTCCTTGAAGAATAGTGATGTTAAATTGGAAAAATTAATCAAAAATAATTATTTTTCATGATCTTACAGTTAAAATTTAAACTATAAACTATTAAATACAATTTCACAGTTTTTAATCACTGCTAATGCAGAGTGTCAGTAACTTTCTGCTGTCTCATTAAGCCTTTATTAGATTAAGACCTCAATAACATTTTAGCCACCATCATACAAAAAGTGGCTTAGTAGGTCTTTAAGAAATACATATGATACTTTGAAACTTCTCAGGTTGTTCTTTTGCGTGTGCTGTTTTTTTTTTTTCTCCCCAAAGGCTTTTCATTAACCTGTCCTGTGAGGCAATTAAAGGAAATTTCTGAATGCTCAATTGTGTCAGAAATAGTCACTGCTTTCCAGGAAGTCATAGGAGCAAAGATGTAATAAAGAGATAAATACTCAGATGTAAAGATATAAAACAACAAAGAATGGGAAACAAAAACATTTCAACATAAACACTTCTAAACATTTCCAGTGAAAATGACTTTTCTTTAAAATGAAAAAAAGCTGCATATAAAATTTGTTTTTCAAAAGTTACATATGGTGTTGGAAAGATGGATTTAAAGTATAAACAGAACTTTTTTTACAACAAAAAATCCTTTTCTTTTGAACTGAAACTGAAATTATCATGTTGTTGTCAAATTACATTTTGAAGCTAATCAAGTATCGGTTAGCCTATGAAATAAGACAGCCATATTCAGCCCCAGAAAATAATAATTTACTTTCAAAGAAAGGTTAACATCGATTTGAAATAAATTCTGTCCTATACCACCCAAACACAGACACAGTAGGAATCTGACTTTTAAGATTTTTAACTGTGTGCTGATTTTGTGCTGTGAAAGGCAAAGGGAAAAATCATTAACCCACATGCTCCACAATTCAGCACACAAACTCCGATACACTCCTCCCAAATCTAAGCAAGGGTGTAAAAGTGAAATACTGTGACAAGGTCTCATGTCACTGGGATGTACTGTTTTCTGAAATACACTACAGAGCATTGACTAGAATGCCTAGAAGCTTAATTAGATATCAAATAAAGTAAACTACATCAGTTACTTTTGAAGAATAGCATACTTGGGGAATGCAATTGGCTTTTCAGTATGCTTGTCTTGAAGAATCGTGAAATTCCTGTCTGCTCTTTAATAGGCAGTGTTAACCCAAGACAAGTGAGCATAATATTGATATCAGAAAACTCAAGATTTTGCTGATTTTGACAATGTGATAAAGTGCTCACTAAGCCTAAGTGGTTCATAGAGCAGCAGTTTTTCTAATGTGTAAGAGCTGTGCTTGTCTGTCTGCTACATCTTTGGAGGCATATCTCTATCTTATCATCTATTTCTTTGCACGACATAAAGTGCCTGATCTTACAACCATTACTGACTGGCATAAATATTAACATATAAATCATGCAGAACTGTTCAACCAGTAAATGCCACTTGCATCAATGCCAGTCATGATCAGCAAGGCCATTGGTTCATCTCTGTGCAGTATGTCATGATCACATGCTAATACCTATATCCATTCATCAGCAAAGTTGCATCTGGCCCATGCTTTCACTGGAAGACAGAATTTACCTATCTATATCTTCCATCTGAGAATTTACAGACTACCATGTCACCAGCAGCTGTAGGCAGAGACATAACAATTTTTAAGCTATGAACATCGTGTATCCTATGAGATTCGAATGCCATGCTGTAAAAGATAAAGATTGTCACAGGACCACAGCAGTTACTTATCCAAATTGTGATTTTCCCTATAGATTTGGACTATATCCAATGGATATATCAATGGATTCCCATAGATTTGGACTCTATGACCCAGCTGCTTGCTCATTCCAACGCTGCAGAAGATATTCACTGCAAATCAGAATTCTGCCTTATATAAACGCTGCTTATTTCCCACAAGTTCACTGCACAACAAACAACATATAGCAGCAGTGGGGTAGACTTCTGTACTATAGAAAATTCTTTCAATTTTCACTGAGTCCATTCTGGATTCACAGGTCAATAAAAAGAGATGAAGTCCAGATTATCACAGTAGTCAGGAGTAATGTCAATGGAGGTGATACTACAACTAAAAGCTATTAGTTCCCTCTCTTGTATCAATCTTCCTCAAAAGCTTCTTGTATAATGATTATGTAGGCTTGGGAGAGGACAAATAGAGAATACACATAGTTCTGAAGACCTTTAAATAAGTAACTGATGAGGAATCACAACCCAGTTGGCTAGGAAACACTGGAAAAGTGTGGATCTTTAAATTCCTTAAACCCATGTGAAAATACGAATTGTGTGCTCAAGGAAGGTCACAATCTTGACTTTGACTTCCTCCTAGTGGGTGGCAACTGTGCTGCAAACAAAATCTTAACCTTTTTTGGAGTTCATAGTTTCAACCAGTTTCTCAGTACCAGTACCTGAAAACCTGAGCTACGGGGTTTTCTAAAACAAGTTAATGGTCATGCACTCCTGAGGCTTCCCACAGGGACCTGCTGGGAAGAGAGATGGACATTCAGCAATTCTTCTGTCTCCTTAAGCAGGAGACACCCTTCAAGTTGCTCTTCACTAAATCTAAAAGGCTGCTTATACTTATTTAATATTTATGCAGTTTGCTCGCATAAAAGCCAGCCTGTATATGGAAGGTATTACTGCTTTTATTCGAAGGCTGTCACTGGAGATTCGCACTCCAGGAAGAAAAAAAACACCTGCTAAAAAGCCTTTTGATTCCTCTATAAAGAATTCTGTGCATCTTACTTGTAATTGAGCTGTTCCATTCCTCTGTCCAAAGCATTTATTCCTTAGCACTTTACCCCTGCCATGACCTTATTTTGACACTTCAGGAGCACTGTTTGGATCCCTGCATTCCTGCCAGTTGCCAGTCCTGTCTGGATGAGCTGTCACTAGCTAAACGTGGCAGCTCTGCATTATGCACAGGATGCTGTTTTTCAAGAGGTTCTGGATCTCTTTAGACCAGCAGAAAATTTTGTCCTTTACATTTAGTTAAACAGAGGTAAAAAATGTTTGTTCATTTGCAACAAATATGGGACATGAAAATATTCCTGTACCACAACATACAGTAAACTAATAATAAACCTTGTGGAAGATGTTAATATTGCAGGAATTTAATTTTGTTTATCTGGGGCAGAATATGCACTAATTGCCTATTTAATCATGTTTATAATTAAACTTGTTATAACAATGATTTACACGTCAGCTTCTCTAATTACACAAGCAGGACAGTATTATTTCTTCCTTTCAGCTCTCTCAGGTAAGCTGGAGATGCTTGATGTCACTGCCAGGCTGGTAGTGCACATGAGCTAGTATGCGTGGATAATATCTTAAAGCTATTTTCCTAGCAGGAGGAAGACTCAACTGTGTTGGACTCTGTGCAGGCCATAGTGACCTTCTGGCAGAGGGCAGTAGACAATTGTCACATTGAGATGCCATGTTGGAGTGCCAGGTGCATCCTGATTTAGTACAGGATGCCATGTGTGCCACAAAGGGTCCAACATGGCTGAATTTTTTTGTTGTTGTTAAGCAGTATCACCTGATTTACATCAACTAGAAGCATTGGGTCTTACTCTGGCTCTGCTTTCAAGAAGCTTGCATATGAATCTGGCATCATTATTCCCAGTTTGCAAAGCGAAAGGTGAGGTTTAGACAGGAAATATGCCTCAGAGTCAAACAATGAGATGTCATTGAAAAGTAATTCTCTAGATCCATCAGGTACCTTTTTCACTCAGCAACACACTTAAAATAGGAATAATTGTTTTCTATTCCATTTTTTAGGCAGTGCAATGATAAAGAACCAGGCAGTGCAATGTAGTTCATTCTTTCACTTAGCACAAGAGGTTCACTTATTGCAAGACATAGGATGCAACTTCTGGGGATGCATATGTGCACACATACATAGCTATGGATACATAATTAGTATCCTGCAAAGTTACTTGCTTGTCATATTTTAAATTCTGCAAGATACACAGGGAAACCTTGTTTTCAGTGCTGTCAATTCACAGCAGGCTGGAAATATCTCAGCCCAGAAGCTAATTATTTTAAAACTTATTTTCCCCCTCGAGGGAACGAGTTAGAAGGTGTAAAAGTACATTCTGGTTTAAGGCTACACCCTCCCCTTCCCTCACTTGCTATAACTGAAATACAGCCCCATTGTTTAATTTAGTTGCAACAATTGCAGACAAATTGAATATCTAAAGAGAATCAACCACTATTGGGATTTTACAAAGTTTTGAAATTAAGGTCTAGGCTTTCAAAGCATATCTTACTGGGGTCTGGATGAATCCATCAATCAGAGCTCCAAAATGCGTTGCTTTTTTTTTGTCTCCTCTGTGAAAGAGACACTTGTGATTTTCTCTTACAGAAATGTGTACAGAGATGACTCCAGAGTATCGGATAAAGGGCTTTTCCTGACAATTTCTGATTATTCAATATTACAATTGATCAGATCATTTGTGCTTTGGAGACAGACTAGTTCACAATCCAGGGCTGTCAGGGAAAACAACACCACCACCACCACATACAGTTGAGTGGTATGAATTACCCCCTTTCCTCTGAAGAAAAGTCACCTTGAGCCAAACCCAGAAGCAGAGCTGCTCAGCCCAGTAGGTGCTCACTAACTGGTCTGCACTGAGGATGCTGCAGGGTGTTGTGCTGCCAGGGCCACAGCAGCAGCAGCCCTTGGGATGCCCAGGTCACCTTAGTACAGCTCAGTGGGGGCACCCAGGGCTCTACTTGGGCACTGGGCAGGGCTGGGCTGCAGTAGCCTGGATCTCCCTGCAGCTGAGCTAATGAGCAGCTCTCTCATTAGGAAAGTTTCCCTGTGACAAAACTTAGAGCTGACTGCCAGTTTAGAAGATAAGCTCCTCTGTCAGTATGCTGGATAAAAGCCCTCAAACTATAAGAGAAGCAAGAAGCAACATGCCAAATTGCATCTTAAAAGCCCCTCTCTGCTGCAGAGTGCAGGTATCAACTGCATGCAGCCACAGATATTGTTTGCCAGCACTAAAGCACTACTTGCCTTTCATTTGGCCCAACAATATGTCATAGCATCGTGCCAGTTCTGCTATCTAGTGGCTACTCTTGTACAGTGCATCTCATGCCACAGTCTGAAAAATACCCTGCTTTCCTCTCCTCCTTTATCATATAACTTGTTCAATTATATTGTCTTTTCTTCTCTCGATTCCTATCGGCAATTATACTTCCCCAAAGCAGCTATTGTATAACCTGTGGGTCTTGGATTAAGTTCACTACTCTAGCTGACCCTCAGCCTGACCTTCACTTAATTAAATACAGGATTAAGCCCCAGAAGTATGCAACTCAAATCTCAGGTCAAAGCAGAGGGAGTTCAGCGCACTGGCAGTGAGCTGACTGTGCTCATGAATGAGCTCACCTGGCCTTGTAAAACACCAGAAGTGCCTGATGGAACTTGTTATTTTTGGCAAGGCAAGTGGGTTTAACTCTTTCGTGGTGAACCTTTCAGTCCCTACCAGCAGGTTCATACATGAGGCAGGCATAGTGCAGTGAGCGTTCACACCTCTGACAAAAATCTGAACATGTTAGCAGTGGGGAAGATGAACAAAATTTAAGCAACAGTGTGGGGAAAAATTTGATGCCGCAGATGCTTAGCACGTGGCTTTCTCCCCCAGTCTGCCGCTGCCAGACACAGCAGATCAGCAGTATTTCTTTGGAGCTTACACAGGGGTATGGATCATCATTTTTGCCTTCAGATCATCAGTCTTAGCCCAGTTAAGGCTAAAGCTGGGTTTTTGTCTGTGCTTGCTCTAACATTATAGATCAGCATGAAAAGGACATCTAATTGCTAAAGCAAGGCGTATAAAGCATTTTTCTCTTGTGTAACCACAAGAATGAGTAATATTTTGAAAAGATATCTCATGTAGGTATAACCTTGGAAAGACAGCATTCATTCTTAACTGAAATGAAACAGAATCAACAGAACAAGAGCCCCAGCTGCAACACGCACTTCTCAGCAGTCATACACCATCCTGTGTCATCTGAAGTTGTATTATGATGCACTGCAATTTTAAGGCAGGAGCTTTAACTCACTTTTCAGTCTAGCTGACTTCTTCTAGAGCTGCAATACTCTAGTACAGAAAGGATATTATAAAATTTGAAAGCTTATCGTTCAAGCTTGGATGTTAGCACTGGTTCTATCAAACCACATGGGTTAAAAACAGGCATGCACTAGTCATTCCTTCTTCTTTCAGCTGAAGTGGGAAACTAGGAGCACATGAATATCTTTAGAGCTAGTACTAGCATTTGATAATACTTAACCATTATGTATTTCCATTGCCACTATGGCTGAAAAAAAAAAAAAAAAAACAACTTACAATCATAAAGATTAGAAAAGGCTACTAAGATCACCTAGTCCAATCCATCCCAAAGCTAATCTTAGTACCACACTTACCCTTTCCTTGAATGCCTCTATGAACAGTGACTCCACTACCTCCCAGGGCAACCTCTTAAGCCATAAACCTTGTCAAAGGTGTCTTCCAGAGCCTAATTTACCCAAATCAATTGCTTCTTATATGCTCCTAAATTAGAGGAGAAACAAACAATGCTATGCTGCACCAGAACTTCAGGTGGTACAGAGCAAAGGAGAAAATGGGCTGGCCCTGATTTCTACCAGCTGATCTTTCAATCTGAGGCACATGAAAACTGCCTGTTAAATTTAATGGAACAAACACAAACAAAAGTAGAGCATGGTATGTTTCCCATCATATCTGTCCATGAATGTTAATTGCAAGAAATTATCAGTTATTTCCACTAAAGGATTTTTCTGTGAATAGACTGCATATGATATCAAGCTGAATTGAGTTTTAAGGCACAAGCTGGATATCCTGCTGTATTCTAACAGCTGGAGCACGGGGTTGAAATCTGGGAACTGTGAGGACACAAAGTCCTAGCCTGCAAAATCTTTTGTTTCAAGCAAGTGGGTACTTCTTGAAAATAGAATGTCCAGTTAAACATTTTCCAGTTTCTGTCTAAATTTCTCATATTTATTACTCCAAAGCAAAATGGAGGGAAAAACAAAAATAGGAAGATTACTGTCCAGAAATGAGTGTAGTGCACATTGCCCAGTACTTGGCTACAAGAGAGTGTGAGTGAGGACCAGCTTACTTTCCATTTCTGTATTGGATTTTTTTCCCCTGAGGCTGTGTGAGACAAATGCTGATCTTATGTATTATGAAGTCACTCAAAAATTGTTCACCGCTTTTCTAAGTGCTGTGCTGCAATCTACTCACCTATGAAAGCAACCCAGTAAGGCCAAGCCCTGGGTGGTGGGCTGCATCTCTGAAGAGGACTCAGCATATGTGATTGCAAGTGTAAGAACAATTGCAAACATGTTATTTGGGGTGTCTTGTATAATCTCTATACTGTGTATTGACATTTTCTTGACTCTATCTACTCTACAAATGTCATGTCACACGGAATGAAATGAAGAGCGGTACCAGGAAACCATGCAATCTGTCTGGGTCAGGGACTGAGCTCCAAGAGAAGCCACAGGAGAAGTCTCAGCCTGAACTCTGGCAGGGAATTAGCATTTGGGTACTTCGGGCTTCTAAATCCTTTGCATTAGCTGAAGAGCATTTGTCTAAGATGTCCATTATGGGTGAGAAAGAGTTTGTTTGTTTTCAAAATCTCCTTTAAATCTAATGGGCTACTGAATCTCCCCAAACTCCATTTGACAGTATTATTTTTTCAGATTAATTTTTTTAAGAACAAAGAAGCTAGACACCCTGTACAGTGTGGAATAAAAACTTTGAAAATGAATAAAAAGCAACCCCGTGACTAATACATTCACTATGTGAAGGAGCAATGGCTTAGTGGATCTGCTATTTCATAGGCAAAAATGCAGAGATTGCCTCTTTTGTCAGTTCGTAGATAAAATCCTATTCTTTGTAATCCCTGAAGAAACAAATCAAATAAGCTCTGGCTGAGCTAACCGTTTTCAATCCATCAAAGCAATCAAATTCTGTTTACCTGAATCAGAATGATTTCTAAAATGTTATTAAAAAGTAAAATGGAGTTTAACTATTCCAAAAAACTGAAAATGATGTGCAAACACAAAAGGGATAAGATTTCAGTAATTATGTAGACACAAAGTCGGTGCCATCATTTGTACCACAATACAATGTAGCTATGGCATATAAAGATAAAGCTTCCTTTGTCTAACATTACCGCTGCAAGTGATGCATAAACATAATTAACGTAAGAAGTCTTCAAAGGGGCGAATATTCATTTTGTCAGTTAGTTTTATTGCTCTTTCAAGCAAACAAAGGTTTTATAATGTAATAAACCAATTAACTGATTATGTATTTCACCCAAAATATTTGTGTATCACACATTATTATCTTTCCGCAAATCATCATCGTTTCTCGTGAAGCAGAGCAGGCTCCAGATCAAGCTCTGCATTTAATATTCATTTAGCTTGCCCATTACTTTGGAGGGAATACCTTCATCACCTCGTGCCTCACTGCATCTCCTAAACATAGTGTTCGATTTCACATAAATCCTGTCCTGTGGTAGCTCTGGAATGAGATCATTAGGCTGGTTCTCTGCCATGATGCCTGAACTGATCTGCATGAGGAACTACGTCATCTCGAGGCAGCACTCTCTCCATTCTCTACCCTTACAGAGCTGTTTTTCCTAGTCAGCAGTACACTGTGTGGATGACTCCAGCTGCAGCAAACATTGCTGCAGTGCATCCCAGCGGGGGTGCTCACTTGCTCAGTGACAGCTCATGGGGTTTCCCTTTGTGTGCATTACAATAAATAAAAACAAAAAAACATTGTACAGATTCTCTCCAAGCTCGATGTCTTAAGCAGTCAAAGTTTGACGCAGCAGTTTTTTAATACAAAATAAATAGAAAAAGAATCTGCGCAGAGAAAACAGTATTCTCCTTTTTTTTTTTTTTGTATATACATTTAGAAATCTTTATATTGAGATTTTACATTCACCATTCACTTTAAAACAGCCTTGTTTCTCTACATGCTGAGACAAATCCTGTCTGTGACAACTGCAATTGCTTTTCTGTGTCCTGTCAAAACATAGTCCTAAATTTGTCAAAGCTAAAACACAAAAATCACATCCTCTCTCAGTCTGCAGCAAAACTGCAACTGCTTGTTATGTCATTGCATAATAAGAGGATGTATGGGCCAATATTAGGCAAGAGACTGAGAGCAGGGACTCATCCATCTGTTCCCAGCCCAACCAGTGCCAAAGTGTCTCATGCCTCAATTTCTCAGGCTAAATTTGGAATAATGATGTTCTGCCTCTTTTTAGAATCTGGCATGCATTCATGATGCACTAGCAAGGCCATTGAGGAGCAAAAAGAACTCATGCACCAAGTCTGTGTTAATAAGTTTTGAGCAAAGCAAATTACACAGCTTCATGATACAACCTCACTGTTATCTCATGTAATGCTGGAACTACTGGATGATTTTCCATGGGATTCAGTGGGAGAAGTATCTAGGTGGTGTTGTCATAGAGGTGGTTATTGAACCACTACTTCTGGGTGTATTAAAGTTAGCACAAAGTTGTTCTTCCTAAACCTGTTTTTTCATCCTGAGAAGCAAACCAGAAACTTGGAAGATCACAAGGCATCTCTAGACTGTCCAGAGGCAAGTGGAAATCCTTGCTGCCTCCACTTCTCCTCAAGGCTTCCTTGTGCTTCAGTGTGAGTGGAGAAACGAAGAAGTATCCTGCTGTTTTCTATCTGCTTCTCTGTGTATATTATTCTTTAAAGATATAAAAACTTTCCATAATCATTGGCACTAAGAGTATTAAACAGTTATATACAGAAAAAAAAGAAATATTTCTTTAAGCTTTGCTTTTGCAACTGCCAGTCTTTTACATTTGACTTTCCCTGTGCAGCACGATGCTCATCTGCACTGGTAAATATTAAGTAATGAGGAATACACCAAAATGTGCAGTCCTTTCCTTCTCATATACACATGCACAACCACGCACACACACACATACACACAAAATACTCAGAACATTAAAGAAAGCTGTTAGACTAATCTGGCACATCTAAATGGGCAATATATATTGAAGCCATGCTCCATTGATCATAATTATTGCAGTGCCCTTTATCAAGTAACCATCTTAAACCATTATTTAGAGATCATTTTGCTTTCCATTACTGTCACTATATTGCAGAATTCACTAGGAATTGGCCACTGTGTGATAGAGGGGTGTGCAGCTGTATTAGCCTGGAATCTGCTCGTGTTATCCAACAATGTTTCTAAAATGAGAGACTTAGCAGTGGATTCACATAACTTTTGGACAGCCTTTAACTTCATTCTGGAGGGACAAATCGCTCACATAAGTTTTGTTTCCTATGTAACCCTTTCTCACCTCAAATTCTTTGCACGTTCTCCCTAGAAGTAGTCTTTATGTGTAGGTGCAGACTATGGAAAAGCTTTTCTTGTCTCAAAGTATAACTGAGAATTATTAATGGCTACACTGGCAGTCTCAGAGAGTGCTCAAAATGATTTACTAAACTTCACAAAGTCCTTATTACTCTCTGGGCATGCAAAAGGGAAGAAGTATTTTATTCTCATCTGGCCCTCTTCAGTTATGCATCATGCAAACAATATGGTAATTTCACAAGTCAGTGCATAAACATCTGGAGCTGAATTCAATGTACAGTATTCTCACAAGTACTCGGAAAACACCTGGCTTGTTTGCCTTGTAAGAAGATTAGAGGAACACAGTGAGAAAGAGGAAAACATGGTTCTTAATGAGAGCAGCATCACTTTAGACTGAATCCCTATCGCAAGCCTCTTGAAGAAATGCACCTGCCATGTGCTGCATGCTGTGATATTAACAGATGTAATGGAAACGCAGGTGCTTAAGCTGATATTTGCCAGTTTAACCAGGTGGTAAGGAGATTTGAACGTCGCCAAAAAATAAGAGGATGGAAAAACAGAAGTTTCAGACAGTCATCATCAGTGTTAGACTGTGAAATAGTGCTAAGCATGTTGGATATAACTAAGCATTAATCTTCTGACTTATAGCTAGGGGCTCAGGATAAGTTCACTTTCAAAGTTTCACTGTGGCTCTTGATCAGTTTCATCCAGGCCTTAGCACTAAGTATAGGAGTCCTTATGAATAGCCTTGACACTGAGGAACCCTTTTTGTATCACAGCCTAAGTGACCTCTGGAAAAAAATCACTTAGCCTTTCACAACCTTTCTCTTCCTATCTCTAAAATGAAGATAATAACCCTTGCCAATCTCAGAAGTTGTGTGACTTTAATTGATTATTAGCATTTGTATAATCATTTTGAACTCCAGAGAGTACATACGCACGTGCATGTAGTATAACAGACAGAAATATCTTGCTTAGCCATGAAGACACTCATCAGACTTTATCTCTTTGGGGCTTAAGGTCAAAGACATAGAGAAGGCACCGGAATCTGATAAGGGCTTAAGTGGTACAGGGGAATTACTTATGTTCTGAAGAAGCCACCAGTATCACTTTCTCCTTCACTCTAATCCACTCTCAGATGCTGTGCCTGCTGCTATCAGGCCAACATCTGTATCTTTCTCCATGCCAGAGGCAGAGAGCATATTGACTAAAACTGGAGAGGAAAACCAAAGGAGGAATGCTCAGTGTCTTCAGAGACAATAGCAGCTGCAAGTTTGTTTAGTCCTTGACTCTGTATAACTCTTTCTAGCCTCCTTAGCCCAATACAAGTCCAACCAGTGGTGAAATAAAGAGAAAGAATGAGACTAGTATGATTGGCCAAACTGAAATGTCATTCAGAGAGCAGGTAAGCTGATTTTGTGTTCAGATCATTCATAGATATTTGGCATCCCTCCCTTTCTATGCCTGAGAGAAGAGCATGAAATACATGTTTACCTTTCTTCTTTCATCTTTGGAAAATGGTGTTCTTGAAAATATCAAGGAGCTCAAAAAGGCAAACCCATTTTTACCATTCTTGTGTGAATCTGCTGTCTTGTTCTCCAAAAACCCTGCTGTAGCTCTCCAGTGTGGCTGGACAACTTCAAAACAATTTTGCAAGCAAAATAATGTTATTTTTAAGATTCCTGGTTTTCAAGTGTTCAGACATCTTACTTTTAGTCATATCCAGATTTGCTGCATCTATAAAAGCATCATGTCTATAAAAGTATAGCATGAGAGTTTCTGTGCACATCTGTCTCAATTCCTTAGCCACCCTACAATGACAGAATGATCAGAGAATTTACTTGAAGGGTAGGGAGCAATCTGAAAACTAATCATAGATTTTGCGAGCGTAACTCTAAAAATACGCTGCATCTGGGCAGCCTGCCTTGACTGTGTTCCTTTCTTTTTAATCTTCCTTGCGGCTAACACTAAAATTCAAATTAAGGTCCTGATTCTGCCCCAAGATCGGTGTCTGCAGATTACTGCTGCTCACATTACATCAGCTACTGCTCTCCTGTGCCAGGCAGCAGATTCTACGAGGTGCAGCACTGATGGATGAACGGCCCCTTGAGGCTCAGCTCATGTGAGTCATTAGAGAAAGATTTATTTCTCCTTCACTTAAACAACAAAGAGGTTTCCCACATGCAATTTTAAAAGTGTTTACACTGAATGCATTGACTGTTTGATTAAATAATTAAAGTCACATAATTAATACCATTAAGAACAATAAACAATTTCTTGAAAAGATACAAAAACTGATGTCTTCTCAAACAAGTTACATATGTAAGTAAAAACAAAAGAATGTAATCAATATAACAGGTAAAGGAAGGTGGAAGAGAAAGTGCCTATAGACTTTTCAGCAAATACATAGCTTGTGTTTTTAAATTCTTCTCTAGAGCTAAGCTTTTTCTTCTCGTCAGACTATAAGTCAATTATGCTGTAGCACAAAAAGAAATCTGCAGTATTTTACTGTCATTGTTGGTAATTTGTCCCTTAGGGTGTTAGTATTCATACATAATTGCACATTGTCTCTCCCTGTAACATTTTCTACTTTCTTTCTCTGTTAGAACAACATAAGAATTATTGCATCCGTGGGCTTTAGCAAATTATCTAGCTAACTTGATTTACATTCTATTCACAAACAGAATTACAGAAGGGAAAAATACATTGGCTCGTTTTTTGTTTTTTGATTTTTTTTTTTTCCTTAGCTATCTCTTGGCCCTGAAAGCTTAGCATTTGTTCAATTTTGTGTGTGTGTGTGTGTGTGAGCATTTCTTAAAATTATAAACAAAAAATAAAGAAATGCAATTATGTATAATATTGAAATCACTAAAAGAATCTCCTATGAAAGACCAGATGCACTCTGCAGAAAATTGTGTTGTAAGAAGTGTTTATAATTGGTAAAAGCAATAACCCAGAACCCTCATTATGAAGGTAGACTTTGGATTGAACTTCTTGGAATCCTTGTAAGGAAAAAAACTCCTCAAAGCACTGAAAAGACTTCTTCATATAAGCACTGCAGGCTCTGAAGTGAACTGTTCACAGTCGCAAATCTAAATACTGGAGATGACAGAACCATCCAAAATTCCCAGTCACTTGCATATGGATACTTCAGTGAATGTGCTACCCTAAGCTTTGGCAGATTTCTAAGCTGGCCAAACTTCAGCACTTGCAGAGCCAGAAGTGTCTTCAGGGTTGCTTGATCGTAATTCAAAGGGCTCCTTGGTTCCCCGACCAAGTTAGAGTGTCTAGAGACACTCTAGTCTAGTGACGGCACTGCTTCAGCCACTATAAGCAACTAAAAAGCAATTCTGTCTCAAGGAAATCTGCTGAAGTCATTTAGCTTATTCAAGACAGTAAAGATGCAGGTTGGCTGTGAGAAGCTGTGGAAGCTTAGCAGTCTGTAAAGTGAAAAGGCAAGAAAATGGAATCTGAAATTCAGTGTAGGTAAATGCAACACAATGAAGATGGAAAAAATACTGAATTTTGTGTATATTTAAATGTAGTCTTGCTTGTCTACAAGCGTAAGGAGCAGAGAGCTGGGATTATAATGAGATACCAGATTAGTGCCAGATAAGAGTAAAAACAAATAGGAAGGTGGATATTACTAGGAAAGAAATCGAGATCAGAGGAAGCAGTTATTTTCTTTTATAAATTCAGGATGAAATCTTGAGAATGGCGTAAATGTAGAATCCTCTTGTGTCAAGGGAAGTATGTAGGCCTGGAGAAAGCATGAGAAAGGCATGGATGGTCAGAGCTTTGTGATAGCTCCTGCTTGAATAGATGGTGAGTTCAGCTTGGAGAGGCATTGGAAGAGAAGGAATATAATATCCCAAAAAGAATGGAACAGAATGTGATTGTCCAGTGTCTGCTACAATTTAGGCATCAGGATGCACACTTAGAGACACAAACTGTGAGCTGGAAATATGCAAAGAGCCGCATCTTCATTAAATTTGTGAAAAAACCTATATCTCTGCTACAGGATGTAATGAGAGCCTAAGACAGAGCTCTGGACAAAGCTTGTCCTGCTCTTACTCTCTTCCCAGGCAGACACTGGCTCTTGTGTGACCATGTATGGCCATGTGTTTATCACCTTCACAGGTCTTCTGCCCATCCTGTGGTTGGGATATCGCATAGAAACCTTAGAGGGAATAGACTTTGGTGTGAATGCACACCCAGTGACCCAAAATGAGCAGGGAGCTGCTTGGCACCACCACTGCTGCTGAAGTGATGAGCAGAGAGAGAAGCCTGCCCGTAATTAACAAAGCAGCTTAGCTACTAATACCTCTGTAATGTCCCTCATATTTTAGATGAAAGACTCAATTGGTAATTTGAAATGAGAACAAATACACTGAAAGGACGGCTACTGTGAGAAAAAGGAGTACATGAAAACAGCAGTTTATCCAAAACACCTTGAGTGCAGAAGATGTAGGACTCCTTTGTGTGACCCCTTGCTTCCCATTTGAGTTCCAGGAATACAGTTCAACCCTCGTGCATGATGGTCAGTCTGAATAATGCATAGGTCCCTACTGTTTGGGTTGCTTCCTCACCCTGAGCCCTGCTGGCATGACTGCATACAAATTGACCTTTTCTGAAAAGGAATTGACACTTGGCAGAAGAGCTACTGCCAGCTCTCACTGAATTAGATGAAGTAAAACTGATGATTACCAGCTGATGTTGTGACACATTTCCACTTTCTCTTTAGTTATTATTCTTTGAACATGATAAGACTGGAGAATATTCCTTCATGAAGAATTGCTTTATACATAGAAAAAGAAATGTTTTTGTGTGTCACGAACACGGGGATAGGTCAATCTTCTAACTGTACAGTATAGTAACTGTGACTCCCTCTCTGTGGGTGCTTTTGGACACAATTTATAGCTAAACCAGAAAACAGTGTTATCTGAGGTAGAAAAGCAGCAAGTCTGGATCTGACAGATAATTCCTTCCCAGATTGGTTTCTTTTAAGGTATCTTTTGCTTTGTTTTTGAAATTCAGATGATGATTCTTCCTCCATTTCTTTTTTCCCTTATAGAGTTCCTGCTTTCATGGCTTAGTGGCTCTTTGTATTCACTGCCCATCAAGCATGGGCTATGTTTGCTTTGCTCTCCTCCTTCATATCTCATGAATAACAAAACCAGAGGAAGAGACTGAGTGTATCTGGAATCATTCAGGTAGCAGATGAACTTTGCATGTTGACTTTTTCACCCTCACAGACATTGTCCATTTACTTTCTTCTCATAACCCCACTCTAATTTGTACAAAGCTACATGTGATTAGCTGCCATTTACAAACATTGAATTTTTTAATTATTTTATAAAGAGTTCAAACAAATAGTGGTAGCCAATTCTAGTAGTAATCCCCCAAGAGGCAAGGAAAGACACAATCAAAGCTACACTAGCTATAGGCAAAGCACTGTGCATTAAGGAATCAGGTTTCAGATGTCTTTGCATATTCTCACAATAATGCTTTGTCTATCTGTGCATTAAAGCTGGTAAGTACAAACGTCAGGAGAATATTTTCAGTGAAGGCACTATTTAAAATGAATCAAAGTCATATAAAAAGCTACACAGTCATTCATTAAGTGTGTGCTGTCAGGTGTCAAAGGACTCCTCCTGAGCTTATGCACCTTTTGAGAAAAAGAGCTCAGTTTAAATCCCACTAAATACCAAACACCACAGGCAGAAACAGAATAGTTAATTTACTGCCTTAGCTCAGAGTGAAGGAAGCTGTCTAATGGCAGCCTCGTCTTTATTCAAGGCTGTTCAGGGGCAGAGGGGAATGCCAAGATGAAGTTTGTTTCACCTCAGAGGTGTAGAGGTACTGGACCATTTCTGCTAGGGGATGCAAACCCCCAGAGTGAGGCAAATTTTAATGCAGAAAACTTCTATAGAGGAGTAGCTAGGGCAGTTAACATGGGTGTTGCTATAATACATTCTGCTTTACTCTTAAGGTATGGCAATATTTCTCTACATGCATCGAGTCTTTCTTTGCTTGTGGGTATTGATAAGTGGTGAAGAGGTCATGTTCTAGCTTGGTCAGCTTTTTCCAGCAGAACTAATTTCATTGAAACGGGTAGTTTGATTAATTGAATGACCCAGAGGAAAAACCTTCCGTTTTCCTTGAAAATACCCACACCTCCTTTTAACGGAAATAAGTAGTATTTCAAACTGCTCTGCTAGTACTACTGGTAGTATGTTAACCTCAATGGTGACTATAGCAAAGTTCTGACATGAAACAAGAATCGTCCCATGTCTCAGTGCAGCAGCCCTGGGATGAAATTCCAGCCAGCTGGTAAAGGAAAGCATTTCATTATTCCTAGTCTTCACCTCCCACTCTCATTTGAAGGGCTGATAAATTAAGAGCATTGATACAGCATAGGGGTTTCTAATGCAATAAAATGCCCTGTGAATACAGGAGCAGAACGGCTGCGAAGGACTGCAAGAATCTAAATAACATAAAAATGAACATCAGATAGTCTGTGATGATATGTTATAGGCTGTTATTAGCCAACGAGTCCAACAGTCCTTTGGTATTTCAAATCCTCTGGCATTTCAATGACCTTTTATAAGGTGTACAGCATTGAACTATTAATTTATTTCATGGCCATCTCATTGTATCCAAGAAAAAATGTTAGTCAAAAACAGGTGTCCTGATCTGAGTGCTGTATTGCATTTCAAAACCCATTGAGCAGAAGCTAATTTCAACAATTTGCATGAGAGCCTTATGCTATCACTTCTATCATAGTATCAGTGTCAGCTCAATTTTCAGAGCAGCTGTAGCTCAAACACTGACCTGCTGCCTATTACAGTAGTGTAATGAAATGCAATGGACTAGTAATTATTCTACATTACCGTAGATCAAGTAACATGCAGCCCTTGGTTATCACAATGGAATCCCAGTTCTTGCTCAAAATGAGAAAACTGACCATGAAGTTGATTTAAGGGTGTCATCAAAAATTACTTTCAGAGCCTGGAAATATACTATTATTTCCCAGATAGCATCTAACATTGCCTTACTAATGTCCTAGAGACATACTTGCATACTTAAATAAACCAGTTTCAAATAACAAAATGAAGAGTTGTATCTGAGAGGAAGGAGTAAATTGAGATGGGATGTTCCTAAAATTTCGAGTAATGAAATTACATTAGGCAAATTATTTCAATGTCTCCTTTCTAACACTGTCTGTGAAACATCCTAAAAACTTATTCAGGAAATCGTATGGGGTTTTTTTTCTGTTGCTGCATGGGAAATATTGAGCATTATGTATTTGACTTGAAAGCGTGGCAAATCGCTCTCTACCTGCCTGTACAATAATGGCTTCAGCCTGTACAGATTTTATTACTTCCAAAGAATAAGCCAAGATTGCCATCAGCTACACACTAAGATCTACTCCTTCCTCAGCCCTCTTGACACAACTGTCTTAAAGCCTGTGTTTAACCCTGTCCTTTGGAGGGTAGAAGCCTCACATCACCCAGCATATTGTGCAGTGCAACCACGTCACAGATGCCAGGTTTTATCACCAATTACTGATGCAGCCCCTCAGAGAGAGCTCCTCATAAGAAATCTGCATTTTCTGGGTAGATGAAAGGGGAGGGTGAGTTTGGATGGGGGCTGTACAGTTTTGTTTTGCAATTTTTTTCTTAACTTTCTATTTCCAGTAGGCACTTAGAAATGTTGAGTTGCTGACGATAGAGGTAATGATTTACATTTCTATAGCAAACTTTTAAAAAATCTAATAAAAAATCATCATCAGTGTCTGGCACAATATTTTTGCTCTTCTCTACCAAATATAAGACAATATTAAAATATATGGAACAAGCAGACTGGAAAGTTTAATGGTAAAAAATAGTAACATTGCGTCCAAAGTAAAAGGAAGTTCTAAAAAGGTAAAATAATCTCTTTAAGACAATTTGTAAGAATCTGGGTTCGTTTGGGTGCTTTTTTCTTTTTGGTTTTTATTTTTTGAAGAGTGAGGGGACTGTGGCTTAGATTTTCACTTTCAGCCCACACAGAATTCACACGTAGTAATTCACGCCAGGTGAAGACGATTACGCAAAGCAAGACCCAGAGTGAGGAGTGCCCATGTTGTTTGGGACAGCAAGGGGGAAGTGGAAACCCACAAAGCACGACATTCAGGAGGAAGCATAAGCTTCAGAAGCATATCAGAGAAAGAGCTTTGACTTTAGCCTACTGTTCATGAACAGGTGGGTAGGTGATAAGGCCATGTGTCATGTTTAGGTGAGAGTCTCAGACTGCCTGCCATATAAGCATGAGGAATTCCAGCTTCTAAAGTACTGTGAAACCTGGCCTCCAGGTCTGGTATCTCAGAATTGTACTTCCCTGGTCCCATTGATCCTGCTAACAGGTCAAGGAAGCCACAAATTGATGGCAGCCATGGGATGAACCAAGGGAAAACCATCTCTCTGGATAGCCCTTAGAGTCTGTCTGTGTGTCCATCAGTTCCTGAGCTGAATGGCCCCAATCCATCACTTCAAAGGGGCAGGGCTACCTGCAGGCTAACACAGGTAGTTGCACATATTAATGGAGAGAAATACCTGGGCAGATAGAATGTTGGTGTTTTTCTCCTTTTATAGTCATCTATAAATCATCACTGTCTGAGTAGATTTTAGAACAGATTCTAAATAAAGAGTAGATCTTAAAGAGATATCCCCCTGTGTCCTCATAAAGCAATCGGAATGGGGTGAGAGGAAGCTTATTTATATGGTTTCAAAATCTGGAACCTAGTTCTAGATGTGATAAATCTTCAGTCAGAGGCACATCAATATGACAAGATCCAAGCTGAAAGCCAATAGAATTTTCATAGCAAGACTTGGCTGTTTGACTCAATAACAGTTTATATGAGTTGATTCTAATAACTGTTGCAGAACCAGTCACAATGATAATAATCAGAACAGCTAATTTTGTATATTTCTGACAAAAGAAAGAAAATTATGTGAAGTTTTTTTGCAAAGACACATTCACTAGCACTTCATATTTATTATTCACTGGTGCTAAATTATAATTTGAAATCATGGGGGTAACAAGGTGTTTTCTTGTATAAGGTTTAGCTAAACCTCTGGAGTTTTTAATCTGTTTTCCTAACAAAGTTTACTCAGAAACCTTGGCTCTGTTCTGACTGTCAAGAGACCTCAAGTCTCTCTGTGTAAATTGAAAAAGGCTCCCCATGCTGGCTTATGCTTTTATTATGGGAATCACACCAAATGAGATAATTTTAGTGAAGTGTATGTTTGCTGTTGCATCAACTTCTAATTGTGCTTTCCCAGCATCCATAGAATATGAATGAAGAACATCAGTCTAACTTTGAGGCTACCAACAAACACAGTAGTAATGCTGTCAGATCACTAGCAGAAGATACATTTAAAATGGGATTAATTGCAATGAGTGCATTTCAGCTGCTCATTTAAAGAGAATCATCTGTATTTTCTGCCTTCATCTCTTCACCAGCTTTTCTCTGAACATAAAAGCTATGTGCCCAAAGTCAACATTCTGCTTTTATTTACATTGCAAAATGTCACCAGTAAGGCTTGCGAGAATGAGGCAATTCTCATCAGCATCATGCCCACAGTAACTTGGCTGTGTGTTTCAGTGGCTGCTGGGATAAGCATAAGGTTTATGTCTAGGAGGGCTGTAGGTAGGAGTCAACTTCAGTGGTGCATAGGAGCTCCACATCTTCTAAAGGATGTGTATGGAGAGAGAGGAGGCTGAAGGGACAGTATGACCTTTGGATGTTCTGATGAATGCCTTTGCTGTGCAGACAGCTTAATTTGACATTCATCTATATAACATTAGGAGAGAACACCAAAAAACAGAGATATATTGTCCTTTCTTTGTCAAGCTATGTGTTTCTATTGACTTGAATTTGCTAATTCCTATCTGCCAAAAATTTGGCTCATGAACAAGACATATTTAAAATGCAAATCTCTGATGCAAATAATCAGAGCTGATTGGGAATCTTTTTATCAGGACGATAAATAAAATACATAAAACATTGTTAAATCGCTTAGTGATATATTTCTGGGGTGAGTTTCCCCATGATTCAGTGCCACAAAACAGGAACAGTTCCAGAGTTAAACAGCATCCAGAGTTAAAGACTGCTGGCAACCATGATCCTAACATTCAGAGCTTCTCACAGCATGATCCAGAATGTAGGTTTCACATAGGTGTGAAATAAGGGGAGTGACAGTCACTCATTGCCCTACTGCACAAACAAACCCACACAGGATACTGCCGCCCTGATTCCCATGGTGACTGTAAGCCAACGTGCTGATCTATTCCTAACTTGGATTGATATACATCAGGGAATCAGTGGACTTGGAGGCATCATAGAAGCTGTGGCCTGACTGGGATATCTGGGCTGTGGGGAAGATGATCTCAGCTATAGTTCCATCACAGCAGTGCCTGGCTGTTGTATGCTTCAGGAAATAGATTTTTGATGGCAGGACAATTGGAGTTGTTGTATCAGTGACTGAAGGAAGAAAAATAATTCCAAAACTGCTGAAAGTTTTTGTTAGAAGAACATCCAAATGAATGTTCGTCATTTCCTAACCGGAAATTTTGTGCAGTTTCCATCCTACAACAACGAAAAAAAAATCTGCATCTTACTTTTTAATCCTGTTTTAAGTGAGAGAAAGGCTGAAATGTCAACATTACTCCTGGGACAGAAATGCTGTACTTACTATGGTCTGTAAATAATTTCAGATAGGAAACTGTTTTAATGGAGATCATATTCTCAAGTGCATGATTTATGGGCTTGCTGTAATATTAAGCAAAAACTGTAAAGATCTGACATGACACCAACTATTTCTTCCTTTGAGTGAGCAAACTGGCTACAACTTGAATGTGGTGTCATTCTTCCTCCTTGCTGTTGCATATTCCCCTCTAGTGGCTAGTAAAAGATTTATGGGATGAATTTCCTCTGAGTTAGAACTACGTTAATTTCAGGGAAATCAAGAGGAATTCAGGCATGGAAATACTTCACACAACCTACACAGGGAGTCTTTACATCATGCAGTGACAAAATTCACCCTGAGTGTGCTGCAGGTAAAAATCAAATAGCTCTTTTGGCCAGACTGAGGGTGATTACATCTAGAAATGAAAGGCTGAACAGCATGGTTAGTGCAGTTTGCTGGGGAAATGACGACAGGGTTGAGAAATCTGAAAAAATTGTTTTGGTTAAGTTAGAAAACTATTTGCATTTTTTCATCCTTATTTGTTCTGATTTTAAAATTATTATACTTTATTCTTAATATGGATGAGTAGCTTCATGGTAGCTGCTATTTTGCTTTCATGTTATTGTTTTTGTGTGTGTGTGTCTGTGTGTACATCCTTCTTTCTGAGGTGCTCTGGGTTTCCATCTGTGTCTCCTGGATTTGGGGATTGGGGTCTGGAGTGTATTTGCTCTGGTTCTGAGTAAAATTACAGTGTGTTTGCTTTGAGCACACTTGGTTCTCTTGTTGATTGATGTGGTGCACATTCCCAAACTGAGGAAAGGAGCAAACAGGCAGAAGTCACAAACATGCTGCGTGACTCTGTCTGCATGCTGAAGAGAGGGCCTGAGTGTCCATCAGGCTCTGCTGGAGCCTTTAGGGATCACTGTTCTTTTTTGAAAGGATACTGGCACCCTGTAGACCTGAAGCTTGAATTTACCCTAGCACACATAGACCACAGGTGGGCAACCTGCTCTAGGTGTCCCTGCTTGAGCAGGAGATTGGACCAGATGGCCTCCAGAGGTCCATTTCCACCTCAGTCCCTGTGGTTCTGAGCTAGGCTGCAGCTGTCCCTTGGCTATGCTCACACTGCCTTCTCCTCAGGACCAGATGCAGTGCTGGCTGGAGCTGCAATGAGCTGCTTTTATTGCAGCCCTCCTTTACCTATGGAGGACCTCAGCCCAGTGCATGACCATCACAGTACAAGCGTGACTCCCACTGCTTCCCTAACAGTAAGACTCAGGTACCTGCTAAACACATGGAGCTTCTTTATGACTTACTTGTATTGCCAGAAACGGCACCCACCCAATAGTATCATAGAATCATTAAGTTTGGAAAGATCCAGGAAGGATCATATAGTCCAACCATCACCCAATGCCTGTGACTGCCTTGAAATGCCTTAAGTTTATGAGTTTCGCTGGAGAAAAAAAATAAAAGTCTTGTTATAAATGATCATATAACTCCTGTTAATACAAGACTAGCAATGTTTTGCTGCCAGCAGCCAGAACATATGTTAAGTAGCAAGACAGCTTTCAGTAATTCCTCTTACAGTACCAGGAGTGAACCAGGCTCATCAGTAGGCGAGTGTGTCCCTACCACCTTCTGACTGTGTTTTCAAACAACATTTGGGAATGATTTGCGCTGTGTTATGTCTTTGGTACCATCTGCTCATCATCATAAGTATAAATGAAGTGATAATGAAGAAAATGTTCTAAGCAGCTAACAAGATGATTACACTATAATAACATAATTTTGGCATAATTTGGATCTTCAACGATCTACAAACACTTCATTTCAAAATCTAAAGGTCTGGTGCTTTATTTGAGCTACACGGAATTCTCTTCTGACTTAATATCAGGGAAAGAACAAATTTAGTCACAGAGTGTGTCAGAAGTCCTGCTCCACCTGTCTGCTGACTGACACCTTCTCCTTCACAGCGTCTGCTCTGCTTCAGACTCCTGATTAATTTCCTTCCTTTCCAAAGTAGGAACGATTTTGCATTGAATTCAGTTCAGTTTCAGCAAAACAAACAAACAAAGAGCAGCAGCCATCCAGTTGGACTTTACTTAGCTAATGACATGATCAATGTTCAAAGAGCAACAAGAAAGAGGAAAGATCTTTATAGTGCAGTGTTTTCCTTGTATTTTCATCTACAGGAAGAAAAGAAAGAAAGCAATCACATGAAAAGGTGTAGTACTAAACGGCACTTGTGCAATCAAGGGATGTGGTTACCCTGAGCATTGGCACACAATGGCTGTGACTCATGGAGCAGTTATTCCTGCACCAGGTGGTTAAAACTCAGTAATGACAGGTTTACAAGGAAATCATCCTTTATTTTCCTCAACATATGTGTGAATCAATGGATCTGCAAGAGGAATCATGATTCTCAGATATGTCATATTGGGAATTCAGGGTCTGCTGGAAACTAATTCATCCCCTTCTCCAAGCAAAGGCGTTTCAGAAGACTGCCAGAACCTGCTCTAGTATCAAAATGGCACTGAAGATACGCCCTGCCCAAAGCACAAGCTTGCTCTGGGGAATTCCATGATTGCTATTCTGTTCTTCATCTGCTCAGAAGGTTGAAAAAAAAATATACAGACCAAACAATTAAGAAAAAAAAAAAGGAAATCTTTCTTAGCAGCGTGTGAGATTTCTGTGTGGAAGCAGAGGGTCAAAGATAAGCAACTTACCCAATAAAGAACGGAATGAAGAACTAGCTGATACTTCTCAGTGATTTAATGAGGCAGAAAAGTAAATTAATGAGGGCCTACATAAGAACTCTACGTAAGAACTCTGTAAAACAAAAAACAAAAGAAACCCAAAGCAATACCATCAAGTTGCTGGTGGTGTTGTACAAACATCTTTCCTGATTTATTTTTAATTGTGAGAAGGAAACAAGGGGGAGAAAGGGACTAACAGCCTCTGCCAAGTGTTCAGTGATTCTCATATACCTGATTCCCAGCTGCATCTCGCTCATTATCACTCTTGTGAGCATAACACTTCTCTGTAAATGCTCCAGCCACTTAGATTTTTGAAGAGGGTTTTTCAACAAGGATGGAATGTGATAAATGCAATTTAAACAAGCCACTTAATAAACTTATTTATATTAGATAACAATATAAGCAGAGAGATTGAGTCGTTCACACAGAAGCACATAGGAAAATCTCTCTGGAAAACAAAACATCCCAAGATCATTCGCATACAGACACCCTCAAAATATTTCTCTGCTGGATGATGGGCCTGTGTCCTCTTGCCCAGAATGGGAGCTCATGGCTTTGGGATTCGCACTGTCACCAGGTTTGGTGCCTTTTAGATCTCCAAAGATCTGGCAACACTTGTGTATGAGCTTTTACAGACCCCATCCCTTGCCCCATACACCATCTGGGAGCACCCTAGTGAATTTGCCTTCTGATTTCAGCAGAATGTTTATCTGCTCAAAGCCATGGCTTTAATTTTCTGGGAGAACATGCAAGTGGAGCCTGGAAAAAAGAAAACAACTGAGGCCAATGGGCCTCAGGAAAATGTTCAAGGAAAAAATCTATGCAGGCAAGCTACCGAAAATTCCAGTGAATAAAGCTAGCTTTTAATATTAGTTTTTCAGATCAGAAATAGGAGATGATCCTCACATTAGGTGAGGAAAGGCAAAATAGAGGCAGATTTTTTTATTATTATTCATCTTATTAATCTGAGAATTTAAGTTTATCCTCGTTTACAGAAGCTTGTGGAATCCCTCATTTATGATAAGGTCTGAGCAGGGATCAGAGACCCCAAGCAGAGAAGAGGACTGATAGAAGTTTAAGCTGACAGAAGTTTAAAAAGAAACAAATGGGCTTTGCCATTCTGAGAATGTAAGCAAAGACCACAGATCCGGAGAGAAAACAAGACAAAGTCATAGTAAAATGATTCACAAACCACAGTCTCCACTTCAGAAAATGCAGAGGCAAAGGTGAAATTACAAGAGGAGACAGGGCATAACTAGAGTGACTTTTGAAGAGGCATACCCTGACAGTGTACACACAAGCAGAAACCAAACAAATTTTGGAAGCCTTTTTTGTCTGTATAAAATTATTCCATTGTAATGCCTTCAGGTACATAGAGATAAACAACATATACATAATTTGCCCAGACAACAAGGATTTGTAGGTAATGTTATAAATAGCCGTACACAGTGGCTGTGCATTAACAGAGTACCTTTCTTCATCTTTTGAACACCAGTGCACAAGTCCATAGGAGACTGGAAATTGCCTTAGAAATCTTAAAAAGTCAAGTTAGTATTGTTAAAAACAAGAAAGTAGGCCCTTGCTGGGGTATTTGAGAGCTAAGTAAGGAACAACAGAATCCTCCAAGATGCACAATAGAACTGGATAGGACAATTAAGGCCTGTGAGCTCCTTTGAAGACTTGCAAGACAAAGAGGACCAGTTCAAACTGATACGGGCTTTTCAACATGCCTGATGTATGATCTCTTCTTTATATATCTTTATAATGAAGGTAAGAGGTAAGTGAAATTAGAGTTTTATGAGATTTGGGATGAAAAACAGCACTTCCTGCAGCATTGGCACTAGGAAGGAATGTTAAAACAAGCGGGTGAGCAGTCTGCAGAAAACGTACAGACCAAATATACAGACCTTCTGTCTCCATCCCAAGGGTCTGCTCTTGAACACATACAAAATATCCTCCTCCACCAAGGAGGATATTTTTACACTGCAATTCATGTTTTTCCTGTGTAGCTGTGCTGGGATGTGGCTCTAGCAGCATCACTCTCTCCTCCCACCCCTGTAGACCAGCACAGACCTGCCCCCTGCCCTGTGAGCAAGGCTCATGCATTACCAATGGCCTTAATGGCACTAAATTCAGCCTTTCAGGGCTGCCACATTGGCCTTACTCACAATATTTACATTAAACAACAGCAACAGCTGTCAGCCACTGATGGCAGGATCCCAAGTCTCAACCAGGTCTACGGTTTCAGAGCAACATGCGCACTTGCCATATGGAAAGTTCTGTAGCAATGTCTCTGCAACTATCCTGGGCTGAAGCTGGAAGTTCATATGGAAATATTTTTTTTATGTGTGAGCTGGTTTTGCCAAACGTCCTGTTTTAATTATTCATCTCTCCTTATGAATAAATGAAAAAGGGAAACATCAAAAGTAGCCAAATACTCTGTGCTGGTCACAAACACTGAAGGTTTCTTTTTAATGTACAATCAGAAAGTTGGATTAAGATTCAATCCTTTGATATGCAGCTGATTATTTTTTTTATATATAAAAAAGAGAGAAATTCCTGTTTCCTGCAATTAACTGTATTTTTTTTGAAGCGCAACAGGCATAGAGAAATCACATATCTGTGGCGACTCCTTTCAAAGAAAACAATTAGCATCCATATCAAAAAGCTAATTCAGAGAAATTAAAGAACACATACATCAGTAAAATATAATATTTCCTCTTTAGCACATCTCATTGTGTACAGTGTGTCACTGTAAAATTGTTAGGCTTAGAGATAATGAAGAGTGACAGTTGAAGGGTTCAGGGCTCCATATAAGACTTTTGGGTATGTAAAGATTTTAATTGCACATAATTATGAATGTGAAAGTGGAACGATTTAATTTTTTAGCTTTCATGCTATTAGAGGGCTAATAGAACCAATATCAAACTGAGTTAGTTACAGCAGAATTACTAGAGGAAGCTATTTTTTCATTCAGCAATTTAAATTAAATCAAATCAAAACAAAAAAACCTCATGTTTCTCTCTTCTTTTAAATTTATGTATTGGTAGAAAGATAAGTGGTATATGCCATTAACAGAGATGAAGAAAATAATTCCAACAATATTAGAATATCCTGGAACAGTGGGAATGGATAGCGGGAGTCATAGAAGAAAAGGACAACTATGAATCATAGACTCACAGAATCACAGGATGGCTTCTAGGTTGGAAGGGACCTTAAAGATCATCCAGCTCCAACCCACTGCCGTAGGCAGGGCGTTCCCCACTAGATCAGCTGCCCAGCATCCCATCCAACCTGGCCTTGAGTGCCTCCAGGGATAGGGCATCCACAGCTGCTCCAGGCAATGGTAGGGTTAAAGTAATAGAAGTCTGTTAGTTTTAAGATACTGTTGATACTCACACTAGGACAGCATTAGGATGCTTTCTGTGAAAGCACAGGGTAGGATAAAATAAGCTTTCTGTAGGGTTCAGAGCTCTTCCTGCCTCCTTCCCCACCTGCTAAGCAAACACCCAGGCTGGGGGAGCCTGGACTTTCCCTCCCTTGCTTTTCATTCCAGTGCCTGTCCATCCCCTTGCAGCTGGAACACAGCCTGCCCAGCAGAGGGGACAGAGGCAGGAAGAGCAGCTATCAGCAGAGTTGAGTGAGAGGAAATAATGTCCAGACACTCAGCGCGTGCTGTATCCATAGCCAAGAGTCGCAGTTCTGGAGTGATTTTGCATTCCCCAAATCATCCCATACAACAGAGAGAGAGAATGAATTTCTATCTACCACTAAACCCTATTTAAGTCCATCTTTCAGCAGCAATTAGAAGTCTGTTGATGGTAGGATCTCTTTACAGATCTTGGACCTTTTCAATTAATTTTAATCAGGTTCATTAGCACTTTTTTAATGTGTAAGAAATAGGCAAATACATAACTGAAGAGCCACTTACCTTTTAATGAAGGTAACAAATACGCAATTAAAAAAACTCTGTCTTTCAGCAACTTTGCATTAAATTAACTTGTTTTGTCATTACTGTGCATGCAGAATGTCACTTACTGTGGAGTTTGGACATAAAATTCTTTATCACTGGCAGAATTAGCAAGTAACATTAAGAACTAGGAAATGACAATTAGTTCGCAAATTAGGTGGGATATACAATGTGTTAATTACGGAGGGACCAAACTTCATGCAATTAAAATTTTAAATCAAGATAAGAAAAATGTCTTATTAGGCATCTGAGTGTTTAATGGAGTTGTGAATGATTACAAAAATTTATAAATTAATTCTAAGTTTCCTTGACTATTCTGAGATATTTTGGTGCCTCGGGTCTCATAATGGGTTACGGTTGCTTGCAAGCAGAATAATAACAAATCTCTGAAATAAATAAGGACCTTTGGATTTTACCAGCTGTATGTATACCCGAAGAAATATTTAATAACTGCCCTCCTGTATATCATACATCTATTCTTCAACAAATCTTCCTTTCAAAGCTGCATTTGACATCTGCCATATCCAAAAGTTTCTTGCCTATGTACTACATAGTGCATATGGTAAGCTCTGTGTGCTATGAACTGCTGGAAGTTCACTCTTCACTGCAGGCTCAAGCAAAGGCTCCTTAAAATGAATGGACATCTTCCCAAGCAGGTCACATTCTGCCCTTGCCACATTCATGTAAACACAGTGCAAAAACAAACAGCAGCTGGCTGCTGGCAGCAGTGGGACTTGGATCACATCCATAATGCTGCTTGAGACCTGATCCAGAGGCTGCAGGTAGAAGCTGGAAAAGTCCTGAAGTTAGACTGAAAAGTCATCGCTTCCCTGTGAACAGCCAGCCCTGCATTGTCCTGAGAAATTGATCAGTAAAACAACAGGTCCTAAAGAGGGATCATTTTTCACCACATATTTCTGGGTCATGGCGATTTCCTAAGTCAACTACAGTTGCTATCTATCTACTGAGAAAAGAGACATCTATCTAGGCAGCTTTCAGATGCCACAGGAAGATAACAGATCCATGGAAAGTCAGAGAGAAAGAGAATGGGGAGAGGAGGGACATATGCAGGGCTGAACTGGGGCTGCTCTTCCTATCTTCAACCTGACAGACCAGCAGTCCTCCTGCAGACACACAGCCTCTATCCTGTCTGCACCACTGAACAGGTCACACTCATTTCTAACCTTTAAGAAATAATTTGATGTTGGCATGCATTGCATCAAGTTTCTGCTCCAACACAGACTGTGGTCCTTGTCAGACCGGCACTGAAAGCAATGCAGCATGTAGCACTGATTCCACACGCAGCCCACAAACAAGGCTCTGTATAAACCAGCATATTTATTTCACTATCCTTCCCCCACTCACCAGGCAAATTATCACATGTGTATTCAGTTTCAATAAGATAAAAAATTGCCTAATAAAATATTTACTCAGCCTTTGTCCCTGTAAGTGTAAACTCGTGTAATTACAGAGTACTCCAGAACCTGTGGCTATAAATCGCTAGAAATAAAATCCTCAGCACATTGATAGAATAAGGCTCCCACTTACTGTGAAAATGGGAAGCTAGTCCATGCCAAGCTGTTAGATTAACTTAATATGCTCCTACTCACGCTTCTTCTCTCTCATCAGTCTTTAGGGAAGGATGCTTATCTCTTCCCACTGCCTCGTGATGGCTGTCATTGTCCTGCTGTCATAGGCTGGAAAAGTGATGATTCCACCTTTCTCGCTGAAATCATTGTCACTCAGCCAGCAGTGGCTCGTCACTGGCTGCCACAGGGGCTGCGGCCAGGGGTGCCTGGGACATGTCATTACCAGAATTAGGCACAGAGAGAAGATAAAGGGACTTCAGGTGCTGAGAGAGGCATAAACTGGGCAGCACAAGTGATGGGTGGTGGGAACTTCAGAAATGTGAGCAAGGTCATACTTCAGGTAACAAGGAGCTGCGTTAAATAAGGCAGTGGCTCTGAACACACTCAGAAAATTCAAAGCATGCCGGTAACAAGGCGGCTTTCATTATCTCAGCTACAAGTAGCTGATGGATATTCAAGCACTCTAACCTGATCTTCCTGGAGCGGGTTTCCACAGGAAATACTGTCAGCAGAAGTGCGGTGTGACAAAGCTGCTGTTTCCAGGAAAACATTCGTGAGACTTCAGGGCTGAACTTCTACAGGGAGTGGGAAACCTCTGCCGGAGGAGGCAGCTGGCAGAAGACAAACAGATAGTCATAATCTGCTCGTTAGACAGGCAGATGAGAGGAGAGGCTATTATTTCTTCTCTTAACTAATGTTTACATTGGGACTTCAGTGCAGAGGGATCAGTGGAGAAAGAAGCACAAAGAATAACAATATCTTATGTACCTGTCACTTTAATATATGCCTGCTCCCACTTTGGCACAGCACCAGAGTTTTTGAAACACAGTAGCTTAGAGCAGTAGGGAGTATATTTTGAAGGAACTTTTAATTAAGTCTGCCCTTGGGCTCCGGAACAGAGAAAGGTAGGGGCTCTGGTGGTTGTTTTTAAAGGGCTCTTCTATAAAGGCTTTTTTTTTTTTTTTCCCAGGCTATCAAAAAAAAGAAAAAAAAAAAAGCAGGTAACCTCTCCATCTCAGCAGGTAACCTAACCCATCTGTCCCTGAAAAAGCACAGTTCCATAGGCTTTTTACTTCCCAAGCTAATTACTTGAGGAAAAAAAACACTGGTTGGACATGAACCAGGTATCAACATTTCTGCTCAGCACCGTCACCCCAAGCCACATCAGTAGGCAAATAGACAATAGGAGAAAGCAGTGAACAAGGAAGGAAAACGTCCTTTACTACCCGTCCCTGTAGAAAGCCAATGCAACTCAGAGAAAGACCTCTGCAGAACTCCACCAGTGACTCAAACCATAAGTCAGTTGTGACCTCAGGCTCCCCTTTGAAAACTAGTGGAATCTTCCTAAAGAAAAATCTGCATGCTTGCTTTATCTCCTTAGAGCACCGTAAGACACAGGCTTTCCTTAGCCAGTACTTTTTCCCTTTGAAAATATTTTGTTGAAGACATCTTCCCATCAAGGTCTACTACCGGCTTCTCCAGGAGAGACCTGTCTGAGCAAGTTAGCTGTGCTAAAACAAGCTTTCTTTCCAACATTTGGCAAACACTGGCCTTGGAAATCATGGACAGCACTCCATGGGTGGTGTGTGGCCAGGCTGCACCCTAGGCTGTCACACAGCTTCACACAGACTTGCTGTAAGATTGAAAATGGGAACACAGACTTCCTACTCCCACCGGCTTAGTCCAGTAATACTTACCATCACCATGGGGTGCTTTGCTCTGGTTGTCCAAGTTGCTTCATACTCTGCTGTATGAAAAAAGTAAATGTGTGTGCTTCAGCTTCAGTACTCCTTCATTCTCTCTTTAATCAAGTTCTCTCTCACTTCCTCTCCACCTCGGTGTCAGAATACAGCTTCTTCCTTTCTAAGTACAACCTCAGGGGGCTCTAATCAGGCTTGCTGCTCACCTTGCTCACTCCATGCCATGCCACACTGCCTGGCTCTCTGTCCTGACCAATACACATCGTGCCCTAAGAAGCCTTCCCATCACCAATTACCATGTAAGTGGGTTTTGCTGTCTTTTCTCTAGCAGAAGACAAGAGGTTTGAAAGTGTTGCTTCTGATGATATGGTATAAGACAGTTTTCAGGCTGGTGAAGCAGGGTTGCATTCCTGACAGCAAATTCAGTTTCACACTGCAAAAGCCAAGCAGATCTGCAGTTTCTTATGGCCTGCTCCACGTTATATCTTTTCTGGGAATGGTACACAGGAAGAGGCCACAGTCCTGCCCTGGGCTGTGACACAGAGGGGAACATGGCCCCATGCAGTCATTTCACAACTTTTTGCTTTAAAAAAATTACTGCAGATGCTAAAATAAGTGACTGAAGTGTTGATTTTCTTCCTGTTTCTGCCCAGCCTTAACAAAAAGCACAAAAAACCCTTTGGGGAATTCTATTAAGGAAGGAAAATTATTTTTTTAAAAAGCCAGATTGGAAGACATTGGAGCAGCATCAACTGTCCATCAGATCTCAATCAGTGACTGAGGAACTCTGCTCCCAGCCTGACTAGAGGTGAGATCTCTGCTCAGCACCATGGCAGAGCTGGCCCCAAGGAAGGATGTGCATGGAGCCTGCTGCACACTGACACCCAGAGATGCTCCTGCATGCATCCCTGATGCAGACTACATTGGCTCTCACGCACCACTCTTTAATATACACACAACATGGATGCAGAGATGCTTGGGTGTTATTATACGCAACATATAGGGCCAATTCCCATATGCGGGCTGTTTGAACACTTTGATCCTTCTCACCCATAAAGCTAGGCTTGGGAGGCCTGACATGGAGAGCAGAGTTGTGGGGGGGCTCATGCTGCCGCCCGCCGCTTTCAGCAAAGGCCAGGGCTATGCCTGCATTTTCTCATTTCCCATGTGTGTTTGGGAACAGGCTCTCCCTACACAGCTGGAAGCAAGCGGGGGAGCAGCACTGGTGTCATCTCCAGCCGGCACGGGGCCTCTGTGAGGTCCTTGGTCTGGACTACATCCAAGCTGCACCTGGAACCTTCAAGTAAACGGAGCAGAAAGCCTCTACGGAGAAACCCCAGTGCTCCTCAAGGCCTGTGCCTCACCTGTCCCCTATCCCACAGCCCTTCCCTATGGTTGTCAGCTCTGCATCGGTAATGGCATTGTAGGCAGTGATGGGACAGGGCTGGCAAACAGCTGCAACATTTCATTTTTTCCTGACTGAAACCATTTTATGAACTACAAACAATATATAGATGCAGTTATTTCTTTTATATTTCACTTCTGGGAAAGAAAAAAAATATTTGCAGAAACAGCTAGAAATGTAGCTGCGTTTTACATGGCCTGGTGGGCTCTGGGTTCTGACTGTCCAGCCTGTTTGATTTCTGACTCAGCTGCTGAGCTGCAAGCAGCCCTGACCAAATGACCAACCAGCTATGCTTCCAAAAGCAAACTGCACCACTTATCTGATCTCACTTTGTTCACCAGCTAAAGCCAAGTTGGAACACAAGCCAAACCTCTGTCCAGTACTCATCTGGGCTTGCCAAAACAAGAGCTGGGGAGCCCCTTCACCTCTGCCTGGTGCCCCAGGCTGCACTCACAAATCCCCATGGGTCCAAAGGATGCTTACACACTTGGGCTCATACCAGTTGAGCCCCTGGAGCTCTTTTAGCAACAGGAGGGTAA
Source organism: Tetrao urogallus (assembly GCF_951394365.1). Classification (NCBI taxonomy): domain Eukaryota; kingdom Metazoa; phylum Chordata; class Aves; order Galliformes; family Phasianidae; genus Tetrao; species Tetrao urogallus. Next base: position 59,268,537 of record NC_136818.1, read on the forward strand.
AATAAACATGAAAGACAATAGCACCCTGCCTGCAGTTAGCAGCATTAACCTCCCTAGTGCACACACCTTACTGTCAATAAATCCCCATAGCAGATCAGGTACTTCTAAACTCTTCCCTTGCATCCTATGAAGATGATGCTGTTTTATTTAAACATTCCCCATAATTCTCAGTCTTTTTCCAGGCTATTTGAGCCACAGAAATGGCCAACAGACACAGCTGGGAAACACACTGCAGCACAAAGAAAAATAATAAGGATTGGGAGGAGTGGTTTTTGTTTTTGGTTTGTTTTTTTTTTTTCCTTTTTCCAAAATATAGAACTGTAATTGAGGCTTGTAATTTTTTTTATTTTTTTATTTTTAAGCTGGGTTATGAACGTCTTAATGTTAGCTTCACTTATGGGAAAGGGAGGGCATTAGCATACTTATAAAAATTTACCTTGTTCTGAAACTGTAGACATGCTTCACCTTTTAATTTCATGATTAGTGTCATTTCATCATAAGGGAAAAGCCACTTTTTGTATCCAGCGGCACAAAATGAATACAAATCAAACACATGCTTTCTGGAATTATTCACACAATGTTTTCAAAAATCGACATAGTTCAATAGTTGAGCAATAAATTTTCTTACTAATGAGACACTAAAAAATGTTTTTGATGTTACGCCCAGGGAGAACTAGTTATTGCAGATTTATAGGCAATCTGTGCAAAGACTGTCCTTTGCTTCCAATGAGTTTCTAATTTTGATTTGATGATATCCAGCTGCAGATATTTGGCCATGATATTATATAACTTGTGATATCACATCTCTACAGTACTTACTTCACCCTCAACAACCAGCCTTTCTATACACACACTGGACTGTAACATCCCATGGCTTCCCTGTGCAGACCCCTCCACAAAGCATACGTAGTTACAGTAAGTGCATCTCATAACTCTCTGAATTATACAAGACAACCTTAAACTTTGCTGAAAACACGGCTTTTTCAATCACTTCCTCCTGCACTCTTTGTTGCTGGGAGCTGTGGGGCAAAAAGTAGGTGGAAATGCATGCAGCAAGGCATCAAAGGCCTCACAGAGGCCCCGTGCTGGCTGGAGATGACACCAGTGCTGCTCCCCTGCTCGCTTCCAGCTGTGAAGAGCCCATTTTTGAGGGCTACCATTAAATCCTGTCACTGGGACCTGAGCTACGCCTACAGCTTTCATAGTAGCATCCATATATGAGTTCTCCAACTCATAGGTAACCACTAGGTTGCAGTGGAGCATAGGTATGGCTATGCAGCATAGGTAGGCTGCACGAAGGTAACCACCGTTACAATGACAAGGAGCCTGAGGGGCAAGGTTTCTCAAGTTGAGCAAGGAGTATTTTACCCTCTTAGCAAAGGCAGAGCAGTGCATTACCACCAGAGTAGAAATTGATGCCCACGACTGGATCCCACCAAAGACAAGTACAAATCTTCCCTGGGGACATTTTTAATCTGAAACAAACTGAGCGGTGCCGTATTGATACTGCTGGCAGGCCCCCTTCCATCGGAAATGAGGGAATGTGGTATCTCTCAGAGGGTAATAACAAGGCTCCTTGCCTGGATACAAGAACGATGAGTGCTTCAGAAGTGCTGATGATTAAGGCCCATGTTTAGGACGTTTGGAAAAGCGGTCTCCAAAACGAAACAGCCATCAGCCAGTTCTCTCTGCCGCTCGCCTGCCTTCCACCCACATGGCTGCCTTGTGGGCAGCCTGCAGACAGGCTCTGCGATCACGTCTGGCGGCCGGCTCCCGCGCCATGTGTGCCTCAACACGCAGGGGCTGCCTGGGTCTCCCTGTTCTCCTGCTCAGCCGTGCCATGCCTCGCAGCCCTACTGCCTGAACCCTGGCACTTCGGGCCCTCCTCAGCCAACAGCAGGCACATTCACTTGGTTGGGTTGGTGCTTCGTGAGGTTAGCATGCAACCATCTCAACAGATGACAAAGAATTGCCCCCCCCCCCCCCTTTTCTTTATAGAGAGTTTGCAGCTCATACTGTATCTGAAAAGCATGACTTCTGGCATGATGAAGTAAGACAGTGGTGCATTGAGCCGAGCAACTGCAAACAAAACTCTGTGCAGCTATTTTTGGTTAAATAAATATTTCTAGCTTCCAGAAAATGATGAGAAGTCTGTGGCCACCCTAATTATATTAAATTAACTGATAATTCACAAACTCGTAAGTCAGCTATTCCTCCAAGGGGCTGCTAGAAGCACACCCATAGCAAGCAAAACAAGTGCCTTTAGCAGGGACTCCTCTGTGAATTGGGTAGAGCCATCACCTCTCATTCCTCGCATGTCTTGTGTATGCATAGTTCCATATTAATCATGTCTCTGAACAACATAGAAGTACTGCAGAAAGTCATAAGTTCACAGAAGTACATTCAGAATGACATCTTATTCCCATCTTTCAGTAAGCACGTTATACATTGAAGAGTTGCCATTTATATTTTCCTCATAATCCAGGCTTTTGGTCTCCTCCTCCTCATACACACCTTCTAGTCACATTTCCATCTCCAAATTCATCACTAATACAAATTATTTCAATAGCACTTCACAAACATACACAGAAAAGACAGCCAGATGTCTTACTTGGATTTCAGAAAGGCAAAGAAGTGTCAGAATTAAATCTGGATTGCTGTGATGTTGCCAGAAATAGTTTCTGCACTCACTCTGCGTCTGTGAAGATGGATCCCAAGGCCAAACACAGAAATTAGCTTCCATATCAACATTTTACTGTCACTTTCATCACCACGCCAATAGATTAGTTAAAATAACATCGTTTACTGGCATGGAGTGTTATTGCAAACAGATGTCATTGTTAGGATAAAGACAAGTTCTTCTATTTCATCCAGAAACTTATTCATGGAAATTTTGATTTTTCTCATTGAAACTACAAACATTTTTCAGTCTTCAAATCTTTCACCCTCCAAAAACACTTCAGGGTGTGTTTTGTGGGTTTTTCTTGTTCCCTTTTCCATTAGAGCAGAAATCAGCCTTTTGCTTGACAAGGCAGAATTTGGGTAGATATTTCCAGTTAAAGGTTTTCCTCCAGTGACAGACAAATGTTAATGGGAAAAATATCCATGAACAGCTCTAATTTCCTGTGTATCTTTCATAATTGTGTCTAATTGCATACTGCTTCCTTTAGCTTTTCTTTGTCTGGAGCTGAATAACTCTAGTCTCAAATATATTCATGTTTTTCCATCTGTCTAGTCACTGAGCTGCCTTCTCTGTGTTATTTAAATCAAACCGGACATACTATTTATAATGATTGCTTTTTGCTGCCCTCCTGTATTATGAAGGGAATATGTATGGATAATGGATGCACACTTTATTTCATTCTCTAGAAGTGAATGAAATGCTATAACAAACTGAAACTGGCCACCAGAACAGAGCAGCTCAAAAGGGATGGAGTAATAGTGCACCCCACAGAAGTCTGAAATCTTTGTCCCATAGGACAAAGAATTTTTGAGTGTCTACATTTTATGCATTCAATCTACTTACAACATATTAAATGCTACACCATAATATATTCTGTGCATCATTAAGAAATAACTATAAAAAACACTCCCCCCAAAAAAGCATAGTAGTGGCAAATTTGCATTCTTTTTCATTCTGCTCCAGAGAAGACAACAACAAATACGGTCGTGTTTAGCAACTGCTTTCATGTAATACACTGACTCACTTCTACTCTCTGGTTCTATTTATTTCATGTACTCTGCCTAATAGGCTCTATGTAACTCCTACGTGAAAGCTGCAATGTGTTCTTGAGCTCCAGTGACGAGATGGAAATTCTTAGCATTTCACAAAGGCCCTGGGCTCTACTCCTACTTGAATCAATGGGAAATTTCCTTAGACTTCAGTAATGGAGGATCAGGCACTAGATCCTTTGGGAAAAAAAGTGCCCTACTAGAACCTATAGTTAAAATCCAGCAACTCAGTCTTTCATATGATCTTGAGTTCTCTTAGAATATGGGAGAATTAACACTGGCAAGAAAAGACACCTTATCAATATAAGGTAAATGTTAAGATGAGGGAAATTGGAAGCATTTACATGAACAATCCTAGGGGACACAGTGACTCAGATGGTTGCTGGAAAATCCTGACCTGAGCCTGGAGAACACAGGAAAATCATAGAGCAGCAATGGAGGGCCCTGTGGCAGTGAGTCTACATCCCCCAGGGCTGGTGGAGCATGCAGGCACCCCAGTACCAAGCCAAGCATCAGTTTCCAAATCAGCCCAAGTGCAAGGGTGCTTCTCACTGTAAGTGCCCCAGGACATCAGCTGCCACACTGACGCAAGCCTTCTCTGCAGGATGCTTTTTTCAGGATCTTATCATATGTTACGCTGTAACATGATGGAAAGTATAGCAATAATAGCAGTGACACAATCCTAGGCTGCAGGAAATGAGAACAAGCCCAAACACTGCAGCAGAAAAAAAATCTGCTTACCTTTGGAAGGCCTTGGGTGGACAGGGACATCCAGCAAGATAACTTTGCTTCCACTGCCAACCCTTAACTGAGGTCTTGGAAGGGGTGGATCCTGGCTCCAGCCCTTCCAGTCACTCAGCTGCATTGCATGCACCTGAGCTCCCCTGGGTTGGTCCTGCCTTCCCACCAGGTGCTCAATCACTGCTTCAAGCCATGACTTAGCATTTCCACTACACCCTAACACTGCAAACGTCCATTATATCTTGAACTGGCTGTTGCAGAACCAGCATTTGCTCATATCCCGACTTGAGGCTGAGTGCTGTTTTGCCTTAATGGGTAAAAATCTTTATCCTACATCTACTATAAATGCCTTCAGGGAAAGCTGCTATGTCTCACCACTAAGAGCTGAGAAAAGAGCAAGAATTAGTTACTGATGGAGGAGGAGCCCAGAGAAACTCTAGCCGGAATTTCTCTATTATGCATTTGCCTTGACTGTAATTATGTTTCAGAATAATTTCTGTGTCAATCTTCTGCTTCCAAATATAAATGTCACTTCTCTTACTCAGGTTCAAAACAAATTGTCAGTTTGAAATAGCTTCTAACACACTAATAATGAAATACCATTTTACCCCCACTGAGAATAAAATGCTAGCACTAATCATACCATTCTAAAGGGCTTATAAATCAATGAACTGAGAGGCAATGAATGAACAAAATGCTGATTGAAATCACAAGCACATCAAGTATCTGCAGATAATCAGTGTCACATGTTTAGGGAAAATTATTTCTTTTTTTTCTAAACATGTGGATACACACGGTGCCTGGCTAGATTTTATTCTCACAACATGGTTTGATTACCTCACCGATGTAGATGAAAGCACAATTAAATGCTAGAAGAATTAGAGCAGTAGATCACTTTACCATGTGACATTCATAACCCAGATTGGTACAACTTCATAATAAAATGTTGCCAGTAGCTAGAATTTTTTCTGTGCCTATTTTCTCTCCTCACTGCTGGGATGTCACCCTGTATCCTTTGATCACGAGCAGTTCTGGTGCAGGTCGCGGGGCCAAGGGCTACATCTCCTGGCCAACAGGGTGGCCATGAGCTAATCCCAATGCCTGACTGGGGCTGTTCCCACCAGACAGCTCAGATTCAGTTGCTCATTAACCCAACCCCATCCCACCCCATGACAAGGAGATTTTGGGGCATGAGTCTTCCCTCCCACATCCAACGCATCCTTCAGTTTCCCATTGATCACTCCCTGCAGCATGTGTTGTGGCTCTTGGCCACGTGCAGACTTCTGTGAGCAGCTCCAGGCAGGTGACTACCTCTGGTATCTTGTATAACATAATTGCTTGGTGTTGGCAGCTGTGGTATCGTTGTTAGCAGAGTACAAAACACAAAACACTTAAAAGTTCCTCCCTGGGTGAGTCATGTTCCTCCCCATCCCACAGACACTAAGAGACCTTTGTAAGCACAGCGCTGGGAAAATATTCTCAAACATGCTATTGCCTTTAATCAGTGTTTCATGCAACTGCTGTTACAGCACTGCCATCCCACCCAGGGATGTCCACAAAGCTCCACTGTACAAAAAGTGGATGAGCACTTCAGTTTCTAAGCACCCCCAGCACCACAGAAGCATCCCAGGGCCTAATCTCAGGGCCAGCCACCCTGGCAATGCAAGCCTCTGCATTCAGGTGTAAGTCCTTCATGAAAAACCCTCCTTGAGGAAGGAATTGCTCTTTGTCAACCAGATGCTGGCCACCAAGTCACAGCACATCAGTCCTACATTTGTCACTTCACAAGGAAGCTCTCTATCCATAACTGATATGATCACACTTGTCACCTATCAGCCTTTGGATAAGTGCTGTTTCCCAGGACCCAAAGGAATTGTTGTGGGGCTCTACAGCACTTCACTGCTCACCCAGGTAGCAAGTCCTAACCCTCTCATTGCTGGAAGGGAGCAAATAAGGAATCCCTTATATTATTATATAATATATCATTATATCATAATATATATTTATATTATATTTATATATTATATATATTATATATATAAAATATATATCATAATAATAATTATATCATACTATTATAGTATGTTGGAAGAGGCACACCTGTATTTTTAACAAAACTTGAAGTCGTCTTCATGTAAAGGCTGGCACTGGAAGTACAGAGACAATGCTAAATGCAAAACACCAATATATGATCTCTTGCATTGATGCAAACTGGTGATGCCAACAGATCTCAGTAATTTCCTGTGTGAAAGTAAGAACGACTCTTACTTATTGTCAGCTCCGAATTATTTCCCTCATATAATTTTTGAGCCTTCCATGGATAGATTTTGTTGCTCATTGAATCCATTTCAAGAGAGAAGCTTGTGTAATGCATCAAGAATCCTTTATAACTTCTTACTGTGAATCTCAATGCAATATAATATAGCACAACAGAAAAGAAGATGCTGGGAATTTATGGCAGAACTTTTAATTATAGATCTAGGAATAAATGAAGATAGAGTTTTCTTCATAGGCAATTGTACATTCAGGTAATGAATATTAATATTAGCCTTTTTTCAATACTTAATGTTAATAAAAAAGGACTTTCTGTATTAGCCAATGTATTTTTAAGGACTTACAGAGCCAGTGTTCAACAATGGATCCCTATTTTTATAAATTTGCTTTTCTGAATAGCTAAATGGATTATCTGATAAAGAATCATGAAAACCTTTGCAAATGTCTGCTGATGAGCCTGTTAATAAAACATCACACAATGTTTTATTTGCATGAGAACCAGAACTGCAGCAGTAAATGCATCCAGCTGCGTTAGGGGATTTAGGCACCAATCTTCAAAGAGTATTGAGAAGCCTAACAACTGCTGGAACCCAGTACAAGTCACACCTGGTGCTTAAGAACTGAGTATTCAGCAATTCAGAGTTACACCACAGTTTTAGAAATTTTGCCTCCAGCTACACCAAGGCTCAGGAAGCTCCAGCTCCAACTTCTTTGGCAGGATGTTAAAGGTCTGCTCAGCACCATCGACTGCAGGCACTGGAGGCTCCGATTCCTTTAAACTGACTGGGATATCAATTGAAAATTTCATAGTAGGTGTGTATGTTGTGTATGCACAGGCACACTCAGCAGAAATCCAAAGGACATCACAGACAGCAGGATAGCACGGGTCATTCATTACCATGTTAGTACTAAGAAGATTAGACTATTCATTTGTTACATGCTGGAAAAACAGAAAAATTGACCTTAGAAAGAATCTTGTAGAATTTCTCCTACTCACCATTCACCACAGACATCCTGTAGCGTCAAATGCCTGTCATTGACAGATTGGCTCAAATGCCTATTGCTGAGAGCTTGGGGACAGCATTCCACCTAAACAATCTTTGAGCTCTACTTCAAGCGAGGAAAAAAAAGAGAGTAATGAAGTAACCTGGCTTGAAATACCATTTATTTGTAGAACAGAGCACTCATTCTCTCCCTGAGCAAGAAAAGTAAAGCAAGGGGTGAGTGACACCTGGCTTTGGTGCATTCCTCTTTTCTGAAGCTTCTACTGACATCTGCTGGAGACAGAATTTAAACGCTGGACATTTCTTGGATGCTCATTTTAAATTCAGTGTAAAAAAGAGCAGGAGGGATTTAGGCACTATATACATCATTCCCTCATTTACCAATCAGGAATATTTTATGTTGATAACAGTAAAGAGCCGTCGTTATCTACAAAGCTTGTCTGCTTTCATGTCTGAATTCACAGAATAAACCCGGCTTTGTCTGAAAAACAAACCCAAATTACAGCTCTGTATACACCATGTATCCACAGCCCAAGAAAAACTAGATCTGTAAAACAGGGAGGTGGAATTTGGAGCTCAGTTCTGCTCCAAATGGAGAGGGGTTTGGAGAAGAGCAGGGAGGAAGGAAGGTCTGCCCTGCTGCCCCCAGCAAAACAGAGGAAGGAGCTGACAGTGGTGGGCAGAACTCCTTTCTCTTATACAACAGCCCCACACAGAATCAGAGGAGACAGTGAGGTCAGCAGGCCCAGCTCTGAGTGCCCTTGCATCCTGGCTGGCAAAAAACGCTGGAGAACACTGCACACATCTGTTGTCACTGCCGAGGTCACTCAGTGCAGCACTGCTAGAGTCAGCATTACAGACAGACTAATGGCTCAGACTGGCTCCCAGCAGCTGCAGGCACAGAGCTCTGAGAAAGGACAATTAAACTATCACAGATGAAGATGGTTCCAATGAGAACAGCACAGACCTAAGTGTGCTCTTCTCTAACTAAGAAAGAGCAAAACAGGTAGTTGATGGGGATGAAACTGCTCTGCCTGTAGGTCATAAAGCAGCCAAATGCTCTCTGCAAAGTCTTGGTACAGCCCATGGCACAGTGCAGCACAGACCATAGGATTGTATGACCCTAAAATTACAGGCATGATCCTAAAGAAGTGCAAACTAGAAAAAGCATCACAATTGAAGTTGATGATTAAAGTAGATTTGTGTTGGTATAACACTTTCATTTTCTCATTGGGCACGATAGTAGACCTGAACCTCCAGTTTCGTGTAAATAACGTTAATACATTTTTAACAATTCAGAAGTGAGATGTGTCTGACCACAAACACCTTTCCTGTTGTTACCTCATGTTATTTAAGTCATAACACCACGTTTTTATCTAAAGCCTCAGACTGCAAGGTACTGTTAGAGATCTACACAATTTTTCCTCCACACATCAGGATTTTCTGAAATGAATGAAAGTAAATATTCAGTGGGGAAATTCATTTTGTATATACGAAATTGATTCCAACATTCTGAGTTCTGGCCAACTGGGAACAGGCATGGCACATTTGTTGGTTTTTTCTGCTGCTTGTTTGTTTGGGGTTTTTTTTGGCACTTTTTCTTTTTCTTCTGGCAGAAGCAAAAATAGAAACCCTTATTAGCTTTTCAGATTCATCCATCCTTTCATTACCATCCTGCTCGTGTCCAGTTAACCCCACTGAGTCTTGTAGCTGACATCCCACTGGCCGCAACCAGAAGGCAGCAGTGGAAGAGCACCGTTAAATGGTCCCCATGCATTGAACACAGAGTGCAGGTAAAAAAAAAAAAAAAATATTACTTGAGATGACAGTAGTAGACAGCTGCATTTAGGATAATTTTAATAGGTATTTCCTGCCACGGAGTGACAAAATGCTGTGATGTGAAGAGAACCCATTTGTTTTCTGTAAAACCAAGAGAGAAAAAGCTCTTAAAGAGTTGTCACAAAAGACTGTGTAATCACTGTGTAATCAAAAGACAGCTGTAATCACTTCAGTTACTCAGATGGGTAATCAAGTTTGAACACCTGAATTTCAGACCCATTTTAACAGCCTGAAAGCGTAAAGGACCGCACTATAAGCAAAAATGTTTTTTTCCTAGCATTGATTTTCTGCATTTGTTAATGTATCCCCTGTTTCTTTGCCCTTGCTGTTAGGAAAGCCCAGAGAAACCTTCCACAGGAATAGTCACAAGTTATGTCTGTACTGCTCCTGCAGTCAGGCTTCAAGAAAAGCCAGCATTGGAGGGGAATCAACAGCTGCTCTGCCCCTTGATGAATGTTTGTCTTATTCTGTACGAAAGAGGGCAGCATCTGATCATTAAGAAACAATAAAATTTCATGTTTCTGAAGGATAGCTGACTTTGCTTTCCTACTCTGTGCAATATTTTTCCTAAAAATAATTAAATCCTTTTAACAGGAAGATAACAGAGCAGTGACTGCGAAAATAAAAACTATTTGGCAAGCCAACCACAGATATCAGAGAAGGTTTGGAAAAGTGGGAAGAAGCCACAAATTCTTCATTCAGTTTAAAAATATAGAAAAGGTGCCTACAAGAAAGATCAAACTGTTCAGGCATGCAAGAAAACAGCATAAGCATGCAGAGAGAAAGCTTTAAAACAGCAAGGGATGGGATTAAACAACTAATATCAGGACTAGCAGGAAACAATTATGAAGATACACAGAGAGAAATGGATCAAGCAAAGCACTGATTTACTGGCAGATAAGAGGAAAGTCATCAGCATAAAAATAAGAAATAAAAAAAGGAACGCAGAACATTCAGTGTCTTACTTTGTATTTCCAAGCAAAAAGCTAAAGGGTGGGCAACAACTGATGTAAGCAGCAGTGACAGAGCATTGGGCTTTCCCTGCAAAAGCACAAAAGGGGATGTCAGCACACTGAAGGAATTCCAAAGTTTTCATGCTGCCTGAGCCTGATGGATTTATCCCAGGAACCTGAACAAGGAGGTGGCAGAAGTAATGTCAGAAGCTCTCACCTAAGGAAAGTCAGGGAGTGTCAATAAGCATCAGAAGGCTGGAAAAGGGCAAATGTATTCTGTTTTTAAGAAAGGAAGGAAAAGACTAATCAGGGATTTGTATATCAGTCAGCTTACCTTCAAGTGCTAGAAAAACCTTAGAATGAATAAAGTCTATGTGAGCACATAAAAGAAAACAAGGAAGTGATTAAGAGCCAGAATGGATTTGTCAACTGCAAATCCTCTCAGAGCAAACTTATTTCTTTTTACAAATAAGTTGAAGGCCTGGTAGACAGAAAATGATAGACATCATCTGACATCATAGAATTGCTTTTGATAGAGTTGCTACAGACCTTTTCATTCAAAAGATAGAAACAAGTTCTAACTGAATTGCTGACATGGCACAGGTCAAACAAACTGAACAAACTCACAGCACTAAGCAAAACGTAGCTGCTATCAGTGGCTCACAGTCAAAATCATGTAATTAACTGTTGCAACACAATAGAAAGCACAGCAACGACAGCAGAGCAACCAAATCCAAGGCAACTGCCATAGACACAAAAACAGAGGAATGAAGCTGCTTACCTTCAGAAGGCCTCAAGTACACAGGAACCTCCATTGAGATCCCCTTACCTTCACTGCCAACCCTTAAATGAGGTCTGGGAAGGGGCGGATCCTGGCTCCAGCCCTTCTGGTCACTCAACTGCTTTGCATGCACCTGAGCTCCTCTGGGTTGGCCCTGCCTTCCCACCAGGTGCTCAATCATTGCTTCAAGCTGTGACTTCGCATTTCCACTACAGTTGGATATGTTCAAAATGTTTTTAGAACAACCTACTAAATGCAACTGGAATCTGTTCTGTTAAACCTCTACAAAACGCTAAGATGGGAAGAGATGCAAATATATTAATAACAGGAGTAGAAAATCAAACAAGCTGGACAAATTGGAGAAATGGTATGAAAACATCAGTTGAGCCCTTACAGTTTCAAGCAGATGTATGTGCAGTAAGTGAGAGTGATAAAATGGAAAAATACAAGATGGAAAAAAATAATAGAAAGTCCAGAAATTCAAGTTCATGAGAAATCATGAGCCAAACATGAGCCAGGGTTTCCCTGTGACCAAATGTAGGTAATCCTCACTACCACACATGTTGCTGTTTTCTGAACAAAACTCATGACGTTTGCTTACAATAAAGTGATATTCACACAGCACAACACTCAAAAGCATTTGAGCCAGTGTACAATGGTCCATTTACTAACATCATGCACTTTCACAGGGCAATTAAGCAAAATTGCTTATGTGTTGTGAGAACAAACCTTGCTGGAAGGGACTGCAACAAAGGAAGAACCCATCTCTAATGGCACTAAGTCATTTCCCAAAACCTGAAATTGCTAAGTGGCCATCTGCAATCAAAAGTTTTGACACATTTTAAAGAACATTTTCCTGCAATTGGCCACTGCTGAGCTTTCCCTCGGAGCTGCATGTGAAGCAAATGCAATATCCATTGATTCGGCACTGTTTAAAACCCCTTAGCACAAGCAAGCATAAACTTATGCCCTAGCTTTTGAGAGACAACTTTTAATAGCTGATGTTTTTAGGTTTTAACATTCTTTTCTCTTATTCTAGATCTGCCTGCTAGGCAGAGAGGCCAAATGCTGGAACAGAATCCATTCTGCAGGAAATGGGATGGTGATCTTCAAAGATAAACGCTTGAGCGTTTGAATATTTCCCTGTATGTTCCCTTTGGAACAGTCCCTAGGAGATGCTGTGAGTTAGCAAGCAGATGAATGGCACTGGTTACTGTTAACTACTGTATCCACGGATGTAAAATCCCTAGTTCCTCTCCCTGGCTCCTTTCATCTCAATAGAAGCTGTGACTTTTACAAGGAAAGGATTCAAGGTTCCAAACTACTCATATAAACCTTTGTTTGTATGGTGTAATAAATCAAAGGCAGAAATAGCCTACAGGCTTCCTTGCTATGCTGCACACCATGAGCAAATCATTTACTTTCCAGGGGACCATTAATTAGTATTGATTTGTCTTCTTGCTCAGACAGTTCACAGGCATATGGACAGAAGGCTGCTTGCCAGCTCATAATGCATCCAGAGCCTGTTGTTTTCATCCCGCAGCTTTTCATACAGGTTGAAAAGATTTGCAAACTGAAGAAACTGAAACAGGTGATCTTCATATCACCTGTTCTAAGCATCTAGTGAAAGGAAATAAATGAGAAGGGGCAAATCACTGGCATGTGTTGCCTAGAGAAGCGGTCAGTGTGATGTCCCTAGAGACACTGAAGTCAGGCTCTGAGCACTTGGTTGAGCTCATTTCAGAGGAGCTGTGATGACCACAGCTTGCCACCAGCAGCTTGTCATTCTTGCTTCCACTGCACTTCCCGAGAAGGAAGTGTGAGGAACAATCCTAGGGTTGCACTGAGATTCTACTGATCATTGGCACAAACTCTACAGCAAAAGCCAGTTAGGGAGGAGCAAGTCTGGCACTGATCCATCATCCTCCATCCTCTAGGCAGCCCCAGCATCAGCAGGCATGTAAAAATTGGCTGTCAATACCTTCTGCACAAAGACAGCAATTATAATTAGGTGATCAAGTTTCTTAGAAAGAACATGACAGCCTAGGAACAGCACTTTGCTACTCAAGTAGAAGCAGGTCTACAATTAAGTGGAAACTTGATTCCTTTATTGCTGCCTCCTCCCCCACCCCATTTTTGTTTTGGTTTGGTTTTTGCAAGTTTTCAGTATCTATTTTCTTAACAAATAAGGAGAGTTCCTTCTATTTCAATAGGTTTCTTTCTTAGTGTCAGCTATTTTAAACATCCTTTTGCATACATGGATTTTATCTGTCTTCATATACCCACTATGAATGCAATCCTGTAAAACATACTGTTTACAAAGCTGAAACTCCCTACAAAGCATTCCCACACCACCCAGCCTTCAGCTGGTGCTGGCATTTTCCATGGGATCACCACATGCCCTATAAAGGCTGCTGCTTGGGGCAGGGAACGAAGGGCTTGTTGGAGGGTGAATTCTTGCAGAAAGGGTGTAAAGCTGCTGCTTTATGGATGGGGAGCAGTGATTATTTTTCTGATTTTGAAAGAATTAGAGAGAAAACAACTGATTAGCAGTTTCCAGGGAGGCAAACTTCATGTGAGACTCTAGAGGGTACCCAGTCATCTTCTTAAATGTTAAGCTGTTGAATACTGAAATGAAGGGAATTTGGTATTAGTTCCTGCGGAGCTTGATCCACTGGCTAGTTCTGATTTAGAGCACTTGCTTCAGCTCCGGGTTAGGATGATGATTATCTCTGCTTACGCTCTGCTTTGTTGCATGTGGCTCATGGATTACAGTCCTATGCTGGCTGTGGCTTTCAGGAGAAACTGTTTCCAGTCTTGCATATTAGGAAATCCCCTTGTAAAGCACCTGTTTGCTTAAATCTGACATGAGGGTTCCTAACCTCAGTGGGACTGGTGCCCAGTTTCTTGGGTACCTGGGAGCAGCCCACAGTGTGACTCCATGCAATCACTGAAGCATAACAAGTGTTTTCTTCCCTTTTGTTCAGATAGTTCTAACCAAATATTCTTCAAAAGGAGACATTTGAAGCTTGTCACATCACAGTGCTTAAGTGCTGTGAATCACAGGGGTTGTGTCTTCCCATCAGTCTGCTCTTTGCAGCTGATAGCCCACAGTGAATGCTTATCTCACCATGCTGTTTATTCTGAACTAAGTGAAACTGCTTCTCTGTGGTGGGTTCTCCTAAAGCTAATTAGCACTTAGTTGTAAATATACATGTGGGGTTGAGATTCATTGGATAATAAGTTTCTGTTGGATGCTCCTCCATTGGTGGAGGAAATTAGCATGCACCTGCATAGCTAGGCTCTGCTGTATTGAGTTGTGAGCAGTGTCTTGCTTGCTGTGTTCCAGCAGTTCTGGTTAGGGTGATTAAAAGCAGCAGTATCTAGCTCAGGAGGAAAGAATACTTTTAAAAGAATATTGCTCTCCCTGGAAACATCTGTGCTCTGGGGCTGCCAAGACCAAATGCAGAAGGCAGAAATTTCAGGTCACAGGAGCTGTAGTTTCACAGAAAACACCTCTAGCAATCTAGAGATGAAACAGACTACTTCAAAGCTTCCAGCGCTCCTCTGTCATCTCTTCTGGTTTTAAAAATGTTTAGTTGCTGTAAATGGGTCAATAGCAAGAGTTTCTATTTACATTGCTTGTTGTTTTCTATCCTCTGGTGATGTTGTGAATGTTGAATTAAAATCTTGTGGATAGGCACCTCAAAGCTCAGTCTGGAGCTATTATCTACAGCAGAAAATCAGAGAGGCTTAGTTTGGTTTTTGGACTACAACAAATATAAGGCAGTATGAACACAGTTCCTGCTCAAAGCTTACTTGCACAAAGAGCTTAGGCTTTATGTAACACAATTAATCAAATTAATTAATCAAACTGCACATTTTTTATCAAATATCTAATATTTAGTGTAATCTGTAAGGCCTGCTAGGATTGTAAATAGGTGAATTGCCAGGTTTGATGTAGCTCTAGATGACACCAGGCTTTCTCTGGTCTCAATATTTGAATGTGAGCAGCCTTCTAAATCTGCACTCTCCCTTCAGCCTCTATTCACTGGTGTCATAACTTATAAGACCATTCTCATATCAGTTTGGCCTTCCTCCAACCCACCTTCTACCTCTGGTTTCGAACACCTCACATTATGACTGGAAGCAAAAACTTTTGCTGAACTGTCTCTATTTCCACCATAGCTAGTGCTGCAAATTGGGCTGTGTTTGTTGAACGTAAGTTTCCTGGTAAAACTGGTCAAGCTAATTTTTTTTTTTTTTTTTGCCACTGAAAATTTCATGCTTTTTCTTTTTGCCCTCAGCAAACATGTAATGATCTAGAAAGCTATCAAATGTTTTAATGTTTGACCCACGGAAGTGAAATACCTTCTACCCCTTTTACAGGAATTGTGGCATTTTAAGAACTGTTTATTCTTTAATGCTGATTGATTCCTTTAATGTACATTGTTTTGCTTTGTTTCACTTGATAATACATTTCACATGACTAGAAAAGCTATTTAACCCAGGGCCAATAGTTAATGTGTTATTTCTGTTCTAATTCTTACAAAGCAGACCTGAGCTAAACCCACAAATTAGATTTAAACTTTAAAGACTGATTGGCTCAATGCATAGGAGCACAAATGGCATAACAGAAAGGCTGTTTGTACAGTGCACTGGGAGAAGATTTCGCCCAAAATGTTGAATGCTAATGTGCAGAAAAAGTTGTTCACTGAACTGAGCCAACTGACAGCTATCACTGAGGATGAAAGTGAAGATGAGGTTTCAAAGTTGATGAGATGAGTGAAGATGAGGTTCCTGAGTCTGGGTGCAGGGAGATGTATGAGAATTAATAGCCTTGAACTCGAGCAGAATAAGTGGGGGAAAAAGGGTAAATCATCTCAGTAAACAACTACAAGATGCATTTTGAATTCATAACCACGTTCCTCCAACAATTTAGTGACTTTAAGATGTGGGCAGTCTGGCTTTTCACAGAATCACAGAATTGTAGTGGTTGGAAGGGACCTTCCAGAGATCATCAAGTCCAACCCCCCTGCCAAAGCAGGTTCCCTACAGCAGGTCGCACAGGTAATTCCTTAATTCCTCTTCTGAAGTCTGAGCTGTCTTTTCTGCTCTCATCTTACCCTCGTCAACAGCATACACAGGTAGTGCCATTTGAAACTGCTCCATGGGAAAAAAAACTTTTTTTTCCTTTTTTTTTTTTTTTAATGAAAAGGATTTGAACAGCACTTTCCATAGTGTTTCAGAAACAAAGAATCATAGAATCACAAAGGTTGGAAAAGGCCACTAAGATCATCTAGTCCAACCGCCAACATATCTTTACCATGTCCCTCAGTGCCACATCTGTGTGTTTCATGAACACCTCCAGGAACTCAGTAGGTACAGCAAAACTGGGCTCTCCAAGAGTCTTCCTGCATGTTGTTGGTGATGTTGCTAGAACTTGGTTTGGCCATTGATGGTTTGCATTTTCTGTCCTCAGTTTGTAGCAATCTTCCAAGAAAAAGCACTGTCAAACTGATTTGCCATTAATTGTGACTGACAACAATTGCAAGGGTTGTACTACAGGTTTTAACAAATAAACATTATTTTATACAACAGATTTGAATACATATTTTAATGAAGAAGTGATTCATAATGAAAATATTATTGACTTTGTTAAGATTAAGCAGGTCAGCCATATGCTGTGTCTAGTCCTAATTTTTCTAAGTTATGCATATTAACAACAGATGCTGAATTTTAAAAGGATCTAATAATTGAGAGGAAATCGTTCCAAAGCTGAATGTTGAGGGTTTTTCTTCTTAATGATTCAAAATAAATTGCATAAATAGTTACTCAGAAAGTAATTTTGAATTAGCAGTGTAGCTTATAAATAACTCTTTCACATGGCATTTGGATGGCTTTCATCTCAATGCTGCCAGATCTGTATGCAATTTCCACAGGTGCCGTTGCTGAGGAGGGGGTTGGTTGAACACTCAGAACTTCTGCCCAACCTTTCAGCCATTTTTACAAAAGATTCTTTCCCAAATGCATTCCCCTCACAACTCAGCCATCTCTGGACCAAATGCAAGCAGTTCTTGGGCTGTGCATCTATACCTGACTTACCTTTATTTAGACTTGTCATATTGCTGAGGGATGTAAGGAGCAATGCAGTAAGGCTGTTGAGCTAAGCTGGCCCACTGCAAGTGAGGGACCATGCTCATCAAAAGGCTTGAGTAGTTCTTTCTGCACTCATGCAGAAATGCAGCCTCTGACTGGTTTCAGATGTAATTTTTGGATGGTTATTTTTTACTTGAGTGCAAAAAAATACTAATTATTCTTTTTTTTGCCTCTGCAACTCCTAGAAAGACATTCTGCACAGTGCAGTGCATTGCTTCTCTGTTACCTCCCAAATGCAGCTGGTTACACAAACTGGAGAAATAGGATGTGCTATAATCTTTGACCACAAGCCAAAGCTGCTATTTCATTCCACTGCCACATGTCCTCTAGAGAGTTCACCTCTCTTGTCATGGATGCGATGGGGCAACTGAACACAGCTCCCTGTGGCTAAGAAGCCACAGAGAGAGCAGGGACACCTCAGATAGGTGCAAGCCCTCCTGTTGCTCAGCATCACATCACCAGCTGCTGCCAGATGTGCTCCCCTGACACTGGAAACCCCAGCTGTGCAGAACCAGTCCTCAGCATTGTGCACATCACCAAAGCCAAAACCCCTCCTGCTGCTGTGAGACGCAGGGTGCCATTGCAGCAACCTGTCCAGAAATCAACAGTTGTAATTGGCAGAGAGGGTAACGTTGCTGCTCCTTTGCAAAGCTCCAAGCTGTTCCCCACAGCCCTGCTCACTGCTGAGTGTCACCAGCGCCAAATGGAAATGTAGGAATTGTAGGAAATATTGATGTTGGAATTAGAGCCATCTCCTCCCACTCTTTTGTGTTTCCTGCAGAGGAAAAAATAAAAAATAAAAGAAAATTACAACTTAATGGTGTTAATTAACATAAGATGCAAAGAATGCAAAGCCAGTCAGCTGCCGATAGTGGTGATCCTAAATTGGTTTCCAGGAGGCTCCAGACACAAAGCAGGGAGCTCCTGAGTGCATGTTTTATTATTTATATCAATTACTATCTTAATTAACTTAGTTTGACAAAGCAGGCTGCTGAAAGACAAAGCAAGCAACACCAGGCAAGAAAGCCAACCCTATCAGTTCCTTGTCAAAGAGATCCCAGCGAGGCACAACTCCCAGTGAGGGCTGTTTGAGCTTCATGCTCTTGACACCTCGCTTTCTGGATAATTCATCAGTGCTTTACAAGGAGGCAGCCTGGTGGACTCATCGCTAGTTGTAAACCATTTAATCCATCCCCTGCAGATGGCACTGTCCCTGAAATGGAGAGCACGTACATCTCATTTCCTTCCCCGGGTAGAACCAAAGCAATGCTTCCTAATTTCAAGCAGCTACCAGGAGCTGAATATCCTGGAGGCTCTTGCCTATATTTTTGTTATTGGTTTTGTTTTTGGTGTTTGGTGTGGTTTTTTTTTTTTCAGTTGATCAATGTGTTCAAAAGGCAGAATGGGAGAGCAGGGAGCAGAGAAACATGTACAAAACAGGAAGCCTTGTGAAATAAACCATCTGGTCACACCTACTTTTGTAGGTGTGTCCTCATTCGTAGCTTCTCAGATGGAGAGTACGATACAGGTTTTGGAAGGAAATGTCTCATTCCTACAAGCAGGTGCCTTAGATGCAGTAGTGCAGCTCTGCTGGTACAAAGGATCAAATACATAGGAGGATTTAGAATTGTAGAATCATTTAGATTGGAAAAGACATTCAGGTTCATTAAATGCAACCACGAGCCTAACCTAAACAGCAGCATTTTGGGCCCAGAACAAGGATGCACTCTATGGGGAGGGATATTTACTCGATACAACCATTAAAGGTAGTGCTCCAAGTGGTAGAAAGACTCCTGCCAGCTGCAGATCTGCATGGCTAACAGCTACATGTATGAGCTGTGTGTCATCTAACTGGCTATTTCTTTCTTCAGAGAGACATTTAAAAGAGAGTCATAGAATCACAGCATATCCCAAAATGGAAGGGACCCATAAAGATCATTGAGTCTAATTCCTGAAAAGAGGAGAAGATAATCCCCATTTTAGAGCTCTGATCTCTGTATGTTTTCTGAGATAGAATACAACTACTGAAAGGAGGAATACATCTATTCTTATGAGGAAAAGAAGAAAAAAAAAGTGGGCAGTGAGAGGGAGAAGTCTGGAGGAAAACAATTGAGTTATGGCTCTTCATGCAGAAATGCACGCAATTTCTGCCTGTGCTTTTCTCATCTGGTGGGCAGGTTGATGGATGTGCTGCACAGTGCTGCCCAACTGGCATTTTTCCCCAGCTGCAGGTGTACTGTTTTCTGCTTTTATCTGTACCCTGCATTCTCTTAGACTTCTAATTATAGATCACCATTGCCAGCTCAACAAGCAAGATTCACTCAATTAAAACTACACAGAGCATCTGCTGTTCAGCTGGTATGGAAAACGTCAGCTTTCCCCATCTCTCTCAGCTTAGAGGCATTTACTGTGATCCTGTATAGCAGGGCCTACCTCTCTCCATCCTAGGTGATCTGCCATCCCCCAAATACTGCTCCTGAACTTGATACAAATACAGCTCTCATCATTTTCTTCACCCAGGTACAAGGAACGAAATCAATGCATCTCACAAACATTTTAGTCTTTGGTGACTGCTCTGGAGGTCTGTGAGAGACCAACTCTACCTGACCCTGAGGTTTAACAGTTGTTTTGCTCTTATGGCTTGATTTAGGATGAGAATTAATGGCCTTAAGTTGCACCAGGGGAAGTTCAGGTTGGATACTAGGAAACATTTCTTCTCAGAAAGAGTGGCAATGCAGTGGCACTGGAAGCTGCCCAGGAAGCTGGGGAAGTCACTGTCCCTGCAGGTGTTCAAGAAGCATGGAGATGTGGCAGTGAGGGATGTGGGCAGTGGGCATGATGGGGATGGGTTGCACTGAAAGATCTTAGTGGTCTTTTCCAACCTTGGTGATTCCATCATTCTGTGATTTCAGATTTAGCGCCCTTTGTTCTGATAACCTGTCTTTTTGTTTCTGCTCAAATACTGATTTACGTTTTGATGTTGCTCATAGGTGCATCGCCTTTTAGTTCTGTTTGACCACAGGGAGTAGCTTATGTCTGACCAAGAATTTCTGCATCTACACTCATTGAAAATGCAGCATGTTTGCTAGAAAGATGCCCTAGGAGTCCCTCCAAGAACTAGCTTCAAATTGTAAAGCTGTCACTCCTGCTGGTTTAATCTGTTCTCCTCACTCTAAATGTAGACATCTCATGTCCTTCTGTCTCTTCCCAGTATCTCCTTTTGTATCTCCTTTAATCTCCTTGTTTAAGATATATAGAGCCTTCTGACTTGTCCAGCCCCAACAAAATCTCATTTCCATGTTCCCTCCTGCCTAAAATCCTCACTGTGCCCTGACAACCAACTTTACAGTAAATGCTTTATGCTATCTACTTGGAGACACCACACCACATGTACACAAATTCCACTATACACCTAGGGACTGGCATTTTGGAACAGCCCAAGGAGGCATCATAAGCTGCATGTATTTGCTGCTGTAAAACACAGATGCAGGTATCTACCTGCCAAAGCTCTCTTGGTACATGGAAACAGCTCAAATGCAACCCAGCAGACAGGGAGCACAGTGTTCTGCTCACCTTACTGAGCATTCACTTCAGCTGATACAGACCTTGCTCCATCCTTCACTATGACAGTCCTTGGATTTGAATGTAAACAAGAAAGAAGAAAAACCCTTGCTGGGAATTTTAATAGGCTCACCAAGTTTAGAACTGCACTACTTTATAAAATCAAAGCATGTAATGATTTCTTAATTGTAATTACAAATTATAGAACCAAAAATACTGTAGTGATGAGCCCTGGTCCCTCAGAGGAGCACAGCAGCTCCCCAGAGAGGGGTACAGATTAGAAAACACATTCCACATGAAGGCTTTTACTGTAATTATTTGCATAACTGGATTAAAGAAGTATACCAGTGTGCCTCTAAATCTTATTATTGTTTATTACTCTGGATATCAGAGAAAACAGTAATTACATTTAGCAGAGATTGCTGGGCCAAGGTTCAGAAGTGAGCCTGTGTGAGCATATCCACAGTCACTGCTGCGCCCAATGGGACTGCTGAGAAGAGAGAAGGAGCCTCAGGAGCTAAAGGCAACACCATCTTGGGGTGTTTCTGCAAAACCTAACCCTGCAGGTGAAAGTCCAAACACAGTGTTAGCAGCAGAGTCCCAGGTGCAAATACAGGAGCTGGAAAATTCCAGGCATGTGTGCAGTGCACCTGCCCTTATATGAGAGTGCCCACCACGCTGAGTGCCTCAACATGCAGCCCTTGGTGCTGCTGTGAACACAGCTGTAGTGACTGTTGATAGCAAAAGCTCATTTGTAAGAGTTAAAGATAAAAGACAGAGAAATTTAAGCTCTAGTTTGCTTCCTTCTGCCCTTTGCAGCAGCCATCAAAGGTCACCAGCATGTAAGAGAAAATTAATAACCAAACTGTGGTGCCTGGAAATGGGGGTAGAAACGTGGTGTGGGGGAAAGAAATAATGGCCTGCAGTGGTTAGCAATTTTTTTTCTAGTTACTCCACTGTGCTTTGGATCACTGTAATAAAATGCTGTCTGTATTTAGTGCATGGGGTTGTAAACATTAAGGACCAACTCACTGCTAATCAGCCTTTGCAAACTGACAAATGAAGAACTTGAAATAGCACAGTTCCATAAAAGAAAAATCTCCAAAACTCAGGATTTTGTTGTGAAAGTCTTTTGTGTCAGTGCTCAGCGCTTTCTCTCAGTGCTGTACTCACTGCTCTTTTCTACAAAGCCCTGAAGCAGAAACTAAAAACCTCATTAAATTTGGTTGGTTTGTTTGGAAGATTGGTGGGTTTTGTTTTTGTTTTTTTTTCCTTTTTCAAAATCTCCAGTTATTCTGTATACTGAACTTGAAAGAGAACGATCTCCCAAAATTCAGTGAAAGCATTTTTCAGTAAGACACTCAGATGTCTAAACCATAATAAGCAAGGCAGCTATACTTAATCACTGAGTAAATGCAAACAGTGCCCACTTTAGAGAGGCTTCTCTGATTCAGTCTTGCTGTAATCAGCTTCTAATTTTCAATTCCTCATTGCAAGCAAAAGCACGGCTTGAAATTGCAAGGAAATTTGTGAAAAGGGATTTCAAATGTTTTTCCCAGTGTGTGTATTAGCATCTGTGTATTTTTTTAACTAGATTAGTTTACTGAATGTTGATGAGCAGAATGGTACTGTTTCACAGTAGGAATACATTTAGAAACCAGTGAAACCATAACCTATTTCTTCTCTCTCCTACCTTATCTATTTGCCATGCCTGGCAGCACACACATCTCTGGCCACACACGGTACAGTAAGTTCAGCCTGGCTGAAAAAGGACAAAACTACCCCCTGGTCTGTGCTTTTTCTATAGCTGGGATATCAAACAGCTCCTCACTTAATGTTATGGCTGGAAGAAGCCTCTTCAGAAAAGATGTCTGGTGTCACAACTTTTTCCCTGATTCTTATCAGTTATCTCAGATATTTTCAGTGCATACAGGAGGAAGAGACTAGAAATCATTTGTTCAATTATAGCTTTTAACTCCTTCCTTTGACTGAAAGGTGAATGTCAACGGAAATTGTTTCCTCCCAGGAGACTCCTTCAAAAGAGAGCTCTTACCACTCTGCTTTCTGACAAGCCTTTCTTCTCTTGGTCACACAGTGCTCATCACAGCTCAGTGACAACAGCCCCTTCTACCTACCATCTTTTGAAGTGTTCTTGAAGGCCCTATCAAGGTCTCTGGCTGCCTCTGGAGATCAAAGCTGATGGCAGCATTACCCATTACACATGTCAAAATCTGTTCCTCAAGGGAAGAGCAGAAAGCTTCTTGTCTGACAAGGCTATGCTGATCTCCATTGGCTGGAAACATGGTCACCTTGCTGAAGGGTCAGCAAATTGGGGTTATATGAGACAATGGCAAGCACACAACTGAATGTCTTGTGGCATATCTTAATATCCTCCTATTTCGATGAGTTTCCACACATTTTCCAGCCTGACCACCATGATGGCAGCATCAGCAAATTTACCAGGTGACTTAGCTAATCAGCTGTCGGTCACTGTGCATCAGCCACACCTCACCAAACAGCTTCACTCCTGCCTTGTTTGCCCTCTCCCAGCCCTGCAGCTCATCTCACTTTATGTCATGATACAGCTCCCAAGACACAGCAGCCATGGGATCTCACAGCAATGCTCCCAGCAGCCCTTATCCCTGATCACAGTGTCAGCTCTGCACAAAGGACACTTCAGAGAGCTGAGGCTGTTCATCATCATGACACTAATGGAGGAGATCTACAGGAATACCGTCAGTCTTTTCCTATGAAACTTATACTAGGGACTGTATTCTGGGTAGATAAACAGACTTAACTTTCACCCAGTCCAAAGATTTAATCCCCTCACTGGGGTATCCAGATCTTGTATTCATCACTGCTTCTCCCTGTTCCCACATCTATGCTGCCAATGACATGGAAACAAGATAGGAAGGATCCCTGCAGTTTACACAAGGGGATTTTTTTGTTCCAAGATCTCCACAGCCTCTAGTTCCCATCAAAGAAAAAAAGACATTTGGGGATATGATCTCTGCCTCTCCTTCTCCAGTATGGCTGGAAGTGCTGGGGAAGTCACCCATGGGACATGTGGTGTTATGACTGAGCCCCTAGTCATTAGCAACCAGAACTGATTAAAAGTGGAAATGACTTACAGTGTTGCAGGAAGTGCACTCCCACCAGCTCTTGTGTTTACAGCACCACACTGGCCATAATGCAATTTGTAGTGGGTCCAATTTTCTTCTTTCTCCAGGCAAACATTTTCTTCAGCTCCCCCCTAAAGCTGTCATGGAGCCAGGCGTAGAGGAAGGCATTGGTGCAAGCAGACATCATGGCAAACCAGTGGCATAGCAGCTGGATTAAATTGAAGTACTGCTTATCAATTAAACTGATATCTATATCCTTTACCACGTTGAAGATGTGCAGAGGCAGCCAACAGACTCCAAAGGCTGCCACCACCAAGACAAGCAAGCGAAAAGTCTTTCTCCTTCTTGCCCGGTCCCATTCAGCTTGGCCCTGGGTGACATTGCCTGGGACCACTCGGTTTTTCAGCTTGACTGAGATTCGCAGGTAGGACAGGGAGATGACAGCCAAAGGCAGCACGTAGGTGATGATGAGAGTGCTGTAAGCATAAGCCAAGCGATCTCTTTTCATATGGAACCAAAACTCCTCGCAGATGGAGAAGTCCAACTCTGGGAATTCCGCATGATAAGTGTGGAGCAAGGCTGGGGCAGCCAAGGTGCAGCTCAGCAGCCAAATGGCAGCCAGGATATAGGCACAAACAGGGATAGTGAGCCTCCTCCGGAATGGGTACACCATGGCATAATACCTATCCACAGCTATGACAGTCAAGGTGAAGACAGACACAAAGACAGTGACGGGTTGCATCAGGAACACAAAGTAGCACATGAAACGTCCGTACACCCATCCTCTGGGCTCAAAGGCATATGCGAGAGTCAGAGGCACACAGGTTGCACACATGAGCATGTCTGAGAAAGCCAGATTGCCTACCAGAAAGTTGGTCACATTGTGCATTTTTTTCGTTTTGCAGATGACATAAATAAGAAGATAATTCCCAATGACACCAATAAAAACTACTAGGGAGTAGCAGGGGATGATGAGTGGCTTGAAGGACTGAACAAACTGGAGCCCTGAGAATAAATTGCTGGCGTTGCTATGAATTGCAGAGAGAAAACTCTGGGAGGTTAAATTGTCCGAATTCATCATTTCCCTGCTTTTGTTGTCTGCCATCAGCTAAGTGAAGTAGTTACCACTACACTGCTCTCACACTCAATCAGTGAGGATAATGAATGGATTACTGGCTGTGCAGAGGTTGCCACATGGATAGTAAACAAGCATCTGTAAAAGCAAAAGGTGAAGTTGTAATCCTCGAGAGGCAGCTTTCAGCAGTTCCTAGGAAAAATCAAATACAGCCAATTTCCATTAAAGTCCTCCTGTATTTACCATTAAATCTAGGTTTTGACAGCATGCCACTTAATAAACATTTAATGCAGGGAGTACTTACTGCAGTGTTTTTCTAATCCCATATGATTTTCCTGTGGATGCCAAGAAGTGCCCTAGATGTCTGGCTTCTGCAAATCCAAGAGCTTGTGTGTGTGTGTTAGAGAGAGAGAGAGAGAGAGAGAATATACGAGTGAGAAAGAGAGTGATGCGCATTTACAAGCTAAGTGGAGATCAGTGTTTTTAAACAGACTTCACTACCAGGTCATGACAGATTTGTCCATAAGCTTTTATCCCTATTGGCTGCCCTGAGCATTACGTTGCTCTTTGCGTGTGTCTTACTGATAGTAATTAGTTCTTGAATATACTTTCAAGAATTCCCCTTTCTTTGCAGTATGTCTGTACTTGCCCTTCCCAGCTAAAATTAAATTTGCATTCATTAACACGAGCCTACACAGCATCTAATCTCAGATCCACTTTGTCACAGTCTTCAGAGCGCCCAAAAAAAGCTACCTGTAAATTTGCTGCTATAACGTGACCGTAAAATGAAATTCAAATGACATGCAGACATCGGATGAATGCTTACACCACTAGAGGGACTCAGCTACGCACCTGGTGAATGGAGTTAAGTCGAGATGAGCATTGTGCATGGAACAGAAAGAATCTTATTTTCTAATGGGGTTAAAATGTTTGCCCCTTGCTGGTATTTTCAGTGGGTTTTACATATCTTTAAGAGTAAAAACATGCAAAGATCTCAAAGGAGATAACAGCACCCAAGCAGCTTAGCTGTAACAGCTCACCTGTAGTGAATTACAACAAATGGTCTCTAAAATTGCAGCTGCACAAGTATAATTGGGATGTTCCTTCATTAGGCATTAACCTTAAGAAGATGCTAACCTTTTCCACGCTAAACAGCAAATGCAAACCATTCTCTAAAACAGCACATTTGTTTTGTGTGGTTCAGGCGTTAGAAAAAGATCAGGATAGGTGTGCAGAGAGCACACATTTAAGCAAACATCAGCATCAGACACTTACTGTGCTAATTCTCCCTTTACTCCCCTCCATTTCAACCATGTTGGGACCAGGACCTCTGCTGGTGAAAAAACAAACAGTGAAACTCCACTATTCCTATTTACATCCACTAGAGATACTTTTGAAAAATAATAAAATAGAATAAAAGAATAAAGGAGCTGTCTGATAGCTTTTGAATGCTTCAAAGTAGGGAACATCGCAAGGTTTTGCAAGGCACTGAGGGGATTTAGACACAACTACTACAGGCAGTTTATATCCTAATGTCTTTGACTACTCAAGAAAATACTAACCTGGTGTTTTCCATAAGGCTATTATTCTCTCAAGATGATGGGAAGAGTGATTACACAAACCAAAAATTTAGATTTCAAGCGTGTCATAATCCTTTCTCTATTCTTAAAGAGGAGTTAATCTTGTGTAGCCTTTGCTCAGACCCAAACCATTCTGCTATAAATACTTGTTGATGGATGGGCATTTCAAATCATTTCAAACAGATTTTGCAACTACATGTATGATTAGATTATGCTATGGACTGGAATATGGGCATTGTTCCAGCCTGAGGGGAGAGTACATGTGTAACTAAGGTGCTCAGAAGTACCATCCTTCACTTCACGGACATTGTGACCTACCCATGACCCATATGAAAAATGGGATGCTACATCCCACTTTGGAGCCCAATCTCATGTATCTGAGCCAGAGGGGACCCAGAATAATATAGTACCTATTTGTCTCTACATAGTCCAACCCAGAATAGCAGGAGGATTTGAGGGTAATGATTCCAAAGAGGAATCCTACTGTTTTCACCATCCCCTGTGACCGTACTACTTTCTTATAAGCAGAATGCTGCAAAACTGTTTCCTTACACTCGTAAATACATTTGTTTCACTTAGTGTGGGAGAAAACTGATCTCAGTCCTACTGAGGTCGAACTGAGCCTTCTAGCTGATTTCTGTAGGCTTTGGACTGGGTCTCTAATACAAGCCAAAACACATAGAAAAATGATCAGGGAGCATTTCTAAACAGACTGCATACTGCCCACATCCTACTGGAGTTTTGATGCTTATGCTAGGAAAGAAGACTCACAATAATGTCAGTGTCCATGTAGTACTCGAAAAACACATTTTTAACTCACTTTTTTTTCTGAAAAGCTGCAGAGCAAATCCAATGAATATCCTACTGCATTCCTATGAGAAAAAGGTTATGCTTGCTATGCGAGAATAGAAATCAAACAAAATATGTAAAGTAGCCTTCAAGATCACCTTAATGTTCAAGTCACAGGAACCTATAAGCAAGTTTAAATGTTCTTCTATTTCAAGATGCAGAAAGCAACTTCCATGCATTTTCTCTGACCTTTACACGTATTTTCTTTACCTCTGAAGCCAGTAACTAGTTCATTCTCAGTTTGAAGGCTCCTATCTTATTTCTGTTAATGATTTTCTGTTTGTTTTGGCTTCAGGCAGAAAGTTTCCTCAGTTCAGCTGTATTCTAAAGGCAAGACCTGGAAAGATAATATTTACCAGGGGGCTGAATGGAAAAAGTATTTCAGCATTTTAACCCAAAGAAATCCTCTTTTCTCCTTTCAAAACTGCAAATATTAATCTTGTCTAGAATTTCCAAGATTAGATGGCAGAGTCCTTCATGAATGGCGTGTAAATCTATTTCACACAGAATATGCTTAAAGAGGAAAGGTCACAGAAACTGCAAAATGACTCATTGGAACTGTTTTGCCATTCCAAGCGTATGAGAGTGTCACACGTACTGATGCTGACCAGCATCTAATCAAAACCCTTGTTTTCCTGGAGTCAAGAGAAAATGTGTGATCTGAAGGCAGACCAACAAATCTTCACAGAAATGTTTCACAGCTGCGCTTCTATGAACTCTCACAGTAATCTGTCCAGCTCTGTATGAACACAGAACATTGTTAGCTTTCACAAAGTGATAACCCCCCTAAAGCGCTGAAGCTGCTCTGTATGTGCGTGCTTAATCACCCCCACAGCTCGTGAACGAAACAGCATCCAAACATGAGGTCTGGTCCTAGCGGCTACGCTGGCAAAATTAATGGTCCTTCTTCAGTTAGGAGGTCCTCTTCTGTTACTTCAGCTTTACAGACTTCCAGAAGATTTCTTCTGTCATTTGATCCTCATTTACGTGTCAGTTTTCTATGCTTGTGTTCACACGATAAGTGTCTCTTTCTGTAATAAGGAGACACATAAATAAATAAATATTATTTGTTATCCCCAGAATTCTTCGATAAAGTCTTTCATATTCTTCCAGACATGTCTGGTAGAGAGCAGAACACATAATTCTGGCTGAGTCTACATTAAAATTTTGCCAGCATTGAAGGAGGCAGAGACAAAGGTTCCTTTGCCAATTTCTTATGATCAGTGAGAGAACAAGGGTGCATGTCAAATAATTCCAAGACAGGGCTGCTTGTACCTCCAACTCTCATTTAGTCATCTGAACACACTGTATCTGCCTTTGCTGTGGGCTGAGACGTCACAAACTCTAAAAAGAGTGCTCACAGCTAAGGGGCCTGTTTGACTCACTTGCAGGTTTTTTGTTTGTGGCCACTGCTTTTCTGTGCTTTAATAGGGTACAAAAGGAAGCTCTTGCTAAGTTAGCCTTCCATCTGTGAGCTACTAAATTCTATTTATTTGCTTATTAGTTGGGACATACAGAAGTTCCTCTCCATTTCAGCTTATATAACACATATGATTTAGCACATGAGGAACTGTCAGCTACACCAGAGGAAATGAAAATTTTCCTAAGAACCACAAAGTAGACAAAGAATAACAACATTGATAAAGGAATTGGTCTAGAAGGCAGTAATTGTTTATGCCCATTAAGAACTTTGCTTGCAATTTAACAACCTTGATAGCTCTTTTTCTTATGCTAGCATGAAAAGCAAGCTAGCACCAGCAAATCTGGGAACAGAGGTGATATGAAGGGTTACTGCAATATTACACAAAGAAAATCTGAAACCACGAAGGTAGAGAAGTTTGATAGTATTACAGAGGAAAAACTTGTCATAAAGATCAGAATTGAGGTCACCTGGCAGTAAACATTTTCACTGTGGCTTAGGAAGGAGAAGCTTCTGTACAAAGAAGTAATCAATTAATTTGGAGGTGCGAGAAAAAGAAAATCTATGACTTTGTGAAAGATCCCAAGGTGAATTTGTCTCTACATTGCATCAATTTCTGGACAATTTTCCTGCTGTGAGTGTCTACTCATTAGTCAGAATGTTGTATTATTTAAAAACACAGGGGAGGATGGTAAACTGTAGAGCAGGTGAAGAGGTATTTTAGCTAGGGAACAATATGAATGAAAGGACAAATTCACCACAGACAAATTTAGGATGAAAAGTAGAACACTTCTAAGAGGTAGGGCAAAAAAGTACCCTTTGGAAATGCTGACTTTTTGAACAAATGGTGTATTATGGGGAAAAAAACACCTATTTTTAACAGAAAGCTTGAGTCATTTATTATGTGATGTGATTGCCTGCATGGGACTTGGGCTTCAGAAGATGCTATCCAGCATACATTAGTGCAGTTTTAGACTTTGAACTTCAGTCATTCTTCCTTGAAAACAACACCACTAACAGTATTTCCATTGATAAAGTTCAAAAGATAGGATTAAAATTTCTACACATGCACACCTACACATATGGACACAAGTAAGACAAAGTCCTAAAATGTTTTCAGTATTATTTGTGATTCCTTGAAGGGAAGATTGAGCAGCACAGGTACTAATGCACAAACTGGAACTGCACCTAAACATCTGTCAGATGAACTTTCACTGTTGCTGATCTTGACTTCTGTTCAAGGCGTATGATCTACAAAGTAAGGAGAAGGACAGGGTCGGCAGAGTCACTCCATAAAAATATTTAAGCCCCAGCGTATTTTTATTAGTGCAATCACCAATTCTTTCTCTGGTCTTGCTTTCTACTGCAGATTCCTACCCAGACACTTGATACAAACAAACTTCATTCCCTCACCTTCACACCCCTCTTAAGATTTTCTTTGCCAGCCAAAACCATTCAAGAATTAGTGATCAAGAAAGCTAAGAAGCTAACCCATTTGTGCTTTTGTGGGTTTTTTTTTTTTTTGTGTGTGTGTGTTTTGTGTGTGTGTGTGCTTTGTTGTTGTTTGTTTATGTTAGGGTGCTGGATTTTTTAAAATTTCTCAATGCAGGATAAGAAGGCTAAACTCCATGGCGATTCAAGAGTTAAGCAAGCTGAATTTTTTAACTGAGCATACTAAAGCAGAATTTTACAGAAAAGTGGGGACTAGGTGAGGAACTGTGACCATCTCTCACTTGTCTGGATTGAGTTCAATGGAGTTTAATATTTGTATAACAGATCCTTCTTTAAAAACCCCACAGAAAGCAAAGGCCTCAGTTACAAAGCAGAATTAAACTGGAAAAGTATGGAAGCAGATTTGCATATCCACCAGATCCAACAATTCCTACTCAGCCCCCAAGAAAAACTAGCATTTCTCCTCCTCCTCCAAGAGCTAGGGGGATATGCAATACCAATACATGCCCCAAGTTAGGAAAGACTGTGGGAATTAACTCCCAGAAACACCTGCAGATTGAACGTTGAGCCCTGGAGAAATTTAAGGTTATAAACGTTCCCTGCAGACATAAACGACCAGGAGTCAGGTTCCCTACACACCCCCAGGGGCACATGCACAGCCGCGCCCTGGTGAAGAAGAGAACTGACAAGAAAAGCCGACAGTCATTTCCCGGCCACTAACACTTCCCTACAGTACCGTGGAGAAGCTCTGCCTCTCTGCTCCCCCAGCCTGTTGGGGGCTGAACGCTTTTCAGGGGGCGTCCATCTACCTGGGGAGAGGAGACGGGCGCGGAGCTTCAGCACCACGGACAGCGGCCCGACCCGGAGCTGCGTCCGCCCAGAGCTCCCGTACCCGTAATGAGCGACGGGCAGCAGCAACACAGAAACTGATACCTGCTGTCCTGCACTGACCACGTTGCCATTCCCACATGCTGTTTTCATGGGCAAACGAGTTCAATTCATATTTTTCAAGAAGAAAAGGAAAAAAAAAACGGAATACAAGCACCGTTCCAGGTGCCCTTAGTTGTTTATATAAAGTAATAAAATCAATTTTCCAATTAATTAATTATCCCATTAGCAGCAATCTGCCCTGGAGCTTTGAAAGCTCTTTACACTAAAGGTTTATCTGGAGGACTGTCATGTGGTTTGATTATGGTTGCATAGTAACACCATACCACAAGAATACTATTTGGAAATAAACATTTCTGCTCTTTTCCACAAGCTCAAGTCTGAAGAAAAGAAGGAAAAGATGTATTTGGCTAAGAAAAACCCTACAGACATTTATAATGAAGCCTTCTGTATGTTTTCAGCACAGTCCCACTTAGAGTGAGATGACATCTCAAAATGAAAGAAAAATAAAATAGAATATTTTCTGGTACCTGGGCAGTCACAACTCAAGTATGGTACTTTCTGATATTATAGAGCACACTAGGAGAACTTGGACAAAATCTATGAGGTCTAGCATGCACCAGATGTTTACATTTCTTACTTTTTTTTTTTCTTTTAAACACATTTTATTCTGTACAGTGAAAAACAACAACAACAAAACATACCCTCAATAGAGCAGAAGTGAAATTATGTGCTACACTGGACTTGTGTACCCCTAGTGGTCTAGTAGGGCTCTGGGTGTTCAGAGAGACATGGTGTGGGAAAAAAACCAAGATCTTTCCAAACAGAAGACAGTTTAATATCTGCAAATTTAACAAGCCAAGAATCTCACAGCATTTTATACATAATAATGAATGTCTTTCTGATAGCAATTCTTTCTGTCATGCCCCACACTAGAGAGGGTGAAGCTGAGGATGGATAATTTTTACCCTATAGCAGTACTGATTTGATGTTAGAACTGACAAGGATTATTCTATCTAGTCAAACCACTGCTCCCTGTTATTTTATTAAGTATCACTCCAGTGGAACAAGAGGATTTCTAATTTCTAATTAACCATTTTTTCCTTCCCCTATTTCTCTTCCAGCATTGCTAAAGCCCAGATTCAAGCAGGCAAATTCAAAATACACAGCAAACTTCTCCAAAGCTTTTCTAAAGATGCCTACAGGATTACATTTTCAACAAATCCAAAAAACTATCCTACATCAGTAATGGTTCCTATTTTTAGTTTTAATAAGCAAAAGTAGCTGTTTGCATGGGGCAAAAGAAGCTTTTGAGCCTCATTAGAGTTTTACTTAGCAAACAAGTTATACAATATTCTGGTTAATAGGAAATGAAAAGAGAAAAAAAAAACACATTGATTTCTGACCACAAAATATGAGCACTGGTGTAGTCTTTTTACAGTCAAGAACCCAAGTCCCATTCTCTTCAATATCTGCATAGAACTGGAAATCCTCAAAAATGGAACAGAATACATTACTGATGGCGAGTGATTGAGATGTGCATGTCAAAGCTCAGAGGAAATGCAGTAGATGGAGTAAATATATTCATTTAGGCTATTTTTAACAAAGTATTTTAATTAAAAAATACTCATAGGCACCTCCAACAGTATTTTATAAAATGCTATTAAATCCTGAAATAAAGGTTCTCTTGCTGAATAATAGGAAATACTTGGAGGAGTTGTGCAGCATCACTGACACTGGCGTGCAGTTTTCAATGCAAAGCTAAGGTTACCTCAAAAGAGAGATAAATCAAGTCAGTTCCTTCCTGCTGTTATTGCTCAAGGGCTGAACTAAGGCAACATCTTGTAACCAGGCTACAAGTACTGAAGGCAGGTAGAGGCAGTGTGATGTAGGTTCCCAAAGCCACAATCCCATTTCAGCCAGCCCTGTCAGTTCAGCTGTGTTCCTAGGCAAGACAGAGACATTCCTCTGGTAGCACTATATGGAAAGCAAGAGGCTTATCCCTCAAGCTTTTCAACACCTGGCACAGACGCTCCTATCTGCAGGTCACCTCTGAATGCAATCCTGCAAGGAAAAGAGATTTCAGAGTATCTACACCACTGCAATACAGAGGCAGATAAGCAATGTGCCAACAGACTGGTGATCAGGTCTCATTTTTCAGGACAGTTCTTGTAAAGCCTCGAGCCTTGGTCTACCCATAGCAAAAAGTAAAATGCCTGAAATGGACCATAATACGATCTATTATATAGGCTATCTTGCTCTAGCTCCTCTGGGCACTTTTTACCCCACAGAGCAGCAGCGAAGACAATATCTCTACAAATTCTTTCATTTTCATTCTCAGGAAAACTGAACTACTTTGAGCCTGGAGCCTAAACATCTGGGGTCCATGCCAGTTCAATGACCTTCTGCATCTAAGACTCATTCTCCTATTTCAACACTAAAAATCCCATCTTTGCTATCAGTGCAATAACATGGGATGAGAAAAGTATCTCCCACTGCTGGCTTTAAATACTCATGAACCAAACCTCTATAGCCTGGGGTTCACACCTTGCTTCATGACAGAAAGTTTTAACAAATTGCAGTGAAAACTCAATAGCTGAAAGCCAGACAAAGGCATCTTTTAATCATCCAATTAGGTGGAGGGAAGAGCTGGAACTGCTTTCAGTTTGGAAAGAAGGGGAAATCATTAAAGGAAATCATCCCCCTTTCTTTTTCCAAATAATTAGAAGAACCATCTGTATGTTCATTCCACTACAGCTAAGGGTGCAGATTAGCATTTCAGAGAGATTTGAGTTCAACCAGCAATACTTTGATGTGTTAACGTGAATGATGCTAAAATTTCTAAGGCTTTCAATGTTATACAAGTAAAAAAGGGTACACATGTCACTATCCAGTCACTCCTTTTTAAAAGACTATTCAGTGGAGCCAAATTTCTGTTCAGAGAATTTTCTTTTTATCTCTGAAAGCATATTTTAAAAATAGTATGTTCCCATTAAGATAAATACAGTACTTACAAAATGCCTAGTTATAGCTCTATGTATCAGTACGGTCAGACTATGCAGTACACGTTATGATAACGTAATCAAAATTACAAGAACTTTTAAAAAGCCCAGATATAAACAAGTGAACATTCAAATTATTTACCCAATTTTATGTTTTTACCCAAAATAATCCCAAAAAATTGCAGGCACAAAATCAGAAATAAAGCACACTGAAAAGGGAAAATGAGAACAGAAAAGTTCTACAAACATAGTTTCAAATATATAAAATAAACAATCTCTAGTGTGAGACCACCTCCGATTAATCTGGAAAGAAACTTTTCCCACTATTAGTTCTTTGAGCACTATAGAAATCTGCATTTGACCTGAGGCAAAATGGAAATTATAAGGTAATATAAAGGACGCTACAGATCTCATAAATAAAAGACCACGGGATGCCTAAATCCTCCCATACAGACTCCTCCCCATGACTGAAATTAACTCATATGGATAAGTAAAGCTGAATTTAGTTTCCCTAAGATCCTTTGTGGTCATCTTATTCCTTTAATATATTTGTTCAAGTAATTGAGAGTTCTGCCCATTTATTTAGCAATAAATCGTAAACTTCAGCTCCAGCAAGGCTAGACTTCAGCTCTCTGAACCTAAATCTGTCCTCACATCCATCATTATTAATAATCATGCATTAGCTTTACATGAAAATGCACGTCTTAGGAAAGAGTCCTCCAGTTACTGGTGCACACTGGATATCTTTCACTTAACTTCCCTCTCACCACCTGTGAGCTGGCCAATCCTCCTGTACTTTCTGTAACTTTCTTCAGCTCCTTGCTCAGTTATGTTCAGCATCTTCTCACAACCAGTGCAGCAGTTTCTCATGGCTTGTTCAGCTAAATGTTCAGACCAGGTCATTATTCTGCTCACTTAACACACCCTACCTGTCAGGGACTTGTCCTCTGCTAGAGGACAACACTTGATAGAAACACTTGATCCTAACTGTGCTGCTGCCAGAGATTATGCCGCTTTGCATGGAAGATTTTCTGGTGGAACCTAGTGGATCACATCACTGCTTGTGAGAATATACTCAGTCACCTTGAAGTGGTCTTGTGGACTCATTCCCAGGACACTTGACAGATAGCTGAGTTGTTTTGCTTGGGGAATCAGAAAAGCAAAGCAACACATATAAGAGAGCAGGTATGCACAGATTAAAACAAAAAATAAAAAATTAAATGATTGAAACACAATAACTCAGTGTTTTTTCCCCACATTTGAATGTGGTCCATGGAGAAAATTAGTCCCTCAAGTTTGAAATATACATCTTCAGAGCACGTTCTGCTGTGCCCCAATTTGCAAAAGATTAACAGAAATGTGAAGTTACCAAGCAACTTGCTAACAGCAAACATAAAGGAAAAGAGATCTTAAACTTACATTACTAACCCCTGCAATATCTTTGCTCTGTAAAAGAAAACAGAAGTCAGAGGATGTTTGTCCAAATGGCAATGGGTCAGAATTTGATGAACGATAAAGGAGGAGAGAAGAAATTT
This sequence comes from Tetrao urogallus, assembly GCF_951394365.1. NCBI lineage: Eukaryota > Metazoa > Chordata > Aves > Galliformes > Phasianidae > Tetrao > Tetrao urogallus. The sequence goes on from NC_136818.1 coordinate 59,304,504, forward strand.
ATTTTGCTGCATTAATTTTGAAGAAGAGCTATTGTCATGACGTTATCTTGACACCAAGTCCAAGAGCTTTGCTGCTGATTTTTACAGGGCAAGATTTTTACTGGTACTGTGTCAAAATGATGTGGCTAAAATAATCTACTGATTAATTCAATTTAAATTAAATGGCACTGTGTGCCATATTGATCTGACTGAACTTGAACACACATATCCAAAAAAAAAAAAAAAAAAAAAAAAAAAGGTAATTTGTACTGTCCTCTCAGCATTCATGCTTCATAATGAGAGAATTCCTGCTGAAATAGAGTCTCAATTAATACTGTTTGATAGTCTATGGCAGAGGTAGGTATTCACAGGGACTAAATTTAGCCTAGTGAGATATATCTCCGACAGCTTCCTGTGAGGTCAGTGGAACATGAGACTCAGGGGCTGGTTTAAAAGGAGCTGAGTTAATCTTATGGATCACTGACAGGACAAATCACTCTTTTCCTCTCCTTTTCTCTTTCTCCTTCCTATCCTTCACAAAGGAGCCAGGGGGGTTAGGTCTCTGGTTATCACTCAAGTCCTCTTTCTTTTGATTCAAAGTCAGTGGTATAAAAGCATCCTTCTATAATACATAAAATAAGGACAAAATCATCAAAACTCAATGTTCATTCTGTACCTACAGACATTCTGAGTAACCTGAAAAACAAGAGTAAAAGGCTGGATCCGCACTAATCATGCCATCATTCCCCTGGACCTCACAGGGAAGTGTTGCGTTTGGTGTTTTCTAGGAAACATTTTCAGTACCCATGTAAGGTACAGGAGCTTCCAGTTTCCAAGCTGTCAGCAGTGGAACAGCTCAGCATTCTCTGAAAATCTGTTTACTTTGCATGAGGGTTGAGTATCCAAATTTACAAGTCCCTCACAGAAAGGACACCCAATGATCCAATATGTAGTTGTCTCACACTTACAAAGACTTCACAGATTGTGAAAATATGAGATTTTTCTGCTACTTCTAGTTTTTGCTGTTGTTGTTTCTATTCTGTTAATCAGTTTTAGAGCTGTTAAGTTGCATCAAGGTGATTAACACACAACACTCCTTGCCTTAGTTACTCAGACACCTTAAAACTTACCTTTTTACTACAAACTGCATAAATTCTACATCAAAGGATCTAGTAGGACGGATCTGAACGAGCAAAGTAAAATAATTTAGTATGGTTCCAATACTTGTCCAAAAAAAAAAAAAAAACCCTTACTAAGGGAGCAGTTTTCTTTTTGTACCATTTCTCCCTGAAGTTAATGCTGCTTGCCTACAATGAATCACAGCAGATGATGTTCCCATTATCAAGACAGCATAAGTAGTTTATAATTCATAATAAAGCAATTTTTAAGCCATTTGAAACACTTACTGCACTTGGAGTTACTCTATTTTCTGCCACTTACAGCAGTAGTTGTCTACCTCCAGTTTAGCTGATTGGTTGCAACACAGAGACCTGTTTCACAAGACTGAAATTGCACACTGCTTGAGGGCTACAGAAATGCTGAGAAGCAGTGAGAAAGAAACAAGACAGCAAAAAGATCACCGAAATTTTGACTGGCTGAAAAACTTGCTTCACCTTGACAGGTTGCAGAGGAGACAATTATAAGCATTTGCTCATATGTTAAATGTGAAACAGAGACAAAGCTTTGAGAGACTGAAATACAAAGTGCTGGATTTCTACACATTCTTATCTTGGCAAAAGATACATCCAAGGCATTGAAGCATCAGTCTTTATGAAGTCCAACACAATGTTCATAAACTGAACAAGAAGATCTGGAAGGCTCAGCTGGAAGTACGTATGTGGTGCAGCATGCAGGGCAAAAGATTTCCTAGATTTCCCCACAATTCATCAACCTGACAGCCTTTTCAAAGCCACATTCGTGACTTTGAAACTTAACTTTGCTGCTATATCACCTTAACAACATAGCTGAAAATGACTTATGCCAGCAACCAAAAATATGTGTAGTTCTGAGACTCTCAGGGTCTGAATGTGTGTTAAGCTTCCAACTGGGGAGTATAAAATTACTAAGCTAGAAGCACAGGATGTTAACTCCAGCAGCTGAAATAGTCATCTTGCTGTAAGATTCATACAGGGACACTCATGCTTCCAATAGGGTTTCATAGATACTGGATGGGGAAAATGAGTTAGTTTTCTGCACTGTCATCAAACATAATTGAGGCATTTGGAGACCTTACTAAGTCAACAGACTTTCTATCACTGACAACAATACAAAAAGACTCAGGGTCCTCATTGTTGCAAAGATCTAACAAGTTGTTCCTTAAAACCTGAACACCAAAGCCTGGATTCATATAGATATCTATGTTACATCTCCTATATCACTGTGGCTGACCCACACACATGGCCTTTATTACCTGTGCACACATTGCTCTTGGCTTCCCATTACAGTCACCAATTGAGGAGGACTCACTGGCACTGCGAATATCTAGTAGTTAAGCTAATGCTTGGCACAAAAAGAAGCTAAGAACTTACTTCTGCTGGACCCATTTGTTGACCAGATGTTCCTTGGGTTTTATAATCCAAAAATAATGTAATATTTCAAGAACCCTCTCCCTGCCAACACACACATACAGCCAGATCTTACAATGCAATAAAAGACTGAAATTGAAAGCTTAGTCGTTCTGGCTAATATTATGAAACATAATTATTTCATGCAGAAGTTATCTACACATTTGTGGCTATCCACAAAATAGCTACAGATACAAATTTAGATATTTTAAAGGAAAAAAATAGGAATGTCTTTGAACAATAAGGTGACAGGATAATTTTGGGCAGCAATGAGGCACAATAAAATGTAAAATAGGGTCTTGTATTTCAGAAGGAAAGTGAAGAATTGTAGTTAATAGAACTCATTACTATATATGAGTTATACACTCTTTTGATACTTCTTCAGAGTTTGAGCTCATTTCTCATTAGGAATGCGATCTAGGAACGTAAATAAGATTTAAAACGCCTTAGCACGGAAAGACAGGAGAAATATTCACATAACAACATGAAAGGGGCAAATCAGGATAGCAAAATGAGAATACTGAAAAGTAACTACGAGTTTAACACTGACTAAACCTTTCTGCTCCTTGTCTTTGAATATTATTTGGGACCTTCTGAGTCACAAGGTGAGCCATGACAAAATAAATTGAAACTGCATTACAGAAGAACAGCAGCAGTAGGGTAAACCATCTAACAGCCATCTCTGTTTGTGTCTCTTGGGAGAAGAAAAGGAAGAGGAGAATCAGTGCACAGTGATTCTTTCACTACTCCTACTGTTTTCCAAACGAGCCTAACATTTTAGGTTCATCTAAGCCCACAGTTAAATCCAGACAGACAAACTCAGTGGGCTTTTCTTGCACAAGTATGTCTAATTAAATATATTCTGATCTCCGTTCACCACCAAAAAAAAAAAAAAAAAAAAAGCCAGATTTTAATTATGTAACTCTCATTTTTAGGCCTATAAGTCTACTGCCTGACAACTTTATGAGTTATTTCCCAGTTTCTGCTTTCTTGTGCTCTTGCACATAATTTGCTTCCTACGCTAAACCCATAAAGTTATCAATCAGGCAACAGGTTTTAAAAGCAAAGCAACATAATTAAAATGTGATAGGTTTTTTTTGGAGGGATTGTGTCTGACTGCCTGACGTATTTAACTACAGAACATGGAAAATGAAACAACTTCTGCAGTACCGCTGAAGGCATAGATTCAACTTCAAAACAGGAGGCTATAGCTGGCAGCAGCTGGTACTTCTGCATAATTAGAAAAAATTACCATTGGGCTTTTAACATTAAAAGTGATCAACATATCAGATATTACATGAAACAGAGATATCTTACTGTCAAATTTCAACAAGTTTTGTATTCCAATCCTTCCTCAGCAATTCTCTCCTGCATTCATTAGTTAATTATTTCTGCCCAGAGCAGTAAGCTTGTGATGTTCAAGAAACAACCAGAAAATCAGTAACTTGAGGGACCCTCAGAAGCTTTGATCATTTGTTCACTTATTTTAACCTACAAATGTTTCCTTTTATCCCCTTGAAAACTCTTGCTGTATATTCCCACAGCTGAGCCTCAAACATTGTTGGGGTCTTCTCAGGTGAACTTCTGGTAAACATCTTCAATCCCATGTTGCTATAGAGAGCTCTCTACGGGAGCTGGATGCCGCGGAATAAACACATTAACCTCTTAGTCAGAGCTTCTCCAAACAATTATGCACCTTTAGTAAGGAAACCAAAGCTGTGAATAAGCTCAGCAATTTTGACTTCTAATTACAGTGACTCAACAAAACCTGGTATAAGGCAGTCACAAAACCACAATGAGCCAGACGAAGTTATCTGGCAATGTTAGCTCTGCAATAAGGTACCAAGAGCCTCATTCAAAGTCAACTACAGTGTCTACTCCTGCATACAATCATCACTTCTCATTTGTCCTTCAGTAGATTAAATAATCTGTAATTAAATAGTAAAGACATCTTGCATCTGTTAGTCATCTTAGCAAGACCAGCAGCTTAGTCAGGGATTAAAAAAAACAATAATTTTGAAAATTCTGTGCACTTTATCTGGAATCAATACAGATTTGTTTTGAGTAGTTAGTGCTAATGGCTATAAATATTGCCAGAAATAAATGCAAAATATATTTTAAAAGACTTCTTCCCTCTCCAAGTAAGAAACCACTTCATTAACCTCTTTATTCAAGTGCTGCCTGCATGAGACTCATGCATTTCCCAGCACAGTCACTGATTTCACGTTAAGCAATTCATTAGAATTTGAACTCATTCATAATTTAAAACTGTTCATAACATCTCTCGGATTATCTTATTTACTGGATGACTGGAAATAAAATATTGCAACAGTTAATTTCCCAAATTAAACTGCTTCCAGAATGGCAGTTGTACTACACAAGTCTACACATAACTCTTAAAATATGTTACTGACATTCACGAATCGAAATGGAGGAATTTCCTCAAAATCTCTGTCAGGGAGATTTGGTTTCTGATAACAGAGACCATCAGACAGGTAGAGAGAGCAGCATTTAGGAGCCAGGAATTCATGGACTGTCCTTGTTCTACCTTAGCTTGAGCCTCAACACGAACAGAATCTATTATCACAGATTAATTTTTGAATTAAATTTTGAAGTATTACAAGGACAAGGATTTGCTAATATTTCATTCTGAAGATGCACAGGAGTGAAAATTTTGCTTACAAACCTGGGGTTCCAGGTCTAAATCTACCAAAACAGTGGACATGCTTTGAAAAGTGTTCACCTTGACAAATTCCCTTGGAAAGGAATTCAACTGTTTACACTTTTGAGTTCTGCATCTTTTTAATGTCAGCTTCCTTCTCATTGACAGTCCCCTTTTTGGGTTCATGACAAGGACAGCCAAGGAGTGCTGGTGACAACGTGACGAGCATATGACTCCCTTCCTTCCATATCTCCCAGCTCTGAGCACATACTGAGCTCTAAAGAAGCTGGAGCAGCCTTTCCTCTTTTGCCTTTATGGTCACATTCAGGTCTACATTTCCACATGTCTGTGCTCAAGCAGCCAAGAAACTGCAGTGTCTTGTGCAGGTTGCTGTTGCAGCTTGATGAGTTTATTTACTCTGCTCTGAAATGCAGAACTTATTTAAACAGCACAGCCAGCTGATGTAGTTCCCAGTTCCTCTCCGTCTCCTACTGCAGTCTTGTTCTGCCCAATCCAGAACAAGACTGTCCAGGCAGAAGGCTGGCAAGCTGCACTATGGAACTGATCTGGCTTAAAAATAACCCAGCAAACAGCAAAATGATTAATAGCCAGGGCTGGATCACAGGCTGTTCCCCAAATGCTGTATCTGTAACTCAGTCCCATGGCCACGTGGAAGCAGACATCATGCTGACACAGCTCTTGGTGCTCAATAGTGGCACAGAAGTGACTGGTGCTTGCAAGGCAGCACCAGAGTGGTGCCCTTCAGGTGGACCTGAATGAGTCATCCTCAGAAATGATCTTTTTTTCCCCACAAGGTCTCTACTGGTACAGAAGTCCAGCCAGGTTACTCGTCACCTTGTAACAACCAATGCCACTGGCTGAGTCCGTTTTGGAAGTGGCATTACAGGTTGGTTCAGTCATTCACATGGCAGTGATAGGATCAGTACAGCTGACACAGACTCATCCAGCTCATTCCAGTTGCGTTTTGTGGCACGTTGCTTGTTTTCCACCACATACACTGGTGCAGACAGGAGGATGAGGTCTGTGTCAAAAATAAGTGGGCCAGATGCAACAGCCAAATTTTCCATGGTAACATCCATTACCTTGCAATTTGGCCCCAAGTGCCTGTTCACTGTGCAGACTAACAAATATGGTCTTAAAAGCATCCCAAAGGGAGCAATTAGCTTAACAGAGGCCGTACAAAACTGCCATATCTACAGGTGAACAAAAGAAGTTCAAGAATGAGCAAATCCTCTTTTTATCCTGTGTGACACAGTATCATTTCTACTGCTTTTTTCTCCCGCTCTCTTCCAGCTAATTTGCACTTAGAAATAAGTGCACCTTTTAGCAAGGTTTTCGGACTCCTTCCTCAGACAAAAAAATCTTTCTGTTTCTTCCACTGAGAAGCAAAGATACAACAGGTATTAGCAACGCCAAAGCTGTGCAGATGTAGGTTCTATTTATACCTGCAGTGTGAGTAGCCAGTCATGCAGAACTACTTTCCTCCCACTGGCATCACAGTGTTCAGTGCCAGCAGGACTGCACTCACCTTCATCCATGCAATGCCCCTTTAAGCTCTGCAGATCCTCAGCTTGCAGACACTCAGAACAGAGCAGTTGTTAAGGGCCATTTAGCAGAGTCCCATGGAAAAAGCCCCCTTTGGCAAACTGAAAGTCAGATATAGTGACAAATCGCTCTCTGTTACCCCAATTGCGGGCTGTGCCCTCACACGGCCAATAAGCACACAGGGTTGGAATCCACATGAAAATCTTTGCTTTAATTCTGGCCAGAATCAAGTACTTGGCATTTTACTCACAAAGCAAGCACATCCCCGAACAGAAGCACAGTTACTTGTACTTGGTTGTTTATGAAACCGCATCTCTTTACAGTACCCAATCCATTACTCTACTTCAACTAATCTGAAGTATGTGTATTACAGAGTCAGAAATTCTAGCTGGAAGGGGATAGCTGCTGTCACACGTATACCTCAACTTCATACTGACAGGCATGTTATTTAATATGCAATTAGGCCTTAATAAACCAAAAGGTCACTCATAGGGCACTTTCTCATCCTCACTTGTTGACACCAACTCATTTTCACATGTTTAACATGCCTATTGTGAAATATATATATATATAATTTTATTTTATTTTATTGCATATTTGTGATGAATCATTTCTGCTTTCGTGTTTTTGATGGTACTGCTGGCTGTCCTGTTTGAGGTCACTGAGTCTATTTTCTTTATCATATGGTAGACTACACCTGGACAATAAACGGGATGCCTTTGAAGAGTTGGATCTGAAGATTCAGTAACTACATTGGAAGATTTGCTTTGAAACTTTCCCCATTAGATAGTCATCACTTTTCCTTTTAAGCTTTGTTTGTTCTGTATAGCAATTAAGTGTAATAGGTACAATTAGGTATAAAAGAGAATTTTTTTGCAAAAAGATGATTAAGTATTTAAAATGCCCGCAAACAACATCAATATAAAAAAATACAGAAGTAGAATGACTTTCAGTGAAAATCATTTGCATTTTTAAAACTGTAATTCTATTGATTTCCAAACAAATTAAGTAATGTGGAAAACAGCGAAAGGAAAATTATCCTTTCATCTACACAAATTACTGGAAAGTAGTTAGACAAGGCGATTGTTATGCAAATGTAGATTCAGTGCAATCACAAGTCCTGGGAGGATTTTCTACGAAAGCACATTCACTCTGTTTCTGTCTTCCCCCTTCCTGTAGCTTTTCTAATCAGCTCCATACACTTTGTTTTAAAAGAAATATTTGCAATTGTGAACATTCACATACTCTAAACCTTCGTGCAGGCATTGGCTAAGAGCATAAGGACCACAGACCCCACATTGTCACTTGAAAGATGCACAAGTAGCTTGTGCACCAGACCTCTCCTGTAAGTACTGTTTGGAGAGCACTCTGTTGCATCCACATTTAAATAATGCTGTCTACATGCATAGCTACTACACAGCAAGAAACAAAGGCAGTCATGGCTTTGAGCTGACAGAGTACAAACCAAACCCTGGATATAAAAGCAGAGAAATGCCACCCAGAGGAAGAGAAATGTTTGACAGCAGTTGATCCAGCCTCATCAGGAGCAGAGCCAAAGCCTTGTTTAGAGACAGCTCCCATGGGTCTTGCTGATCATCAGCTGCAGTCCCTGCCTGCTACACTTTTCCAGCCCTGTCCTCACTGCTCTCACACGAAATGCCCCATTTATTGAGGTACACAGCTAGCTCCCCTGGTTCCCTACTCCTCTCATATAATTCAGCTCCTTCAGAGAAGAATGCCAACAAATGCAGTTGCAGCAGGCTGTTAGCTTGTCCTGCCATTTATATCATCATGCTGAGATGCTTTACATTTGCTTTGTTATTTGCTCTTTCTCAGCTTCCCAGTACAGTTGTGAAAGAACCAGAAAAACAAATCCACTGGAGCTGGATTTCCTAGAGTTCACTGCTTTTGTGAAAGACCCAAAGGAGCTCAATATAAATTCATCCAAGAGGAGGTTAAAAGGTGAAGTACTTCCAATACATATAGACATGGGGAGAACATCTAATAATGCAGGGATTATTAATCTGCCAAGGGAGCAATGAGAGCTGGAGGCCAAAGATGTGCTGGATAGATTCATGTTAAAAATAAGGCACAAAATATTAGCTACAAAGTTAATTGGATTTTTTTGAGAATACAGATTCTCTGTTGCTAGAAATCTTTCCAAAGGTTTAAAGGTTGATTGCCTTTCTAAGTGGTATCCTGCTACTCACATAGAATTTACGTGAATGGATGAATGAGGCTCCTTGTGCCATACACAGCATTTGATTAGACAGAGAGCTCTCCTCTTTCCTAGAGACAAGAAGAAACAAGAAGAATATATATAGCTCTATGCATTAAGAGTGTGTACATCTATGTGTGCTGTACTTCCTTTCTTCTTTACCTGGGATTTGACTGTGCACCTTGACTTCTATTTAAAATGATCACCAAGGATGCTCATGAACCACATGCTGCATCCCTGGGTCACAAGCACAATTTCAGATCAAATCTGTAACAAATGGCTATGGGGTTTCATTGCTCTGTGATGAGGAAGGCTCAGGAGTGAAATTCAATTATGGGGACAGCAGCTGAATATTCCTAAACAAAAGACTGTCACTGGGACGAGCACAGACACATTTAAAAGCTGAACAGAAGCAACTCAAGAGTACCGTGCACATTCATTGCACTGACTGAGTGTGTGCCTCACTCCTCGTGCCATTTTAATGAGGCAATGCATAGAATTAAAGCACTCCTCTTTCATCGTGCGCCAAGGGACTCTACTTTCTTATGAGCCTGCTCCTTTATCCACAAGTAATAATGGAAAAACTCCTACTGGTTGTAGCAGACTGTGCAGTTGACCCGTATCACTGCAGATTTTTTTCTACTAACAGTGCAAAATACCTGAAATAACTACGAAATCACTGTACGTTTGTTTAGAGTATGGGGGTTTATTGTTTTGCTTTAACAACAGTTGTAATAAAAGGCATGGTCTTTCCTACCCATTGGATTTTAATTATTGTACGTCATCAGACAGGAGAGTTGGAGCTGTTTGAAATCCTGAAATGAATCCCTAATTAACAAAAATCTCCTGGAATAACACAAATGTTTTTCCATTATTATAACAAAAGTGGACCATCGAAATATCAGCCTGTCAAATACCTTCCCAAATCCCAGCATTTCAATCTTTCCAAAGGGATCCATTCATTGCACATGGAAACCAAAACCACGGTGCCTTGTCTCCATATGCTCAGCTACCTTCCTTTAAGCTCCTTTAGTACATGCTCTACTTTTGATGTATTGTTGTGTCTTTTATTTGTCTTAAACAGTTGGTGCAAGAGAGCTCTACTGTGCCTGGTTTGACAGACGGGGTGCCATGCACCTCTTATACAAACACCCAACCACTGCAGATTTGGTCTGCGACACAGTTTCAACTCCTGACGTAGTTTCAACTCATTTTCAGTGCATTTGGTAGGTGTAAGGAGCACCAGAGCACTAAAGCCCTTTGAGCCCATAAAGCTGGTGCTCTCAGGTGCTTGTAAATCCACCCCCTCCTGTTCTGCAGGCATGGTCCTTCACTGTTTTGCTTTGCCAGTTACCAACTGCCTCTCTGCAGACCATGTTAACAGAGCTGCAGCTTAATATACTGTCAGATAGGATGACTGTTCCTGCTTGCTGGATGAATAATGGATTTTGCAGTTTGAGGGAAGAAAAACAAAAGGATTCTAAAAACTTGGATGGGCTAAACATCAAAAAACAGGGCACTGACTGAAGAAAAACAAATATAAAAAAAAATCATTCTGGGCAATGCTTTGCCTCTTTGAATCACAGATTAATTTGTACAGGAAGGGACCCTTAAAGGCCATCCAGTCCAAATCCTCTGCAATGAACAGGGACACTCACGGCTTTATCAGGTTGCCCAGAGTCTGGTCCAGCCTGACCTTGAGTGTCTCCAAGGATGGGACATCAATCACATATCTGGGCAACCTGTTCCAGTACCTCACTACCCTTATTGCTAAAAAACACCTTTTTCCTATATCCAATTTTAATCTCCTTTCCTTTAATTTGAATAAGGAAACTTAGATAGTCACCTATCGCTGCTGAAGAGTCTGTTCCTTTCCTCCTTATAGCCACTCCTTAGACACTGAAAGGCCACTCTCAGCTCTCCCCAGAGCCTTCTCTTATGGGGGGAAAACAGTTTGATACTCCAAAACTGATGCATGCAAGGATGCCCAACAGAATGCATTCAAGTTCTGTCCTTTCCACTGACACTTCTTGACACTGTCATAGATTCATAGATTTTTTTTTTTTTCAATTAAGTTTGGAAAAAAACATCAAGGTAATCAAGCTCCATCTCTACCGTGCCCACTAAACACAGCAATCTCCACTCCTAAAATGCCAGCCATCGATTGCAAAGCATACTCTCTGTCCACCTGTACAGATATCTCTACTGTACACGAATAAATCATGCTAACACAGGAGTTAGTACATTGCATTTAGTGCTCTGAGCTCGTGTCCTTCAGTTAACTTCTAGTGTCACTGGCATTGCCATGCCTACAAAGCCAAAACATCGTTCAAATAATGACTCCTCCAAGAGGCACCTCCTCCATCCTGCTCATCACCAGAGCCTCTCAGCCAGCCACCACTCAACACAACCAGACAAACTCCCTCCCCTGCATAGATTAAGACAAGGTACCCTCCTCAGTTCCAGCATCAGAAAGCTGTGGGTGAGCAGATTCCTCCCACCACAAACCCTCTGCTCAAACAAGTCTCTACAAGCCTTGGGAGGGCAGGGCAACAGTGAACCGCTTGAGTAGTGCCAAGTGAGGTAGAGAAACACCATATAACAGCCAGCACAAATGCCTGTCTCCTCATTCAACAAGCACAGTCAGTCCTGACATTAAGTAGATGCCAAGGCTGTTGCTGCTGCTCCCCTGGCTTTTGAAGTTGCATGAGCAGCAAAGCACAGCTGTCCTCCCCTTGGTGACTGATAGCCCTATTGCACCAGGGAGATTAAATCAGCCTCACATCCAGACCCATCTGCCACCGACACAGCAAGGAACTGAGTGTTCTTAGCCAGGGCTTGAGGTTGCTAGGTAAATAAAAGGAGCTTGTTTGCATTTGTCATCAGAAGTTTTGGCAAAAAGATAGGCTTTCAACTAAACCGATTTTAATACATACTGTCTTTGCTGTACGAGCATTTCTGTTCTGATCAAGAGATGAAAGTCACACCAAACTGAAATAATCCTGCAGGGTATCACACTAGGCTATTCTCTAGTAATAAAAATTCAAGAAATAGGACTTGAAGGGAAACCAAAGGCACAGCCTCCAGTTGACAGAGTCGCCCTGTAGCATACAATCCCTTAAATAAATAGATTCAGAGAGACATTAAGTGCATGCTTCGCACCCAGGGTTAATTTGTCTGTATTTGGCTGGTAAAGCAAGATTTCAAAGGAAAAGTTGTGAAAAGTGAAGAACCTTTCATTGTCTCAGCACCAGCTCAATTCTGTAAATCATTTGCAAAGAGGCAACCAGGTCCAACCCATCATCTGGCTTTCTAACCTGCATGACAATTACCAAAAAAATCCCCAAGGTAATTTAAAAACTGGCTAGAATATCCTGAACTTTCCCAAGATAATGACAGAAAGAAGTACAAAGAGGAAGCTGTTCATCAGAAAAACACTAACAGCTGGACATATCTTGCTTTTGAATATATATCAGCTCTATTGGCCTTTGTCAGACAGGATGAAAAAGATAACCAGAGGCTCTTTCTAAATGTGCTTGTTTCCACTGGCAACCAAAGGAACAAAAGGATAATCAGATTTAATCAATTGATTTCAATGTGCTATTTTCACACAGATTTCCTTTAAATGATTCAAGAGATGAAAAGAGGAAGAGAGAAAAGTCAAGCAATAAAATGCAATAATTCTTATTAACTGCTATGAATTAACTGTCTCAGAGTTTAATTTTGGCAAGGTCTATGAGTTTTTCACATTTTCATCAAATGAGATCTTATTTTCAAAGCAATGCCTCAAAACTTAAATCTAGACTGCAATTCTTTCATTGGATGCTGATTTCAGAGCAGGTCTGCCTTAATTTAATTTGACCCATAATTGCAAACGATCAAAATGATTTTTTTTCTGTATGAAATATCACCTACATTTTTCTTTAATAAATCCTTATATATGAAGCATCTGTACTTTTTCGCCATTGCCAAAGGGACATAAAAACATTATACCCAAATTGGAAACACTATGAAGCCAGATACTGGCAAAAAACAACTTGTCAGAATGGTTTTCCACCTATCTCTTAATAATTTTATTTTTCCTACTCTTATTACTGTCAAGAGAAAAACATTTTGTCCTAGAATAATGTATTTATGCCCTCCTCTGCCTTTGCTGTCTCCAAGAACTGTTCAGAGGCTTTCAACCTGTTCACCATGTCATTCCTATCAAGTGGCACTTTTGTTGGGCTATCTGTTCTTTTTCTGGGGAAGTTTCACCTTGAAACCTAAATAGTTTTCTAAAATGCATTTCATAAAGCATTTTTCAATGGCTATATATGTAGCACCATTGCATTTTGATAAAAGTATGATTGTAACTGACTTGGGATGGCCTCAGAGTCCCTATCCAGCTCACAGACCTGATGTTCCCAGTCACTGATTTATCTTTTTAATAGCTCTAAATATTTATGTGTCCTATTCAGAATCTCCAGCTTCCAGCTCAGTGTTTTCCAAGCTTCAACCTCATGATGAGATTTCCCTAGCTGGAATTTTTGCATGATAGCCTCAAGTGAGAATCGGATGCATGCTCTCAACCCACTCTGTTCTCAGAGCCCGTTAGCAGTTCCAGTTTCTCTTTGAAACAGATCTGTTGTTTCAAGCGTTTGTCAACATTCATAACCTTTTCTCAGGAGTTGCACAGTTTCTCAGATTTAATGAGGAGGCTGAAAAGTCAGTAAAGAAGTTGAGGAAGGGCTGAGATTACAGAGAAAAGGTCAGGCAGAACTGAGATTGCACTGCATCAAGGACTGACGTGAAGACATCCCTTGATTTATTCAGCACACAATGAGCCACTCCAGATTTCTGCAGTCTAATGGCAGACAGCAATCCTCCACAGCACTGAAGGTGAGAGGTGTCACTGGTACACATGAAAGTCAGGTCAGGAAAACATTAATTATACTGCAAATCTCTGGTAAAAAGCATCTTTTAAAACAGTCGCTGCTGATAGTACAGAGAGAACAGGAGATCAAAGTCCAGAAGAGATTTTAATTGCCTTGTTTACTGTGTTCCATCAGACACATGCTAGCAAGAAACCTTTTTTGTCACATTGGAAAATGGTCATAGCCACGCACAGGGACTGAAAGCAGAGCAAAAGAATTATACCCAACAGCATAACTCCAAAATGTTTACTATTTGTAAAGAATTACGGTTAAACCAGGAGATAAAGGAGATACAGATAACGCCAAAGGATTGCCTTGAAATCAATCCCAGCAAACCAATTGAACATCCTTTTCTGACTGCAGAACTGCCTAGAAGACAGGGAGGAGGGAAAAATATCACACACGCCAAATTCATGAGAACTTTGGGACCTTGCATAAAGAAACTAACAAGCCTGATCTCTCTAGATCAAAAGTTGCAAAATCCTTCTCAGGTTCAACCAGAAATACTCATGGTCAAACATACTCCTCCTATATAGTAGGATTTGGAGGAAACAGATCTTGCTTCATCGACTAATTCTGGCATGGACCTGGATATTGGTGGGAAAGGATGCATACTAAAACGCACTCAACAACCAGCTGGAGATGGCTTCAAGAATGCTTGAAGGGAGGGAATGCAACAGGATCTTGTCAAACTGGAGAAATGGAGACAAAGAGAGCGTGGTATAAAAAAATGGCCAATACAAAACATTTTGTTGGAGCAGAAATAACCTGCAGCATGGACACAGAACAGATCATGGGGACAGTCATCTCCAGTAACTAAGCACAGAGGAAAAACACCTGGAGAACAGATGAGCTGCTGCCTATCAGCCACTGCTCAGTGACCCAGCACCTACACATTAGAACTTGCATTTCCATGCTGGAAGCCAGTATTCTTCCCCAGTACGCACACAGCAAATTTTATGTTTCTTTTTCCTGTAGTAGTCTTACTGTTTCCAAAGCTAATCTACCTGCAAAGTACACATTTCACTCAACAATTCAGATCTAAATGAATTGTGTTTCCGTTCCTCTGTCTTATTTTCATCTGATCCATTTTTGCTTTGTTATCAGTTATTCCAGTGTGCTATTGTTTGCTGTGCATTCAGATGCATTTATTATCATGATCAGAGTCAGCAACTCTTTTCACTCCTTTTCCATCCCTTCAATTCCATGCCCTCTCCAACAACTCCTCAGCAATTTACCATGCAGTCGAAGAATTTTTCACAGCTTTATTTTCCTTGCCAAATGAAAAAAATATTTCATTTTAGAGATAGGTGGAGAGGTAGTTGAGCATTAAGATAAGAATTTTGCATAGATTCCTAATATATTTCATACACAAGGAAAGCAAGTTGGACTGATTTCATGACTTAGTTACAGAAACCTGTTGGCTACTTTTGAAAGACCTAAATACCCAGTCCTGAAGGCAAACCTTCTATTAACTCAAATACTGGCTCAGATCAGACAAACAGAAAGACAAGAATGTTGCTTTATGCTTGCAAAGTACACTTTCGAAGGACATCAATTTATGGCTGGAACTGACCTTCCAAGTCTGGGATGATCCCATGATCCACCACCTGTCATTGTAAGAGTAAAAGCAGGTTGCTTTTACTTCTTTACTCTTTTACTCAGAACAGAAACTCACAAGAAACAAACAAACAGAAAAAAACCTGATAGTAGCCTTTCAGTATCTAAAGGGGAGCAACAGGAAAGAATGAGACATTTTCTTTTGCAGATTCTGTGGTGATAGAAGAAGGGGAAATGGCTTCAAACTTGAAGAGGGTAGATTTAGGTTGGATATAGGAAAAAAGTGTTTTAAAGTGAGGGTGGTGATGCACTGGAAGGGTCTGCCCAGAAATGTGATTGATGCCTCATCTCTGGAGGCTTCCAAGATGAGGCTGGATCAGGCCCCAGGCAAGCTGATCTAGTGTGCATGTCTCTGTTGCAGAAGAGCTAGACTAGATGGCCTTTAAAAGACCCCTTTCAACTTTAAGGATTCTATGATTCCATAAAACAAAACAAAACAAAAAACCTCCCATGAGCTAACAAGAGAACATAAATATATGAAAAATTAGGTGAAGGTCAGTTCATAAAAACTTTAGTCCAAGAAACTGGTTTGAAAATAACTCTGGATGGGAGAAGAGATGGCTACTTCCCATACTTCATTCATTGATTTTCTGCAAGGACATTGGAGAAAGATGTCCTTGTGGGAAAAGCTTGAAGGACAGACTGACAGGGCTTGAGAAAATCCCTGAGGAACGAGCACAGCATGCTGAAGGACCAATACCCTCAGCCTTAGCATAAGTGCACACTTAGTTTTTTAACTATCTGAGCTGGGAGGTATGAATAAAAAATGATATTTTAAAAGCTTTAAATCTCAGGATTTTTTTAATGTGAAAAAGGTCAACATTTCTTTTCAGGTAGGGAAAAAAATAAGTGCTGCATTATCCAAGTCTATCTTACTTTCTTAATGTTTCACTCAGTGGAAGAAGGTCTGATACATGTTTAATATGATTGATCAGCAAGGGCCAACTGTGATTCATTCAACACTTGACCGTAGATTAGATAAAAAGCATTGTTCCAAGAATACTCTAAAGAACAAAACTGAAAGACAGAAGTAGGTGTCTAAGGGAAGCAACACTACAACAGTTCTATTTATTTTTCTCCCTTTTCAGTTTCATTATAAGTTACAAATCGTTGCATTATCCAGCCTTCAGCAGATGAGCACCTTGGCAGTGAGCAATAAGGTCAAGATTTTTTATGAAATTCAAACAACTATGACAGTATGAATGTATGACTGTAAAAGGAAAACAAAGAAAATTTTCAGGAGGCAATTGACTGTTATATACTATATAATCCTTAAAAAATTGTTGCCTAAGTCACTAAGCTGAGATTCAGCAGATCAAAAGGCCAACCTCCTCAGAGTATTTTATGACTTTATTTTTCAGAGCAACTGCAAGCCATAAGCCAGATTTGCTGTTGTTCTCGTGTGTTGCCACTCAAGCATTCATATTGCTAAACCCACTAGACAAGAGTTTTTCAAGGACTTGAAGTAATTGTGGCTTTTGCAAGCTTATTAGTCTGATTATCAAACTGAAATCCTGTCTATCTACTAAGTGCTCATTAAAGCAGTGAATTGGGAATTTTCATGGAAATTTTTGCTATGTGCTGATTCTAAATACTGTATTGAATAGGGTACTGTATAGTGGTTTGGAAACAAACTGTGTGATCAGAGGAGGTCAGGGATTTTCCATCTCCCTTTTCGTCTTCACCACACTCTATAAAATTTCCATAAGACAGCAGCATGCATATTGAGAGAATAATATGCCAGGGAATGGTTTTAAGTTATAATAATTTAACTCCAACTGTTTTCATTATTCTCTGATGTGGATGCAAAACAGTCAATTGTGAACATAATGAAAGACATTCTTCTGCTCATGTCAATGACTTAAAATGTGTCTTGCAATGGAGTATAGAAACTTTTTTTTTAAAAAAAGTCAAATATTGTGCAATATGGTACTGAATTTCAGTAATTAATTACATGCTTTAAAAGCTCAGCTACATAACTTGTGTTTTTCCATAAAAGATAGCAGTTATTTCAGCCAGTCTTCATGGCTCTGCTTCAAATTTACTGAAATGGATCACAGTGTCTCCGCTGCCTTCAAGTGATTAGGATCCTAAATACTCAGTGCTGATGGCATTACTACAAAACATATGGGGCTAGAAGATAGGATGCAAGACCAAGGGTGACCCACACCCTCCTGGAGCCACAGATGGCTGCTAAGAAAGATGCACAAAAGGACATTATATCCCCTTATTTAGGCAATAGAATTAAGACCTAATTGATAGGACCACGTAGAAGAAGCTACTATATAAGACTATATAAGGTACTATATATAAGCTACTAAAAGGTCTCTGTTATCAACGTGAAATATCATTACATGGAAGCATTTGGAGTCAGCACCTCCAGGAATAAACAATCTTTTCAAGATAAAACTGAAATAACTTGATCAAAGAAACATTGCTTTGCTGCTATATGAGGGTTGAACCTTGTCTTCTTCATAATTCCACTCTCCCATCAGCAAAAGCAACTGCGATACCTGGAGTAACCCACAAAGGAAGGTGACCTTTGCATTATAACTACATTTAGAGAAACAGATAAATCCATGAGAAAAAAAGGAGGCCTAAGAAAATCCCTGCCTATATTACACTAATCATTTTAAAATGTTAAGTTTTTAAAGAGCATGACAGAAGTTACTTTTGAGCTGATTAAACCCAAAACAATAGTTCTAATATCTGAAGGTGAATTGCGACCCTGGAGATTAGAGTGCTGGCAGCTACACCAGAACACACACCAGGAGCTGCCTCTTCTACTACATTTCCTTCCACCGTTTTGTCATCATACATGCAAGGCAAGGCTTTCTCTCTTGTTTCACTTGAGATATCCTGCAAAATACCCTGGTTTGGAAGCAACTGCTATATACTTTAAAGAAAACCCAAACCCTTATTTAATTGAGGAACCTTGTGTAAAAGACATGCTAATTCACTTTTAATTGAAGTGCTGACAGTAAATAAGCAACACACATTGCAGTAACAGTTATCTGATGATCTGAGCAGTCGACTCCAAACCACAGGATCCCTGAATTGCAATTAACGTGCACTTCTGGGTGACTCAGGAACCTATGCACAGCTCATGACACATTACCTTTGAGATGAGTGGTAAGGAATGTACAGAAGGCTCCACGTGTACGTGCATGCAGAGATACGTACATGCCTGTATATAACAGGGACATGGTGGTGATGCGTTGACAATTGAACTTGATGATCTTAGAGATCTTTTCCAATCGTGATGACTCTGTCATTCTATTTATGATTCTATGAATGCTTACAGCTAAACAAATCCTGCCTGAGAGATAAACTACACACAGTTCACGTTTCATTCCATTTCCTAACTTCTTATTTCTGTAAGTAAAGTCTCCCCTCCTCCCACCTGCAATAGAGTAAATGTATAGTTGTTAAAAAGCACAGAACATGAGAAAGATTTCCATAGCAAAACAGGAATTTAGAGAAAGGAGAAGTTCCTTTTACCACGGGAACAGCTGAGGAAAAAGAAGCTGCTGACCATGGGAAAAGGAGGACTCCTGGAGACTGAAGAGAAGCCATGTCAATGATGGGTGACCTTTGATGTCTTAGAAGACTGTGAGCTTTTGGCTAAGATTTTTCTGCATGAGCATGAGTTTGAGAGCAAAGGATAGCTGGCTATTGGCTGTGCCTCCTGGACTGATTACATATCAAGGCACCTTAACAAGTAGTCAACTAAAATTTTAAAATTATATACATTATATACAAGAAGCACCTGTGGTCTGGGGAATGGATCTGTCTCACCAGCACACCCCAAAACTGATACAGCACACTGAGACTGCTACCTATGCCTGCTACCAGAGATGTTAGAATTCTGTTTGTGATCAGGCAGCTGAGTCAATCTGAGTGATCAAGGCTGCTAGGAGAACACCATAAATCTGTAAAATAATCCTCCTTGAGGCAGAGTTTATCAGCTTCAGGTTTGCCTGACCTAAGCATTGTCTGATAGCTCACTACAGACTATGCAGCCTCAGAATACTAAGACCATAAATAACTCTTACAAAATCAATTTTAATCTACATATTTGAGCCAACGTACTCTCCTCCAAATCATGAAGGGAAGAGATTAGGCATTGCCTATGCCAGGAGTTGGCCTTGCATTGAAGAAGATAACACAAGTCCAATAAATTATGTCTGGTGCATCACCAGCCATGTGGAAGTTCAGTGTCAACTCTATTGATATTCACTGAAGAGAGTAACTCATCTCAAAGCCCAGTGACCTGTGATGCAAATAAAACAAGAAAGAAAGTTTGCCCTTTGGTTTATGTACACATTCATAATTCATGCAGACAGGCATTTCCTTCTGCATATGGGGAATGCATTTCTAAACAGACACATGCAGAAATTTCAACTTCTTATGCTATTTTATAGTTAGGTTATAATAGGTTTCTGAATGGAAACATGGACGGATCATAAATAAAAACAGCACAAACATAACCATTACAAAGCAGCATTAGAAACCACACAGGGTGGGTGAAGAACCTTTATACACAAAGCAACTCTTTCCAAAATATCATACCACATTTTAGGGTGTGGTAAAAGGCTTATACAATAAGCTACTTTTCTAATATGAGCTTCAAGACTTTGAGCTTACAGTCGTTGTGCCACAGATTCCCAAATCCTTCACTTACTATGATTTCATGGGAAGACATAACATAGCATTTGCCACCCCCAGGGATTCCATGTTGGGGTCAAAATTATGCACACATCTAACTCCCTGCTTCAGGACTGAGTTGCATGAAGTGCAATAGAGCTATGAATAAATTTAGAAGGGCAGGTCATGGTAAAAGAATAAGATGGAAAAGCAAAGTCTACCATCTTCAAAACACTCCTTTAATTTTTTCATGCTCTATCTTGATAACGCCCCTGGCCAAAGGAAATAGACTAAAAATAAATACCAATCAGCATCTCCATATAATTTCTGCAACAGCAAAGAGGCTACAATCAGTAGGGACTGTGCCACCAAATCTAAGCTATCTTTTTCCAATGATTTGATGGTCAGAGGGTGCCTATGCTTCTGGAGACAATGTTTCTTTGCTAAGAGCTGAAGCTCTGGCTCCTCACCATCATCCACAGTTCAGTAGTGTTTCTGAACATGGTTGCTCTCTTTGCTTCTTTCTTTAGCTGAACATTACTCTAGGTCCTCAGATGCTCTCCTTTTATGGGCATCACCATTTTTTCCCTCTCTTCAGAACGACATCCCAGCACCCCAGCTTTCTGAGTAACTCCAGCACACTCATTAAGAGGAAAGCCTTTGAGCTGGGCTTCTCTCATCACTTGTTCTGCAATTAACTTTGCAATAAGTGTTCAATGTCAGTGTAGAACAAACTCCGAATCTGCTGAAAGCCAACACAGATGACCAAATGAAATGGTTTGATTGCTATTTGATTTACAACAAATTATTTTGACACAAAGTGTTAATCCCTCAGGTCACTCATTACACCTCTTAAAATGCTTTTAAGTCCCAATTGTGCCTTATATTATGCCATAAGCACGTATCTCCTACTGGAAGCTTTTAGTACAGAGGTGTGGGTATAAGCAGAAATGTGAGGGTGATGCAAAACAAATCAGAAAACAGCTATCAGAGGTACCTGATACTGTTCATATTTCCACACCAAGTCAGTAAATATTGCATTTAACAACTACAGGAAGCCACGTGAAAGGCCCACAGAACCAGCATGGTCGAGTTCTGTGTCTAGGGATTCAAAACAGAAGGGTAACACCTGGAGCATTCAATACTTGGGCAAAAGTTAAACCATTGAAATGCTGCCTGTCAGGAAGCAGAGCCAAATCATCTCAAGCAAAGCAATTGCTGCTTTGAATGAGAAATGATGCTCCAGAGATAAAATACCCCAGATAAGAAGAAAACCTACACACGTAGGCAGAGAAATACAGTCAAGCCTCCTTGCATATCAGGGCTGTATTAACAAGGTTTACTTTAAAGAGATCAAAGGATATTGATTTTTCTGACAGAACAATTCTACAGAGACGAGAAGGAGGATTTTCATAAGCTAGGCAAGTAATAGAAAAAAGAAAGCAGTAGAAGTCCTGGGTACAATTCTATGCCTCAGTTCCTCCTGTTTTAAAGCATTTGGGGATTTACATTGCTGTTCAAGGTCTCCTGTTCTGTATGTGGTTTTTCCATAGGCCATTCTTGTGCAGCCAGTTTCTTTCATTACCAGCTGAAGCTAAGAAGGATCTTTTTGCTACAAGCATGTTTCTCTGGGGATCTTTCTTGCTCAAATATCTTTGTACCTAATGCTCCCATTTCTAGTCATTTAACCTGTGAACTCACAGCCCAATTTATGGTGCTGAAAGCTTTGAGCTGTGAGCTAATACCAGTTCATCTCAGAAACACACTAATCTTCTTCACTAAATAATGAAAAAATGTTTTCCTAAGGGAATATTTATGTAGGATTTATAGTTTATACCTTTACCCTTCATATTCTATTCTATGATTCAAGAAACGGGGCTCTGTTCTGGAAAGCATTATTTCTGAGTTGTTTAAATCAACTGTCACAACAGTAACACACTTGGAGCTCACAAGCACAGCTAGAGACCCCGAAGCAATCATGATAGAAGAGATTATTGTGGCTCTTTTCTATTTCTAAATGAAGACAAACAGATGGACCGGTACGCTTAGGTGCATCTCACAAATGGAACTTCACATCCTCCAGTGTTTATGGGAATGAGATTGAGAATAAACACAGCTAAAATAGCAAGACAGCTAACCCAGCAGCCACGTCTGATTTTCGCTGTCATTTTCATTAAAAGTTCTATTGTCCCCAACAGGAACAAATCAAAGAAAACACAGTTCAACCTCATGGAAAAAAAAAGAAGTTTTCCCCTATAAAATGGTAAGGAGGTGGGGTAGTAAAGATTGCTCTTCTTTATGTTCCATGCACAGTGATCCATAGCTCATCCTCCAAAATTGAATTTTACAGCAGATTCAATTACTAACAGGAAAAAAAACAAAATGATTCTGTAAATGTTTTCCCTGTCAGAAAGCATCTTAATTCTTTTTACCAAAAGACCTTTTATCTAGAAATAGTCAAGAATGTTTCCATCATTAAAAACAAAACAAAACAAAAAAACCCCATAACCTTCTGATTTTACCTAAAAGTTTCCATTAATTTGAAATTTCCTTGAAGAATCTCTTTCTGCCAGAAACTTCCACATTTTATCAGATTTGTGAGTTACCCATTAAAGCGACAATCTAATTTCCAACCTACCCCATTAAGCAGAGTATAATGGCTTAAGATGATGCGATAGATCAGAACAGCTACTAAGTCATCAATCTTATGAGCTGGCTGGAGCACAGCCTTCTGCAATGTTCTGCACTGTTTGTAGGACTTAGAATTCCTTTATCATTCATAAAATCTACTTTGCACCTTTATTTTTTATTGCTGAAAAATAGCCATGCTGGCACATACTGGCTGTTCAATATGTTGATGACTAGTAGCAGATGACATTGCCATTTTTGCCTTCAAAGAGCAGACAGAATTCATCTGAACAAATACCAAAGAGCTGAATCAATACAGCAATCGTGTCTCTGTCACGACTTTCCATCATGAAATGTCCCAGAATCCACAGGCTGGGACAGCTCAGCCTCTGTGGTTTGTGTACCCTATGAGCCCCTTTGGCCAAGATGAGAATGTCACCCAGCAGGATGGCAGACATGCTGGACGGGGCGCTGGTGGGACTGCACAGCCAGCAGGTTGGCTGCTGTCATCAGAGGTGGTTTCACAGCACACGTGCATCAGGATGAAGGATTTCTGCCGGGAGAAAACTGAAGTTCTCTTTCACTGATTTAACAGGAGAAAATCTGGAATTGGAATAAAGCAGTGAACAAACAGTGATTTCATTGTTCTCGTAGCACTTTGCTTGAGAACCTCAGAGCCCTATAATATCACAGCAGCTCCAAGAACATGCCTGGAACTGCCTTAGCTGATCAGCACGAAGTTCCTACGGAGCACAAACACACACAGGCTGCAACACCTTATGTAAAAGCAAATATTGACTATTCTGAGAACAAAAGGAAGCTAATGGAGATGCTTATTCTCTCTCACTTAGGCAACAAAACAATGATTTGCATCACATGTTGTTATGTACATTTTGTACATGAGCAGCCCCTGTAATTTCATTAATCTTTTGTGCTATAACCAAAGGAGGCCACTGTATTACTTTGCATTGCCATCAGTTCCCTCTCAGGAGTGAATCTCATTCCTTTCAGACATTTGGGCATGCATTTGGTTTTTTTGCTTGGAACACACAGAAACTGCTGCTTTCTAAATGCCAAAGAACAGACACCTGGCTGGGAACTTGGTAGTGTAAATAAAAACTCATCAGAAACATTCATGGGTTTATTAATTTGTTTCGTTTGTAATTAAAATCATTCTGTTCCTGGGCAGATTTCAAATTTCAGAGCAAACACCTTCCTAAAAATGTCTTAGATCCCATGTTTTGCAGTAAAACTGCTGAATAAAATAATCAAGGGGAAAATCCTTCCGAATCCTTATGGAAAATTAAGTAAGAGGGCATTAATAATCACGTGCCACCATGCATGGCTAACAGGCTTAGTGTATAGCCTGGGATTTCTGGGGATGACTGCCATCGCTGGGCATGCAGCTCTGTGCCTGCCTTGGATCACAGAATCATAGAATTGCTCAGGTTGGAAAAAAAGATGATCAAGTCCAACCACAACCTAACCATACTACCCTAACACCACTGCTTCATTCAATCATGAAGTACCCTGTGAGAGCTCTGAAACTGTGAGCTTCTGTTTTCATGAGTCCTGTTAATCAAAGGAAAGATCACATCATTTCAAAATCGCCCTAATGTAAACAGATCAGGATTTCTTACGTGGCATTTAATTTGCAGCCGCCTATAAATGGCAAAGAGGTGAAAGTTTAATACTGATCAAAGGTATCTAGCTATTTTCTACAGAATTTGCTACATCACTAATGGACAGAACATCTTAGCGCTGAAAGTTTCTCATTCTCTTATTAGCCAGAATTTTCTATAGTTAGGCTTTCCCCACTTCTCACCATATTAACTTTAGAACAGATCCAGCAGGTGTTGTGAAAATAATTCTGAACAGCCTATGCCTTCATTCAGCCATGCCCTCTGGCTTACAAGTGCCCAATGCTGATCGCATTCCCTCTACAGAAAGGCTCCTCCAGCACAGAGGCCACAAGTCACAGCAACAGAAACCCAATGAAGGGTCTGCCTGAAAACATCCTTGGTGCACAGCAAGGCAGGAATCCATGGACAAGACTCATTGTCACAGAGCAGAGCTCAGTGTCTACCACAGAGTTAAAACATCAAAAGCAGAAGGTCAATGGATCCTCCTCAAAGGGTGGACAAGCAAATAATCCTAAACAAGCCTACCAGGAAACCAGCTTGTCACACATGGCATCCTACTGCCTTTTTTTCCTCTTCTACTTCAATTAAAGCCACAGGTAATTATCTAAGTGAATAACTTAACAATAAATTCCATTCCATCTCTAACAGCTAAGTAATTCAAGAATATTTTAATAGAGAATTATAAACCAGACTTTTTTTTTTTTTAAACTCACTCTGATTTGATCTCATCTTTCATTAAGTCAAGTACTGGAAAACTTCAAGTCATAAAGCTTACTGAAGGATGCTGGCAAATTTGTCAATCAGCTCTGGAAACTATATTTAAAATACATAGGTCCAATGGAAACTGTGTGCCATTAACAAAATATCTCTATAAAATGGTTCGAATTGTAAAAATTACCCAGGGTTAATTGTAACAAATTTTTAAAATTGCACTTCCAATAAATTAACATTAGTCAAATTAAATAACATTGTTTTCCGAAGAATGACTAAAACTTGATAAATAATGAATTTTGAAAAATGGTTTGGCTCCAGATAAATAAAACCTAAGACTTCTCAAGCTGTTGCTGAGACAAGCAAAGAGAAGTAGTTTGCTTGGAGCCCATCTACAAAATTGTCTAACTTAAAAAGTCACTTAAAGCTGTTTATTTATGAATCAATTTCTAAACAAGGAAAGCTGTTCGAAAAAGAAAAAAAGTCAGGTTTCTTTTCGAATAAGAAAAGTCAGCACCTGCAAATAAGGAACTAAGAATGGAAATGATTCCATTTTCCTCTCAGTTGACACAATTCACTAATGTTTTTCTAAATTCACAGCTGACATTCATTTTTGGATCACTTCACTCTGTTATGGACTCTTCACCCAGTTCTAGCTAAAACCGCTTTGAAGAAGTTTCCTCACCAGTTTTCTAACAGCATATCTTGAACACCATCCAAACTGAATGGAACAGATGAGCTTGGCTGTGTATGTCTACCAAATTTTAGCGTGCTTCTCATTCAATAAGAGTACCCAGGGTTTGGCTGGGCATCATCTGAGACATTCCCTACAGCAGGGGTGAGGAAACCAGAGGCAGAAGAACAAGTCAAAAGCTAAAGGGCTCTGCCCTCGAATGAAGGCTGGTCAAGTGGAGACCTTTGCAGCTGAAAGAAATCAGATGAGTTTCCTGCAAGCCTTAATTGGGCTATAAACTCATTAAGCTGCTCAAAATATTGCTGCAGAGATGGTCTACAGGGGTGTACTGCTGCCTATTACTGCTTTCTATGATGACAAGAAGCTAGGAAAAGTAAATGCATACATTTAGAATGATTTTGCGAATACATATGGGAAATACATGCTACAACTTCCCTCATGGAATAAAGGTACACTTAACAAATATCTTCTGGAATCATGTTTTCAGTCTAAAAGGATTAGTACTGAAATTTGTTATCTGTCAGACAGGATGGGAGCAAAGCTGAGGTACCTTGGGGAACAAACTTGTCACCCCCAATCACCTCATCAGCCAGCAACAAGACAGATCACAGGCCTCAGTCTGCACACGACTGCTCAGCCACCCCAGGACCCGTTTGTGCCTGACCCCAGGCCTGGCACTCAGCAATGTCCTCTGCTTCCCAACAAAGAGGCTCCCAGCAGCCAGACAAAGCCCCGGCTGGCCTTCTGCCACCGTGAAAATTGGTTCCGCATCCACATGCCAGCATAAATGTGGTTTTTGTCCCTGTGACAACCCAAAACCAAAGAAGGGCATTTGCAAATGGTAATGATAATACAAAAATTAAAGCAAATCTTGCACTGAATTTGCCTAAGTTTGGGGTGTTGCGATTTTCAGCTTGTCCTATGAAGCAAGATTCCTTGTAAATTCCAGTTCAGACAAGATCAATGTAATCAATGCCATCCACAGCCATGCAGGATTAGAAACAAAACAGTATCTGGAAAGTCATGTTGCTCATCAGCATTCCCTGCTATCTGGCTGTTTCCAAATCTCAAGCCTTACCCACCTCCCTCCCAGGAGCCAGTCACAGCAAGAACATGGAGCTGGGGGCCATCCATCATCCTCAGGTTGTTCACCTGGCTCCCTGCTTTGAGATGAGGTACAGCAAGGATGGCGTGTGCTGGCTGTGCCTACAGAGCTCGCAGAGGATGCTCATGGTGCAGCACGTCCCCTTGTGCACACCTGTTGTGCAATGGCCCTGCAGGCCTGGGGAGTGCCCATGACCCACACCCGATGGCCCCGAGGAGGAACTGTTCCTCTTGAGCTCCCACAGCTTTGTGCCACTGCCAGGTGCTCCCAGCATGGGCACAGAGACAACACCCACAGAGGAGCATCATGCTGGGGTGTGGAAGATTGTCCATCTGCACAGTACAGGAAAAACACCTTGGTGATTATGCACCATTGCATAACTTAACTTGCATAGCTTCATAGTGTGCGTGGGGTCAAAGTGAAGAAAAAGGGTCTCTGCACACAGGGTCCCCCAGGTTGTGTGTGCACAACCAAGCCAGGGCACACAGCATGTAGACAAAAGCAGTGGGATGGATCTGGGAGAACCAATTCACACATACTCCAAGACAGATCCCATCCAGGTACCCCCATGGACACGTGGCATGGTGCACAGGGAGCCAGATGCTGGCTTTTCAGAAGGAGTAAGAGACAAAAAGGATGTCCAAAACAAGAAAATAAATCTGCACAGCTTTTTCGCCTTGGGGGATTTACAGAAGCGTTTGTCTCTTGCTCATCCCAAAACTCTGAAAGATTTATTCCTGCCAAAGGCTATGCCTTTTTATTAGTTTGTTTTTCAATAAGGCTAGTTTTCCCAGTGCTGACACAGCCAGGCACGCATTTGCATGAAGTGCATAACTGCCAAGCAAGCCATTTCTGCCAGACTTTGGGAGCCTGGCCACCTCAGAACCAGGGAGCAGCTCAGCACCCAGGGCTTCCACCTAACACCACATCCCCTTGTACCCAGCACCTGGATCCAACACGTCAGGGCCCTCCAGTTTCTCTCGGCACCACTTTCCATGGAGAAACACACAACACTGATAGTGAGCCACTCTTCAATTTCTGAGGTGTGACATCCACTTGGCTCAAAGCGATGCTTTCATGATGAGGGCAACCAAGCAGAATATCTGCTCAAACACAGAGCACCAGTTCCTGAGACATGGGGCCCAACCTGGGCCTTTTGCCCATCTGCGTTCCATTGTAGTGTGTGCTGGAGGCCTCCAAGCAAAATGCAAGGCAAACAGCTGATATCCTTCCTTCCTTCCCCTCCTCACCCCAACTGTTCCCTTTTTTTCTTCTCAGTAATTACTCTCCTTCCCCCTTAGATCAGGGGTAACCAAACCCACTCCAATAGAACCAAGGGTGCACCAGCTGCAGGCAGAATGTGTCATTCCAGCAACAAATACACCTGAGGACTTATTTCCTTGATTAATGGAACACCTATGCTATGCTCTTGTGCAGGAAATGTGTTGCTGGGATAGTTACTGCAGTCGAATTGCTGAAAACAGGAAAACTTTAGGAATGCTAATTTTGATAAATTGCGTCTCTGAACATTGCAGCTTGGCAGAATGGAAATAGCTTTCTTCCAAGTAATAAGTGGGTTCTTTTATAAACTTAAGAGCACAGAAAAGATACAGTTTGTAGTGCGTGTTGTGCATAGAGCAAATAGAAGCAGATGCACATAGCTGGCAGCCTCCAGTTCAGTGCCTTGTCTGGGAGTCCAGAAGTCTCCCTTTACATAAGGAGGCTTGCCAGTGACAAAAACAAACCCACAGGTTTTCCAAAAGCACATCCTGGGCAGCATCCACTCATGCACGATTTTAAATAGCTTTACCTTGGCTGCAACAACAAGCCCAGGGGCACGGACAAAGGTGTGACAGCAGAGGCTTGGAGGAAATTAATAAGTACAAAGGAGCTGCACACAGCAGAAAATCTAAATATGAGAGAGACGATGGAAATGATCCATCCCAGACAGCCCAGAAGGTGAATTCCCACCATCAAAAGGCATCCTTAATCTCCTAATGCATTAAGTGGATTCAGCAGTCATTACAACTGCCTAAACATTTAAAGGTTAATTGCAACCAAGATCTTCTAACAAACCGATGTTAGAGAATAAAGATTTCAGGAGATGGAACAACTATGATTAAAAAGTTGATATCACAGACTCATCTCTTCCAGAGATTTGTTCAGTGCCTAATAGGACAGCTGTCCCCTGGGCAACCTGATCTGGTGGGTGGCAACCTGCCCATGGCTGGGATGTCGCAACTGGATGATCATTAAGGCCATTCCCAACCCAAGCCATTCTAACTCTGATCTTCAGCTTTACAAGCATGCGTACATCAAGTCCAGTTTTTCCCGCTCTGGCTTTACACAAGTGCAGAGTAGATGTAAGGTTAGAGCTTTGCTAATTTGAAATAGTAAAAGAAGTGTAAGTGAAGGAGAAGAAAAGCGACGTTGGTATCCTGTAAGACATATGACTTCACTCAGCGATACTTCTCTTGGATGAAATCAGATCTCTGCTCTATTTTCAAAAGGAGATCAGAAAGCAGGACTAGCACCATGCCAGGAACATCTCTACTTACAAAGCAAGATCAGGAAACCATCCCAGGAAACCCATCCCCCTGGATCATGTCCCATCCCTGGAGGCATTCAAGGCCAGGCTGGATGTGGCTCTGGGCAGCCTGGTCTGGTGGTTGGCAACCCTGCACATAGCAGGGGGGTTGAAACTAGATGATCATCATGGTCCTTTTCAACCCAGGCCATTCTATGAAGCAAGCTGGACTTTACTTAGGAATATACCTCAAAACCTCTCCTCTGACATCTGGTGTTTTAGGACTAATGGTATTGGAAAAGGCTTTAAAACCCAGTTATCGTAACAGCTAAATGCATTGTTCACATTTCATATTGCAGGGGAAGAAGAAAACAAAGAGACAAGACCTTTTCCATTAATAAACAGCTGAAATCACCTCTTGGAACTACCTTTTAAGATAGGGATTTCTACTTGCTTTGCACTCTTAGGGTGTGCTCAGGAAGAAGGTTAAGACCAAGGATGTGAAGGTACAAGTGCACCCTTCTAAGATATTCTCTTAACAGAAGCCAGGCAGTTTCCTCCAGGTCTGGTAGGAGTCCAAACCAGCTTTTATTACTTTCTATAGGGAGTTTTGATAGATGTGTTGCCCCCAGGAAGGAAAATGCTCATTTAGTCTTGTTCTTGTTTCTCATTAGCAAGATTGCTAAGTGAAATATTGGGCCACCCAACTTCAGATTCAGCAGGATCAGGTGCAAAGTATAAGGCTAACAGACAACCAGCAGGAAGAATTCTCAGCCTCTGAAGGTCACAAAGTATATGCAAAGGAAATGCCAATAACTATGTGAGCTGACAAAATTTGCAATGAATCTCTAAATCTAAGCAGCAATGCAAATTGACTCTGTCATTCAGCATTCAATTCATCGTTCAGCAAAGAAATCATTCTTCTAATTAAGACAGAAAGTAAAGAATCAGTGATTAACACCAAGTCTATGAATGCTTTATTATCTGATGTTAACAACCCTCCACAACCAAGGATTGGTTCCAGGCACCTCAGGCCCTCAAGAGTACCTCTGCAGAGACATAGACAGCCCTCTAACAGATATATCAAGACCAAACTCAGGAAACTTTTATCTGTATCACAAAAGCAATGTAAAAAAAA
The DNA here is from genome assembly GCF_951394365.1 of Tetrao urogallus. Lineage (NCBI taxonomy): Eukaryota > Metazoa > Chordata > Aves > Galliformes > Phasianidae > Tetrao > Tetrao urogallus. The sequence goes on from NC_136818.1 coordinate 59,335,122, forward strand.
AAAAAAATATGACTGCAGTTAAGCCTGTAAAATAAGCCTAATTCTTAACTTTTGGAAAGTGATTAGGGCAGCATTTTGGAGCAATGGATTGGTGGGAGCCCCACGTGAGCTCAATTTTGGAGGTGCAGATGATCCCACTGAGAAAACATAGCACAAGGATATCCAGCTTAACATACACCAGTGTTAAAATCAGGCCAGGCTGAAATGAAAGAGGGCCGTTTTTATGCTGCTGCTTGAAGTACAAGACACATGGTGTTGTACATTCGCTCAGCATCACAGGGAATAACACTCATCCTTAGCCTTACTTATCCTCCATGGAAAAGGTCACAGATATGCACAAGGGTTGTTGCATGGAGAAGGCCAGCAGAGCTAATGGAGCCCCCAGCTCCTGCCAAGAAGCGCTTGTCTCCATCACTGTGAACAGCACAATTCTTCTGGTGAGAAAAGGCAGGCCTAAAACTTTCCACAAGATCTTTTGAGAAGAGTTCATACAAACTTCTCAACAGAAACAGGAGAAGACTACCAGCCTGAGACAGAAATGAGACGCTCTCCTCAGTGTTCTTCTGGAAGGTGCCCAGCTCAACAACATGCACACTAAACAGGCAGCGGAAAGGTCATTTTGAAATTAAATTCTAAGAAGAAACACTACAGCTAACATTTTCCAGGCTCAGGAGCACAGAATTATTTATTCAGAACGAAGCGGGTCTGGCTAATGTAGAGTTCAAATGTAATTGGCTCTGATGAACTATAAAGTTACAAACTCATTTCACTAGTGCATGAACGTGCAGAAGGCAATCTACCACTGAGCATTTTATAGAAAATCCAGCGACATGCAGCCTTCTGCCATGTGGATCACAGCCCATTTAACAGTGACATCGATGCTGGGCTGCTCTGAGGAAGGAAAGGCAGTTCTTTACATAGCAGCCAACATCATTAGGGTCAATTACCCCATTAGCACTGAAACAAACCACAGATTCCTTACGCACGAACAGAGAGCTTCAATCTTCTCCAAGTATCACTTTCAACTAGCGATCACAAAATGGGTATACGAAGATATTCAGCTACTTACAAAGAGCACTAAGCACCTAGCAGAATTGGGTCCTTAATTAGGGTTTAATAAGATGGTAATTGTAATGGTAGTGGTCTCATTAGCCTGATGCCTCATAACTGTGAACACAGTTCAAGTAGAGAAAGCCAGTCAACCTTGCAAGCCTTTCCAAACAATGAGACTAGAGTTGATTAAAGCAAGCACTGCTTTTGTGGCAACTACTAATTAAAAGCTATTTCACAGCCGATGGGAAACTAATAGCAATTTGTGTCACTCTTTTTAAGTACATCTTTAGTAAGAAGCATGGGACCAGGAAGTTTGTTAATACTAAATAAATGCCAAAAATAGAGAGGAAGAATTTGTAGTCAGCACCACAAAAATCAAGAACATTGGACTGGAACGATGTTTGCACCAAAGACAGTCCATGGAAATTACTAATGACTGTTCATTGTAAAGTCTCTAAAGCAGACCAATACATTTCTGAATCACGAAAAACTTAATGGCCTTCTTTACCTGCTATATCTATTTAAGCTGCCACTTCAGGCACAAATTTGGGCACTGCTCTATTCCATAGGAACTGAAGTCATGCTTGGATTTTCAGTGTAGCATTCTACTTATCTTGATCAAACAAAAACACCTGTCCAGTGATTCTCATCTCCATTTGTACAAGGTCATAGCTGCAGGTCCAAGACAAAGCTGTGCATTTATTAGGAACAGCATTTATGGCAATGCGCGTCATGAATCTTTTTCTTGTGATTTCGGCAGTTCAGAGGAAAAGCCAGAGTGCCCCATGAACAAAATGGGAGTACAGATACCACTTCATGCTGGGCAATCCTCCAGCTGCCAATCAACTAATTATTTCTGATCACAGACCAAGATGGCGCATCCTCTAGACTGTTGCTCACCTGCTTTCAATTGAGAACAAGGCTTGCTGAGACTAGGATCTTGCAGCAAGCCATTTTACATCATCCTTTCACCATCAGAAAGCAATGCGAGAATTGGTAAAATGAACTCAAAAGAAATGGTTCATTAAAAGTAAATATTGACCCGAGGAAACGGCCAGAAGTTATACCAGAGGAGGTTTAGGTTGGATATTAGGAGAAACTTTTTCTCTCAAAGGGTGGTCAGGCACTGCAATGGCTGCCCAGGGAGGTGGTGGAGTCGCCGTCCCTGGCAGCGTTCAAGAGGCGCCTGGATGAGGAGCTACGAGAGATGGTTTAGTGCTTGTGGTACTGATAGGAACGGGAGGGTGGTTGGACTAGATGATCTTGCAGGTCATTTCCAACCTTGTGATTCTGTGATTGATTCATTTTGCTAAAGCCATTTCACTTAAAAAAACAACAGAACTTCTGGTCTTGATCTCTTGATATCCAACTAGAAAATTTAGAAAATAACCTTTTTTTGTTGTTGTTGTTGGCCTGTTTCTTTGTTGGTTTAGGTCTTTGAAGCTGCTTACCCCAGGACCAAACATACAAAGCATCAAATATCACTCTGCGTATCAGTCGTGTGCTTACAGAGTCAGTGGTGAATAAGAAGCACCTTTCATGGATGTTAATGCACATAGAGCTCCTTCAGGGTGGCCCAGGAGCATTGTAGGAGAATAAACACATATCACAAGGTGAATTAATATAAAACAAGAACACAGAGCCACAACATTTGGAAGTCCAGCTGCCTGCTATTGGTTTTACCCTACTGGCTACTGAAATCCAATGGAGAATCTTTGCTAAAGGCTCAATCAGCCTTCAGAAAACTCATTTAATACCAAGGCACAACGGCAAATACAGGCCAAGGGTACAATAGAGAGATTTCTATCAGCCATGCTATGCAACTGCTCTTTTGAAGGAAATAGATGATTATCTCAGTACCAAAAATGCCATTTCTAGTGATCAAGTGGCCCCAGACCCATGCTGCAGGATGCAATCCACACCAAAACCCTGCTGTGCATCAGAGAACTTCCAGGACAAGCCAGACAATGGGCATACAGCAAGGCAGAGGACATCAAAGGCAGATGGAAGACTTCAAGCTTGTAAAATACTTAATGAGGCAAGAAGAGATTTATCATCCGTGCAGCATCACTTGAGGGCAATCAGAGCTGGCAGGACTGAGGTTTTACCCTGGTCTGTGAAATATTCAAAATGGAGATGAGGAAAAGCAGTAACAGCCTCTTCATAGATGAGAAATGGAAGGATAGTATGACTGAAAAAAATGTACTTTTAAAGTTAAGTACCTCAATACTCCAAAAAGCATCTAGATTACTAGACAAAAGAGGGCTAACATTACCCAATACCAGGCACATCTCCATCACAAGGATGCTCTTTCCTGAAGTTGAAGCAGATAGCAAAGGGACTGGCTCTGGCTGAGGTGCAGCAAGAAGTACAATACAAATCCCCCAGATCACCACCATCCTCCTTCTCATCATGCTGTCATTTCATAATTTAAATTCAAAAAATTGCATTCAAATTTCCACAGTCAGTGCAGATTCCAAATTATGGGGCATGGGGTACTCTGATACACCCAGGCTCTCTCAATAGAGAAAGAGATGGACAGTGCAGCAGGTACCTATGTAATCATTGCCAAAAAAAACAAACAAACAGGGTATTTAGCTTATTCTAGAAGGATGTGTGGAACGGCTGTGCAAGAGGCTGTCATACCAGCAATCAGAGTGAGGAAAAGCTGTAAGCTTTTTTAAACTTATAACTTCATCATAAATTACTTCTAAAAATTGCTTATAAATTGCATTACTCTAGCATTCACATCAGTTTTGATGCTCATGAACAATTGTGCTTTATGGAGCTTAACAAAATACACAAAGAAAAATTTAATTTCAGCAAAGGAAACAATTTTGTGACTGGAATGTAAAGTCTCTCTTAGTTTCTCCCATCTTACATCTGCTTTCAGAGCCCAAATCACCTCCACCACCCTTACGTGCTGAAGGAAGTGATCTGCCCTGAATCCTCTGAGGGCCACAACTCCAGCAAACTCTATTATCTTGCCTAACTTACTGTCCAACCCAGTTTCAGCATGGCAGAACCCTTCACTCGAGTCACAGTTTCACACAACATCCCTACTCGGTTGGTGTATCATTCAAGGAACAGACAAATGCCATTTCCATCTTTGCACAACAGCGGGTGCAGTCACACACTTGAGCACTTACTGAACAAACACTTTATGTCAAAACTCCCAGCCTTTGGGATTTCATGGGGCAGTTCCACCCTGGGATAGCACAGGCAGCGCTCCCATCATTCTTCATAACAGATTTCTATCTGTTTTGGAACATCAAGCTACCAGCATTTTAATCCTTTCTGCAACATGACAATTTAGGGGAATTAAAATGCCACTCTGCTAAATGACTGCCAGTACATCATCCATGTAGAAGAGAGCAATTAAACCTGCTTTTGCAACTGCAGGGAGATTACTAAGCCCAGGGGAATTCAGGTCATAATCTTTCTCCTCATAAAGGGACAGAGCCCTACAATTGCACTGTTGCCCTTCCCTGAGCACCTACTCCAGCAAACCCAGGAGTGGAGCAGGAGGATCTCATGCAATGGCTTGGGCTGGGAGGGGTCTCAAGACCTGTCCAGTTCCAATCCCCTGCTGCAGGCAAGGTTGCCACCCACAAAATCAGACAGCATAGGGCCCCATCCAACTCAGCCTTAAGCACTTTCTGAAGGTGCTCAGCAGCTGCAACTCAGAAGATGCTGCTGAGCTGAAATACAGTCTTGGCATTTGACATTACATGGAAAACTATGAGCTTCGGACAGAATCCAGGCAATGCTTTGGAGAAGGCAAAAGGATGCTGAAATTAAGCCTATGAAGGCACACACCTTGTGCACTCCCTCCTCTGTGTTCATGGGCTGTCATGTTCCACATGACCTGGCAGCTGTATTTTCATCTCTGAAATTCTGAAAATTCTTAGAGACCAGTATTCATGAGCCTCAATTTGACTGATACATAACTAAAGCTACACTGGCTTAATTAAAAACAGCCAGATCTGACCTCTTTCCTGTGCACAGATAGCTCGTGGATGAAGAAAAATAACTCAATAATCGCTGAAGCATTTGTATTGAACACAAAAGGAATTCATCAGATTGAGCTAAGCTTGAAGTCACTCACTCTGAGGATGCAGCCCAAACCAAAGTTAAATTAGCTCCAGTGAGAATGAGCTTCACATGCATTATCTTCCAGAATGCTTTCCAAAATCAATAAATTGATTTGAAATGGTTTAAATACAACCAGAGATTTACTGCTAAACCAATTTAAGAGCAGAGGTTTGTTCTGCATTGGGAACTGCTGAACTGAAACAAGCACCATTTGGTGGTACAACTAATAATGTCCTCCAGTGCCCAGTACACACCTACCTGCTTAGTTAAGTAAATCCAAGGGCAAAGGACAATCTTCTGTCTCCCTGCTTATAAGGCAGAGGAGCCCCTAACCCCAAAGGTTAGCCAGGGGCTACATGCACACTGCTGTTACACCATTAATTAAAAGCTATGCATCACGGCTGTGGGTCCCACTGCTCACCCTGCCCTCCCACACTGCACTGGAGAGCTCAGAGCAGCTGTGCCCATCTCTCTCTGACATTTCAGAAGCAGAAAGCCATGACTGATTTCTTACAGCAGAGCCTAGAGATGACACACTCCAGGAAGACACAGCAGCCCTGGCAAATAAATTCACCTCAAAGGCAACTCCTGAAACTTGAACACCAACTGTGGTTTAATTTAACATGTGAAGGTGCAAGTGTGGTGACAGACAATTTAAATGACAAGGAATTAAAGCACCCTGTAGATGAAGGAGAACATTCTGCAACAATAACTGCAAAACCAAACTAGCCACAGCAGCTGAGCTGCTGCTGAACTGCCCTGCTTACAGAATGGCTTCGGCTGGAAGGGACCTTAAAGATAATCAAGTTGCTCAGTTTGGATCTTCAGATGCAAACAGGTGCTTAGAAGACGAGTTGCTGGGCTGGCAAGATGACTTGGCAAATTACAAGCTTGCTTGCTATCCTATAATGGATAATCATGAAGTCCAGATGATCAGTTAGTCTGATCTCAGAGAATCTGCAGTAGTTGGTGCAATTTCCAGTGTAGCAACTCTTCGCTAAATAAAATGAAGTATTCTCATGCTAGACGTCTCTCCTATTTACTTCTACTGAAGGAAATCAACTTGGTAACTCCCAATTCACCAGCAGGATCAGTTCACGGTATCACAAATTCCCATTTGAATTAGTAATCTCCAAGCTCAGACGCGAGTCTGTCCAGCAACACCTACATGCTAAAACAGTGAGCACGAATGATGGAGGCTTGATTCTATAGTTTAAAGAATGGCCACGGATTCATGTGGCAATAAACATAGCTGGGTTAACATTAGGGCAAATCATTCAGCAAGCATGCAGCAAGAGCCTTTGATAGCAATAATGGGGAAGCTTGAATTAATAAACTGCCATTTGAAAGCCATGCAGTAGGCACAGGCAGCTCTTGCAAGACAGAAGTGACCAGCAGAAGACCATGTGCCAACTGCTGTGCTCACCAAAAGCTGAAAAAGAGAAACAGCAAAACTAGCACCCAGGGAAGTAATGAAGATTGGCTACAAAGAGCTATAGCACAACATTACACTAAGCAACAGGGTAAGCAATTCAGATCACTCATTTTTATATCAAATGTTAAAATGACACATCAGAAAAACCCAATCCTAGTTTTCTATTCACAAGGAGGAGCTCTGAGTTGCAGTTAGCCAGAAATGAGATCTTGGGACTATGACAGCTCTAAGAAGCATTAGCACCAGTTATTAAGGAAAGACAAATTTTACGGTGGGAATTATTAGGAAAGACTTTCATATAAAACCATGAATCAGATAAAGGATTTATATCAACAAGAGCATGTGCAGTTTTTCAAGTCGCAATACCTGCATGGGGGAATACTCAGAACAGAAGCATGGCTCAAGGATCTCCCCTGCTTATCTGTACTTAAATATGACATCCTCTGAAGCAGAAAACTGGAGCCATAACTAGAAGGCATACAATGACTCGAACATGCTTGCAGACGTTGTAACCCAGGGAACAAATACAATGATTAGTTTATTTATATTATAATCAAATAATCACTAGGTATGATGCATCTCTCTACTTTAAGAAAATGGTTCCATAGCTTGAATGAAATTCTGCCTAACATTCATTGTAACAGATCAAACCATCGTCAGCATGAAAGCAGAGCACAAGCTAAGACAACCACAGCCATTACCAAGACAGAGCAGGAAAAGCCCTTGGTATGATTATATACCACACTATCTTTACATAGTAAAATTTAAAGGGAACTTCAAGGGAACTACAGGTGTGTAGCAGTCAAAGTTGTGTAGTTTGAAAAATACGTGCTACAAAAAGCAACAGGGAGCAGTAGGTGTTTCCTCAAGACTGAACACAGAATCCATTCATGAAAAAGGAACCAACTGGGCCCGTTTCCTTGCATGGTCAGACAGGTCTTGCCTGGCAAGATTTGCTTCACGCTCCTTTAATGAGAGTGGTTCTGGTACCAGCATGCCATGGCTAGCAATGCGCAGATTCAACAGCTGAAATCATGAAGGATATGTATTCAGTGCTATGTGGGAACTGCTGAAATTTTTGTTTGTCCATAGAGGAAATTCATGTCAGGCATCTACAATAGGCAATTTCAATGTTTCACACCTTGACCCATTTCAAGGGTGATGCTCAGCCTTATCTGCCACAGTTACTGCAAAGATAAGATGCGAATTTGTAGTACAACAGCTATTCCGTGGTAATTGCCTCTGCAGACTCTTTCTGGGTGTATGCTCAGAGTAATTTAGTTTCAGTCACGAGGTGCTTCTATGGGACAGTAATTTCAACCTAAGCAGATGCACCACAGCACCTCAGCGAGAGAGAGAGGGAGAGAGAGAGCCAGAAGGGGTTTCGGAATGCTCATTGCCCATGAAATTTTGGAATCCCCTTAAACCAGTCACTCAGGTTAGGTCAAAATACTCAAATTTAATCCTTCCACCCCAACCCCCCCCAGTGAAGTACTTTGTTAGGGAGCTTTCAACTGAGGCCAGATCATCAAGGTGGTCTGCCTTGTACTGCTGGAGCATCATTCTCCTGCACCCCCTGACAGAAGCTGAGGTTCCCCTCTGTAGCAACCGGACAGATCAACACAATGGGAAAGTCATTGCTACAGAGGTGTGATGACAGAAGGACTAGCACACCAGAAAGGTGCTATAAGGGAAGGGAAGAAGATTGTTCACCCATATCAGAAGATTCTAGGTTCACATGAGAAAGCTTCACCAAGGAGGGATCTCCAGGAAGAGAACCTTCCCCAGTGGCGGTCAGCCCTTAAATGGGGTCTAAGAGAGCTGCAGCCAGGCTCCAGCTCTTCTGGTCAGCTGAACTGCCCCCACCTGTGCTCCCAGGTCCTTTCCCCAGGTGCTCAATCAGTGGTTCAGGCTCAGACTCAACAGTTACCACCCACCCTCAGACATGGCTCAGCACCCAAGCCAAAGGCAGAGTATTTATGTACCAATAAAGATTAGAAGATTAGGTTCTCCGAACAACTTCCGTTAACAGGCACTGGAGCATAAAAATATTTTGTTGGGACCATATCACACCAACTGATGACATAAGTAATGTCCTATTGGACAAAACTTCCTCTGCTACAGTTACTGGGAAATTTACTCCAGTACACATCTTCCCTGGTTGTCACTTTATCTGAAGCTTGTAAGCCAAAAATAAATAAAAAATAAAAATCATTTACCTAAACCCAGAATTCAAGTGCTGCAGTGCTACAAGCGCAGTACCCTCAGTGCTACTGTCTTATACCATTACCTTGGAGACCAACAGGCAAATACCCATAGCTTTGCCATGAAAAAAATAACTTTTTCTACCAGAAACACCTCAAGAAAAAGCTTCTGAAGGCTTTAGTAGGATTACCTACTAATTCTCCTCTTAGCTAGAGATAAAATTTTAAATATAACCTTCATTTCCTTTCACAAAAGTCATAATAGCTATAGATTGAGAATCTACCTTCAAATCCCATGTCTGAGAGCAGGATCCAAGTACTATTTCAGCTCTGCGACCATTACCCTGAGAGCCTCCTCCAGTGCCCAGCCGCCTTCTGATGAGGCACATTTTACTATACCCAACTAATATCACAGTAAGTATTCCCACATTACCACCCTGTAATGCCATAACTTGATGGAAAGCACAGCAATGATAGCAGGGTAGCAAAGTCCTAGGCTGCAGCAAGTAAGGACAAGCCCAAACACAGCAGCTGTAGACAAAGAAACAGGGGGAAAAAAAAAAAAATTTGCTTACCCTTAGAAGGCCTCAAGCATGCAAGGATCTCCAGCAAGATCTCCTCACCTCCATTGCCAACCCTTAAATGAGGCTGGGAAGGGGTGGATCCTGGCTCCATCCGTTCTGGTCACTCAGCTGCACTGCATGCCCCTGAGCCCCCCTGGGTTGGCCCTGCCTTTCCACCAGGTGTTCAATCACTGCTTCAAGCCACTACTTAGCATTTTTGCTACACACACCATCCCAGCAGAACAGATAAGGAAGTTTACAACCCAAGCAGAGACCATTCCTCACTAGCAGTACTTCCTGGTTGCAGTCAGAAACTGTACCAGTCCTAAAGATACTCAAACCAACATATTGCGAGCTCTACTGCATGACACCTGGTGCATTTCAAGATGTCAAAACACCTTTGGTTTTCTCTCAGCAGGAGCTGGGGTTATGACAAGAGTAGAGATTTAAGTAGGTGGGTGTTTCTTTTACTATTCCATAGTTCTATAAAACAGTCCTTCCGCCAGGGCTGCCACAGTACACATGAAAGATATTTGTCTGTCACTCAGAGCATGATCTTTGTGTTACTGGCTATTCTGTTTTTAAACCTGAGGTCAAAAGACTATTGCTTGAAACCATTCATTTTACAAATACTTCCTCAATAACTGCTGAAAGACATCAAGGAAATACAACTATAGAAGAGACCAGCGCTTATCTACGTGGATTCCCTTTTATAATTTGTATCAAAGTCCATCTTAAATATATATTGGCAATCCCCTGCCATCACAATCATCATGAACTTCGATATTTCAACTTTCAAAATCAAGAACTGAAATTCATCTAAAAATATTTTAATGTAGCAAGTTTGGCTATAGAACCAGTGCAACATAGAGAGGACACCCATTGCATAACCAACTTTACTGCTTAATCTTAACAGAGTAAGCTACAGATGCAACGGATTTACCACAAGTTATTTGGTTAAATTAAATACTGCAGTTAGGATCATGCTGTTCATAGTTGCTGTGGCTTTACAGTACCAATGCTCAAGGTGGCCGAGTTAGTTTTACTGTAAAATGCAAGTTTACAGAGAAACAATTTAGTATAGTATGCTGTACTCCGTTTCATGCTCAGTCACAATGACAAAGTCTTAGACAAACACGATTTCAGCATTATGTTAATAATGCCAAAACACACAATTTTTAATGCCAAATTTACAACGTAATACAGTGATTAACAAACATATCTCCTGTATGTTGGCCGAGTGAGAATGCTGCACAGGACTGAGAAGCATCCAAGCACTGCTTGTAGTGCATATGAAGTGAACCACGCTGACAGGAATGCTTTCTGTTCTGAAGGAACTGCCGTGCTACAAGTTTGTGCCCCAAGCATAATGTGACATAAAATGTTAAAACTCTTGCCTCAAACGAAGCAAAAGCACTATGTTATTTACAAACCTAAACCAGTAAAAACATTTGAAGAACAGAAAAAGTTGTAATCAGACGACAAAGATGATAGAGCTCGCTTACTGTACGTACTATGTGAATGAGAATGAAGTTGTAAACAGACTTTAACCAGGTCAGGTTAACACATCTACTCTGAATTTGAGTGTTGTCGTTTCAGCAGAGTGATTTTTAAAGCTAAGGACACTACCAGAGGTTTTATTTTTGTTTAAAGCCAAAACTGATACAAATCAGGAAGCTGACGAATCTTTTTTTATTCCCTCCTAGCACTCATTAATTTCTCCACCACGTACCAGCAACAAATATACCTGATTCTGTTTAATGTTGCTTCAACTTAAGTGGCTGGTTTTTTTTTAAGTGGCAACTTAAGAAAGTTGGAACAAATGCTACAAGCATTTGAAAATCCCTCTTCAGCTTGGTTTGCTTTTCCACTGTTAGCTACGAGGTCTGACTGCTGGCATTGCTCTCTCTGGAAAGCAAAACACTAATGCACTCATTTTTAATTTTAAAACTTCCTCATAATTAAATTTTCTTTGCATGCATGCAAAGCCATACATAGGTGTAATCAGACTGTCAATCATGGTGTCAATCACAGTGTCCTTTTCCTCCTCCACTTTCTCCCCCCCTCCAAACTAAAGGTATTGCCAAAATGGTTGATGTGAAACTGATAACATTAAACTCACATTAAGTCTGGCTACAAAGCATAAAGAAAAAGTTTATCCCTGCCGCACATATTATTATTAAATCTTTTTCTTGCTTTTCAGAATGAATACATGCAAGCATACAGGGGTTTCTGTCTTGTTTTTTTTAAAAACAGGAATAAGAGTTGTGCAAGACATAACTAAAAACTGTTTCATTTCAGAAAGATTTTATATTACCAACTCATTTACCTTTATAACTAAAAGTGATAAAAATAAATCCATAGTAATTAAAAAAAAACTTAGTCAAACTGCTCTTTCAAGTATGTTTTTCCCCTCAAAGGAATTACATCAGCCATGTATGGATAAAATCTCACGTCACAATCATTAGGATTCAGACCATAGGTCCTGACCTCCTAGAATTGGGCTCAGCTGGACATCCTACTGAGCCCACACAGGACTGGAAGCAGGTACACATGCATGCGTTACACCACTTCTGAACTCCCTGATTCTGACTACATCCACCATCACACCCCCATCACATCCCTGCACCAGGAGAAATGGCACAGGAAACACACAGTGATCTTGGAAAGGTGGTATTCACTGATCGACCAGGTGCAAATCTGGTTTGTGCTGACGGAGATGTAGTTTACAGACCTACTACAGTGGAGAATTTCTCCATGATCCACTCTAAAAAATTTAGCCGTGGCAACTAATGTTTCCACATGACACAGCCTAAAATACATCATGGTATTTCCTTCAGTCTGGAATTCACATCTCAAACAACTGCAATTACAGAGGCCAATGAAGAGTTAGAGAGGGGTTCTACAAGAGTTGGTCCCAGCACTGAACACTAATACATACAAAAAATGAAAAGGGACAAACTTCTGAGTCATGATTAGTGATGGTAACACGTTCAACTTTTCTTCCTTCCTCTTTAAATTCACCTCCTACTGATGCAAGAGAAAAGTGCAACTTTGCAGCATGTTTGTTCACATCAAGTTTTTCCTCGAGAACACATTTTGCAGTAACAAAATATGGTCTATAAAGTTGCAAAGTGCACAAGCTGAAGGCACAGAGTACAAACATACAGGAAAGCAGAGTTCAAAATAAGAAAAAAACCTGGAATTTAAGACTCCCTGACAGAAGATACATTTATATGGGACCAACTCTTAAAAGGTGACGATTTTTATACTAACAAACAAATACTGCAAAATAATGAAAATTTATTCCTATTATTTAATCAAAAGCTCCAGAAAATACCTTGAAGTTTAAAAACTAATTCACTGACATGTTAACTAGTTTTAAGAACGTCCTTAATATTAAGAAAAGAGTGCAAAAAAGGTTCTTCCATTCTAATGTTTTTGGAAGCTGCTGATTTTGGCTGCCCATTCCCACTTCGAAAGGATTATTTTTCAAGGTGCGTTCCTCACAATAATCGTAGAGCATGAACTTGTTGAGAGACTAGACCAAGGAGATACGTCTTTCAAAGTCATCCCAATTGTAGCAGCAACTGACATTATATGAAGAAGAGAGTCCAAAGTTCTTCTTCAAGGCATAGTTCATGTCAGAGCTCAAGTATCATCAGTTGCCAAAGAAGGCTCCGGATATCACTTGCGCTCCTCCAGTGTCTGTTGTGGCTAGGAATAGAAGCTGATCCAGTATATTCACTATCTGTACCCCCTGGAGCTTGCACAAGCTGATGAGCCATCTGAAATCATAAAAATAAAGTTCAAGATATTCTCACATTAAGGTTCCACATTAGGTTCTTTGCCCTCCTTCCCCAACCACCCTAAAAACAGCACTGCCTGCAAAACATTAACAGTGTAACCTGAAGATGATACACTAGATAAACACTCATGTATTTCAGTTTGTAATAAGCATTCATAATCATAGAATCATAATAGAACTGTATAACATTTTACAGTCAGAAAGGAAGCAAACATGCTCTGCTGAAAGGACATGAAGAATCTTAGTGGAGAGAATGCAATAAAACAGGCTGAAATTAACAGCAGCACCAGAAATAGATACTATTACCAAATTCCAGGGCTATTTAATGATAAGCAATCAGGACCCCATACTTAAATCCTAATCTAGAATATATGGGACTAAATTATCTCCTGGCAAAATATTTACAAGATTGTTGGGCAATACAGTCAACTCTCACTGAAGCCAAATAAAGCCACGACTATCACCTCTTAACCTGCCTATAGAGCCTACTTACTAGTCTACTGTAAAAGGAAACAAGATTTGTTATAAAGTACAAACAGCATAGTTCAGAAGGTACAGAAATACACACAGGTAAATATCCCCTACTCTTATTTGTTGGGAGGAACTATACCCAGCTCAGTAATGTCATCAGAGTTGAAGATTCATACTTACTGTAAGATAACTCTTCTCCAGCTCTTTTCCGTGACTGGTCACCTCTAGAAAAGAGGAGCAAGAGACATATGTTCATTTGCCAAAATGAAAACAATAACAAAATACCTCAGCACAATCAACTTCTTATAGACTTATAGAAACTAACTATAAAAACACAGGAGTTACACAAAATGACTTCAGGATTTTCAGATTACTAAAATAAGTATTAGCTAATTTTATTAACTTAATCAGTAAAAAATAGTTCAATTTCACAGTATTTTTTAACAAAATGTAGATAAATATCATGGTGCATATGAGCACTTTCCTCGAGTCACATATAAAGTCGCTTTCTTTAGTTCTAGAAGGTTTGGTTGAGAAATTTTAAAACTTTGAGAAATCTCCACCTATCAACCTAAGGCACTAAGGCAGGCCTGGAAACCCAACAAACAGACTTTATGTCAGTCCAAGCTGACAGCACTCCCTCTCCAAGGAGAATATTGCAACAACTGCAGAGTTCAACAAATGCAGATTGACATCATTCCTCCTTGAAAACTCAAAGCAATATTAGTACCCATGTAGGGAAAAAAACGAGAAAAAAGAAAACCCCACAATCTCCCTGTAAGCCTCCTTTTGTTCTTATGCACACAAGCTCTTCAAAGCTGAAAAATCTTGCTGCTTTCCCAAGCTTTCCGTGATGATAGCCTTGCTGTTGAATCTGTGGGGGTTGGACTCAACCTCTGGAGGTCCCTTCCAACCCCTACAATTCTGTGATTCTGTGAATAGAGACTGCAACATGTTTTCATCACAGTAGTTATAACTCCACACTTAAGTGCTGGAAACTGGTTGAAATTGGGAGTTCTAATAATACAAAGTGTTCTTCCTCTAAAACCAGTCCTAGGGTGATAGACTTGCTGAGTATACCTTGATTAAAGTCGTTCACAAGAGAAATGCCACTGAGTGATTGGTTTGTGTTCCCACTTTTTGCAGCAACAGCACGTAATGGTGCTGATCAACTGACAATTCCAACTGCAGCCTGGCAGGTCATTAACACTGCTCAAGACTCTTTGCTGTGCTGCATTCCCCAGTTTTTTGATTTAATTAGAGGAGAGCAAAGAACTCAGAATAGAACAGACTTGACATGCTCCTTCATTACAAAAAAAACAACCCTTAAATACATATATACACATACAGCTATATATAGGAATGTAACCAGCATATTACATCTTGAAATGCGTTTCATGGCAAAACGCATATCAAACATCAATGCAAAATGTTATGAAGCAAATATATCAACTGCACTTCAGTTTTATCTCTTAATGATTATAGACTCTATGCCCCATTCATTCTTAGTAGAACACACCAAACACCCTGAAAATACAACACCACAAAGAATACTTTGCAAAACACTTTCAGACTTAATGCTGTCAGTTACACCACTACAAAGTTGTATTTTGCACTTATTTATTAAATTGAAAGCAAGCTATGCCAGAAGAGCAATTGCACCAAAGCACGGGCTAGTGCAATTTTGTAAACTCACAAGACAAATCATTGCCCCTTATGTGGCCAATATCCTTTCTGACCTCCACCAAACCAGTTTGATAGAAAGCATAAAGCAGCTGGCACAGCTCAGACTGAACAAGAAGAAAAAATTTCCACTGTTTCATCTACTGTTTCACCCCTCCACCTCAGCTCAAGGCTCAAAAGGGAAATTCTCATTTAAAATAAATACCTTAGCTGTATAAATAGCTCTGGAAGCGGAATAAGGAGAAGTCATTAAATGACATTTTCAGGAACACCATGGAAAAAAACGCCAGCTAAGAGAAAATAAATGACCAACATAAAAGCCTGAAAAAGAACATGATTGTGCACTGGAAGTACAATCAAAGGACAAGGGGACACGAGCAACAGCTAGTCTATTTCAAGAAAATGCTTTAAGATTTCCAATCTTCTGGCTATGGCTCCCATCTGCAGGGTTGGTAGCCCTCAAAACACGTGCAAGTTTAGGCTGTATTTTAGGTACTGAGTTTTGAAGGTTCTTTATTAACTCTTAAATTAATCCTTCAGTAGTTTTACTTGTATTCATCTTTACTGTCCATCACAATTACTACAGAAGACTAGTAATCATTACCTAGTAAACCCATTCTGCATAAGTTCTCTTTGAAGTTTCTGGTCTTGAGCAGCATACTCCTGAAGCTCAGATTCTACAGCAGGGGGCAGAATGTTCGGGATGAATTTAGAAAATAAAGCAGGTGCCATCTGTACCCATTCTGTAAGAAGGAAAACAACAACAAAATATATGGATGAGATCATTTGTGAAATTCTACTCTTTAGAAGTTACCAGCAGATCTGCTATGGACTTCTGCCATGTCTGAAATAACTTCTAGTACTTTGAATTTAAAAAACCCAAAACCTTAGAATAAACATTCACATGCTTGCAAGTAGATGGTAGGATTTTTTTGTGTGTCAACCGTATGATCAAAACAAGATTCAGTTCTTGTTGCATCTCTCAAAGACTACAGCATCTTTTACCCAGCTCTTCCTACCAGCTGTGCAGAGGAAATTTCACAAGTTGTAGGTACGGCCATACAGATGTAAGACAACTATTCAAAATCTGATGAGGCCCATGATACTGCCCAAACTAGCCTGAGAAGTTAACAGGCAAGACAGAAACCAACTGAAATGGATAGTAAGGAAATCACAAGCTCAACATCTATCATATTAAGTGCAATACAGCAGAACCACATGGGACTGCTTTAAAAATAAGTCACTTTTACACTTACTTATATACTCCTCTGTGGTACTGAGCAGTTTACTGAAATTATGCTCTTCATTTTTAAAATGTTACAATAATCCCGTTGTCATAAAGGTAAATCTTGGTTACTGAAAGTGATTTATCCATGCATTTTGTAAATGGAGGGTCCACTATGTTTCTGGTCTGTATAAATACTGAACACTACACTACAGAATTAGGGGCTTTTCTGTAAGATATTCCTATCCACACTCCTATACAGATATAGTTATTGTTGCATAAGATGACTGTGATGGAGTCGGGAACTAATTTAAGGTCCTGCATAAAGCAATACCATTCAAATAATGGCTTCAGAGAAGAAACTGTCATTCTTTTTACATCAAAGATCTGACCTTTTGAAAAGCTGCTGTCAGTAACTCATAATTTCAATGCATCACCTTCAAAACCTCTGTGATAATCAAATAAAAAAAAAACTTCTTTATTGTTACAGAATGCAAGAAAAAGATCTTCCTACAGCCTTCAGAGCATAGTGTTTGTTGCTGTGTTATTTGGGTTAACAAAAAACAAAACAAAAAAAAAACACCCACAAAACTTTGGTACCCAGGTGGTTACCACTTCACTTTGTGCAGGACACAGAGATGGGCAGCAAGAACCACTGGGTCCTTGGACTCCTTACACAGTGTAACTAAGCATTATGACTGACAGAACACAACACACGTGCATGGTAAAAAACACAGAAGACAGCTAGCAGCAACATATGTATTTAGTGAAATATATCAGATCAACAGTATTGAGAGACTAAAGCATTTCTCTTTTTACCTGGTCTTAGTGTATACAGGCCTTTCACAATATTTGCCATGGTTGATGGAGTTATTTGAAAGGGTGTTGACTGAGCTTCCAAAAGTAAAGCTGAAATAAAATGAAGAGAAGTATAATTACCCATCTTCCTAATTTAAAAAGCAGGGTTTTACTCACATACTTTAGTCTGAAAGAAATACAGCAACTGCGTCCTTTTTGTTATCAGATGTCCTCAAAGGAAACAGCCACCTATTTGAACTTAGTTCTTATTAAAACTTCATTTTTCCTGTAGAAGCATTCAGCTCAAATCATGTAAGATGAAAACGTGAAAACTTACTTTTCACCCCTTTTCAGAGAGGCAGTGGGAGCTGTGAGGTAAAAACAAGCAAGCAACGGCTTGAAGTACTCTGATGCACAAGTAAACAATTATTAGAAGTACTCTCACCAGTGTGGTAAACACCTGCAGAGTCACCAATCCTCCCTTTGTATTATTTAGCATCTTGCTCATCAAACTGAAGCTGGATTGAAAGTGAATGAATGAAACAGTGCAGAGAAAAACTGTACAGATTGAGTCATTTGTTCTTTTAAAAAAAAAAATAAATAAACACATTTCTATTTCATTCTTGATACCTATGCCCTGCAGTAAACATTGCAATAACTGCACCTTTTTCTAAGAGAAATAACTGTCAGTAGCAGATATGCATTGCTTATGCAATGCTAGCCAGACTTCAGCCTGCACTGTGCTTTCTTCGAGGTTTGTACTTACATCTGAATTATAAAAACCACGCAAAAAAAAAGATCACTATGGTTTAAACCAGCTGCTGTCTCTGTTTTTACACCTCTATGAAGTAACTGAATAGTACACAAACCCTTGCAGAGGAGAAACGACTGTTACAGCTCTACCTAAAGGGCATGTCTCCTGCACCTACACACTACAGTCACTGGTTTTCAAACATCTTTGCTTCTTCAGTTCCAACTTCTGTACCTATCACTATAGTACTTATCATAAGAAGAAAAACCTGCAGTATTATATTCTGCTCATTCTGTAAGTGTAAGTGGCTCACTAAAGGGACAGATTACTGAAGCTTTTTTCCTAACCTCTCATTCCAAGTAATCAAACCGTTATAGTTGTGTAAAATAAATTCATCTATCTTAAAAGTGCTTGCTCCTTTCAGCTGAAGGCTTGAGGTGGTGACAGCACGTGATTTGTTTTATAATGCCATATTTACAGCCCATTTCCTACTCTTTAGTCTCCTGACAGCGAAGAAAGGTTGTTATATTAAAAAGGGGCTAATGCTCTATAAGGAATATCTGTAGATAGATAGTCATGGAAAATCCATGCAGTGTGTATGGGCAGCTTGTGCAGTGTAACCTGCAGGAGGCCATTGCCTCTTGTCCTGCCCTGGGCACCACTGACAAGAGTCTGGCTCCTTTATTGCACCCTCTCAGACAGAGGGGTAAAGCCATGACCCAGGCCACGCTATTTCCAAAACCTGGATACCAATATCTTAAGGAGAACAACCCAACTGTAAGAACAGATATTTCCAGAGTGATTTCCATAAGAATGCATAAAACTCCAAATGCTTCCAGATAGGCTGAAAATCTCAATGCAGGTTTACAGACAAGAATTTAAGTACATCAACAATGGGGCTCTTTGCACAGAAACTCACCTTGCAATGGAACCTAATCACTTCTTATTCAAAACTTTCACTCCTGTATTACATCCTGAGAAAACTACTTAAACCTAACAGAAACAGCTGTGCCAGTCACACCAAAAAAGCTATGCTGTTATTTTACAATACTGACCTTAGAAAAAAATCTCCAGATATGAAGACTTTCACTCCTGCTTTTTGGAGCAGTTAAAGAGAATCCGAAACACCTGAGCTGCATGGGCTCCTTCAACCCTTGGCACTGGCACAGCTGCCCAGAGAAGTGGGATTCTCCATCCCTGGAGGTGCTCAAGGCCAGGTTGGATGGGGCCCTGGGCAGCTGATCTGGTGGGACGGAACCAGCTCACAGCACCAGGTTGGAGCTCAATGGTCTTTAAGGTCCCTTCCAACCTAAACCAACCTGTGATTCTATGACCCAGTGCCAGGAGGTGGCATGCACACAGAGCAGGGTGAGGCAAAGCCTTGGGTGAGTGACAGCAGTAATGACTCCATGATACCATCTGACCACCTCCGCAGCACCTTTGAACTAATACTGCATCTTACAGACTAAGTAACCAACATGTAAAGAAGTTAATTAACCTGCAAACAGTCTTGAAAATGACTCGAAGCAGAATCAAAAGAAGTGGAGTGTGGGTTCCCATGATGAAATGCTTTGAGTACAGGGAGAGATATGAGATGCTTTGGAACACCGCTAACCTGAGGGAAGCCAATACCCATAAGGGCCTTGGGATTTTTGTCACTGATCCCACAGCCCTTCATGTACTCTGCAGTGACCAAGTTTCTCCACCACTCATAGCAGTGCTCACACAGCCCGTTCCTTAACAAAGGTTCAAGTTACTTTGTAATTACAAGGGGCACCTGGGGCAAGACCAAGGACCCAAGGATTAAATGAGTAGTAGATGATACATTGCAAGTTCATACTTAACTGTATGCAGTTCAAGATTTACTTACAAAAAGCTAAGTTAACCACTCAGAAAAAAACCTCTATGTCCTTCAACGTTACTTCAAAATACTAATTTTGCTTGGCAGATGTAATTTTTCTAGTAAAACAGTGCGGCTTTGTATGTTAGCTCATAAGATCTTTAGAACTTCCACTAATAAGATATTCTAATGAATCATGCTCAAGTCTGGCTTAGGTAGACGTGTTCGAAGTTGTAATTACTCAACAGTGCTCTAAAAATTATAAATTCTCAACAGGAACAGAACTGAGTGCTTAACTAAGCTACAAAATAAGTATATTAATGAGGTTCTTACTCCATCATGCAAAGTATACTATTTAGTACTTAAATTTAGTAATGTATACAATATTCACAGTACACTGCAGAGTAGAAACAGATATTCCCAGAGTTAGAGCCCTCCCACTGCTCTAAGTGAGAAATCAGTGAGAAATACAGAGACGCAGAGCAACAGAAAGGAGTTACTGCCAATGCAGTTTAAACAAAGCTTACTAGCAGAGGCTTACCTGGCACTTTTGCCCTTTCAAAATCTCATCAGTTCTCACACAGTCAACTCAACAGTATAACAAATTACTTCTCTCAGCTGAATCCAAGTGGATCCATCTGATCCCAAACACCCTTCTTCTCCTTCACAATGTCACATTCACCTTGGTTTCAAATCTCAGTCCTTACTCTCAAACCCAGTCCATGCAAAGCATCCCACCAAACAGAACAGGAACGGAAATGCTATGAACAGAGTCCACAAAATGTGGGTTGTTAGATTGTTTTGTTATTGGTTGATTGGATTTTTGGTTTTGTTTCACAAGCCTGCTGCCTATTTTGCTATTAAATTAACTAATGAAGCTTGAGCATGTATTACTTGTTCATTACTTTAACCCATGTATAATTGAATACAACAGCTCACTTGGAAGGGACCACAAAGATAAGAGTCCAACTCTCAGACCCCCTCAGGGGTAACCAAATACTACAACCTGCTATTAAGGGCATTGTCACGTGCCCTTATAATAATATTAGAGCATTATCATCTCTTCAGTATTAATATATTTGTACACATTAATCGCTGATTTAGGTCTTTAAAAGCCTCCAGCATGAAAGCAACCTTCCTTCTGGCTTAACCCTCATGATACTGCCTTTGTATTTCCTGAAATTAAATCAAAATAGTTTTTGGTCATTTAAATTCTTCAGAAGCCTGAAATAAGCTAAAACTAAGTTAGAGAAAAACATGAAGAAGTTGGATCTATTACTAAGCATTTGCCACTAGGCATTCTAATGAGACCACAGATTACTTTAAAGTACTCACGGTATAGCCCAAAAGCTTTATTGAATATCTAATAAAAATGCTACAATCTAAAGCTTTCAAGTCTTAATCACATGGAAAATATTCAGTGCTGTTAAAAAGTAAGTATGAAAAACAAAGCTGTAAATGGAAAAATATGGACTTTGAGAATTCAGGAACTGGGGAAGAGGTTTTTTTGTTTACAGTTTTATGAAGGTTTATCAAATGGGAACATTTTTGTTATTCCCTTACAGTGAGCCAGGTTAAACAACAGTCATTACTTGGGAATAACATTTCTGATTAGAAAATTTCCTCGCTTTGTGGTGCTGCAACATGAAACAAGAAAAATAAGGAACAGCTGCAACTTTCCAAAGGAACTTTGTTTTTTAATTAAAAGTTTACTTCAGTGACAAAATTTGTGAGTAGTTTAAGTGTTGTTTAGAGAATGAGTGCACAGTACCTGCTAACAGCACTGCTACCAGTATGGTTACTCTACAGTTACTGAGCCCTGCCAAATCACGACAACCATTTCAACACTGCTGTTACCACTCTTAAACTGGTGGGTGTTCCTCTTGATTAGTCCATCAGGTCTGTGGAGCACAAAGAATACTGGTAGCTGACCAAACTATTCTGTATTGCCCTTGAGAGTGCAGAAGTACCCTCTGAGGTATAAGAACAGACTGACATAAATGTGTCAGCTCAATGTCTTAAAGAAGGAATGGCTGATTATCCTGCAATAGCAATGCCCCAGCATTAGAAAAGAACATAACTGTAATTGGTGGCCATTAGCAATCGCCTGTGTCTTCCAATATTTGGGAAGAAGAGCATGAGATTTTTAATGAAGAACTCAAAAATAGGTTGCCTCTGAATAAAAAAAATACTGTTTTATAGTTTAGAATAGAAATTTGAAATTGAGGTGATAGGATGATACTGCTTGCCTACATATCTTAGCCTAGAAATTAAACACTGCAAACCAAATCACAGTTCTGTGACTTCCAGCAAAGAACTTGCCAACACATCTTGAGAAGGACCTTAAGTTTCATACAACAGAAACACTGCAACTCCCATAAAATGTACTATCAACTATTGTTAGGTTCAAACACACTGGAAAGGGTCAGTGTTTTCTCTTCGTACTGTGTTACCTTGCTTTACTTTTAAGACCCTTAGAAAGGAATCTTCTCATCCCATTTAACCTATTGAGACACCCACTCTGAGTCTTCAGACACAGCAACTCTCACCACAAGAGACTTATTCTCCCCTTTTTTTTTTTTTTTGAAGTTTCCTTTTAATAAATCTACCATTTATTTTTCCATATCAAAAAAAAAAAAAAAAAAAACAAGAAAATTGTATGAAGATGGTGAAGTTGTGCAGATTCTCTTTTGCTATAGATTTTTGCACACAAAGGAAAAGGAAAGCAGTGTCACGGGGCAGAGCAGCATGCAGTGTTCCAGAAGGAAAGCGTCTCAGCGACGGAGCTGCACCTTTTTCTTATTGCCCCATACTGCTTCTGCCATTATAGCTGTTGCTGTGTCTCTCTGAAAGAAAAATACAGTGATTTCAAATGCTTAAGGGCTCATTCTACATTAATGGTTTTGTTCAGATTAGAAACATACTTTCGAAGCAAACTCGCTGATCATCCCATTTACTGCACTTTGCTCCATGTGACAGAGGTGCCCTGGAGCATGGCAATTCAATTCTTTTGGTGTAAACTTAAACCAGTTGTGTTCAAACCCTCAAATAACACTGCATCCACGGGAAAAGACATAACCAAGTGTGAAGTAAAACTCCAAAACACACATAAACGTGAACCAACACCAGGTTTTCAACAGCAGAATATTGGCTGTTTACACTCTAGATCATCACCTGATGATGCAGATGTAGCTTAAACAGTGAAAGACTTCTTCAGAGTAAGTCCACACAGCATATAAAAAGGCTGTGGGCAATGCTTTCTGGAAAAGAAAAAAAAAAACAAACCAGAAAAGTAGAGTGCTTCTCTCCTCCCAGGGGATTCTCTCTGCTGTCTGAGAGTCAAGATGATGATTAGCTGCTTCTCTTAAGCAGGTTGAGATCAATGTTAGAATAGAGAAAAAATAAACACCAGCCTAAGGAGGGAAGAAGTCAACCTGCATCTTCTTATCCAACTACCAAAGAGTGAAGCATGGGGAGTAAAGGAAAAACCAACACACCAGCCCATGTTATGTGTCACAGCTGTACTGTCAGGCTACAAACCTGGCTCCAAGTCTTTCTCTCAACCTTTTGCACTACCGTTCTTCTGGAGTATTCACAAAGGAAAGCCTGATTTGGAATGCTGTTGCTAAAGTTATGCCATAGCAGTAAGCAGCCAGAGATGAGGGTCCCTTGCTTCATTGCCATTATGGTGTTTCTGGAAGTCAATAAGAATCAGTTGCTAGCAACGTAGGTACATGCCAGCACACCTTTCCTGCTAAACCACAGCCTACACAACACACACATCTCTGCAAGGCAAACACAGACACAGATAAATGCAGCAGAGAACAACAGCCATAACTTCATTCATTTTCTGTCATTTTCTATTACATCTGTACCTGCTGCAACCAAAAAGCAGACTTCATAAGCACATCACCAGAAGCTGGTAGCAGCCCTCTTCAGATTTCAGGTCAGCTTTCCCAGTATCTTGCAGAAACCACCCACACAGGAAATACCTTTCCTGCCACTTTAAAGGAAGAATCTTTTGTAACATAAATTACCTCTCTCTTGAAGTACATCTCCACAACAAAAAAAGAGATGAAACAGCAAAATCCCTTCACCTTCACTGAATCCAAGTGACAGATCTTTCTAAAGCTACTTTCTTCTCTCTGACTTGTTTAAGCTACTATTTCTTTTCCTCTCAACACTGAGAAGCTGGGACCTTGTCAACTTCCACAGCAGGATTCCAGCCCAAATCTCCCTTTGTTTAGCTTCTGTAAGGAGAACAGGGGTAATTAAAAGCAACTGATCTATCCACCAAGCAGAAACAACAGTACACGGCAAATGGAACAAACAAAAAGCTATTATAGAGCAACCTTGCTTTTGGTACCAAGCTCACAAAACTCTTACAAGGAAATAACACAGCAATTAGTTAAAACCACCCTCCCCCCACTGATTTTTACCTATTCGTAGTAGTAAAATTGGGGAGCATGAGGAGCTGTTAGCCACTTCCACAGCTGAAGACGTTTAAAGACCTCAGTAATGACCTTTGGTTTTTTTTTTTTTTTTTTGTTTTTTTTTTTTTTAAAGACACAATTCAGAGTGTTTCCAGGACACTGCAATTACAGCCCAAGAAAGCCACCAGAGGTGACAATGACTGCAGGAACCCAGAATGAATAAAGGCAACATTCTTCGACTGACAAGTAGGGATCCTCTGCATTATTTACTTCTGAGGCTTCTTGTAAATAAGATGCTGTATCTCTGTTACGTTCACTTAAGTAGTTCTGCACATGACAACTTCTCCTAAGCCATTTTATAAAGCACCCTTATCAGCAAGAGCCAGCTTTAGGCCTCATAAGGAAAAATCACCAGGTTATTTTCACATAGTTTGTATGCATCACTTTAATTTGAAAAGCACTGACTTGATAAACTGCCAGTGTAAATATACTTCACAAAAACACAACCATGTTTTTATGTAATTTACATAAATTGTAAATTAGCTCAGAACTGCTATGAAGCCCAAGCTTTGCAGGCAAGATCTTGTCCACTTACGCTGCATTTTTTTCTGCAAATAAAGAATTCTCACCTAATAAGAGGTATTTTATTTTCTGCAACTAAGCTCTCAGGCACACTCTCCATTCTATCAGAAGCCCCTTCTGCATCCTCCTGCTTCCAACCACAACACGACGACGAGGAGCCCCTCGCAGCCTGAGCAGTATCAAACACTGAGAAACAGATGTATGTTACACTCACTTCCTGACACTTCTTTTTCTCTTTTTTAATTTGAAATAGAGAAGGAACTTGTAGATGGAACTGCAGTTTCCCTACAGTTGCCTCCCAAACATAGCCTTGGATAGAAGAGCCAGCTGCCAGGCTCTGATGGAATAAGAAGGCACTACAAACAGAAATGCCTGCCCATGAAAAACATAGCAACAAATTCAAGAGCAGGTGTTACTATATTCCTTGAGTCTAAATCACAAGCTGATTCAACAAATGTTTTGGTTCTTCTTTCTTGGAGGACGCACTTCTTCATGCTGAGCACAACCAGAACTCAATTTTTTCAGTACAGACCACAAATCATAGAATTTGATTTATGTATGCCTGCTCAAAATGTTGTTTTCTTCCTTCATAACACACCAACACTTCCCTATTGAACCAAATCTGTATAAAACTTTAGAATAAACAGTATCATACATTGAAAGTGATGTTTTAAAGTCACAAAGCCCAAATATACATCCTATTTTCAGACCTGTCATATTTCTGATCATTCAGGAAATATCAATCTTTCTGGTATGAAAATCAGCAATCTACAACAGTTGAGAAAATATAACACTAGAATTTCCTCTGTACCTCAACAGTATTACACATACTGTGCATATTCAGTTATTTCTTCAAAATTTGTTCATAAGTTTGGAATTTTATTTTGCATACTTTATCTGAATTTAAAGATCCCACTTCTCAAGGTTTAACCAGTCAGATCAGTTAAGAGTTTATGCAAGTCTTAGGAGTAAAACAGTAATGAAATGACTTGCTTTGCTAAGCTGAAAGTAGACTGAAATGAAATCCAAGAAAGGTGCTCATAAACAACACTCTCCATATAGAGCAGCAAGACAGGTGGCAGATGATTTCTCAATGTTTTCCTTCCATTTCAATTCTGTAACTACCACAGAGCAAGGGAAGAGTACTTTTTTTTCCCCCCTTTCATTGCAATGCATTATCTGTGGCTTCTATTTAATTCTCCTACATCAATTCACAGAAAACTACACAGCAAGAAATTTGACATTACTTACATTCTGAAGATTTCATTCAAAGCATGACCTTTACTTTCTCATTGGAAAAAAAAAAAAAAATCACATTCATATTTTCATTGCCTGAAACACGCACACACTTAAATCTAACAGCAGTTGAATTTTCCATGATCTTCTTGGAGGAATCATCATACCACACTTCAGTAAATGCCTTTGGCCCAAAATACAACGTTAGGTGATGGATGGACCTTCCTCACTGACCTCACATTTCCTAACTGATCTGATGCCTAAAAGCTTTACATCACAGACTTTTCCAGACGGCAAGAAAATGATGAAATTAAACTGATGATCTCCCACTATTCTGGTGTACCTCAAACCCTTCAGTCAAAGGAGACAGGCATTACTAACCAGGAGAAGTCAGAAAGAAAACCCAACCCTTGCCACTCATCATCTGGATGCAGCATACACACACCAATTGCTTCAAGGTAAATACCAGACCAATCATTACTTCATACACAAAAACATTTTAAAATAACTGTTGACTTGTATCCCTTGATGTGGTATATAAGAAATCACAAATTTTGTAACAAAAACTTAATTTTAATACACTTGTTTTTCATTTATGGTTGAAAATTAACACAGAAGAAACAACAGTCCTTCCTATGCCTTCAAATGAAATTTGTATTTGAGCCTTCTTAACCATTTGCCATTTTCTGTTTGCTGTGGATTTCTGCAATATCTGAAAGCAATGCAGTTTTCCAGACTCCCATTATGAGAAAAAGCCACTAAGGGTACTTACGCATTAGGTTGTAAATGTGCTTTTCTGCAACATGTTCCGTAAACAGCTTTATAAGGTCATCTTTTAAGTCTCTGTTAAGCTTGGTTTCTATGTAAAATTTATTCTGGAAAATAAGACAGAAATATTAGCGGTTGGATTTCATAGGAATATAGCAATAGGAAATAAAAACCTTTTTAATCCTGAATAAAATAGTTTATATTTTTAAAACTGTAGAATATTTAACCCACAAAATGCTTCCTTGGTGCCCACTTTTATATTAAATAGAACAGTCCTGTACAACAAAAAGACGTGTATTTAAAATTGAGTCTGCATGTGGTACTACAGCATTAATAAAGTCAAATATCTACAGATGCTTGGTTTTAAAATGCATCTACAGATACATCTACGTATTGATCCAGATGAGAATCTGTAGAAAAAAAAAAAAAAAAAAAAAGTGTTTTAGAACATCATAAACACCATAAATAGTAAAATAAGGCTGGATATCACATTTAAAATACCTAATTGTGATTAAGCCATTAAAATAGGTATATTATAGCAATAAATTACCAGTAGAGCTATTCACTCCTGAGGTTCATTGATAATCTCAGAAGACAGATATTCAAAATTAATGTACTGTGAAATTAAGTGATATATACAAACCTGTATTAAACTAAATTACATTAAAAATTTTAGGATTCAATTATCTTGACCCACTCAGCATTAATAAATTTGTCTCCTCAGCCCTCAGAAAAAATTCTACTCATGATTTCCCTGAGGGACTTTAAACCCAATGTACCGCTTGGCGTTACTCCCCAGTTCCAAAACTGCAATTAATAGCAAGATACCCTGACTGTATTTTATGCGTGGGCATTAAACACCCAAAAGTATAGCTGTTCCATGAAAAAATCTCCTATCACTTCAATACTAACTTGGAAATAGGCCAACTGAACTCATCTGGACAACCTGCATAGTATTATGCAGCCACGCTACTAGAAAATCAACTTAATCTTAAGGTACACAGTAGAACACTTACACGATAGTGCTTTTTTCCACCGATGGTTAACTGTCGTTAACAGCAACAGAAATTCACAGTAACAGAAGCAGCTCTACTACTAGGAAGTACCAACCTACACACTGTACTTCAGCCTTCTATCAGCTTGATTTCTTAAGGCTCCTCTACAACACACAGTGACCTCAACCAACACAGGACAATGTCAAGCTAACCACATTCTCCTAAGAGCCGACAGAGGAGATACTACCTTCTTTATTTTCACAGCCTCAAAGCTGTCTTACATTAAATGCAGCTGACAAAGACATGCAAAAAAAGTGATGCTATTTTCTTATGCAACACTTGAAAAACCTAGAGCAAGTACTTCATTTCCAGCCCAGAGAGCTGAAAGGAGATAGCAGAATAAGTGTCTCATTCTTGTTAGTGGAAAACCAGGAACACCTTTCACATAAGATGACACTACTTCGGCTCTATCGGTATTTATTGAAAAGTGATTTAACTTCAAGATTTAGCAGACAGATAAATAAATAGTAAAAGATACCAGCACCTGAGAAACTCAGATACAATGCAAGCATTTCTTCTAGAAACCATCCTGACTAACATTAGAAGACACAATTCTGTTAAAATCATTAAAAGGAGAGCAAAACACTCTTCAGAAAGAAAAAACCAACAGTACATAGGTGTTTATTACCTCATTCATGTATGTATACAAACATCTCTTCATGTATACACACACAAGACGCCCCCAGCTAATAAGCAAGTGCAAAGCCACCCAGTAAGAACAATGTTTTAGAGACAATGATAAATAAGGTTCTAATCTCAACTAATTCAAATCCACAGGGTTCACAAGAATTAGGCCCACCTCATACCACAAAATAATATATTTTTATCTACATAACTATAATTAGCCAGCAAGAACTTATCTTCTAAGCACTGATTTTAATTTTTCT
The DNA here is from genome assembly GCF_951394365.1 of Tetrao urogallus. Lineage (NCBI taxonomy): Eukaryota > Metazoa > Chordata > Aves > Galliformes > Phasianidae > Tetrao > Tetrao urogallus. The sequence continues at coordinate 59,364,009 of NC_136818.1, forward strand.
TTGAATACATATCTTTATTCATTCATGTGTGCAGTGTACTGTCACATGGAAGGGCTGCAAGCATCTAGAATAATTTCATTTAGACTTATTGATCATACAGACTACAATTATTTGCTTGGTATTATCCTTGGACATAAAGACCTTTGTGCTAAGCTGACTTCTAGCTTCATTTGCTTCATCTGCATTTCTGTACCAGAATTTCTGAAGGAGATTAAACCCACTGAATTTATAGTCAGAACAGTGATTTAGTTAGTTCTCCGTGCTTTCCTGAAAAGTTCAACGTAGCAACGGATGTAGCAACATCATTAGAAGAAGAAAACCACTAATGTTCCTAGCAAAGAAAGAATGAACAATTCCCCAGTTGCAAAGTCAGCCCTCTTAATTGTCACCCAAGGGCTTGGTCACCACATAAAAGCACGCTAAGAAAACTGCCGTCCTGTGTTTCCACCATTCACACAAGAATATGGTTTGGTACAGACCAGCAAAGAGAAGTACTGCTGTACATTTCAAATACCCAGCACTGAGCCCTAAGGCTAATTACATCTCTTGTGGCCAACAAAAGACAAAAACACATTCCAGTTGTATTAAAAACCTTTATATTTTCCTTAGCTTCCTAGATTTTTAAACACGTAAATGCATGTCTGAAATTTTCCTAAGCATTAATATAACCATCCCTTCAGAACAAAGCTTATTAGTGCAAATCAGCAACTTCAGAAACTCCTGATTAAAACAATTACATCGCTATCAAAAAAGTAAAGCAGTGGCATTGTGAACAAAAAGGCAGAATCCAACAACTTAGTCCACTTCCATTAAATGCTCCTTGGAAGTACCTATTAAACCAACTGCAAAGCTGTAATTTATACTGGAGAATAACTAGGCTTTCAGCTCCTGCAATTGTTTTGTAATCTTATTTTCTTGTCTAAATAAAGGAAACTGCTGCTGCATAACAGAAAACGCAATGAGATGCAATAATGTAAGACTGCAGAAGAGGCTGTACATATAAATACTTCCCAATATACACAAATAAACTAAGAAGAGAATGTTTTCCATCCTGACTTTTCTAGCAGCGTCTTCCAAATCATGTGCAACTGATTAAGATATCAGGGAACAAGTTTGAGTCTTAACTTGATATTATCCTTCAAAACAACTATATAACTGATACAACAGCACTGCATTTGGCAGATGGAGGAACAAGCACAGAAGTTGCTCTCAGGTCTATTCTCATTTGCAGGAACAGAGTTTTACTGCCCGAACAAATCTCTACTCTTGCTTCAAAGATATTGCTCCTTTAAAATATCAACTGTGGACTTACATTTTTTTTTTAAAACATTCTATATTACAATTACTATGCAAGTACTCATTTTAGAGATTTATTATTCTTTAATGATTTTGTCTATGTTCACGTATCAGTTAGACTCAAACTGTACAAATTCAGGTGTACAAAGAAGGATGTGGAAATCTATCCAATTATAACTAGCCTATCTATATAGGCATGATAAAGACAGTCTGTGTCTACCATGAACATAATTGGATGCTACAGGTACTGCAGTTTTAATTTTGAAGATTTTGACCTCTGATTGAAGAGCCTCTGAGACAGATCTAAGCATTCAATAAAGTACAAACCTGAGCAGCTTATCTCCATTTGTAAGCAGATTGTGATATTAAATCATGACAAGAACTGAGAGAAAAACAAAAGTTATCACCATGAACACATTCCTTGGCTTACACGTGGTGCTGTAGAAACAGGATTTCATTTTGTATGAACTAGGTGAAGAGTAGATCAGAAGAAACCCAGTTATCTACATGGTGAAACTATGCCGAAGGACTATAGCAAACTACTCTGTTTCAGGTACACCCACTACAATGTAGGTCTTTGTTTCCCAAACGTTGGGATGCTACCAACGAAAATAACTTCTGAGGAGTTTGAAGCAATGTTACGAAATCTAAAGCAATTTGTTTTTTAATGCATTTCTTTGCTAAAAATTTTATTTCTAAGCAAATCAATGTAAGGATAATTTCTGGGAGGAAGGCAAGCTTTAATTATTCTTTACCATTAAAAAAAGCAATAAGAAACTTGGCATTTTGACTAAAGTTATGCATATTACAGACTTTTTCAGAGATACAGAAGACATCATAAAGTACACGATCTGCACAACAGTTACAGTCAATGCCTCCTGAACCTCTGCAAGCATGCCTGACAGAACTATGAAAGTTTGCCCATGCCCAGTCAGCAGTCAGAATTGCTTTACCAACCAATACAAACATTTGAAAGAGACATTTCTTTCAGGCACAAGATGTCCATCTTGTCTTAATTTGTGCAATTTAAAAGCAATAAAATCATCCTTATAACCTGCCCAAACTACCAAGCCAATACATGACAAGTCAATAGACCATATCAAAAAAAATATAAATAATGGCCTATTTGGTAAGGCTGCTTTCAAGTCAAAATAAAAGTAATTCCTCCTATTTCCAATAATACAATACTAGGGCAGAAAATCAATTCCAGAAGTCTGCATTAAGCAGCATAGCTTCCCTTCTTCTTCCCACACATCTTTATCAGAACTGCTATACAGGTAGAAAAACAAGGCCTGAATGGTAAAAGCTACAAGAAAAATTGTTAGAGTGCATTTTACTCCTTTCAACTTTTAGTCACAATCTTGTGCATGGACATAAATTATTTGAACACAGTTTTCTAAAACTTACCATATATATGAAAAGAGGCACAATGCTCTGCAATGCTCCCATATATTGTCCAAGAGCTACGTTAAATCTTTCAATATAGAGATCTGGAGGGCTGGCCTGCAAGAAACCATAAAAGTCAGGTTGTAATTTGAACAAGAGAAAGATCTGGAACAGCATGGGCTATGCTTTCACAGCAAACTCAAAAACTACACGGCATGTGATCCACTAAAAGCAAGCCACACATCTTTCCAGAGTTTCTACTATCACTCCCTGCGGCAAGAAGGATTTTCACCACTAAGTGATTTTGCTTAGGACTGTGTGTGAGAACAGATGCATTCAGTAAGAAATACCTCATGCCTGTGGCAAAATAATATTTAGCATATGCAAATAAAAACACTTATTAAAGAGTAGATATTCTTTTTGAAAATGCTCTCTATCAAGTCTACAATCCACAACCAGATTTCACAGCATTGCAGTGTGTGCACTGATCCTGCTGCCCTGAGACAACAAAGTGATGCTGAGCAGCTGCCTGGCTCCTCAGTGGGCACGGAGCATATCCTCCAGCTTCTGAGAGCACTGTCCTTCCCAGAAAGCATTTTTCGTTTCAGCTGAGTCACACAGAGCAAAGCTAATATTTAGGGTGTTGAGTCAGAAGGACTGAAGTAATATCTTCAGAGAGCTTTGCATCTGAAACCTACACAAAAATCTACTGCATGACCTTGTAGCCCCAAGCAAAGCTGCCATACAAAAACTTGAAGTGCCATCTCCCTGACAGGCCTTGCAGCACCACTGTGACAGCTGGTGTTTTCTGTGTGAAATACCATCTTTCCCAAAGGAAAAACATGGAAGCTCACTGCAGAACAGGCTTTTTTAGCTAAGTTAAATTGTGAGAGAAAGCAAGAAAATAGGAAGTACTAAGCACTGCTTGCTTTACAGATACTTGAGATTCAAGGAGCCACATCAGAGCACTTAGGAGTGCACTAAGCCAAGGATGGATATATCTGCAGAGCTGGGACAAAGCATTCCTCCACTCATCTGCACTACATCCTGACCATGCAAACCCAGTGCCCCCACCACTGGCCACCTCTTGCTCTCCTCCTGTGCTCCCTTCACTAGAGCAGGGCTGGCTGCCTGAGCTTCTGCTGCCACACGCCAATGGATAAAGTGATGCTCGCTTACAAGCAGCACAGCTTCTTTTCTCTTGCATCATCTTCCTCTCCTACTGCTCTATTCAAAAGAGTGTAAAAAGGCAGCAGCAACAAAAAGCCTGCAAGAAAACACGCTCTAATATCTTACACAAAGCATCTGCGATGTGAGAAATGCTCAAAACTGACTACACCACAACTACCTTATCACAACTTACAGCTCTTATCTTTAAGCAGCAGATTTTTCAACATTTGCACAAACATTCAGCAGAGGCCTACAAAGAACAGTTAGAATTCACATTGGTGTTTTGCTCTATTAAGTGGTCTCCATTTACAAAACCTTTTTTCTTTATGCTGGCTTCCTTAGCTCCCCTTCTTAATATGTTTAATGAACACATTAGTAATTTTCACAGATAACTCTAATACAGAACACACATTTCAGGAAGGAAAGTAAACCTACCAGAGAAATAAAGAGTGTTATTCTACACATTCATTGCCAAAGGTTATGATCAAAATGAGGAATAACGATATAGAAGTTATTAACCTTATTGCACATTCCGTTCTCAGGGATAGCCAAACAAATTTTAGTGCAAAATGCCAACAATGTATAGAAGTGTCGACAAACCCCAGGGACTCCTTTTCATGTATGTGCATACGTGTGTGTGTATATATATATATACACACACACACACGTGTGTGTGTATGTATATGAAGATATCTAATTTATGGCAAATAACATGCAATGAAATCTGTATTTCTAAGCGAAACGTATTCCTGCTTCAGTCCTTTTTAACCTCAACTTTAAATATGGTTAAGACTCCCTGGTTCATAAAGACTTGGTAGGCAACTTCTAAGATTAAAGAAAAAGGAAAATTGTACTTCAAAGAGCATGTCAAACAGCAGGCAACAACAGCCTCACGCAGGCTAATGCTTTTCTCACACTGACAGTCCACACTTTCCACTTGAAACAAAATACAGAAAGCATCTGGACAGTTTGCCAGTCCTGTTTACAGGGGCCATCAAGTTTGATACCTTTTTGCTGCACTGAAGAACACCGTTTGCTCACCACGCAAAGCCTGTGTCATACAGAGAGCAATGTTAAGAAGGAATCACAAATGCACACCCAGCTGCCTTCCAAGAACAACCTCAAGTCTTCAATCAGAAAATACCAGGAAGTTGTTGGCTACCACTGCCCTACAACCAAGCAGAAAATGAGAGCTCTAGGTCCAAACAAAAGAGGGTGAGAGAAGCCCTAAGAGCTACAAGGGAAGCAATCACTAGGCAAGCATTCAGCTTTGTTCTTAACCTCTAGAAAGCAAAATCATGACATTAACATCTCATTACCACTGAGTCTTATTCTCCTGGTAGCATTTCAGAGCTGGAGATGCAAACAGAAGAGCATCAACAACCTCATCCCGCTTGTTTCAAAAGAAAAAACAAGAGCTCAACAACCAAACTCTCCTGAATTATTGCTTGATTTGTAAACTTAAAGAAAACAACTCACAAGCACAGACCAAAGAACTCAAAAACAGTATTTTCACAGGTCATCTATTTTCACAGTCACTGCAACCTGTGTGGGGAAAATAAAACCAGCTCTATGTCTTCTGCTTACTGTGTTGTTGCACAGCTGCTCAAAACAGCCATACTGATAGCAATAATTTGTCTGAGCACAGGAACTTTCTCCATGTTCTCTTAGTATGACAATAACTGGATTGGGATTAGCTTCATATAAACACGAATTTTATTTATATTTAAAAAAAAGCACTGCACTATGTCAACCAAACAACCTTTTGTGAACAAACAGAGGTTCTAAGATTGTTCTATTAAATGGCCAGCATTTAAAAAAAAAAAAAATCTATGCAGTCTGCTGTGATTTTATAAGAAAATAAAGAAACTGCTTGAACTGGGATTTTTTATTCTTGGTCTTAGTCCAGAAACAGTAACACATCCATTCAGCTTTTAATTACACAGGGAGAAAAATGATAAGAATATTTATTCCTCACAACCCTCTAGAAAATACTAAGTCTTTAAAAACCATTCCTATCATACCTGAGGGATGTATTAAAGCATCTACCGATATAAAGAAAGAAAAATGTACTGCCAGCCTAAGGATTTCCCAAAAGAGGAACCTGATTCCTCCACTCCTCATTCTGAAACCCATCAATCTGACAACTCATTTCCCCTTTCAGTTGGCTCCATATGGAAAAACAGCTCAAATCCTCTCCTACAAAAGGTCTCATCTACCATTCACAGTTAAGTACAATTTCCAGCAGCAACCACTTAACGTGACTGCCCACAGGAGAAAGCGAGGTCAGATTTATCAAACTGTGATCAAGTTGTACTCAAAAACAAGTTGAAGATGTTAAATGAGGTCAGATTTCTCAAACGACGGAGATGCATTCATTTAACATCTTCAACTTGTTTTTGAAGACTTTCCTAGCATAAAATACTGTGGCTGTTTTTAAAGACTGATGCTAAGGACATCGTTAAATCTCCTTCCACATAACAGACATCTCAGCACCAAGAGATATGAGAATTAAAAGCACATTTGAGAAAGATGATGTCTACATCTTACACGTCATCCCTAACAAGCAATGACATGCAGTATACTAAAGTGGCCTTCCCTAAAACTCCAGCATCTAATATAATATCTAGTCATTTGAACTTACATATATGTGAATATGGGTTACTTTTTTTTTCTGCAATCTGAATATCATACTTGGACTAAACACACAAAAGAACAAGCAGCAGAAGGCAGGCTGCTGGCTCAAGACAAAACTGCTCATTAAGAGAGAAACAATGACAACAGGCCTTTGTTTCAGAACACAAAACTCATCTGTTTATGAATACTCATCTGGCACAATCAGCAACATGCTCAGTAAAGCCTGCATTCTTACACTGCTGCACAGTTCCATTTTCCTGGGAACACTCACTGCCAGGATGCCAGCACACATGCTGCAGCATCCCTCCCATGCCTGCCAAGTGAGAAGAGAGTGAAGCTATAACTACAAGAACTAACTCGTTATTTGTGTAAGCACTCTGACTCTTTTAAAGCAGCTTTTGTTCTTCCTCAGTAAAGCATCATTTGCTTACTTTGCCCTGCAGATATAGGAGATTCCCAGGTCTGTCTCACCAGCCAAACATGCTATCAAAACTTCTTATGAAAAACACTTAAGCCAAAGTTCAATTTATTCAAAGACTGTCATCCATTAAAAGCCTGCCCTCAAGCTGTACACCATAAATACTCATAACTGTCTTCATCTTTTTGACATCCACACACCAAGATGAACATATTTCTACATCTGGTTTCTGAGAAACTTCTAGTACTACTCATTTGATCTGATTCAATTCCATGTGATCAGAGCATTAACAGCCTGTTTTACAGGCAATTAAGTAATGTTCCCTTGTAAAACTGCTGGATGAACACCTACAGCAGCAGAATGATATTCTTCTGCCCCTTAAATATCACTGACCAGATAAATGGCCAGTTTGAGTTTCCTCTTAAAAATACGTACGTATTACCTGACCCAGAAGAATGCTGAGGAATACCAGCATACATAAGATGACTTGAGAAATGAAGGTTCTCTCTTTGTTTTCCAGCACAACTTATGCTCTTTTCTACACACAGAACACAGCGATGGCAGTTTCTTTCTTAAATCAGTGCTTGAGAAACTCTAGTAACTATGGTAAGCATTCCAGGGAATGAATCAAATATTTCTAAATAGTAAGAGCTCCTTTGAGGGTTACTTTCCTGATGTTTCATCTCTTGTAGCAACCCCCAAGGCTTGCTACCTCCTCTCATTCAGCCAACAAACCAAGCAGTACCCATACAAACAGTGGAACAAGAATGGGATTCTTCACACAGGTGGCATGCCCAGCCTGACCTTCCATACAAAAAATAGGCAGAGATGGTGTTGTCCGGCTATATGATGGAACTTCTGACACATGTAACCTTCAACATACCTTGGAAAGAAAGCAAAGCATCTACAAAACAGTTTGGGCTAAAACTTAAAGTATACTAAGAAGAACTGCAGTGTTGTACCTAATGATGCAGTGTTGATGAACTGCCCAGTTCAGTTTTACCATGCACTGAAAGTTCTACCTGGTTGCACTTTATAACACCATGGTGACTACAGTAAAGTTCATAAGCAAAACACAACCACCTAAAGCTTCACATCTACTCTTGCAATCAGCAGAAATACTGAAAGTTACACAACAGTTTCTAAAACAAAAACAAAATTCAGAAGGTAATCTGAAGTTCCAGGTCAGGCATCTGACAGCCTTGCCATGTTTATCAGATTAGTATTTCAGAAAAAACTGGGGAAGGAAATGACAGCCCACTCATCAGTGGAAGACAAAATTCCCTGAAATCACAGGGAACAAGCAGGAGACAAACATGATAAAGAAAGGAAGAGGCAAGGAAGGAACAGGCTGTCCACAAAGGATAACTGCTGACACACTTCTAAGGACAGGAGATGACAGACAACAGCACAATACAAGGCACTCAGTTCCTAGAGAACAGTTCTTAAGACAGCAGAATGACTTTGATGGTAACCAGATGCTAATGCATATTCTTCCAAGTAATCAATAGATTGGAAGATGAGAAAAGATTTTCTCATATGCAGCCCCAGTCGGTTTGAAAGCTGGCAACAAAGAAGGCTCAGAAGCTGCAAGGATTCATATTAGGCAGGAAAGCTCTCTGCCATTGCACAGCAAAGACTCAACCTGCAAGTGATGGAGACTATACAACAACTGTGCATATAGCATCCACCAACACCAGAGCCTGTTCAGCACCCTTGTGTTGATAATAAAATAGTGTTCATAATAAACACACTCCTCTCATCAAATAACAAAGGAGAAAAACCTCAAGCTCTCTAGAGCATCCAAGAGGGTAAACAAGCTATCAGCAACTGGCTCCAAACTCGATACAGTTGAGTTGAGACAGGTGGAATCTAAGCAAGAAATTCTGCCACTTCAGCTCTGTTTGGTTTAAAATAAACAGCACGCAAGCAAGCTAGTGTTAATTCACTTAAAGAAACACAGGACTTCTCTTAGTAACTTCACTGAACACAAGAATTACAGTCAGTGAACAGAACTGTTTCTGATAAAGACTTAGAATCAAGAGAACCCTTTTACTCTTTTGCTCTAAAATAAAAGCCTTGTGAACACAACAAACTATTGCTTTTCACCTCACTGTCATTTCCTAAGCGAATTACTGAGATTTTTCTAACCAAACCAATAATAGGTTAACTGCACTTGCACTTTGTCATGGGCCTGCTCAATGCCCGGGTACATTTTGATTGCCAATCCTCAAAGTTCTTTCCAGTGTCACTTCCTAAAGAGATACATAATGGACAGATAAATTAATTTCACATGACTTTACCAAGGCACAAGCAACATGTTTAGGCCAAACACTCATCATTAATGCAAATACAGTCTTATAGTTACACTATTTTTTAAAAAGGAAATGTATTTAAATTGAAATTATGTCTACATATTCACCCCATCTCATACATCTGAATGACTCAGCACTCACCCACAAAAACAGCTGTCACTGTTTTAAACCACAGCATAATGGGCTATGTCCATTACCAATAAAAAGTTTCCAAATAAAGCACCTTGAAAAAAAAAATCATCAGTAGGCATACAGGTATAATAGGCCTCAGGACAACAGCAAGTACATCCATTTTTGTGTTCTGCCATCACTCTCTTTAAAACACAAACCAGAATTCTGACCAACTAAGAGTTAGGGAACCTTCATCTTCCTAACAAAACTCAATCGTACTAATGCAGAAAAGCTGGTCCAACATCAGCTGGGAGAAAGGAAGGCAACCCTTGCTCATAGCCTCTCCCTAAGTGAAACAGGCGGAGGAGAGGATCATTGACCTGCACAGCCAGGAGGGAGTAAGACATGTCTCAAGATATATAAGTCTCCATCTCAAAGGAGTGATGATGCAATAAGAAATTCACCTCATTTCAATGTACTTCTCAGCAGGCAATGTTCACGGCTTTTCACCCAATGCCAAACACGCTGAGTGTGCATTCAGCCCACTCATATTTTCCTAACTCCTCCCTCACCACCACAAATTAATTTCTCAAGCCGAAAATGTGTGGGGCAGCCCTTCAGGTGTACTAGGGTAACAAACACCAGCGCCACCCAACACAACACCCAGTCAGCGAGAACAGAAGCAAGCAGATGACGACTTGGGAAGGTGCACATATCCCACTGCATCCTCAGCTGTACCTGGGGCACCCAGACCAACCTTGCCCACCTCCATCCTTTCACCAACTTCAGCCAAAGGCAGGCTTACCAGACAAGCAGAGGAAGAAAAAAAAATACATAGGGAGTTCCTGCAATAAATGCAGCAAGGAAAGAGGATAAACTTCAGTATGATGAGGAACTAGCAAAAGCAGGTCGGACTGGTCTCCTTAGATGCTCCACTTCCACCATTTGGTATCTGACAGTTTTACTGCTGCTGCTGAGCACTCCTAGTATTGGAATGGCTTGCTCTGGCATGTTGGTTACACGTAGATATTCTGCAATTCACCTGCCATGAAACCATTGCACTTCTACGCAAAGAAGCTGTTCAGCTTGTCCAGAACAAGACACTGCAACTGCCCGCCGTATCAGTTGCTGTGATGATCTGCGTTCTCACACAAAAACCCTGGCTTGTCCTGAGCAACCTTGGCCTCTCTGTACATAAAAATGTTACCTCTCATTAAGTCGCACCTCGCCAACTCAAGAGAATTCCACAATTCAATTAAATATTGTTGGCAGGTGGAATGAGCTTACATCAGAGAAAGTGAAACATCACATACTGTGCACTGAAAGGATTTGCATACATCCTATTTATATTGTGTGAACTGGAAACTTCCAAGTGACCAACGTTTATAAAGTGATTTTTTGTTGGTGATTGTAGGGTAAAGATCTAGCACCATGCTTCAGCCCTAAACCCAAGTGACTATATGTCACCAAAAGGAACAAAGAGCAAAGACACAGGATAATAAAATGCACTGTAATAATGTCACAATCCATAACTAATACAGTTTCTTTACAGAACAATTTATTTATTTTTTTTAAGGCATACAGGTTTTTCTTCAAGCAGCTCAAAAAGATGTATTTACCATTTACCCAAAAACAGAGTCACCTGAAGATGGTACAGTGTTGTATTACCACTCTCCTGCCACCTGCCATAAGGTGTGTCTACCCTACCTATGAAAACTTTTGCAAGACAAAGGCTGCATTACACAGTTGTCAATTACTCCTTCCACTACTCAGGCTCAGAAGACTACCTTGTTTTTAGGCAGAAGAACTGAATGCATGTATTTGCCAAGGGAAACATCAAAACCTCCAGTTTCAGGACTGAGGAAGCCATCAAGGACTGCTACAAAGAAAAGAATTTGGGGTATTTCCAAATTCAAAGCAGTATAGTACTCTCCTAGGGAATGTATCAGAAGAACTGGCCAAACCTGTACAGCTGCAATGATTCTTACTTCTCACAATCAGAGGAAAAATGTACAGGCTGCACCAGTTCAGCAGGACCCAGGGAAGACTTCATTCTAAATATTATGCTTATCTGCACTGACAAGCAGTTACAGAACAGATGAGGCTGTCTCTTTGTGAGGAATAAAGAAATCTTAAAACAGAAAAGCAGAAAGAAATCTAGTTCAAGTTAACCTAGATATTTCATAGTTAAAGACTGTCCCAGACATCACATCCACTACATTTGGGGTCTTGGCTCCTTTTGGTTTTTGTGTTTTTAAAGAATGCAATAAGAGGAAAAGCATGACATGAGAGCAGAACATCAGAACGATTACAGTGAGGTATATTTTGATGGATATGCAAGCTTAGCCAGAAGTACCTGATGCACTTAGCAGTAAGACTGCACACGACGGACTGAAATTACCTATCAGTTATTAGAAGCACTGAAAGAACTGCTATAATTTAGGCTTCCTATGCATTTGGCATCTCTGCTTGACTCAACACAAGTCAGTACAGAACTCAAAAATCAGTCAGAAAATGACACCAACTAAGAAAATTAGTGTTGCTGCCAGTGATGACAAAGTCAAGCATGTGCCTGGAGATTCTAACCCAAAAGGAATTTTCAGTGAGGAACGCACACGAAAACAAACATGGATGCACAAATAAGATGTAAAGATAGGTATATACAAGTTGTATTAGGACTGCTGTAAACCACTGACATCTAGAGATAGGCAAGAAAAATGCAGAATAAACTGCAGCAATCTTCACACGGATTATGAAATACCAGTTATGCATTACTGCATACTTAATTCACTTTAATTTCTTCCTTTAAATTTATTTTTGCGCTGCTTATGAAGCACAAAGACTATAAAGCAGTTGATAAAGATTAACAAAGCAATGGCAGATATCCACGTCATGCTCAGATTATATTTGACTGAAGTGTTTACATACCAGGTTACACTTTAGATTTCCCCTTCTCAAGTCTTTGATTCTGTATTATATTAAGTTTTAGGCACTGCTGTCCTAAGGCTAATTGGTGCCATCCAAACAGACCTAGTAGTTGGTATTCTATCAGTGCGTGAGGCAGTTCTCAATTTAGTAAACTGGCATAAATTAGAATTAACAGCAACACCCTCCATAGGCCATCTCCATGCTGCTCCAATATAAGCACAGATCCCAGGAAAGATAGAATTAGATTGTGCAGCTTCTTACCTGCAGCTCCTTTGAGACTCTCTCTAAGTGGTTAGTTATCTTTTTTATTAGGTCACTATACATCTGTTCCGAATGCTGCTGGCATACACACTTATACACACAACTGCAGAAACAAATATAGGAACAAACAATGAACTTACAACAGTTTGCAATGAAGGGTAACAGACTTCAAAATATTTCGTTCAAGTCTCAATTCAGATGCTAACAAACTTAAGTGAATGATTGCTGAACTTCTAAATGCAGCCCTACTGCAGTAGACTCTTAAGTCAGCCATGCCTTCATCACCCTTCAGCCCCACCTAACTACAGCTTAACTTACAATGAACTCTAACAGGGCACTTCTGAACAGACCAGCAGAAGTTCTGAAAATAAAGCCCTATGCATGTCGTTCTATCTTCTGTGACTTAAAACCTAAAAACAAAAAATCAACCAACAACTATATTTCACAATAAACAAAGATGTGCAAAGAGAAACACAACTTTTGTTCTCCACTTCATGGATTGGCTGTATTAATTCTGCTCTTCAGTGTCACTTTTGCTTTTTAAGAACATTTTACTGCTCTCATTTTGCAATAACAGCATATCTGCAGTAGGTCTACGTACGTAAAACATTTACAATGGTTATAAGACGCACACACACACACACAATTTTAAGCAGCAAGTAGCATTAAGGCAGTCATCTTCAGGGCATTATCAGCACCAAATAACTTCTGCTTCACTACAGTGCTTACATTCTCTGAAGTCAGTCCCTGAAAGATAGCTGCCAAAAACTAAGAAGCACAGGAAGCCTTCATCCGGACCTTGGTCAGACCAAACCTCCTCCCCATGCCTCTTTCCTGCCCCTCTCTCCCTGACTACATGGAGTACTGCAAGAACAAGTACTTCAGGCCAAAAACTGTTCCTTAGAACATGCACAGAAATTAATGAGATGTCCAGAACCCAGACTACAATTCTGGTACGTTTTTAATGATACCTACAGGCTAAAGAAAATCAACACATCCCTCCAAGGGAATAATCACATGTGATTCCTAACTGAGCAAGTGATTCCAGGAAAAAAAAAAAAACTGAAAAGGTGGCACTGACACAGCTCAGGGCTACTCTAATTTTGTAATGCAAAGAAAAGGTAAAGCACCAACACTTGTGACTTCAGGGGCCAAGACAGTACGTACTTCAGTAACTGCCATTCTTAAATCCTTCTGGAAGAAGGTTTGACAAGCAGACTACCAGTAACAAATTTAATATTCCTTTACCTTCTACAACTTCAAAAGCACCAAAAATACTTTGTTCACCCTTACATAAAGCCACTGTTGTTGTTTTTTTAAAGAAAAAAAGATATCCTACACCACTCCCTCTCTTATATTTTGAAAATAATGTGTGGTGTGGTATTGTTTAAAAAAAGTAGTCAAAAAACCTAATTCTTTCACATGAAGTCTACCAATAGCAGGTCCTTCTGTGGAACCATCAGGAGCAGAAGATATTTCATTACGGTGCTGCAACAGCAAGCATATGAATTTAATTTAGATCAAAGAAAGAAACACTGGTAAGAAAAGACAAAATGACTACTGTGACCTCTTACAAACCAGCCAGCACACCAACAGCAACAACGGCCTGATGTTTGTTTGCTGCATCACCAATGGGTATACAGCTGCTTCCTCAAGCTGACAGCTTCATTTATAACTTCATAACTAAACTGAATTTTAAAGCAGGTCTGCTTACTGCTACATGCACTATCACTGTACTTCTGCAACATATCCTGTAGTCAAACACCAGTTTTTAATAAGTACATGTAGGACATGTTTATACTTTATCTGAACATTTATATTTAGATGTTACTTCCCCATTTGCAGATCCTGTTTTCACTTCCCGATTGTAGGCTGACTCTGTGAATCATCCTTGCCCTTCTATTACCCCCAAAGAAGCCACTGACTTGTTAGTCTGTTAGCACAGCTCAGCACCACTCAAGTAGGACAGTTAGTGGGAGGAATGAAGTTTTGAGATTGTAAGGTGTCTTGAGGAACAGTGATCTACTTGCATTAGCCTTAAGAAACACTTGTAAGGATTGTCAAAAACACAGCTTGGTTGCCCACATTTTCCTCATCTCACTTTGTTACAACTCTGTTAACTTCATTCCTTTAAGAGGAAGCAACTATAAACAGGCAAGCTTTGGACTCAAAGATGAGAACAGTCACTGATCACGCTTTGGTAGCTTATATCTAAACTGATCCACAGCAAATATAAGCATACACACCTCTGAAGTTATCACCTAGCTTTCACTGCTGTGGAGTATTCACCTACAGTTACTGACCACAGAAAATAATCTAGCTTGTGTATCTAATAAGACATTTCAAGTCTGCAATAAAGAAACCTCAATTCCTTTATTCAGCACAAAGATGATCAAAGCAGACAAGCCGATTTTCAGCTCAATCTCACTGGAAAAAAAAAAAGATATCTAGCTGCTTGAGACTTAAAAAAAGAAAACCAACCTTAATTTTCAAAGCAAAGAACTAGCATAGAGAAGCAGAGAGGATCTACACCCTAAGTCTGCTACTTACTGTCTGTGATATTCCATGGAAGCATCATCAATAAATTCAACAAAAAGGAACTTTCTTCCATCCTCAATCTATCTTGTCTAAATTGTAACTCAGGCAAAGGGACACCACAATAAATAAATCTCCAGGCTGGAAAAGGCTGTGTCAGTGTAAATACATCCATAGGCAGCTTTAAAAGAAAACTCAAAAAAAGGGATGCCAGCTTTCCCAGCAATGCTACGTTACAGACTTGTTTCAATAACACTAAAAATACATGCTTCAGACATCCGTGTATCACTAAAATACTGCATTAAGTTTCACTCTGATGTCCAAGGGTTCAATTGAATTAACTTAAAATGTATTACCCCTCTAATATATAATTTTAAAAAGAATCTTAACCAGGTATAGATCATGTCAATTACAGAGGACTGCCAGCAGATGATGACTTCACTATTCCTGATGGCTGTTTGCACATATGTAATTTCAAGCTGGGGAGGGGAGTTTCATTACCCACACTACAGTTGCAAAACCCATCCCAAGTTAAATTGACTACATTATTATTTATACATGTGCTGATGTCTGAATCCTGACAAAAGCAGCTCCAGAAGCTTAAAGAGGAAAGAGGAATTTTACTGAAATTCTTAACTGGAGTTAAGATGGAAGACCGAAGGTCTGCCAATCTGATATCTGACTCTTCAATCCAGAGTTTCAAACTAGATGGACCAACAGCTAAGAACAAGTGAATAGGAGACACAGCTGAAACTTTCTGAAAAGAGCAGGCATTGACTGAAATGCCTGTGTTATTCCTCAGCGTGCAACACTGTGCTACTAGCAGTGCTGCAGGCAAGGACCAGCAAACAGCAGCAGCCCCCCAGTTTCTGCCCTATTTACCTATACCTGGATACTTGTCACCTACAGAACAAAAACGTCCACTTTAGTCAATCTCCTAAGAAACTGACAGGTCTCAAAAGCATTTAGTATTTTTGTCTGGAGCACTAGCATGGCTTTGAAGCAAACCTTCCTGCTGTAACCAACCAGGCATTAGCTGTGTCTGCAGCACAGTGCTGCTGAGTGACAAGATTCCTTTCTGAGCAAAGCAAGGCAAATCTCCAGGCCAGGCACAAGTGCTCTCCAGACAGGAAAGCAGACATAAGAGACTGAACCATGTCAGCCTCTACCACACATGCAGCAGCAGGATGGCTGGTCAAAAAGGAATCAGACCCAATCTCATGTGAAGCACACAAGTGACACCTTATATGAAAGGACCTCAGCACCACAATTTACTCCTGCACTTCTACTGCACCAGGTCCTGCTAGCTATGACAAAAAATCCTTTTGAAATACTAAGTCAGACACCTACCATGCCTTTCTCCTCTTCCCCTTTGAGGAAAGGGATGTTGAGACTTCAATACATTTCGTAATGCATTACACTAAGCAACTGTGGTGGAGATTACTCTTGCATCAACACTTCATGTATTTTCTCCCCTTCAGTATTTACTTCTGACAATATGGGATATAAAGTTGTTTATCTGATATTTACCCATTCAAATGATTTAAACAATGTTCTACTTTATTGAACCTTCTCTTCCTTCCACATAAATACAAAATATGACACATGCATAGGCTGCAAGACAGAACAAACATTAACATACAAAAAGGAAGTCATGAAACACTTGAATGATTTCCTTACCTGTATATTTGTTCATAGGAGATAGGGATGTAGTCACCAGGACTCTGAGTTAAAAGCTGATCTATGGCACTGTCCAACTTTGGCCAATATGTGCTCTTATAGTCTTCAATTGTTATAACATTCATTACTACAAGGAAAAGAGGAAAATTACATTTAGTGACTTTTAGTTAAACAATCAGGAGTAAATGAGTGAGGTGCAATTTCAAAACACACCTCTGAGCTTGCAGGGAAAAAAAAAAAAAGGAACAAGTCAGCTCTGCTAGATAACCTCATCTACAAATAAAGCCCATACTTCAATTTGCATCTTTTTATTTACATTAAAAGAAAAAAAATCTGCCAAATGGTGCCTGGATAGATTGCCTCTTCCAATGTCCTTCCCAGCAGCTGTTATGCACCCCAGACGAGGCCAGCAGCTCACCTGGCCTAAACCTTCATACCATACAGT
Source organism: Tetrao urogallus (assembly GCF_951394365.1). NCBI lineage: Eukaryota > Metazoa > Chordata > Aves > Galliformes > Phasianidae > Tetrao > Tetrao urogallus. Next base: position 59,381,191 of record NC_136818.1, read on the forward strand.
TTCCTTTGTCTTCATAGTTAGGATGCTTTCCTAATATATATGCCTAATCTATATATTTCCTATGCACACAGAAGGAGAAAGCAGCAGCAGCGAGGCCTAGAAACACTACTCAGCTCAAGCACAAAATGCTTTCTACAAAAGCCCCATCAGATTTGCATAAGAAACATTCATGGGTTCCACCTAACTTCCTAAAAGCTTTGATTCCCACACTTCAGTTCTGAAGACAAGCCAGGCACAACATTTACATCTCTAAGAGCCCAAGGCCAACCCATCAAACAATCACTATTTTTTGTTCTTCTAATCCAGAAACCAGATTACTGTCAGGTTTCAGCAACTGTCCCAAATCAGCAACAGCCTTTTGAAGGCAGTATCCTGCTACTGCAAGCTCTGCGAGAACCTCAGGACCAGGAAGCAAAGGAACCACACTCACAAAAACTACAACAACCCTTCTAAAACCATCTGTAACCTTTTTTCCCCCATCTTTTCAGGATGCTGTTCTTAACAGTTTATCCCTACAACAGGCATCCAACATTTCAAAGAATATGCATCCAACTGGCTCCATTTCCAACCTGCAGGGTAAGGGTGATTCTAGAAGACGAGCTTGATTTTCTTGAGGTTGGTCAAGTTTGTGGGAAGCGGTGTTTTCTGTAACAACACACACATTTCATTTCTCTCCCTGCTCCACCCAAATCTGATTCAATGGACACTGATACTCTCCAGCAAATTACATTTCACAAGCAAAGCTAGAAAAGCAACTGCTGCTTTTCCATGTGCTGAGAAGTTCAAAAGAAAAACTGTGCAAGTCAAATGCAGCAGTGAAATCATGTAAGTGAAAAAGAATATGTATGAGCTTCATAGCATAACCTAAATATTTTGGTACCATAGCCAGAACCTAAATACAGCCTTCTCCAAACCATCCATCAGAAGGATGGAAAAAAAAAAAAAAAAAAAAACAAAAAAAACCACAACAGTTAGAATTATAAAAAGAAGAAGAAAATCCAAAAGTAGGCATGGATCACTCACCTGACTGATAGGAAAAATGTAAGAATTTTCTGCATAGCCCAAGAAGGGGCTATGAAAGGTCATAAGTACAGAACAGTGAGAACAATATTAGTAACAATCAATGATCCTGTTGATTGTTATTTATACAAGGCAACTTTACCTGAAAAGCACTCCAAAAGTTTACTACAGTAACACAGAAAAGCCACCCTTCTTTTAAAGCCATGGCTGAAAACGGAAGGGAAGAAGGCATAAAGGAACCCAACCTGCTGCCAGCTAGGCACACCATGGTCTGTCCATCGTCTGTCATTTACTGAGTCAATAAAAATTTAAGTGTGAAAGAAGCAAGACGTCTTTAAGAAGCTTTGATTATTTCATCTCAGAAATGAAATACGTTAAGCCTTACCACCTAATTAGCAATGTGCAGTACAACTCTAAAAACATTTTGTGCAAGCATAAGAACATCAGACAGACACCTGAGAGTGCTCAGCAGACCTGCAGCCATCGCTGTAGACCCATGTCTTTCTTTTTCTCCCTTCTCTCTTGTACTCACACAGCCTGACAAGAGACTTGCTGAGCACAGCACAACAGTTTGGAGAGGGAATACAGCAAGTGCATGGATCTGCATCATAGCAGCTTTCAATCCGTTTGTTTTTTTTTAATGACAGGTTTCTCTATCTGCACTAAGACTGGTGAGTAAATATAATTTCAACTACTTTTTCCCTCTCATCATACTATTTGTGTACGCAGCCACGTGCAAAGCACTGTACATTATGCAACAGGGCAGGCAGAGGTTTACTGGATAATGCTGACACAGCCCCACGTGCCCATCCAAAATGGGACTGGGATTACATATATTCATATTCACCCTCGTTTGAAAAGGATGAAAAAAGAAGACTGTACATTTTCCCCACAACCAGGGTATGCCCCCAGTTACCAGTGTGGAAGAAGTTTCTCTTAAAGCAATAAAATTTCTTACTTCCTCCTTTATGACAATGAGGAAACATTTTTCATAGCAGTATCGCTTTACAAATCATTAGCTAGGATTGAATCTAATCAACTGGAAATAGGTTTACTTGTAAGTCCACCACTGCATGGAAGATTTCCTTATGTTGCTCTAACTTGGATAAAAGCTATTAAAGAAGATAACACATTACCACATCTCAGTTCTCAGCCTTATCCAAATCTAAAGGAAGGAGAATTTACTTGCACCCTCCAGATGGAAACTTCTAAATCTTTCTAACCTTCTTCCTCCATTTATCTGCAAGATGAATAAGACCAAAAAGGGACCATTAGACCACATTAGTCTGCAACTAAAAACATGAACAAAAGCAATAAGCTGCAATTAATTACATACTAAAACACAGGTGATAGATTTGTTTGTTTGTTTGCTTTAGAGGAAAAATACAAAGGAATAAACCAATATGAATGTCACCAGAGCTCTGATTTACCAGAGCACTGCAGGAAATAAGCTATTTATGTCACTGCAGGACAACCTGTCCAAAAGGAAGTCTCAGCTTCATGACAGAAGCAGAGAACAGCCCTTCTCTGAAGAACCCCTTCATGCTGCACAGAGCAGACAACTTTCTTGTCAAGCTCAGGACTGACAGGCTGTTTTGCACGTGTGCTCAGCCACTGCAAAAGCACAGCCGACAGAAGGGGAACGAGCACAGCTGCCTCCCTATTCACTGCCCGTTTTCCCCTGAGGAAACCTCTCTCCCTTTATTCATATGTGATAATTAAGTAGAGATGGAAGAGTCCTCCGTCAGCATGAGGATTGGAACGTGCAGGACCCAAGCTCAGCTCCTGTACTTTCTCAGTCCTCACTGTCTCATTGGAGTTGTGCTGATCGTAAACACAATTACCAACAGTAGGTAAAGGTGCAGAAAAGTTGTACCAGATATAACACCTCACAGGTTTTTGTATTTTAAAGGACTCTTCATTTTCTTTTTAAAAATATCTGAATACCAGTAAGACACTTGGGATGTTGGATATTAATGCTGGAGAAACAAAATCTAGAACTCAAAAAAGCACACACTAAGCAAAATCACACAGAGCTGCCTTTCCTGCCCCTTACATACATGCTACAGACTAGCTAGGAAACAACCTTCCCATTTGTGTAAGATCCAAAGTTTGCAAGCATTTTCATTCTGAAATAGAAGGAAAAAACTCCAGCTCTCAACTTCTGAATTGGGAATTGAAGGGCTCCATTTAGCGAGGCCGAGCACCGTTTCTCTGCAACCTTCCCAAGCATTTACAAGCCACCCCAAGGTACCTGGGGCCCTGACAGCTGGGCAGGCAACGAGCCAGCAAGCTTAGGGAGTCTGGGAGCCTCGGCTTCAAAGCAACCGGCCCTGGCAGTGAGCCAAGAGCCACGGAGCTGGGGCTGCAGGGAGCCTGAACTTCTGGCTTCTGAGGAGCTATGCAGGTGAGCTGGCACAGGGAAGAAGGAAAAAAAAGAAGTACACTTCCCATCAAAATTTCATCATGGCAATTACATGGCTATAGTTCGAGGAATTTATTCACCAAACCCAAGTTTTCTGGAAGCCAATAGGGAAAAGGGTGTACTTTGCCCAGAGATATGACTGCTAGAAATGAAAGTAGAATCAAAAAGAACAGCAGAAAGGCCTTTCCTTCCTTCAGCCTTAGCTCAGCAAAACGGCAGAAAAAGGTCTACATTTACCATTGCTGCTAAAACCATATTGCAAACGATGGTTTGAATCTAGCTCTCTGCTTCACTTCCCAGGCCTCTACAGACACATGCAACCCTTTGGGGATGGGTCTGCACGCATTTCCTCTCCAGCAAGCCAACGGGTTTCGCACCATCCTGCACCACTCCCTGCTGCTGGGCTCAGTTCCCCAAGTCACGAGCCCCAGGCCAGGCCACGCAGCCCCGTAGTGCCGACCCCCGGCCCGTGACACAGCTCAGCAGCCGCGGCAGCGCTCGGAAAGGCGCTTCTCCCTCCCAGCCGAGCGCCGACCACGCTCCATGAAGCGCCTCGCGAAGGCTCCGAGCCCCCACCCCCGGCCAGCCCAGCTCCGAGCGAAGGAAGGAGGAAGGCAGCGGGCAGCCCCGCCAGCCGGGGCTCACTCACGGAACTTGGAGGTGGAGGCGTTGATGTTGATGGCGGCGGCGATGGCTCCCGGCCCCCCCTTGCCCGCAGCGCCCGCCGGGTCGCAGCTCCTCAGCACGCCGTTGGCCTCGGGCTCCACGGGCAGCAACGGTCCGGCCGGGGGCCCCGCGGGGCCGCGCAAGAGACGGTCGCCGAGAGGAGCGGCGGTGGCGGGGCCCAGCAGGTGCCGCCCGTAGCCGCCGGCGCCCCAGTTGTTGTGGTTCTGGTCGTCCATCATGGCCTCGCCGCCACCCTCCTCCTCCATGCTCTCCTCCTCCATGCCGCCGCCGCTGGCAGCGCGGGGTCAGCGCCCTCCACCCATGGCGGCCGCGCTCCGCCACCGCGGCTCGCTCCGGGCACGGCCCGCAGCCACCGGCACAGCCCGCGAGCCGTGGCGCGACACTTTGCGGCAGGCGGAAGGCGGAAGGAGGCAAGGGAGCCGTGCCCCGGGGCACGCTGGGAAGCGTAGTTCCGGAGATGCCGTGCGGTGATTGGAGCACGGAGCGGAAGTGGGCGGGGCTGCGCTCGCGTGGCGCGCGGCACGTGGCCGGGCTGTGAGGGGCGCCTGGGTGGAATCAGGGCTCCGCTTCTCGGGCGGCAAAACGAGTAATGTCTCCTTTCCTTTAAGAGTGACTGCCCGGTGCCTCGCTGTGCTGGCGTCCGCTGTTTGGTTTCCATAAATATTCAGTAAGTGTCAATGGATATCAACGAGTGACATTTTTTGCCATTTTTTTCCGCATGGAGGAATTCAGCGATACTCTTGCTTCAAATGCATTTCCATGTCTGACGCCGTTCTGTCAGACTGCCCCTCTGCTGCCATCTGTCACACGGAATGGTGGTCGAGGGAGGGGGTTGTCCTGCTCTGCACTGCCCTGCTGTGGCCTCACCTCGAGTACTCTGTGCACTTTGGGTGCCACAATACAAAAAGGACATAAAACTGCTCGAGAGCGTCCAAAGGAGCAAAGATGGTGAAGGGTCTGGAGGGCAAGAGGTGTGTGAGGAGCGCTGAGGTCCGTGGGTCTGTTGGCCCCGGAGCAGAGCAGGCTGAGGGCAGCCCACGGCTCCTCACAGGGAGCAGATGGACAGCGCTGAGATCTGCTCTGTGACAGCGACAGAGCCCGAGGGAACAGAGCTGTGTGAGGGGAGGGGTGGGTGGGGACTGGGGGAAAGGGTCTGCACTAGAGGGCGGTGGGCACAGAACAGCTGCCCAGGGCGGTGAGCACGGCCCATTCATACACAGAATTTGGGTTTGGCTGAGTGTTGCAATTAACTATGTCGCAAATAATCACAAAGAAACATAAATAAGGTTTGCATCTCTTGGCTTCCCGAAAGACACGTTTGTGCTTTCCATCTGCAGAGCAGCTCCCCTGTGCCTCCCACTCAGTGCTTCCAGTGACCCCAGAGCAGCTCTCAGATTGTTTGCCAGCATTTGGGAACACCATGACCTGAGAAGAAATCAGGAACTTATCAGTAGGGATTTATCTATGCTTGATTCATGTCAGAAACTCTTACGTTAACATCTAAGAGAAGCAAAAAAGAAGTAAGAGAAACCCATCACTTTTTTTTTTTTTTTTTCGTTTTAATCCTAGGATTTCATTTCTGTTTCATAGCCCTGTGTTGCACACATGTGTAGTTACCACCTCTGTTGTTTACTGACCAGGTGGGGTCATTCATTTTCTTTGCTTCAGAGGTACGTTTCCTTTCTAATCCCTTTCACGTTCCCTGCACGGTGGCTGCACCCACTGCACTTCCTTGTGGCAGGAGTCCAAAGCAGCTCAGGGAATGCTTGGCTGCAGCATTCTCTGTGCAGTCTCCTCCATTGCCTTGTGCAACAAGCTGTCTCATCTTACAAATCAAACAACGAGCCCTTTCTTGCCTCCCATAAGGCAGATGAGAAGCTGAAACAGTCATCTGTGGCTCATTCTATTTAAACACATGACTGCATGCCGATAAAGGCGCTATTAAATATTTTATCATTAATGAAGCACTTGTTTCTGCATGCACTTCACAGACCCGTCCGCGTTGTTTCCTCTTTTCCTCGTCAGCATGTGGAAATCTGAATTATGTTTAAACACAGTCTTTGCAAAATAATATTTTGCAGTAGCACAGCTGTAATTATTTTCAGTATTAATTGGCACTGCCATGCAGGGTTCTGACAAGAGCTTCTTGAGTGTCCTCACATCTCCATAAAATCCCTGGAGTCTGAAGGCTTGCAATGAGCTCATCGGTACACTCTAGTGCTTTAGCCCACAGAGTAACATGCAGATGGCAGACCAGCAGCAGCACATTAGTTTCAGTCTCCTGAATCATATTTAATTATCTAGACAAGTGTAATTGTTAAATCTTCATAACCTTTTTTTTTTATTTTTTGGCTGAGTGCTTTTATAATCAGGTCACAGCCGCAGGCTGTATTGCAGTTTAAAAACGAAGATCAAGGTTTCCTAACATTATCCACAGAAAGTGTGATTCATTAAAAAAATTAGTATTTTCTACACAGAACTGTGTAGAAATAAGGCTACAAGGGAGCTTCTTCATCAAGGCTTTCAGAAGCAGGCTGTGATGCTTACTTCTGTTGGCTGTTTAACTTTTGTGTAATTTCTGTTTTATATGAATAGCCACATCACTCAGGTATGGGTATTTTCTTCTTCCTCTTACACCTGTATTTCTAAACACCACTGGGATGAGTAGGAATCTCTGAGCAGCTGTTGCTGCACTCCATGTGAGAGCTGGGTGCATGGAGGCAGCAGATAAGTGGTATTGTTGGTGAACAATATGCAGGTTGTTTTATTTCTTGCTAACCATGATGACATAGATAAAATTCTTATTTTAAAACAGACTGGCTTTTCCTTATTCACAAGCACTCAGCCCACTAGGGTCAATAAGAAAGCTTTCAGTGAGTTAAATGGAATTTCAGTCAAGTCCTAACGCAGCATATAAAGTGTCCCCCAGATTTATGGCTCTGGTTACAATCACCATATGAAAAGAGAAAATACTTCTGAGAAGTAAATGTGTCCGTTACTGCAATACTGACTGTAGTGAGAGCACATTTCTTTGGCTGTATACACTCTGCAGATGTGATCTGTCTCATTATATTGCTATCTTAGTTGGCCACTGGCAAGAAAATGAAATAGCTTATGTGATAAGTCCTTGGGAACTAAAGGCTACAGACACGTTTTATCAGCAGCATTGATTTCTGAGAGTTCAGAAGGAAGTACAGCACAAACTGAAGTTAGCTGCATGAAGAGAAATCATCCTTGCCATCTTCCACAGGCAGAAGAATGCAAAGGAACCTTATGTGTATTTGGCACACGAGGAAACTGCTGTTGTGTGTTCCTATGCACTGTGCCATCCGCGGGTGCAGCCAGAGAGCAGCATAGTATGAGCTGCTGGGCAAAGCCAGGCACAGTCGTGATGTGCCAGACAGACATACAAGTTCCTTCTGCACAGAGCCAAGTGGAAATACAGAGAGGAACACATTCACACCTCACATTATTAATGGAAGGTGCCCACTGAACAGAAATTAAAATGAAATTTCAGATTGTCGGGGACAAACAGGGAAAGATGCACGACTTCATGTGGCTTCATCTCTGTGTTGTGACAGGTCGAGAAAATATCACCAGGAAACTCTGTCAAAGCCATAGGAGTCACAGTGTTCTGCTCACTGTTACTCTGGGTGTATATACAAAACCTCAGGATGATGTGCACAAGGGTGAATGGGAATTTTGCATTAGACTTATGTGCATACCTGCCTCTCTCCTCTAGCAAGTAAGGCTGTGCTCCTCTTTTCCAACCATGCAATGAGAACAGGGCCCAGAATTGCACAAAGCTCTTTGTAAAGTAGACGTGCTTTCCAGCCAGCTCCCTTTTCTCTGCCCACCCACCAGCGTCAGCAACTCTTCAGGAGTTCAGTGACCACAGCACTGTAACCACAGAGATTTTTTCCAGCTTCTCCACTAGTGGTCACCTTCCATGCATGATCTGTGCTTGACAGCATGACTAAGGGTCTCCCCGCTCTTCTTCCAGAAGGCAGAATAGAGACTGAAGGAAGATAGAAAGATGGATGGCAAAGGTATCCTGTATTTTATGGCACATATTACAGCACTGATACAAGGCACGAATCTTTTGGCATAATCACACTGAAAGCATTTTTGTGGCACGTGATATGAGCTAATCCTTCTAACTATGAGCATGGCCAGACTATTCCATAAAGCAATACCAAAATAACATTTATTCATTTGGTTATTTTGTGAGGCTCTGGTCAGTCAGTGCCATGTGTCTGGACCACGCTACAAGCAATAGAAAGGACACTCTTCAGCTCTATGCAAAACCAAGTGACCACATCTTGTGCACAGTGACAAACCCAGATATGAGCTACATAATGGACATAGTGTACAGATAGTGTGGAAGCAATTCCTACCACCAGGGAAGGCTTCAAGCACGTCAAAGGTCCTGACACAGCCCAGGACACAAGGAGGGAACTGGGCATGGCTATTGGCTGACAGCTTAAGGGCAGGGAGTTGTACCTTTGCTAATGCCCTGCTCGGAGCCGCAGCTTGCCCTGGGTGTGTAATTAGACAGAAAATAAGGCTTTGGCAGTATGTGAAGTATCCATTGCAGCTAATAAATAGCATGCTGGCAGTTCAGGCTTGTTCAGATGTTTCATGATGGCACCGAATTAAAACCCCTCAGCAAGGGGCTCTGGGCCATTCCACTGGGAGCTCCTAGGACAGCACCACGCATCGTCCTCCCAGGAATGGGCTTAGGCTGCAACACAGCATGGTGCAACACAGCAAAAGGCTGCAGGTCAGTTCACTGAGGTATTAATGTCAGCACACTCCCCAGGAGCTGGTGGGTCTGTGCAGGTCATTACCCACACACACTTACAGGCTATCATTTGGTAATAAACACAACAGTCCTGGTTTTATTAATGCAAGAAGGAAGAAACAAAGCAGCATGTGCATTTTCTGCTGTTTCATTTTCCCATTTGACTTGCTCCATTATCTCCCTGTAATCTTCTGCCATCCTACGTCCCCCCCGTGTGTGTGCAGCCCATTGTGAGCTCTCTGAAAGCACAGCATTTAGCACACAAGTGCTGCTGGACTGCAAGCAAAGGGAAACTCAAGCCTCCTCACAGCAGATTTGTTTGTTGTGTCATTAAGCAGTTCATTTCTTTCTCACAACATATTCACGGAATAGGCAGGAGTCTCTGAAAATTGCTGTTCCAGCAGAATAGACATCAATAACAGAATGCAGCAGGTAATATTTTCTGAGAATCTAACAATGGTTGTTTGTTTTGATTTGGTTGTGTTCCTTTAAATCTTTGACCCAGCTTATTTTGCACTCTATAGAGTGAAAACTCCTTCCTCGTGGGCTGTCCCAGGTGTGTGCTGCTACCAAGGACCACCAGTGTCACAACATGCTCTGGTTTGACTTTTTTTCCCCAAAATAATAATTACAAACCAAACAAACAGCAGTATAAGGTGTGATGGGCAGCTCGTCTGGTGAAGCGGACTGTCACTCGCCTAGAGGTGGAGCCAGATATCTACAGGGCTCATACACAGAGGAGTGACATTTTCTGAGCAATAAAGCAGGAAAAGTGAAAGCATCTCAGTCAGATATTTGCTTGAATAATTGCTGTATGATACCTGTGCAAGAGATACAGGAAAATTTTTTGGGAAGAAGACTGGGGCTGGAGCTGGGGAGGAAGAATCCTTGCACAAACAAAACCAAGTATGAAGAGGAAGAGGAATACCAGCTCCTTTACAGACTAATGCCCTCCATACAGTACTCTCTTAATTAGTCCTGCAAAATGTTTTTGAGCTTTAGGCAGCACTTCTTCTGCTGTTTCAAAAACAGGTGTTCAGGACTTTTTGATCAGGTAGTAGGAAAGCTGTCTGCATCACATCTTTCACTTACTTTCACATCTAAGACTTTCTGAAAAACAATCTGGGCACCTCATATCCAGCTGGCAGAGCACCAGGATGCTGCAGCAGCAGGACTGGTGCCTATCTCTATTTCGTGTTAGATAGTGGCTATTAACTACTCTGTTCCTGGTATTTTCTCTGGAAACAGTAAAACAATATCCACGGTTCCCCCTGCTGGATAAGAATGCACGCATTCACTGTTTTAAACTGGGTCACTTTCTGTAACTGTAAGACAGGAAATGCAGGTCCATTTAAAAATTTTCTTTCAATAAGATGGTGGGCTGAGGAAGGTTCTTGTGGCAGTCTATGGTTATCATAGTGATTGCCTGGTTTCTTGTCTGCTTTTGATTCACTACTAAAAGGAGGCTCTCCCCACATTCTGTGGGATCTGCTGCCACTTCCCACTTTCCATTCTGAATTGGTTAATAAATGTAAAAAGTTAGCAGTTGCTCTGATTGCTTCCAAAATCTCAAACTGAGAATTAGTATAGGGTGAAAGGGATAATACGAAGGCAGGAGGTTTTACAGACAAACTTAGAAATAAGAAACGTGAGAGATTGCAGTGCTATTAGCCAAGGAACAAAGGCATCAGCCCCTCACCCTCATGATTACTATAATTATCAGAGCAGCAAGTGGTCCTATCTTAATCAGACTTCACAGTCAGTGCTCGAGCTTCATCCTCCCAAATCAGTCCAGGGCTTTGGCATCATTCACCACTGAAAATCTTGTCCTGCCTGTTTTTTTTTTTTCTTCCTACTTCTTCACTTATTTCTCCTCCTCAGCTCTGTTCTGTTTGTGTCTTGGGTTTCACTTTCTCTTTTTCAGAAGGGAAATTACCAATGCAGAACCCAGGTTCTGTCTTAATCCCAGGCTTAACTTTCTCTCCACCTGCCTTCCTTCTGGCAGTACAATCTCAATGCAGCATTCTATACACTCAACTTCAAAGAGACCTTTCAATTTCTCTCCCAGCTCACCAACTTGCCTCCATAACTTGCCTGTTTTTCAGGTACAGACCAGCAGCTCCTCCTAGGTACTGTCCTGCTTAGACTCCACATCCCACATCCTGGCATTCTTGGGGATGGAGGAACACCTTGGCACAGCCCCTCTCAGCCACCTGAAGATGCAGCTCTCTTTGGCAGATTCTTTCCCCTTTCTTCATTGCAATGACATCTTTTCTTCACATTCTCTCTACAAATGCACTCATGTTCCCACCTTATCCATCAAGCTGACCATGTTATTAAACCATGTCAACTCTGCTTGACTTTCTTTCTGGATCCCCTTCTCCAGCACATCAAACAGATGTTTCACTGTCAAGGTCAGAGGATCTAATTCTCCTCTTTCATTTAGTATCAAGGAAGCAACTCTGTCCTTCATTCCGCTCATGATAAAAGCCCTTTTCTTCCTCTTAAAACATTCAAGCAGGCACCTCTATGCTTTCTCCCAAGCAGCTATATCTGCAAATCTACCCTAGTTATCCTCAAAATTCTCCTTTGACGTTATGTCAATAAAATCCTTAAGTGCTGGGCCGTGAGTGTGCTGGCACCATGTGACATACAGTGCTTAATGATTCTTTGCCTTCCTGTCTGCCTAGCTCCTATTTGATAGCGAGAGCTCAGGATGTGGAGGACAGACATTGTCTTTCACAACCCCTACCGCCATGGGGTCTTGATCCATGGCTGTGTTACAGCACTGAGGGAATAAATTGATCCACGGTCTTACTTAATCAAAACTGTGCTTCACAATACATCTTAATGGAAAACATACTTGGCCAAATAAACCAGCAAAAACTTTACTGGAGACTAATTCTGATTTCACGTCAGAATGAACATGAAGTTCTGATGGCACATAAAGAGAACAGTGACAAAAACATGGAAAAGCCTTCCTGGGATATACGATATGTAAAATATTTTTAACTCTGACCTTTACCTCTGTCAAGTATTTGTCTCTAACCTCTGATGCACCTTTTCAGGCCTTTATACTATTCCTAAAACACCAGCACCTTGAACTCAAACCAATATTAAAAGGCTATACTCTCTCCTATTAATGCATTAAAATAAAAAGTGGTTTTCTCTTAGACAATAACTTCTAAGTCATATTTCTTTTCCAGGGCAACGTTTGCTGGTAGAACAATAGTGACAGCAGAGCTACCATAGCACTCCTGATGCTTTACATGGCAACTCTTCAGGTTTTACATATGCCCAGGCCTAGAACAAGGGGCCTCACTTTTAAACAGCTTAATTCATTGCTGCTATTTCTTTGATATATACCAGATAAAGACTCAGGATCAAAGTCAAAAGGAAGATACTACTGGACAACAAAGTGAATGGAAAGCAATGCGGGAGCAAACATAAACAAAATAAACTTTATTTACAGTGAATAATAGGGCATAGGAAAATAACAAACAAATATTTTCCTATGTGTATTCATTCCTGTGGCTCCAGGCATGTGAAAATGTTACTACAGAACTTGCTGCTACAGCACATAATTAAGAAAAGTGCAAGGATTGCTTTCTATTGCAGCAAGGAATGTCAGCTGAAACTCACTGTCTTTCATACAGCTTTCTTTCATCCACACTTCTCTGCTGAGGTGTTATGAGAATGAGCATACTGTAAGTGAGCTTTTATGTGCTGCTTTACTAAAGAAGTTAACTTCTATGCAAAAACAAATAAATAAATCTCTATGGAGGAACTGGCTGGATTATACAAATACAATTCTGTAGTCAGTAGGCTGTAACTTAAAAGGAAAAAAGGCAGCAAGAAGCCTCTCAAGTTGGACGGCATCACAGGCAGGAAATGACTCTGAGCTCCCCTTAAAGATTTCTTTTTTAAGTGAAAGTGGTGAAGAAAAGCCCATGAGGCAAAAATAAGGGGAATTAGGTCAGCTTCTGGGCTCATCCTTCAGTATAAATGCAGCACATCTCCAGCTCATACAGTTCCAAAATCATTTGAAGTGATTGTTTTTAAGTCCATCTCCCATCCCCACATTATTTTTTTCCCTACCAGGGCAGAAATAGCCCCTCGTTGTTTACCCTCTGTGTCACAGCTTTGCAGCAGCTACCCCCTCTGAGCCATTGAGCTCAGATTGCTGCATCTGCTTTCAATGCACACACTGGGACCATGTTTTCTCTGCTGCATTCACCTGTCAAATGTTGTTTAAGAGAACAGGCTTCAGACAATGCTAAGAAATGCTGCACCTAATCCACAGGGCTGTTCTGTGCTTATAATTCAGTGTGTTCATGAGCAGTCATAAAAAGAATATGGAACACATTGCAACAAACCAATGCTGCTGATCTGTATTTATGAGTTGGATATCGGAAAGTACTGGCTGATAAGATTTTAATTTCAAATAAACTGTTCCCGTGGACCCAAACATACCAGATTTCTGCCAAAAAAAAAAAAAAAAAAAAAAAAGTTGAAACCTCTGTGCTCTTTTTCCAAACGCCGAGTACTGTAACCTCCCTGGGAAACTTACCTTGAAGGTGTGCCCAGAGCCGTCCCAGTCCCTGTGCAGTGTGAATCCCCTCCACATTGGCAGTGAGGCTCAGGAACAACCTCTGTCCCTTCCCACCTCAATGTTGGTGCTCTGCTCTCACCGGGAACAAAACCTGGTGTGTGAGTCAAAAGAGAAGCATTTGGGACAAGTGCCTGCTCTGGGCAAGCAGGAGCAGGGTTGTGCCACGGCTCATGCAGCATGGAGGTAGCACCCTTCCTTTTATAACAGCTCTTGACAAGATCCCAGGGCACCTGGGCTGCTATGCACAATCTGTCTGGCTTTTTCCACTGCCCAGATGAAAATTAGCCTGCTGGAAGCAGAATGGCAGTGCTGGAAGGGACCACCCCATCTTATCTTGTTATCTTCTCTGTCTGGAAACCCAGGACCAGGGCCCCGCTGAGTCAAGCTCTCAAGAAAGCAGTGATCTAGCAACAAACTCTGCTCTGGCCCATGTCCTGAGCAGCTGCTGGGCAGGACAAAAAGAACAATCCAGGTGACTGGAGGGCTCTCATGTTATTTATCTATTTCCACACCCTCACCGTACTGAAGCAGCAGATTCTTTGTTCCTTTATGAACGCGTGTACTGAGATTCAAGTCAATGGCAACTGCATATGGTGATTTGTGTCCCTTTATGTCATATCTGCATCTTCATCTTTAAAAAGTAGAAAGAGCAGCCAGTCTGAACTGGAATTCAACCAGCTTCATGTTGAAAAGGGGAGAATTCCCTTGAAGAGGTGCGTATTCAGCCTCAGCTTTGTTCAGCAAAACCTCCTGAATAGCAGGAATCACATTTGAAAGGTGTGTTCCTTTGAGCAGCTCCTGAATAGGAAAAAACTATAGGAGACTGCTGAACGCTTTTACAAAGGAAGAATATGCTCTTCTCCACTTACTGATCACATACTCAAAGAGCACAGAATTCACCTCCTGCAGGTGCCAGGCTCCGAGAACAAAACGGCATGTAAAAAGAAAAAATGGATATTCTGGTAACTATGGAGAGTCTAAAAAATTGTGTTTTTTCTAGGTCACTGAAAGCAGGCAACACACAGGAAATGTTTTCTGTTTCATTCCTCTCCCTCCCCTCCCCACTCCCCCCAGAGCATGAATCGTTTTATGCTGTGATTCATTGAAAGCTTCTCCTTCCTTGTTGAATACAGAAAGAGAACGTAATTGCTTTTTCCATATACCGATGATGACGAGAGAAACCAAGATACATTTTTTACATAAATGTAAAAGCATTTTTACAAAAAAGGCAATATGCCATTCATTGAAATTACTCCTGCGTGAAGCCGGGGAGTTTGTAGTGTAAGTGACATCTTCTCAGAGCACATACTGAAAGGAAGGCAGATAAACAGAAATTGTCTCCTCGTACTTCTGCACATCATGGTAAGCACAGCTCTGCGGTTTAACAAAATCTGCCTTCTGTTTTCTCATATGAGCTGCAGTTCTGTTGAAATACAGCTTATATGTACATATATGTATATATCATAATATTAATATATATAGTATATATATAGGATTTATCATAATGTTAGTATAATGTATGGACTACATCTGTATTAATAAAAATGTATTGTCTGTTAGCCCAGCTGTGACAATATCAGTTCCTTCTGAAATACGTGGTTGTTTATAACCCTTCACACCTTGAGGGCATAGATTTTAAAAATATTTGACTGTATTTGCTGCCTCACTGCAAGCAGCAGTAGAATAGAAGGTTTGGTTGAAAGGATACTGCTCAACAGCGAAGGTTTGTAATCAGGGGCTGTGGCCAGTGCAGGGAGCAGTGGACTCTGTTACAAGGATCCTCTCAGTAGATCAGTGAGTGATGCATTCTGGCTCCCAATACAGTGGTCCTTTCCAGCTCTGAGGACTTCTAGTACTACTCCCTGCTGACAGCATCATCTCCCCACCACTGTCTGGCATCCATCAGCAGCAGACCTGCTAGACCCCCAGGGCATTAATTCCAGCCAACTCTGCATCCCGTGAAATCCCAGAGCTCTCATGCAGCTGAAGTAATGGTACGCCCTCGGTCAGCAGCAATTTGTTCGCTGTCGGTTCACTCCCTGTGAGAAAGGCATCACCCAGCAGCACAGCACAGCCCACATCGTGCAGGGGAGCACAGCTGGGAGATAAAAGTGATAAAAGTGAACTTGCACTTGTTTTTAAAGCACCAAACACTTACAGAGCCAGAGACATCCCTTTGGCTGGGATACACCTAGCTGTACAGCAAATGCAGCACATCAATTGCTGATGTTATCAAAGGAAATAACATTTCCAGCCGCATGGGAAATATGTCAGCAAAACAAATGGATTCAAATAAACAGCAGCAGAAGGCACATAGAAATATTGATTCATGGCTTTCTATCCTCTGTCCTTTTCAAATGGTCCCTCTTCAGCACTCAAACTGCTGTGATAAACGCCTCCTCCCCTTCCTGTATTCTTGGCTATTGAAAATACACTTTGTGTGATTTTCTGAGCAGGGAGAAATGAGGAGAGAAACTGAAAGACCTATACTTTTCAGTGATTTAGGTTTTGAGCATTAGCCACTTTGACCACCTGCATCAGCTCCTGCTTTGCACAATCCCCTAATACAGTAGTGGTTGATACATACCAAGGTGCTTCTTGGTAAAGGCAAGGTATTTAAGAAAAATGATGAACAATTATCATTAACAAAAGAATGGCTGTAGAAATTCATCCAAGGAAAGAAGATCAAAACCACAATAAAGAGAACAATGGGAGAAACTGGAAAAGTCCTTCCCAGTCAGACAGATCACTGATTGAAGTCCATCCTAAACTAAACATGAAAATTAGTTACCTGCAGCTTTGAAGAGAAGATGAAAGGTCACCCAACCAGGTGTGTGTGATAGACAGCCCCATCACAGAACTAATTACTACCAGTACTAGCAAAGGACAGTACAAGGTTGTAGGTGTGGTTAATTCATTCAAAGCATTTGTTGAACAAAAACTGTTCTGCTCATTTTTGGAATCAACTCCACTTCCATGAGTTCATTTGTGCCACCTAACAATGTAAGCACAGAAAAGATGTGCAAATGTTTTTTCTGTTAGTGAATGGTCATTTTAGGGCTTTGTTGGCGTGAAAGTTGGTGTAATTGGTGAATAAAATGTTTATTATATTGGGAAAAAACAGATACTCAATAGAGTATTCCACACCATAGAGAAGTGAAAGAAAAAAGCCAAGCTTGTGTATTCCCACTTCTTAGCCATCCACAGGCTGATTTAGTAGCGAGTTTTCAGTCATAGATTTCAGTTGTGGGCATATAGATTGCTTCTCATGGAAACTCTTCCTACAAATTACAAGTGCGGGAGGGCTCTAAGCTGGAGCTCAGGGCTCATCTCAGAGGCAGCAAAGCAAACTTCAGCTTCTCCAGGGGACTGCTCACAGCATTTCAGCTCCTTACATTGCCAACAGAGAAATAAGTTGGATACCTAAGAAAACTAGCTTGTAAGCACTCTCCTGTGTGCAAAAATATATCAGCTGAAAATTCTTATGTAACTTGAATACTAGTTCTCTCTGCAAAAAAAAAGCAACGGAACTTCCCACAGAAGCATTTAAACTGCATCTCTTTTCATGACACTTCATTTAGTGTCCTGGTTTGCTGTTTGTACAGAAATGAGACAATACTACCCAGCTCATCAGCCAGTGATGGCAGTGGGAACCCCTAACCCAGCTCGCTCTGCAGAAAGAGTGTTGGCTCCAGAGTACAGGCACAGTCAGTGCTGGAGGACATGGAAACTGGGCATCCCTGCAAGCAAGCGGTCAGACCCATCCCATATTCTGTGGAAAGGCTCGTAACTACCTTCCTCTTCCTCAGCTCTTTCTCTTATTAGCAAACCTCATCTCACTATCTCAGCCACAGGTGCCCTCAGGTACTTTTCAAACTAACCACCCCAGCTGATTTGCAGGGCTGTACCTGGGAAGAGCATTACTAAGCTCAAAGGAACCCACATGAGCAAGGTGCTGAAGGCATATTCAGGCAGGGCTTCCTGCAGGCTTATGAGTATTTTGCCTGAGGACAGCCTGATAGCTTTATCTCATCACCAGCTTCATGCAGACACATCTGAGAACTGTGCAGCCTTCATGCAGGATGAAGGGGACGCCTGAAGGAGATGCCTGGCAAGTGCCTAAGTTTGCTCTCAGCTTATGGACTGTCCTCTCCACTGTCACCTTGTCTTGGGGGAAGGTGATACAGTCTCCTTGAGAAAGGCTTCAAAACTTGGAGACAGCTCAGAACCCACTCCATCCTTTCTGTTCTAATATTTGATGATGAACACTGTAGCTTTCATTTACTCAGTTCTCCAGCTGAAAGTCTAGAGGGCTTTCAGCAGAAGAGGAGAAAGAATGGATCTAAGTCACACTCCCTTTTCCCAAGCCAGACTGGAAGCCTTGCCAGAGTTTGTGTGCTTCTGAGGCAAAGCTGAGCCAGCTCTCAGGAAATGCCCAGCCTGCCTGGGCTACAGGGTGGAGAGGCACCTGGGCATTCTCCCACAGGCATGATAAATGCATTCATGTAAAAATACAAGCAAAGTCCAGATCTCTTGTTTTGTTTACAGATGAGCCCACACTCATAAGCTGTTCAAGAAGAAACCAGCAATACCCATGGCCTTCTATTTTTGGTGCTTACTTTTTGGTGGTGACACAGGCTGCCCAGGGAATCTGTGGATGCCCCATCCCTGGAGGTGCTCAAGGCCAGGTTGGGTGGGCCCTGGGCAGCTGATCTCGTGATCAGCATCCAGTCCATGGTGAGGGTTGGAAATGGATGATCTTTAAGGTTCCTTCCAGTCTAAGCCATTCTGATTCTATGATTTAGTCCTGAAAACATCACAACTGACTCCTTAACTGCCATCCACCAAAGCATACACCTTTTCCTCCTCCAAGCTCTACTCCATCCTTTCTCACAGGGATGAAGCTGGAAGATAGAAGAGTTTGCTGCTGCTCTCGATTCCAGAGCCTTGTACAGTCTGCACTGGGGTTGGGGCAGCTGGGGATGCTCTCACTTGCTCCCCTGCAGCAAGACCTCATACCAGGTATCCAAGAGAATTAAACTCTAATCTACAGCTCCACGTGGCTTTTACACAGTGCCAGTGCACAACAACAAGGCAAAAATAACAGCTATGTCTGTCACCTCTGCAACAGCAGGCAGCTTTTCAGTCCAAGTTCCCAGTGTAGTCATTTATAGCAGCACAGAGCAGGTGGAAATCATTGCCATTCAGATCTGGCAATGCTTTACACCCACTCTGAGTCAGTGTAAATCACTATAAAGAGGTGCATTGTAGGAGAGCCAAATATACAGCACAGTCTCCTTAAGACAAATGTTTGGGACCAGCTAATTTTCATGCTCACTGTTGCATACGTACAAATAAATTCAATCTGACTGGGTAATGTAATTGGGATGCTCTGGAGCACTGACAGAGCAGAGGGACCGGTTTCCACTAACAGGTACCCATCTGCAGCAGGGAGATGTAGCAGGTGCATCTCCTGTCTCCAGCCTGCACATCGCTTCCCAGGCCAGCTCACCTCTTGCAGGTTTTCTCCATCTCTGGCGAGCAAGAGAGGCAAATTCACTCTCCTTGCTCCCAATAAATTTGCATCTGCCATTCAGAATCTATGTTTTCTTATCACGGTGCTCACAAAGTGACAGCATTAATTAATCTTACTGCACACAGAGCCGATTGATATCAAATAGAATTAAACTACTGTAATCAAGTTAGGCAGTTGCAGATGTGTGAAGTGCTATAGTTTATCAAACTCTGCAGGCACACAATTTGATTCTGCATAATGAGAAAGAACAATACAATCAAGATAGCCAATAATATGATGCAGTATTTCACGAAGGCCTTTTTTTAGCTCTTAAAAAGCACTATGCCATGTTAAAACCTGGCACATCAGAACTGTCAAAGCAGGCTGCACACTGGATGTATGCTGTACAGATCAACATGTGCACACAGCCCGACTGCCAGATACCCAAACCCAGAGCTGAAGGCTCCTTAACTGGGGTAATGGGAGTGCAGATCTACAAAGGTGTGAAAAGATGCTGCTGAGGGGGATATTGAAATAGAAGCAAGGGCAATATCTCTGTCAAAGGCTTTCAGTGATCAATGTCGGCTGCCATCACAGAAGGAGGAGGGAAAACCGCAGCATGAATATTTGATTAAATGAGGCCAACCTGAAGTCTCTGCCAGAGCATGTGATGTGACATGTTTTCTCTGGGTTTTTATTTCACATTGGATTATATCTTTGTCTCCCCGGTTTATGGTTCTTCTTGAGCTGAAGTGCTTTTAGCTCTAGGAACAGCAGGTATGAAGCGACAGGACTGGCTGAGCTGACACATGGGATAGCTGCTGCAGAAACATCTGCAACTCACCTCCCAGGTCAGAAACAGGCATCCTCCACCATCTCTCCACCCTCCAGCTCTCTGTGCTCCTATCCATTCTCCAGTGGTGGCCCTCACATTGTTCCCCATTGTTTTTGAGCTGCTTTAATGCATTAAGAAGACAGATACCTAATATGATGAACACAAATAAGTGACAAATTTCCTGTACAAGAGCCAGTGTGCATGGCAGCATCTACTGCATGTGCCTCTGCCTCTGAGAGCAACACACCAGCGCTGGAAGAGACCTTCTATGTTGCTAGGACTCACTCCAGCTATCAGAAATAACTCTTTCATGTAAAATTGCTCATAAATTGATCAAACTCTATCCTTAAATGAATTAAGTCTGTGACATCTGTTGCAAGGCCATTCTTCTCTAATGCCTAAAAGCTCTGCAGTTTCCAGCTTCTGTTCATTTTGCAGCTGGCTCATACTCATTTGTTCTGTTTACCTCTTATCAATCCCATTGACTGAATCCTTGACCTCATTTTATTTAGTGTTTCATTGTATTCCTTCATGTTCCAACACTAACAAAAGGAAGTGCAAACACTGTAGAACACATTCAGAGCAGCAGGAAGAGTCACAGAACTCTAAACAATTGCGAGGGGATGGGGAAATGTAGGTGATAGTTTACAGCTGAATCTTGCAGTTTTCTACATAATGAACGAAGCAGTGAAAAAAAGAGTCCTATCAGGTTGAAATGAGACACGATTCTCCATGCTGCACACAAACAGAATACTATTACTAACCTCATAGAATGGCCACTTCTGTGGTAGATCAGTATTGAAGTGCTGGGGTTTGGAAAATAAAACCAGCGAGTTGTGTTTGGAGAAGGAAGACTTGAGGAAAAGATATATAATTGCTGGAAAGGGCCAAGAGGGCACATTTGTAGTTCTTGGAATCTTGGAACCACCAGACTGTCCTTGTAAATAATGGGCAAAATTATGTTTCCTCTGCTGCTCAGGGGGAAGGTGAACATGCAGAGTTTATGTCTTGTCAATAAGAAAGCAGAGCTGCTTTAGGGTTTGTCACCATGGATCTTTGAGAAGGCAGACCAAGATTCAGGTGCTGGGTGATCCATGGTCAGAAACATCCTGGGGCACAGAAGACAGCAAGGTCCTGCAACAAAGAATGCTGCTTCATTTCATTGATTCGCTCGTATTGGAAGGTCAATTTTCACTCCTGCTTCTCCCTCTCCTGTTAATACCATCCTCCTTCCAAAGATTATCAGACTGGACAGTATACAAAGCAAGTAGAAGAGAGATAAAGCTCTTAAAATAGAGAAGTTTAATTCTCATGAAGAATCAGGGCAGGCTTCCTTAGCTTTTAGCACACTCATTTGTAACATCTCCTCCTTCAATAACCAGGAATTAAAGTTTCTGAAGTCTTTTATGGAAATGTATTATGTAATGGCCTTTAAGAGAGAACAAATTGAACTGAGGCAATGGAAAACATCTTCTCAGTCAACAAACATAGAAGTAACTTAACAGACAATCATTTCAGGACTGCCTAAGCTTTCTGCTGCTAACATTAGAGTTTAATTAATTGGTACAGGACAAGAAAACAGACCATTAGGCACAGTTATAAAATATTCCAGCTCATCTGAGAGCAAGCACAAAAGCCTCATAAACAGTTGCACCACACTTTCTAAGCTAAAAGCAAATAAAAATGCAGTGATAAGTTCCATGAGTCTGTACCAGGTGGTAGGAACTCTGACTTTGGGGCATTTAAATATCTACAGATCTCTAATACAATTTCCAATAAATTATTGTGAACAAGTGCAATCATTTGCCTTTCTATGTTTAAAAATGTCTGAGAATTTTTGAAGTGGCACTGAAAAGAAATCATAAAAAATTGAGTTTTTTACTTCAAAATTGCAAGATCTTACATTTTAGATGACAGAAAGTATTCTTTTCCACATCCTTTCTGCAATACAAACTTAGAAACAACGTGTAAAAATGTCATTTGGGCCTGCAGTTTCCATTTTTGTCACACCAAAAGTTCTGGCAAAGATTTTTTGTTGTGACACTACTCCTCATTTGTAAAGATCAGGTGAATCGCTGGAGAAAAGCACAAGCAATTAGGGGTCACTTCATTGCAATAGACACTAACTGCTTGTGTTTGAAGTTACTGCTGGTTTGCACCAACGCAGGATGCTCAGGAACAAAGTGAACAGGGACGTGGCCACAGTGACAGCTTCCTTCACTTGAGGACAGGCGGTGCCCACACTCTGTGAGCCCAGCAGAGCTTGGCGCTGGTTCTGCACAACTGTTCCACTTCCATGATGCTACTGGGTGACCTACTGAGTGAGGAAATCAGAGACTGGAGGTTCAAGAGACATGGCAGAATTGACTGTGTTTCTTGGGGGTGAGCAAAAGAAGCAGAGAATATTTGTACCAAAGCACAGTGCAGACTTGGTCAATAGAACTAGTTCATAGATTCCAGTGTTTACACTGGAAAACATAGTGTTTTTGTTGGGTTTGTTGGTTTTTGCTTTTTTTTTTCCTGGTAAAAACATGCCAGGCCATTCACTTTCATGTTTTCAGAACGACATATTTTGTTCCATGTCAAAGAAATGTTTTGAAGAGCATAATCTTTTTTTGCCTTTTTTATCTCACACTTCCATGGGAAGATGAAAAAAAGTTGGAGGGGCTGGAATCAATCCACGAGCATTTCCCTCACAAATTCTAGTTCAGTCAGCAGACCAAAAAAATCAATTTTTCACCCCTTTCTAATATACAGGGTCACTAAATGTGAAACACATTCTTTTACAGTAAGTCATTCCTAATATAAGGCATGAAACTCAGTGGGCAAATGTCTTTAGTGTAGATCTGGAGACACTAAAATTGAAATTAAACTAGCATCCAGCAGGCTTTTTTCCCCCACAAAAGATGGTTATTGAGAGGGGATGATTTCCAAGAAGCCAGTCCATGTGTGGATTTAATAGGTTTTGTGATGATTATGCTGCCCATTCAGAACAAATAGCATTTTACTGTAATGTTTTCTGTACAGAGAAAGGTATTGGACACATGTTGATTAAACAGTTTGTTAATCACCCCTATTTTCAGGTTACTTTAATCCATAGAAAGATAGCAAATGAACGTCTCTGCTCTCAAAGTACAGTTTCCTTTCACTTGTCACAGAGGGGACATTTACCTTCACATAGAAAGACAGCAGTATAAGCAGGTCCTCCATGTGCCAACCACACTGGGAAGTGAGCAAATGCTCAGAGGATGGAGATGCTCAGAGGATGGAGATGCAACAGCAACAGTCCCAGTCCCTTTGCCTCCTCAGCAGTGCTCAGACCCAGCTCTCCCTCCTGTTTTATCTCTGGACTTGCCTGTAGGGCCTCACTGCAGCGGTAGGACAACAGAGCTTTCCTTATCCACAGAATGGAGCTGCAGCTGTAACTCCATCACACAGCTTTGTCACAGCTGTTCCTGGTTTAGGAAAAAGAGTCGTGAAACTCCTCTTCCATTTTGAACTAACCATGGAGCAGCGTGTTAATTTTCTGGGTCAGCATCCTAGGATTTTCCTTTTCCTAGCATACTGTTCAGCACTCTGCACTCTTTGACATCACATACAACTTCTATAGCAGGAGAGTGCTTAATCCCCGCTGAAGTAATTTCTTTCTTCTTTTATGACTAGAGCCCTGGACAGGGTGTTACGCTCCAGCCCCAGTGCTATATTTAACTCAGCCATCTTGTTCATTCTTCATCTCAGCTACAGCTTGGCTAAAAGGAAGGAATTGCAGTCATGAATAAAATACAAAGAAGAAAGTCAAGATGTTGAACATGCTTTTAGGCAAGTTGCAGCATCTTGAAAAAGAACTGCAATGTTGTTTATTCTGCTTAAGAAGGATATCCATACAGCTTATTGCTCAGGGGTGAAATGCAAAAGACTTACAAAGATGCAGTCATAAGTGGGACAAAATTTGAAACAACAGTCAGATAGATATAAAACTGCTGTAGTCATAGGGCCTCCCTCAGCCTCCCACACTATCCTGAGGGCTTGCAAAGCAAGTGACAGCACTTGCAAGAGGCCGATGTGGCTCCCAGGGGATGTGTGGCTCAGAATGTTGCCCAGCAAACATTGACCAACACTGTACTCAAGCAAAACCAGTTCAACATAGCATTTGTCACCACTTGCAAAGTAAGGAAAGTCAAACTGTGTATATTTAGATTTCTCTACTCAATATAACTCAATGCTCTTCTTGTTAATTCTGACAGCCTTTTCAAGAGACTGATTTTTTATATCCATAGGATGCAGCCACAACGCAGTGAAGAAGAAGAAAGTGAATTGGGGCTGCCTTGTTTTAATGCTGATTGTACAGTTGTCCTGACCCATCTTCAGTGTTTCTTCAGTTTATTTATTACTGCTTTTTCATCTCCATCAGAGATGTATTTTCCTAAGGCATGTAGTGCTTGCAGTGGGGGGAAAAGAGGACAGCTTTTGTTAGATACCTGTGCCTAAAATGAGGCACACGCAAAGGCACGTGAATGCAAATAGCATAATCTTCAGGAGGATGGTGGATCAAAATAATTTTTAATGACCTTAGGACAAAAATTGCCAATTCTGGCTCTCTTCAGTTTCTCTAAAGATGACACTTTGTTTTTCTGTGTAGCCTGAGCACTCACAATTGAGAAGCTCCAGGTTTTAGCCTTCAAAGTGTTAGCGTGAGTGACAACCCACAGAGCAGACACCTGCACACACACATGCTACAACACAAATGTTCCCATGTCTACATTTGCAAAAGTGCAATGTGCTGAAAAAGTTCATCAGCAGTGACAATTTTTAAACAACTTCCATCTGCTCTTGGTGACAGCAAAAACTCATGCAAATCTGCTTCATGTTCCCAGCAATAGAAGAGGTTAGTGTACACATTGGCAGCAAAGGATGAATTTCACATTTGGCTTTGACACCTCGAACCAAGCAAACTTAAAACTCACCCACACAGGCATGGCAGGCACATTAGCAAAGTTTCTCTTCTCAGCGTACCAAACAAGAACTGCTTTTTCCTGACTCCAGATCCCTTTGGACTGTTCCCCAATTCTGGAACTGATGCCAAAGCCACAGATTAGACAAAAGCACCAATTTATTTGCTTACTGGCCAGTTAAAGGAAGAGCAAATTCCTTTCGCATTTTACACTTTAGGTTGGTCTGCCAAATGAACCAGGAAAAAGATGAGCAAGGAGAAATTGAAGCCTTTAGGCTGTGACATCGTGCTCCCAGCAGGAATTTCTGTCACGGACAGATGCTCCGTATCCCCAAGCCCTGTTAATGGCCGTGCTTCCAGCCCCAGCAGAAACATTGCTTCTCTGCACCCTGGGCTGCAGATTGGCCCAGCGGGAAATGCCAGCAGCCACCATCCCATTTCCAGCACCCCATGATAAATAAGGGAGGTGTGGGAAGGCCAGTTGCTTTGCACAGCCAGCCAGGAGGCTGGAGGAAGGCCAACCTCCTCATTGTTCTGCGGGGCTGCTCACAAAGACTCTTTTTTTCATTGTTTTGTGTCTTTTTTGTTCCACCAGACCCACTCTAAATAGGCATTTCCTTTGCTATTAATGAAATCTGCTTCAATTTCAAAAGTTCTGTTTGCAGGCTGTAATCTCAGTCCCAGTCCAATTTAAATATCTGTTGTTTTGGTGGTGGACTTCTGGACTCCGTCCCTCTAGCTCACTGCCAAAAACATAACAGAGAAAATTTCACCCACCGTTAGAAGCCATCTGGTTATGCTGCTCTGAAAAGTGAGACAGATAAGGAGCTGTATGATACCCATGTAAGGCAATTTGCTGGCCTGTTTATCATACCTGACTCTGGGGTGCACAGCTTTATTTTGATTTGATAAAAAGCAAAGCAGTACAGCTGCAGCACACTGCTGCTTCACTAAGCCGACAGATGGGCATCACTGTAAGGAAGCCACGTGGCATTTTTTTGTTAAACTCAGCTCATTAGGTTTTATCTGCAATATGTTGCTGTATTGGCAGAAAACCTTTTAGCAAGCAGAAACATTGGCCAAAGTTTGTCAACAGATATCAGAAAGATCCTATTGTGCAAGGATGTGTGCCGGGGCAGGGTGTGGGCTGATTGCTTCTAATGCTCAGAAGTCTGCTCTCAAACTTGCTTTGGCTCGGTCTGTAATTTGTGCCGTAACAGTAACCCTGACCAGCATGTTAATGGAGCTGCTATTCACAGTTTGCGATTGTCGGCGCGTTTCAAAACAATTCACAGATTATCTGAAAGGTGCACAAAGATTGCCAGCAAAACCCAGAAAGTGGCAATTTTTCCTTGCCTTCAACAGATAGCATAAACCTAGGTACCCAGATTTCTTTAAAAATGCATTTCAAAGCTGAGCCACATGTGCTTTCACAGTCTGTTTTATTTTGAGATGTTCTGAGCTGTGAGCAATCCTTTTCCCCTCTCAGGTCACTGGTTGCCATGCCACAGAGCAGTCTAGGAGCACACACTGGGTTCCTCTCGGGTGAAACTAAACCACCAGATCATTGCAATAACACCCCAACAACCTGTACAGTACAGTCACTGGGGCTTTGATGCAATTTCAGCCTCCACACTTATGGCTCTGAATTACCTGCTAATAGGAATGCATCAAAAAATCTTATTTTAATTTACCTGAGGTAAACTTAATTTTACACTGAGGGTTTCATTTCCTTCAAACTCAGATCAAATAAAACCAACCTCAGCTAAAATCCAACTCCAGCTTAAACCAAAGTGTTTCTCTGAATGTACTCTTCTAATAGGGTATACACTGAATTAACCCAACCAACCCTGCACGTAACTCTAACCTCAGTATCTCTAGAAGAAAACATTTTTCAGGAAGGCAGAGGGTTGAGCTGTGTTTTCCATTAGTGGAAAATGTGATCACATTCAGAGATACTTCGTATTTTTATACCGGCTCTTATTTTTAGCTGTTTCTATATTACAGCAGTGCCCATTATCTTGCTATAATTAAAGGTCACTGTTCCTGTTACTATCTATAGCCATAAAACTTCGTGGTAGGCTGTCACATCTTGACCCAGAATTAATAGATGTATCTTAGATGACATATTTCCCCTCGCTTCAGTTGCCTAGCCAGCCTGCATGTAACACTCTCCAGCTCTCAGCCATTTTAGGAGCATCTAAAAGATACTGCAAAAGGATGAGATCATGAGCTCACCCTATCTATGGGAGGTGCAGCCATAGCCACCACTGAGGTTTCACCAGCCAGCTCTCCCTGCAGGAAATTTGCCAGTACCATCAATTTGCTGGAGACTCGAGCCCTCAGTCTCTTGCTCTGCATGCCCACAGCCTGGCAGTAGGAATACAGCAGTGCTGGCTGCCTGTATTCCCACTGAGAGCAGGGAGCATCTCTCCCAAGGGGCACCGCTGAAGATCTGCTGCCTTTGGCAGTGGTACCTGAGCAAACCATGTGTGAGAACCTCTGGCTTACACTGAAATCCCTTTCGGGCGTGTTTGCCTTTTTCCTTGATTTCTGCACAGCATTGAGCAAAGTGAATGTTAACCCATAAGTAAAGTTCACCAGCATTTTTGCAATTCAAATAAAGAACACCTTAGACATATCACCAGCTTGCTCTGCCCTTCCTTCTGCTGGGCTGTGCAGTCAGAGATTATTTTACCATAGGTAAAATGGACTGGATGGAAAGAAAAAGATAGTTTCATGCGCAGAAAAGAATAGACGTGAAGTTTCTCATATGCTTTTGGCCTTTCCGTGGCCATAATAATCCAAACTTCATAATCAGCAGAGTGCAAGAGGGGCAAAACAAGAGGAACATTTATTATCTCAGAAATAGCTCTATTTCCCAGCAGTCCATAAATGCTGCAAGTTTCAACACCAGACGTTTTCCTCCATCTCAAGCAATGGAAATTCTTCTGTCCTTTTAAACTTCAATCTTACCGGGGGAAAAAAAAACAACAATATCTAGTCACACATGAGAGAGCTAAACTCCATGGTAATCAAACAGCTGATTCTGCACTCCAAATTCTGCCCAACAGCTTGTGTGGATATCGCTTTTCAAGAGCGGAGAGGGGAATGTCTCTTGGTGATAACCACTGTATATACAGATAGAACAGGAAAAAAAACTAAGAGCCATCAGTGTGGTGGGAAGAATGGGAAAAGCTGGCAAGTTGGCTCTAGAAAAACACCTCCAGGTCTTATCTAACACAGGGTCTGGGTAAAGAATTTGGTCTCAACTCTGCTGAAGGAAAGAAAAATCTGCTGGAACCCAAGTGGTAATTGATATTCATGAAAATGCATGAGATTAATGGACTCACTCAGCACTGCCCTTCAACCTTATAATGAAAGCGATCAAGGCTGAGAAGGGATGGCAGAGAACAAAGAGAAGAAGGCAAATAAGAGAAAGGAAATATTTCCTTTGTGTTGATTTGCTGGCCAAACGCTGCTCGCTTTTGCACCAGGAGACACTGGGGTTACTTAAGATTTACACCAGTGACCTGAGCTAAAAATTTACCCTAGATCTCTACTTTTTCTAAGTGTGAATTTCTTTACCCATGCAAAGGCCAAGGCTTTTATCAAGCAGTCTGGTTGTGTTCAAACAGCTGATCCTGGCCTGTCTCAACCCACACTGTAGCATCTTCTCTAAAACTGTGGTGTAGTTCACTTGTTGTACAGCACAAAATCCCTTCCCCACTGCTCAGCTTTGCTGGTATGTCAGCAGCAAATACGTTCAACATACAAGTATACTACAAGTCTTGAGACACTGAAGAAAAAAAAAAGGAAGGAAAGAAAAACTTAAAGATTTCTACTAAAAAGCTAACATGGAACCTCCTAAGAGTAATGTTTCAACACTTAAGATTTCTCCAGAAGCCTGTACCTTGTCATATTACATCCCCATCACATGCTCCAAACTATTCTCCAGGGGGAGGAGGAGAGGAGGCAGCTGTTTGTTGTGTATGAGGGGACAGGGAGTCCATCTGGGAAATAAAATTCCCATAAGATATCCTTTCAGTATTTCTAAATAAGACATGTTTTTCTCAGTTATCCAACTTAAGGAGGGGGACGGAGGAAGTAAAGCACAAAGCAAAGAGTTTTCTCAGAAAATTCAATCTATCTGCAATCCATTCACTCTTAACAAACAGTTTTAGAGGATTTTTCAGCCAAATCTATAATGTTTCTTAATGCTTACAGCAGAGTGTACTGGAGCACACATGGTCCTAAGACGAAAGTGTAGGGGCCGTGTTTGGGGATGAGATGCTGCCAGGAAAGGAGAACAGCTCTGCAAACTGTGGGGTCTGCTGAAACAAGCTTATTGGCAATTCTCCTTTCTCCCTAAGAAGTCTCCCTTTAAAAATTAAATCCCACATCCTTAAGGATATTGAAAAGATATGCCACACACACTTATCGTGAAGCAACCACATGCGTTGTACATGCATGTTACGGTCGTCAACCCCCCAAGGCAAGGAATATGCTGGTGGCATGAACAGTCTCTGTGAAAGGTGTAGTGATAGCTGGCAAGATGTTGAAGATTTTCAGTTTCTATTTACCCTGGTGGTAAGGAAGGGAATGTAGAATCTCATATGAGGCGCCTGCTTTGCCATTGCACGTGTCTTGTTTAAAAGGGCTGTTTTTAACATTACGAAAGAAGTAGGTCAAGATAACCCTTGCCAGTTCCCTACTACCCACTTTGCACAAAAAAAAGTAACACTATTCTTTTCTCACATAAAGATGATGTAAATTACCTTTTCATGTTTAATTCCATTGCATGCAAAATGTTGGCTGAGCTGCTCACATCTCCATTTGATTTTATTCTGTGTTTCTGCTGGGTCACTAGGACTTCCCCCTCTTCTTTGCCTACCAGCTCAGAGAGAGGACATTGTTAGCTCTCCTCTTTATATTTGAGAAACCATATCTGCCCCTCCTGCCAGCACTGAAAACTCTTGGGGAAAGAAAAACACTTTCTGACCTCCAAAGTATTTTCTGGATGAAGTGAATCCTTTATTTTTCACCAGAGGCCGCAGAACAAAGCTGGTAGTGATCAGTCTTTATGAACTGAAAAGATATTGGAAACCGATGTAACTCAGCATTCACTGCGCAATTCCCCTAGAGATGAATTCCCTCCATTTTACTTTCCTGGTTTTGTTTCTCTCTTCTGTGGCTGTATTGTCCTCTCTCTATACTTACGCCAGTGCTGAGTGGGTGATCATCGAGGTCCGAGCTGATAAACAGCAGATGAATTCCCCTGCTGTACTCAGTTGCTCTTTTTGTACTTTTATTGACTTCTTAGGTCAAGGAAGACTTTATAGGCCACTTTTTTCTTATCTGTGGAGTAACAGTGCACACGTGGAATGAAGACATTTATATCCAGCTCCAGGAACAGCACATCCAGCTCCAGGAACAGCATGCTAACTAAATTTATATTTCCAGGCACTTGTGCCAGACTCATCACCATGGTACCTGCAACAGAAAGAATTAACAGTGGCCTTTTGATGCAGAACCCATTTGGTAGTCTTCACCCCACTACTGGGGGCCAGGGAGTGCAGGAGACCTTGAGAAGGAGCAGAAATGTTAGTCCTGTTAATCATTTCTTATTTGTTGCGTCGTAGTATGCTCTGGTATGTTAAGTGCCTTAGCTCTCCTTCCAGGATTAAGGTTTGTGGATTATTAATCATCCTTACTTTCGAACACGTAAATCAAGATAACAGTAAAGGCACAGGAGGAGAAGCAAGTTAACAGCAATGCTGTTAACCCTTCCATCCCGGAAGATGCTGTCCATTCTGCCTTCTAGATTTCCCCAATCTCAGCAAGAGTCCTGGGATTTCCCTGTGCCAGTCACCTCCCCAAGAGAAAGGCCCTTCTATTTTGAAGCCGTCCTCAAGCCCAGTCATGCAGTGATCCTCCATCCACAGGTTTGGGGTTGCAGGCCAGACCAAGGGGATGACTGGGAGAGCCCAGCACAGGCAGCTACAATGTGTTGGCAGGATATCGCGTCCCACTTCATCATTAGTATTAGGCTTTAACAAAAGCACTACAACACTGCTGCAGACAGAGACAGCAAAGAGAAAAGGAAGAGACATTGGGAATAAAAAAAATAGAGAGAGAGATTTGAATCCAGAGAAATTGGGTTAATTTAATGAAGATTCAGAGATTACTGATGTTAATACTTTCAAATTAAAAAAGAATCCATCCTGTGCTCCCCCCAAATTATATTGGCATTTTCCTGGCTAAAACCGTGTTTCTGAACTGGGGAAGGCCTTTAGCTGGACTAAATATTTGGGATAATCAAACTTCTGTGAGGCTGCCAGGTTGTATTTAGCCTTCCAAGGCTGGAGTAGGGCTGTGTGTAAGCCAAGCCCACAGGCTAGACAGATTTCTAGTCTACAGGAAGCCTTTCAAACCGTACAGACCTTCATCAGTGCCAGAAATCTAGGTTGATTTCAGGCTCAGCTAATGAAGTTTTCAAAAATCAGAGCAAATCACTGTTTGGGTTGGACTTTCAAAGCTGAGGTAAACTTTGTAAGTCAGGAATTACATCTCCCATTAAGGAGAAGGAACTACTGAAAATGTGAGGCTAGATTGACAGCAGAAACGTCTGCTGATGCAAGGCTTTAACTGAGGCTTCACCTTTGCCAGGACTGTGCACAAGCAGGAGGTTTGTTCATGCCTGCAGCCCTGGCTGGGAGCAGAGGAGGAGGTAATGCTCCTCAGAGCAGAAGGCAGTGTCTGCCACAGAACAACCACAGTACATGTGCTAGGAGTACTTAACCCAACAGATGGACCATTTTGAAATGAAATATAGCACCAAGTGACAAATTATTGCTATTGTCATGACTTCTTTGCATGTTTTATGCCATGGCACAGTTTAACATTTTGGTGAGCTTTTTTCTGTTGTGCTACAAGGCTTAGAGTTAATAACAATAAATCTGCTTTTTATATCGCTAGTCATCCCTAATGCTCTAAAGGCCTCACAGCAAAGCAGAACAGATGAAATCCTAATCACAACAATGATGACTGAGGATTGTTGCTGAAGTTTTTCTAAGTGTTGGTTTGGTTTCAGGTTTAGCTGTATCCTAACTAAGCATGCTTATAAGTGACCACAAAACGCAGGTTTGTACATCTAGGCAGCCAGATCCTCATGCAAATCAACACAGTCTCATTTCAACCTGCTGGGCTGCAGTCCCAGAGAAAGCTTTGATGTCAGTGAAGTCACAACATTTTACAGCAGCAGAGACCGTTATATTTAAGAATTTGCAGCACCAAAGTGGGTCTTAAATATTGAAGACTTTATCCTGCAATGGGCTAAAAGGATTCCCATGTCCTTGGAGCAGCAGGCATTTAGTCCATCTCTGGAGAAACAAGGTCCTTCACATAGTCATTTTCTGTTATCATCTGAGCATGGATCTGTCCATACTGCAGTATGTGCTGTCATGGCGGGTGAAACTCATCCCTATGAAGGCAGCCTGCACTGAGCGTGTCCTCATTCAAAGCTCACTTCTGCCTTTGAAGTGAATACAAGTGAATTCATCCAAGAGAAAAAACTCATCCTCTCCAAACGATCATTCTTAAAGCCCTGAAGCTAAAAAACCAATGCACAGAACCATAGCATAGACGTGCATTCAAAATCTCTGCAGATATGATAGGGTCAGTGTAATATCCCTCCTAAAAATTTGATTAACAGTTGCAGACAGCAGCTCTAAGATTTCTGGAGGGAAAAGTATATCTGATTCCCATCTGTGCTAAGACTCAATAGATTCAGCATAAATTATCTGTAACAGCACCATATCTTATGAGACATGGTAACCAATCTTATGTGGATAACTTACTTAGGTTTTTATACATAGCTAGTAGAATTAATAAACTTGTAAGTGTATGAACCTAGAACGAATAGACATGAAGCTTCTTAAATAAATGTGAGGTGCTACAAAAACTATCTGACTTAGCTGTGCTGAAACCACAGGATGGTTCAGTGCTGTGTGGTCTGCCTGCAGGGTGAAGACCAGCAGGACCATTTTGGTCACACTTCAGGCAGCCTTGGAAGGAGGAAAGTGAAGCAGACTCTCAGCAAAGCCTACATAGATAACTGTCTCGGGGAACCTGCTCTAACACAGAAATAATCTAAGGATTATGCCAGAAAGCACATAGCTCTATGTCAGAATAACTCCTCCGAGCACAAGTATTCCACAACACCCATAAGAGCCATCACTGCTCCAGAGTAACTCAGGCAGTCCATTTGCCCACACAAACACAGCATTGATGGTTTGTCTTGCAGAATGAGAATGCCTTTTCCTGGAATGAAGGAAGAACAGTAAGGGTCTGTGGTCTGGCTGAAGCTCAGGTTGTAGCACCAGCATCCTCTTTGGGACAGGAACTGCTCAAGGCTGTTCTAAAACACCATCACTGGTAGAGGGACACACTTACCTTTCTGCAGCATTGGTGTCCATGTCTTTACTCTCTGCGGAATGAGCAGATATCAGCCTATTTTGGTTTTCATCTTTTTCTCAGTTGTCGTCACTTATTTTTTTCTAATCTACCTAAGAGTAAATATTGCCAGAAGCAAGATTCGCCTTAGAACCGCTCCTGAATCATCTATCTCCTGTTTTCAAAGAGCATTTGAATTAGACTGAGAAAGTCACCCTGTAGTCATACAAGCTATATATTGAGCATACTCATTTGATTACAATCTCTTTGGTTTTCTGGCCTAACATTTAAATGGAAAAAGACATTCAAAATGAACTAATATTAGCTATAGGCCTCGCAGGCAGAGCACTTGTGCAGAAAACTTAGCATACTGCCATATGAAAGAGGGGGAAAAAAAAATCCTATGTGTTTGATGCAGATTGTAAGAAAGAAAGAATAAAAAAATCACTGAAAACGTTATTGAATCCAGCACTCAGATGTTGCTCTATAGGCACATTCTTAGGCAGAGAGCACTAGTAACTTATATTCTCCACAGTGAAGTTGAAAATGCACATACAATATTGTGGATTGAGGCTTTGTGAAATATTAGTTTTCTTTATTTGCTTTTACAGGTAGTTAAATTTAAGCACAAGTTACATTCCCTCTCATCCTCAAATTTAAAAGGTAATAAATCGCTTTGGAGTTTTCAATTTCTTTTCCTTCACGAGATTTAAATCGATTGCCTGAATCCCTCCACAAATTTTATGAATAAAGGAAAAGCAATTCACAAGGCCATTTGACCACAGAACTGCCCTTTAGCCTCAGGTCTCCTTCCCAGGGTGAGAGACAGGGCTGACTGTGCTCTGTGTGCGGAGGTACAGCCCGACTCGGAATGAGCTGACAGGCTCATGACACCCACACTCCGGGATGTTTGCAGTGTTCACTGTAAGCAACAGCATCACACACAGTGTCATTGGTGACACTTCCTGAGGCACACTGACACAATGTGGTGTTTGTCAGCCACCCCGGCCTTCCCTGCTCACAGTACAAGGAGAAAACCTGTAGTCAGGTCAACAGGCTGCATCTAAAGAGACTGCAAGTTGACTTCACAGTGACCACCGGAGCAACATGAACACCCTCAAATCTATGGGTCCCAACGAGATGCATCCCAGAATCCTAAGAGAATTAGCTGATGTAGTCACCAAGTCATTCTCAATGATATTTGAAAAGTTGTGGCTGTCAGGTGAAGTCCCTGCTTACTGGAAAAAGAGGGAATATCGCACTCATCTTTAAAAAGAGTGAAAAGGATGATCCTGGGAACTATCAACCTGTTAGCCTCACCTCTGTGCCGAGGAAGATCGTAGAACAGATCCTCCTCGAAGCTAAGCTATGCTAAGGCATATGGAAGACAGGGAGGTGATATGGGAGAAGCAGCATGGCTTCAGCAAAAGGAAATCCTGCTTGACCAATTTAATAGCCTTTTATGATAGTGTTACTGCATCAATAGATGAAGGAAGAGCCACTGATAACATCTATCTGGACTTCAGTAAGGCATTTAACACGGTACCCCACAACATCCTTCTCTGCAAATTGGAAAGAAATGGATTTGATGGATGGACTGTTCAATGGATGAAGAACTGGCTGCAGGATGAAGTCCAGAGAGTGGTGATCATTGGCTCAATGTTTGGATGGAGATCAGTGATGAGTAGTGCCTCCAGGGGTCACTGCTAGGACTGACATTTGTTAACATTTTCATCAATGACATGGACAGTTTGGTCAAGTGCACCCTCATAAGTTTGCTGATGATACCAAGCTGTGTAGTGTGGCTGACACACCAGTGGGAAGGAATGCCATCCAGAGGGACCTAGACAGGCTTGAGCAATGGGCCGAGGTGAACCTCATGAGGTTCAACAAATCCAAGTGCAAGGTCTTACACCTGGGTCGAGGCAACATCAACTACCAACACAAGCTGGGGGATAAAAGGACTGAGCACAACCCTGCTGAACAAGACCTGAGGGTACTGGGGGATGGCAAGCCAGACATGAGCCAGCAATGTGCCCTCGCAGACCAGAAGGCCGACCATACTCTGGGCTACATAAAAAGAAGCATGGCCATCAGGTCAAGGGAGATGATCCTGTCCCTATACGCTGCACTGGTGAGACCTCACCTGAAGTACTGCATCCAGATGTGGAGTCCTCAGTGCAGGAGAGACACAGACCTGCTGGAGTGCGTCCAGGGGAAGGCCAGCAAAAGGATCCAAGGAATGGAACTCCTCTCCTATTAGGACAGGCTGAAAAAGCTGGGGCTGTTCAGTCTGGAGAAGAGAAGGCTCTGAGGTGACCTGATAGCAGCCTTTTAATATCTAAAGGGGAACTACAAGAAGGGGACAGATATTTTAGCAGAGTCTGTTGTGATGGAAAAAGGGGAAATAGTTTCAATCTAATAGGGTAGAGTTAGGTTAGATATAAGGAAAATGTCTTTTACAGTGAGGGTGGTGAGGCACTGGAGCAGGTTGTCCAGATATGTGGTTGATGCCCTTTCCCTGGAGTCTTTCAAGGCCAAGCTGGATCGGGGCCTGGGCAGCCTATATAACTGTGGTGTCCCTGTTCATTGCAGAGGAGCTGGACTAGATGGCCTTTAAAGGTCCCTTCCAACTCTAAATTCTATGATTTTATGAACTCAAGGAGGTACCCTCACCAACGTGTTTGGATTTTTCCAGGAATAGTGGTCATTCCTTCAGCAAAGCCCAATTGCCATTCATAGCACACATTCCTTTCAGCTTCATCAGTCATCCCATGTGCATTGCAAAGTGCAAGCATGCTTACTGTCAAGTGACAGGAAGAAAAATGCTATCACCAGGCCAGTGCCTGTTGTGGCAGATTTGCAAAATGGAAATCTTCAAAGCCTTACAGGGTAAGGGCTCACAGCATGGCTAGTTCTGCAAATAACCTGCACACCTCCAAAGGGAGGCCCATCTCTGCAGAAAGATACCATGATAAGTCAAATAACCAGGCAGCTGAGGTTGACGTGCACAAGCAGCAGGGTGCACGGCTGAGAAGTGCCAGGCAGCAAAAAGCACGTCCTCCCAAAGCCCATCGCACTTCCTCGATGGCTAACAGAGGTCACCAGATCTTCCTGGCTCATTCACTTAAAAATTTCCCTAAAAGGTGAAGGAAGCTGTGAGAGAAATGATGCACACTGCAAAAATGCAGTCACTCAAATATCTTTCATGCACTGAAAGCCTGTCATCCCAGCCTCATTGTCACTTAATGCCTAGTGACGTCCCATCAAGTGTTTCCTCTTTATTAAATTCAACTGTGAATAAAATTAGCAAAGAAATATGGGTTTTAATTAATGCTTGCCTTGACCGTAAATGAAACAGATCTTTAATTTTTTTTTACTGTATTTTACTAATCAGATGCATTCAATATCTTGGATGCTAGTAAATTAATTCTGGACTAATGAAGTTAAAGGAGGTCATTTGTTAAAGAAAACTGATTACACATTGTGATCTCCTGGGGACCTAAATGAGAAAATCACTATAATGAAAAAATATTTTAAATGATGTAGGTCAACCAAGTAGATCATTAAGAATACAGGGGGGCTGAAAATATTAATGGCAGCGTGACAGAAAAATGCCAAGAGGGAAGTGAGCTGACATAAGTAAGCAGAAAGACACTTATGGTGCTAGGCTGTAGGTTTTTTTTCCTTGTAATAATTGAAACACTGTAATTTCATCATCTTGCCTCAAATTAGTCACCTGTGCCCAGATATTTCAATGACAACATAACAGCAGTGCACTAATATGTGTTATGTATATTGAGTTATTAATGTAGGTTGAGTTATTTGTGTAGACCATAAATACCCTTCCTAGTATAAATCACAGTGGCACCTAAGGACTCAAGCAAAAATATGGGTTTGTTGTGTGAGATATAAGAAAAATATAATAAGAGGAGTTTCAATGTCAATAAGCAAGCAGCGGCCAGGTGATAAGGGCTTATAGGGCAGTGTCAGTTTCACATTTATGCTTAAAGTACAGCTAGCATGAGTGATGGGAACAGCACAGCTTGTGTGAAGAAGTGCTCTCATGGCTGAAGCCATATTCCATCTAGCCCAGGAATGAGCATGGCACTGGGAGTGAATGTGTGAGGCTGATCATTACAGTCTGAATGCTGCACTCCCCCAGCACCTGCAGTCACTGCAAGGAGCATGGAGTACCACTCTGTCCGTGCCCTTTATATTCATTTTGGACCTGCTGTCCACAGGTGTGCTCTATTTGAACCTGATGATAACATGAGGCTCCACAGCTCCTTGTGGCAACATATCCCAGAACTCTGCCTGCCATGAGAAACAACAATTCCTTTCACCTGCCATACATTCATCTCCTGCTTGTTTCAGTGAGTTCCTGCGCCCAGTGCTCAGTGATGGCTCTTCTCAAACCTCTAACTGCCACTGCAAAGGATATGGGTCATCCTTTTTCCTGATGTATCAGGTTCTTTTCTGAGAATCCCTGATATGTCCCTCTTGCCACATTCACATCACAGCTAGGGCTGTGATTTAGCCTAATCCTCTGTGGCAGAGCACACAAGCACTCAACAAGAGCATCTCTGCGGACTCTCAGGTTTGCTGAGTTTTACTGAGCCATCTTACAGAGCTTCAGTAC
This sequence comes from Tetrao urogallus, assembly GCF_951394365.1. Taxonomy (NCBI): domain Eukaryota; kingdom Metazoa; phylum Chordata; class Aves; order Galliformes; family Phasianidae; genus Tetrao; species Tetrao urogallus. Next base: position 59,419,136 of record NC_136818.1, read on the forward strand.
ATTCACAGAAAAAATAAACCCAAAGAGGTGATTGAAGGTAGGAGCGGAACAAGCAATGTTATCCCAAATATACCATAACAAGGAAATTCGCATGGCACAGCTAAACAAAGATCTTTGCACAATACTGCAGAGATGGGAAGATCACAAATTCAGGAAGCCAAACAAGAAACTCTAGGAAATGTTAGAGGAGAAGTTAATACACTACTGATAGGGGGAAAAAAAAAAGAGGCACTAATGAAATCAGATGGAAAAAATCTTTTCTGAAAAGGGAAGAAAGCAAATAAAGCACTGGCACTGAAACTTCCCAGAAAGCAGTGAATTCAAAGGAGGGAAGTACCAAAATCCATCCTAGATCCTCTAAGTCCACTTTTCAGAATTTCTTCGCCAAATCAGACATGGAACAATACACTAGATCTGCAGAGCAAATGCAAACTACTGAAACTCATACAACCATCAGTTCTGTCACAAGGAGCTGTAATTAGGTTTGAGGAGCCAGTACCTCAGAGCCTGGAAGGACAATCATCGGCTTACAGCTTGGAATACTCACAGAACTGGAAGGCAGTGAGGCTAAATTCTTCAGAGCATTTAGGCAAAACTCAGCTCCTCATTAAATGGAGCATTTGCTGAAATTCCAGGAAAGAAGACTAGGGTGAAACTTACCATGGGAACAAGTAATAATATTAATTATTGAGAATTCTTATTATTTATTTGTTCTTTTAAATGCAGGCATTAAAATCAGTGGTAACAGGGTGATATTAGATAGAGATTGCTTTTCTGAAGGTAAGCATTTCAACCTCTTAGCTACCAGTTGTTTAATTGCCATTTCCAGATGAGCAGAAACAGCAATTGATTTGTGTTCATTAAATTCAGTCAGAGAACCAAGAACCAACCTCCATGTAACAATGTAAAGACAGCATTAGACAGAGTTAAATAACTAGCGCAGTTAATATTATGATGTTCTGACTTCAAAGCAAGCAAATTTGATATTGAATCAAAAGCCAGCATTCCTTTAAGAGCTCCTTCATTAAATAAACATCCTACAAGGATAGAAGTATCCAGGACTGTTCATCTCTTCGTAACTGCTCCTTTCAATTCAAGTACTCTGACTGTCCTCAGATGAGAAGCCCCAACAGTTGTAATGCAACCATTGTAAGACCCAACTTCCATTTCAGAATAAGCATGTTATATTTAAGTACTGTGACAGCAGGTGGTCCTGCAAAAAATATGGAGTTATCGAATAAAGGACAAACAAGAAAACCTCAAGATGTTTTGTTCAGTACAAACACGGGGAAAATAAAATGACAGTTCTACCAGAAAAGGAATAGGTTACTGACAAATTGCACTCACTTTAGGAAAGAGATGTCTTTACAATTCCAAAAGGAAAGCCAGAGACTGAACAGAAATTTGTTAACAGATTAGGCTTGTACTGGATCATTTGAAAATCCCTTCCCACATGAATTCCCAACATTTTTTAGAAGAAAGCTGCTACAAGTGGCTGTGAGCCTTTAGGCACTGCTCACCCACTGGGAAAACTTTGCAAAGTCCCTCAGAAGAATGCAGAATGCTTCCCAACATGACATACTGCCACCTCAGAGCTCGGAGTAGCCTGGGATGATGAATAATAGGGAGTCAATTGAAATTATACATGAAATAAAGATGTACCAAACTCTTTTGCTGTATATGTACACTTAAATGAACTTTGCCAGAGGAATGGAGATTTCAACTGCTCATGTTCATGAATAACACAAAAGCATTGAACTGCAATTTAAAGCATTCTATGATTATGGCAGCATAGGGCACGTGGACCCAACCTCCTTGCATGTATTCCTGTGAATCAGTGTTACAGGATGGAGCTGCTAACTGAGTGGCTTAGAAGTAGGAAGTGATCCTTTGGACTAGCAAAAAGAAAGATGCAAGAGCAAGCATATGGTACGTGTTGCTCCAGTTACTGACCTCCATTTCCAGCTTCTGAATACTTCATTCATTTATCCAGCAATCACATAAAAATGATACAAAGCATAATAACAGAAAACTAATTGCACAGAATACAGTGCGCACAACATGGCCGCATCCTTCACCTTTATGTTTACAATAACAAAGCTCACAGAAGGCTTATGAGCTCCTAGGGACAGAAGGATTAGTAGACTACTCAAGGGCTAGCTCTCACAGGCAGAGAATGTAAAACCTTCCACTACAGTTGTAAACTAACTGAAGGGAGGAGCTTTTATTCCCCCATGGAAGCAGAAGGCAGATTTAAGGCAGTGCTATCCCCATGGTGTAACTATCAGCCAACAAGAACATGAGAAGTAGCTACTGCCTTACCCCCTGTGCTGTGTGCATGCAGCCCACTGAAATTACTGTCCGACAAGCAGCATGAAGAAAAACAACAGAAAGAAACTTCACATATATTTGCTGTCATCCCAACAGAACAGAAAGGAACATAACCAGAATTACCAATGATGTATTTCTCAATCTACTGCTATTATGCTAAGGATTATGTTTATAAAATGGCTAATTACAGTTTTAAACATAAGTAAATGCTGAAACTGAGTTATGTTTTACTCATGTGCATTACTTTTCTCACCTATAAAACTTAGAGCAGATGTACAGTGGGACACATTGGTGTGGTTGATTCAGGTAGAAAACGAGCAATGGTTTGCCATACTCACTATGCACATCTGAATGCAGCATATTACCAATGCAGTGATGAGCAATGATCTCTCCAATCCTAACCATAGAAGAGCTATGTATTTATATATATGAATATGTATATACCTACTTAAAATTAGAACAGTGCAAAACAATGCATTTATGCTTTCCAGAGTTGAGCTCTCTTTGCTAGTGAAAATTCAAGGTATGTCCTTCACAATGTGCACACCTTTAAATTGGGAGAGGACACCAGTAAAATCTGTTTTGATTGAAAAGAGAATGATTTTACTATTATTTACTATTTTATACTGATTTTAAATCAATGAAACGTAGGCGTGAAAGAAAGAAAGAAAGAGAGAAAGAAAGAGAGGAAGGAAGAGACGAAGGAAGGGAGGAGGGAGGAACTAGAAAAAACAACACCAACAGCAACCACTATCTCTAGCTCAAAAATGCAATGGAAACATCACTGAAATTTAGCATGAAGTCTATATAACAGGAAATGAACAGGTACGTTTCTGAAGAAGCCACCTGACAATGGCTGTTAAAGGATCCCTCACCACCATCTAACCCAAGACCTCCTTGTAAAGTTTTTTTCTAATTTCTTGATGAAAAGTGAAGTGCAAGAGATTTATTACTACGACACAGCCAATAAATTCCTTATTTTATTTACTGTTAGCTATGCTTACAGGCTTTAAGCTGCACTGAGATTTGGCAGGCGGTCTTTATTTTCAGTTACTACTATGATGCATTAGAATGCAAGCAAGTTGACACCAAATGTCAAAATAAACACCTCTGCCTCATGTCCAAACATTGTATGACATTGTACTGCAAAAGGCTAAAGTAAGGCTGCTAGAATCAGTCATTCTAACCACTGTTTTCTGCAGCTGCTACTATAGGAGAGTAACTAAAGCATGGGGTTTTGCACAATCCTAAAATACTGCATTCTCGTGGCTGTGAAAGAAATGTGGCTCAAGCTGAAGCAACATACATCACATTAATCTAATCTTGGTGTACTGAAAAGATAGCTGCCACATATAAAACATATGCTTTGTCCAAAATTTCAGTGTAAATTCACGTGTGTATACATGTATTGACTTATTAAATTTGGAAATGTTGGAAATAGTAACATCTACAGTAATACATACTGCTGCTAGTATAATACATAAGAAGTTAATCAAATTTTTTAATCAAAAAAAAATCCTTTTAATTCTATACCTGGTTTTTGTGACGTTACTGTTAATTCAGCTGATGAAATATTAAGCGAGCAATTACTGTGTGTGCTCTATAAATGGCTTTCCATCCATTCGGGCTATACTGAAGGCTACACCAAATTAGAGGGAAGATATTTTTCTCAAAAGTATCTTCTTTACTCAGAGAGAGTTCAATGCGAGGCTGCAATCATTTCACCAAATGAGAGCCCTGAACAAAGGCCACATCCATTTAAAAAAAAAAAAAAAAAAAAAAAAAAAAAAAACCCACACCAAAAACAAAACAAAACAGACCAGAAGAGGCAAATCAGCTCAGAGCTCCCAGTCTCCATCTTGAAAGAGCTCAGGGCAACCACATCCCAGCTCCACACCTGGGGCTCCCAGCTGGCACACATCTTGTTGCTCACAAAAGGAAGTGATATGGAGGTAATCCCCTTAAGAAAGCTTGTTACAGCCTCTGAAACACAAGGCATGTATGAAGAGCACAGAATAAAGGTCACTTTGTGCTCATTTTTCTAGAAAAACAGAGCATTCAAAAATGAGAGTCAGACACAGCCTGATCCCCAACACAGCTCATGCTATATACAGTGTGAAAGGGCTCACTTTGCAAGCATCCTGCTCCATCCCACTCTTGAAAGTACAACCGTAACCATAATTGACTGCTAGTGCCTAATGGTCTGCTAGGGATATGCTAGCATAATTCTATCCGTGGAGATGGGGGTCAGTAAGGCACTGACACAAGCATTTAGAGAGCTATATGATCTGCCAAGTACATAGAGCTCCTAGTAAAACCAATATCCTAACAGAACCAAAACGTGGTTGCTTATGGAAGCTGCATGCCATGTCCCTTCTCTGCACGCACACACACTCCCTGTAGTGCCCTGGTGCAATGAACAATCATTGGCATAAGTAGGTAGGAGCCCCACCAAAGCAGTCTCACTGCAGGACATTTGTAAGCAGTGAAATCCCCTTTGTGATTAGCCCATTAGAAACCTGTCACATCATCTCTGATTGCTGTGGTTATGGGCAATCTGCTCATTATTGAGACAACACGATAAAGGAAAAAAAAGTGATGTACATCCTTTTACTGTCACAGGGACAAGTGTTTCCTCTTTTCATGTATCATTCTCACTTTTGGACAGTACCAGCTGCTGCAAACTGAGGGAGAAGTGCCTGCTCTGGAGCATTGCTATTTGTTCTCCCTTTTATTCTTCCCTTAGAAAATGTAAGAAATTGGCTGCCGGATGGGGAATTCTTTAGCTCAACACTTGCCCTCACTACCTTCAGAGCTGTGCCATAAACCTTCATTCTCCCCAGAGCTGAAGCTTTCACATCCCTGGCTCCCAAAACCCAATTTTGTTTCAAAAAGAGCAACATCAGTCCCCTTCAATTATACAGAAGCCTCTTCAGGAAAAGGCATAGCTGAAAGGATCCCAGTAGCTGGTATTTATCCAGAAGATTGATAATTGTATGCAACACGGACCTCTAAAAATGATTAGTGCAATAGAGACAGCTTCTGCTTTATAAAGATGTGATATAAAGGAGGTCAGGCTAAATGCAACCACCCCTCCTGAACTTAAATACTACGAATCTACAAAAAGATCATCTATTTTATTCAGTGTCTCATAACAAAATGATTATGCTCACCCTTTCTCCTAGCACATCACTATCATTGACAGATTCACAAAATAATTCTGCTACAGACAGAATGACAGATAATATGCTCAAAAAACACCCTACAGTATTTAGATATTACTACCAGAAGGCATGAAGATATTTGCATTTCAGGCTTAGATTGGGCTGTAACGTTTGCATCAGAGCAAATATGTTTTTCAAAAAGTGGTTAAAATTACCCAGTTGACAGCATCTGACTGATTTCTGGTACACTGTATTGTTTTCATGCAGATGAATTTCTACATTCAGTAGCTTATTCTTCTGGATCTGGGAAAGAAAATTTATTTTCCTTTGTTCACTTCCAAGCTTGGATCCGGGATTCTGAATGATAATCTAAATATTTAAACTATTATGCAAGTCTTTAATCAAATCTACTAAACAGCCTTTCTGGATGTGTTCCGATATAAAATAAAATGCTTTGTGCTATAATGGAAGAATTACTGATATTAAAGGTTTTAATCCTAAATATACCACAGAGTGTTTCTTTACACATCAAGCAGAGTCTGAAGGGCTGCTATTTTTATCAGGTTTGCATTTCATAGATAAGCATTAACTGCAGATTATGGGATTGGTTCACACCAGGTTTCCCCATGCCAAAAAGGTAGGGCTTTTCAGAACGAGCAAAGCTAGACACTTCTTAGCTACAAGTACCACAGGTTTAAGTGTCATTAACATGTTTTTGTACTCATCTCTCTGATTAGCTTTTCCATGGTAGCAACTTTCGCTGTTGCTAGGACAGATTCAGTGGCAACCAGAGGAAAGGTATACAGCAGCTGGAGAGACAAAAGGCAATCGCAGAGGATGGGCATGATTTGCTGGCCATGGTAATGCAGTAGGCAGCAAGAGCTGCCTGCAGAATTCCCTGCCCCACAGGACACAGCCCTGCGCATCCCAGCAGGGATGGCACAAAGGATCCGGCCCAGTCTAACATCAGAGAGGACACCAAGGTTATCAGCACCGCATGTTGCATTAGGATACAAGAAACAAATCCACTCATCAGAATATCTACAATAAAATGGAGTTAGAAGTTCTGGCAGTGTCCTAGAGTGAAGTGCAGCAGCAAGTGCAGCTTGTGAAAATTAAAGCTGAGAGAAAAGGGAGAATTCTACTCCAGAGAGAATAGCTCAGGGGCAGAAGGCAGGGTTATTCACAGCCTTTATTCATCTTGCTGCTTGCCTGGGATAATAAGAGAAGGGCCATAATATGGAAAGCTAGGAATGATGAATGCAGTAATTTGAAAATACTTTCAAGCATCTTTTTCATTCTTACCAGGAAATAGTTGTTGTGACAGTTTAAAGCTATTCAGGAGAAAAATACATTTGAATGGAAAGGAAGAAAAATGTTATTCACAAAGCTTTCTAAGGATTCAGGGATGAACCATTGACCTGCACAGAGAACAGACATCAGAAAGTGAATAAAGAAAGGACGGGAAGAGAGGCATGAGGGAAAAGATATATTCTAAAACCTCACTAAAGGATGGAGAGACAGGAATCCTGTGTTATGAAAGGAGCTCTGAAAGCAAAAAGAGCAAGCCCAGAGGAAGCCACTGTCAAATGATTAAGAACAGAGGATAATAGACTGAAGGAGATCCCCGATAGATGGAAAAGGAAAAAAGTCTTCAGAGGCTCTTTCAGAAGCAGACATGGAGTTGAAGGCATGCATCTGTGCTGCAGAGGGGACAGGATTGTTGAATCTGCCTGTAATCTGTGTTTTTAAGGTAGCAATCAAATACTTGGCTGTAAACAATGTGGCTTACAAGCATGACACCAACAGACTTGTGTTCTCAGTGATCGTTGTCAGAAAATCTCCCTTTGATACCGGCAGCTCACCTCCCATTAGAAGCAGCAGGAGTGGCAGCCTGTAGAGCCAGCTGAAGGCGTTCCTATCGCTCTCTCACAAGTCTGCTCTTCCTACTGTGGAGCAGAAGCCCTAACTACACTCCCCTGCAAGCAGCATTGTACTGGTGCCTCTGGGGCTGGTCTCTGAGGAAAAGATTTGATTAGGGAGATGGGAGGGCACACCTACGACAAATTAAAAGGCAATTATTCTGAACTTCTTCATCAGAGAGGGAGGACAAAACTGTTCTACTCTGAAAGTAAAAAGTGAATGAGTAGGTAGGGGTGATGGGTGCTTGGTTTGATACACAATCCTTCTAATTCCAGAGGCGATTTCTCTCCAGGTGAGAGGAGCAGACCTGCACCAAAGCAGCAGCTCCTAACTTTGCTGTGGTGTTCTCAAAAAAGCACTGCTGAATGCTTTTCCCATAGCAGCAAACACAAGTCAGCTCACCTGTGCTTCTTTTTCCACATGCAAAATAAAACACATCAAATGCAAGGAGGCTAGCACTGGTTTGAAGCAGATGCATAGCTTGAGCAAACATCAGAACCAATTACACTCAAAAATACTGTTTGTCTCAGCTATTTGCATTCCTTGTACACACTTTTAAGAACTGATTCAGTAATCAATCTCAATTGCTTAACAATTCATAGCATGAAGTCACAGCCAGAAAGATGCATGTTGAATAAGAGGAGAGGTTCTTAGCCCCATGCAGCTGATTGCTCTCTAGCTTGAGGCCTGCCATCTTTATAAAACTCCAGCAAGCAAAGTGGCAGATGATATTGCTATTTTCCATGCAAACACATAATCCTGTTCTGAAGGCTACTAAGCTCTTTGCCACCAAAATCAGTGGAACTCCGGCTGTTTACATCAGATCTGTGAAAGGCTTTGAAGATTAAAAGAGCTGCGCAAGTGTTAAGTGCAGCTATTTTGGCAAGGAATCCAGACCAGAAACAGAAGTGGTTACACACAGAGTCTATTGTTTCCTGACAAAAGTCATCTTTATTAGCAGAAAGGCGGAAGCCAGTAAAACCCAGATCAAAAAAAATCTTTGGAGATTCAACAGTTCTCTTCCTAGAGCACTTTCAGAGGCACTATCAGCAGAAGAGTACACTAAAGAATTCCCTTGTGTCCATTGCTAGTCCTTTCTCGTATCAACATTCACTTTTTAAATAATAATTTTGACCAGTTGCTAGGCTAGGCCAGTATTCAGGGAACTTCCCAGCGAGATGAGTTTATGCAGATGAACAGGAGGCTTGAGATGAAAAGGTTTTTTGTAACAGCACAAGGTGAGCAAGCAAAAAAAGACATTGGAAAGAGTATCTCAAAAACCCAGAGCACAGCAGATGAAAGAGCCCTGGAGAAGCCTCCTGGCACAAATACCAGAGCAGGTGCAAAGTTCTTTGGGTTTTCTTTGTGTTATGCTCTTTGTCGTGTTGGTTTTTCCTTTCTCTCCAGACAAAGAAATCAAAGCCTAAAAGTCTTGGAAGAAAGTTTGAAAGAGAAACAGGTGGATAAAATGGCACTGGAAAGATATGGTACTAGTAAGGAATCTGCAGCAAAGGTGCTGTACGAAGTAATCCATCTATAAATGTAAATAAAAGCAGAGTTAAGGATGAGAAGTAAGACAGGTACTGGGGAAAAATGGATGAAACACCTGCAGTTGAACAGGCTGTGTTTAGGGCAGTACTCCAGAAAAACATATCAGTATAGAGTGTCAAGACAGATCTCAGACAATTCTGCGCAGACCAGCTGAACCTGCTATAATAATTTCACAAAATTTGAGCACATTCTGGCAGCAGCACACAAAGCGTTGTGGTGAATTCTGCAAACATGTGACATCCCTAGAGATCGATCAGGCTGACAGAAAACATCTACGGCAAGTCAGTGCATGTGGCGACAGCAAGCAAGGTGATGATGAAGTGGTTAAGGATGACTACTGAAGTAAGACAAGGAGACATGCTATGCCCAGATTTATTTCTCCTTTTCCCTGAAACTGCTTGGCTGTAGCCTAATAAGGGCTGTAGTTCAAAAGGAAGATAGAAGAATAAGTGAGCTGCATGAGTTGCATTGACAGATAAGTAAAATTGACCTCATAGCATGGATTATAGAAGCAACTGAAAAAGGAGATAAGGAGAACGTGAAACTCAATCTGGGAATTTTTAGAGGTCAATAAAAACTGTAGGTCCAGGTATCCCAAAACCCTGCAGGCTCTGAGGACTCCAGGTCAAGAGTGGGAATTATGAAGATACTGGAAAGAGAAGGATTATACCCATTGCTACCTACTGCAGGTGAATTAAAAATATTACAGGATCTATACGGTCAGATCTATTAAAAATTATAATTGAAGAAACTCAGCAGGTTGGAATTATGAGAGAAGCAAGTAAAGAAAAGTCACTGACTGCAGAAATGACTTCAACTAAGTGATAGTGTATCATATGGAATAAAAAGGGCTGATAACGCAGATGCCTTATTTCATTTCTGTTGTTGTTTTGCGTTAATAGACATGCTTCATATCCAAATCTACGGAGCAGAAGTACACAAACCAGCTCAGCAGCATCTGCCCTGAGCTTGCCAGCGTATAAAATAAAATGCAGTGTCACGGAGCCATGGACTTGAGCCAGTGCACCCTGGGGCCAGGAAGGCTCAGCTCTCTCCTTCAGGTCTCTGCAAAGCCCAGGCTCCAAAGAGGAGCACAGAGAATCTGCTGTTCCAAGAGAGCTGAACACATTAATCATTCATGGATTCAGACTGTTGCCCAGAAGAAAAACAGCCACTGTGCATTTACACAGTCTTTTCATCATTTCCCATCTTATATTTGATCACCTTATGTAGTGGGTCAGGAGAATTTCAGTAAATTCTCCTGACAGCAAGAGACTGAGGCATTCAGCATAGACCTCTGCAGCTGCTAGAAGCGTGGATACAATTTTTCAGTGAGCAGCTTCCTATTCTCAGTGCGTCTTTGCAGTGTTCACAGAGAGCATTCACGCACAGACAGATCTTCTTGCTAGGGAAACAGTTGATAGACAGGAGCACCATGTTTCTCTCATCCACTTCATCCCATCACAAATTTTGCAGCCGCACAGAAGGGAGTGACCTAATGCCTTCCTACTATATCTTTCTCTTCGATCTTCATATCACAAAGGAAGAAAGTAGGTAGGAAAAAATCTTCAAGATCATGAAGTCCAGCCACCAGTCTGACCTACCAAGTCCTGTCACTTAACCATGTCCCTAAGAGCCACATACACGCACCTCTTAAATACCTCCACAGATGGCAACTCCATTACTGCCCTGAGCTGCTCACTCCACTTGCTTACCATGAAGAAATTCTTCCTAATGTCCAGCCTAAACCTCCCCTGGCACAATTTGAGAACATTTCTTCGTGTCCTATCACTTACCACCTTAACAAAGAGACCAACACCTCCTTCCTGCAATCTCCTTTCTAACAGCACTTGATTAAAAAAAAAAAAACAACAGATAAATCATGGAAGAGAAGAGTAGACTTTAGAGTAAACTTTAAGAGTAAACTTTAAAGCAAAGGCCCACTGCTATTGTGAATTTCCAAACACTGTGTGAGTCACTTACAGAGGATGCTTCTACATCCTTATGTTTTTCAGCTCAAATACTGTAATTAAACTACCTAGTGACTGACTGGAAAAGGCTTTATTATTGCAGTAGCTAAGACTGAAGATGAATCACACTGCTGTTCTACACTGCAGGTGGTTCATAAGAGAAGTCATCCAATTGCCTTTTAGGACAAGGTGGTTACTAAGAGAAAAAAATAATTTTGTAATGTTTATCTAAGCAGAAGATACAACCCCAACTATTATCTGTTCTAAAAAAAAAGTATACTGGGAAGTCAACACTTAAAAGGAAGAGAAAGAGAGGCTGCAAAGCTGTCTGACACCAGTGATTAAATCCTGAGGCTAAAGTATGTTTTGCTTTACAAAAAGAGATGAAAAACTCAGCAGTCCATCACGGATATCTTTTAAAGACAGACCCTTTGTTGTTTATAGGAAGATTTTTCTAGAGCTGAATGACTGAAAAATACATCATGTATGATCAAAGATATGGCCACTGTCAACTAACATGCCCTAAGATGCATAAACTAGGCATTCAACTCTATCAAATATTTCTGGGTGAGGTTTTGAAAAGGGATCCACTTTCAGGTCATCAGCAAAAAAAGCATGATGTTCTAAATACACAGTTCAGTGACCAGAGTGTTAAGATCTTTTGTTATTCTAGCCAAGTTAACCCCAAAAACATTGCTGAAAACAGAGAACATTTAAAAATGCTGTTAGGCATTCAGAACATTTCTCTTATTTACCTTCAACAGAGAAACACTGCTGCATCCATTTTTACTTGGAGCCAGACAGCAACGCAAGCAGAGAGTACAAGTTAAGTGGGGAGCAGCACAGAACTCGGGACTCAACCAGCATGAATGAGAGCTAGCAAATTCTGTGACAGGTCAGATATGTGGGCTTTTTTCTTTCTGCTTCACCAAAGAAGCCACAGGAAAAAAGACAGTCCTTGGTGTTCTAATCTCTTACCCGTGTTTTATCTCACGTAACAGTACTTAGCACTGCTCTTTCTTTTTCCTGCAGAGAACTGGTATGATTAAACCAGAGCAAGAACAAGTCACGTCCAAAAGAAATTCCTTTAAAAGGCAAAAATTAACCACCTTGGAAAAACAACAAGGGAGGAATGTGGGCAACACAGCATTTCCTGTAGCCTGTGTACTTGTTTCGTACTGTAATGACCAAGTGGCTTACTTGTTCCTACCCGTTACAAAAGGGATTCTTTGCATTTTCACGTGGTTCTGCTGTACAACCAACCACAGTTTCACTACTTTGTCCTAGCTATTTTGGTGCTTAGGCACTCAAATCCTTTCCCCTTCCCCCTCCCCCAGTAAGTAAATTTTCCAGGCTAAAGTTCAAAGAAAATTCCAATGCGATTATATAAACACATGCATACTGTAGATTGACATCACACAATGCTGTTCTTTGTTGCTGGATTTTTTTGTCTTCTCATTTGCAGTAACTTCTGTACGCCTGGCTTGCTTTCCTAAAATAGTAACTTATTGCACCCTACTGAATAAGACAGTGCTTATTTATTCCTCTGGCAGTTTGGACTTTATAGGAAAAAAATGCCCATGATTTAATTCACAAAAATGGACTTAGGAAAGAAAAACAAGAGTAACAGTTCTTATGAATCTCCCTGTTTATTAATGCATGTGATTAGTGAAGTGGAGAGAAAGCAGGTTGATACGTTTCAGTCCATCATGACTGTGAAATTGAACTGTAAATGGTACCTAGTGCAGTCAAGTGAAACAGACACCATGCAGAGAGTTAATGGAAATGTGGAGAGCTTTTCTTTTTAACAAAGTACTCGAGCAATTATCCCAGCACACCCACAGAGAAATGAGATAAAGTTAGTCCGTGCATTACAAAGGCTGTTAACTGCAAAATAAATTTACTGACAGCCATTTGGAACCTTTAGTTCATTGTTTCTTTTTTTGCACCTATTAGCTAAAAACGACAAACCACTAAAAATGAACAGCCGGTGCTTTGTGGGGTGGGAGAGCAGCAGCCTGGGACACTTCTGGTGGGCAGATAGGGAACTGCTCTGGGCTGTAGGTACTACTTTACCCAGAACGTACAGAAATTGCTCAAGCAAGTAATGAATTTTCTTCCATACTAACCTGAAGAATTGGTATGGTTCTCAGAGCAATCTGAAGTGGCCTTGTTCTGCCACTCAGTCTACGCACGCACTGAGTGCTTCCGACAACCTCGCTCCTGTTTTGCACACAGTGCCTTTCTGTTGACATTAACCACTTACAGTCATAGAAAAAATACATTTCAGTTTCCATCCAGGTTCCTCTTTCCCATTACTTTGCTGGCTGCCTGTACCACTAAGAAGGTAGGTCACATTTGAGCTGATAGGTGCTCCAGAGTCAAATGAGTGGCAAGTCCGACCTGCCTTCCAGAACCTGATCTCTCCTGTGTACTTAACACAGATCTCCTTCCACCAGCTCCATCTGCTCACACAGTGCAATGATTTCAGTGTATCCACTAATAAAAATTGGTCCTTTACTGCAGAACTCAGACCATGTGCATGGTCAGCCAGAAAGAATGTGTGCAGTACCAGGGTCTCACCAAGTGTCCAAGGGGAGCTGTGCTGGGATAAACCCAGAGAAGAAGCTGATAGACGAATGATGATAAGATTTTTTTTGAATAAGCAAGCAATTTAAATATCAATTTCTGTTTTATTAATTTCTTTATCTGTTGCGAGAGCTGTATTTAGGCCTTTGTGATTATCTCCTCACAATCTTCTCACTTCATATTTTGTATCAATTCTATTTTTAGAGCAACTCACATGCAAGCCAGCATGAAATACTGAACGTTGACCCAAAGTCAAAGCACAGTTTGTGTAGTACCAATGTGTAGTACCAGAATCTCTTATTCCTTCGATGACACAATCTATCTCTTATCTGTATTTTCAGTGCACATGAAAGAAGGCTGCTCTCTCACCAATTTGCCATTGCCATTCTCCATACCAGAGTGTCGCTTTGTTTAGCAGGCACGTTGCCTTCCCTAACTCTGTTTTCTAGAGGCATCACCACAGTTTGTTTCTGTCTGCCTCAGCTACTCAACCTCTGAAGGCACCCCTCCCTTCATTTCAGGAAGGTAGGACTTGGAAATCTGCATCTTTTGGCCTCACAGTTATTCGTAGCTGTCAGTCAGATAACAGAAATGGAAATCTATATAACCAGTGCTCTCCCCCTTCACAGACCCATCACTGTCACTCACTTCTTTTGACTTTTATTCAACATAATCACTAGTTATTTTATTTCTCCTATCTAATATAAGAATTCTGTGCAGCCATGTTATGGCTGCATCGCAAACATGCTCTCCAGCCCCTCCATAACCTTACAATAATCCCAGCAAATAAAATCCTGATAACTCCAGGAATTATTCTGATTTCTGCCCTCCTAAGCCATCCTTATGCAGATCGTTACTGCAGACAAGGGATGTTGTAACCTGCAACAACACCTAGATATGGAACCAGCCTGAACCCCTGGGAAGTTGCTCTTTTGGCCTGCCCGGAGCCGCTAATGCATGTGTACTGACTCCTCTCTCTGCCTTGCAGCACTTCCATTTCTTTGCACGTCTGTCAGATTCTTTCCATGTTGCTTTTCCTTTGCTGTGCAACCTAGCAAGATGCCAGCTTTCTATTTTTTTGCACTGTGTGCACTCTGGATCCAACATTCCGCTTGAGATGCTATCAAGTAGCCAAATGTGACATATTTTCAAGGTTGGCCTCAAGGTAGCTAACCAGGGGAGTGAGCTTTTCAATCACAATCAGATACCAATCAAACAAAAATAGATGAGGGCTGACAGTGGGCTTGCATGATTATACTGCCTATTTCCAGCTGCTTCAGGTCAGGATGTTTTTATCAACCAAGTCTCCAGCTCATATCACCAGTATGCAAGGGAGGCAGGAGGGGAAGCGGTCATACGAAAGGAGAATACTTTGTGATTTATAGCTGAAGGAAAACAAAGACCATAGTTATCCTAACATATTAGATGTAATTGTGCCCCTAGCATCATTGTAAGGCAAAGCAAATCCCAAAGATAAAATCAATCTGGGGGAGGAGTGGGGCCCAACAGCTGTGAGGGCATCATTTCAAGAAGTGGCTTTCCTCTCTCCTCTTGCATAAACATGACTTCAAAATTATTGTAAACCTGCAGCTACCCAAACAGCATTCATTGTGTTCTCGTGCATAGCACAAAGTTCACTATTGACTTCAAAGGAACAGAAAGATACAGAAAAATTTTACCTTTAATTTGCGGTGCTGATATAGATCAGGGAGATTTGTAGGCTTTGATCTTCCCTTATTTAATTAAAGTCAGATGAGGCCCAGTTGTAGCATGAAGTTTCAGTTTCAGCAGGGGACTCTATGGCCCAGCAGAGTTTTCACCCATCTTTCATCTCCTCCGATCAAAGCTCCACATCCTGACCCAGCTGATGTCAAATAATTCTAATTTGATCCTAGTGAAGAACAGTCTTTTTATTTGTGAGTGGGACTTCCTGTGAATATCACAAAGGCATCTCACATGGACGTGATCCTCTATTACTTGCCATATCTGCTTCAAAATGCATTTAAAAGGAAACAGACCTTAGCCACTCTGCAAGTAAGGACCAGAACCAGAGTCCTTTAAGTGCAGGGATGTTGTCATACATCTTGAATCGAGGTCTAGCACAGGCTCTAGTTTTCGCTGATTTTGTTGCTAATTTCTGCACCTGTAAGAAATCAAAACAATGATTTTGAGTGTAGCTGGCCTGAGGATAAATTGTCAGATTAAGATTATTAGTAAATAATTGTTTAGTTTTCATAAAACCATCATTTCACCCAAGTGGGTTAAAGATTATTCTAAAACTGTGTCTTCTCCAAAACATTTTCTCTGCATCTTATATCATCTCTCCTGCTTTATCTCATTTTCATCATAAAGAAATCTTGATTTCACTGTGACAGAACTGTCATAGCCCACAAAGCATCACACCTGATTACAAAACAGTTTTTCCACCTTTGAAGGGAACCACCACCAATTCATAGATCACAAGTAAAACTCTGAATCTACAAAGGGCTCTGCAGGAGCAGCCTCCTTATTCTGGCTGCTGATACTCCCATAGAAGGCACCAAAACTACTTTTCTGAAGTAAGAGGATCTGGACCACCCCACATCAGTAAAGGTCTGTGTACGTGCTGCTCTGACTACAAGGATCTGGACCTGAGCTCACCACTTCTTTCTTCCAGGGGAATGATCTTCATGGCTCTTCAATGTGTATCACTGGTATGTGAATATCACCATCTACCTTTGGCTGAATAAGATCTGTTTCGCTAGGTCTGATACAACCATAAGAGTGCACCATGCTGATCAGGCATAAATTTTGTACAAAATGTCACGTGTGTTTGTTATTAGATTAAGCTGCAGCAGGTTTAATTTTAGAACTTTTTATTCAAGTGGTACAATAAAGATTGAACGTTAGTTGTTATTAAAGATGCAGATGTGGATATATTGAATTATAAACTGAATTATAAACCTCATTTAGTGCAATGTCCTAGACAGTCTTATAAGATAAGCTACAAAGAACTTCCTTACTTCGTATTAAAGTCATTAAAATATTAGAAGGTAAATCTAATCATAAAAATATTATGGTAGAATGAAACTGATACTTTAAAAACCTTATTACAAAAGACTATATTCCTTTCGTGTATAATTACTTCCCTCTCAACTTAGATTGCTGGATTTGATATTAAAGGATGCGTTCCTCCTCTTTTGAATGCACATAAAAAGCAAATACAATGGAGCCAATTTTTAGCCACAGCTTTTGGCATTTGAGTCTTAATGGTCCTCCTCCTCTTCATTGTCACACATTCAGTTCTCATCAACACTGAAGTTATCCTCTGAAAATGATATCTAGTAATGCAGCCACCTCCACTTGCATGGATGAGTGGCTCAGACACAGCTATCACAGGAAATTTGTGGAGAGGTTTTGGAATGTCTGAGGTGGCTAAATTTAGAGAAGAGACCAACAACACAGAGCGTGGCAGAGATTCATGGAAAAAACAAAGGCACATTAAGAATTCTCAGAACTCCTCATGAACTCCTTTAACATCAGTCAATTGCTTTACTCTCCTTTTTGTAGAAGAGAACTGGAAGAATATAAGAGCATTTTCCACAGGTGCATTGTGTGAACTAAAAAGATAAAGTGACTGCAGAGGATTTGACTCATAAGATGTCTGAATTTGCTTGTTTGCAAGACTTGGTAAAACAGGTAACATGATTTGCCTCTCCAAATACAGAGCAGGTCTCCTTACATAAAGCTGGAAAAAAATTACCAATTGAATTGATTGGAATAGGCTACGTTAGATTATGTTTTTGGGAATCTTATAGAAGCTGGTGTTGATTTACAGCTACCTGGCAATGACTCGAGGCAGTTGATGTCAAAAATAGCAAACCAAAATGTTTGTTTCACCAATAAATCTTTAAGAGAGGGTTAAAACAACGATTTTTTTTTTTTTTTTAAAGCAAGCAATTACATTCTAGCATGCTGCAGTGTGAATGCTGACTGCAGCTGTCATGAGAATCGGAAAATAAAGGATGAAGATACCTCACTTATAATAGGAAGAGAACTGGGGAACCAGGAAAGCAAGACTTGTAGCAGAACACAAAACTTACTGTATTTTTGTGGTAGAGAGTTACAAATTCTGTTGCTTTCTTTTAGCTGTTTTTTTCCCATATGACAGGCTAAACGTTTTTAGGAACATATCTCCATAGGAGTTTTCTCTTATACCAAAACCAAATTGTATTTATCACTTTTTTTTCTTTTTTTTTTTTCTTTTTTTTTTTTTTTAATCAATTTGTATAAAGCAACAGGATTTAAAGGGAAAAACAGATTGCTGCTGAGGGTTTCTGTGAAATAGCCTGGTCGGATATTTTTATCTTCATTTCCTTGTCTTTTGCAATTTTAATTTGGGAGAATGTGTACGCTGTGAGATGTTTAGTTAAATATTTCATTGTTAGTGCATGCTGCAGGAAGCAAAAAAAAAATGTATTCTGAAGTTCAGTTCTATATTTGTTAGTGTAAACTGGGAAAAAAAAATATCAAGGCTCCTACTGAGACTTTGGAAGAAGACAAAAAGTAATGAAAAGCACCATCAATTCAGATGCTGCAGACAAAGCTGCTAAATAAGATACTCAAATGGGGGAGCCGCTGCTATTGCCTTTTCTTCTGCTCTGTAAACACAGTTCTGCAGACAGATTCCTTACAAAGCTGGAAGTAATAGCAGCTCCCATAACCTCTTTGAGCAAAACCAGCCATCACGATCACGACAATGACAAAGATATGTCTTGCACAGCCTGTACTTTTTAACACATGGACAACTGCAAGATGACTCACCATGCTTTTAATTGCAGCTTTGATCATTAAATGTTTTCTGAATTATTGAAGACTATTTCCGCTTTTCAGTTACAAAAATCATCAGAAAAGGATTTGAGGTTTCAGATTAGAAGGTTCAATTTCACTTTTAAAATCCCAGCTTGATTCAATAACCATAACGTGCTGCAAACACCAGGACAAAACATAAGACAGACCACTGCAGACTTATCTCCTTAGCCTTGAACATCCTATATTGGCATTTACTTCTACATTGTCTGCCATTTCCAGGCAGGAATTTCTGTTGTTTTGGTAACTTTTCAAAGCAACACCTTACTTTCATTGTAATTACCCTGCTTCTGGCACTAATAACTCATTACTCTTTTTGGATTACCCAGAAGCAGTTGACTTTTTTCAGTGAGACATTACAGTCAATAGCTAAGGAAAGCATCACTATATGGCTCAAGGGACAAACTGGCTGCCTCTGCTTCTGCACATCTCTGGGCACAGCACTGGGCACAGCCCGCCGTGGCCATGGAGGAGACATTCAGGCAGCAGAAGGCAGCACCCGGCCTGGTCCTGTTGGGGTGGGTGTCCCAGCAGTGGTGGGGAGAGGCAGGCACTCGGCTCAGAGCAAGTCACCTAGTGACCTTTAGATGAAAGGGGCATCTCCATAGGCAGCAGCCATTTGCAAACATGTTCCCATGAGAACCGTAGAGGCCCTTGCACCTGCAGACAGCACTGCCAGCTGTGCCACGTGGGCAAATCAGCAGCGACCTGCCTCCTTCTCTCTGTTGAGCACACAAAAGCAGATTCCCAGCCACACTGCACTTCTCATGAAGCAAAAGGGCAGATTTTGCTTTGTGAAGGGCCTGCCTTTTTCTTGCAAAGCCCCAGTTCTTTATGATGCATCAGCAGCCAACAGAGGAAAAGGACAATCCCTCACTGGCACACGTACTCAGCTCAGAAATTCTCGTTCTGGCTCTTTTCCCTTGCATAGCCACACAAATCCCAAAGCAACTTGTCAGTGACTTTTAATTCAAGCTGAAGATTAACATGGTTGGTAGTCATAATCACCAAATGTTTTCTTGGTGATGTAAATCCCTTTCCTGATGGAAACTGAGGACCTTGCCACAGCTCAGCTTGTGAGGACAGTTCCTCTGTGCACACTACGTGCAGAGAATGCATTTAAACATTAGCTTAATGGACTTTTAAGTCTCTCTGGTCATCAGCCCCAGAGAGGTGCATCCAGCTGGCTGTTTCTAATAGTTAATTTGTTTCACAATTGGAGAGAGATTATTTTTTTTTTCTCTTTAGCAAGCTCTTTAGTGGGACCATTTGTCCCCTAACTAACATCAGATCTTTCCACTTCCATCTGGGAACCAAAAGTCAGTTCCTTATTGCGCAGCTGAGTGTTTGCCAAGGGGAGTACAGAGATAGAGCAAGAAAATTGCAAATAATGTTGATAAAAGCAGTGGAAAAAAAAAAAAAAACACTCTTATCCAAGTGTTCTGCCCATACAAGTCTACTATAGTACAGTCTTGCCCCCTTCAACAGCACTTATTTCACTTTCTCCCACTCTTCAGCAACCCTCAGGTGTGGACACGCTTGCTCTAATGAATTTCTTTCTGGGGACAGTAGGAGTTGTAGCACTTCTAATGTTTAAATGAGTTTAACGTGCCCAGTAAACAGAGATTTATAAGATAAAGAAATCTGGCAATGCATAACTGAGGTGTAGCATCACAGTAGCCAATTTATTTAGGTTATTTAGAAATGAAAAATGGGTCAGCCCAGTTATTAACAGAAACTATTCAGCTGCTAAGTGAACTTTTAGGCAGCCAAGGGCTCACTGATAAGAGTTTCCACAAATCTTGCTTCTCACGATAAGACAACATAATTGAGTGAAATTAAAATGGCCCTCTCGGAGACAGTCAGCAAAAAAAGACAGCCCAGCCTTCAATTAGTGTCATCGCTAACAAGCCATGTGAAAGATAATGTAACAGATCTTGGCTGATTCCCTGCCAAGTTTGCCAGACCTCACTTTGCTTTTTTGACTTTACATGCAGTATCATATTTAGCAGGACTAATGAACCTGCAGTCCTCTAATGGGCCCACCCCAGCATGTGAGGTTTTTGTTTTCTTTTGCTGATGATCTCCTTCCCTCAAGAAATCGATGTTTTGAAACAGACAAAGAATGAGGTCTTTGTAGCATTATCACTCCAAGGTCTCCACTCCACCCTTATTTTAGAGCACACAAATCATTTTTGTCTAGCGATTTTAAAGGAGATGTGGGAAAACATTTCTTTCTGCAGGACTGCAAATATTATTGCTCCCACTGCAAATGCTCAGTGCAGCTCAATTTGTTGCTCTTAATTGGGGAAACTGATGGAAGAAAACAGAGAAATAGAATAAAAATAAAAGGAAAACATCAGCAAAAAGCACACACTACTTTCTAATGCAATCTAAGTACAAGTCATCCTTTATCACTGAGGCATTCTCAGCATCACCTATGAAAACTCTACCAGAGACCATAGATTGTAACAAATCTCCCCCGCAAGCAGAGCTAATAGCAGCTCCGTATCCTGCAACCTGGAGCAAATGCAGCATGCAAGACTGGGGCTGCTGAAAGCATTTAGCCTGTCAGTCTCCTTCAAGTGGGGCATTTTATCTAGCAAGTTGTCCAGTTCAATGTTGGTGACATCAGGGAACGTGTTAGCAGTTCATCAGAATGCAGCCACCAAAAGCATAGCAATACACCCTCGTGGCAAAGATCAACAGCATCCTGGACTGCATTAGGCAGCACACTGCCAGCAGGTGGAGAGATGATTTTTCTCCTCATCACTGCTGGGACATATGTAGCAATGTGTGTGTGGGTTCCTCATTAACAGAGGAACATGGACCTTCAGTGCAAGAGCCATGAAGATGATGAAGGAATTGGTGCATCTGTCATACAAGGAAGGTAGACACTCTCCAGCCTAGAGAAGAAAAGGCTAAGAGGAATCTTAGCACTTTGAGCAATAGCCTGTTGACTAGGTGATCTCCAGAGGAGCTTTGCAGCCTCAGCCATTCTACGGCTAGTAACATCCAATACAAATGACACACAGCTCTCAGCCTGAGCACACCCCTATCTATGTAGCATAAGTCTGTGCTGCTGAAGAACCTGCAGGACAGCCAGAACAGGGACACAGCAGGTGCTGAGGCCAGCATAGCTAGATTGCTTGGAATTCAGGGTAACATTCAGCTCATGACCAATCTGACACAAGGCAATTGGGCTTCACAGTTATTCCTGGCACTCTCCCTTCTTGGGTAGCCCAGCGGCATGTTATAAGTGTCTGACAACCCTTGGTGACATGAAGAATTTGGAATAGGATTTACAGCTTCAATCAAGCTGGCCACCCATGCTCTGCACTTTTGCCTCCTGTCCAAACTAGTAATCAACAGCAAGAGGAGAACAGCATCACTTTGGGACATCACAAGATTCAACAAAGATAACAACTGCTGAGGTTTTCTTAAAACACTAGGTATAAACACTAGTATTATTAAAACTCATCCTGAAAAGGCCAAGACATTAAGTGCTGAGCAGGCAATGAGCTCCAATTGCAGCAATTACTGATTGGCTACACAACGTACCCTAGCTTTTGCTAACATTGTCCTTGTCCTTTTCTACCCCTTTTTTGTCCATTTTCCAACTGTTAGCTAAGAATTTTTAAGCAATGGGCAATGAACTGTGGAATGAGACTTGCACACATGAGGTATTTTGTTTGCTGATGTCAGTTGCTCAACTTTCATTCTTCTAGTGATTTTTTCCACTGGTTGATTTTACTGGGGGGGTATTTATGGGGTTTCTTCCCTCTGCCTGGATGTCTCTTTCACAGACCCTTTAGGGAAACAATTATCTTAAACACTTTTTATGCCTTTATGAAGTAAAAACCATCCAACAGGTTCCCATTCCATCAGTAAAGCTATGCCAGCTTACTTCATATCAAAAATAAACACCAGAAATGAAGCAAATTATGATTTTTTTTTTTAATGAACAGTTGGGGCTTTTTAGATGTTTGTATAAAATCCTCAGGTGTGAATCTGCCTTTGGCATTGCAGAACACCTCCTTCATCAGAGAACTGGATTACATGGGAGCACTTAGCTTACAGAGGCAGGATTTGAAGGAAAGGGGAAATAAAAATAAATCAAGACTTGGTGAAGCTTAGTCAAGTCAGCTACACTGCTGTTCATATTTAATACAGCAGCAGTGCTCAACTCTACAATTAAAATCATCTAACTCACTTGCAGTAAAGGTCAGGCAGCAGCTGCTGCCACTTGACCTGACAGATTCACTGATAGACTTCACTTCCAAGCAAAGCTTATGAGAAAAGTACAAAGCACCAGCCTTTAGCACACTTCCAACAGCACATGCACCTACATAAACATACATCTTAGCAGTAAGATCATGTATTCATTTTTAGTAAAAATATGCACTACTAAGGCTCAAGCTTTTGAAAACCATGCCATACGCACTAAATAAAATTGATATTTTAAATGAAGTATGTGACACAACCGTGAATAGCAATTCTTTAAGTACAGTCAAGTGTTTGTGTAGCTAACAGCAAATTAGATGTGTTCTGAAGAATGAATGGGTTTTCACTAATACGTAGAATATCTTTGCATAGTAATAATGAAAGAAAAATCAAATTATTCCAGAATCTGGTTAAGCACTGAGCAGAGTTATATGAGAATGTAAATTGGAGAGAAAAGAGCCCTATCTCTGCATTCTCAACAATCTTTTATAGGTAATGAATTGTTTTGAAAATTTAGCTAGGGAAAAAGCATTTGAATTGCAGTCTGACAGTCCTTCAGGGTATTCTTAGAGGTTATCTCTGCAAGGCAGGTGGATGAGGAAAGAGACAAGCTTAACCCTATAAAAATAATTATGATATATTATTAGCATCTAATGGTAATCTAATGGAGTCTTTTCAGCAAAGACATCACTGGCTGCAATTTCTCTCTGTCATACACATAAAAAAGCAACTCTTAATGAAGTCTACTTTCTGGTAATTCCTCAAACTCACTGAATTTAGCAGGGAACTTTCTGTACTTGAAACTTCACGTGCTTCAGCATATTTCCATGTTACTATTAATGGGAAAGCTCCACCCAGGCAGCATGAAGCAAACTTCAGGCCCTAAGCCAGCATCAGAAACATTTTAAGGCCACATAATAGATCATTCATGAACCTGCAATCAAGATGACTGGAGTGAAATGGCACTGGAGGTATCATGGTCTTCCCTGCTTCTCCAGCTCTTGCCCCCCAGGAAAAGAAGAATAACTCCGTACAAAATTTCCTTTGCTGCATTACCATGTGCGATACAACTAAGACACCAACACTGCCACAATCATGTAGACATTGAGGTGAAAATGGTCTGGAAGCCCAAGTGGCCAAAGGGAAGTGAGGAACAAGATCCAACAGATGAGAGAGCTTGTCTTTCAGAGTGGGCAATGGGTTACCACACCTACAAATTTGATGTGCAAACACATCAAACATCTCCAACCCAAGCTCAAGAGAAACTGAAATCCATGGTCCTTTCAGCAGTGAGAACTCAGCACTGTCAATGCAAGAGCAGAGCAGAATAACTAGCTACGTCACGTGCACATGAAGGTCAATAATCTCTGCCGCTATGAAACAACAATATCTTTATACACAGTAGAATGCTGAACATTCACTTTCTCAGCTGAATTAGAATAATTTAACTCAATCTCACGTACCTGCATTCCGGATATTCTATTTCTTTCAATCTACAAGAGGAAGTTAGACTTCTTTGTATGAAACCAGAAGATGCTATGGTTCTTCTCAGGAGAATGTTGCATACATCAACAATAACAAAAAACAAGGTTGGGCAAATGGCAGCATCTTTTGGGAAACGAGTAACAGCGAGTTAAGAGCTTGGGTTTTGTGTTTTTTGTTTTTCCCTTTTGAAGAGATTTGCAGAGATGTTATACAGGAGAAAACAAACTACTAATGCATTAATATTAAAGCTAGATAATACTTTCAGGAAAAAGTGAAAGGTCATCTCTATCCACAGAGACAGTCAGAACCCAACTGGACTCAGTTCCTGGCAAGCTTCTCCAGCTGAGCCTGCCTAAGCTATGTGTTAAATGACCTCAAGAGGTCCCTTCCAACATAAAGGGGACTCAGTGATGGTGAGACACACAGTACCTTACTAGTGCTTTTTGTTTGTTTAATGTTTTCAAAGTGAGAGTTTCAGTTTTTCTTCTTTGACCAACTGAAGTCTCAGATTTCCCTTCCAAACTCAACAATTGGAATTTAGGAACCTTAAAATATGTTTGAAGTTTTAAACTGATCTTTGAATTGACATTTCAGATTGGCAAGATAATTTATAACTTTTTAAAAAGGTGGAAAGGAAGAAAGGAAAGACTAAGGCAACTTGCAAAGTAACAGACCTTTCTGTTTGATTCAAAAGGAAAAAGATTTGTTTTGCCAAGATATGAACAACCTGCTTTTGACCTGCTTTCTTTTTTTTGTCAGCTCAGCTTTAAAGAAAAAACACTAATATAACTATATTTAGAAACTGAGAAAAGATTAAAGTTATAATTCTCTTGATCCCTAATGTCACTCATATTAAAAAAAATAATAGAACCAAATCACAGGAACACTCTTTCAGATACTGGGTGGTTTCATAGTTCAGAAACACCCCTAAAAGAAATTCAGTCCCAGTAACATCGGACCTAAGAATTCCAATCTCATATTTCAGTTTGTGAAAAATAAAGTGGAATATCAAGTTTCCATCCTATTTCTTCTGCTTCGTTTTGCCCAAACAAATTATCACATTTCAGGATCACTTCCACCTATTTTCATCTATTTGGTTATACCACAAGAGTTCAAATGTACTATTTCCATTTCTTATCCAACCAATTGAATAACACCTGCCTTCTTCATCATCTTCTTTAAATAACTACATTTGGCAGGTTAGAAAGAATCCTTTTTTCTCCAATGCAAAACAGCATTCAAGTAATGAACTTTGGGCTCAGCTCAAATATTTAATTCGACAAATGTTAGGTTTTAACTCACGAGTTCTCCTCTTTGCACTGAAATATCTAAACCAGGTGATCCGTGCATAATGAAATAAGCTAGAGATAAACATCACAGCATTTAGAAAACAGCTCCGGCTTTTTTGCCATGGAAATTATTGCTGCTTAAAACATCAAGCCAAAGTAATTTTATATTTTGTTTAGAATGACAGCTGAATTTTTCATGTATTTGTTGTCTTTTGATGGCAGATAAGTGGGAAGGGAAATGTGCTCTCTGAAGGCTTTTATCAACGAAAATCACAGTCAGAAAATTGCACCATGGAGCACAGCAATATTTCCATACTTCACTGCACTTACAGACAGAAAACTGTCTTTAGGGCTAACAAGGTGTCATAAAAAAAAGTTTCTCTTCACAGATCCTTTATTTGGCCAGAATATTTCTCCCTGCAGTCTCAAGGGGTGGGAGGCCATCAAAGCAGAATTTAAAGCATTAGGCTTTTCAGTGAAGTACAGCCAATATTTTAACATGGGAACCCAACAAAATTCCTGCCAGATCTGTAGACTGTGGTAAAACACAAAATAGGACAGTCACCCTGGGGAGTCCATTTACCCGTATTGCATTTAAACAAAAGGGTTCCCATCT
Source organism: Tetrao urogallus (assembly GCF_951394365.1). Lineage (NCBI taxonomy): Eukaryota > Metazoa > Chordata > Aves > Galliformes > Phasianidae > Tetrao > Tetrao urogallus. The sequence goes on from NC_136818.1 coordinate 59,445,126, forward strand.
TAAAATGAATAGAGAGCAGAAACATCTACAGAGTTTTCTTTCTCCTTGGCACGATTCTTCCTAGTGCCCTCCCTGTGTTTTTTGTAGGGTAGATCAGGAGAGCATCAGCAGAGACAGCTGAGCAAATACCTTCACTTGAGAATATGTTTAAGATGGCTGTTTGGAGTCCTGTGGAATCCATTTGAAAGGGAAACAGCATCTCACGAGCTTGTATATGCTCAGACCAAGGTAGAGCAGGGGCTGAGCTCTGCCATGGGTGCAGCAGAAGCTCTGGGATCAGCTCCTGCCATTGCACCACACACTAAAGCTACCATTCAGAAAGCTTGCATTCTGCTAAGCGTGAGCTGTAACTTGTAGTCAGAGTTGTTTCTTCTGCTGTTAGAAATTAAATTCTCAGCAAGCAGACTCCTGTGGATTCACAAGAATCATCACAGCAGCTGTAAAACCCTTTCATCTCTCTATGACTCAGTTGTGTTGCTAGTATTTCAGTTACTTGCACATTTTGTAAACAAGGCTGTTCTGAGATCCCTTGGAAGCCCATCTTCTTCTCCAAACGCAGTTAGTCCTGGCTTCATACATCAGGACTCCCTTCCCCTCTGGAAGCATCGTGCCTTGCTACTCCCCAACACACAATGCTATAGGATCTCTGTAGGACTGCTTCAGCTGCTACCCCAGGAGATGAAGCAAAACTCTCCTGAAACTCGCACATGAGGACCAGCCCCCAGCACAGCACTGCTTGCACTCCATGCATTATGACAATAATAAAAGCAGCTGCTCCTGAGAGAGATTTCTTCACAGCAGGGTGGTGAAAAATAGCTGAGCCTTCCCTGCCATCCAAATTTGGCAAGAGACAAAGACAGTTGCACCCATTTTGTTCCAAAGTGATTTGAAATCACAAAAATCTCAAATGCTGCTTCTGACCCAAAACACTATAGTAGTAATAAAGGCATGCCCATAATTGTAAAAGGAAAGTTAACCAGAAAAAAAGAATAATACTCGTTAAAATTTTCATTTTGGTGTCCCCATCATAAGACCCTTTCAGCCCTTTTGCTAAAACTCCCTCATGGTTCAGGCATTACTTCTCCATACAGATCACTACCAGTGCTATCAAAGGACAATTTGCTTTTGTGTTTCACATTATGGGTTTCATCTTCAAAGCATCCACCTCAACTAATTTCTTACTCCCCAACCAGCATTCAGGAATATCATGCAGAGCAAGTATAGAACTACACTTTTTCTTGTTCTGCTGCTATTCAGCTCTTCAACTACTCCTCCGGAAAGATGTTTTTTTTTCCTTTTCTTGGGATATTTCAGCATTCTTCTAGAAGCTGATAGCAACACTGCAGAAAACAAGTGATTTTACTCCCTTCTTGGTAACTGAGTGGAACTGGCCCTAAAATAAATCATCATAATAATAAAACAGCAGCCCAATGCCCATGAAAGCTGTTGGTCCTTCCACAAGTTGAGTTTATTTTAAATTGTGAGGCAGCAGGTAAAAAGAGAATGGGTCTCAATGGACAAAGCTGTTAGACTTCACTGAACAATATCATAGTCAAAGTGGTGCAGCTTCATCTTTTGGTTCAAATTAAGATACAAAATAGAGGTTTATCTAAAGCCTCTTACAAAAATATGACCTTTCTCCTTTGCACTTCTCTTCTTCCTGCTTTTAGGAAAGCTGCTGTTTCTATCTCCTGGCTTGGTTGAATAGGACTTAACAGAGAAGAATTAAAATGGAACATGACTAGGTGCTGGCATGGACCCAAAGCAAGCCATGTTCTTGGAGCCCATCTGTCTGCCACTAAGGTACTGGGAAAGCATGCAGATTGACCTGGCTGCTCTTAGCTCATGGTCACTCTCTTGGAAGAAAAGAGTTCAGAAAAGAGATGGGGGGGAAAAAAAAAAAAGCAGGGATGCTGATTAAAAAAAAAGATGTAAGGGATGGTTTCTCATTTGTTCGATACCTTCCTAAGGTTACACTCTTCCAACACTTTCAAACCCATTTCCTCCTGGAATTCAATTATCACAGAAACTAAGTAAAGCAATCAAATTCTGCCCTAACAGCTGGGATTTCCCAGCAGAGAAAATATCTGTATCTGAGGAAATAATATGGTTTCCTACATTTTATAGATCTTTTAGTTGCTGTTTATAGGAGTAGATCTAGTAGGCTTATTTGGTATGTTTTATTCTGATTCTTAGCATATAACAAGGCTGCTTATCTTTCTAGAAAGATAAACCTACTTCCTTCACTTTTCCTTGGAAGAATCCCTTTCAAATCATAATTACAGAAAAATATAGTATAGAAATGTGAATAAATTACACAGGTCTTCAAAACAGAAAAACTGAAGAGACCTTACAGATCACCCAGTTCATTTTCCTGATTATAAAAGACCGAGAGATTGTCATGTAATATAAAGTCACGTTACACGAAATAAAAGTTTACTTGAATATTTTCCAGTCTTGTGCAGGGCATAAAAAACCCAACCTCTTCCCATCATATCATTAGGGATTCAATTACAGAACTTATGACTAGTGCTGCCAGAAGTACTACATCTCCACATTTGTGTTTGTAGCATGAAAGCACAGCTACATAGAAAAGATGTACAGTTTGACTGCAGAGTTTGATGGCAGCGTTATATCAAAGCCCAACTCTGTGTACATACATGCAAAGGCAGGGAAATAAACTAGAGGTGCATACATACTAGCAGGATTTGCTGGCTTTAGGAAGGTGAAGTATGGATCTTCCAAGTGATAACAATGCTTACACAAAACATACCATCACAGCATTAAAGAAAAAAAAAAAAGAAAAAACATCAAGACTAACAATTCATTCCACTGGAACTAAGGAGAAGTTTGAAATAAAAAGCACTATCATTACCCATGAGTATCGTACTTCCCAAAACACCAGCAGACACTGAAATTATACTTCTTTCATTTTGCAGAAGAAAACGTTACTCTGGAAGCAATCAGTGGTCAGCAGAACATAAAAGCAGTTGACATTTCAGGTCAATATGAAAGCAGTTTGGAGCCAGCCATTTTGGAAACACTCCAGTTTGTCACTGCGTTGCTAATGAAGGCAATATTACAACATGCTTTGTTTAATATAAAAAAAATAAATCAGGATTAGGATCATGGGAGAATTATGTCCCTTTAAACTTCACCCCCCTCTAACCCTCCTTCCAAATGCAATTGTTCTATTTTTAAACAAGCTCATTTGCTCTTATTGTTTTTGCATCAAGTTGGCAGCTCACCCATCTGTCTCCCACTGTGCTTAAAGAGATGTCATGATCCTGCAGTCCCAAACACAGTCCTGATGTTTCCACTGAGCTAAAACACATCTGCAATGACAGCTTTCTCTTATGAGCGAAGCTATTTTTGTAACAGCAACAAACTCAACACATCCAAGGTATCAGGATATTCACTGGTTAACAGTGGAAAAAAAAGAAAGCTTGTATAGAGAGATCTTACCTTCATCACACACCTTGTTTGGGAGCCACAGAGGTGGCTGACAAACAAGGCTGCTTTTAGGACCACCCTTCACCCTCAGTCCTACTGCAATCTCTGGAGCAGCTCCTCAGCTCCAGAGTGGTCCCACATGTCTCTCAAGTATATCTCAGAAACGTCAGCTGACACACCTGGAGAATTGCTTCTTACCCCATATCAACTAGGAACGAGGCAGACAGCAGCAGGTAATGGAATCCATGCACTAAAGAAAGCTTACTTCAGCATTGCAAGCCCAGTTCTTGCAAGTGACTGATTTGGAAAACCCAAATTCCACTCAAAGGACTAATGACCTTAAGGCCAAAATTAATCTTCCTGTGCCTTCACTTGCATTATAGCAGTGAAAGTCAAGGGAAAGATACAGAAGTGTGCCACATCAACGGTTCAGGTCCCTGGTCATTACCCTTGCTGTCTTAGGTTTTGGCAGTCTTGATAAGGACTGGCTCTCCTCCAGAAAGTCAGGTCTGCTTTTACACAAGCACAACTGTAGCATCAAAAGTGATAAGCTTTCAGACCTGACACAATCTCCAGACCAGTTTCTGACCTTGAATGCATGCATATTGGTTACTTCAGTAGGTTCTTCATCTTGGGACTCAGTGAAAGAGCCTGAAGACTCCTCAGCTGGGTGAAAAAAATAGGTCAGAGGCAGAATAGATGCACACTTGCCATAAGCGTACTTCATGGAATAAATAGGTTTGACAGCTGACCATTTCTGGCAAGAGCTGCACAGAATCTTGTACCTTTTATTTCTAAAGAAACTGAAAGCAGAGACATGGCAGTACATCAAAATAACTTCCATAGAAAGCAAATAGCCAACCCTCTCCTAGAGGGACAAATCCCAAGAGATGATTTTTTTTTTCCTTATTACAGTAATGAATATTCTGCTACTTTAGTAGGGCAAGCATAATTGTTCAAGTTGCTATACTGAGACTAATTGCCCTGTCACTTACAATTAGAGGTGCTAATATGGTCATTAAGATATTAGAAATGGCTCCTGAACATCCTCTTAGATCACCACAACATACAGGGCCCTCCTAGCTGATTAGCAGAGGGTGGAGGAGGCTGGAGACTTGCACAGGCCAGGTGTCACAGGAAGTTCTACAGGCAAGGATATGCCACAGCCTTCCTGCAAAATCCTCACTGACTGAGGATGCTGAAGGGAGACCCAGGTGTCCACCAGCAGGCTGGCCTTTCCCCGCAGGAACAAACACCCCTGTTCAAACAGGACTAGCTGCTTTGATAGAGTCCATCTTGAGAAGTTGCAGCTTTCACAGCAGTCTCTCCAGCAAGCCATGGAGTGTGAAGCTCCAGCTCCTGGGCACAGCTCAAAACAGAACTGAATTCATTTGTAAACCTGGCTAAGGGAAAAAGACCATTCCAACACAAAAGACAGTGCAATGTGGAGCTTTTAATCCATATTACATGGCAAGATAGTGTAATTACACCCAGTCACGTAGAAAACCACACCACTAAATCTTGGTGGGTGCCAGGTTGGTGAGGGCAACCTTTGTGGTTTCGTGCCACATTGGTTGGAAGAGGCTGCTTTTGCATGGGAGACTCCAGGCTACAGCTTTTTTGTGCTTCAAGGTAACTTGGAGATATTTTTTTAAAGGTCAGTTTTAAAAAAGCAGCAGAAAAATCCCTCTCTACAAATAATGCAGCTCCTCTGGAGGGTTTGGCAACTACTATTGGGTTTTGGCAAACAAGAGAGGGAACAGTCTGCCTGGTGTTGGCTTTCCTCCACAAGGAAGTTTGTATCTAATATAATCAAGCCATGTTAGAAAGAACTGAGCAGATAAGAACCCAAACCACAAAGCCTGCACTGAAAACGTGCTTTGATTTCAGGGAGAGGAAAAAGAAGAGAGGATTACAGACCCACGGTTCTCTCCGCCGGCCCAGGTTTAAATCATTACATTACAGCAGAGTTGGCCCAAATTCTGCTTTGCTGTGAAAAAGGCAAGTGCTTAGCTTCCATCAGCTGCAACAACATTTCCGATTCCTTATCTCGTTCCTAATTGCCATTCATGAGACAGCAGGGTTGTGTTCACATCTAGCCTTTCCCCAGTTACTCTGAAGGTTAAAGTGTCACAACAGGTGCAGAGTAACCAGCAGTTAAAAAAAAAATGTTTGTAGATACACAAGCCTGTTATTGCAACTCCAATGAGAAAATAATGCTCTCTTTGTACTTGTTTTCTCCTGACAGACAGCTTAAATTAGGTTGCTGAATAACTTACTACATAGTACAACAGTAAACCTGTCACAAAAGCATGTTAATCAAAGCACAACTGATACTTGACATCCCCTGGTGATAGGCATTTTTACAGTGTTTCATTAACATTGAAAGGAGGATTAAGAAGCCTATTTCTTGATTAATGTCTCTCTCAGACTGGGAGATGTAATCCTATCTATAACCTCAAATTACTGGAAACAAAATTAAATTTCTGCCAGCAGATAATTCCGGGCACACGTGATGCTGAGCACAGAAGTACGGGTTTCTTTACCTCCTTTATCTGACCCAGAGACACCGTGAGTTGCTGGAAGGACAAGGTAAGCACTGAGGCTCCAGCTACCCATAGAGGCTGTGCAATAGCCCCTGGGCTTTTGGGGGATTGTACAGACATTTGGCAAATATTGCTTCTAGTGTCCAAAATGACATAGGAAAATTCCTGGTGGCAAAATAGAGCTGGTTGTTAGAGAAAATGTCGTAGATACCAAAGGCTAGAGAGAAGGTACTTGACAAACCTGGCATGCCAGCTGTGACAGTGAAATACTGCAGATGATGCAGGGTGTTTTCAAACAGCTTCAGTCTTTAAGAGGAAGAAAGGCAGACAGAGTGGGGAAAAAAAATAAAAAAAAGCAATGCCAGGATTCTGACAAGATATTTCCTCATTCTTATCCCTAGCAAGTGACAGAGACCCTCCTGAGACTTCCATGCTCTAATTTATGTACAACACGGTCAGGACTGGACTCTTCCTGCTTTCCAAACCTAGTGTGACTTATACCAGCAGTATTTGAAGGCTAGGGCTTTTTGGAGGCAAACTTCGTGTTCTGAGCTGTAAACATCTTGCCTTAGGCTACACCATCTCTCACAACTCACTCCTTTGATCTTCTCTTAGGTTCATCCAGCTTCCCTCTCAAGCACAGGCTGTGTGCCAGGGGTGTAGCCCTGGGGTTCAGTTCCATAGGAAACACAGCCCCAGGATCTGCCTGCCCAGTGGTACTGCCAGACCACACTGTAATTGTGCTTTGCCATAAGTATCTGGAAACTTTTCTTAAGAGAAAAGCAATAAAAAAAAAACAGCACTTGGCAAAATAATAATAATAATAATAATAATAACCTGGAAGAGGGCATAGCATTAAATGCATGCTTTTGAAACAATACTGAAACTATGCAAATATGTCTGCCTTGGATCTTGAACAGCCACTTTCAATCCCAATGTCTACAAAGTGGACAAGTTTGTAACCCATGACTCCCTCTTCAACTTGTATTTTCCACAGGCTATTTCGCACTGGCCCAACACCTTTGTTTTCATAACTGTCTCAAGATTCAGGTTAAAGCAGCCTGTAAAGGGGCAGGGTTTAAGAAACAAATGGGGCCACATTATCCTCAAATTGTTTTAAGGGCAGTAACCATCCAGATCCTAGTCTTAATTAAAGGGCGAACAAATTTTGCTACAGCAGTTAAAAATCTTGACCATTTATTATTAAATATATGTATATATGTCAGGCATTCAAAAGCTTTACAGTGAAGTTCTTTAGAGAGTAATTCAGCTAGACCTCTCTTCGTTAATCTCACTTTGAAAACTCAGTTTATTCTGATGAAACAACTCCTTCATTTGTAAGCTAATTTATAAGGAAACATTTACACCACATACACTGGCTTGCTTATCTATTAAGAGAACCATATATCATCAGAACCAGCAGTTTAAGTGAGAATTAAGTGAGAACAGACAACAAATAAATGGTGCAGAAAGCTAAGCTTCAGATGGCCGAGAGGATCAGTTCAGAGATGAGTTTGACCAGAGACAAAAAGAGCAATTTCCCAAAGAGCGAAAGTATTCTTGAACTGAGGTCATGAGCGAAGCCACTGGATAATCACACTGATGCTGTGCTCTGTGATGGGCTGATTAAGACCCTCAGTGCCTCACATCACTAGTCTGTGCAGTGTTCATCAGTGCATTAAGGGGATAAGATTGATGCCAGCCCTCCGCAGCATGCACCACACAATGTGCCAGACCATCAGCCCTGTACTGCAGCCATCTCCTGCAGCTCTGAGATGGGACAGGACTCCTATAGGAGGCCAAGCAGGCTGGGAACATCAAACAAAAAGAACCATTGCTCCCCCCATTTTGGCTGTGTTAATGACATATGTACAGAACAGACTGAGGTCACGGAACCATCTGTGATGGTCTGACCAAACTCAGTGCAAATCAGTGTTTCAAGAGCACATCACTAGACTCTGAAGGACTTCTTTGTGGATGGGGGAAAGGCAAAACCTGCCCAGCAGCTAGCTCTCTTGGGCTCCTCATGTTACTGTTGCCAGTGAAAAGGAAGGAAGAGCAGAAGTCCAAGTTCGTCAGTCTCTGTTGTCAGCTCTGTTATGCTCAATTTAAATATTCTGCTCTCATTTCTAAGTACAGACATGACTCACTGGTAGATATCATTAACCAAGGACAGGATCATCCTTCTTAATTGCACTCAATAGGAAAGAATCAATGGCAAGATGAAAGCTGGCCAGAGAAAGAAGGGACAGATTCAAATTGAAATTAACATTTCAGTGGGGCTAGAAACAGCTAGACAAGTCACCCAATTACATAGGTCACCCCACCTAGATAAGGCAAGCTGCACCAGGACATCGAAGGCAAGATACTTTTCATATGGAGCTGCTGGGCAGGTGCTGAGCTGAATCAAAGCTAAAAGCAGGCCCTACTCCAAGCCCCAGCATCTGCAAGGAACAGAAGAATCTGTCTCCTCACTTTCGACACATGCACTTGTCCTCCAGCTTGCTCAAGTGCCTCACAGGACTCAAACTCTTCTTTTTCAGCCTGTTTTAAGAACTTCTTCAATTTTTTCTTCCTGTTTACAGTGTTATTTATCATCATTCTCTTGTCTAATCTTCATGCTCAGTTTGGATTGGTGTGTGCACAAAGGCTCAGAAGAGGAGACCCTCAGCAGCAAGAAGACTGCAGCATGAGGAGACGCAGCAGAACACCTATCAATAGCAAGGTGTTACACTGCTACAGCAGCTCTGGCTTCAGAGCTCAACCTGCATACCTTCAGCAACCTGGTCATCTGAAACACCAGAGAATCCCATTCCCTCCAGCAGGATGGCAGCTGCAAGTCACTGCAGACTGTGTCTAGCATTGGAGCATGAAGTCTCAGGACACAGAAATCAGTTTGGTTACCTTTAAAAAAATGAATATTTTGAAGTTTGGGACTTAATACAGGGAATATGTTGATGAGTATATTAGAGAGCAGAGAATTTAGACATGCATGATGTATGAGTATTTCTGAAGCTATCCAATTTGGAAAACAAGATACAGGAGAATAATTTGGTTTATTTTGAGATTAATTGATTTTCAGATTTCTCTTAACAGTGTTTTTATCAGTGAACTTAACAGTGTTATTAGTGAAACGATAGGCAGTGCCACAGCTAGTTAAACAAGTGGGAGAGAAAAGAAATAATTCTTCAGCCTCACTAAAATGAAGGCCTTTTTCCAACTCAGGAGCCATAAATAAACTCAAGTATTTGCCCACAGGGAAGAACTTAACACAGCTTTGGTTCAGCTAAAGGAAACTCAGAGACACATCTTTCCATCACCACCAGCCTCTCACCCCTCCCTATTCGCTATTCTCACTTTGAGAGTCAAAAGTTACTCTCTATATTTAATGGATGTATGATAACAAAAGTCACCCCAAAAGAGCCAGCAGAGCCAATAAAATCTGGACAAGACTGTTTTCTACCAGTTGCAATTACCTGAAACAGGACTTCTTCCACCAAGGCTCATCCAACAGCCTGCACCAACCCCGACTCCTTTCTCCATCCGTATCTAGGTTTCCTACAGAGCCACAGGGATGCTCTCTCTCTTCCAGGGGCTTCTTATAACAAATTCCAAAAGTCATGCAAATCACCACTTTGATTACGCATACACTGCATGCAAAACTCTAACATTAAGCGGTTTTTTTTCCCCATAGTGAAATACTTGAAGTCTGAGAGTCCTAACAAACTTAAGCATTAGCAACAGACTGATTGTTGTTTAATAGTAACAACCCTCTTGCAGAAGCAATGGAAAGGGCAGCACATACTTGAATAAGGCACTTGTACTACACCTGTACCAACACCATACTAATCCCACCTTCACTACCTCTGGTACCCTGCTAGGGTTGGGATCTGAGAACACCTTCTAGCAGGTGGCAGAGGAATTAGAAAGCCTGGAATGTGACAGAACATTGTTCAGGAAGCTTTTCTCTCCCACCTTATTGCTTCCCCAGTGTCGTTATTTACTTTGGGCATCCATTTCTAGTAGTTCAGATTAGCAGACTGCTATATTCAGCCTCCTGCCAGATGGATAAATCAGCCACAAATCCCAACACAACTGGCCAAATCAATTTTTCTTCCTGCCTGTATAAATCAAAAGTTACTTCACAGTGAACCCAGCAAAGCTGCCCCAAATTTGCTACAGTATTACATGAAAAAGTGCAGAAGAGAATATGAAGAAGTTCCTATACAGGCTGGCTTGCTACCGTTGATGACACTATTTTCCTGGAGTAAAAATTGATGCCAAAGTCCTGTAGTTAAATAAGAGATTACCTTTTTTTGTAAAGAAAATTAGTCATACGCAAGCATGCTCACACCCTTCAGTAATATGTAGAAGACTTGGGAATCACATTAAACAAAATCTTCTAGCACATCCGATGAATCCTTTTCTGCTTGGGAGAGAGTTTGTATCCTCATTTTTCTACTGTCAACTTTAACAGAAGTGAACATGGCTCTGCAAATCCAGTTCTAATTTGGTTCCCAGCCAATCTCTCAGAGATTTTCACAAAGCTGGTGAGAAGCACTGAGGGTGCTTGACTCAGAGCCACAGGAGACAGAAGCATGGGAAATTCCAAGTCCCCAAAGACAGCAGGGTACTCCAGAGCCTACAGAGTACAGTAGCTTCCATTCCTTCTAAATAATCCATCAGCAGAAGGACCTCAGACCTTCCTGAGCAGAAGTGAGAATCCAGGAAATACAGCTTCAATGGGATTACACCAGAGCCCAGTGTCCAGGTGTGGAGACTAAGCTTTCCCAGATGAGATACAGCCACAGAGGGCCCAGCAAGGAATGTGCCTGCACTACTATGGAAATAATAACCAGCCAGGTTTCCAATTCCAACACTGGAAAATGCTGAGTTTTCTGAAGCTGATTTGAGCATACATGTAGGGAGGGGAAAGAAGTTGCTTTAACACATATTATTCCTGCCTCTTCTTTCTGCTCCCTTGCATTTCAAAATCCAAATGCTATAATTGGAGTGGAGTAAAAAAAACCAGTTTCTATCATATGATAAACTGACATCATGGCATGTTTCTACTCTGACTCAGAACTAAAAGAGCCTGATGTTTTCTCATGAAATGACAATCCAAATCTCCCATTTTGAACCCATCTATATTGATAGATTTAAACATTTATTTTGAGAGCACTGAAGCAATGTAAGAAATCAAATCCTCTTAATGTATATCAACATTTTATGTGAAGAACCCAAGCAAACACTAAAACAAGGATTTTATCTTAGCAGAGCAAAACAAAATGTTCCTCCATTGAAAAGTATCTGTGCTTCTCAGTAAGATATTCTGATTTTGATGAAACTGCTTTTTCTGACAAAAAATTGTTCCAACAGAAACTCTGGTTAGCTTTCCTGTAATACAAACATGCCTGGTTTCTACATGCCCAGAAGCAAATAGCAGGCAGTAATATTTTCATTTATGGGAGGCATCTTACCAATATCTGTACATTACACTGAGGCTGGGTTGGATTTTCCCCCATTTGCTCCCCCCCCCACACACACACACACACAGAGCATGTACATTTATCATCTGATTAAAAACGTTATTTATCTTTGTATAAAAACAAGCCAAGACACTTATAAATAACTTATAATACTACAGCAGAGTGCTAAACATCATGATTTAGGATGAAAGAAGAAACCTTTCTGATCATTGTCCTTTAACATTTCAAAGCTCATTTTTCATGTTTATTTGCTGTCACTGGCAATAAGTGATTGCCTTGCTGTATTGCATTTCCTCTGCAATGGTGAGTTGTTTGCAAGAGAAACAGAGGACAAGCTGTCACATCAAAGAGAAAAGACTAAAACCCACCAGGAGGTGAAGCAGGGGTTTATTGTCTTTAGCCCTGGGTTTTGACAGTTAATTAGCTCTCATTCAATTTATGTTTGTGACAGCTACACTGGGGTCAACAGAAACAACTCCAAGGTGAGGCAAAAGCAAAGGATACAAGGCAGGAAAACCTGCTACAGAGCCCCAGGAAAGCAAAGGTCTTCCTCTTTCTCCCTATTCATAACTAATAGACTTGTACACTAATGAAGCTTTTGACCTGCTCATTTTCCCCTCTCCACACAGAGGTTTCTTTTGGCAGCTTCAGGCACTGAGAGACTGCTAAAGCAACTGCTAAATTAAACATTCAATATAGCAACATCTGAGGAAAGATTGTGTCCATTCAGCTCACTTCATGACAACTACCAGGGAAGAGGAGAGGAAGAAGTCATCAACAAGAAGGTGGCAAATGTAGGGCTTCATCACTCCGTAGGCTTGGACTCCACTGTCTGCCCATTGCAACCTACATGAATCTTCAGCCAACTCTTCTGACATCCAGAGATCTTTCAAGATGTGAAGACAACATGCTTAACCTCTCTGCACCCTATTGCTCCTCCTACTGCTTCAGTGGTCTGCTACCCACACTATGTATTTTTTTTAAACTCATAGCTGTTTGAAACTCCCAGAGAGTTGAGTTGAAACTCCAGAGAGCAAGCTGTGCCCATGCTTTGCAGGGAAGAAGTTTGCACACCTTGTGATAAGACTTTTGCTCATATCATATGTCTTAGCTGTGGAGAGCATCTAACCACTGGGGAAAGTGCTGACCTACTTGGTCTGTAGTGAAATGCAGCAAGGACTCACTGCCTAATGGAGTGATTCGATCACATCAGAGGTCATGTACATGTCTCAGGGGAGTGACAGACAGTAGCACTGGAAGAAAGAATGGGAAATAAGACGCAAGTTCACTTTGTATTAGGATAAACATCCCCTGAATGGGAGTATCTGAATGTAACTGAACCAATGGAGCTCAGAGGGAAAGTCAGCCCTGAACACCACAGAGACTTGTTTGCAGTGCCTCAGACACACCTCATGCCTTGTTTCCAAGTCAAAACTTGTACCGAGCAGAAAGCTTCCTTTTGCATTGAAAAAATAAACTTTATTTTCCAGATCCTTTCAGATCCTATCCAAGCAGAACTTAAGTTCAGCAGCGCACAAGAAACCTATTTCCTACAGAGCCTGTCCTAAAACCACAGCCTTTCCGTACTTCCACATGAAACATGGCAAGCACCACAACAAAGTTAATGCTGACAATACCCAGAGTCCCATCTCAGTACTGCAATCTCCCTCTGATAGCACCTGATGGAATTCAACAGCTGAACTGCTCTTGTACGTGCATCTCATCTGTGATACCACTGGAAAGTCACCAGCAAGTGGTGAGCCTGAAGCACAGAATCGCCCAAGTTTTTCTGTTTCAGGGGAAGTCTCACCATATGCAGATTCTGGTTCATAACCAAGCAGCTCAATATTATGCCAAAAAAATTACAATGCTATCTTTAATGAAGAATGAGAGCTATATGAAAACAGTCTCATGAGATGTGTGCAGCAAACAGCAGCCTAAACTTAGACCATGATCTTGTGGCAATGTATTTCTCTCAGCTGTGAGTCATGTGTGGGGTAGAAAACAGTATTCCTCCCCCAGAATATCATGGAAAGTTAGCAGTCCCTCACACTGCAGTGCAAGAGGCTCTGCACAGCATGGGCCAGAACTGTGTTACTCACAGGGAGCCTGAAGACTTGGCAACATGACAGCTAAATCTGTCAACTGCATTTCACACAGGTCATTGAACAACCAGCAGAAGAGAATCGTTTGCAGTCAGACCTGATCTAGCAAAGTTCAGATAAGAAATAGGATAAAGACCCTTTCAGTTCAAGGTCACCTTCCTAGCTTCTCATCAGTTGCTTGGAGGCCTCATTCCATTCTCCTCTCCCCCCCTCACTGTGTGTTCCCCATGGCCATGAGCTGTGCCTGATGCCTGGGGCAGGGGGAAGCCAACAAGCCTAAGGAAGTCTGCCTTCTGCACAAATTTGAGAGTTGAAGTTAAACAGTTCTGAGCACATTCTAATGGATTTACATTGGCAAATACTGAGAGATTCAGCTCAGATCTCCCTCACCTTCAAAAATGTACACAGCAGGTACTGCAGCATGTGATACTTGAGCATGTCCCTACAATAAAGGCATGTGCCAGGCTCTGCTGGAGAGAGCCCAGCCATAGAACAGAGGAGAAGGACTGTGTCTTGTTGGAAGCACTGCAGGACCACCCAGGGCAGGCCTGGAGCCACACCACTCAGCTTCCTATATTTTCTGGGCTCATTCCCCCAGTCCACAGAGCACCAGGCACTCCACCACCACCACCACCCACTGAAGGCTTTAAAAGTTCCTTTCAAATCTACAGACACTGTATAGGCATAGCGAAAGCATGAAACCAATCACAGCATTATCCCACCCTCTTTCAAAAGCTCTTACAAACATCCATAAGTAGATGCTCAAAGGACCCAAATGCTTAGCATAGACGGGATTGCCAGCACACAGTGACCTGTTTCAAAATACCTGTCCACTTTCGTGGAGAATATTTTGATGATCTCAAGGACAGTTGAAAGTAAAACTTCTAAAGGAAGACCAGTTGTTGGAAGTCAAGTCTCTCGCTATATCAGAACCGTACCAAGACAAGTATTTTTGTGTGCACACATCTTCCATCAAGGGAGAGAATACCAGGCTTATATAGAAAGGTTGAGGGTATTTTTGATCTACCCTCAACTTAGAGATTCAGTGACTTCAATCTAACTGCACTGCAAATCCATTCTGGATGAGGAGTAGTCTCTAAAATGTAATTAAGAGCTGGAGTCCTGAGACCGCAGCCATACAGCAATGAAACCATGACCTAAACACAAGGAATAAGAAGATGGACTAATCCCTATTAACGGAGAAGTTGGCAAATAAGCTTGCAGCATGCTGAGCTGAGGTTAGAGGGGAGCTGAAGCAGCCACGCCAACAACATTAGCTGCTCCCAGGGCTGGGGAGGCACCCAACCAGCATGGGCACTGGGAGATGGAGGAGCTCTGAGTCCCACACTTGAATGAACATAATCTTAAGTCTCATTGCCCAGGCACTCAAACAGCTTTGAGGTGTTACTTCCCCCTTACACAAACCCTCACACAGGTCAGGCACAATGTTAAGCAATGTTAAGTATGTCAAAGCTCCAAAGCAGCTCTCAAAAGCTGCTTTATTGAAAAGCTGGTCCCAAGCCTCCCTTCAGACTTGTACCTTTTGTGTCTTCCAAATGCTAGAGAGGAGCCGAGGGCTCACACCAGATCTCAAGCATCTTCTGTGCATAAGTTACACCATGAGATGTTCCTCAAGGAGGACATCACTTTTCTGGCAGACTCTTTGCCCTTCTCTCCCCATTTTCAAAGGCCTTGGGCTTTTAATGTGCAAAGCTTTTGCCTTTGAGTGATCATTGGAAGAAGGGTGATGCAACCTGTGGATGGAAGAGATGTCAGAATAGAATCAGCCAAGCAACAGAAAGCATCTCTATTCACCACAGGTCTGCTGGCAGTCAGAGATTGTAAGATGCAGCTGGCAGGAAAAGTGTCATTGCACAATTAGTCAAAGCAGCAGTGTTTCCTTTAGAGGCATTCAGATTCCCAGGCATCCTACAGAGTCTCCAAATAAGTAATATTTGGTTGTGACAACTGCCTAGCATACTTCTGCGCACTGTAACAAAATAAAGCACTGACATCACAAAAAACATTAATGGCATTAGTCAATCCCACTCATCAAATTAAGAATAACAAAAAAAAAAATCCAAGAGCCTACATATTTGATTAAGAAAAACAGTCTCGTTACCATTAGCAATCATAAATGCCACTTCCCCAGCAAGGCTTGAGCTACCTGCAGAAAATTCACTTTCCCTGACTTCTACAGGAAGCTTAAGGGAAAAAGTGCCATCCATCTCTCTTTCCTTTATATGCTCCATTCTTCTCCATATGGTGCTGCCTGATAGTAAATGAGAAATTAAGAACATTAGCAGCAGCCTCTGCCCTCTTCTCCCCCATCACCTTATGCCAACACTAACTGCAAAAAAATCCATGGCCCAAGCTGGGGATCGAACTGTTTAACTGCTGAGCTCTGTATACCAGCTCTGTTCATAGTTTTGCCAAGCACTGGTTGTTCTGAATCATCTTCTCTTGAAGAAGAGTCCTTATGATAGACTGAACATCTCCATGTGCATTGTTTTTTTCTTTAAATTCAAAACATGAAGAAATAAAGAGAATCAGAAATTAAAACTTATTAAAAGCTTTGGGTCAGATGCAGGCAGCAGTAACTGCAGCATCATATCCTAGTCCTTCCACATTTGCAGAGACAGTTTTTCTCTGAACTGTAAACTCAACTCATAACTTTCAGCTGCCGCTTCACTTTCCATCTTCAATCCCATCAAAGTGAGCTTCAGCTCAGGTATTCAGGATGGGCCATTTGCAGTCTGTGAAGTTAAAAACATTGCAAAACAGGATCCAAATAATCTTATTACACTTTGGAGCAACTGAATCAAATACCTAAGAACTAGGGGAAGCAAACAGTAGGCACAGAGTTTTTTATTTTTATTTTCGCCACAGCATCCATTGGAGGTGTTTGCCATGTAGACTCACAGAAAGCCATCCATCCCCAGTGTGCATGGGGAGATAGAGATGAAGAGCAGGTCACAGAGGAGTGAGTGCAGTGAATACGACAAATAACACATTGCCACGTGTGAGCATATGGGCTCTACGGATTAAGCTTGGTCCCTCACAGAATAGCTAATCATCCCGTTGTCATAGGCATTGCAGACTTTCAGAAAGATTTGGATGCTGAGGGTAAGTTCTGTCACTGATATGCAACAGCCACAGCCTTGGCCTTCACATGCAGTGCTTCAGGCAATGCCAATCTGCTCCAAGCAGCACACTCAGCCAAACCAGCCCAGTCCTGCTCTTTCACATCTTCAATGGAGACAGAGTCCATCCATAACAAAAATTTCTGGCAGAGGCTTCAAAAGATTTTGGTTCTATTGCTCCATCATTGTTCCCATGCACACCAGTGACCTGAAGAAGCAGCAGGACAGGACGTGACAACTGACACTGCTAGCACAAGGACACCTGTTGAGATTCAGGCTGCGCCCATGAAAAAGTGTTTTTACCAAGAGGATAAGTCATAGAATCCCCTAAAAGATCCCCTGGCTTGCTCAAAAGATCTGGACAGATGAAGAAGCTGTAACATTTTCATTTTTCATTCAATGTGCAAACGAAAGCTTGCTCTGGACTTTAAAAAAAAACACTCATAACTTTGAAAACTACCTCAGACTTTGTAACTGCCATATGAACAAAATGTATAGCCCAGGCTACAATTCACTTACTGTATTCAGTCCAGCACAAGCCAAGTGCAAATGAATGTGGAAGGAAAAAATACCTCCTAAACAGAGACAGCGGCTTCATCACTGAACAGAACTGGTGCAACATGAGAGATCAGTGCAGCAACAGCAAGAATTCCCCTAATAACAGTGGGAAGAACAGAATGCATGGAGCTTGACAACTAGAAGAGAAAATACATGGCAGGAAACTATGAATACCAGGGAGTAGTAGGGTGAAGGCTTCCAAGAATATAAGCGAGATGTGGCCTGAAACCTGCATTTGTCAAGCCTCAAGATGCATGCCATCAGCACTGAAGACAGATCACACCACAAAGAAATGCTTCCTTCTACTTCAGTAAGCAATATTACCTCCTTAAATCCCCATCAGATGCCAGCACAGCCATCCGCATTTGTCAAGGCTGCCTATCATCGTACTCATGGAAGAGGCAGGAGCCCAAGCATGGTAGCAAGGCTCTTCCACCATGCTCTACTCTCTGCAGATCTACCTGTTCTGCTCCCCAGCTAGCTCAGCTGATAGATTGCTCCCCTCATGCTGCAATACAAGATGAGGCAAGGGAGGAAAGGGCAGTCAGGAACCACAGGACAATTCCTTTTGGAGAAAGGTTTCCCACCTCAATAGAATTGTAGGCCACATGCCCATCAACCTAAGCTTTTGTGACATGCTGATATTAAAGTGCTACAAGCAGAACATATTAAAAACTGACACAAAAAAAAGGGAAATCTTCTCCATTCACAGCTCCAGGACTACACACACTCTGCTCACTGACAGCTTAGCTCCAAGCCATCAGGCAGATATCCCCAGGGTATTCCCAAGCCTTTCAGGCTGCTCAGCCAAGTGAAGATGCTGTGAGCCCCTGCCACTAATTATGCTTCTCCATTTGAAGGCGTCCACGGGCTTGAGGCCCCTATGCTAACGTGGCACAGTTACAAGCAGAAGTTCTGAGGGAAGCTTAAGACCAGAATAAACAACTTATTATGGGTAATGAGTTTCTCATTCTTTTAACCGATGCAATGCCAGTCACCCAAGTGCAAGGCTGTGAATCTCAGCATCAGCACAGGCATAACAGAAAGTGCTTTTCAAAGCCCATCTTAAGGCAGGATCACGTTATATTGTGCCATAAGGATTGTCCCAATGGCAGTTCAACAAGGCAGGCCTTGATTGGGTGGTTGGACTAGATGATCTTGCAGGTCCAACCTTGTGATTATGTGATTCACAGACCTTCTCTGTTATGCTGCAGTTGAGGTCAACAACCACAAATAGAGCAGATAATTAGAAGGGAAATATGTGCTGCTGAGCAAACATATCAAGCATAAAAAGATTTTTTTGTTCTGGAAAGGTAGAAAAGCAGTGTTTACAGAACTACATGAACACCTTTGTGTTCGTCAGAAAGTACACACACACCAAAAAAAAGTGAGGGCTTTGCTCACAGTTGAAGCCTTACACACTGATGGTTCCGGTGTTTGTATTGCTACTGCCATTTCAGGGCTCGAGCACTGGGTAATCTATACCCCTGAAAGGCCACATTCAGAAGCAGAACAGTGCAGGTGACTCTTCGCAGAGCTGTCTCTTCTTTTCCAAGGAGAATGAGACACCAGGAACAGCCCTTGAGGACTAACAGATTACATTCACTACTGGCAAACATGCAGACAAGTTCATTGCGGCAAACAGCTGAAAGTAACACATTTCACAATCTTGTTCTACAGCACAAAAAGAGAAGCATGGATATCTCCCACCTAGAAGAACCCAGGTGATGTTTGTGCAGAGAGAGAAGTGTTTGCTTTGACACAGAAGCAAAATATTTTTTTCCCTTCAGTTTGTCTTAGCTGTGGGTTTGCCAGCTTTCCACATTAGCTTAATTTTCCTACCCCACCTTGTTCTCAGAAGCTGGCCACAGCCCCCTGTTTGAGAGGCACATTTTTAGTCAAGGAGGAGGCAAACTGTTCACCTATATTTTTAAGAGACTGCACATGTGGACATCAGACAGTGTTCAGATGCTTCAGAAAGCACACAATCTGCATGATTCATCTTATCAGTAGAGCAACGCAATGTCATTGACAAAGTCCCTACACAAACAACCAGCTGGAAATAAGATTATGCCTCAAGGAGAAGAGACTGACAGCCTCAGTGATTTTAGTGTACAATAACAATAAAAGCCACTTTTGTCCACATATTTCTCTAATCCCTTTCTGAAACATTACTAAATATCACTGCATGACACAAGTGAGCTCTACAAGTTAACAGCACATCACAAAAAGAGGAGCTCAAGCCCTGGTGTTAAGTTTGAAGCTGAAGACCTTTGGCTCGCTAATGAAGCTGCAGATACCAGAGATATTTTTAGAATGCCCATAAACCTTGATATAATCCACAAGGAAGAGTTTTGTTATGACAGGAAGGTATGGAATGTTACACCCCACACCCTAAAATCTCTCTCAGTGCTATGAAAAACACCCATAGTGCCAGCACAAAAAGAAAGCCTTACCTGACATCAAGCAAAATTTAAGTATTCCTCAGTGCCTTAATTCCTGAAACAAAAGTTATTAGCAAATTTAAATTAATTCTGCTCCAGGCATTATGATACACTATCAGTTACTCCCTTACTTCCCCTGGGAAATATTCCTCTATTGCTGTCAGTCAACTGCTTGAATGCTCGGAGTTTACCAGGTGCATAACACATATTGATTTTTGATGAATTACATCCCTCTCTGGGCCATTATTGGTTTTGTTTTCAAACCTTATTTAATTGTTCACCTATTTTTTCAGTGAAATAAATGCAAAGTGTTTATTCTCCAAAGGCTGTAAACAGAGATCTCGGGTCTAGTTTCTATGACAACCTCATTTGATACAGCAAACCTAGATTCTCTCTAATGACAGACATGAAGTTTAAATTGCACATTCTGCATAAACAGTGAACTGTTGACCTTTTATTGAAAAATGGAATACAGTGTGATTAGCATGATGTGCTATACAAAAGGGAAAACTGTGGAATAATGCCAATTATACTCTAATCATAACTACAGCGCTCATCTCAAGCAAAACGTCTGCCAGAACAAGCAGCTTTAAAAACCAGGATATACCAAGATACCATTTTCCAATGCTGCTAGATAGCAATGCTTTCATGTTAAATTGTTCTCAGATAACACTTGCTGCTCCTGCTATTTGTCTCCAGTTGCATTTTTTTTTTTTTTAAACATGGAAGAGAAGATGAGGTTATGTAGGAATATGGACAAAAAATTCCAGCTATGAGAACTATTTTTAAACTTCCTGAAGGCATCTTTTCCTCATGCTCACAAATTCATTTGGAAGAGAAAGACAAAAGACATTGCTCTTTTTGTCAAGTGAAACCTGCATGTTTTCCTTGGAGGAGTATTTGCACATATGCCAGTGAATAAAGCCCAGCTCGTCAATTGAGACAGGGGAGGCTGCAGGAGATGTTCTGCTTTGTAAGAGCAGAGGTGGAAAATCTCTTGCCTTCATACACTGCAAGTTTCAGTAGGATTTGCTTTTGTCAGTTCAAAGAAGTGCCTGCAGGAGTTTACAACATGAATGCTTTGGGGAGCTGGGGGTGTGAGCTGAGGTTCCCCTTGGAGCTCAAAGAGCCACATGCTGCTGCAAGGGGATGGCAGGCTGCTAAGTTTCTCTTTACTTGGCAGCATATTTTAACTTTAACTCCTTTAAGCATTCACGAAACAATAGGAAATGCTTCCAATTGCTGAGTGGGATTTCAGTTCACTTGTAATTAAAGTAATCAGTGAACACTCTGGAGACAACCACTCAACCAAAACTATGAGTAATATCAAAATAGAGATTTAGATGGCAGAACTGATGGCCTAAGGAACCAGGAACAAAGCAGAGAGAGTTTCACTTCTACAGTGCCCCAGAATAGCACCCAGTTGATTGATATCTTCCCTCTTAGAATTGAAAGAAAAGTCAGAGAAGAGCCACTGGTGTGACAGTAGTGACAGGTAGGATCATATGGTTGTTTGAGCTAAAAGAGACCTTTAAAGGTCATCTAGTCCAACACCCCAAATACAGGACATGGGATACTTTCACCATGAGCTACTAAACCCCACCATTTCTGTTTCCTGCATATTGAGAGGCCTCTGCTTTTCAGAGTATTCTATTTGGCAGTATTACATTTTTCCTCAGTAAGCATCGTCTTCCATTGCAGCAGCTGACAGGAAGGAATCCATTAATTCAAAAGGCATCTGCTTGTATTCATGTGGAGGGACAATGCTGTGATTTGGTACATATGATAGGAAGGCACACCCCAAACTTAGGTATTTTTAATCCCTGCAAAATTGCCCCAACTTGTCCACTGCAGGAGAGCTTTTAAACTGTGCTGTTTTGTATGAATGGCAGTGAGCATTTGTAATGCCACTCAGAGCTGGATTATCAGACAGAGATTGCATCAACCACATCTGCACAACTGTTCAGATGCTACCACAGATTTTGTAAATCTTTACCCCTCAAAAAAAAAAAAAAAAAAATCAAGGTAAATATTGACAATAAGAACAGCAACAGAAGCCAACATGTCTGATCAGTAACTTCACAAGCACTCCTACCTACTGGTAGGTCTAAACATAGATAAATGAGTGCTTTGAAAGACACTGTAAATTATAAGCCTATTCAAACAGACTTTCACCTCTAGCTTCTGTGTCAGATTAATACATTCCCTGGACACTTGCCTCTCCAGGTCAGAGGAAAGTAATCTCTTCCTCAAGCTTCTCCCACATTTCTTCGGTTCCCATCACAATATTTTTAGTTAAGACATTGATAAATGTTGGTACCCCCAGTTAATTCTTGTCCTCTGTTTCACATTTCCTTCAGGCACAGTTTGCATAGCTCTAGTCACTTGTACAAATATTTAAAACCAGCAAGACAAACCAAGCATAACAAATCCAGAAATAAAGCTACTCCCACAGAAGCTGATGTTTACCCAAGCTGGGGTATGAAATATTCCACACCTCTCTCCTGGCAGCCTATTCTCTCTCTCTCTCTCAGAGAAGATCTGATGACGCTCTGGATAACAAGGATCAAAGAGCTGAAACCCCTGACACTTCAGTACTTCCACCTTCAGTAGTGGACCTTCCTGGCCTGCTCTAAGGGACCTGGAAGAGATGCAGCTCTTGGAAGAGGAAGACAGATACAGACTTTGAGGTAACAGTGCCACTATCAGTCCCATACATTCATACAGAAATCAGCTGTCTGGTTACCATCAGTCTCGCTCAGGAATGTGAGGGAGAGGGGCATGAACCACCAGCTTTTTGCATCACCCCATCTGTAACAGAACTGGAGTTTGGCTACCCTATGATAATGAATGAAGATTTCAATCAGGCAAGAAAAATTAACCAAGAGATCACTTTAAGTAAATTGTTCGTAAAGTAACACTTATCAGCTAGCTTGAATTTTAAGCATTCTAACTGACACAATCACCTTCCTAAAGTAAACACCTGCTACAAAAAGTCAGGCAGCTGAAACACCATTAGTTTTTAGGGGAACTTTTAGCCCCACAGCTCAGGCAAGCATCCATCTATTTTGTCTCTGCAATGTAACCAGCTCTGTCAGATGCCAGACAGCTAAGAGAGCACTCCAGACTAGAAACAAAGATACTATTCACTGGAGACTGCCACAGTCATTGTTCCTACCTATGCACATCCCACCACTTCAGCGAGGCTGACAAAACAGTTGGAGATAGCTTTCTATTCCCAGCTGCTTAACAGTGCTGTCAATCAGTGATGCAGCTGGCAACAGGCAAGCAGCAGAAATCAAACAACGTGTGCCACTGCAAAGACCAGAACAGAGTCTCAAATATGTGCAAAACTCCAGTCTACATATAACCATCCTGGGTAGAGATGGTACCTGGATGTCCTCGGGGGGTCCGAAGTAGAACTGGAGAGCTGCAGGCATTTATGTACACCACTACTCCACACAACTGAATTTGCTGTACCCTTCACCTGTATTCAACATTCATTTGTGCTTCAGTCCAAGAGCAAACTTGATTATTTTTTTTTTTTTAAGTAATAAAATTAGGTTAGTTCTTATGACTGCAATATTTAAACATTATTTCAAGCTTTTAAAGAAAAAGACATTCATGAAAGAGACTTCTGCACAAGAACTCCTGCTTCTATTATTTGTCATACTCTCCTTAGCAGCTAAGGACTGTTTGAAATGCATCATTCCGTTCTCTGGAGTGTACTGGAAGTGTAGGAAGAGTGTATTGGATCAAGACAAGTTGGGAAACTATTCCCATTTATTGAGATATTCCTGACCCAGGAATATAGAAGCATGAGGGTGAGGTCTCAAAAAATTTCCTTCGGAGTCAGCTGCAGTAAACCTGTTCTTGTCTCCCAGCAGTGCTATGAGAAAATAATATTGTAAATCAGTGAATGTGAGTAAAGTGAGCAATGCCCAATGAGTGATGGTTTCCTGCTACAGTGGCTTCCAGCTTTCCTAGATTCCTGCTATACTGAAAGGCTGTAGCAGAACTTGAGAATTTTATTATTAAATCAGTGCCTGTGAAAAATCAAGATGAGATTCAAGCTGCCAGACACAATAGGAATGTTAGGCAAAGATGTCTGTAAACTTCTACTGACCCCAAACACCAAGCAGGTCAAGAGCTCTTTCATTAATACTAATACTTTTTGTATTAGAGCTTCACATGAAGAAATCCTGCTGACTGCTAAGGTCAAAGAGTTCATAAGATGCGTTGGCCACATCAGCAATACATTGATGATTGTTTCTGCTGTGACCCCATACTTGATGAAAGGCCATTTGTAAGGGAATTGCTTTTCACACAGAAAGAAGCCTGATGAAGGTATAAAACACATCTCAAGTAGGCAGACTGCTTCTTTCACGATGCAGTAATGAACAAGGCCACCACCCTACTGAGACGCTGTGTTTCTGTACATCCCCAGGTTTCTTCTTCCTATTCTTGTCACTAAGTTTTCCCCTACACAAGACACTTTTTCCAGTCCTGGTTGCTAAATGACTACCGCTCTCCTATTCATGAACTCTGCATGTATTCCACTTGTAGATTAGACATTCTTAAGTCCAAATCAACATTATAGCCATCTCTCAACTACTGTATCTTCTAGATACCTTGTTTTTGGGGTCCCTGGCAACAAGGCTTCATAAGGGATAAAAGATTCAGATGCACAGCAGACAGGGGTCACAGTCACACATAGTGTGAAGAACAGGAGCATAACAAAGAATTATAGAAGCAAGGTCTGGGGCAGACCTCAGGAGAACATCACTCCAAGGAAGTCCATGCAATTCAGCTACATTGCTGGTGACAGATACCCCCCAGCCTATTCCAGAACTACTCTATGAAACCCCTCCAAGAAGATAGGTCTGAGAAACCACTCTTCCCATCATTGTAATGAAAGATTGCAGTATCTCTATTAACATGCCTTCCCAGGATAATCCTTCACTTCCTGCAAATTATGGTCTTCTGCAATAGCCTGAAGGCTCTCTTCCCTATCAGATAGCACTCTGTTTATAAAAGACCTTCACACTTTTGCGTGTTTAACTTGTTAGTGAATAACAGTTTCATTACCTAGTAGGAGTGGCTTCACGTATTATGGGGGACTGCAGAATTATAGTGTTTTTAATCTTTTGCCCCAAGTTTAATTATCATAATAGTGCATGACTATGTACTTACTACAAAATTTGAGAAGGCAGGCATGCAAATCTACAGAATCAGAGATCATAAGCAAGGAACATTCATGCTGAGAACATTTCCCTTCATCACTTTAAAAAGGACTTGCTGTGAGAAAAAGAATTTCACATAGTGAAAAAATGTCAAGATGTCAGGTATTTTTTCACCCCTCAGCGTGAAGTAAGGCAGCACCTTCCTCAACAAGTGCCCTCCATAGTTGCTATTCCTTGCAGAAATGCATGATACCAAACAGGGAAGAACAGTAAGACAGGTTCAGGCTTTCCGCCCTGCAGTGATAAGCAAAAGCATGGGCTCTTCTGATGGAGAAGTTTGTCCCTCCAGTCCTGGAGGAACATGCAGCAAAAGGTTTTTTTTGGTGTTTTTTTTTTTTGTTTGTTTGTTTGGTTTTTTGTTTTTTTTTAAATGCAATTTCCACAGAAGGTTTTAGCTTTGATGGCTGTTTTTTCCCCAGCACTAACACATCCAGTTAAGACGCCCAGCCTTGTCTTTTGCTTCCCACTCAGGCCAGGGAATGAGGCAACAGTTCACAGCCGTACTAATGCTATTGTTAATGTTGCAATACAGAACAGAACCCTGAAAGGCAACAGAGAAATAAACTTAAGGAACTTAAGGTCAACCTCCAAGCGCAGCTTTTTTCCCTATGGTGCCCCCACAGAGCAAGTAGCAACGTTTTCTCTGCAAGTGTCAGACCACAGCCACTACTTCAGATGGCATAAATCAGAAAGGCACATACCATACCTCTTGAGACATAGCAGTTACAGCTGGCAAAGTGCAAAAGCTCTTATTGAGCTGGGCTGCTGATGTAATCTGGGGTTGGCACAAAAAAAGAAATGGGGAAAAAAGGAAAAATAAAAGATTCCACGTGCCCAAAAGCTTATCTGTCTCATTCAGCTCTATGAGTTGGTCTAATAAGAGATCTCTTTTTAGAACTCTCACCACAGAAATAGGAGTCATTTATCAAGGACTTTTCCCTGAACCATGCTGACCTTTTCTGCTGATGCTTCTCCTTCACTGCGATTTTTGCATGCTTAGGTCGCAGTCACACAGTCTAACCCCAAATGTGCTATGAGCACATGAAAAAGGTGAGCACCTGAAAAGAGGTAAAAGAGGTTTCAGAGAGCTATTAGAATTTGTCAGCTAGATGTTACTACTGTGCCACTGTACTTACCTCCAGCATGTATTTATATACAAAACTGACTAAAAAGCTAAGTGGAGTTCTATTGATTTCAGTGTTACCAATATGTACACTTGAAGCATATCCATTAAACTAAATTCATTAAATTATATCTATTTTTAAAGGGTGCTAAAAGCACCATTGGATGTGGTAATTATTGGTATTGGTTTCCTATTGAAACAGCACTAAGGCTACCAGCTAATTTGACATGGAAAACAGCTGTCACACGGTAATGACATTAGAAGTCACTGCCTGTGCTGATCTGTATTCAAAGCCATGCCACAGAGGTGAAAGGCCCTATAGCCAATTATTACTCCTTCGAGCCAGACAGTCCCCAAACACATGCAGCATATGCAGATCCAGGCCTCCTTGTCTTTAATTAGATCTTGCCTACCCTCTGTAGCAACAGCAATAAATGTGAGAAGGGCACATGTTGGGATGCTGGAAAATGATCACAAATATTCTGACATTTTTTTGTCTGGCATGTTTCTGTTGCATCTGCTTGTAGTACACAGGAAGGAAAACACAGAGAAGGAGACAGTCACTACCTGCAAGAGGTATGACTTCTGTGGAGCTATAAACAAACGGGATTCTGCACAGCATCTCCCATCTCCCTGCTGCTGCACTGACCACGTCACTGACAAACTAACAATGGCAATTATGAGTACACAAGGAATACAGGTTTACACCCACGGTTTATTAGGAAATAACTTTAAAATCACCACTGAAACAATTTGGTACTATGTGAGTGAATCTAATGAACCCTACCCAACTTTCAGTGATTATGAAGTTGTGCAAAAGCTAATAAAGAGGCCCAAAGAAAGGTATTTTAACAGCAAAACCTCATCTGGCTGCTGCAGATTATAATACACAAGACTCCCATGCTCACTCATACCTATGCTTGCTCTCTGAAAGGTCCCACCAAAGCCTTCCTGTCCAGCTGGTACAAACTCCAGCTCTACTTCTGCTTCTATGGAGAAGCCTAGGTAACAAAGGTACCAGGCATTTTTCCCCCATCTTCCAGAACCTTAAGCCAGCCATTTTGCAGTGGGTGGCATGTTTCTTACAAGTAGCACTAAAGAGGTCTTCCTTTGCTTTATCACAAAAAAGTGATCCGATGCATGAGTGTACGAGTGATATGACCCACAACCTTCAAGCAGCCACAGTCACAGGCCTTTCCCTCACTATGCAGGATATCTCCTCCTACAGTGCTTTTTCAGTGAGCCTCTCCTTGTTTCTCTCAGCCCTTCACCCTCCTGTAGCCAGTTTCATCCTATCAAACCTTGAAAAGGAGATCTTTCCATGCTTTTGACCCTCAGTCAGATCAGCTGCTGCCCACTCACCAGCCTACTTAGCAGAACCCAGTTTCCAACATGGAATTGGTACAACATGCTGAAGAGTGCAGCCAGACAGTGGTCCACTACCCCAGCAAAGCAGCACCAAGCATCTACTTCCCAGCCCCAGGAAGCTCTAGGGAGAGAGAGAGGACCTAGAGCACATATCAAACCAATACACTGAGTTATGCATAGTGACAATGAGTAAGCCTTTTTTCTTCTCTGTAACGTACCAAGTTCAACAACTGACTCAGTAACAGATCAAAAGATATTTCTGAAATGTAAGGTTTGAAAATTAAGAGAATGCCAAAAAAGGAAAGGAATCGTATCATAAATAATCTCAGGTGCTACCAAAAGCTACAATTATATTTTTTCAACTGCAGCTCAGAATCCATGAATGGCTTTTTCTGTTTCTGCTGGTCTGCATGAAGCTTCTTTAAGTGAACAAAAGAAGTCTAAGAATTTCCAAAATGATCCGATGAGTTTCACTGTCAGTGAGTCAAGAATAACCAATACATGCATTAGGCAAAAGACTTTTGCATTCTCCCTCAGAAAAAAAATGAAATTGAGGAGATGTCAGAGCACAGAGCAACTAATGGAGCAAGAGGAGCAGGAAGGGAGGGTGTGACACCATGCCCTCAGAGCTACAGCTCAGACTAATGAATTATCTCTGCTTGGTTAAATCTCTGGCATTACTAATCAGACAAGAAGCATAAAATGGAAAGTTCATTAGCAAGATCATAAAAGAGTCATACTGACAAAGATCATTCAATTTACTAATAGGAAGGTCGATGGTAAGGATCAGGAAATTGCTCGAAGGAAAACAAGATAGACCAAATGTTATTCAGTCCAAAAGAAACCTATACTGGGGTGGTATGCAATGTTCTGATTTTCATTTGGAATATAAGCAAGGAAATGTTCCCTTTGGCAGCAGATGAACTATACTTTCTTTAATCAGCATAGGCCCAGCCTCAGATGGGCTGGACAACATCAGTTTCCCCCCAGGGCTGGTTCACCTACCCCCAACCACAGAAAACGTTTCAGCTCTCCCTTCCCATCACAAGATGGTCTCAGAAGCAAAATCTGCTAATTGTGTCAAATTACATGTGAAGGGTTTACAATATGGATCGTTGCCCACTTGGGATTAGAAGAAGATCACTGAAGTAATTTCAGCTCAGACTTCAGGATAATTCAGAATCCCCATTCCCAAGGGTTGCTACGTGTTCTGTCCCCTTGGCACGACCGCAGCCACTCTGTATGGTATGCAGGAGTTTCCTTCAGGGGTAGGACAGAGAGGAGAGGTGGTGGTGGGATTTTCATCAGAATAATTTGGAAAGGGGGGAAGGGAGGGGAGAAAGTTGCATTTTCCTTATTTAGCCAGCTTTCCTACAGAAATAGAGAGTGATAAGATTCTACATGCATCCTTCTCACACTAGCTTATTACAATCACATCTGTGACAGAGAGAGCAGCAGCAAAGGGTTTCCATACACATCTCACAAATCAGGAAGCAAGAAAGGAGGTGAGAAGTGATTTCTGCCCCTCCAGGAGATGACACAATCTGAGTTCAGTCATTAATTGACAACATAGAACTGTGACAGAAAGGCTACAAAAGAACTTTGCATCCATACCTTTGGGAGCCCTCAGTAGCCCCCACAAAAGATACAGTTCTGTGGAAGGAACATCAGGTATCACACAAGAAACAGAAGAACCCAGCCAAAAAAGTGTGTTTTCTAGTTCTCAGCAATGAGACTGGCAAGAGGACATCTCATCCGTGCCTACACCCAACTCCTGCTGCAGTGAAGCAGAGGTAAAGGAGCAAGCATAGTGCCAGATACTGCTGTCCTTACAGGACTGAGCTGTGCCAAGTTCCTCTTTTTCCCACCCTCAAAAAAAACCCAGCATCCTCCCTACCCTACAGGCAACTGTCACACGATACACATCAGGAAGAATGTATTAAATAAAAGTGAATGGCTCCATGCAGCATGAATCTGTACAAGATTCATTTTGGAGATTGGCCCTTTATGTTTATCCACGTAGAATCTAAATTGCACTGGGGAAAGGCATCCTGACCACAAAAGAGCCAGACAGTTTTACAGCGAGGACATAACACAATAACCATTTAGCCAGATTAAAGCATACTGAGAGCTGCATCAAATATTGTTTAGAGCACATAAGAACTGCTTTAATATTTAAATGTATCCCATGGCTGGGCTCTTTAGATTTGCTAGATTCACTAGGGCTGCACAGCTATTAGCTTCTACATTTCATCTTCAATTCCTCTTCACAGTAGGAGAAACATAAAAATGAGGGTCACTGCTTGGTCATTTCATTACCCCTGGCAGAGAAATGTGCTTTGCACAAATGAGGAAATATTTTAAATGTAGATTGTTGTAATGTTGGTGCGACAAAATAAAACCAGAGTTAAAAAATAACGGTCTTATAATGGTTATTTCATAGAATAACATTAAAATAATATGCAGTGTAGCAGCAGTCCCCTTATCAGAGGGCCTGATGTATTTTATAGTTGTCATTTAAAAGGTCCATTAGCAAGAGTCCTGGAAACGTATGGCTCAAGGTCACAACCAAACCAAATGAGACTGAACAGTAATTCAAAAACATTAAACTGTTTATAGCTAGAAGTAAAATAAATAAGTACTCAATACACAAGCACACACAAATCTTAGCAGCCAGTTCTTCTAAGAGCCTCCTTTTATTTCTCTGAAAACAGAAACTCAATGAAAGAAACTGATAATCTACTTAAACACAGAAATGACTAAGATGTCACCTGGGAAACATGTGACTTCTTACCACAAACACAGATCTGGAGCTGAACACAGCACGAGCCCAAGGCCAGAGGCACTGAGAGCTTAAGGAGGAGGTTTAGCACCTCCTCCTTAGAGGAGCTTGGAGCACAAGCATTACTCATTAAACATAATTCGTGATGCTAAAAACATCATCTCAATAACCCTTAGCTCTATTCCAGGTATCTGAATGAAAGGGATTTGATTTTCAGTCACTGTCCTTTCTCCTCTCACCAGAGAAGTCAGTGCAAGGCACGTGCCTCTGCTTCACCAACAAAGATGAAATACGTACTACTGCAATGACAGCACCTGAGAGAATCACTTCTGGCACCGAGTGAAAAAAATTGAAATGAGAAACTTACTATTATACACTGTGAGACAATGCCTCCCCAGCTCCCTGCTGCTCCCACCCCAGTGCTAGCTTAGATCCTTGCACTGTCACGGCACCATCCCAGAGGAAAAGGACACGCGTCCTACGGTGAGTGCGCCAGAACTTCTGAGCACAAAGATCGCGGCTTCAGTGCAACCAAAGTCACAAAAGCTTTCCTAAGAGTAACAAGGTGCGAAGTCTTCCCCAGTGCAAGCACTAGTTCCTAAAGATAAACACAAGAAGTCTTTTCCAGTCCTATTGCTCCTGCCTGAAAACCATTCTACCAAGCCTGGTTTAATATCTCTCACTTTCATAACTTTCATAAAAATTCCAGAAATAGAAGCAAGATTTTGTAACACATGCAATCAATTACAGAAGCTGATTTTTGGGGAAAAAGGCATAAAGCATACTCACTGGCACCTGTAAATGGAATTCAGCTTGCAGGTAGCTTATACATCTTGCTGACAGCATGTTTATTGATACCATAGTGATCTTCTGTTTTGTTTCCTAGTTAAGTATGGATAGAAGAGAAAAAGACATTGAAACAATTGTGAAATGCTTTGCACCTGGCTGTGTTCAACAAAAGGTTGAATGCTGTAAGTGCCTAGAAAGCAGCGGCACACCTCTCTGGAAGCTCCAGGCATGGCAGGGGCTGAATGCACGTCCAACAAATTATTAAGTTACACATGAGGGAAAATATCGTTCTGTTAGCACTTATGTTGCAATCCTGGAATAAGTAAATTGCAAAGCAACATAGCTTTGTCTAATGGCTATCAGTTGGCCAAAAAGAGATTAGAGATATATAACACAGGCAGAAATGAAATGCCACACATCTTGATTTAGCTATGTTGAAAGCATTTCCTTTAATATAGCTTTGTAGTTTCCCACTGAAATCTTTCATCACCACAGCCCTCAGCTCCCATGCGTATGACAGTGCAGACACGACAGATATACCCCTCTGCCTGGTGGGTCTCTTAATTGGGGCTCACATGTTCCACACACACAGGATATGATTCAAAAGTGACACAACACACATTCATCCCAGTTTCCCAATAACCCCCTTTCACCACTCATGGAAATGCTCGGCCAATAAAAACATTATTGCAGTAAACTCATTTTCAAGTTAAATGTCTGGCCATGTACCCTCCCACCAGATAGACTACCATGGCAAAAAAGGATTCCAGTTTTGTCTGATCAAAGGGGGATAAAAGCAGAGTTGAATGAGCTCATGTACTAAGGGCCACTCAAAGCCACAGCAGCAGCATCACCTCTTCCATTCTTTAGCCTTGATTTAGCTCCAAGCAGAGCATGCACAGGAGAAGACCGCACTTTCCTCCCTGCAGTTCCATGTTGGAGAGCAAGAAGATAATTCTGATTGCATACAAGGCGCAGGCTGCTTTACTCCAGTGCTTGAGTTTACATTTAGGGTATTTGTTTACCCACCAGACCCATCCCTTTCATTTTCTTAGATTTCACAGTGCCTGGAACACAAGGCACAGACCACAGCTGCCTTTGCCAGGCACACAAGTTGCATGGATTTTCAGATATTTCTAATACCTCCTGATCTATAAGATCAGGTCTCCACGTTCTTGAATAACATCTCTCAACACATACACTTGATAGATAGCTTAGAAGAAGCAAGCCTTGTCTGTCAAACGAGCTTCAAAAAGGACAGGGTGAAAGCAAAAACGCAGCTAGAAACCAAACAACTTTGCTAAACCTTGATAACACACTGTTTACCAATAGCAAACCAGATTAGGAAAAAATATTTATGCAAATATTCTTAATTTAATAACTATGATCAGATATGGCTTTGTTTCTTCCTTGTAATTTGTGTAACACAAATAAAGTACTAGGACTCTTTTCCACTATGGGAAATGAGAATTATTAAACATTGCACTGAAAAGCAAAGGAATGTGTTTATTGACATGAAAAACAATCCTGTGGATACAAAAGCTTTTGTATGTTAATTGCATAATGTCAGTGCAATTTAAAAAGTGGTTGCAGAAGGAAAGAATTCCTCTCCAAAACAGAAGTGGCTTTTCCTCATCTACCAGCTCAATTCAAGACTGCATCTTGAAAGTATTTATGACTGTGTTCTCATCAGTGACACTGGGTCAGAACCCAATAACATCCTTACTTCATAGTGATGTGGTTACTTGCTAGGAGGCATAAAGGAAGTGAAGGATTTCCTCCAGTTTTATTACTGAATGCTCAAAATGTTTCCTGGGGTAAACAACACCAGAGCCATCTGTATTTTTTTCTTTTTTTTTTTTCCCTACTTTGGAAACAAAAGGAGAACAGAGGTAGCAACTAGTGAATGGAAAAATACAGGTCTAGAGCTATGTAATGAAAAAACATCTTCCTCTGAAAGAGGGAGGGGGAACAACCACACACATCTTTCACTGATATATGAACTCAGCAGTGTTGGGAGCCTTTCAACACTATGTCTCTGATCTGTCCCACTGCATACAGAAGAGAAATATAGAATGTGATTCAGCTGCCTGCTCATTAGAGAGGCTTCAGCAAATCAGATTTCGAACTGGCAAATGAAGGACCTTCTTAAATCTTTAAGCACAGCCTGTTGATTCAGTTCTCCAGAAAAAAAATAAACTTTCCAGCTCTCACAGATAAAGACAGTTGAATAAAACTTACAATGCAAGCAGGAGCATATTTACCAAATGAAGTGGACACATTTATCCCAAACCTCTTCTGTAAGGAGAGCAAACCCCTCTAGGCTCAGAGCGGATATCATCAGCATGAGTTGCATTAAGTTAGAAATGTTTTACAAGGATGAATGAGCAGAACACTGCACAATGTACCACGGGGTACTTCCTCACCAAGCACCACTTGAAGAGCCACTGCTTGTAAAATCTCAAGACCCTTTAACTAATACATGCAATCCCTTGTCACGGTGTGGCTGCCAATTCTCCTCCAGCATCCAGCTATGAGGCACATCTAGTCATGCTCACAAGGATCCCTCCCTTCCTAAAGTTTCCCCTTAGGAGATGCTCCACAGCTCCACCAAGAGCATGACCACCTTCACCTGCTCTTCCCTAGAAAAGCAAAACACAGCACTGGCAAGTGGGAGAGACTGATATAATGAAGCAGAACAGGAAAAGGAATCAGAAGAGCAAAAATGAAACTTAATGGCTGAGCAGAACAGTTTGCTGCACTGAAAAAAATGCAGGAAATCTTACAGTTAAATGACTCATCTGTAAGTCACGTCCTTTAATAAAAGCCTTATTACTGCTGTACAGCAAAGGACAAGGAATGGAGGTGATGCCTGGAGGTACTATGCAGAAAAATAGTGCCCTTTGTAGCACCTCAGCATGTGCTGAGAGGCCATTTCTCTGCAGCACTGGTGGGACTGTTAGAAAGAGGCCACGCACATCTGAGGGAACTGCATGGTCTCAGAAGAGGCTGAAAGATCAGAGACTGGGAAGGAAACTGCCACTGAAGTGGTTTAAAAGCTGGTAAGGAGGAACTGCTTCCAGTGAGAAATTGGATGGGCAGGATTTGTTAATCTTATCAAAGGGAAGACCAAGGGTGACTTGATTACAGGGTATTAAGCACCTCTATGGAGAGAAAATACCAGTCATAAAGGGCTCTTTAATCTAGCAGAGAAAGGCTTAACAAGAACCTGTGGCTGAGAGCTAAAGCCAGACAACTTCAAACAGAAAACATGGCTCAGATTTTAAGTCAAGCAAACCAGCAGAGAATGCAGCAGATCCCCCAAACCATCTTGAATAATGTTACACAGCTGCCTCCGTTCTTAGCAAGGGCCAACACTGCTGACACCTTCCTCTCCACACACAGCAGCGTGTGTAATACATGCTTTGAAAGGGGAAAGGACTCAGCACCCCTTATTTGCCTTGTAAATCAGCTTCTGGCTTCAGCTGTGCTCCTGTTGACCATCCCAGTGAGATGTATGGAGCAAGAAACACACAACAGTAAAGACTCTAGGAATAGGAAAACTGGATTGTAACTATTTCACCAAAGAAGTCAAAGTCAGCACTCAAAGAAAATACAAACTTACTGCAATTGATTTCCACTGCAGAGCAAAATTCAACCATTATTTGAAAAGGATTTAAAAACAACTTCTTGGCTACCATTTCATAAAACTTCTGGAATTTTAGTAATGTTTGGGATTCTTCCTCATGTTCAACTAATTATTTCTATTTCCTGTTTTCTTTGGAATCACAGTTCTGCATTGTTGGAATCTGAAATATTATTTCATGGGACATTATTGCATTTGTTCATACCACAAATTCAAGAGATGCTGGATTCCTTTTGCTCTACTGCTCCAACTTTAAAAAGCATTTCCTATCTCCATGAAATATTAACACTCTTCCCCAAAGCCTGAAAGCTCAAACCTGTATAAAAAGGCATAACCACTAAAACATTGCTGTCGTTTTAAGTAAAAAAAATTAAAAAATAAAAGAGTGGCTTTCATTTTCAAATACAAAATAATGTTGTTGACAGCATTAAGAAGTCCCATTTTGTCACAGAGCCAGTTTCTGTTCAAAAGACAAGGATGAAAGATTAGTTTTCTCAGTGTAGCCGCCTGCCTGATTCGGTGCTTCACTAATTCAATGGAAAAAAATAATTATATGGCCAGCTCATACATTCATCTCATTCACGTGAAAAGAAAGTCTTTGTACTGATGCAAGTAATTGGGAAATTGTGCGGGTTTTTTAATCTAAATTTGCTACAGATCAAGTAACCAGTCTAAGATCAGACAAATAAATTCCTCTTATATTGGAGATATAGACACATATATATATATATAAATATTTGGGCTGAGGAAGCATTACCTTTTGGTTTAGTGCTTTCATATCCATAAAGGGATGAAGCCTCATACAGAGGGGACATAAACATACTTCAGCTCTTCTATATGTTCTTTCATACAGCAGCTTGAATAGAGATTTCCTTTAGGAAAACCCAGAATTCTACAAGTAAATGTCCATGGGAATTCCCCTTTTTAGGCACTTCCCTCTCTAGTCAGAGTCACACTGTAATCTGCAGATGAGTGCATTATTGTCTTTGTCTTCTCTTATTCAGGAAGGTTCTCTGCTTTCTTGCTGTTGAGTCCTTTTCTCCCTGCACCACTCCTATTCTCGTTGTTAATGGTTGATAAATAGCTAATGAGTGGAATGGCCATTAGGACCTCCCTTCCCATCTGGGCTGCATGCTATTTTACAGGCCCTGCTAGATCTTTATTAGATTTGGGTGCAGATTATTGATTTAGGTAAATGAGGTCGTTGTAACCTCATCTCGCAGAGAAAGGAAGCAGGGAAAACCAAATGTAATTCAGCTGTTATTTTCTGTACCAGTGCAAGCCAGTGGAGGAAAAAAAAAGTCAAAATGAAACCAAAGAATACCCATTAAAAATAATAATAACTGACCTCATACCAAAGGCAATGCTTCCATAGACACTTGAAAGCTGAGATAGGTGTAGAGTTTGAGCTTTCTGCAGATAAGTACTCCAGAGTAGATAGTAGGCACTAGTAAAGAGATAACATTAATAGAACACCAGGCTATTCCTAGGGCAAACTGACAGCTATTTATAGAATTTGAACACACTAAGACATGGCAGTGGCTTAACAAGGACAACTTTTCTTAAGTTATTGTTATTTCAGTTAAATGGCCACATCAGCACTGACAGACCTAATGCAGCCAAGCTCAGACTGCACTAAGCACTCTCTAACATCCTATCAGAGATAACGTAAGCACTGAAAACTTCCAGCAAGTCTGACTTTAGGGACCAGGCCTTCTAGAAGACTTCAGCACACTGAAATCTTAGCACTTACAATTCCCTGGCTGTAAACAAGAGCTCACACAGGTTCAAAATGAGACTACATTAACTCTCAGAAACCAGGAGAGGCTTTAGAAAATGACTAACTACATTGACATGGTAACACAACGGAAAGCACAACAATGACAGCAGAGTAGCAAAACCCTAGGCTGCAGCAAGCAAGGACTTGCCCAAATGCAACAGCCATAGGTGTAGAAACAAAGGAAAGAAGCTGCTTACTTTCAGAAAACCTCAACTACGCAGAGATCTCCAGCAAGATCCCCTCACCTCCACTGCCAACCCTTAAATGAGGGCTGGGAAGGGGTGGATCCTGGCTCCAGCCTTTGCAGTCACCCAGCTGCACTGCATGCACCTGAGCTCCCCTGGGTTGGCCCAGGTGCTCAATCACTGCTTCTAGCTGTGACTTAGCATTTCCACTACAGATACATACAACAGTTGTGTACATTTTTACCTGAAGCAGTCCACATGCAGGAAAGCATAAGCCAAGTTATACAGACTTGATAGAGCTGCTATGCTCCTCATGACTCACTGCTGGCTATATGCCTTCTGCTCTTCTTTTCCTAGGGCTATCTGGCTGGCCCTACCTTTCCCAGCTCCATGATTCAGTCCATTCTGTAAACTCAAAACAGGTGTGATCCCAATCTAAGCACCTGCTTCTGAGCTAGAGTTGCCAAGCCCAGCTCACCATAACTTTGTCTTCTGATCCAGCCTACTGAGTCCTAAGAGAGCATCTTTCTTCCTTATCTGTTTTTATCTTGTGTATTGTGTGCCTAATCCTTGGGCATCTGGAGATTCCCAGCCTAAAACCAAGCAAATGAATATGAATTTCAAGACTTTCATTACTGTTGGTAATATCCACGAGTTGTCACTTTGCAGTAAGTTCCTTTCCCTTCACATGACACCCAACTGTTGTGGAACCCCAAAGTCACTGAGCAAGGCAGGGGGTTCGGGTTTCTTGAGCACACTGAACTCTAGATTTTGTTAAGCTTGTGACGGAGGCTGCACGAGTCATTCTGTCCTGTTGACCTGATGAGTTTGGATACCCTGAAAGTTAACAGGAAGGCAGCAAGGCCCTCTCCACAGTGCCACAGCAATCACCAACAGGAAGACTTGGCAGCCCAGTAGTGACAGACCCAGACCCAATACGATGTATTTAGTCCTGTATTTTACCTGATATGGCCAAGGCCAGGATCAGTGTTTGCTTACATCTTCTCCTCAGATGGCTGGCACTAAAAGCTCAGCTCATCAGTATTGGATAACAGTCACATAGATGCCTAGTTAAGAAGGTAGGAAAAGGTTGTAAAGGAAAAGGTTTTACATATTTGACCTAGTAAAGTTCCTTCTTCAAGCTCCACTCCCTCATCCAAACTTAAGCCTAGTTCCTCTCATCAGACTTCACTGCTGCCACAGCCAGAATTTCCTTTTTGCCTCATTAACCATAGCAGCAGAGTGTTGCTTTCAGGCTTTGCTAACACTTCTTTCCTTCTCCCCATCCATAATGCTCCATCAGATATCATCATGCTCCAATGAGAAAATAATGAAGAAAAATGTGCATTCAACAAAGTTTGCTTAGTCCACTTGCTTTGCTAGTTTCCATTCTGCTCTTTGTTAATTCCTGAAACATCTCTGCTAGGCAGCACATACCTTGCAGCATGAAGTGAAAACAACAGTAAACACTACCCGTATTTGTTGTGGAAATACACTGTTCTCCTTCCCTACCTTAAGATGATATATGTAATGTAGTATAGTGAAAGGACAAAGGATGATAGCTTTAAAATAAAAGAAGGCAGATTCAAATTAGACATTAGGAGAAAATTCTCTACAGGGTGGACATGTACATGCACACAGAGTTAAGGGCTCCTCTGTCACTTACCAGCAGCTGTGGCAGCTACAGAAGGATTCAAAGTCTGATATGTGCTTTGGAAGAGATACACCATGTAGTCACCCACCAATGCAGACAGCTTATCCCCTTTCCATCACCTTTTCAGCCAGAGACATCTTTGAATCACTGCTGCCAAGAAAGCAGTGGCATTTCGAAGTAGCCATACGCAGATAAACCAGAATTTATGTTGACCCCAAAGTAGTCAATACAAGCTGATCTTAAAGACTCAGATGTCCTAGACCCCGTGCTGGCACTTATTCGGTAGCAAATGGAGAGAGATTAGTGCCTCATGTTCTCATTCCTCTCTATGAAGTACCTCACTGGCTCACTGCTTGGCCCAGGTTCAAAACCAGTGTCATATGCAACGCAGTTCTAAATTGTACTTGTGGCCACTGAGTCTGTGGATGCACCGCTGACTGTTGATCAAAATATCATTTTTTTCCTAAAGAGCTCCCCCAAGTCAGAGATTGCGTTCCATATCTCTGTCCATCGCCATTAGACACCTTATCCTCCAGTGCATAGGTAGTTTTCAATTTGTGGCCCAAGGACACCTGGGAATGCTAGGATGATTCTGCAAAGGGTAATTAAGTAAAGTGAGTCTATTGTTACTGGGCTTAAATTAGCTCTGAATATTCACGTGCTCACAGAAAAACTTTTTAAATAAAAAATAAAGGGGCTTCTGCAGATATTTACAGTGCAAAAGAATTCCTTTTCTAGGATGGACAGAAGTCAGTTAGAGAGACTTTTTGGCCCGAAGACCCTTTCCTGAAAACAGCACAACTTTCCTGGGGAGTGCTGGTACATATGCAACTGAGCATCCGATGTTCCCAGCTATCTGACCTGTCAGATCTTCAGCCTTTTACTCCTGGATTTTGATCTTCACCAAATACCAGACAGTAAAGTTTTGAGTCTTACTCTTAACTCGTACCTACACAGAGAGCATGCCAACAGGGACAGGGATGGTAAAGTTCGTCACAGCTGCAGATATACTTTTCAGGGACAAAGGAGTCCAGTTCTAACAAGCAGGCTGACATGGTGGAGGGGGGGAGGTCTCCAGGTGGCATCACACAGGAGGCTGCCGAAGGCTGACACAGTGTTCCTTCAGCTTATTAACTATTTCATTTCTTGCTTACCTCACCCAACATCATATATGTATTATACACACAGCTCCACCTCACCCACCCCTTCCCAATGGGTCTCAGGCTACAAAGGTCACAGAATCACAGAACTGTAGGGGTTGGAAGGGACCTCCAGAGATCATCGAGTCCAACCCCCTGCCAAAGCAGGTTCCCTCCAGCAGGTCGCACAGGTAGGCATCCAGGCAGGTCTTGAACATCTCCAGAGAAGGAGACTCCACCACCTCCCTGGGCAGCCTGTTCCAGTGCTCCGTCACCTCACTGTAAAGAAGTTCTTGCGCACATTTGTGCAGAACTTCCTATGCTGCAGTTTCCGGCCTTTTCCCCTTGTCCTGTCTCCACTCACCACTGAAAAGAGGCCGGCCTCACCATTCTACCCCCACACCTTAGATACTGATAGGCCTGGATCAGGTCCCCTCTCAGTCTTCTCTTCTCAAGGCTGAACAGACCCAGTTCACTCAGCCTTTCCTCATAGGAGAGATGCTCCAGGCCCTTCACCATCTTCGTGGCCCTCCGCTGGACTCTTTCCAAGAGATCCCTGTCTGTTTTGTGCTGGGGAGCCCAGAACTGGACGCAGTACTCCAGATGAGGTCTTACCAGGGCAGAGTAGAGGGGGAGGATCACCTCCCTCGACCTGCTGGCCACCCTCTTTTTAATGCACCCCAGGATGCCATTGGCCCTCTTGGCCACAAGGGCACACTGCTGGCTCATGGCCAACCTGTCATCCACCAGGACACCCAGGTCCCTCTCCACAGAGCTCCCCTCCAGCAGGTCAGGTCATCCCCCAACCTGTACCGGTGCATGGAATTATTCCTCCCCAGATGCAAGACTCTACACTTGCTTTTGTTAAACCTCATCCGGTTTTTTTTTGCCCAGCTCTCCAGCCTGTCCAGGTCTTGCTGAATGGCAGCACAGCCTTCAGGCGTGTCAGCCAATCCTCCCAACTTCGTATCATCAGCAAACTTGCTGAGGGTGGCCATTATCCCCTCATCAAGGTCATTGATGAAGATGTTGAACAAGACCGGACCCAGCACAGACCCCTGAGGAACACCGCTGCTTACAGGCCTCCAACCGGACTCTGCACCACCAACAACGACCCTCTGTGCTCTGCCAGTCAGCCAGTTCTTAACCCACCTCACTGTCCACTCATCTATCCCACACTTCCTCAGCTTTGTTATAAGGATGTCCATATTTAATGTTTCAGAAACCCCAAGCCGCATTCACGTTCCTCTGTAACAAGCTGCAGAATATATTTCCAAGCTCACTTGTACCCTACATATTTACCTAATACATTCCTGCAGCAATCCCACTGTCATTATTATTAGCAGATCAAACCTTAAAATATCTGTAAAGTGCAGTTCTCTTGCATTTTTGATCCCCAGTAATGGATGTAAGGAGCCCACCTGGATCTGTGGCTGTTATAAAGCAGATGTTGATGACAAGCCTTCAGTTCAGATTTACTGCTGTATTTGTCTAAAGAGCACAGTCCTGGGAGCCCACATCTCTGCAACCCGAACTCCCACGTGAGGCAGGACCTGATCTCTGACAGGTGTTGGGACTTCTCCTCCCTGAGCTCCTGCCCTGATGAATGTTCCACTGCTTCACCAGAAAGCCCTTTCTGTTTCCTTCAGCTGAATCCTGCAGAGCACACTCTATCACCTATTTTACATGAAGGATCCCTATGTTAGAGTTGCTTTAGGAATTCAAACCTCTTTATGTTTAGGAGCAGCAAACAATGTTGTACAAATTAAAGTGTTTAATTGGGAAAAAAACCAGTACCTAAAACCATTAAATATTCCTATACAAGCTCAACCCAAAGGAAGAAAAATTAGATATCAGAAAGCCAGTGAATTGAATAGTAAACATGAGAAAAGTTCTTTCCTAAAAGCAGTGCTCACAAAACTGAAAACACATTAGCTTGGAAACTGTAATACAACATTGGTCATCAAATGCAACAACACACATTTGTCCTGAAGAGAAGACACACGTCTTGCTACACGCATCCAGTCCCTTCTAAACTCCTTTAAAGACTGGTCAAAAATAAACAAGGTAAATATCATTTGCATTTCTTATACGAATTAGAAGAGCTTGCCAGATGGGGAGCTCTCCTCCAGCAGAGCTGTTGTTTTCAAAAACAGAAAGGCACGAGCACAACCCAGCTGTTTGGGGCCTGCGATGTTCCCATTCCCAGAAAACCATCGCCCCTGGCTTTCCCTTGTAATTAGTTAGTGCTAATACCCTGGGTTAGTCTGTGGAAAAGTCACATTCTGAGAGATCACCCTTGTGAACAGCTGCACTCATGAGACAGAACGTCACCACTCCAAGCTGTCAGCCCATTCATCTCCAGCAAAAGTCAACCCCGCCATAAATTGGGAATCCTTTATCTCAGGACAGCAGACCGAGCTGGGTTTAATTGCTGAGCTATGCTAATGAGCCTTGTTTGTGACACAAGGTGCTTCGTGGTGGCTCTGTTTGAAAACATGGAATTGTAACTCCCCCTGAGGGCACACACAATCAGTTTAAAAACACTGCCGTCTGGATACAGAAAAGAAATCATGTAATGGTCCCGTCAGCATGGCACATTATCAAAGGCATCATTAACAGCTGCTTCATGGAATGGCAGGAGGCTCTCCTGGGTGAGCTGGGTTCATTTTGTTTCTATTCTGTCCTCTCTTCGGTTTTCCTGAATCATAAGCTCTATAAACATCACTGCCAAATCATCTAAAGGGAACAAAAAGATACCAGGGATTAAGCCGTTCCTAGCAGATAAGGTCTGTGTCTGTTTTAAAAAGTGGGGGGGAAAAAAAGCCAAGCAAAACAAAATATACCCAGGGAAAAGCAAACAGACAAAAGAGCAGCAGCAAAATGTTTTCTCTCCAACTTGTTGAGACAAAATCTACTGCAGCTCAAATTTCACTTTGTTCCTTTTGGATTAGGTGAAGAATTTTAACATTCACATTTAGGAAAGGAATAGCCCAGGTGGACACAGGGCCGCAGGATTTCTTGTTCAGATAATATCAGCTGTTTCTTTTGCACTATTAACAGTGGGGTTGGTGGTAGCTCTTTGAATCCTACAATCATTGGAAAGACCAGTAAGGTTATGTAGTCCAACCATCAACCCATGACTTTGCTTGAAGCAGAAAACCTGAGCCATGTTTCAGTTGGAAAGGCCAGTATTTAGCATCATTAACAATCAAGAGTACTTAAATATGGCATTACTATTCTTACTGTGCTACCCCGGGACTTGTGACAGGCCTTGCAGACCCCATGTGTTATGCACTGTACAAATATCCATCTCCCCAGCCTCTGTGCTCTTTTAACCCAGGGCCCCAACCTTGCATATGCTTACACACTTGAGCAACTACCAGTATTGCATGGCCCTACTGAAATCAACACCACTGATGAATGAATGAAATCAGTAATTACCCATGTGCTTAATCATTTGCAGAATTGGGAACTAAGTGCTCCATTTTTAGCTTTTAGCTTCAAAATATTAGTTCTAATCCAGTGTGCCTCACTTTGTGCTCAATCCCACAAGGAACAACACAGTCTGGCCTAATTAAGCAAAGAACTTAACGAAGTGTTTAAGCATGTAAGTAAACTTACTGGCTGAACACTGTGTTGCTTTGCTTAGCATGCGTGGCTCCTTGCAGGACTGGACCTTAACTCAGGCACTCAGTAATGTACCACCAGGAGGGGACTGGGGCTCTGCTGGGTGCACAGAGTGCTGGGCACACCGGGACTTCCTTGGCTCTCATTCAGCTCATGGAGATAGCACAGTGGGTAAGCCAGGAGCTCTGGCAGAGCTGGGGATCCTCCACTGGTTCAGCGCTCCTCCACATTTCTGTCTTTTTTTTTTTTGCCAGGCTGAGGGATCCTGAGACAGTGCTTGCCCCTCCTGTGTGTGGAGCTCTCCCAAGGCCTGGGATGGGTAGGGTGAAGCTTTCAAGAGGATCTTGATTCTGACAAACATTAATTTTAGGCACTTCAGAACACAAAATAATCATAACACCCTTC
Source organism: Tetrao urogallus (assembly GCF_951394365.1). Classification (NCBI taxonomy): domain Eukaryota; kingdom Metazoa; phylum Chordata; class Aves; order Galliformes; family Phasianidae; genus Tetrao; species Tetrao urogallus. The sequence goes on from NC_136818.1 coordinate 59,488,608, forward strand.
CCAGGAAAAAAATCCCCCTGGACCTGTGTAAAATTAGCAGCATGCTGGCTGTCCCACTTTTGCTCCTGCTATGTGGGGCAGCCTGGCTTATTAATGTACTGGACTCGTTCAAACATCCCTGGCTTTTCCCCTTGCAAGGAGACCCCAGGGAGCCAGCCTGCTTCTCCTGGCAGTCTGAGGATGAACCTACTCACCGTGATGGCCAAAGCCTCCTGCGCACCTCTCTGGGAAGGCAGCAGAAGGACAAGACAAGCACTGATGGAGAAGCTGCAGGCTGGGGCACATTTTCCTGGCATGGGAGACTCGCAGCAATGAGAACTGTGGGACAGAGGACAGCACAGAGTCCTCAAAAGAAGATAAGCTGTGGGTGCCCCATAGCTTGCATTGGCAGTGAGAACAGAGTTAAGAGGCTATCCCTCTGCCTACAGCAGGCAGACACATGCACATACCAGGAAAGAAAGAACAGCTTCACAGGAATAATCACCAAAAGCACCAGTGGTCACCATAATCCACTATTAGTACTAAGTATGGCCTCTACCCAGGAGCTCTGAGGAGATCAGTCCTTTGAGAGCTGCTGTCTGCCCAAGAGAAAACTTCCTGTAATGTCTCCTTATGGTGAGGTAACTTCAGAGTTACTCTGAGATTCCTTCCAGCACGAAAAGGAAATCCTGGCAAACATGCAACATCCAAGAAGCAATGGGAGGAGAAAAGAGGAGAGAACCCCCAAGTCACACCCACAAGTGATGACTGCTTGTGTTAGACAATTGTTCAAGAAGATGAAACACCCCCATAAGGAACAAAGATCTCTGAAATAAACTTTTTTGTAATGCCACTTTCCCTGCTCATTCCAAACTACAATCTGCTCCAAAAATTGCTTTCTCATCCACTGTTCACTATGCGTGTTATGAGCCTGATCCTGAGTCAATTCTCCTGTTAAATACTGACATAACAGTGTGCCTTAAGCAAGAGTAGCAGTTAAACTTCTCTTGCCCCATGCAGCAAAGCCCCAGGAGCTAAGCATAAGTGACAAATTTATTTCAACAAACAGGAATCAGCCAGCTCTTTTTTTCTGCACAGCTTTTTCTCCCCAGTAGGACACCAAGTTGTTGTGTTGGGGTTTTCTGTGGGTTTTTTTTTTTTTTTCCACAAAACACATTATTCCATTTAAGTGCTTGTGCATATTTATTAATAGAGAAAAAAAACAAGTGAACAATGAGCTGCTCAGGGGAGGCTGAAATCCTGCATCGAGCAGTGAATCAGAGGAGAAAATCCATTTAGCAAAATGCTCATTTTAAGACATGCTCCTTTCACACTTGAGTTATTTTTCTCTGCACCCCTAACTTAATTAGAATCCTGGTGACACATCTGTCCTGCATCCATACACCACACACAGCTGTGCTCAGGATCCCTGTGCTGTGCATCCCAATCCACTGCTGTGATATGAACAGAGAGTGACCACAGCCAGCTCCACCAACATGCTGGGAAGCAAAGAAACCTCAAGACAAACCTCCCTTATTGTGGGGAGGCCTGAATCTGACTGTAAACAAGCCAATGTAAAGTGAGAACTATGCGAAGTTGTTGCTGCTAAGTAGATGATACTGAGACAATTCTGACCCTCCATCATGTACTCTGTAAGCACAGCTGCTTGCAAAGATCTCCCAGGCTGATGGGACACAACCTCCTTGCAGCTACTGGAGAGGGGCAGAGATTTATTACTGTTTATCATTCAGCTTGTGACAGCTCCTGAGCGCTGTGCTAGGTGCTGCTGACAAACCAAGCAGAAAGACGGTTGCTGGCATAAAGAAATATACACACAAAGCAGATAAAACCATGAGTATAGTTCCCAAAGCAGTGACAAACAGCTGGTCTTAAAAAGGAAACAGAAGAAAGCAAGCCACACCATGAAGATGTGCTAGCTCAGGGATCTAAAGAGGGAAAGTACACATTGCTCACTTGCTATTGAAAGTAAGATGAAAAAGAATTTTATGGACCAGCTCATCACTTACCATAACCACCCAGTTTTGGCAGTTGACACCTAAACTCCTGTTACCCGGGGATGGCAAAGTTCCCTGATGATAGCAGAGTTCAAGTGTATTTTATTCATTTGCTGTTTCCAGATGGGATTGTTGTTTACCAGCCGTGTGTTCTGCAGTTTCATCTCTCTCTTGGCTTTGCTTAAATAGTTTCCCAAAAGCTGAGCCAGTGGGAGGTTGCTGCTGGCTTCAGCAGAGCTGGGATAGTCTCTGATGTTGTCATACCCCCATGCTAACCCAAGCACCAAACCCCTTCATTTACAGTATTGCTGTTTCTATGTTCAGTCAAATGAGATTAGCTGATTTCAGGCAGTGCTTAATGAAAGCTGAGTTTTTCAGTGCCAACATTTTGCCTTTCCAGCCTGCAAGCAAAGGCTGGAAGGTCAGCCTGGCATTCAGTCTGCAGCATGTGACCATTTAATGAGGGAGGTCTATGAACTACAGCACTAACACAGAGTCACAAAAGCTGCAGCCCAAATGTGACTTGCTTCACTGCAGTGGAAGGATTTTTCTGTGAATTAAGGCCCAGGACAAGGGAAACAAACCTATTTACAGCTCTTTCACAGCCCTACTATGTGACTGTGGACAGATTCTGTAACCACTTCCCACCTTTGGAGTCTCCTACCATAAAAGGAGATAGAAATGCTCTTTTCACAGGAGGATGCAGTGGGTTCAGGTGTTAGTGGAATGAATGGCACAGTAATGCTTGTGAAATGTAAAGACTAAAATGGAGAGAGCCCTGCTGTGCTAGCTTTTAAAGCCTGAATGTAATAGCTGGATCGCAGAGGGCTTTTGGTTCTTCCTGAAGCACCTGCAACAAATGTAGCTTCATTGTTCCCCTGCACGCTGCCATCTTGCCCAACTCCAAGCTGCCTGGAAAACATCAGGCAAGCAGAACAAGCAGGCACAGCAGCTGCTGCAGATAGTGTGGGATGATGTCAGTGAGCATGCTGCACCCACACAGAGCCCAAGGGACAGGCACTCTGCACTGCCTACTGAACACTGGCATCTTGCACAGAGGAGCAAAAGCCTTTTCACTCCTAAGCAGCCTGCCCAAGCTGCCCCTGCTTGGGGGATGGATGGATGAGGCAATGTCCTTTCAGTCGTTTCGTGGTTCACATTGGCTCACTGGGACTCTGGGCAGAGCAGGGAAGGAGCTGGGGAAGAGTGAGACTCAGCCCTCACCACTGCAACTCTGTACAGGGGTTAAAGACAGGCATATGCCTGGGGGCTGTGGAAATTCCTGGGAGGCCTCATAGCTAGAAAATGTGCAGGACGTTTTCCATATAGGAAGTGCCACAGCCAATGAAATAAATGGGAGTTCTGTTTATTTCTGTGGGCTTTAGTTTAAGCTCTAACACACCTGATACATAGAAATATACCCAAGTAGCCTGCACTTCTCACCAGAGTGTGGCAAACATTACTTCTTGCACTAGAGCATTTCTCCTCAAAGATACTATGCCTCTCAGCTGGATGCTAAAAGGCTATGAAATCAGGGCACAGTGCCCAGAGGAGTGTGGATCCCTCCTTGGATACCAGTTGCCAAGTCTAATGTCACCTACTCCTCATCATCTCTCCTTTGAATCCTCCCCAGTCTGAGGATCACTGCTCCCTGCCATGGTGCCACTGCCAGCCTGCATCCCCCTCATGCTGCCTATAAAAGCCTTTTGCACTGTCACCTTTGTGCTGAACATTTACACTGTAAATCTACACTCTCCTCTTCAATAAAGTTTGTTGACAGTTCTGTTCCGTATAAAACAACCAGCTCTAACCACAGTCTTGTCAAATTCCATCTTACCATGTGAGTGTCCAGCGAGGTTATTATCTTGAATGATCATAACGAAATTACAGCCTTGGGAGGAGGCAGAAAGTCCCTATGCTCCAGGGACTTAACCCAAGGTTTAGCAAATGTGGTCAGGTTTTAATTCCTCCCTCCCACAGGCTTTCTGCTGGACTTGTATGCATGTCTTTGACCCTTTAAGCATGAGGAAGAAATATATTGGAGACACTAAGATGCTCGCATACCGGCACAATGGGAAAAGTGTCTTCTTCCCATTCTCCCTCAGGACTTGCACATATACAGTCCAGGGCACTGCACTTACGCTACAGATGCTGAACCACATCCACGGGGATTTCCTCGCAACAGAGAGCCTGCAAACTCTCCCACTCCAGTCGGATGAGTAGCATCAGGCCTCCCTCGATGCCACCAATTCTCCTGACAGTTTGTGTCACCTTTATCAGATTTGGCACTGAGAAAAAAAAAAAAAAAACAGCAACAAAGAAATAAGATTTTTTCTCCACTGCTGCCAGGAGAAAACCACAAATAAACAAGAAGACAAAGCGAGAAGCTAAGTAGAAATTGGTAAAGGCAATAAAGCAACCAAGCTAAGGAGGAGATGGTGGCTGGAGTGTGGTGGAGAGAGTCAGTTTGTTCTTATCTCTTTCCCTCACCGTGGTGAAGGGATCGCCCCAGTCGGTGGCAGATAAAACACTATCAAGTGGCTTTTTCTCCTGAGTGTCCTTCTAAGTAATTTGTTCACTTTTGTCACTAGGGCAGCATGGCTGCCTTCAGCCGATGGACAAAACCCGGCATTTTGCACTGTGAGGAGCAGGGCAGGCCTGCCATCTTGCGTTGCCATGGAAACGATGAGCCTGCAGCCGGGGATGCACCCGCTGCCCCACAGGCACCCCAGTGCTCTGTAGGGTGAGGGGAAGCCAACCCATACCTTCCTATTTCACACTCCTTTTTTAACAAATTTCTCTAGGGTTCCAGATCTAGGTGCCCCGAGTGGGTTTTGGCAACAAACGTGATACACTGACATGAAAAAACAGGACAGCTGTATGTAGGGCTTGTGGTCACCCCGTGGTGACAACCCCAGCTCTTTCACCATAGCCACACATCCAGCCTATGTGTGACAGTCTACAGATGGCATAAACTGTCACAATTTGCAGAAAGTTTGCCTTAAGCCAGCCTGCTGCAGGTTGAAGTGACCAGCCCCGGAGCAGTGAATGCAGGCAGCCATGCCCCACCATGCTGCCTTACTTCATTTCTAAACGTGGGCTGATTTCTGACCTCCAGCTGCTCAGCAGGCTTCCCCTGCTGCCGTTTCCATGGAACTCATTTTGTTACAATAAGATAAAAATATGCCTGATCTCCTCCTAGCATGTTAGCAATCAGCAAAGGAAAGCAACAGGAGCACATCCAGGAAAATAGCATTGCTGTTTTCCAAAGACATTAAAAAAAGTCACACAAAAATGTCCATATTAAACATGCAAAAAGTCTAGCCCATGATATCTTCTCTTAGTGTGAAGACTATTGTATGAAGCATTCAATCTCATTCAAGTAGACATCCCAGTAGATGCAGCTCTCTGCAACACAGACACTGCTGCCAGTGAACAGGGGTACAAAACTGCCCTAAGATGACAGTTCAGGCTGTACTTAATAAACACCAAAGATTCAGGTGCAGAGGAAAACAATCACCGCCTCCTATACAATCCTGCACAGACTGCTGTTTAATTCTGGAATTTACGCAGGTTCTTCACATATTGAAGTATCAGCAGCTGTCCTTTGGTCTCACCAGCAACACTGGTTTAGTGTAAGTGAAAGTCTCCATAACTGCAATCACAGGAGTCTCAGCAGCAAGATAGAATTTAAGAGCAATTAATTAAATTCCTAGTTGCTTCATTCTATCAAAATGGAGACCCTCATGTATTATTATTATTATATTTGAAAACACATTGAGCATGTTTCCATCGCAGTGTCATGACAGTTGCGACATAGCTGAAAGCTGCAGCAACAAAACAGCTACTCTGTCCACAGGTAACGGTGAGAATAAGGGTTCCTGACAGATGTTAAAACTCCTTTAATAATAAACAACTCTGTCCTAGCAGAGGTTTCATTTCACTTTTTGTTTCCTGTTGAGTGGAACCTCTCTAATTCTCATTCTCCCTCTTGCAGACTTTCTCGTTTCACCAGCATTCCTCCACACCTAAACGATGGCCGCAATCAAAGTGGCTGTCTATCTAAAACCACCTGGGTTCTGTACCTGTGAGTACGTGTTGTGCATGTTGACATGTTCATGAGGAACAGCCCACCACCTCTGGAGTTGGTTGCACGTCTCAGTAGAAAACAGCAAGACTTTTTAAAATTTCTCAGCTTCTGGATAATGTCAGAAGTGTTGACATGAACACATTGAAGTGTTAGATTTCAAGACGGATGAGACCCCATCTCTACAGTTCTGACAGCTACGGTTGCTGAAACTACACTAAGAGGCATTTTCAACCAACCATAAAGTTTTAAAACTGCTGTTCAAATGCTGATGAATGCCAGATGTATTAAACACTACAATTTCAGCAAAAGCTTACAAGTATGTTGTTTTCAAAGGGATACAGTTAGGTTACAATACAGATTTAATATGTACGTAGGTTCTCAAGAGCATCGTAAATCTAAAGAAAAATTCAACCAAATCTCCATGCTGTTCATTTTTTATTATCATTGTTGTTTTATAACCTTGAATAAAATTAGTTCAACGATATTAGCTTTCAGTAGCTGTCGGTTTCAGTTTTTACAATGTTATGGGTGTTAAATTTAGAGGAAAGTTGCTTATTACCTTTGGAAACAATTGTGTCTATTCACATTCTCTTCTTTTTCTGATGGAAGAGCGTTCGTGTTACTCTCAGAAGCCGTAATTATTTGGTACTAAGACAAAGCTGCCAAGAAAATCAAGGTGACACCTCCAGAAGTCAGCAGGGCAGAGGAATCTTCCCACAACTAAACATACCAGCAGACAAGTATTTTATGCTTTCCTCAGATGCTTTTAGGAACAAAATTTTAGATGTCAAGAACTGTGAAGTTACTGGTAAAACTGTAACAAATAGACATTTATACCAAGAAAAAACAACAAAACAAAACAAAAATGAAAAAAAAAAAAAAAGTAAGCAATATAATGCCAAGACAGAGCCCCCAACCTGGGGGCCTCCCCTCCTCCCTTATACCAGAGAAAGCACAGAAGCGTGTTTGGCACTCACTCTTCCACAGTGCAAAGTTATGATTGAGGTTTTGTCATTTTCACCCCTTAAACTTGCATAGTGAGACAAAAAAGTGAAATACGTTGTCAGCACAGCACTTAATGTCTCAATTGCCTTAATGATATGATTATAATAAATGGCAAGTGATTATAATAAATAGAGATGAAGTTAGCAGGAGTTTTCCTATTACTTTCAGTGGTATCAGAATTTCATGAACTTGACTTTCGAATCCGAGGGCAAGCTTGAGATGTGCATTTGCATTTGTGCATATGCATTTTCATCTGAAAATTGGCCTATAACATCAATTTTTCTGCCTGTTCAGGAAAAGGCATTTAAGTGTTTTTAAATTAGACTTTTCCTGTGTCTCATCTCTATGCTCTCACTGGCCTCTCCTGGCTCTGCTGTTACTCTCAATGCCTTAAAGCAATGGCTTTTCCTCACCTCCTTCCAGAGCAGACAAATTCATTTCCTCATCACCAGTCTTGTCCACCACCACCAAGCGTGCCTTTGGTTTTTGACATACCAATAATGTCTTGAAACTCAAACATCACTGCTTCTCCACCTAGCACTGACTGTACCTTTGGAAATCTTGGTGGTTTTTTTTTCCTTGAAAGTTTCATAAAAAGAAAAAAATCTGTGAAACTGGATTATAACTTATTTTAGGTAATCTTGTATTGAAATGGTCCAAAACGCTCACTCAGATTTCTTCCCAGCAGCCCAGCAGCTGTGGTAAGACAGCAGTGCATAAACACCAGGTGTACGTTTATGGAAAGCACGTCCTACTTAATCAGTGTACTGTCCTTTAACTGCGAGATGATGAAGTGCAGTGACATCTGATCTAACATCCACACAACAACATGCTAAAAGGCACTGAAGTTTGTACGCTTCGCCAACTGAGAAACTAGAGTAGTGCAAAACTAACCTGGTACAACCCAGGCAACCCGAAAACCAGCTGACATCTCGAATTGCAACCATAAAGAAGGAATCATCACTGTGTAGTTTCCAAGAGGCTCCATGGTGATTCTCAGCTGTAACATCTTTACTGGAAGAAAATGTGAAACCATGCTCTGCTAAAGTTGCAGATGACACAACACTGAGCGATAACCAAGGAAGAGGGTTTGTCACCACCATGGGACCTGCAGTGCCTGTTTTGGTGCAGCTGCATTGAGCTGCACAGCCCCATGTGAAACGGGCAGGGCTGTGGTCTGGGAATTGTTGATGGTATAGCCAAACTGATAAGCAGGCACAAGCACGACCACCACAGATGCAGAACCAGGGTTAGGGATGCTGTATTAACTCTGCCTGGTAGGGCCCCGTGTGCCCTCCCATGGTCTTTTCTGGGGTGTGGAGCAGCCTCTGCTGAGCCATCCTGCTGCTGTACTGCCTTCCTGGGGAGCAGGGACATGCCTGGCATAGCTCTCATCCTGCCTTTCATGGCTTCAGGGAGAGCTAAACATTTCCTTTCCCAGAACCTTACCAGAGATACAGATCTTCTGGTTCACAGTTTAACATCCTGGGCAAATACAAATGCTGAAAAGCTACGGGCATAAGATACCAATTAAGACATCAGAAACATGTGAGTACTGAAAGCTTTGCATGGAATTTCAGTTTGTGCCCTTATTTTTTAAAGCTGGCAACTGATAAGGAGGAGCCTTTGAAGGGAAATACCACACTTCAGTATCCACCCACTACAAGCTCCTGCCAGAAACAAGATTCCAAGCCAGATGTATCTTTGGTCCGAACCTATTTCTATGTTCCTATGCAGTCACACACAATATTTGAGCATAGTACCATAGCAAAACACTGAGATATACCTGTGCTCCTGGCATGCCTGGTGTCATTCATGCTGGAGGGCTGTGTTCATGCTAAAGCCTACTGTTCATGAAGGATGTTGGTAATTGTCAGAGAGTTCAGAATGAGAAGGATGGCAAAACAGCTATTGCAGATTCAGCTCAGTCTATTTATCTTACAAAGAGAGGAGGTTAAGGGATGATTTGGTCAAAGACTACTGGTGTTTACAGGGAGAATGCAATATTGAGATCAGAGTCCTCAGTTAACATAGGACAACCCCAATGCTGAAAATAGACAAGATCTGATTGGAAAGATGGGCCAGATGTTCAACTGTGCAAATAATGAGTTTATTCCCAAAGCCAGAGCTGGAGCAAACAGATTGATTCTTCATTAAAGATCCTTCTGACTGAAGTTTGGATCATTTTTTTTTTTCTAAAAATATGTACTGGAAACTAAACAAATACAAAAAGAGACCTTGTGACCTATGCCATCCAACAGAATAGTGCTCTGTTTTGCTTCTGTGATTGTTATATGCCTCTGTTCCTTGTACTGGCAGTTCTGACAATTTTTCCAAGCAAATCAGGGGTGTAAGTGCAATCCTGACCACAGATGCCTGGCAGATCTGATCTCTTCTTGTGAAAGCACTGGGTATATCTCTGGTCTCCGTGCTGATAGCTTCTCACTTGCACATGCCCTGAACCAGGACGTTCTTGCAGAGGCAGCAGCCATTTGGCTCCTGGAATCACAGCCACCTACGACACTCAGCATGTCTCTATTAGCTTGTCAACTTCAGCCTCTCCTGGTGCCTGCCAAAGGTAGAGGCCCTTTTGATACACCTTGGTCCAAGCAGTTGGTCTAGTCCTGTGTTTCCATAATACCCAATGTAAACCACCTTTAGAGTGCTCTAAACCCATTCCTCTATGTTCTATCCAACAGGATCATGCAGGACAGATTATACCCTTCTTTGAAGGCATTTAAGACCATTTTCATGCCTCACTGCAGCCTCCTCCTGCCTTGACAGCACCGATTCCTTGCACCTCTCCTGAGGGGTCACAGCTTTCAGTAGTTTTGCTGCTGGCCTTGCTCCAAGTGCCCCTCGTCTGCAGCCCTAAGGTGGACATGGGGCTGCAGGCACTCCACTGACACACACCAAAGCCTCAGGATCTGTCACGTGTGTCTGAGAGCAGAACTTTGCCCCCTCTTAATCGTATCTCATTTATCAGCAATATAATGCTTTGCACATTATCATCCCAATTATAAAGGCTTGTAGGTGATAATGAGATTCCACTGGATATATTCCAGCAAAGCACATTCTAGGTTTTACTAACTTCATTAACCAAGAAAAGCTGGTTAATGGCAGAAAAGTGCAACGATGCACATAATCATACTGGTTACTTCGCTACTACAATTATATTATTAAGATGGATCTTTGAGGTACAGTTTCCATGTATAATTAGTGGTTTATCCCTTCAGGAAGAAAAAAAAATCAAAAGCACCCTAAGGCTTGAACAAAACGATTCTTACTGAGAACACAAATGAAGCTGTGCTTTCAGGGTCAGACTCCAAATGGGATTTGTGAGCTACAGGAGCACAAGAATTTGGAAACCCAACAGAGGCTTCCGAGAGATGTGAAATGCCTGAGTATGAATTGCAGCCCCTGACACCCCCCTGTGCACACAGACATGCACAAAGGATGTCCCCATCTCACCAGGCACCTCGCTTGTCCCACAGAATCGTAGGATCACAGAAAGGCTTAGGTTGGAAGGGACCTTAATGTTCATTTAGTTCCAACCCACTGCCGTGGGCTGGTTGCCTCCCATCAGACCAGGTGCCCAGGGTCTCATCCAACATGGCTTTGAATGCTTCCAGGGATGGGACATCCACTCCTTCTCTAGGCCTCCTTTCCCCAAGATCTTAAATCTTGGAGTTTTCCATGAGTACTGAGAAGGCAAAAATCCCACGAATATCAGAATTACAAAATGTTTAGACCAGGGGTTGCCCAACTTTTTGGCTTGTCTATGCTGCACTGAGTGAAGAGGAATTGTCTTGGGCAATTATATCATGGAATCATTGAATCATTTGAGGGACACTTAAAGGCCATCTGGTCCCAACCTTGTAGTTAACGTATATAATAAGTAGCAAAGCTACTTCACAAAACACTTCAATCTCAGACAAAGAAAACAAGATCCTCTGGGCAATCGAAGCAACGGGAAACCCTCTGATTACTCCTTTTACAAAACAACAAAACAGAAGACAAGAGCACTGAAAGCCTGATTTTTTGGTTGCTTTTCTCTCACAGTTAAATCATGCTTATCATCCTGACAAAAAACAAAATGCCTTTTTTTTTCACCAGGAGTTCTCTTACAGATCTAATCAAGTTGTCAGGAGAAATACTATTATCCTCACCGTGTGAAATTAATCTATGAGGAATTTATCTACTATACTGAGTGTGTATATGACACTCATTGGGATCAGCTCACATATACGTCTTCTGCTGGTAACCCTTCATACAATAAAACAGCCTTCACAACTGATTCTGCAGTCATCCTACAGCATTTAGCATGGCTGCTCTGCCTCGGAGCTTAGCAGGAGCCCTCGGTGGATTTAATCAGGCAGGCAGAGCTCAGAAATTCTGCCGGAATCCTTGCTGCTATTAGAAATATGCACTATCATTTGCTAATTCAGGCTCAGAACCAATTCAGAAACTCAGAGCAATAAATCCTCGTGTGAGCGTTGAGCCCTCTGAAGCGTATCCTGGAGCAGTCATTTTTGGAGAGGCAGAATACACAGAGGAATGTAGAGCGTCTAGCCAAAATTTTATTTGAAATACTCTTCTTAATGAAGCCAAAGACTTTTCCAAAACTGAAAACCTCTGCTTTTTCTGCTTCTGACGTCCATGACCTTGCACAGGAGCAGCAAAGTGCAGGCGGTCCTGGCAGTGCAGAGGCTGTTGGCCTCCTTCCCTAAGCAAGCAGGATTTTTATCACTGGTACTGACCAAAAAGGATTTTACCCCGTGTCACAAGGCACCGTCACATCTCTGTGCTTCGAAAATCCTGCAGCCCTCTGAAATCTGTCAGAATCTGCCAACCCTGAGAAAATCTGCAGGTGAGGCTGTCAGCTGCATGCACATACAGACGTGTTTGCCCACATTCATCACTATCCTGACACTACAAGAGGTGAGAAGCAGCCCTGACACCGGGCATCAGCAGCAGCCCAAACCCACGGCTCACAGCAGTGAGACCCAGGCACCTGCTGGGTTTTCATAAAAACTGATCTTCTCATCAACTGTACACATTTCAGGCTCCTTTGACATTCTTCTCCACGAGACACAAAAGCGAGGTACCATATCCTCAGGAAAAATATGCTTCTGCTGATAAACACTTGATTCTTGGCTTGGATTTGTGTTCTGCAGCAGTCTGGGTCACCACCCTGGCTGGTGGTCTGCGACTCTGCATTCTTTAAATTCAGTGAAAGAGTACAGAAGAGCCAGTAGCTCCTACTGCATATCAGCCCCCAAAAGGCCACTGAGTGTGATCCCCTGTTGCTGTACTGGGAGCAGTCAGCTCTGCAGAGCCCAAAAGAATGAGCCTCAGCTCTCTTCCTGCCTTCAGCTCCTCTTGGCTCCTCCATAGTCTATCTGTGTTTGTTGAAGGACTGAAGAAAGGGTGAGAAGTGCAATCCTGCTGCTGTAACCACCCACAGCCAACACAGAATGCAGCTGCTGCTGTAAAATGATCGGCTGGAGATAGGCAAAAGGAAGTCACTCTGCTGGGAAGTCAAATGCAGAGCTGTACTTAGGCTGCCTGGGTAACTTTCTGCTTCAGTGTGCGCTTTGCCTACATGATCACGTGCTACTTGGACTCTCCATCTCACTCAGAGCCCAGATTTGGAGCCAGATGCCTGCAAAGAGGGGGAGCAGAAAACCCCACGTGTTACAAGCTAAAAGAGGGGAGGTTTCGGCTGGAGGTAATTCTCTACTCAGAGGGTGGTGAGGCTTTGGCACAGGCTGTCCAGAGAGCTGTGGATATCCCAACCCTGGAGGTGCTCAAGGCCAGGTTGGGTGGGCGCTGGGCAGCTGATCTGTGGGAGACACACAGCTTGCAGCAGGGGTTGGGGCTGGGTGGGATTTGAGTTCCTTCTAACCCAAACTCCGCTGTATTTCTACACTGGGGAAAGGACTGACAGCAGTGCCAGATTGGATGCCACGTACCACACGCAGTACACCAGCATTGCTGACACTAAGTCATCCCCAGCAGCTTTCTGGGTGCTCAGATAGTTACTTTGGTACCAGCAATGTCTTTTTGGACACAACCAACGTTTTTTTAGGTACCAACACTATTTTTGGAGGGGTGCTAATAATGCCTTTTGGGATATCGATAGCTTTTGGGGTACTGACAAGAGTTTTGGAGTAATTTTTTGGATACTAACAGTATTAGGGATGTTTTGGAGGTACTAACAACAGCTTTTTGGACAATGACCCCCCCCGAACCCCCCACCCCTCCCCGGCCCCGTACACGTGCCTCGCCACCTGCGCCGCCGCGCACGCCCCGCCGCCCCTTGTCTGGCCACGCCCCTCCCCTCCTCCTACCAGCCAATGAGCGGGAGGGGCCTCTGGCCGACGGCCAATGAGAGAGCGGCGGGCACCCCCCCCCCTCCCGTTCCCGCCGCCGCCCCTATTTAAAGGGCGTCGCGCAGCCGCGCGCTCCCGAAGAAAGCGGAGGCGGCGTTCGGAGGGGGTTTGCGGCGGTGCCGCGGTCCGGCGCGCGGTGGAGGGCGCGGGCGGGCGCTCCCGGTCGGCGCCCTCCATGGAGGCTTTCCCCGGCGGCAAGCTGGAGCCGCACCGGCACCTCCCTCCCGTAGAGCGCCTGCCGGGCGCCCGCTACGGCGGCCGGAGCCACAGCGCCTGCGGAAACGTCTTCAACTCGTGGAACGATTACCTGGGGCTGGCCACGCTCATTACCAAGGCCGTGCGCCCCGGCAAGGGCTTCGGCGCCGAGCCGCCCGCCGTGGTGGTGGCGGCGGCCGAAGAAGAGGAAGAAGAAGAAGAGGAGGAGGAGGAAGAAGCGGCGGGGCCGTACTTCGAGGGCGCGCTGGACTTGCACGAGCTGGAGCTGTGCGGGCACCACCACCATCACCACGGCGACGGGCTGCTGGAGGAGCGCTACGCCGACTTCAGCCCCTTCCCCGGGCGCGGCGGCCCCGCCGCGGTGCTGTTCGACTGCTCGGGGGAGCACGCGGGCCGGGACGGCTCGGCTCACGCGTGGGGCGCGGGCGTGGTGGTGGCGGCGGGTCGGCTGCCCTCGCACCCGCGTGCCGCGGGCCGCCTGCTGAAGCCCGAGCTGCAGGTGTGCGTCTTCTGCCGGAACAACAAGGAGGCGGTGGCTCTGTACACCACGCACATCCTGAAGGGACCCGACGGCCGCGTGCTGTGCCCGGTGCTGCGCCGCTACACCTGTCCCCTGTGCGGCGCCAGCGGGGACAATGCCCACACCATCAAGTACTGCCCGCTGTCCAAAATGCAGGCGGCCAAACAGCTCCGGCACGCCCGGACCGCGCTGGGCAAGAAAGCCCGCTAGGAGCGGGGCGCGGGGGGACTGGCGGGCGGCTTCGGAGCGGCCGGGACGCCCTGTACGTGTTTCTTGTAAGAAATATATATATATGTGGTTTTTAAGAAAATGGGATTCGCCGCGAGTCCCGACGGGGGCGACGCTCGGGGCGGGCGGTGTCTCTCCCCGCTGCCCGCCCGGCCCGGGGGAACGGCCTCCCGCTGTCCGGCGGGGACTGAAGGGCTCTGAGCCGCTCCCTCGTCCTTTTTGGAACCGTTCGGGTTTCTCGGTCGGTGGTCGGCAGCCCCTCGGCTAAATGGCTGCGTCCGGGGAGGGGGAGGAACGGGACGGTGCCGCCCGGCTCCCTGTGCGTAACGCACGGCTTTGAGGCTGGGAGGTTGGAGCGGCGAAAGACTGGGGGTTGCGCTGTGAGCCCTTCTGGGGGGGGGCACAGAGCGGACCCTGGTGTGTTTGTGGGCTTCTGAGGAGACCCAGAGCACGGTGCGAAACTGACGAAAGGAAGGTTTGTAAGGCTGAAGAGTGTGGCTTTGTTTGGATGCGGGGGGGAGATCCACCCGTGTGGTTACCAAGTAGTTTTCACGTATACCGAACACAGGACGCAGCTCCGGGAAGTGCTGAGAGCCGGCACGGGGCTCCGTCGATCTCGAGAGGTGGGGCATTTGTTTTTATTGCAACTTGAGGCAGGAGAAGGAGCGGCAGCAGCAGGTCTGTGGGTCTCTTCGGAGCCCTTTGGTGCCAGGAGGGCAGTGCAGAAGGGTTCTGCTCTAGATGGCTGTGCCCAGATTCACCTGAGAGTGAGAAAGTCACCGGATTCTAATGGGAAGGGAAGCTGGGCAAGTGAGAAGTGACAGGTATCAGAGTGAGTTCCTCCTGGGGAGCTACCCGGCAGGGTGGGAGATTGAAGCAAGCAAGTGGGATGGGCAGGAGAGCAGTCGGGATGTGCAGGATTGGGAACAGGGGTCACTATTCAAAACTGCAGCTGAGAACAGGGTTGTGGATGGAAGTGTTCTATTCAGGCTTCATCAGATTGCTTCAATGATGGCATTAGGTCTAATTAGCAAATGTAAATGGACTTGCATTAAGTAACATCTTGCTGTGGCTACAGCTGGTTGTACGGAGCTGCCTGTTGGTTGTGATGATACCAGCTGTGTGCTGTCCCTCCTTCCATGAGGCTTGCCCTGCAGGTTCTCAGCTGGTAGGATTTAGGTGTTGGATTTTATGATGTCTGTCTGCACCGCAGATTGGGATTGAGCTCCAGTGTAATGCTGTGGGGAAAAAAGTCTTTTTTGTTAGCTTCTTGTGGGGATGTTGAAAATGAGTAGACGCGTTTCAATTGAGGTGACTGTTCATGGACACAAAAGCAAGAAAGATGTAAGGAAAAGATCTCAGATGCTTTCTGAGGGGACATTCCGAGAGGGCTGCCATACACCTGCCTCCCCTTGTTTGTAGCTTAAGCTACCCCATAGCAACTGCCCCACTGCACCGCCTGGGAGCTTGTCAAGACAGCAGAACATCTCCCTGCCTTGGATGCCAGCCCCGTCCTTGTGCAGCACCTGTCCCTGCCCTCCACCTGGGTGAGAAGAAAGCTGCTCTTGCGATGGTGCCTCCTGCTGTGTGCGCTCAGAGTCCTGCTCTCCGTGTGTACCTGCACTGCGTGGCATCAGACCTGGGAGTCGGGTCCCAGCAGGTAAGGCAGCAGCAGTGGCTGGAGAAAGCAGCTGCGGGTGGGAGGGAAGCCAACCTAGTTCAGGCTGAGCTCCCAGAGCCATTTCCTGCACACCAGCACACTCTGCAGCACTCAGCAGGCAGACACACCTGCTCGTGGTCACTTAAAAGCCTGTTACGTAGATGCTGCTTACATAGAGACTGAGACAGCTTGTGGTAGTAACCTTAACTCCTAGGAACAGCACGTGCCTTCGTCTGCCAGCAGCCCATGTTGGAAGCTATTACATGCTCCACAGAAGGTGTCTTGTTGAGCCTGATGCCATTATCATTTATTCTGCATGCAGCTGCAGATCTAAAGATGGATGGTACTGGTTTGAAGCAAGCACTTTGCCTTCAGAAAACCCCTTGATTTCAGGGAAACATTCCTAGTTCTATCAGCAGTGGAATCTTTTCCATGGTGATGTTCTGATGAGGAATGAACAGAGCACCAGGTAGCCTATCATCACCCTTGGTGGTGTCAGTCTGAGCAAAAAGCAGGCTCCTCCTGATGGAAAATTCCTCTCAGATGTGTTGATAACTCACTTCTGCTCAAGTCAGGCAAGTGTGGTGCCTTTCAGTCGCAGCTGTTCCTGGCATGGCAGAATGGGGGAGAACTGAGTACTTGTTCTGCCACTAGCATATGTGTGTCCTACAGTTCTGTAACAAACTGCATGCTGTGGGGACTCGTGGCTGAGTAACAGGTGGGTTTTAAATCTGAATTTCACTGATGACCTACCTTTACTTTGTGGGTTTACCAAGCTTACACTTTATTTGCATAAGGAAAACTTGCTGTTCTATTTATTACTGTGGTCCTTTACTACTACAGAGAGAACTAAAGGTCTCTATCCCAGCAGCTCCACAGCTGAATTCCCCCCTTCCCACAGCGGCTGACCGCCCCTGCTGGCAGTAGGTGCAGGTTTTAGATGTTGGATTTGGTCAGATGAAATGTCTGACCACTGCAGTTATCTAAAAAGATCACGCAGTGAAATAAATACATGGACATGTCTGTGTAGTTGCATCTTTCAGCCGCTTGTGATGCTGCCTGGTCCTGAGCATTGAATGAGTTCCAATATATGTAGCAACTTCCATTTAGAAAGTTAAAAACACAAACTCTGGAACAGTTTCATTTGGTGCAATGGCCCCATTTATCCCCATGTAAATATGGCTGTACAGATAAAATTTAAAATAATAACTGAAGATACGGTCACTCTTTACAACTTTCTGATGACTGGATAAAAGTTAATGTGGCACTAATGCTCAAAAAAGGCCAGAAAGACCATTTGAGAAACTGCAGTCCAGATGATGTTACCTTATCCTTGCACCCTGGTTAGGATGACAGAGAAGAACCCAAGAGCCATGGGTTCTTCTGACAGGTTAGAGGAGTGTCTCTTCTACTTAGGACTCATGAGACCTCACTACTGCCCCAGTTTGCCTCCAGTATGGGGAAGCTTGTGCCAAACTGGAACAAATTCAGCAGAGCACCAACAAGACCACAGGGGCTGGAGGGGGCAGGGCTGGCTTAGACTGGAGCAGGAAAATTTGGGGGAATCCTACCAGCCAGTACCCCAAGGCAGTTATAAAGCCAGGCTATTTACAGCACTGTGTGGACAACAAGATGAGAGGCAACAGGTAGAGGCTGAAAAGATATTTTAAGCTATTTTACTGTGTGAGCAATCAAGCATTCCTTGGAGCTTTTCAAGACCAGCCTGGGTAAGCATGGTTCAGAGTAACAAAGTCTGACTTGACAATAAGAAGTGGGGCCAAAGCACTTAACAAGCACTATTCTGTGATCTTCTGACAGCAAATAATGTAGGTACAGCAACAGGTGCCTGAAGGGCAGCCATGGCCTGCTACCCAAATCCAGGAGGTGGAGTGGATGCCATTCTCTAGTGCCATCCTCTGTGGGAGCGTACAATCACTGACTGTTGTTCAGAAAACACTGTGAGGAATCCTGGAACTTGGCAAAATGAAGTGATAAGCTCCCAAAGTTACAATCACCTGGCCCTCAGGTTGGATGGCTTAAGAGCAAAGTTTTCCTTAGAAATGAATAAGTCCTGAAAAGCTCAGAAAAGGACAAGAAAAGCATTACAACTTATGTTCACACACAGTAAAATTAAACAAGCTTTAACTCAGGCTAGTTTCTCTCTAAGTGTTCTGAGATTCTCCTTCAGATAGTATAGAAACTGGTATGCATACACACAAAAAAAAAACCTAACAGCTGTTCTACATCGAAGTGCACTGCAGGAAGTTACTAAAAAGACACTGTAGAAGCTAATTCCATAAGTCGTTTATTTATCATTGAAGAAACACACAGCAGCAAGTTCTGTGTTGGCTTCAGTATGACCAGATAGTTAATTTTCTTCTTCATCTCAAAATCAACGTCAACACAGCCATTACTACAAATCACTTCTTTTGGAAAGGGAAAGAATTTACCCTGAAGACAAAGAATTGGGGAAAAATTCAACAACTTCTCCAAAACCACACATTTTAAATATGACAATATTTATAAATCCTTGAAAGGCATGAATTATCCAGTAATGGAAAAGCAGTTGTGCTATTGCAACAGAAAATACATAGCAATATGCTTACCAAAACACTTAAATTGTAAAAGCTTGGAGTTTTGTGTCTGCACGCTGCAGCAGTATACATTACTGGAAAAATGACTGCAACATGGCTTCGTAGGCTTCATGTATTCAAGTAAATCTACAGAAAAGATCCCAGTGCAGCTAATGCTCATAACGTTTGTTGTGTTTAATTCAAATTTAAACAACTTACTGAATTTAGATGATAAAATGTCTCCCAAACTGCCTGCCCTCAAAGATTGTAAAAAGAGGGGGGGAGGGGGTTATTTTTTTTTTTTTTTCCTTTTTTGGCAAATTATGGAAATTGATCCAGCTCTGCTTTTCCCCTAATTCCACTGTGTGAATTGAGGTGCTTTCAAATGCACATTCAGTGATAATATCCCATTCCAAATTAAGACAGACTAAAAATATAAAGGTCAGCTTGTTTTGGTGTGAAACAGAGGCATTACCTGCTTCTTTTTATTGTAGCAACAAATGACCCATGAAGTAAGCATCATTTGAGATTTCAAAAACCGGCATTCAATTTCCAACCTTCTGCTGTGAGTTTTGTGCATGATCAATCTATATGAGTAAGTAATTCAAGCTCATGCTTTCGTGTTATCTCAAAACATTTGTTAAAGAATTCCCATTCAGAATGTTTATAAGCACAAATATAATCTGTGGATTCGATCAAATCAGAGCTAAAACATTGGTTAAACTGTTTTGATATTCGCTTAGCGTCGTACAGTGGTCCACCCCTCTTCATCTGTCTCATTTTTAGTACGACGAACGGGCTCACGCTCCTTTTCTGTTTTCCAGGATCCCTTCTCCTTCTCCCCATCTCTCTCTCGATCTTTCGATGCTGACGGGGGAGCAGAAGCTGGAGGAGCAGCAGGGGCAGGAGCTGACCGCCGAACTGTTTCACGTTCTTCCCCACGTTCTTCTCTCCTGTCGTCAGCACGCCGCCACGAGCTTGCTACAAACACAGAAGACATTAAAACCACCTTTTGTCATGTTCAACCAGCAGCCTGCAGGAGTTTAAACAAACAAGCCTAGCACCGACAGTCTGATTTACTGATTCTCACTCTTGCCAAGAGCTAATATGAAGATGACAGCCAAATGCACAGCTTAATTTTACAGTGAAGTAATGGACAGGAACTACTCATGCCTGTTAGAGATGTACGATTGCTGTCAGCCAGTGAAGTGTCATTTTCAAAACAAAGTAACTGCAATAAGAATGTTCTAGTGATGTACATGGTTTTACAATGTAAAATACATCCTTATATTATCAGAATTAAAAGCATAAAAGCGTCTCTTTAGAAACAACTGAAAAATATTTAGGTGTTCTATGTCTCAACAGCCCTTTGCTGTTCAGCATTATTGAAGTCAGACGTGACACCGGATTACACAGCTCCCCTGATACTAGTCTTCAGCATTCTTCACTATATGAAGAATTGTTCGTTTCCATCAGAAGGAGCGTAAGAATTACACCCCAGCTATGAACAAAACTGTCAAATACTAAACCAGATGGTCAAAAAATAAAGTAGTTCTTGATATTATTTTATAACACACGCGTATATATATAATGTATATATCTCCCCACACTTTCTGCTAGCTGCAGTCCTGCAAGGTGTGTTCTGTTCCAGTTTGCTCTGAGATCAGCTGCATGACAGCACCCACAAGCAGGGAGCACCGATGCTCAGGGCAGAAACCAAATGAAATTCTGAACGTGAGAAGTCCAGATTGGCAACATGTGGTATCTCAGGCTAAACGTCTTTTTTGTTACTGGTTTTTATAGGAGACAGCAAAGTATAAATGAATGTACATAATTAAAACTCATTAATGTACATATTTAAAGTAGGTTATTCATAAAAAATAAATATCACTAATAGCGTGAAACCCATAAGGCCTTATTTGCAAATACTTCTCTGTTTTGAGAAATTACTTTCTGGGACACCTCTCTTGATGATTGAACTATAAAAAACTTTCGTTCACCTCAAATGTAAAGTGACAAATAACTGCAGACTTAAAATGTTATCCTTCTACTGCAGCTCTGAATTGCTACTATGATAGAAAAGAGTAAAACTAAAAACAAGATTCATGGAAAATGTTGCAATTGCACTACTGCTGCTTTGTATTACGTTGTTACATACAGGGTGTTTACGTGGCCGAAAAGAATCATCTCCTAATGCTGCCAGGGTAACGTGGAGGACCTGTAGTAACTGCAAGCCTTTAGGAACACAAAACAAACATACGTTCTTCACGCTCAGATCTGAGGGGAGGGCCTCTTCTGAGCGGTGGTTCTCTGTCATCAGCACGGCGATCTCTCATGTCACGGCCACCTCTGTCCCATTCCTCACGACGACTTGAATCCCTCCAGCTAGATGTTTCCTCAGCTGGTCCCCTTCTCCAACCAGCATCGTCCCTTTTGCCATTGAAAACGAAAAATAAAACTAAATGTTCATGTTTTATCTTTGCTACAGAAAGAAGTGATGATGACACAGATATTTTCAGGTCCTATGGGTCTCTATTTAATATGCTGACTTCCAAAATCTTTTCTGGAGCCTAACATGAAATATGATGTACAGGGGAAAAAAAACAAAATATTTAAACGCAAAATCTGGGATTCACTCCGTTAGCATTTTAAGAACAACAAACCACTATGCCATTATCCATTTACTACCTTAAAGAACTCCATTTCTTACACACCAACCACGGTTCATTTCACTACGTGAAGTCACACTATTCCTTAATTACACAAACCTGGGACGTCTGAAACGATCATCTCGATCAAAATCCCTTTCTCTGTCATATTCCCGGTCTTTCTCACTCTCGTCCCGATCTTTGTCTCTATCCCACTCACGGTCTCCAGGAGGCCTGGAGTCTCGGGGAGGCCCCCAGCTGTCCTCACGAGCCTTCTCACGCTCTCTCCATCCCCCTGCAAGCAACAAAGTCAAAGGAATTTATGAATAACTTCTAATCCCTCAAAAAGATGCATTTACTTCTCTCCCATAAACTGTTTTGGATTTTTTTTTAATAGGAAAAAGCTACTGGAGTGCAAATAAAATGACTCGTGATAATTTTGGTACTGGCTTGGATTACATAATTGATGTCTAAAAGAGTTGATGTGGCACCTGTAAAAATATAAAATAAAAATATAATAAACATACAAATGTGAATGGAATTTAAAAAAAATCAGGAACAGTTTAAAATACAATCAGAAACGAGTATTGGTTACCAACACTATTACTTTGAATTAGAAATAAGCCTCATAGGAATAGGATTGGAGGATAATTCAGGTTGGAAGGGACTTCAAAAAGTCATCTGGTCTAAAATCCTACTCAATGGAGGATGTCCAAAAAAAGTGTAAAAATACTCCTACTTTTACCACATCTAGGAAAAAAGAAAATAACTTAGGCAAACCAGACCCACTTGAGTGATGCAGTGATGCATCAAAATCCTTCCTAGCAGATTAATTTCAGATCATGCGGGGAAAGAGATTAAGGTGCACTCAACTATTGAAAATGTTCTTCCTTCATCAAAGCTTTTAAACTGTGTGTCTTTTTTTTGCATGTAAGTAAACACCACCAATACTATGTGACCTTTAGATATAATCCAGGCAAATAATAAATACTGCTGATTTTGGCCATGCACGGTTTGTCTAACTGAACCAAATGAAAAGGATTAATTCTCCTAAATAAAGGAGTGTCCACATTAGCAGAACTACTGCAGACATTTTCAGAGATGATTCTCCCATCTTTTCTGTCAAATATATCACATCCATTACCTGCTGGTTTAACCACGCTTTGGAGGAAAAATGATTGCATTACTCTGCTTTACCTGGTTTACCAAATGGTCTCCAAGGACCTGGTCTTGAATCTTCACTGCTACGCCACGGCCCCCTGTCGTCATCTCGTCTGGAGAGCCTGTCATCATCTGCGTTACGCCACGGTCCCCTGTCATCATCCAGACCTCGCCTGGGACCCCTGTCGTCATCCAGCCCACGTCTGGGACCCCTGTCGTCATCTGCAGCACGCCAACTGCCCCTGTCATCATCCAGCCCACGCCTGGGTGGCCTGTCATCATCTAAAGCCCGCCTGGGCGGCCTGTCATCATCCAGCCCACGCCTGGGTCCTCTGTCGTCATCTGCTGCTCGCCAACTGCCTCTGTCGTCATCCAAGCCACGTCTCGGTGGTCTGTCATCATCCAACGTACGCCTGGGAGGTCTGTCATCATCCAACACACGTCTGGGAGGTCGGTCATCATCCAACGCACGTCTGGGAGGCCTGTCATCATCCATTCCACGCCTGGGACCCCTGTCGTCATCTGCAGCCCGCCAGCTCCCTCTATCATCATCCAAGCCACGTCTGGGAGGTCTGTCCTCATCCAAACCACGTCTGAGTGGCCTGTCCTCATCCCCCTCACGCCGAGGTGGTCTGTCTTCATCCCCTTCGCGCCGAGGCGGCCTGTCCTCACTTGATTCCGCAGAAGGCCGTTCCTTTTCTTCTGCAGGACCTCGCCGAGGCAGATCATCCCCTCGCCGAGGCAGATCGTCACTTCGTCGGGGCAGATCATCTCCTCGCCGGAAAGGTCTTTCATCATCTCTTGCTTCTCCTCGACGCCAGTCTCTACAAAGCCACAAGGAATAAGCGAGTAGAAAATGACATCTAGAAAAGCTTTACATATAAGACAGCGCTGTAGACTCCCATCAAAATCACTTCTGAATACCTGATGTATGCTTGC
Source organism: Tetrao urogallus (assembly GCF_951394365.1). Taxonomy (NCBI): domain Eukaryota; kingdom Metazoa; phylum Chordata; class Aves; order Galliformes; family Phasianidae; genus Tetrao; species Tetrao urogallus. The sequence goes on from NC_136818.1 coordinate 59,512,037, forward strand.
AAGTACTTTTACAGAGCTTGCAGTTTTCAGATGCATGGGGTCTAATTGCCTTGAGTGCTACATGAAAGTGGTAGTGAATCTCCCCTACAGATTCACTAAATATTGAACAGTTTTTTATCCTTTGAAACATCACAGCTGCTTAGTAGTCTCCTTTGGTCACCTACTGCAATAAAACAGATAAGGTGTTGTGCTTCTACATCAAGCTTAATGTGACAAACTCTGTACCTCAAAGAACTCATTAAAAATAAAAACCATGGTCATGAAGTATCCCTTAGCTTCACAAACACACCAACCCTAAAATCCCATCCCTGTTTTCACTCAACAGATTGGTGATGCTCTCACTGACAAGCACACACAACTGGGTACAGCAGGACAACTACTGCTGCCCGACTGCAAGCAGAAGGCAGGCTCTGGCAGACTAAGACTTACAGTGATTTTCCTCACAAGGTTGGAGGAGGGATAAAAAGCATTGGTTAGAGTTTTCACTGGGCTATTGGTGTCACCAGTTCATCTTTAGAATATGCTTAGCTGTGCAACACTGAAAGGATCAGACATTACTGAACAGTAGTTAGAGCCTTCTGCCTTGTCACTTCCCTGGAGACAGCATTTGGCTTAATGCCAAAGGAGCCACGGTAAGGAAAAGATTTAGAGCACTGGAATTCGCTGAGCACCTGGAATCCTGTACTCTGGGGACGGCTGCACAAGACAATCAGCTGCTCTGTAACTGCGTGGATTTGTGTCCTAATTATACAAGCATGTCAGACCTGCTCCAGGAGATGTCAATGCCTGCCAGAAATTTTTTAGCTGCAAGCTAATGCATTAAATTTGAAGCATATAAACACATGCATTCAACACTTCTGCAATACGTAAATAAAATGCTTCACTTGAGAGTTTCATGCAATTTTTTATGTTGCAATTCAAGAGAAAGTGGATCGCTATCAAGAAGAGCAACACAGTTTTTAAAGAGAGCTTAAGACACTACTCACTTCATCAAGAGATCTTATTCCACTATGTTAGAAGAAATTACTAGAGGGAGACAGTACATTGATTTGCTTCCACAGTCAGAGTAAGCTGTAATGGATTTAAATTGCTGCACTGGAAATTAAGGTTAGACATTTATAAATATCTATTTGTAAGGGTAATTAAGCAGTAAAACATACTGCCAATTAGAACAAGTAGTGGTATTTCCATGAACACAGACTTCTAAGAACAACTAGACATGTTTCTTCAGAAATATTTTAAGCACAATGCATTCTGCTGTGAACAGAGGAATGGACAGGTTTTAAAGATCCTACTTGCTACAACTATACAAACAGTTGTCATTATTACTGAATATATCCCAAACATCTGAAAGTATAGATGTGATCAACCACTTTTAAAATAAAAATGCAAAGTACCATCAGAACATTCTTCCTACAGAAATCCTTCCCGTTCTCTCTTCTGCAGTCTTTCAGAACTTAACTTTTAGTTTACAGCACACATTCTCTGCTCTGTGAGCTCTTCTGGGATTTGAATAGCTTTCAAGACACTCAGCTTTGACTTTCTCTCTCACAGTTATTGTCAGTTTTCTAAATGGAAAATCTCAAATCGCTAGGAACTCTGCATCTGTTCATCATCCTTCCCCAGTCTGTACTTACGCAATTGCCATCAATGTTTGAGCGGGTCAGAAAATCATTACTTAGAACCGATGTAATTAAGATTATCAGATGTAGAAGGCCTAAGCCAGCCTTCACATATCTAACCTAAATAGAAAAAGAACATCTGAATGCAGCTGTGGGACAAAATCTCTCATTTTGAGATTCTTAAAAGCAATTAGAAGGTAACTTAGAGAAATGTAAAGGCCTGAGGGATTATTGTTAGTGCAGCTTTAAAAAAAGAGCCCACACATACTGAGCCCAATCATCACCTTTCCACTGGTGCTCGTCGCCATTCGGATTCCGTCTCACCACCTCTTCTCCAGGAGCTTTCAGACTCTCCCCTGTCACCCCAACGAGACTCCTGTATGTCAAAGGGAAGTAGGAATATCCTCCTGAATACTTAAAAATAAAGATTTCCAGCATGTAAATTATGCCTTCCGCAGCATAACATGCCTTTAAAAAAAATCACTTGTTCCACTGTAGAGAATACTGAACTGCCAGGAGATTGAATAACTGAACTTTACTGCTCATGGCAGATTAAGAACATCAGGATCCCTTTGTACCACACACTTTACTAACATGGTAGGAGGATACACAGAGTTAGTACATTTATTCATAAGCATTTTAGTGTGTTAACAACAGGAAGAGAATTAACACACGAAGATGTTCTAAAAATTTCACTTTCCTACTGCGTAACAGTATTAGGAGTGAATATAGAATCTTTCTAACCAGATCAGAAAATGTGACTGCATAAATCATAAGCTCTCTGTAGCACAGACCATTTCATTCTGGGTTTACACAGCACTTAACATGAGACCTTAAGGCACAAAACAGTGAAGGTATTTTAATTCATCCGTGTTGCTTAGGAAGTGGGCAGAGCAACAATTACTCCTTTTTCTTTTTTTTTTTTAAATAAAGGTTACATGTCTTTCCCAATTGCTGTACAAAACCAAATTCCACTACTTCTAATGCAGTCATTTATTCCTGAATGCCACCATAAGAACCCAATTAGATAAGCCACATAAAATAACTGATTTCACATAGTCAGACATACTTACAAAACGTTTGATACTGATCTTTTGAAAGTGTTTTAATTTGGCAAAGTTTACACTGCTATATAGAGAAATAATCAGGCCAGGCTAGATCTCACACATCCACTACTCTAAGTACCTATTTAAATATTTTTTATAGTCTTCTTGTATAAAGGATCCCAAGAAACAAGAATGAACAAAGAATTCCAAACCTGCAAATGGCATTTTTCATGTGGTATGGGTATCCTTCTTAGAGGCCATATCAGTTTTTCCATACAGTCAAGTGCCTGTGGCTAAGAATACTTCTTACGTGGAAAAATACCAGTGCAGTGAAGCATTCTTTAAACAAGGACAATGGCTAAGGTGGATGGAATTTAATCCAAGTTCTCTTATTGTTAACGTTTGAAGGAGTAGGAGTTCAGGCTTGTTACATTCATAAAATCATAAGCATCTTATTTATGAAATAAGTTTTGCTTGGTTTCCTGGTGGGTTGGTACAATGATATTCCCCAACACCTACACCTGCCAAAAGGAAGCTACACACACCTCATTTTCACTTCACTGCATAATTCTTATACAATAGAAAGCCAGACTTTTGTGTTTAGACTGGAATTTTCCTCCAATAGCTACTCTGATCTGTGACTTGCTGAGTCATTATACATGCTCCAAACATAGCTCTCCTGTTTTGTGTTAATTTATATTTGAACAGCCTGGTGACCTTTGCTCAACTTTTCAACAAAACTACAGATTGAAGCTCCTGATAGAGAGCTGAAAATAAGTGACATTAGTAATTCAACTATTAAATTAGACACACTATTACTGAATGATTTAAACCACTTATTTTACCATCAATTGTCAACTTTTTCCAAATAATCCACAGAAATAAAAGCAGACAAGAAGAAAATCAAACCTGTAAGTCTTTACCAACCTTTCTTGAAAATGGATCATCCAGACCTCTCCGTTCTTCTTCTCTACGACGCTCTCTTTCTTCTATCTCCATTTCTCTTTGACGTTTCTTCTTCTCTAGCTCTTCCAGCTTCTTGACACGCTCCTGGTATTCCCGCTGCTCCTGCTCACGTTTCTCACGCTCGATGCGTTCCTTCTCCTCACGCTCTGCAGAGTTGAGTAAATAAATAGAACACATTCACAACTACACTGCTTTGCTGTACAGAGAGGATGTACAGAAATACAGTCCTCCTCCTTTGGCTCCTTATATATATCTCCATCCAACTAAGCGTTTCACTGAACATGCTTAACCACAGAATAGGTTTTCTGGAAGCATTCTAATTCCAAAGCAATAGGAAAAGAATCTTTGACACATTCATTAACCTGACACCTTGAACAAAAGCTGCTAGCTAAGATGAGGAGAAAGTATGTATGTGCCAGCCAAAACATCAATATACATCAAGTATAGTAGAGGATTTCCTTTTTAGAAAAGGTCAAAGACAAGATCAGCTAGTAGTGCTCTAAGTATGATACTAAGGACTTCTGTATTATTCTTCTTTCTTTTAATATTGCATGACTAAGAACTCAGATACAAAAATCATCCAAGCTTCATCCAAGCAGCAATCACATTCTCAATTATACCTTTAAGCAGTTGCTCTTCTCGTAACCTTTGCTCCTCCTCCTCCTTCTCTCTGTAATAAGTAATGCGTCTTTCTTCTTTGCGTTGCTTCTTGCGTTCCTCCAAACGGTTGCGCCTCTCTTCTGCTAACCTTTCCTGGAACTGCTTGAGTTTATCCTGAAATACAAAAAAACACACTTGAAACTACCAGAACTTAAACATTAAAGAGCTGAACACAAACACAAGTTGCTAAATAAAGCTGCGGAGAAACACCAACCAACAGCACTACATTAAATTTGCTCAGCTAAAAATCAACTATGTTTCTGTTTACCATTTTAACCTTCTTCTGCAGCAAATTTGATAGAAGTGAATATACTCCTAAGACACACAGCAATCACAATTTTAGTCCTCTATTTGCTGCTTCTGGAACGTAAATTACCTAGTTGCTGACCTCCCTAAACTACCCATACTTATAGCAGAGAATCCAGCACAGTTTTTTCCCTGCCCTCTTGGTCTAACTTGTTATCAAATTTGGCAAAGAAAACGCAACTTACAGCACCAAATACTATCAAAATAATTTCCAGATTAAAAAAAAAAAAAGATAATAAACAGACAAGTATTTCTGTGCATTTCTACATATTTCATCAGATTTCTCAGCTTAAGGATTATTTTCAATATCATAGACTCATAGAATGGCCTGGGTTGAGAAGGACCACAATGCTCATCTGGTTCCAACCCCCTGCTGTGTGCAGGTCGCCAACCAGCAGACCAGGCTGCCCAGAGCCACATCCAGCCTGGCCTTGAATGCCTCCAGGGATGGGGCATCCACAGCCTCCTTGGGCAACCTGTTCCAATGCCTCACCACCCTGCGTGAAAAACTTCCTCGTAATATCTAACCTAAACCTCCCTGTCTCATTTTAATATATGCCATCATCACAGCAAATTCAATTATTTCTAAAGATACAGCTAGCTTCTCATATGCTACAATGATCTCTTATTAATCATATTAAAGAAAAAGGTATTTTCAGGTGCTTATTTTCCATAAGCTGTTACAGAAGTTGACAAAAATTTTAAGTGGTAATACCCAGGAATGGCTGCAGGAATATCTATTTTTCATCAAAGCAGTAAATAAATGATCTCATCATTTTGTAGATTCTAATTTGCAATTTTCAGGAAGAATCACTGAGCCACGAGATGACTTCCTTACTTCAGAGAAATATTCTATTTCAATATCATCTCTCGCGTACCTCATAAACCGTCCGCCGCAATGCTTTGAGTCTGGCTTCAAATAAATCTCTGTCCTCCAACATCCTCGAGAGCCTGTTCTTATGCTCAAGGGCTTTCTCACGCTCCAGCTGCAAAGTAGTGATCTAAGGAGATAATATAAAAAATAACATCAAAGAAAAGCTCACTGCATATTTGCATTTGTTCTACCTCAGCTGCTACTCAAATTACATCTTCTTTCAGATCCAGGTCAAAAGATATTGCTGTGTAACTGCACAATAAAAATAGAAAATTTAAACAATTTTTCAGACCCATTTTTTCCCTTCTTTTCCCAAGTGAAGCCAGGGGAAGAAAAAAAAAAAAAACAGTGCAAAACTGCTATTTTTCATTCACAGCTGACGGATTTTATCACCTGAATAGAAGTTCTTACCCTCTCCTCCTCCTGCTGCTCCCACAGCTCCATATCACGCACTCTTTGCTCCTCGTAGGCAGTTTTTATTAAAGGAATTTCTTCTAAGCGCTTTGCTCGTTCAAAATAGTCGATCTAAATAAAGACAACACAACCTCAGAATGTTGTAATGCAAAGACCAAATGCGGAACACACACTCTTCAACATCTCCAGAAGAAATCCCAATTTCTCCAATATAGATATCATTATCATATAGCCATGTGGATCAAAGCCCCACCTAAACAAACACCTGACTCTATCATCAGCACCTAAGCGCATTCCAAGCAAAGGACACAGTCCATTCTTTTCCTAACAGTCTTCCATCATCAACAACTCTCAGCTCCAAGGATTTCCTGAGACAATTTTTTTCCCTTCCATTCAGCAGGAAGTACATTTCTCCTCTTGTCCTGTTGAACTCAAAGAAGCTTTTTATACACAGCATACTTTGCAAAGAAATCCTTGGATCGACAGCTCACAGAATGAAGGCCCCACCTGTACCTACACATAGGCAGTCTGCTACTATATATGCTTTCTCCACAAATCTTTGAGACATAGTGGTACTAATTTACAAAGTCATTTCTCAGGCAGAAGCCAATCCATACCATTAACAACGCCTGCTTTTCTCATCTCAAATTTCCACTTCACCTACATTCTTCCTGAGATAAAGGGACTGGAACTGGACACGATACTTGAGATGCACAACCGAGATTTCTCTACTGACAGCTGATGTTCAGTCTGGAGACAATCATTTAAGATGTAAAGCTAAAGATGGGTTGATTTTATTTCCTACTTTTCCTACACAAAATACATCTAAACTGAACTTCAGTTAAAGACTTAGTTTCATGCCATTAACTGCTAAGCTTTCTTTAAAGCCTTTGGTGAAGAACTCTGTAAATAGGTTTTTTTGAGTTGCACTTCACTTCCCTGGGAGCCTGTTCTAGTGCTTGACCGCCCTCTCAATGAAGAATCTTTTCTCAATATGCAACCTGATCTTCCCTGATGAAGCTGTAACACTGCCTTGCATCCCCTCACTAGTGTCCAGAAAGCACAGCTTCTCTCTCTCTGCTCCCCCTCATGAGAAAGCACTTGCAACTTTCAAACACCATGTTGGCTTTAAGAGAACGGAACTGCCAATGGCATCACATAAACTCTGTTTCAGTCTTGAAAACACGTGGCGACTTTCATTTACTCTGACAGCACATTCCCCACACTTGCAGTCATGCGAGTTTCATGTAGACTGTCTTCAACACCCTAGATGAATTCTAGCAATGGAATTTCTGCTTCAGTGAGAACTAATACAATTAATTAACTTAGGTCCTCTAAAGGCCTCCCCTTCTCTGAGCATTTAATTTTCTCTGAAGATGTTTTCAAGTACAAGTCTTCCCAACTAAGACCCACTTTGCACATAGCTTAAGAGCCCAGTTTCAAATTAACTCGAATAATTACAATAGATTTGTCCATCAACACTAGTAACTCAGTTGGTTTATCATGCCTTCACCTTCTTTTGCTAGCTTTATACATAGCATTTTGAATATCCATATATTTTATATCAGAATACACAATTCACAACCACCAACATAAGTGTTGTATAGACATGGCTTAGCACCCTTATTATTTTGTACCTTTTTCTCCTGATTCTTCAGTCGTTCCTGAAGTTCCTTCTTCTCTTTCTCCAGCTGTTCCACTTGTTTAGCCATGATGAAGTCCGGATCCAATTCTTCGAGATCCTGCAGTCAAGTACAGTTATCAGTACAGCATGAAGCAAACAGTATTTCTGTCACAAACGTGAATTTGTTCATTTAAGTGTCTGCAGTCCTCCTCTAACTTTTAAACAAATTTGCTTCAGAAGCATTCTCAGCTTCTTTTCCCCTCTCTCGTGACATCTGGGCTAATTTGCATTTTATTTTTAAAGCTCTCTAAAACATTTGTATCCTGATTCTTGATTGAGACATGGTTCAAGTAAAACAAAATGGAAGCTGAATATCTTCCACAGATCAGATGCTGTTTGAGAAACCAGGGGCTTAAAATAACAGCTGGACTTTACTCCAGTTAAAACAGATCCTATCCAAATTCACTATTAGGGCTTACTTACACCATAGAGCAAATTAATATTAAGTGCCAAACTGGCAGTTTCATTTCTAAGAGACTGTTTGTAAGACCACTCACAGTACAAAACCAGTAAAGAACAAGAAATTCAGGCAGCCTATCAGCACAATTTTAAAAGCACAAAATGCTTCAATAGCAAGATTCCTACCTCGATATCGATGTCTTTAAATGCTTTGGCTCCCAGTTCAGTCTTCTTAATCTGCTCCAGGCGCTCACGAACAGTCTTCTTCTTGATCTGTTCATGCTCCTGCAGGATACGTTCCTTTTCTCTTTCCTTTGCCTCCTGGCGCAGCCTCTCTTCCTCAGCTTTACGGACTTTCTGGAGCTCTGCTTCACGCTGCTCCAGTTCCTCTTTTTCACGCTGAATGTTCAGACTTTCAAGGCGCTCTTTCCTTTCTTCTATAGTTTGACGGCGTGCAAGAATACGCTGATGTTCCTTCCTTGAATTCTTTAAGAAGGCAGTGACTGCTAGCTGATGCTGTTCTTCCTTCTCTTGCTGGATGTAAATTAAGAATAAGACAATGATGTATGTAGCATCTTTTCAAAAAGGCAGAAAACGTAGCAGTTGCTTCTCAATGAAATCTCAGAACTAGTTTTATTTCCCTAATTTGCCAGTTGGATGGAAATACAACCGTAATGCTAAATCTAATTACGCAGAACGGCCCGGGTTGGAAGGGACCTCAAGGATCATGAATCTCCAACCCCCCTGCCACATGCAGGGCCACCAACCTTCACATTTAATACCAGACCAGGCTGCCCAGAGCCCCATCCAACCTGGCCTTGAACACCTGCAGGGATGGACGGGGCATCCACAACCTCTGGGCAGCTGTTCCAGCACCTCACCACTCTTGTAGTAAAGACAGCAATCACACTATCCACGTGGCGTACAAGGCAGAGTCAATTCAACAGAACCACGTGCAAATGGAGCTGAAAGTTGCTTATATAAACAATATTTTGCAGCACATCTATTTTAGGTACGGTATTTTCACAATTTGTCCAAAAATACTGCACACAGATGTCAGTGATAATTAGGAGTCTATATCTAAGAGTTATTTAGGGAAGCAATATTGTTTCTCTCTACACGTTAGCAAGGACAGCAATACATGTATTTCAACAAAGCTCCCTTGTTTTTAATGTTGAGGGTTTTTTTTAAACATTCAAATGTAAAACAAAAGTATCAGAATTGACACAAAGTACTGTCTTATGAGGAAAAAAAAATCCGAATCAAGTCCTTTTGACTAAATTATAAGAAGCACTCAATTGCATGTAGACTGCTCCTTAAGCATCCTCCTGGCCATCCCATAAACTCTCCTCCAGAGTATTTATATGGCTCTTTGTAGAGATGCTCACTCTACATGTGAAGTATGGCTGTGCCAGCTGAGGGAGCTGCCCATTTTAATCACTGCAGGAAGCAGCCAAGGACTGCAGCCTAATGACTCACAGCAAGCACTCAGTCATGCTGCTCATGAAATGTGAGAGAGCTCTGAGTATTTTTAGCAATCTGCCACTTTCAGAGCATTAAACAAAAACATTGGAACATCCATATTTTGTTGCACTTAAAAACAGGTGAGGGTGCCAGAAAGTCAACAATGAAAAACTTGAGGTTTTGTAATAAAGTTGAAAATAAATTGTATCTTTCTGAACACTTTAAAGAGTGACAGGTTTTTATGTGAATAGCAAAGAAAAAGTGATACCCCTTTGTTCCACAGCTTCCTTAACCCCACAGGTCAGTATTAAACCTGATCATGTACTCAAATTTTACAAGCATAATTACTGGTATTTATGTCTTATTCAGATAATTAAACTGACATCATGACTACCTGTCATTTCCATCTGCAAATGTACAAATAAAGCTTTTTTTTTCCTCTAAAGCAACAACTTATCTGAATAAATCCCTTCCTATGGGAAAACTTACATGGAAATAAGCACTATTAAATATCTACTATATGTTCAAGCTAACACAAGTAAGCTAGTATTAAGTGTCATGATACAGCCCTACTTTGTGCAGTTATTTTAGGAACATAACTTCTTATTTCCAATTTGGATAAAGCATTTAGTAGGAACATCTTGCCCTCAGTCTTTTTCTTAAAATGGAAAAGTTCAACATACTGGCTACAAAAATCTTTCTTAAGCACACAGCACACTTAAATTTACCACTTTTTTAGAAGAAGTGAAGTTCTAAACTTGCCACAATCAAAGCATGCAGGAAATCCCACAGCGTGATTTACACCTTGCTCCTACAGGGCTCTGGAGAACCTGAAATGCGAGCTCATCAGGTTGGCTGACCTTGGAGTCATATGAGAGTGAGTACCAGTGAGAGACAAGTCAGTTCTTCAGTTGTGGGATCTTTTGTTCGTGCCTTTAGATTCCACTAGAAGTCACATTACAGGTTCCACTTTTGCCAGAAAGAATAAAGAAAGCAGGCTCTTGCATTTTCAAAAAATTCATGCAAAATTTCAAACAAGTCTTAGCTCTGTGGATTCATCTATGGCTAAATTATTATATGGCATATTCTAAACTTGATATAATCAGCCATTTAAAATGCTTTCCATTTGGTGTACATCTTGACATTATTTTTGTTATCATCAAACACTGACAAGCTGGGTGCATTTAGGAATGATTTGTTCTTCTTCACAAGCACAAATATACTTGAGTAAGAAAAACAAGTCTGGAAAAAAAAAAGGAAAAGACATCTAACTTCAGAACACATTAATTAAAATATAAACTGTTAAAAGATATCAAGTTCTTAGCTTTAGTTTCTACTTAAAGTACAGGAATATAAATGGAGATCATTATTACTGACAAGCTGTATCAGAGAGCATTGCAACACTTTGAAAAATAGAGCAACACACATCTGAAGATACACCAGAATACACAATAATAGCCCACAGCACCAGCCCTGTCCCCTGGGATCTTTGCAGTGCCACATTAACCATCAGATCAGCCATCGGCGACTTCTTGGTGTGATATTCAAGTACGAGGTCACAAATTCAAACGAGCTCATTTTGCCAAACCAAAAGCTGCAGAGCTATTAGAACAGGTCAGTATGCAACAGAAGGATACTCTGTCCTTAACAGATGTCCTTAACAGCCTTAATGTTACCATTCATTTGTGTATATTAGCACCTCAACACATTGTTTCTGAGGAAAAGGGACAACAGCACTGGCAGTATGGTACTGAAAGCAGTTCATTGGAAAGAGCAGCTTATCAGACAAGCAAGAACTAACACGGGGCTGTGTAAGTGCAACCATTAAACCATTAAACCATACAAAACACAACGTTTAGGAGAAACGTTAGGATTTGTCAGCATTTTCAGAAAATGTACAATTACTTACCAGTAAGTGAGGGGGCTTAATGACCGCAAGAGCTTTGGCCAGAGCCGAGGACATAGCAGTCAACTGATTTCTGATTTGCTCAGAAGGCATGCTTTGTAGCTGAGGGCCCAGAGGAGCATCTTCTCTAGTACTATAGTTCAAATCTGAGCCAAAACTCAGTGTCCGGGTGGTGTGGTCAAGGCGAACCTTTGCAAAAATAAAGAAAAAGAAAAAAAGAGGGGGGAGTTTGTATTATTAATTGCTCTTCAATGATTTCTGTGCTGCTGCACTCATGGCCAATGCAAGTCAACAAGAGCTCTAAGTAAGAATTAAAAAGAAAAAGAGCACTGGATAGAATCTTGCTTTATTTCCATGTTCTATTTAAAAACAGTCACTGTAAGATGCTGAACTTTCAAAGATTCTCTTTCTCCACTTTCGTGAAACAGGAAATAAGAATCTCTTGAAACAAGATAGTTTCAATTCGTCTGTCTGCAGGAGTGATGTCATATGGAATGAATTAGCTTAAGATAAAACCTAAATGGACAATCTGAACAAAAAACTACTGGCATCTCTTCACCAATTTAAAACATTCAACTACAGGTTGTCATTCATTCGATACAGACAACCTGACCAGCAGGGCAATCTTCAAGAGGAACTGTCAGCTTTTCATGTCGCCACTTCCATTTTCATTCCAGTTTACCTCCATCTAACAGAACCAACGACCTTCCTTGTGTTCAATGCCCACCACCTCCTTTTCATCCAATGTAATACCCACAAATTCATACATCATTTCAGTGTCTTTTGACAGCACTTACTTGTAAGTCACAATGTCTGGCTGCATCCACAATGCTCCGTTCCAGCTGGAAAGCATCAACGAAAGGAACCAGGGTAGCCAGGCGAGAAAACTCAATGCTTTGATAGATCTGGGCCACCTTTACATGAAAACAAACATGAGATATTTTTCCTCATTAAACAGAGACAGAAATAAAAGCTGGTAACCTATTAAATCATCAATAAATTCAGGTATGGGTATTAATACAATTGTAAATATTCCTTCAGGATTTTATTTCTGTACTGAATCTAAATGTAAGCTAAGAATAAATGTCATTACTAAATGGCTTCTTTGTATGAAGGAGACTGGCAGCAGTAACTACGTACAGCTAAGCTGCTAATTAGCCTTCACATATTTCTTTAGCACATCAGAAATAACGCTGCTCATCACTTGCAATGAAAGCAGGTCAATGAAATGTGCGTTTTACAAAACGTTTATGAAAAAAAGCCAACACCCAAATGTTATTCCATAAGATTTTAAGACACAATGAATTACCTTAAATAAAACTTCATAGACTCCACATAAAGAAAATCCAGGCAAAAAATTGCACCACTGCATTCAACCACCATTAAGTACAGTTAAGTTGGCTGTACCTAAATGATGTACAAACTTGCAGGTATGGGTCATACACTGGAAAAAGTATTCCAAAATCATAATGGCCTTCTAGTTAACAGAAAAAAATTACTTCAGCGTAGTTTCCAGACTGATGCTCTTCCACAGCATTGCATCTACTTACAAACACACATTTTCCTTATTCATACCTGCTGCAAAAGGCGAAGAATGGTATTGTTTTGCAGGTGAGGAACATACAGCTGCAGTTCCGGTTCCTTCTCAGCTTGGTCTTTCACCCAGTTCAGTACCTATCAAAATTCTGAAAAGTTACTTTACCTGCATCAACCCTTAAAACCTCAACATTAAAGTACTAAATATGACTCTGAAATACTTCCGGCTTACAGCTCAGGAAAGAATAGCACTTCTGTTCAGACACTCTGTTTTACTGAAGTCAATCTTCTGGTCAGAACACCAAAAGATTGCTAACATTTTTTGTATGAAGGTGACTGACAGTACTGGCAACATTAACCACACTGCTAATTTACCTTCAAGTTCTTTTTAGCACTTCAAATATCTTTGTTCCCACTATTAAAGAAAAAGAATGTGATGTGCTTCTTTCATTGCAGAATTGACACTAACACAGTCAAAGGGATCTCACACAATTCTACGTCCCAGTACATTACATTTAAACAGTAAGGACAGATTACGGTACGTTTTTCCCCTTCCCATAGTCCACTTGCAGGCACACCTTTTCTCACTCCTTCATTTTTAAACAAAGTTAAGCTTAGCATCATTTCCATCCACAAGACCTCCCAAAGCATTTCAGAAAGTGCATCTTTGCAGAGCACCCTGCAGATATGAATGAATTTTTTCCACTATCTGGATGAAAATACAAAACCCACCTTGCTGACACGGCTACATAACTTGAGCGGGTGGAAGTCAACTTCAAGCCAATTGTAGAGTTCTTTCACTTCTGGAACAACATACTGTACTACGTTGAACCTCACCTACAACAAACAATAACCAAAATATCTTAAAATAAATACAATATTAACAAATAGTAATGCTTTAAGCATTTTACACTCCCAAAGCTAAATAGGTATCACACATACCTTTTAATACAGCTTGATTCTTCTTAAAATAAAACACTCTTAGTTACAGTGACAGTAACTGCACATAACATCAATTAATCATATTGAAAGATGAAAAAGTAGACAAAAACCATACCAAGATAAGTATCTAGACTGCAGTGCCACCCTCAACATATTCATCGTTTCTAAGACACAAAGACCTACAGTCCCACTACAGGGATGTACGCTCACATCCAAACTGAAAACAGCCCCTCTTGTGAACCTGAAACGTTATCAGTATGCTATCAGTAATACAACTAATCATAAAGCTGTTCTTATTTCGTAACTGTCATCCCTTAGCTAAGTGCAGCACTTCTGGGATGAAAACTGATCAAGAAGAGGACTTGAGAATTTAAGAGCTCCTCATACAAGCACGATGACGTACCATGTCATTAATTAGACTACCACGGGTAGGAGGGGCCTGCAGACCCAACAGAGTTGCCAGACGTCGCTGTTTTTCCACAATGATGCCATCCATATCCAGGAGGCGAGCGATATCAGTTCTCTCAGGAGTAATAGGAATTGAGAGCGTGGCCAAAAGGACTCGAGTAGACATCCTGTTGACAAAGCATGACCACGAGGGATGAGCTGACAGAGAACACTATTTATTTCATTTTCACATACATGCCAATCCACAAGTAGGGATGAGTAGCATTCCTATCGTCAAGCTATAAAAAATACCAGTAATAACAGGAAAGACAACAGCTGTGCAGTAAGGATACAGCATGCACTGCTCTTCAGTAATCAGAGGAAAGATTCTGATAACACATTTTCATTATGTGTACATGTGGGTATATACATACACACACACACAGAGAGAATAAACAAACCATCTCTGTAAATACCACAATAATGAAAATAGCAGAAAGCAGCATATTTTCAATCTTATTTTACTCTGAATCCATACAAGTAATTCTGATTGTCATGGATTTTAACATTTATTGCTAAATATACCTACATACCTTTTGATGTTAAACGCAAGTAACACCAAACATTTAAATTTGACCTCAGTACCCAGATAAGCAGGCATATAAAAATCTCATACAGTATTTATTCCCACCATCTATATAGGCCTGTAAACGAGCTTCAGAGTTTCATGCAGCCAATGATTCTGCATGCCTCAAAACCCGAACCAGGTATCGTATTATCAGCAGAGAATTAATGGTTGTTTGGTGTCATGGTTCTATGTTTTTGTTTTTTCGGCTTTCAGTATTCCACATCAAAACATCATGTAGTGTATGGGGTATTGAAGTGTTAATGCCCCAGTTCCAGGTACCTATCCCTGTACATGACAGAAGTCACGGGATCTGGCCCTTCTGGGTTGGGGAGGGCGCTCTCTTGCTGCCTTGCAGTGGGTGCTGGAGGTGCTTTCCTGGCTGTTCCAAGCTTTTCAGGTTTGACTCGGTCTCGGGAACTCTCTCTCTCATCTTGTCTGATTAGCCTCAATTTCAATTAAATTGTATTATATTGTGTTATCTTGTCTTCCAATATCATAGTAAAATAAGTTTTCCTCCACAGATTGTTGCTGCTGTTCTTTTCCTCCCTTCCTTCCTTCCACTTTGTGGGACACTGGTGGGGGGGAAGGGCAGACGCCTACTGCCCCCCTGTCACAGGCATAGACTGATCTAGTCAACTCCGTGACATTTGGCTACTCACACTTGCATATACTAAGGAAAAGTTCATGCTGGCAGTAAGGAAATCTTGTGAAGTTAAGTATCACCACTCAGAATCAAAAATGAAAGCAAAAACCACATACTTCTTAATTTATTTAGATTCCCAGTCAGTAACAAGGAAGCTTAAATAAGGTGACCTGACATTCACATAACTTACTTTACTGTAGCTTTGCTCAAAATCCTTTCTCTTTTTACAAAATCTCTTTCTCTTTTGGAGCAACAGTCAGTGCTGGCCACTTTAAGCAAAGCTGCTCACAGCCATGCTTGCCATCTCCTTCTTTTGGGATATAATTTAGTTTATTTTTGACCATCTGAAGTTCAAAAATAGAATGTAAGATCACATTATATCTCTCCCCACCTCTGCATCTCCTCTTGCGTCAGATTCTTTCGCATTTCTCTCGATAAGTGATACAGTCGGTGAAGTGTAGAGGCATGAAAAAGAGCATTTCCTGATTTCCAGAAGACAGTCGAAACTTTGTGATAGTAATTTGCCATCAGCTGTGGTTTGGGTGGTTTCTTAGACAGCGCAAAAAGCCCATGAATATCCTCCACTGCTTTGAAAGCTTCCTGAAAAAATAAATACGCTACTTTGAGAAGTTTTTTTTCCCAACCCCACCCAAGCAAGGGAAGAAATAAACCATCACTGATGGCTATAAGGCTATAATTCATCCCACTGAAATCTGTGATCTCCAGTTTTGACACTTAGATGTAATTAAATCTTTCTTAATAAAGAAATTATTTGGACATCCTGCACATCCACTACCTCTATATGCAAGCACCTAGTAATTAAAGGTCATTTAATTTGAGTTATTTATTTATTTATTCCAATTTTTAATCTACAAATCAAGGAAAAGAAACTGAACAGTGCTCCTATTTTTACCATTCTATCAATTGGATCATTTACTCTTTTTACCTTTTTTCATATGAATCATGCTTGTTGATTACAACAGGTAAAGCTTTCCTAAAATTAAGAAATCTGTATAAAGATACATACATGCAAACATACTCCTGCAAATACCTTATATATAGTTACTTCCATACCTAAAAGGAATCAGCATAAAAGAGCATACTCCAAATGCAAAGATACAACACCTCCATCTCTTTAAGAAATTTAACATTACTAAGATCCCAAAAGCAAAGCACCTCTCTGAACAACTTGCTTTGAAAATGCCCTCATTGGCCAGATACTAAGAGACTTCAGACAGGAAGTTTTGTGGCCCCAGCCTAACTACAAGGTTTAACATTTACAACCACTTCCCAGTGATGTAGCTCAGGAGAACGCAACACATAAGAGAGGAAGATGTCAGCCTACTTCTTACTTTCAAAACTCTAAGGGACTCCAACCATTTCACCAGTAACTACTGCCAGCAGAAGCTTGGTTTGAAATGCTACACAAAAACAGCAATTCCAGGGACATCAGATAAAGCATTCAGTACACACGTGGGAAGGCAGCAGACTTCAGCGTGACTACAGGAAGCTGCATACCTGCCACAGCTCCATGCTAATAGCACTGTCAAGCTGCACGAGCCTGGTCTCCAGGTGCATTGACTGGCTGTCAGGATTGTTGAGGTTGATTGCTGTGCTTTGGTTATGATGACGCTGGATCTGCCCCAGATGCATTCGCAGGTTATCACAGAGTTTACGGAACTCCGCTTTGCGCGTGTACTGCAGGCAGAACTTGAAAGCTGCACAAATGGAGAATAGAAACAAGACTGTTAACTGGTGGTGATTTGGTTGTAGTCCTAAATGGGGGCCAAATATGTACAGTGATGCATTTAAAGAATCTTCATTTACAGTCCACAGACATATCGAACACGACATAATCTAAGTGCATGCATAACGAATCAGAATCAGTGCAAAGCACTACCATCTTGACCTCAAAAAAAAATTAAGATGCTTCTACATAATGAAGCTCAAGGAATAAAGGGGATACTTCTAGAACATTGTAATTTAAGGAGCGATTCTAGTTTTTACTTTATGTGCAAATAAACTCTGTGAATGGCATGAGTTGAAGCTCTGCCTCTGTAAAACATGGGAAAAAAATCCAAGGCATCTGAAATGGTCAAGTTAAATTAAGCTTTCAAAAAGCTGGAGATAACAGGAAAACTTGTCTCTGATCCTCCAGTTCCTCTCAAGCGTCAGCTTGAGTGCAGAGCTCAAAACCCAATAGCCTCTTTCTTAAAGAGCAGAGTCCCAAGTTATATAATACAATGTTTTGCACTCATTTTTCACTTTTTAAGAAATCATCCATTCTTGGAAATATTTTTTTTTTTTTTTGCAGAATAACATCCTGAAGTATCAGACTAGATTGCTTCCTATCACGTTCTGGACAGCATTTTACTACGTTATTTCTGGGTCAAAACTGATAGCATATCATATTTTTACAATAGCCTTTACTGTACCGTACATTAATGGAAGACATTTGTCATTCTGGATAAAAAAACAAAAGTGAAGCTGCCAACTAATCTTTATAAGTTAGAAAAAGTAAAGACACAACACCAGTAATACTAAGTATGCCCAAATAAACTTTTCCTTGTGTATTCTCCTACAAGAAAAGATCTGTGTCCAGAAAACCTCCACATTTAAGAATCCCTGTAATTTTGAGAGAAGGATGTGCATACATAAGCTTAAGAGAGTGATGTTTTCAACTCCAGTGCAAAAGTAAGAGATGAATAACCTCTCATTTTCTAGTTTTACAGTATGTAACACAGAAGTGCTGAGCCTCTTACAGTTTCCACCTTCCCAACCCACCTTGCTGTGCGATATCATGGTACAGGCGTTCCACTCTAGAATTATTACGGAGAAGATCCAAACACTGCCTATAGGATTCCCAGAGGAATTTAACCCATGGTGTCAAAAGCAGGCGGTCGGTACGATCCTGTGTGTCTTCTCCACTTACAGCACTCAGAAGAACACTACAGTTTTGGGGCAGGGGAAACGGAAGAGAGGAAAATAAATGGAAAAAGATGACAAAAGGTTTTATTGCTCATATTTCCTAACTTTTTTTTTTATTAAATCAAGATCTATGATCAGACTGTAGGAAACCAAACTGCTACTTGCCACTGAGCATTAACTGCTGCTTAGTTTCAAACTTGTCCCTCAGACTCCTCCTTTAAAGGACAGAATCCCTTTTCTTGACACTGTGTTTCATATTTTGACAGATGCGTACAAGCTCCATGAATAAAAGACTTCTGGAGGCGGTGTCCTTCACACAAGTAAGCAAAAGGAAACTAGTTCTAGGATTTTCACCTTTCCTGTTTTATCAGGCAGCAGTGCACTGTCCTTCTGTTAGCCTCAAATATCACTAGCTACTCAGATACTTTTCCACTTGCTGAAACGTTCTTTTTAGCAAGCAGCAGTGCTGCCAGAGAGAGCTTACTTCTTGTTGACATATGACACAGAAGAAATGCGTGCCTTACAATTTCTATTTGCTCCATAGAACACTGCTACCATGTCACCTACAACAACAAACAAGTTCAAAACATCCTTTCTCTACCTACTATTTGTAGGCTCAATTCAGTTCACCTTTTACTGTTTTAAATTCTGTCAACAAACCAACTGGATGGCACTAAAGGATATCTTTCCAACTCAGGTGCACTTAAGTCTGAATTTACCTACCAACACACTGTCAAAGATACTCACAGAAGTATCTCATTGTACACAATCAAGTGTACCCTGTTACTTTTTTTAAAGCACCCTGTAATTTCTCACTGTTCAACCAACAGAAGCATAGTATTTTGCTAAAGAACACCTTACTGTTCCTCAGCTCCACGCCTTCTCCTTCAGCTAGTCCTTCAACCAGACATGTCTATGGCTCACCCTCAGAATGCAGTGATTCAGCCATCAGCTCATAAAACTGAGATTATAAATACAATCCCTCTCTTCCTTTGTATCTTTCATACCCGTGGTAATTTACAGCCCTGTGTCACTAGCCATCTTCTATGTAACCCATCAATATAGCACCCATCAGGTATCCTTTCAAGTAAAACATCCAGTCTCATTTCCTTTACACAGGTACTTCTGACTTGGAATCATGGTGAATCTTCTTTACTTCCTCTGTCAGCTCCCATTTTTATTCTTTACTTTGTTCCTAATTACATCAATAAATTCCTGAGCTGTCTGCTAGTTCCACCAGTATCTCTGTTGCAGACAAGGTGTTTTAGAAGAACTGCTGCCTTCTACAAAACTGTCAAGATACAACAATACTGAGTGCATAAAAAAGAAAACCACACATTTAAGCTTCAGAAAATCTAACATTTTATATACGAACTTTCCTAACACTACTTATCTAACCACACCACACACTTGATAAGTCAATGCAAAAGCCTTAGTTCAATAACAAAGTCAGGAAATTACTATTAAGGTGCACTATTCATAAGAATCACAAAGTTTCAACTGAAAAAGTCTTCTTGGTTTTCAGCATATATTTTCTACATTCATACTCCAACAACATTCACTGAAAATCTAGAAACCTTTATGCCACTGCATACAAGCATGAAAGTAAAGACACTTTGCTATGAAACACTTATATTTGAAAGGCAGGCCTCCTACCTTTCTGGAGTTTGAATATTATCTAAGTCTTCTATGTCCAGTACCATCTGCTGGGATTCTTCCTTAGCTGCTTCTGTTTTTTCTTCAGCTAACTTTAAATAGGCTCGAACAACATCCTCTAAAGATTTGATGTTCACCTGTATCAAAGGCAGAACATGAAGATGTTTCTCCAAGCGATAGGCAGCAAATATCTAATAAGTAAATGCTACAAAAGCAGAAACATCTAAAATGGAGGTGAATTCTGATTCGAGACTGATGTTACTTTTCGATCACGTCAGCTGACAGATACTATGCAAACAACAAAATATTCAGAAGCCATACCTGCTGGCAAATATTCTTGTACTGGTACAATCCTTCTTTTGCCAGATGACTCTTGCGGAGATCCACGCAGAGTTCCAGGTACTTCAGCATAATCGGCTCGTGGATTTTCTGCCATGTTCGGTGTTTCTTACTTTTCATAACATCATAGAGAACATCAAGGGCGGGCTGCTTTTTGCCGACCTCAAGGAATTCTGAAAGGAAAATCTAATTAGCACAAGAACTGCAAGCCTGAAGATGTATGTTTTTATGAACTGGTACTGTAAGCTTTTAGAATTTAATCAGCTCTGATCAAATTCCATTGATGGTCTGATTTATGTTGCCATAACAAAAACGCTGGCACATGCAACTGCAGCTCTAGACCTGGCAAACAAAGACCTTGCCATTAACAGACACGTTTCAGGATGGCAGAGAAGTTTCTCTACTCATTCATCAAGGCATGACCAGGAACTTCATATATGTAGTACAGAGCCTACCGATATCATTCAACAAGATGCAAACCATTCAATGAATCCGACTTCAAAAAAAAAAAAAATCTCTCCTCAAACCAAAGAATTAAAAAGTTACTCAGAAAAGTTGCCTGGACTTTTGATTTATTAACTTTTCAACTCCAATTGGTACAGACATCCAGTTTATAGATTTATATTAGTTATACTAATTGTTACTGAGGCCCTAAAGACAGTTCAGACATTTGTTAAACCAAACCTCCTGCTGAAATCTGCATCTCTTTCATTCGTTCTGTATGCAGTTGCTGTAACTAGCAGGATCTCTCAATATCACAGTAACTCCTGTCTATAAGGGCAGGGAGGCCCTGGCACAGCTGCCCAGAGAAGTGTGTGTCCCATTCCCAGAGGTGCCCAAGGCCAGGCTGGATGGGGTGCTGGGCAGACTGAACTGGCAGGAGGTGCCCCTGCTCACAGCAAGGGGTTGGAAATGGGTGGGCTTTGAGGCTCCTTCCAAACAAAGTCAGTCTGTGATTTGATGATAGACCCACATGTCCTCAGCACAAAATACAGCAAACCACACACAAGCAAATACCAAAGCCTAACAGCCACCTACCAACATAAGCACAAGCCCTACACTTAAAAGCATTCTTAACCACAGAAAAGCAAGATAAAAGAATGCCAAGACTGGGAAGCAAACAGGATTAAAGACAGAATGGAGGGGAAAAAAAAAAAAAAAAAAAAAAAAAAGGCAAAGAAAATAAAGCTGAGTACAACCAAAAAGAAATGTTGATTCTTAAAGGAAGGAGGATGGAATTAGCACTTTCCATTAAAGTACTTTGGAAACGACTGTGTTGCTAAAAGAAATAATGGCAGAATGGTTAAAAATAGGAACCTGCTCAAGGTACCCAGGCAGACAGACGTGAGCTTCAAAGACTGCAAGGAACATTTGGGGCAGTCCTCATCAGATTTCACACACACACACAGATTACCATTACAACCTAAGTGTCCAAAGGTCTGGAATCTCAGAACTGAAATTAAATATGAGTAAAAGTTGTATTTCAAAACCAGCAGGTGACACTTTAACCTACGGACCACAATGCCATGCACTTGGGGCCTAGTTTATGTGAATAACAAGTTTGCATATGACGACCAAGGTCCTCTAGAGGAAAAAGACAGGGTCTCCTCTTAAAGATAAGTAAGGTTAAAACGTGACAGTTCCTAGCAGCATTTTAAACTCACTGAGGGAATTTCAGAAAAGCTACCCTCTCTCCTATAATTTACACTGTTACTCTACCTTGGTGCTGCTTTTAGGCACTTACTGCTCAGCTTCATTATTTTCTATTTATGAAAATGAACTTGAAAGGCAAGTTTAATCTTGCAGCAGTGCCAGGCCATTTCAACCACCACATCTCTCAGTGGTCGATAACTAACTGGACAAAGCACAACATGAATTCATATTGTTCTGAGACTTTTAATTAACTCTGGCCAAGCAGAGTTCTTGCCAAAACATCAAATAATTAAGGCTAATTTAACACACGCTGTAGTAAAAGCACGTAACAAAGGGAAGCTGAAGAGTCAAACACAGACCATGCCTCTGTGTCTTACAGCAGAAACATAAGTTATGGAAACAACTGTGACAGAGCAGATGCAAAAGCATCAGCCCCAGGAAAGCAGTGGGACTGATATTTTTTTCTGGTTTTTACATTATAGCACTAAAAATGCTAAAGGGTGTCTAAAACAGCAACTGAAGCTCTAAGCAGACTGGAACACCAGATACACCTTGATAACTACATCACTGTTAACCCCAAACCCTGCATTAAGGGGAGGTTTCAAACTGAGGAATGAAAAAAAGTACCAGACATTAACAGCCAAGGGCTGGCCTTGATCAACTACCTTTTGTAACAAAAGAATCTTTTCTCCGCATCTACATATCTGTAACCACTCCAACACTTCCTACTTATATGTACATCAAGGTCACAGGGAAGCTGAAGCATAAAATACATGCTCACTTCAGTTTTGTGGGTAAAGCAATAAAACTGGAAACAGCACTGAGCGTTCCAATTTGAAACATCAGTTTAACATAGAACTGTGCTCTCATGATTGAAAAATATACCTTACGAATGATTTCTCTCCCTCTATTTTACTTGGACATGGTCAGAAAGAGCCCCTACTGTCTGCAAAGACTTGATACAGCTTGTTATGTTCTCCATTCAGACTGTGAAGGCTTAGGATTGTCAGCGTTTGTCTAGAAAACACTTCCTTTTGTTCCAGTCCTTATAGCCCACTCCTTCAATTCATCAGAACTTAGGAGGCTTATAGCAGTATGAGAGGTGAAAAGGTAACACTGCTCTTCAGTAGCAGCATAGCAGAAAGAAATGGTCAAGTGATGAGAGAACTTCATCTGCCCATGAATTCTGAAGTTGAACACAAGATAGTGTACTACCATACAGGCACCTTTCCCAGTAAGAAGACAGCTAAAATTCAGCTCTGGCTTAGGAAACACTGGATCTAATATTCTTTTTGTAAGTTTTGTGTGTATAGAAATTACTATAGAATGAATTTCAGATTAGAAATCTCGAGGAGATTCAGTGTCTATTCCTCACTTCTTGGATCTCAAGATACAAAGTTACTGGATTGCATCCAATCCCCAGACTACCCACCCCTCCAGCTGTCATTTCCAGACCCGTACATCAGCTGTAATTTCTGGATGTCTGAGTGCACCACTCTGTACCAATGAATGGTACAAATCATCTTGCTAGGTGCTTAAAATAGGACACTATTAAGAAAAGCGCCAAAACCATATATTTAGCCTGAAAGGAGACAGCTGATAAACGCATCCAATCCAGCTTTATGCGTAGCAGTCAGCAAGAGGCAGCCACAGCGCACTCCGACTTGCATTCTAATCCAGAGGCAAACCGGCCTGCGCGGCGCTGGAGGCGTTTAATCACCAGCGCTCTCACCGGGGGCACCAACGCGGTGTGGGATTGCTAAGCGCGCAGCCAACAGCGAGGAACAGCGCCTGGGCCCAGACCGGTTTCATTCCCCAAAAGCGGGCGAGGCCGCGCCGGACGCAGCGCTGGGCACGAGCCGCCGTGCAGAGCGTGGCCGCAGCCCGTCGCCTCACTCCCCGCCGCCCTCCGCAGGCCCCGGCCCCACCGCCGCCCTCCTCCGCGCGGGGCCGGCCCTGCGCCTCCGCCCGCGGGGGCCCAGCCGGGGCCGGTAGGCGGAGCCGGGCCCTCTCCTCGCGGCCGCCCGGGCCTCCTCTCGCCTCGCGGCGCCATGCGGCGGCAGGCCCTGCCCCGCTCCTTGCGGCCGGGCGGCGCCTCGGCGCTAGCGGACGGCCTCTCCTCGGCGCCGGGGCGGCGGAGGCCGAGGCGTCACACCGAGGGGCCGGCGGCGGGGGGCTCGGTATCCGAGGCCCTGCGAGAGCGGCGGCGCGGGGCGCGTTCAGGGGAGCGGGGGCGAAGCCGCGAGGGGTGGGAGCGGCGGCCCGCACTGACCGTTCGCCCGCTTCAGGGCGTTCTCGGGCCGCTGGAAGTACACCGGCATGATGGCGGCGGCCTCGGCTCTCCTCACAGGGCGGCGGCGGTGGCAGCGCGCTCCGTGCTCAGGCAGCAGCCCGCGAGGCCGGAAAGGGAGGGCCCCGCCGCCGCGCGCGGTGACGTCGCCGGAAGCGGAAGTGCCTCTCGGGGGGGCGGGGCGTTGTGTGTGGAGGGGCGTTCTGTAAGGGGCTGTGAGGCGAGGTGCTGTCGTCGGGTGTGAAAGGTTGTTTTGACACGGGAAGATGGAGTAACGCTAAGACACGTGAATTGAGCCCAAAACTCCTAGCACAGCAGCAATGAAACGTACGAGGGATGGGATATTTGGGGTCAGTGGGTGCTAGAATGGGGCGTCTCCCAGCAGAAGCGTGCAGCGCTGTGCAGTGAGATGCCTGCTGACACCGCAGATGGAGCTGCGAGCACAGCCAGCTGCCTCCCTCTGGGTTCTGAGCTATGTCCAAGCATGATTTAATTAAAAAAAAAGAAGAAAAAAAAGTCCACTTACGTATATAAGTTATACTTCCAGTGCAGCCTTCCTTCAGCTATTCCTAGTGCTGAGCCAGCCTTCTTCTCAAGTTAGTGCAATGAACGTAACGCCCATTAAGTAAGACCATCACACACTGCCTGCTGCAGCACAGCCTCATGCACCTGAAGCACACCCGTCTGTGCTGCTGTACCACTGCTGACCCTGCAGTCTCACAGCTCTCTGCAGTGAATCTGTATGCTAGCAGTGGGCTGCAGGTGTGCTACCATGTACCTCCTATTGTTTAATTGCATCATCTGCTATTCAGGAAGCCCACTCCACTTTTAATAAACATCTCCGAAGTTCCTGATAGCCCCCAGGAAGTTTTGGATTGGGCAGGTTTTTGAAGGGAGCTCTAAAACATGATGGTTTTTTTCCATCAGTAATTTTTTTTTTTTTCTTTCCATCAGAAGAGGGGTGGCCAGCAGGGACAGGGAGGCGATTGTCCCCCTACACTCTGCTCTTGTGAGGCCCCATCTGGAGTACTGTGTCCAGGTCTGGAGCCCCCAGTACAAGAAAGACAGGGAGCTGTTGGAGAGGGTCCAGAGGAGGGCCACAAAGATGATCAGGGGGCTGGGGCACCTCCCCTGTGAGGACAGGCTGAGGGAGCTGGGCTTGTTCAGCCTGGAGAAAAGAAGGCTGGGGGGTGACCTCACTGCAGCCTTCCAGTACCTAAAGGGAGCCTACAGACAGGAGGGGAATCAACTTTTTGAGAGGGTTGACAATGCAGGACAAGGGCAAACGCATTTAAGTTGAAGGAGGGAAGGTTTAGATTGGATGTCAGGAGGAAGTTCTTTACTATGAGAGTGGTGAGGTGCTGGAACAGCTGCCCAGAGAGGCTGTGGATGCCCCGTCCCCAGAAGTGTTCAAGGCCAGGTTGGATGGGCCCTGGGCAGCCTGGTCTAGCATTAAATGTGGAGGTTGGTGGCCCTGCATGTGGCAGGGGGGTTGGAGATTCATGATCCTTGAGGTCCCTTCCAACCCGGGCCGTTCTGTGATCCTGTGATGGTTTTGTTCCCAAATGAAGCGACTGAGCTTTGTGAATTACTGCTGCCTTAACGAGGCTCGTTCAGCCTTTGGGAACACCGGGCGTTTGGGCGCAGCTCTGCGAGGTCACTTCAGCGGGAGGGCGGCAGCGCAACCTCTGTTCTCCACGTCGATTGTCCGCCGCGTCTTAGAGAGATGAGAGCTGTTAGCTGAGGAAGGAAGCAGCGCGATGGAGAGGGCAGCAAATGGCGGCCCGGCGGGGCGGGGCGGAGCGGAGCGGGCGGAAGGCGGGCGGTGCGGGGCGCGGGGCCGGAAGATGGCAGAGCCGGAGACGCAGCTGCTGCTGGCCGTGGGGCTGATCGGTAAGGGCCGGGCTGCGGCGGGGCGAGCTCGGAAACGGGGAACGCCGAGCGACGTAAAGCGCGTGAGCTGGACGCGTAGGATGAGGCGTTAATCCGGCTGTGGTTAGGCAGTCATCTCGCTTCCTTGCTGCCGCTTGGCGTTCTCACGCTGCCCGTCTTTCCGCCGTAGAAAAGGACAGCAACGGAGATGCTTTGTGGGTTTGGTGTTATCCGTCTGTGACGGCTGAGCTGAGGGCTCTGTTGCTGCGGAAATGCTGCCTTACGGATGAGAGTAAACTGCTTCATACCTTTGTGTTCGGCCAGTACAAGAGGACGTGGTTCTACATCACCACGGTGGAAGTTCAAGACTCTCCTGCCTTGAAGAAGGTAGGGCTGGGCCTGCGGGCTCCTCAGCAGAGCACGAGGAAGACTTGTGCAGAGCTTCCTCTGCTGTTTAACTGCAAACACGGCGCTGCCCTTTTGTGCCGTGAGGTTTTGTATGTGTACGGATGCAGGTCCTACCCAGCTGTCCGACTGGCTGCTTTTGGGAAAGGTTGAGATGAGTGGAATCCAAACTGAGCAATAAGTGTAAAAATGGAGATGCTACTATTTTAGCTATTGCACTTCAAGTTCATCCTTTTTTGTTTAATCAAAAAAAAGTTTTACAAACAGTCTTTCCTATTATCCGAACTCTTATTCTTAGGGACCGGAGTAACATTGTTTAGATACTTTCTTTCCCACTCCATTAAAGAGCAGAAGACTGAATTTGCTTCTTTATCTGCCTATTATAAAGATCATTAAGTTGTCTGTTAAGTTTCTTCCCTTTTTCTATTTCATCCTACACTGTTAAGGAGCAGTACAACGTGATAGTTTTGAATGCATACAGAATGTTGCAGCACAATGTTCCTTGCCTTTCCTCAATCCGTAGCTCCTATCAGCTATGAGGCTGAACAATATAAAAACGTACCTAGTTCTGTCTCAAAAGCAGTAGGAGATGCTGTTTAAAAGAAAGCAAATGTGTTAAGTACGTTAAGCAAATGATAATATGTCTTAGATCTCACTTGATGGAGATGAGTCGCATCAGAAATCCATTAGCTCAGCCTTCTCTGCAGTTTAGTAACTTGAATCTACTGCTTTAACTCGCTTTATTTGTATTAAAGCATCTTGTCTGAGTGCAAAATACTGCAAAATGTTCAGTATGTAACAATCACTGTCCTTATGGGGCTGTTAAGTAAGCTCTGTTTTTTTCTATGTGTGTGCCTTGCTCAGGTGACCCACTTCTCCATTGTTCTGACGGCCAAAGACTTCAACCCAGAGAAGTATGCAGCTTTCACTCGGATACTCTGTAGGTCTGTATAAAAGTTGTCTTTCAGTGATGCTACGTATGTGTTTTGATCTTACCAAGGCAAAAGATTAAATGTCATTATGTTGTGTTAATACTTGTTCTAGCAATCTGCTGGAAATTCAGTCCTACAGACTGAAGCAGATTATACAAACTCTGGAGTTGGGCTTGATTTGAGCTTATCTTGAGCTCATACAGTAGGTGTTAGAAGCTTCAGGCCTAGTATGTTTTACCAGCAGTGAATAAAGTTTCAAAGGTGATATAACTTTGTGTCTAGCTAGAATTGAAGGTTGGTAGTTAATTGACCTTAACCTCTAAATTAGGCTACAACGTCCCTTGTTGCCTGATAGACAGCTAACAGTTCTGTTTGTGTTTAGTGAATAGTAAGGATGTACATGTACATTTTTCTTTCATTATTTAGCAAAGAGTATGGGAGAATTTTTAATGGTATGTGGGTAGTAGACAAAACTAGTCAAGTGCTCTGCATTAATATTAGAAGTTGCTATAGTAGATGTTTTTCTGTGAAGCAGATATCTTCTGTGTGTGCAAGGAATCCTTAGTCTGGACACCTGCTTAGGCCTTACTGTTACACATTTCTATGTTATTAAATGTTAGTTCCTTTGCAACACAGTGCACTCAAAATAGGAGTTAGTCATTGATCCTAAAATACAAGGTTTTGTAGGCATGTCAAAAGACTCCTATTTTAGTATCTAGAACTTCAACCAAGTGTCCAAAATAAGAATTCTTGCCTAATGGATTCTCTTTGCAATACTGTCATTTTATTCATGTGGCTGCTGGTACTGGTTACGGTCCAAAACCCGGATTCTTTCTGTCTGCACAGAATCTACTTGAAGTATGGAAGTCCTGTGAAAATGATGGAGAGTTACATTGCAGTCCTTACAAAGGGGGTCTGCCAAAGTGAAGAAAATGGATCCTTCCTCAGCAAAGACTTCGATGCTCGGAAGGCTTACCTTGCTGGTTCCATTAAAGGTTAACTAATACCAGAACTCTAATTTATTTTGTACAGTGTAATTTACAATCCAATTTTTAATATGCTCTTCAAGTAAATAGTGTAAAGTGTTACGTGTATTGTTGTTCTTGAGCTTCTTTAAACAGATGAAATCATCAGCATGTATATTTTCTATAAAATATTCTTCCATTCCCTTTTAGATATAGTATCTCAGTTTGGGATGGAAACAGTTATCTTATATACAGCACTGATGTTAAAGAAGAGAATTGTGGTGTACCATCCTAGGATAGAAGCCATCCAGGAATTTACCAGGTGAAGTATGACTTTGTCAGTCCCTCCCCACCTACTCCTAGAAGTCAGACAAATCTTGAGTTTTCATTGAGAGTGCTCAAATTTTGGGGGAAAAAAAATCAGAATACATTTAAGTATATCTATTGAAATCCCCTTAGATCCCTCGTAGGGCTTTAGCCATTGTGCTTAGTTAAGACAAAGAAATTTAACTGGGTAATGAATGATAAATTCTGCTTGCACTGATTGAAGAAATCTCTGCAGTTAGTGTATGTGTGTACTAAGACCTGGTCATGTTAGTTCTTCCTTATGAGTTGCCTTTCGTGTTGTGAATCTTTAGTGCAGGTACAAGTGTACTGTGTGTCAACTACTGATCTCATCTCCATAGGACTTTGCCTGCTTTAGTGTGGCATCGGCAGGACTGGTCAATTCTTCATTCCTATGTACATCTAAATGAAGAGGAAGTGGAAGCCTTAAAAGCCTGCACAGGTAGTAACGATTGTTCATATTTTATTAATGAAAACTTAGTTTCATTTTTGGTTGCTGCAGGGTCTTACAGCAGTGCTCTTTGGGGCAGAAGTGGATATTCTACTGCTATTGCTGTTGTTCCAAAGTAAACTATGTGATTTTCTTCAGGAAAAAAAAAAAAAAGCAAATACCTAAGCGAGTATGTTTGAAGATAAGTAGTTAATTTGGTGTTCTTGGATGCATCCCCATCAGCCTGCTCCTAATGCAGATGAAAAGAAGCTTTGAGGGTCTTCTGACGTTATGATCAGAGGGATTAAAAAGCACTTCTGTTGCACAGAAGCAATTCACTTTAGATAAGCTATTTGTTTTCAAACTTTTGCATGCAGCTGGTAACTTCATTTTTAGCATTTTCTTTTCAGTTCCTAAGTCTGAATTTCCAGATTTTTATTCTGCAGGAAGGGGCCCTTTGCCTGTATGAGGGTTAACATGACACAGACTGTGGCAGGTACAAGGCTTCTCTATACAGCATAATGAACAAGAACACCAGTCATCTTCAGTATTTCTTCTGCATTACTAAGAGTGTTTGTTTCAGCTGACTGCCTTTCACAGAGAAAAGTTGTTCCAAGCTTGCTCAGCTGGTGTGCTATGAAGAAGAAATCCTGCTGTTTTCACTCCTCAGTTGTAATCTAATAGTGACTTAGTGACAAGGGGCTCAAGTGGATATTCTTTTAAGGAAGTTGATGGGTTTTTCACTTGCAAATAAAAAATTAAGTAGTAAAGCAGTTTAACATTTCAAATTGACAGCCTTTTTGTATTACGTGTAGTAGTAGGGGGTTTCCGCTATGTCTTGGAATTGTTTTTATTTATCAAGCAAGACTAAAATGATAATGTTAACAAAACTCTGCTCTCCAGGTTACATTGCTGGATTTACAGATTCTGAAGTGAACAGTAGACCAGACCTCTATGATGTGTATGTGAATTTGGCAGACAGTGAGATCACCATTTCCCCTGTAGTAAAAGGTTGGTTGCTCTGAGTGTTTTGGATCTGAGGTCTCTTTGTCTCAGAGTTGGTAGTAACTACTGAACCTAAGCAGTCTTAATACTTGTGCCAGACTGATTCTGAAAATGTAACAGGGAAGATCCTGTCTTTGTTTTATGGAGGCCTTGGCAAGCTGGAGAAATTTGGAATTTAGAAAGACGTGCTTTCACTTCCAACAAATGTGTAACTGAGATTTGAAAACACTTATGTTTAGTAATTACATGGGAGAGACATTCAGCTGAGGATTACTGAATGCAGAGATATCACATGAATCTTTAGAAAAACATTGCCTGAAATACTTGGAGATTGGAAACTGTTTGAAAGGGAAGCCTGTACGCGCTGGTCATCTTGCTGTTCGTTGGTATCTGCTAAAGGTGGACAGTTAGCATGTGCCAGCATGGCTGCACCATTTCAGGTTACTGCCTTTACAGATAGATACCACGTGGCGGGGATAAAGAGGACTCTTTGTTTTGCCTTGCTTTTCAGATACGTTTCTAGGTAGTGCAGGAATGGTCTTTTTTACATGAATGTGTTCTTTTTCTTGTTTAGAGGCAATGACAATGGGAAAACTTCACAAAGAAATTGGGCAGCTAATTGTTCAATCTGCAGAAGATCCAGACAAATCAGACAGCCAAGTCATTAAGGTTAATTTTTAATGTTTTTTGCTTTTAAATTCACATAAATTGCTTCTATCACATAGTATCTGGCAGGAGCAGGGGAAGCAGCAGGAAGGTGGTTACTGGGAATGGGGCTCATGTAGAGTCATGTGCAGTTTTGTACTCTTTACTTTCTTACAAATGAGCATTTTTATTCTCCAAACAGTTGTAAGGATAACCTGTTTGATTTATGTTATCTCTTGGGTAACCACATTGCTGAAGAAACTTCAGAAATTTTATGGAGTCTGAGGCTTCCAGTGAGATGAACCTTGTAGTGTTACCCTATGGAGTGTGTATTTTGCTCAGTACATTGTCAATTGTACTATCAATACCTCTGAATGACTTCTACTGATATGTGGGTTCTCAGCTATAAAATCTATTCATTTATTTAAGTTTTGTTGTTTTGTTGTTTTGGTTTTTTTTACTTCCTGCCCTATTTAATGGATTACTGCCCATTTCAGATTGAGCAGCTTAATCAAAAAAGCTCAGTTAGGCCAGGGAGAAGAATCTATGGAGTGGCTGTGTTCCATCAGCTGCTCCTTTCATCAGTATTGTACCAGAGAAGAGCTGCTGCAAATTTGCAATGGAATAAATAGGGCCTTTATTCAAAATTAACTATTTGTCTCATTTTCTTTATTCCTTATGATTTTTTTTAATAAGATTTAAAAACATGTAATACCTCATCCCTTACTTCTGGTTGCTTAATTTTTTATTTTTTTTTTGGTTCTTTAAGGATATTTCTCTGAAGACAAAAGAAATCTTGTCTACTTTAGCCTCACTTACTGAAGTTTCTGATGGCAATGAAAAACCAACCCTGAACTCTGAAGCTCTGAAACAAAAGCGATTTCCACCAGCTACAGAAAATTTTCTTTTTCATTTAGCAGCTGCTGAACAAATGCTTAAAATCTGATCTGATGCACTTCTGGACTATGGACCAACTCCAAAAGCTGTCTTGGATGTATAAATAGGAATACCTGATTTTTTTGTATGGAAAAATTAAAAGTGTAAGAGTGAATGCCATATTTACCTTGATGTAATGCAGAATATTGGAGCTTGACCTGGAGCATCCAGAGGTATATCTGATAACATTCCTGTTGTCACCTTTCCCCAACTGTAACTTTGTGTGTATGGTTCTTGCATTTCATGTTACAACAAGGGTGTTTATACACGTAGCGTGGGCTCGTGCATCCAGGCTGTGCCAGGTGTTGTAGCAGCCGTTTGTCTTGCATGTCCCCAGTGACAGACAGCTCTGACTTCTCTCCTTGTGTCTGGAACACAGGGTGCAGCATGTGTGCTGTAAAGTCAGTGAGTTTTGGATGTGCCCGTCTGCACAGGGATGTGCTGAACACAGAATTGTTCTGAATGCTCATTCTGGGCTTCCAGGTATGTCAGGTTGTCAGATATTGCCTTTGCTCTGGACTACCTGATACCTGGAAATCCCAAATAAATGGACAAGTTCTCTTCTTTCTACTTGAAAGTGTCTAGGTGTAGAAGAAGGACGTCTGGGAAAATCTGATGTGGTAGCCTTATTATGTAAAGGAAGAGGTATTTTAAAGCTCACGTCGGAGTTGAGCACCTCTTTTGGACTCTTGCCTTACAAGTTTTTCCCCTTTCACTCCGTCCCACGCCTCTGGTGGAGGGAAAAGAGGACAGGATTGCTATATGTAAACTGGGGCTTTCTGGGAGGCAGCAGACAAGTGCTGCTATACAGCTGAAGTCATTTTAGGAGCTGTTGGGGCTCTCTGCTGGGAAGAATTAAAATTTGCCTTCCTGTTTGGTTGCATAGCTCTAACTCAGAAGTTTTGTTTGTTGTTTTTCCATGGAGCAGCCTGAAACTAATTTGTAACGTTCTGAGAAGAGCTTAGGTTCTGTGCAGGGGAATGCTGTGAGCCAGGCAACCTGTCTTCCTCCAGAAATGTCCACAAAAATAAGTAAATTCTGCAGTAGCACTTTGTTATAAGAAAAAATAACCTTTTTTTTCTGGCCTTTGTACAGATGGGCTGTAGCATGTGGTTTTACCTAGAGATTTTATACTGATAATTAAAACTGTAGTTCTCAATATTTATGTTGTTTAAGAAATTGGATGTTTGCTATTCTGAAATTGTTAGAGGTCATCACTAACTGTGTGCAAGCAATATTGGTTTGGAAAAGGGTTGCCCTTTTGCTATGTATCATACTGCATTAAGAAGATCTGTTTTAGTGTGGGTGAGGAATGTGGCATCTATGTATAAAGTGGCTGGCTACTACAGTCAGTGAGTGGAAGTGCTTCAGAATAAACCCCTATTTTCAGGGGTATCAAATTCTACCTTAAATACTCACTCTGTGGTTTAAATTCTGAACACAGGAGAGCAGTGTGTTTTGTTTTATCTGAGAACAAGCTGCCTTCATTTACCTCCAAGTGCTCTGCAGCATTTTCCCCATTTGGCCATTAAGGTGGTGTGATGGGTTTGGATTTGTTAATTTTTCTCTTTTTAATGGTTCTTCATTACTGCTGTTTCTATTCTAGGGCTTCTGTAGCAGTTAGAACAGCACAACTGCAAAGTTACACTGAAAATTCTCAGAATCTGCTTTAAGGTCTGCTGAGAAAAACCTGAATTTTTGTCAAGTCCCGTAATGCCACATTGTAATCGCAGAGAAATTCAGTTTCTTTTTACAGAAAGCCCTGCAGGTGTCCTCATTAAGGTGGTGTGGGGTTATGGGCAGCCACAAAAAGCAGAGAAGCTCAAACACAAAATAAAAGTTTCTTTTTTTTTTTTTTTTTTTTGCTTTCTTTTAAAAGCAGGAAGGCCTCAGTTTTAGATCTTGTATTCTAATACTTGTGTGACACAAATGAACTATAATTTTGCACTTAAAGAACTGGACTCATAGCATGCTTATGCTTATTAAAAACAACAATCCTGACCAGCCTAGCCTTTAATTTATGTGAATTTATTTCTGAGCGCTCACAAGCTGTAGCTCTTGGTTGTGCAATGCTGGGGTTGGAAATGAGGCTGCTGCTTGGGTGGAAAATGCACTACTGCTACAACTTCAAACAGTTTTATCATCTTCTATTGGTTGTCCTGGTTTAAAATATAAAATAAAAAGTACTGGCTTCCCTCAGCTTCAGCACTTTGAGAGAATAGTCCTAATCTGCTTAGATTTTCTTGATAATTGTTTCTTCCCAGGAGCACGTTGGAATAAAACTTCAGTCTGGAAGGTCAGGGAGAAGTTTCGGCTTATTCTCTGCCTAGGATGCACACCAGCTGAGACTTGGGTGTGCTGCTGTCGGTAGGGAACAGTCAGATGACAGTTTTACTTCCTCCTCCTAGAAGCAAAGACTGTGCAAGATGAAATTTTCATGCAGACCTTCTCGTCTTACTGCCTCTCTGTCCTTGGATCAGTGTGAAATGATGACCGATGGTTCCTGTTGATTTGCTGAGAGATGCTGCTCCCAAAGGCGTGCAGCACTTGGCCAAAAGTAAGGCTTTCTGATTCTTGGAAGTTGCAGTGCAGTTCCTTCCTCAGGTGAGGAGGGAGAAAACGTGCTCTGTGCCTTACCCATTGCCCTTGTGATTTCTGTACTGTATAATCTCATCATATCTCCACTACGCTTGCAAAAACAATGGTAGATGGTGAACAAAGCCAAAAGCCTACAAGGGAGAGCAGGATTAGTAACCAATCCTTCTGGTTGCAGTTTTGCTAATTAAGTTAGTCCTTCAAGGCAAAATGTGTGTAATTTCTAGTGCTGTCATCCTTGTGGTTTTGGTTCCTGGGATAAACTGGTTTCCATAATTCTTCTGCAGGCAAATATTGGGGGGAATGTTCTGAACGGGAGCAATGTAATGCTGAGTAACCTGGGAAGGAGTGGCACAAGATGTCTTTAGAATTTCTGTGGAGACTCCAAAGATGGGACCACAGTGCTTTTCTGAGCTGCACAGCGTGTGGTGTTGCTGGTAGGGAAGCAGCTGCAGAGCAGTGCAGGATTCCCTCCTTACCTGCTTCTTTCCTTCCTCCCCTACGACCTCCAGGGAAAAGCATGGCAATGTTACAGACTTGTAGGATAACCACAGGGACACCAGCTCCAACAGAGGAAATGCTTTGATCTCAGTATTTCCAACAGTAGGAGTGTCTGACGTTTTATTTCTTTGAAGCTACTTTAAAATGACACTGAAGCTTCATTATATATTCCTGAATTTCAGGATGACAAGCTGGGTAGGTGGGGAACTGTCAGCATATTGCACTGAGACTTAGGTTTTCCTTGAAGCTGAAAGCTCCCATCTACTCTAGTTTACCACACCTTAAACTGGTTCCACTACTACATTGCCACTTAAGACAGCAGCCGATGCTGAAAGCAGGAGGCAGCAATGCTGAAAGCAGACCTGTCTTGTGCTGGTGTGCTGTTAATCTATTCCAAGTCATAAAGCTGTGGGTGCTGACTCTGTTCTTCAGTCCCTCAAATATAATGCACTGCTGCTTGTCCCATCTTGGTCCCCTCGCATACCAGGTGTCTGGTCCAGCTGCTTCTAGTCCCAGTCTCATGTTTTCATTTCAAGATCAAGGAAGCCAGGGCCTTGTCAGCAATGTATTTTGCCTACCTTGATGTGGGAAACAGCTGAATCACCCAGGCTGCCAATCTAGATGTCAGGTGCTTGCCTCTGTCTTCCAGAAAATTCTGATTAGGGAAATGGAAACATTTCTGAGAATGAGGGAAAGAGAAGATATGTCTAACAACTCCAAGGGGGTTGTGTTTAATACAGCAAACAACTCGAGCATTCACTAATAATGGGCAGCTGTAATAACAGACGTTATTACTGGACTTATTCCATAAACCTTACTCACAGAGATGTGATGACATTAATTTGCTTCCAAGTGGGGTGCCAGACAATTTATGGCTTGTCTAGTTACCGTGACAACCCAGCTGATGAATGTGTTATCTTCAGATTTGTAGGTTTTGCTCTATTGTGGATTGTTTTGCTTTTGCTTTGATTCCATTGTGCTTTACAGAACAACTGCTTACTTTATCCAGTCTGACACGGATGTTTGTTTTTAAATGAGGGGAGGTATGAGCTTTCCTTGGAGTATCAATTAATGTTTACCAACAGCATTAGACTCCCTCGAGGTTTGTCTTCCCAATCTTACTGAAATAGGATTAATAGAGAAATGGGATTTTAGAGAATTTAACTGTAGGATAGTAGCTGTGCTAGTTAAAGATTTTGAAGGAGACCAGCACATCATTGCTTGTGGGAGGCAGGCTGGACTATAAGCCTGCTCCTAAGCCTCTGCACAACATCCCAGAGCAGCCAGGAGGTGGGAAAAGGAACAGGACAAGCCTTTCCCTTAGTGCCTTCCCAGCTTGGGAGTGCTGAACTTGATGCATTCTTTTCTTCCTGCATCTTCCTTTGGCTGCTGTTGGTGGTGACATATGGCCAGAAGGACCTTTGGGCTGATCCAGAGCAACTGTTGCTGTGTTCTTGACCCAATGGGCTTTTATGTACCTAAAAACGTGACCCACAAGGCAAGTACTGTATTCAGGAGCACGAATATAAAGATTTGGGTTATTTATTTTGGGCCTCATGGGACTTTTGAGTCAGTAGGTGTAAATGAACTTCTAAGGTATCTTTCTCTGTTAACTTGCAAATTGTAGCCATACCACCTTCCTGAAACAGCTTTACAGTGTGCTCCCCTGAAGTTTCAGGTCCATCGGATGTGTTCCTGCTCCCCTCCTTTGTTTCCTTGCCCGACCTTTCACTGGAGTTAAATTGAGAGGGGAAGACTCAGAAAGGCAGAACTTGCACAAAAGCTGAATTGAAAACCATACTTCCTGCTTTTGTTTTGTGGCAAAAGCACAGCACCCTTCTTTTCCTGCAAGAAAGCAGGCCTACTCTTTTTCCTTACTTTGCTCTATGCTGCTGTCTTCCTGTAGGGACTAAGAGTGGGGAGCTATTGCTTTCCTCACACCAAGAAAATAAATCTAATCCTACAGCAATGGGATAGCATTTAATGCACTCTGAGGAAGTTTACTACAAACACTGAAGGTAGTACTTGTGAAAATATCTGTCGAAGTGATCATTAATTACATTACTTGGTGCATAGCTTGTCCTTGTCACGCAGAGCCTTAGGAGTGCCTTAAATTACAGCTCCCATGACCTTAAATCTATTTCTGCTATGACCCCACCCATGGTTATCAGCACCACTCGGTCTCCTACCAGTTGTGGAGCTTTCTTCTATTTTGTTCCCTAGGAGGAGAGTCACAACAGCAAGCAGCATAACAGCACCTGTGCTGTGTCAGACCAAAGCTGTTTTCAGACAAATGTCTCAGCCCCGTGGCCACCAGAAGCAGACACAACAGGAAAGCAAGAGCAGGCAAACCCCTGTTACCCCTTCTGCTCTCCAGTAGTACTGACTTTCTGAACTTTGTCTTGCTTTAGTCTAATTTCCATTAATTTAATAATCCTTAACGGATTCTGTTTTCATGGAAATGCTTATTTTAAACATGAGTTCCAGTTACTTCAGTTAGTGGAGTTCTGAAATTTTAATAGCAGGGTTTTAGGTTTAGCTTCTAACTGAAGTTTGACTTTCTGGAGCTTTTCCCTGATAACTCATTGCCCGCTTTAATTTCTGAGACTGTTTGCTTTATGGATAACCACAGAGCACTGAGCTGAAGCTTCCATGAGTCTATCTGCTGCTAGCCTTGAATTCTACTCCAAGGGTCAATGGGACAGCCTACAGCCCAGCACTGAAGGCAGATTACCCCTCTGCCAAACTCATCATCTTTCACACGTGCTTTTGGACATGTATTCCACCTGTTTTTATATCCAGCATTGTCAGCTCTCTTTGCTAACATCTGCTATTGCTGCACAGATCACCAGGCTGATAATCCTTATGCTACATCTTAAAAGACAGCTTTTTAGTTTGGATCAGCAGCCAACCTGCAGAAATGGAGATTCCTCATTGTTTGCTGTGAAGTCACAGGACTTCCCTTGGCCTTCAGTGGAAAAAAAAACCCACGAATTTTAAAGCTCAGAGGGCTCAGGCCTCACAACTCCTTCAAGGATGTTGAGAAAATTAGGAGTTGCTCTGAAACCTGTTTTGACACGCAATTTTTGAACAGTTCTTCAGCAACTCCATTCAACTAGAGTAACATTGCTGTCGGGGTGCTTTGCCTAATGTCACTTCAAGGTTTGACTTATTCGTGTCTCACTGCTTGAAGTAAGCATTCCTAAATACAATGAAATTGTAAAAAGCTTTCTGCAAAGAACCAGCTTGACTTTCTCCAAAGGACTCGTGATAGTACTGCCTTTACAATTGTGTTCCTGGAAAGCAATGTGTCAAAAGCTATAGCAACACAGTCAAATAATAAAGTCTTGTATCAACTGATCAGTCCTTTAATCAAGAAATCAACTGTGTGAGAAAGCATACAAAACAGTTTGAGATGTTAGAACAATGTTCTCTGGTACAGATCATGTTTACAGCATTAAGTTATGTGCACATACTTCTTTGGAGGACTTGGCTTGCAAAACCATTTTGCAGTGCCTGCCTGTTTGTACACCAGCTCTAGTTTGTGTGCCACCACAAATTCATGATTCGTTCAGTCACTGCTGTTGACTGAATTTGTTGAGAGATTCAGAATTCACTTTAATCAAAACCCACATTTACATACAAAAGCCAATCTCTAAATTCCTCTATTGTAGAATAATACTGTTTCTTCTGTAGATGACAGAATTTCTGCTTCAAGTTCTTCTCGTTTTATCTGAAATATACAAAAAACAGAATGAACACCATCATATCCTGGTAAGTCTTCACTACTGTATTGAACTTTGCCCAAGCCAAAGCACTGTATTCAGAAGCAAGAGTAAGATGTAATTTGTGTTTGTTTTGGTTTTCATGGGTCTCTTTGTTTGTTATATGGTTTTCTGTTTCTTTCTCTTCTCTGATGTTTCTAAATATACAAACACAAAAGAGGAAATGTGTTTTATTTAAAGCTAGAGGTATTCCCAAGATCTAAACACAGCTCTAGCGATATTATCTTTGCTGATTGTATTTGGGTGACTCACTAAGGGGGATCTTCTATCAGGGACTGAGCAATTAGGAAACTCAAGAAGAAACAACTAGCCACGTTTTCAGCACAGAGTTTCTTATAAATCCCCTCACTTTCATCTGGTTTACCCTTGTTGCTGCAACAGATTGAGAAATCCCTAAAAATAATAAGATGCCAGTATTTTTAGGCCAGTAAGAACAAACACTGGCAATTACAAGAGCCCCAGCTGTGATTTTCTGAGAATATTCACACTGCTTTAAGGGAGAGGAAACTCAGAAAGAAAACCCAAGCTCTTCTCTCACTTGTCCTTTTCCAACCCCCAAGGTTCCAGTGCCCAGTTCCTCCCTTTAAAACCTGTCAGCAGGTTGCCCCAGGAACAGGTTACACACCTCACGGTTCAGTAAGGCAGGCTGAAGAGATTCTACCTGAGTTGGTTTACCTCTCTGACTGGTACTGACTTCTACTGAAAATAAAGATTATCATCTCAACCCTTGCTCTCTCCAGCAGGATTGAAAAGCACCAGGAGACCCTTGAGTGTAATCTGCAAGGCAGCTCTCCTGACCTTGCTTGCTTCAGACTGTTGTGCAAGTGATACATCTACACTTTTCAGATGAAATTTAAGTGACATACAAGCAATCCTGGCACAGCAAGTCCTGTAAGCCTCTGTGTAGTATATGGGCAGATTCTTTGCTGCCCCCT
Organism: Tetrao urogallus; assembly: GCF_951394365.1. NCBI lineage: Eukaryota > Metazoa > Chordata > Aves > Galliformes > Phasianidae > Tetrao > Tetrao urogallus. The sequence goes on from NC_136818.1 coordinate 59,551,731, forward strand.
TTTAGATGCACTAACCATTTAAACACTACTGATTTTTGTTATGTGGCCTTAAAAATCACTGACTGGAAACGCAAAATGACTGTTTAATATAACAATAATCCTAAACCAGTTTATTTCAAAGGACTTACCTCACCACACTGCGGGAAGATGCCAAGTGAAATTGGTAACATCCCTGCCAGCACTGCCATAATCAGAAGCATCCTCAGTGAAGCCAAAGCACGTGGAGTTCTTGTAGTGTTCGCTCTGCCAAAGACATTGAAAAGATAAATATCTCTTTGGCCTTGAAAAATAACCTGACAACGAGACCAAGGTGCTGTTTTAGTAGCTAAACTGTAGAAAAGCAATAACCTAGGCTTATGAATCCTAAACATGTAATCCTTATCTCCTATGGTTTTAATCCTAACTTCCTGTTCTTTGCTTCATATTCAACTGCAGCATTTTGCAGGCCTTAAGTAACAATGTAAGATTGAGGAAATAAGCAGCAAGATCAAAATGACAAAGCAAGTGAAGGTGCATTCACGTCTTCAAGTGTTTCAGTCCTTTGATGAAGATTTTTCTTGGAATATCCTCATTCCTTTCAGACTTATTTCCTTTTGGCAATCCTACCTTGCCTTGTACAACATTACTCAATTTTTTATTTATTTTTTTAATGTCTTCTGATAATAGAAGTCCATTAACTTAACACAGGGGACAGAGAATTTATTTAGGCAGTGCAAAATCACCAGTACTTTTACATAGCACAGACAACTCCCATCAAAAGTTCAGGGCAGATTAAAAGTTCTGATATAGCATACAATGAGTTATTCTTATGAAATAAAGTTTCTACACGTTGCAAAACAAAGAAAATGTATTACAGTGTATGGATGGCTATTTGCCAAGTGGGCATCTAGTTTTAACTGAAAATTCAAATATTATCTCTTCAGAAATGTCTAAGCTAAGTGCAATGAACAACCTTGACACCAGGCATTGCAACTCCAACCACAGTTATGGAACCTCGGTGCTGGGAGAGCACAGACAAATGGGAGAACAAAGGAAATGCTCATAGAGACAACTTTCTGCAAGCCATCAAAACACAGATGCTGATATAAGGCTCACTGATTTACCTAAATTAATCACTATCTGAACAGAAGCCTCCCACCTAGTCCTCCAAGGCAATTGGTATCCCGGAACCAAAAGAAAAAGTAGGCAAGCAGTAACAGCCAGACTAAACATCAGAACACACATTGACCAAGCACATCCAACTCTTTTGAAATATCTCTTACCTTTCCACAAAGTGCATAAGTGCAGCTGGCAGGAAGAATGTTGTCCCAAACAAGATTCCTCTTGATAATGCTGTTTCTTTAACGGCCTCCAGGAAGGGCAACAACAACAACAAAAAGTCATTAAAACAGTGGTCACTATGGCCTCAAATACCACATGTTTCTGTGAGTAATTTTGCCTCGTACTCTGCAATTTCAAACAACAAGGAAGTGAAGGATAAAGATCATTTGTTGGAGAATTGATTGAATGGAAACTAAACTCCCACATATGGAAAGTGCTCCATATGTGACTAAGAAACTCCTTAACAAAGCTGTATTGAGTTCTCCAATTCAGATCTACTTTTTTTTTTTGTTTTTAAAGTAATGCTGAACTCTTTCTGACTGGTCATACTCTCTGGACATGCTAACTACCTTGCGTGAAAAATTCTCTCTGTAGCTCTTCACAGATCCTTATGCTCACTTAGCTTTTTCCTCCTCTAATGCATAGAAAAGGAAGGTCACTGACAGCACACAAATATGAATCTTTGTTTAATTTCTTTAGACGATCAAAGAAAGCAGAAAATACAGAACCAGAATGGTCAGCAACTGAAGCTTGAGCATAAAATGCATCATCACATTGCAGATCAAGAAGTTACCCTTTGAGAGGCAGAGCCTTTAAACAGTATTCCTGCTCTGGATGACGCATGTACTATTTACTATAAAGAGCTTTTCTCTGAGGTGTGCTGTCAGAAGAAACTTGAGCAGTCTTGCCTCCTTCCGAGGTGAGCTGGAAAGCAGAAAAGCCTGTGCTGGTGTTCTGTGGTTTAACTCTGGTGCTTGGTACATTGGCCTGGGGAAGCTGCCTACCCTTGGGACACAAGACAGATGCCAGCCTGGTTCCTAGCCCAAGCCCAGTCCAACATTCAGTACCTGATGTGGGATTCCTCAGTTTAGTACAGCAAACTGTCTCTCACCACAATGTTTAGATGTAAGGAGGAAATGAAAGGCAAGTCAAGAGAGGCCTCCCACACCTTGCCTACCTTCTCACCAGCCTTCTTTGACACTCCTACAACCTTGCCATTCCTGTCCATCACTTCAATTCCATTCTCAAATTCTGCGCTTCTCACTGCTACCACAGTAAAAGCATTCATCAAGCCTGCAGAGTTAAAAAGGATTTTGCTTTAGAAGATCCAGTGAGGGTATCTCAATAACTATATTGTGTACATTTCGTATTTCCAGTTCAACAGTTCACAAATGAATTACCTGGCTGCTTAGGAAGAGATTTCCCCATAAAATCTAACTGAGATCTTAATTCTTGTTTCAGAAGCTCGAGAAAAACGTTAAGGCATCATTCCCAAAAGATGCATTGTTATTATGGACAAAGATGTTCCATTATGTCATTGTATGTCTCAGTCACGTCTGACAGAGCCCCAGATGGATCCTAGATGAGAACATTTTGGTCTCCTCCAGATCTAACTCCACAAGATGCTTGTAGATGATCAATCAATCGATCATCCACCCACAATCAGCCACTGAAAACACAAACCAAAACCACTGGCACTTTTAAAGGCTGTATTAAAGGAGTTAATCTATGTGGTTTTCCCTTCTAACTAAGATCTAAGCATAACAGTACAGTCTGCCAAACTGACCTTGTTTGAAATAGAAGATTTCTCTCTTTATTGAGCAGCTCTGCCAAAAACTAATAAAGACATCAGTGTAAAACATGGCATTTTTCAAATGCTGGATAATAATAATCAATAACCCTCAGGTTTCTCTCTCCATTTCAGAAAACGGAAGCACATTTTAAAATGGGTCTCGTTCCCTCACAAGGTTAATGTAACCACTCTCTCTTCATACACAGCCAGCAGCTACACAGCCAGCAGCAGCCACAACATGAGTAGGAAACTATGCCAGTGCACAGCTAGAGCTGTGCTGCACTCTGGTGTCACCTATGTGCCACAACAGGGCACCTATGTGCCACCAGCTCCAGTGCTACTGCACTGATCCCTCCTGGCAGTCCGGGTAGATTCAGGAATAATATCCAAGTTCATCCAGGCAAATCAAAACTCAACTGCATCCCTGTATTGCTTCACAGAAATAGTTGTATGTCACGCATACAAAAATCAGGAAGTTGCTCTGCACTTCTAGAAGTGACAATCAGTATGCATCAAATAAATGTTGCTGCCCTGATCAGTGAGTGCTAATTCCCATAAAGGGAATTAACAGAAGGACAGTACCCAGCAAAGGCAGTCAAAGAAGGGGGTAATAGACAGCATCCATGCAAGGGCAAGAAAATGCTACTGTCAGACTGAGGCAGCAAACAGCCCTCAGATCTGCTACATAATGAATAATTCCTGTTTACTCACCTAAAAGAGGAGCAGGTAGAAGCCTTTTGACAACTAGATTTGTTACTGGGCTCTTCAACGTGTACCGGTCCATAAAGTAAAAAGGAAAAGCCTAATGCATTGGGAGGAAACAAGCACTTTCTATTAGAAAGAATGTACAGTTTTTCAGTATGTGCAACAGCCTAGGAAAATAATTCTGCAACTTGGTACTTAGATACCATCTATAAAACCAAGCAAATTATGTGATTTAATATTTCAACAAAATAGATATGCTTTCTAGTTACTAAAGGTTTTTGTGATCACACATTTCTATAAGAAAATCTATAAAACAATATAATAAAAACTACTAAGCATTGTTACATGTGACAGTAGTATGAACACAGAGACTTGGACCAATTTTACCAGCTGTTTAGAGCGAGACAGTTATCTTTGACAGCACAATATGAGACAGCAACTACAGCAACACATAGAGTTACTCTGTGTTTGTAAACTCTGGTCACTTCCTCTCACCACCCATTCTCTAGTAGTGTTAAAAGGAAAATTAAGAAGGACATCACAGGAAGCAACAGAGGAAGCTGAGTAAGACATAGGCTGATGGATGAAAATTCTTGTTCTCAGTTGTTCTTGAGGAAGACATCAGAGTAGAGCTTTACAGGGCTATTCTGAAGGATTGTGGCAGTGTGGTTATCTCAGGGCCTTCTCAGGAGATATTATCCAGAAAGCAATCATAAACAAATACATACACCCAGAAGTGCTGCATAGGAAACGGCCCCCACACCAAGCAAGATTTGCTTTTGGTGAAGCGAGTTCTCCTAAGGACAGAAGAAACATGACTACATGAGTACACTTGTGAATCACTTTCAAAACGGTCCTGTGTAATGAAAATGATCCCCAAAATAAAAATAAATACGTACTTCATCCTTAGTGGTACAATTTCCATTTAACAGGGTAAATCCTGTGGTGTATGCATGAAACGCGAACTGCAGAAAGGAGAGATTATAAGCAAAAATGAATTTGGAACAGAGACAAGACGACTTGTAAACGTAGGAAGAGGCAGTTACCTGACAAAGAAAAATCTGTTTTGCCTGCAGCTGAAGCGACGAAGACATGACCTAAGAGAAAAACCCCACAGGAAAATTAGTCTGATGAATCTAGCAGCTGTTGGTGAGCAGTGGCTGCCTACAGCATGAAGTGTGCTGCTGTGTGACTGGTTGTGGCAGTGCCAAAGGCTCCAGTGAGTGCCAGAAGCCATTTACCTTGACTTTAGGCTAACACGCTTTCTTGAAACAGATGTGATATACTCACTTTGTCTACCCAACATAAAACATAGACGCTCAATTGTTTTAATCACTCTGTGTAAGATGCTTTCTTACTCAAAATAAAAGTTGTATTTGTGCCTGTGAAGTTTAAATAGAATAAGTTTGATACTACAGATGTAATTAAAGAAATAAAGGAGTCAGGGACTGACAGGTTTTATTTATGTAAATACTAGATGTAACAGACCTCCTGTTAACATTTTAGTAGTTACTTCCCAACTCCTTCTCCAAATCAGATAGAGAATAAGACCATCAGACCTTCCCTGAGGTCTCACCAAGCTGTAAGTGTGAAGCATCCTCAAAGAAAACACAGCTGAGAAGCCTAAAACTTCCCATTCCCTTTCTCAAGAATTTAGCTCTGGAAAATGTAAGCCAAGTGGTGCACTGGTACTTCTCATTGTTACTTACCAGTGGAAGAGTTACAGGCAGGAAAGCTAAAAAGAAAGAAACCTTTATTTTAGTAACAGTAACTACTGCAAGTCCAGATTGAATTCATTTATTTATATATTTTAAACAGAAAATTTCCTAGCTCCCCCCTCCTTTAGTTTCAGCTGTCAATAAAACACTTGTTCATCAAATAAATGTGAAAAACAATGATAGCCTTTGTCTCTCATTCCTCATTCAAGAAATGAAAGCATCTGGTCTTGGCTTGTAGCCAAAAGGAGTCCCCATGAACCCCAATCACAACAGCCACTTGGAAACTGTATGACCAACAAACTGCATGACTACTCAAAGAGATACTGGCAACAAAGGCTGCCACAGCCATGAGTGCTCATAGAAGAATGTTTATTTTCAAGCAGACCATAGGAATAAATAAGTCTTCAAAAATTAAGAGTGCAACTAACAGGCATAATAGTCCACTTGGTTCCCATACAGAGAAGAGCACTACTGCGTGGTATTGCATGGAATATTTACTATCTGCCATCCCCACTGATGCTTTAGTTACGTGCTTCTCTGAAGGAAGCTCACCTGGAGGTCTGAAGAAAACAGGAATTATCCTGCCTGTATCAGGATGCACACTGGCCTTAGAAGAAGAAAAAAAAAAAAAATTAGACCACCTGTTCCATACTTAAATAAGAAAGAAAAGAAAATTGATTTCTAAGTCATTTGGAAACTTACCAGGCTCAGCAGGAAGGCTTGTTTTGTCTAAATAATTTGAGAATCAGGTTAGTAATGAAGCTTTCAAAAAGCATGACTGAAATCTTGTTTCTAAATTTACTACATCATTTTTTTCTGATAACTCACTTTTATGAAGTGTTGTGTGTTCACATCCCTTTAATTTTTTCCCTAACATTTCTCCCCACATACTTTGCTGAATATAATCTAGTCACATCTCATATGCTATTAATACTAAACGCATACTATGACAGAATAGCAAGTAAATTTTAAATAAGCCAGTATTCAGAACAGAAAATAACAACACTTAAATATGGCTAAAAGCCTAAAGACTTATTGTTAAGACTTGGGCTTTTCTACCACCACTGAATATTTCGGTTCTCCTTTCAGGCTCTGCCACACAGGGTACAAAATGCCATGTGGGTACAGCAGAGTCTCCACTGAAACAAAAGCAAGACCCTTCTAATGAAGCAAATTCAGCACTTCCCCCCAGCAACTCCATGAGGAGGTTTTCCCCCCCGGTACTGCTACTGCTCATTTCATGAGAGGTGAAACCAAACCAACCTGCGCTCTGTATGATGACACAACACCAAAAACTCAAAATGCGCTCTGTAAGTATTTTGCACGTTTTGCATGTTCTCCAAAATGATTACACTGAAATTTGACAGCGGTCATCCAAAGAAATTCCTTCCACATTATAGAAACATTTCTGTTGTAAAGAGGTTTTCTTGTAGTATCCCTTGTTACCGAATCTCAATATTCTGTCTGATCTTACACTAACATCAAGTATTTCAATCATGAAAAAAAGACATCTCTATTTTCTATCAGCTGTGCTCCAAGATACCTGATGATTCTGTAGGGGCTCACTTTGGGTCTTTTCATTGTTTTCTAATAATAACCGGGCTCTTCTTATTTCATCCTGTATTAAAGAAAAAAAAAAAAAAAAAAGCAAACAAACAAAAAAATAACTCAGATTTCAATAGTCTAGAGTACAGCATATCAGCTGTGATACTATAAACACAAACCTGCGACATCAAGCCAGTACACCCATCCCTCACAAGAGTAATGAAAGCAACAATGAAGTATGCTGGCAAACTCCACTGCCAACCCTTAAATGAGGGCTGGGAAGGAGTGGATCCTGGCTCCGTCCCTTCCAGTCACTCAGCTGCACTGCATGCACCTGAGCTCCCCTGGGCTGGCCCTGCCTTCCACCAGGTGCTCAATCACTGCTTCAAGCTGTGACTTAGCATTTCTGCTACAGCTGTCTAAACAGAAAGTCTCCTAGGAGGCTTTATGAGATGACTGGAGTTTTCTTCAGCAGGCGTATCTCTGTGTGTAACTGCGTATCCTAATGCAAGGAGGTGTGATCTCAGCCCTCCAAATTCCTGAATGTACTACCAAAGTTTACTTTGGTGTTCATATATTTAGTGTACAAGTATTAAATTAAATTTCCTCTGTCATATCTAACACAGATGGAACTACAGAAGGACACTGTTCCTGCTACCTAACCTGAACCTCCCCTCGCACAACTGGAAGCCATCATCTCTCATCTTATTGCCACAGCCTTCTTGTAGGGCAACGTAGAGTGCAACGAGATCTCCTCTTCTCCAGAATAAACCATCCCAATTCTCTCATCCGCTCCCCACAAGATCTGAGTTCCAGATCCTCACAGCTCTGTTGCCCATCTCCAAGCATCCTGCGGGCTCCTGATGTCTTTGTTGTAGTGAGGGGCCCAGAACTGAGCGCAGCACTGAGGTGCAGCCCCACCAGTGCCAATCCAGAGGAACGGTCACCTCCTGCTCCCGGCTGCACTACTGCTGGCTCTGGGCAGGACGCCGCTGGCCTCCTCGGCCACCTGGGCACACATTCAGCCGAGCATCAACCAGCACCTCCAGATCCTTTCCACAGCGCAGCTTCCCAGTCACTCTAACCCCAACCTGCAGCGATGCATGTCACCGAAGCGCAGGACCCGGCGCTTGGTCTCGCAGTCATTCTGTGCTACAGAGAGCCTGCAGACGAGCCGCGCTCGGGCAGAATTCCCTTCTGAAGGACACGTGAAGGAGCATCAGAGCGCTCTGCAGCGCGCAGCACCGCGCACACCCGACAGAACGGAGCACTCACCGCGGACTTCAGGAGGTGCAGGGGGTCTAAGACATCCGCCCACAGAAGAAGCCTCTGCCAAAAAGACTGCAGGAGACACGCGTGTGGGTGACGCCGTTAATGGCGCGCTGCCCGTTCCGAGGAGCCCCGCGGCCTCTCCCTCCTCCCGCCCGGTCCCGTCCCACGCCCCGCGGCTCGCCCTGCTGCTGCCCGCCGCCTCACCGGGCCCTCAGCCCTCCAGAGCCGCAGGTTGGCGTCCATGGAGCCGCGGCACCGGAAGGCGATGCCGGGGGACGGTCCGATCGCTGCACGCTCCGCCCGGGCCCGGCCGGGGCTGCGGGGATCCGAGGTGCGGCGGGAGCGGCTGCCGCTCCGGGCGGATCGCCGTCCTTCTGAGCAAAGGGAGCGCGGGGTAAAGCGGCGAGGCTGTCAGAAACGCCCGCGTGTGTGCAGGAAGTTAAAGGGAGCGAGCCGAGGGAAGGGAACCACGCGGCCTGCTGAAGAATGGCGCGCCAGCCATGGGAGCTCGCGTACAGCTGCCATCGAAAGCACTGTCAGGTTGCCCTGTGTTAGCGCAGAGGCTCAGCTTCACATACGGTAGGTGCAGGAGAGGAGTTTTATTGAAAAACGGCAGGGGTACTTGGGGATTTATAACAAACTGAACCAAAATGCTGGTGCTGCAAAGGTATTTGCAAGTACTGCGACCCACAACGTGGCCTTTCCCTGTTTTTCCTTCCTTTCAGCTACATTGCAGCACTGACTCTATTATAATAGAGGGCTAATTTGGGAACTGGCGCCTTTGCCAGCTGGTTCCTTTATCTTCTGCCCACCGCTCACAAGGGGAGATGCTGAGAAACCTGTTCAGAATCGTTTCAGTTCCTCCAGTGGCAGCAGCACACCAGCCTCCAAGTGAGCCTCACAGCACTTGTCACCACTGGTCCGGCATCCCTCCTCACCCCCACACAAAGCCAGCACAGCTGGCTGCTGCAAACAAAGGCACAAAATGCAATGGCAGGCTGCTCAGAAGAGAGAGATGATGATGTGGGAGAGAAGCAGAAAGCAAGCAAAGTAAGACAGCTACTGCAAGTCAGTACTAGGATTTATTGATGGTACCACGAATGCAGGTATGCTATATTCTTTTAAATGGTACAATTTACAATCGACCTTTACATTTTCTGGAGGCAGATTCAAGCAGACAAACAAGGCTTTAAATGAAGAAAGATTGTTATCAAGCTCCCATAAGCACAGTAGCGCAGTACAAATTTTTAATTATCTCCTAGCCAGAATGCAAGCTCATAATACCTGTTAACACTCCTGTGTAGCTGCACTGTATTTTAACATTTTGTATTTGGCAAGATTTAATTTGTACATACTTTGATCTTATACTGTGGACAGAAACTTTCTTGTGCGTGTTACATTCCTTTCATCCCCTAAAAAAAATACTTTAAAAGAACTCTGTCAAAACTGTTTTCTGTATTGTCCACTTGCACGGTTTCCAGCTCGTTACAGAAGGGCATCCATCATGTGAGAAAAGCTAAGTGGGAGTTTTCTTTTTCCCAAAGCTAGTTAAGCAAAGAGGGAAAACAAACTAAAAAGAACAAACTGGAACATAACTGTTTTTCATCCACTTGTCACATTCTGGTTACAGGCATGCATAGAACTTAACTCGCTGAAGGGGAAAATAAAGCTTTATTTTTTTACCTTATTCTTCTTTAAAAAAGGCAAGAGAGGCAATAAGTATTTCAGCATTTAATTATTGTTTTAAAACATGAGGAAATGAGAACCTTTCTTCTTCCATAATCACAGCCACTTAATGTCTTCAGCATACAGCAACTAAGTTTCATCTGCGCTTCAGTGTTTATGTGTCAAAATGTGTGTCAAAATATTCTTTAGAAGCCTTTGGACTTGGTTTGATCTGTCAAGAAGAAAAAAGTAGTTATTGTATGATGTACTGCGATATAAAAGTTATGGACTTGACATTTTATCCAAGAAACAAATATTTTAATAAAAAACATTAAGTTATTTCTGTTTCTGCACTTGGCTGGAAGAAGTATGAGCCCCTACTTGCCAATTTGAAGTATACGTAACACGCTGCTCCTGCTAGATATCAAACAAGGCATGAAGCAAGTAAAAATCCATAGACAACTGCTGGAAAGTGCAAACATTTGAAATACAAACAGCGTTTTCTAAAAGAAAGTCAGTGACTTTCTTCACAGAAATCACACATTTAATATTATACAAATAAACTGAATTGGTCCAGTGAAAGCCTCAGGCTTAGAAAAACAGGAAGAGATTCATTGAAGCACTTCGTATTAAAGCAGTTCTTATCCCTTGGGACACACAAGAACATGCCAGTGTCTATATTTAGAACAGTGATATTTAGCAGACACTTACTGTAGGGGAATCTGGAGTCCAGTTTGCTGGGCAAACCTCTCCATGTGTTTCCACATACTGGAATGCTTTCACCAAGCGAAGGGTCTCTTCCACGCTGCGACCGACAGGGAGATCATTGACGCTCAGATGCTTGATGACCCCATTTGGATCAATGATGAAGAGACCTCTGCAAGTGAGTGAAAATCTCAGGAATGCAAGTTGTATTTAAAGATCAAAGGCAAGAAACAGATGAACAATTTCAGGGTGGTAGTTAGATGCACACTTCAGGCTTAGGAGCAGCAATACTGCATTTGATGTATTGTTAGTACAGTGATCAAAAGCTAAGAGCCCACAAACTGGTATGGTGTTGTGAAATTATGCAGTACACATCAAGACTATTAAGACAGCAAGATGTACAAGATAGAACTTCTAATTCATTCTGTATTTCAAAGCTGATAGCTAGAATCCTTCCTGTATCTTTTTATATGAAAATCCAAAGGCACTGAATGAAGAGCTGCTTATGCAATAAACTACTAAGTTAATTTCTGTTATATATAAGCCATTGTGGAAACTAGAGAACAAATTAATTAGTAGGGTGAGATTCGGAAACAAATGTCTGAAGTCAACAAAGAAGCTTCTATTTTGAAGTGAAAAATAACAGCACAGATTAGGGCAACCTAGAACAACAATGAACAATACTGATTCAACATTGAATCAGAACATTAAGCAGCCTTCTGTGGACTTTTGCCACTCTTTCACTGGAAAGAAATCAAATGAAACACTTCCCTCCACACCTCATGGCACAGAAAAGCCTGCACCTGAACACTAAGAATTCAGGATTACTCTGGGGATTACAGCCAGCATAAACCTTCTAATGAAAAGAAATGAAGAATCTGGATGTCCCTAATAGACTACTAGGCAACTGTTTACTTTTAAGGACCATCATTTGCTTGTAGTATTTCCATGGAGTAAAAAGCATCAAGGATAACTAGGCTTGACTGTAGTGGCCTCTAGGACTACAGCTGTACAAACTTCTCGCTCACAAATTCAGGCACTCTCTCTTCCCCTTTCAGAAAAAGAGAAAAAAAAATTATGAAAAGCGTAGAAATTGAAAAATGTTCTTTATTCAACTCTCCTTTTCCTTCCTCAGAACAGAGTGGCTAGCTGTTCTCTGCATCCATCCTCAGAGAAGTCTGAAAAATTCTCAACTTTGCCATAATGGACATGCGCCCTTTGCCATAATGGACATGCGCCCTTTTCCTGGGATGAGGGTCAGCAGCAAGGCCACAGAAGTTGCATCTTTCAGCATTCATGTGATCCCTGTACAGTTTCTCTTGGAGAAAACTGAATCATCAGCAGTCAGTCATTACCTTAGTGCAATGCCAGGTCCTTCTAGCAGAACACCATAATCACGGGAGATTTGTTTCGTGAGGTCTGACAGAATTGGAATATTCATTTTGCCCAAACCGCCACTCTGGAGAAAAAAGCAAGATCCCATTTCGTTAACCTAGTGCTGCTTAGGATTAACCCTGAGGCTGCATTCAGTGCTCTCAGAGGTACATTAACAACAACACAACACCATGAAGTTCACCTGGAGTGGTTCTTGGGTTTTCGTTTGTTTTGCTCCAAAAAGCACTCAAACAGTTGTTGTATTGGGAACATGAAAACTTGTCTAGCACTGAGAACTTTAGAATTGCTTATTTTGCTGGCAAAAGGTACCAGTGACAACAGTTGTATTTCCATGAATATTTCCTCTGTACCTCATGTAGGAGCTTGGAATATAAGAATTCCTATTACATATTTAAGTGATCAAAATTAAACAAGATTAAACGTGGTGAAGAGGGGAGAGAAACTTGTATATTATACAGATGAAACACAAGGCTTCTCACAAACATACCAGGTATGTCAGAATTGTGCTGCTCTCTGTATGCAGTGCATGCAATCTCCCTTAAGTTTAAATACTATTTGGAAAGTCAACCAAGATTGCTTTGATTTTTACAACACATTGGAACAGCAAGAGAGATAAGCTCTGTTATCCTTGAAATAGGACTGGCATTTGTTAGCTTTTCTACTCCAGCCATCATCAGTGGATCATTGTGTACTCTGTCACTTAGACCCTGACCTTGCAAATTCTTGCCTGCAGCAGAGTTCTAATATTCAGGGAGATGTCAAAAGAACCTAAGCTTTAACTCCTCTGGGTGTCAGTTTCCACATCTGCACCATTATGGAATTCCTTCTACCCTGCAGAATGTTTTGCTACGCATGCATGAAACAAGGCATGAGTGGTGCATGCTGAACAACTTCCCCATAAAGCAATGAAGGCAGTTTGTAATCACATTTCAGAACTTCAGCAAAACACGCAGAAGATTAAATACTCTTGATTGGTTCAGCCAAATCACATTAAATTAAGCAAACTTTCTTCCTTCTTATGTTATCAAGGAAAAGCCAAGTACCTGGAGGCAGACCAGTTCAACTGTGATAAGCACTTTTTGTGGGCTGCTGTCCCCCTGGCCACACATGTAAGAAGTGATTACACCACACCCGCTCTGTGGCACTTCTAACTGCCTACATCTAACCTTTATGTTATCAAAAGCATGCAATTTTATATGCACAATGAAAGAGAATCCTCTTGGAAAAAAAAAAACATCATCTTCATCACGTTCTTGCCCAGTAGAAACCAAAATACCTCAATTTATGTTACAGAAACAATTCTCATTCGCTGAAAAGATTTCAATATTAACAATGCTCCATTACACTGGTTGTTGTTAACTAGTACCTCGCAGTAGCAGCTTTAGAATGGAAGCAGAACAACTGCTTTCATTTTCTGTGACATCCCTCACAAACCATCAGCTGTCACAAGCAGCCTAGGACACCGACATGGGTACTTAATGCCTGTCTCTGAAGATAAACATAAAATATATGATGTAACCTACAGGACTAAAGAGAGCAAAATTAAGAAAACAAACCCCACTAAACAAATTACGGAGGAAGAGATCAACAACGGAAAGACATAACAGAACTTAGGTCTAAGTCCTGTCAAAGGCAGAAAATACTTAACATGTCGCTACAGACGGTTTATTTATCATAATCAATGTTTGCAGAACTGCTTATTCTTCTCAGGAGCTCCTGTGGAAAGAAAACAAACCAAGGAGGGAAGCTGCCAGGAGCTGCTCCATCCATACCTTGCGCGGTGTATTTATCCAGGCCAGATGGCTGAAGTGGGAGTCCACAGAAACCGCCACCACCTCGCAGTTCACATCGCGGAACTCATTCGCTTTGTTACTAAAAGCCACAATTTCTGTGGGGCACACAAAGGTGCTGGGTGGGAAGAGAAAGTGAACTGTAACCATTCAGCAAGCTTTCCAGACCGGTTTTACAGAAGGTGCTCGCGTTTCTGTTGCCAAGCACCAAAGCAACAGCATCTTTTGTTTAGCTTAAACTTTGAGCCTGTTTGCTGCACTCACAGCAAGAGTTAGAGAGAGGGCAGAGCGGCTTCCAACCGCTGCTGGCACAGAGCGATTTCGGCATGGAACCCAGGGGCTGCGGGTTAAACCCTCCCGAGCCCAGCAGAGCCGCCCGCGTTGCTCCGCCATGACAACCCGCCCGGCGCCGCGCAGCCCCCGCCTGACAGGGTTACGGCCGCACTCACAAATCCAGAGGGTAGAAGAAAAGCACGAGGTATTTCCCCTTGAAATCATCCAGGGTCAGCTCCTTGAACTCCCCATCGACGACGGCCGTGCCTTTGAAGAACGGGGCGTGCTGCGTGACGGCGGGGGCGAGCCGCGAGGCGCCTGCGGGGACACATAACGCATTGCGGGCCGCCGCCTCCGCGCTGCCACCCCGGGGCACAGCGCGGCGGGGCCGCCCCGCGCTTACCCAGCGTGAGCCGGCGGCGGGCGCACAGCAGCGGCTGCGCCGTCAGCGTCCTCCCGGCGGCGGGCACCTGCGGGGACGCGAGGGTCAGGACCTGGGGGAGCCGCGCGCTCGTTCCCGCCTTCCCGCCCTCGCTCACCGCGCGGCGCAGCAACCCCCTCAGCGCGGCCGCCATCTTGAGCGCGGCGCAGCAGGCGGGGCCGGGCGGCGGGCAGGGGACGCGAGGGACAGGAGGAGGGGTGAGGGCGGTGCTAGGCTCCGAGCCGCCCCCAGGCGGCAGGAGTCGCCCTCGGCTGGTGCTGTGTCCTGGGGCGGGAGGAACGGAGGTGGTTCCCGCAGCGGAGAGGCTGGCGGAGCGCGGTGCGGTATGCGCTGGTGCGCACCAAAGAGAAAGAAAACGTACCTCGCGCTGCTGGATCTCGGAAAGCTCACGGATATGACATTTTGAAATGCAATAGACTCTTCCTGTACTGAGTTCATGGTCACGTTACTGCCTTTTAGTCAGAAAACCCAAATGCTGACCAATAGCAGATGGCAGCAGCACAGAGAGGTGTGCAGGTTGTGGGAGGGACCACATCTGACTCAGGTAAAGCTTCCAGCCATCCTGCTGCTTTAGTATCGCCATTTATAATATCCATGGCCTTTTACCAAGGGGAGATGTCCCCAGCTGCTTATGGCTTCTCACTGGTTCACAGGGTGAAAAAGGCCAAAGTGACCAAAGTGGCATGAGAAAGCTCCTGGAAGCTGTGCAGATGCTGTGGCTCTGATGAAAGTAACTTATTTCTGGAACCGATCCAGTTCAAGTGGTCTGGTGGCCTCTGTCACAGTCAGCTCTCAGAGCCTTCAGAAGAGGGAAGTCACACACAGCTTGCTTGTCCTGACTAACTATTAACCAGAATCAGCTCTCTAACACACCCAGGAGCTGTTTGGGACAGTTGGCATTGCCCAGAAGCATGTCAGGTACCTTCCTGAACATTTAACACCATGGACAGACCAGTTTTGCCAGCTTTCTGTGGCACTCTTGAGTTTATTAATATAGATAAAAGCAATAACTGCCAGAAATGTAGCTCTGATAATCTTCTCAAGAGCTGCCAAAGAGAGCAACCAGAATAAAAATATCTACTAATATGTGCACAGAGATACTGGGTGAAGATGGCAGTATCTAAGAGGAGGTGATGAAGATGGAAATGTTCTGCATGATACTAGGGAAGATTCTCTGAAATGAGAAAGGAAAGGAAAATGTGGAGACTTAAGGATACAGATACTCCAGAGTTAACCACCACAGCAGTCTAACAGCTTCCTGCATCCACTGATTTCCTTGAATTCAAACATGCCTCACTATTGCTTTTGATGTGCAGCTGTTCCCTTCAGGCTTAAGATCTTCTAGCAAAGCTCTGCACGTGCATTTGAGAATGTGGGCATAGGTATGTGCTGATTTTGTCACTAAAACAGCAGTTTCGGAGTTGAAAAACCTCAGATGCCCCTTTCTTCTCCTTAGCGTTTTCCAGATGTGTTTGAGATAGAAGCTCAGTTTTGATGAGCAAAGACTGCCTGAAAGCACTATTTGGACAGGACTCTGATGACTTTGATGAGAACATCAGTGGCTGTGCAAGGGGAGTTAGCTGACTGAGCTGCTCAGCATATTTGAGTACCTCTTACCTAAAAGTAGGTAAGAGGGACATTCTTTCTGAAAAAATGCCTCAAAGCCTAGAAGTGGAAGCAAGTATACTATTTATCTGAAAAATATATTAAATAAACTATGGGTGAGCTGTGTTGTAGCCTGTAGCTTTCAGAGCCTCCACAAAGAACAGCAGATGAAGAGAGCAAAAGCAGTTGTTGAGAATTACATCTGCTGTAGAGTTTAAGATTTTAGAGCCACTGCTGAGATACCACAAGGGCTATCAGCAGAGCAGCAAGCAATGGAGCTAGAAAAAGGACATCTACAGTGTAATAACTGGTGGCAAAGAGCAGCAAAGAAGTATCAGGCACTTATTAGGCCAGCTCCTTAAACAGCTATGCAGATTAGCATGTCAGCATTCACATGTACTGAAATGGTACCCCCTTCACATCAAGAGATGAGCTCTCCTGACAGCGACTTCTCCAAGGCTGGGCAGCAAACAGTAAGGTAAGGATACAGCTAGGTAAAGGGAAAGGTGATGGCAGACAACCAATTCTAAATTAGCCAAAAAAAAGGGTAATGGTCAAAACCCAGTTTAAATAAATAAATAAATAAATTTTAAAAAATTGCTTACCTGTCCAGGTTCACTAAACAGTCTAAAAGAAGAGATCTCTAGATAGAGATTGTTCCTTTGTGGCCGCCAGCCCTTACTTAAATGAGGTTAGGGAGGGGTGCGACCTTCTAGTCACACAAGTGAATTGCTTTCACTGTGCTCGCTGCGTCCCTTCACCAGGTGCTCGATCATTGGTCCGGGCTGTGACTTAGCAATTCCCGGCCAAAGCGGTTCCTTTCCCTCAGCTGCAGGAGCTGCATTGTAGCAGTAAAAATAAGGGACTACTGCTAGGATTTCCTGAGGATGGTTGTCTCACTAACAGATGATTATTCACAATTTCTAAGTTGATATATTCTAAAATTGTGTTTTCCCCCTCCCCGGAAAGCTGTATTTGTTTAAAACTCTTTGTTTAAACACTTGGCATGCAGGTGGGGAAATATTGCTCATGCTTTGTTATGAAGACAGGATAATTAAGTTTCCAAGACTTTTAGGCAACATCTTAAACTGCTGCCACTTAGCACAAGGGGTTGTTTTCCATTTTACTTTTTACTGGGCATCCCAGCAAAAGGATTTGAAGATGGGCTTTGTTTTTGCCAAAGTGTGGCTGACAAAAGAATCATTCCTTTTCCTCAGCACCAGTTCTGATGCAGGCTGGAGCAGCTGCTAAACCTGGTTCTTCTTGCCATCTGCAGTTCAGAATAAATTTACCAAGTGGTGTCACACGCACATCTGTCTCAGCATGTTGTTGGTTTTCTGCTTTGCTGTGTCACTGTGCACTTCTAAAATCAGTGTTATTGAGATTATGTTATTTAAAAAAAAAAGACCGGGGAAATCACAGACCCCAGTCTAATTTCATCCTGCAGTGATGGAGTGCTGGTTCATACCGGTACAGCACAAAATCAGCAGAGAATGGACATGTTAGTTTTGAAGGATTCAAATTTTAAAACACAATTCTAACACATCTGAAGTTGATGAAAGACTTTCCACAGACTTCAGCAGACTTTAGCAGAGAAATTTGTATCATTGCAAGGTGCAGAACAGTAGATAAGGCATTTGAATAGATACTGAAACATGTACATTTATTTTTTTTTATTATGATACCTGCCTGCCTCTTCTTACTTTATGCCTTTTTCCCTATCTGGGAATAATTAAATTTGCCTTGGTGTTAAGAAAATACATAAATTGAAATCTGTGATAAAAAATACTGGATAATACTCGTATGTAGGTACCTTGATTTTGTGAGGTTGGTTTTTAAAGAGCTTTTTCAATGTTTGTTTTCAACAAAGGAAGCTTCAGTGGGAAAGTAACTTCTTTCTACACTTGGTGAATGGGACAAGGAAATCCCTTAACAGATCTCTCCTGCTTCTGACAACCATGAAATGTCAGATTCTGTGCTGATTATGGGATGTGTACTTCTGCTTGTTTAAAAAATAAAATCTGCTCATCTTCTAGATGATTATTTTATTCCATATGCTTAAATGCTGTCACAGCCATTTATCTTCTACTTTGAAGAAACAGTTGATTGCAAGAAACGAAACAAAACAAAACAAAAAACAAAATTTGGGAATGGAGCGAAACTACAGGGACATAAATATTTTCACGTAAATTAAAGGAAAAAGTTGGGTTTTGAGAAAATGATGCATCACCCCGTGGCTGTTGGTAGATGGCAGCCTCTGTCCTTATGCAAAAGGGCTCTGTAAAAGGTCACAGCTGCCCGCAAATGCTCTCCTGGGTCTTTGTGTCCCCACCTGCTCACACAGCATCTCGGTGGGAGGTGAGAAAAATTGTATTTCAAATGCAATCTAGCTAAGAGGTAATCGTGAGCAAGCTTTACTGCATTAATTATGTATTGTAACATGGAGTTGGGTGATAGCCTCTGTTAGGGTATGTTTGCAATTGATAAGCACAGGCAAGCCCCTTTATGACATCTGATTCAGCCGGGACCTTATCCTGATATGCCCAGCGCTGAGGCCAAGCGCTTTTTCTCTGGGGATAGGAGAGAACTGGGTGTGTTGTGTGTTGCTGCTGTGCTTCTGGCTGGAGCTGCACGAGCCCACCCTGCCGATGACTCATCCCTTAGAGTGGCTCAGAATATCACACTCTGCTTTGCTGCCTTCCTATCTTTATTACGCCGATGCATTTGGGTCTCACACGGCGTTGGCATTTCATTTACAAACCTCTTTTCTCCCATAGAAGAAAGATGGCTGCCAGCCCCGCTTTAGCCTGGTGTTCAGTTCTCAAAAAGTGTTTTCCTCAGCCTTTATTGAATGGCTTCAAATGAAAGGTGTTTTGTTTAAAAGCTGAGTAACCACAGTAAGAACTATACATTTTCCAGTTTAACAGGGCTTTTTTTTGTAGCCTCTCTTTTTTCATTTTCTTTGAAAATTGGCTGTTTCTGCATACAACTCAAACTACATTTTTACCCTTTGCTCCTCACAAATGCTGCATTAGGATCCTTAACCCTGAAAAGAAGACCTGTGCTTCTTACCTGCCGCACTGTCTTTGAATCTATTCATTCATATTTGAGCACCAAAGTTTACAGCACTGAGTAGATTAAGATATACAGAACAAACTCATAGGTTTCCTGATAATGAGCAGTTTATTTTCCCCTCACTCACACTGACTGCTCATTAAACCAGGCATAGTATAGCCTGGATTAAGTCTGTGTTGTTGCAAGAGAAAATTGATACAAGTAAATGTACCTCTTTCTAATCTTTTGTTATTGTTTTTGTGAACCAGGTATTCAGGGTGACACAAGAATGAAGATACAGCTATAAGAAAGTCATAAGGTAAGATTCCAAATGTTACAGTGAGTTTTGAAAATACCAATATATGGACTTCAGGTCAAGTAGGTCTGTGCAGTGACAATTGATCTGTCAATCCACAGGGAGTGTGAAAAGGGCCATCCCTCAGAGTCCTGTGCTGAAGCACAGCCTTGTGTTATGTTCAGGCTTTAGAGATAGGAAATGGAGATGGGGGAGATGGGGGAGGACTGGCCGTCTTGCTTTGTTATTCAAAGTAGGCATTGTGATAGTGAACACAACTCCTTTGTGTTCTAGGGCACCAAGGTGTCTCACATGTATTGGAAACAAGTTTTATTTTCTTAAACACTTAAAGAATCATTAAGAAGACCCACTCCATTGTTCTTACTGATAGACCCAAATTTAAAGTTGCTGCCCTCTGTATAGATGTGTAACTCTGACAAACGCGTTCCTGTAGAACTTCAGCAGTCCATTAGCAGAGTTGAGCTTTCCACTGCCTGCACTCAGCCCCCTTTAAGTTCACTGACTGCTTCTCATCTTCTTCAAAGCAAAGTCATTCAGCTTAGTGTCAGTAACCACTCAGGCAGCAGCGCAACGTTCTGTTTTGTTGCTGTCCCTGTTTCTGAGAGGACTGTGTAACTGTGCCTTTGGGTGCCGGAACGCAAAGTTAAGAGCTGTGCCAGTTCTGAATACCAGGTAGCTCGTGGGATCCCCAAGCACCACGTAGATCTTTTATGACTCTTTTGATAATTCTACTACTTACCCCTTCAGGAACTAAACAAACATTCACTAAATATTTAGGATGATGATTCACATCAGCACTCTGAAGGCATACTTCTGTTTCATAGGGCAGCACTGCAGAACACTGTGCATAGCACTAAAGCAGAGACATGTAGCTATAGATACTAAATGAAAGAGGAACAGTGGAGCCCTCAGATATGTATGTGCTGCTTTTCAAGTGCTTAGCCACCCAAAATTAAGATCTGCAAGTGCCTCTCTTCACGTGGCACCTATATAAAGGTCATGCACCAGACCCAGTCAGTGCTCCCTGTGCAGTAAGTCCCTTCCCATTGAATAACCTGGTCCTGGGATGTGCAAGCACAACAACATCGCACTGCTACCAGCAGAAGTTAAGCTTCTGGTACACATTTTAGGAAACAACGTGTAAGATGCGTATATTCTTTTTTCTCTTTGGAGATAGGGCTTGCCTGTAACATTAAAAATGTTTTATGAAATAAAACATGCAGCTGAGTCTTCCAGTGCCAGTCAGACTCCAATGCTGGCGCTGCCCTTTTGATGACCATTAGTGGAAGGCTGCAGTGATGCGAAATGCACTTCTAACCCAAGCGTAATTTGCTCTGCTTACAAGCGAGCATCAGCGCTCGCACAGAAGTGGTCAAACAACATGCAGGGCAGACACCCTTTAGGAACCTCATCTCTATGCTCAGGCTCTGGTTTCCAGGAAGCAATTTTTCCCTCAAGAATTATTTAATCAGAGAAAAATCTTCCGGTACTTAGAGACACAACTGCTGTTGTATAGAAATGGGCATTACAGAGGAAGTAGCCACAACACGGCGTGGCTACCGGAGATAGAACGTTTTCTGAAGCAAAGTGGAGAGAATGGGGAATGTGGTGCACAGCAGAGTCCTGGCTACAACTGTAGCAAGTTTCCCACCTTTGACACTCACACGAGGCATGAATTGTAGCTCTACTGCACTCATGTCCAAGGTATCATTTATTCAGTGCATTGACTGTTCATATTGTTATTACCTTGTTTATTTGTTATTTGTTTCTGTGTTGATAAAATACATTCAGTAGCAATTTGCAAGTCCTGCCATTGCAGGTCACGTCTGGCTGGCTGTAGAAAGAAACATGATCGGTGGAAAAAAAAAAAAAAAGATAAAGAAGCAGGAGGGGAAAAAAAAAAAAAAAAAAGTACTGTCTATGTTCCCCCAACAAGAAACTGCATGTTTATTCCATTTGCTCCGCATGGATTTAATCAACGCAGTACTGATGGGTGGAGAGTCTTACTGAGAGCGGTGGGTCGTTTTTATTCCGCTTGCTTTGCCTGACCTGCTGAACGTTCTATCGATCCACCTTGTTGCCAGGAAAACCAGTATCATGCTGACTCGAGCATCTGTCTCGTACGGGCAGAAAAAGATTTATGTCGTAGCCTAGCGTTTAAAAACAACTTTCCCCAAATGGCCGATGCCCCGAGCAACCTCTCACGGGGATGAAAACCCCAAAACACAGCGCTGCCGAACACCCGTGCGGGGGAACGCGGCACGGCCCGGCCGAGCTCCGCGCCGCTGGGTGGCGCCCGGCACCCGGCCGACCTCCGCGCCTCGCCCCCGCCCGCCCGCGGAGCTCCGCTCCCCGCCGCGCTGCGCCCCGCGGAGCTCCCCCCGCCCCGCGGAGCTCCCCCGGAGCTGCCCCCGGCCGGGCCGCGGGTCCGGCTCCCTGCCCTCACGTCCCGGCGTTCCCGGCTCCGCGGAGCCGGCGGCGGGGATGGCGCCTGCGCGGGGCTGCGGGGCCGCTCGGCGGTGCCACACCCCCGGGGGAGGGAGGCAGGAGAACCCGAGCCCTCAAACCGCCGGGGAGGCGGCGGGGCGGAGGATGGAGTAGCGGGGCGAGGCGCCGAGGGAGCAGATAGCGCGGGGAGCGCCGCCTCCGCCCGGCTGAGGCTTCTGCGGGCGGAGGAGAGGGAGGAAGGGATCATGCGAGGGGGGCTAGCGCAATAGAGGCAGGAGCGGATGGTCGCCCGGAGGCTCCGCACCTAGGGAGCGTGACGTCCTGCTGCTGTGCCGCCGCTACCTACGCTGCCCGAGCTCGTCAATGGAGCTGGAAAACATCGTTGCCAACACCGTTTTGCTGAAAGCCAGGGAAGGTGAGAGAGCGGCGGGAGGGAGCCGGAGCATCCCCGGCACGGGCGGCCCTCCGACCCCGGGGTCCGGGAGGTGGGGGCTGAGCGCCGGTCCCGGTGGCGGATGTGGGGTCCATGTGGCGGAGCTGGGCTGGAAAAGGCTCCTCGGAACCGGAGCCTTGCTTCCAAGGAAAAGATCGATTTCCCCCCGCTGCGAGGAGGTTTGGGAAAGGAAGCGAGCGAGATTGCGGAGATTACAATATTCGCCCATCTCTTCCTTCCCCCTTCCCGCTGCCCCCCCCCCCCCCCAAATCTGGTCCCACAGATTGTGCTATTTCAGCGTCTATTGTTAAAGGTCAGCTGCAGATGCATTCATTCAAAAGGGCTTAGCAAATCTGCAAATAGCTTTCCGCGCTGTGTGATGAGACAAGCGGGATCGTATCGCTTCAACGTACAGTCATTGCCTTATTCGGCGTTATTAGGTGATACCATGTTGCCGCAAACATGCCCATTGTTGAGAGCCGTCTGTCCCCTGCCCGCCCGGCACGGAGCCGGGGCTGAGCTCGGTGCTGCGGGCGCCCGGCTCTGCCCGTGAGATGCTCCGGGACCGCGGGAGCCGCCGGCACGCCACAACAGCTCCGCGCACCTGAAAAACGCGCCGGGATCGCGGCTGCACGGCGGCGATGGGCTCCCTCTGACAGCCTCCCGCAAAAGCCGCGAGCCCCGGAACGAAGCCTGGCCGCTTAAGGGCGCTTCCTCCCCGCCGCCGCTCGGGGGAGCGGGGTGTCCCCGGGCGCTGCCCGTACTCGGGGGTCGGAGCGGGGCAGCCGTTGGGCCCGGCAGCATCCCCCGGCTGCGGGCAGCGCCACGCACCAGCGTCTGACGCCTGCAGCATCACCGCCAAGAGGTGAGCGCTTTCTGCCGCCTGTAGCCCATTTTTTTTCTTCATTTTTACATCTTTTGCTCTTTAAAATTAGCGTCTTCCCCCCACCCCTCCCAGCTTTTGTTGCAACTTCTGTTCCCTGGAAGCACTTCTAGTTGAGTGTTTGGATGCAGTAAAACCTGCACCTGGATTTTTTCACTCTTGAGCGCCAGTGGGGTGGGTGTCAGGTTTGAGGCTGGGGATGTACAAGTGAAGCAGTGTTGGCTTTGTAAAAGAGAGTGTTCCAATGGTGTTCCCTGGAGTGATCCCTTCGTTGGGAGAAATAGTTCAAAAGGTATAACAGTGTTTATATAACTCATGGGGTGTTGAACTTGTGAGGCTTAGCTAAAGAGTAAAGTCCTGAGATTCTTCAGAAAAAATCTCTGCTATAAATAATAAGGGCAAAGGTATTTTTCCATGAGCCGACCAGTGGGTTGTAACTCTGCCTTCTCCTAGGTAATTACTGTCTTGTTGTCAATACTGTTTAGGACACAATTGTTCCTACCAGCAATATAGTACTGCCTTAGATTTCAGAAGACTCTAGGCATATTGTAAAGGACTGGTATTAATTACACGTATTGTGTGGTGTTTTCTGAGGGCCGATATTTTGCAAGCAATTTTAAATCTGCCACTCGATTTTATGGCCTTTTTCTACCATTCTCAGCAAGATGGTAACAGTGACGTCATTATTATGTTCAAGTTGTACTGAAGAAGCTGTCAGCTATCTCCCAAATGGCCAAGCTTTATCAGAATGTATTGCAAACTGTATTCCAACTTTTCTAAATGTGTACGAAGTTCCAGCCATTTGCTTTTTTGAGACCTGATGCTTGTTTATCTTTAAACTCTTCTTTTACTTTTTTTTTTTTTTTTTTTTTTTTTTGAGGGATGGAAGAAGTGGTTTTTATAATTCTTTTTTTATTTCTTTGAAATGAAGAAAGAATTAATGAAGACCTGTCTACCAGCGTTACTCAGCCAGAGGTCTTAGGTGTGTGCCTACAAGTTTTTACTTACTGCGTAAAAGCTTCTGTGAGTAAAATGTTCTTAAATTTTGTGAGGAGTGATGTGAGTGTCATTACAGATGATCTTCAATACACTGTCCATCTTCTCCAAGAGCAACATCAAATTAATATACTGAAGACTGTGGTATCTGAAAGTATGTTTGTTCCAGATTGTTCAGGCTCGATGGGTTGATGTAGTTGGGTGAACATGTAGCCACAGCCAAGTACGTGTTTCCACTTTTTGAGTTGAAAGCAAAAGCTATCTTAGCTCAGCTAGGTGGATGCTGGTGCCTGCAATGTGATACTTAATGTCAAAAGAAGCAAACTAATGGGATCTGTTCTGCAGACATTAATAAAAGTACAAGTTTTATCATGGCTGTAAAGGGAGACAAAGCCAATGCTGGCATTAAAAAAAAAATCGTTTCAAAAGAAGATGCAGGTTGATCTGCAATGTTAAGTCCAGTAGCAATGATGTTTGTAAAGCCTCAGAAGTAGGGCTGAGTGACCACCACCAACGTTTTCTAGCAAATATTGGTTTAAATTTTGCAACTCATTTGCTTTGGCCATGGAATAGGCTTTTCTGTGGTTCCCTGTGTAAGTTCCTTTGTGTTTTACTGCAGCAATCACCAATGCAAAGTGATTTTTTTTTTTTTTTAGCTGAAATACTGGGAAGCAAATTTTATAACTATTATACAAATACTTTCACCAGGATCCTGATGATTACAGAGAGAAGCACACCCATTAACTGATGCCATGTGAAACGTGAGTAATCTTATAGAGCAACAAAATGTATTTCGCTACATAATTTCAAGCAGAGAATAAATTTCAGGAAATTGTCATCTGTCTGCAGAATGTGGTGTTTCTGAGATACAGGTGTGAGTTACTTGTACTCAGAGATCTACCAGTCTGAGCACAAGAAAAAAAAAGAGTTTTATTGCACTTCAAAGTTCATTTGTAATTTACTATGAATAAATTTACGCTGTTTCCTCGATTATCATTTCTCATGTAAAATCCCATTACACAGATGGCCAATCCCTGTTAGGACTGACTAGAAAATGTATCTGGTTTAATTACACAACCAAATAGGTGTTTGGGACCATCTCCGATTGCCTACAGAAGGGAATAAGCAGAGAAGGGAAAACAAGGAAGATGAAATTCATAAGAAGAACAGTAAAATAATAACAACTGCAGTAATTTCGAATTGAATAAGAGCCCCATATTGTGAGGTGGTGAAACTTTTATCTGAATCTTTTCATTAGTCTTGTTTCTGAGTCTCAGCAATCGTCTGAGAACCAAGCTGCTAAAAGTGGATCCAAGCTCATGAATAAGTCCTAATTCACTTAGCCTGTGTTAAGAATATTTGGTAGAGGGTCTCATCAGAACCAAGGGGCTTCTGGAAGGGCCATGGACTGACCAAGGACTCCCAAAATTTCAGAGGAACTTTAACAGTCCTAACAAAGAGAAGCTTTAGAACAGACCAGTACAGTCATGAATCTAACCCTGCTGTCACAAGCAATAAACTGATGGAAGACGTCAGTCAGAAGCAATCAAGAGGCTGATTATTATACTGCAATGTTTGTACGAAGAACAAACAATATGGTCAGACAAGCATGGCCAAAGCATGGTGATTTTCTAGGTACTCTCTGCCATGATCCGTTATTTCCTAGCCATAGTATCAGTTTTCTTTCTGCTGTTTCTCTGCACATTATTTTTTCTTAGACAAGCTGAAATACGTTTTAAAACTCGCATGCAACGTGCTTTCATAAATACCCAAATTCTTAAAAACAAACGTGTAAAAAGAAAACCATGAAGAAACAAAACAAACAACGTCTCCAATTCCCACTACTTTGGAGTTTTAACAATAACTGCATTAGTCATCATTATTATTAATCTTAAAACAACCAGTCTGGCTCACAGAATGCCTTGCTTTGAGGTGCCTTCCAACCCCATCCAGTTCCAACCCACCCTGTTGGTAGGGCTGCCATCCATTAGATCAGGCTGCCCAGAGCCCTGCCAACCTGGCCTTGAGTGCCTCCAGAGATGGAGTATCCACAGCTTCTTTGGGCAGCCTGTGCCGGTGCTTCGCTGCTCTCCAAGTATAGAATTTCTTCCTAACATCTAATCTAAATCTCACCTCTTTTAGTTTAAAGCCGTTCCCCCTTGTCCCATCACTGTCAATTTGTGTAAGAAGTTATTCCCCTTCCTGCTCCTAAGCTCCCTGCAAGTACTGGGAGGCTGCAATGAGGGCTCCCCAGAGCCATCTCTCTCCAAGCTAAGCAAGTCCGACCATTCAACCTTTCTTCATAGGTGAGGTGCTCCAGCCCTTTGATCATTATCCTGGCTTTCTTTTGAACCCGCTCCAATAGCTCCACATCTTTCTTGTGCTGCGGGTGCTGTGCTGTGGGTGGTGATTCACAAGGGTGGAGTAGAGGGGGGCAATCACCTCCTGTGCCCTGCTGGCCACCCTTCTTTTGATGCAGCCCAGGATGCAGCTGGCCTTCCAGACTGCAAGCGCACAATGCTGGCTCACATCCAGCTTCTCATCCACCAGAACCTCCAAGGCCTTCTCTGTAGGGCTGCTCTCAGTGAATTCTTTTCCCAGTCTGTTCTCATATCTGGGATTGCCCTGACCCATGTGCAACGTCTTGCACTTGTAGTTGTTGAGTCTCCCTAGATTTACGTGGGCCCACTTAAATGTCTGAAGCGCAGACTTTCAAGTGTAAACCTGATAAAAGGGAAAGATTTCGCAACTATTAAAACACACAATACATATTTTTTCCCTTTTAAATAGACTTGGATTCCAAAACAAACTTACTAATGGCCTTTGATCATCCAGAAGGATCAATGTTCTTTCATGTATCTCAGGGTTTTTTGAGGACTTCACGCTGATGCCTTATAACACGCAAAATGTGCCTGCTTTTTAAATTGCTGTATATTTAGCTTGCTTTTGCAGGATGATCACAGGAGTGATTTGTGCATGTCCTTATTGGCAAAAGACTAACTATAAATCCTAAACAAGAAGTGTGATTGCTTTCCAAGAACTTGGCTGCAGAGCAATTGGAAAAAGGGCAGTGAAACAATGAAAAGCATATTTTGAAGGGAAGTAGGTGACTATAGCGACAGCCAGAACCCTATGGAGAATATCATTATTGCAACTTAACTTTAGGAAATTCATTATTCAATGCTTTGAATGCAGAATCTAAAGTCCTGTCCTGTATCCCTTGGCATAAAAACATAAAATTACTTTGTAAGGAAAATGTCTCTATAAGCAGAGGAAGCTCGCATGCAGTAACTCAGTTTTTGGAGTTCAAGAGAAATTCTCATTGCTGTAATAGCTTAAAAGGAGGGGAAAAAAAAAAAAAAGAACGAACTGAATCAGCTATTACTTCAGATGTGAGAGGGTGCTTTTAAGTTGTAACCATTTCTTTTCGGAAAAAAGTATCCAAAAGATATTTCATTACATTCTGATGAAGAAAATTCAGAAAACGGGGGTCTTCAGGCCCATGTGAAAAGAATGTGCAAGTTTGAATGATACAAAGATCTCCTTTGATAGAAGAGATGCTTCTGTAGCCATATCCAACTTAAAACAAGTGTGTATGTACAGAATTGGCTTGAAATCTCTTTCAGTTGTGCTTGTTTTTTATGGTATTTCTGGCACAGAGCCCTTTGTACATTGTCTACTCCTTGTGTGATATTCTCCATACGGCACCACTTTGCAGCCATGGGCAACACTTCTTGAGATATGGCAGTGCTGGAGAAATGAGAGCTCTTCCAGCCAAACTTCCTTACTACAGAGGGAGGACTGTGCCCCTGTGTATTTGTTGTTGCTGTGGTTCTGTGACGTTATGGTGTAATTGATATCAATTTTAACAAGTTCATGGGCATTTAAAAGCATATTTATTACTGAGCTGTGGCGGTGTCAGGTTAGTAACACACAGAAGCTGTCCACATAGCAAAGAATTTTCAGCATTTATCCTAAACATAGGCATAACTCTGTGGCTGATGCAATTTGTGTATTAATTAAATATCTAAATATCGGAATGCGGTGTTACGGATGTTCCACTGGGTGTGTTAGCAGGCCAGCAGCAGGTGGACTAATTTGACGCCTGCGTCTTTATGACAAACAACTCTAGGGTGCAAACCCCAACTGAGGTCTGTCTCTGAGAGCTGGGGGCTGTCCCACAGGTGCCTATGCCTGTCATCCACAGCTGGCATGTGCACTGGCTTGATTTGAAGGCAGTGAAGGGTCAGCATGTGAGGAGGAGTGCAGCAGCTCCTATTTTTGTGTTTCTAGGCATTCTGATAGAATGTGTTAATATTGGATCTTCATTTGAAAAAAAAAACAAACCAAACCCAAAACCCAACAACAGAAAAGCCTGCATCATTTCAGTCTCTCTTCTGTGAAGATTATCTATTTCACTTTCCATGTATGGCTATGCTAACTATAATCTGTTTATAAACTCTTTCCCAAAATCAAAAGCTGGATATCTGTGTGCTGGGGACTTTGCTAGTAAAGAAGGGTTTGAAAACTTAACCCTATGTTCAGATTTGCTAATATGGTTGTGCCGCAATCCTGATGAAGTTGAAATCAAAGTGTCAGGATGTGTGCAGGGTCCCTCTGCTTTTGCAATGACAGAAGGTGTATTTTACTGCTGGTTAACACTATATCCTTAGGCATATGGATGATTCTTCTCCTGTACTATTTTTGTGCCAGAGTTACTTTGTGAATGACTTCTGATTCGTGTGCTTCCAAAGAAAACTAGTGAAGCTCTAATTCAAGTGCAAGAAGTGATGCTGAAGTCAATGGGATAAAATAACAGAAAAATTACATTAGGATCCATATCCAAATCATTGTTAAAATCATTTGCTTCTAAACTTTTTCAAGGCAGTTACTGTCTTTATAAAATAGTAGTCAAAACCAAGATTTCCTCTTCTTTTACAGCTGGTTGGAAGCAGTAGCCTTCCATTCAGTTATTGCCAATGAAAATGGGAGCTAATGAGCTACCTGGTGCTCATTAGAAGATTTTCCTCTGAGTCTTTACTCCAAAAATGTTATATGAGTTTTCTATGCAGCAGTGAGAGAACCAATTGCTTTTCATTTTTACAGGTACATAATTTAAACAATAGTAAGGACATGATCCTAACTTTACTAGAGGACCTCAGGATGTGAAATTAAATTTAAAGGCTAGTGAAATAAAGAAACCTGCAGTTTAGCTGTACTTGGCTCAATTATTTTTGGAATAATCTTACTTAGAGGATTTAAAAATGCATACTGCTTTGTGATTAGGCAGGGAACAAAATAAATATCCTAAAGAAAATATTGTGTAGATGATGGATGTTCCGTTCTGTTCTGTTAAAGAAAAATCCATAGCCTTAAAGGGAAAGGATGGAACATGGGTGAGGGAGAAGGTGGAGGAGGTTGAGGAGTCTGTAGAGTTGGCTCAGCTGCTCCTAGTGCATAGAACGTCTCCTCAAATATGCTCGAAGCTACTGTCCAAAAACTTTTTTTTCAAGGGAGGTGGACAGGTTAGAGTAGAAATACTCTATACAATACACAAGTACGGAAGTCTCAATTCTGAGCTGGGAGTGAATAGTGCAAATAATATTAATGAAGGTAGGGTGGCCGTCTGTCCTCAGGGATGAAAATAGATAACATCTCAGTGCCACAGTGAAGACTGAAAAACTTGTATCTCCATCACATCCAGTCTTTAGAAATGTGTTCAGCATGTCTGAGCAGTGCCGCTGACTTCCTTGCATGGACAGCTTGCTTGGGGGTGTTCTGCAGGGCTGAGACCTCCAGGATCACTCTCTTTGAGTCAGTAAAGCTACACTGACAGAACTGAAGTGAAGCAAATGATTAGTGACTGTTAGCAAAGGCCTACTGTGCCACTTTGTCCTTTGTCCTCCAGGCATGTTTTCTGTTTTAAACCATTTTGGTATTAAAATGACTCAAACTGTGGGCTTCTCCCTTGAGAAAGATTTTTTTTTTGCAGCGCAAGAAATTTTCTTGACTGCTCTGATTAAATTTTCCTTATTCTCATCTCATCCTTTCTAATGTAATTCCTTTTCCATGAAGTTTTCATTCTCCTATTACTTTGTGTTGCTGAGTTTAGCAGCTTTTTTCTCTTCCTTCCATCTGGTCAGCTTGGATGGTGCAAATTTTGTGCAGTCTCTCCTCAGGACAAATTCATTCCCAGCAGAGGCTTCCTCGGAGCTGTGCCTAGGGATAGAACTGAGGCTGATCTTCTTCCTGGCCCACCATGAAGTTGGATGAAATAACTGGTCTAATGCAGAGGGGCCTGGGGAAGTGACAGCACAACAGGGAGTACGCCAGGATATTTCTGATTTGTTTCTGTGAGTGAAATTGCTCATGGAGTTCCCCATTCACCAGGGGCTGCCAAAGAAGCAGTTCATAAGCAGTAGCAACAATTTTTACATTGGCTGAATATTCTCTTGGGTCCCATTGAATGCAGAATTTCACCATAAGCCTGGCTTTTCCCAGTAGGCTGAGGTTATATTACAAGTTCCAGAAGTTACCTTAGGTCTGTACAATACCCTTTTTACTTAACTATGCGAAGGGTCAGTCTCTGCCTCTTGTGGGTGTGCAGCAGGCTGAGTGCTGGGATGCTGTTTCCTATTTCCCAGTACTCCAGGACCATTCTGCTTTTCCTAGCAGCATTCTCTCAACGAATACTTTTGTATTGTTTTATTTTCTCTCTTTGTTGTAGAATTCTATTTTTTTTCTACACAGAAATTTCTTCTTTGCGTTCTTCCCACTTTTAAAATCTTTTAAATCTTCCCAGTTTATTTTTCCTGTGCTCTGTCTGACAACACTTCTGAATTTGCTAGGTCTTTAATGTACTGTTTAAAACATGTTGAATTAGATGTCACTTAACTGGACATTTCTCAGACTTCACGTATTTTCTCCCTTGTATTGTCCTTGATTGTTTTTTGGCCAGTGTTAAGGCTGTGTGACAGTGCACCTATATAAAATGAGTAAAAATTTATTTTCCATGCACGTGTTATGGGAGACCTTCGTGATTCTGCAGGAAGTATTTTATTCCAGGGAATGTTTTCAAATTCAGGAAGCCATCTAACGTGTCATAGGAAAGGGGCTACCTGCCAGGAGAACAGAGAAACTGTGACGTTACAGTTGTGTTCACTTGGCAGCATCTGCAGAAGGCACTGATGGAGATTCTCACCCAGTGAGAAGGAGGAAAAACAAAAAGAGAGAAATGCAGCTGGAAGAATAGAAGATTCAGAAATGAAGGGAAGATGTCAGTGATGCAAAGTTAAAACAACACCAGTGAGTTCTCCGTGATGTTTCTGTCAAAAACCCTGTAGGCAGTGCAAGGGAAGTGACATCTTTAACAAGCAGATGAGCTGGGAAGGATGGATGCTAATCATCATTTAACCAAGGTTGCCAAAATAGAGATATAACCAAGATATAGATATATATGTTTCATATTGGTACTGTTCATTGCTTGTCATTCTGCTTTCTCTTGCACTTCTGCTATTTTTCTCACCCCATTGTTTTTCTTCCTTCTCCTCTTAGGTTTTGTTTCTTACCAAGCATGAAGGTTAGATTGAATGAAATTCAATGAAATTCAATCTGCCTTTTTCCATGTCAGATTTTTTTTTAATTTCTTTTTTAATTCAGTGCTCTTTGTCTCTATGAAGTTGTTTGCCTTTAGTCTAGAAGATTCTAGTGATAGGCATGCTAGAAATCAGTTGGGTGATCTTGGTACTTATACAGCAAACTTTTCTCCAGCAAAAATTCTGTGAGTCAACTTGCCTCTCCTCTTTTGAGAAGCATGGTGCAAAAATGCAATTATCCACCCAGTAGGTTCTGCAGAAAATGTTACTTAGGTAACAGTTACGGAAAATTAAGAGAATCTGAACACCCAGCCTTAATCTCACTATTCAAGTAGGAACTGTTGTCCAGTGCAACATTTGTATTCATATATTTTTTGCACTACTTTCCAAGAGTTGGGACTGTTCTATGAATAAACTCTTTCTGTTTCCTTCCATAGCAATTTCACATCTACATTTTGTCTCCAAATCATTATTTTGTGTTTTCTCAGCATGCCAAGTACGTTGACTGAAAATTATTCATAAAACACACATCTGGGAAAGTTTGTTCTTTGTTTATTTTCCCCGCAGCTAAGTTTTAGGAAGAATTGTCCAGATGAGTTATATGTGATGTAAGCTTCTCTCAGTGTTACTATACACCTTTCCTGGAAGCTTTGTGCCATTAGAGTGCATCTCCTTTCTCTCTTTGCTCAATGAAAGACAATGGTTCAGGAATTAAAAAGCAAAACACAGAACGACCCTTCCCCAAGCCTACCTTCTTTTATCTCTCTCACAGTAGGAACTTCCTGAGCAGACCGTGGTTTTGTCCTGTGTTGTTTAATAGAGGGATCTACTGTTCATGAATCTTATCTAATCCTTTTTTTGCCCCAGTCACAATTTTGGTCAGCATGGCTTCCTGTGGCAATGGGTTCCATACTGTAACAAAAACATGCCAAATTTCCCACATGTGTACTTCATGGGACTCTCAGCTGATGTATGACTTACGTTCTGGCAACCTCAAAAAGCAGGTACCATGAAGATGTGGCAGTATCTTGGAAAAGAAATTATCCCCAAGTCAATCAAATACTTGTGCTTGTTTGTAACACATTGATTTTGTGGGTTCTCCTCAATTTCTAGTAGATTGTTCATGATTTTGTAACCCTTCCTCTTATCCTCTTATCAGCCTTTCTCCGTGTGGAAAGATTCAAGTCAACTGTCTTTGTCCCTTCACATCTTCTAATTCTGTGTATTTTTTGAAATGAGTGAAAAAACCTACCCTTGGGTAGTGTGGCACTGCATGGTGCCTGTTCACCATGGACAGTGACACTGTGATGCTGAGCTCTTGGTCCTTTGCTCTTTCCACAGTTTTTCTTAACTGGATGTTTGTTTTCGTTTTTTCACTGTCATAAGTGTTCATTACTGGGGAATACTGACAGCAACCTCAGATGAAATGTTTAATTTCATTTGTTCTGTATAGCATGAGTTGTTTTCTTTCATGTGCAAAACTGTGCTGACACGGAGTTTCATCCTTTCTTTTTTTCTTCTTATGAGTGATTCAGTACTGCAACATACTTCTGCAACTCTGCAGGCTGCTTTTGTTACAACTGTCCTGAAGAAATTCATCTTGACAGAAAATGTCATCTTGTTATTTATCTACTTTCCAGACCATTTATGAATACACTGAGTAGTCCAAGTCCTATCATAGATCTCTGGCACACCACTGTCTGCCTTGCTCCACTGTAAAATTCTTATCCTTTATTTCCTATCTTGTCAACTATTACTGACTCACAAGAGGTTCTCTTTTCACAAAACAGTTGGCTTTCTACAAAAATTGTTCAGAAATTAGCTTTCGGGAAAAAAAAGCCACTTTTGAAAGTCTGAGTATATTTGTACTGAGCCCTCCTCACAGGTAGGTGACCCAGTATATTGGTGGCATTTCTGTGTTGGAGTGTGGGGAGAGGCTGGTTGTATTATCTATCTGGATGTAGCCTAATGAGCTTTGAACAGATGATGATAATCACTTCCCTCAATCTACAGACTATGTTCGTGTTCAAACAGCCCAAGATGTTGCTGGCTTTCCTTGCTGCTAGGCATACTGCTGGCTCATGCTCAACTTCATGTTTGCTGTACCCTTGGGCCTTTTCAACAGAGCTGCTCTTGAATAGGAGAATATCGTGTGAGACAGAGTTGAAAACGTTGCTAAAATCAACCTAAATAACAACCACTGCTCTTGTCCACAAAGCCACTTGTTTCATTGAAGAAGGCAGGCAGGCTAGTAAGAAAAGATTTATTGTTGGTAAATTCATAATGACTCTGCCTAGCCTCTTCTTCTACGTGCCCAGAATATGCTATCAGACGACCCTATAACCAAAGTAAAATTGACTGACTGTGCTGTCCCGAATCATCCTTTTGTCTTTATTCAGTTGTAGGGGACTGAGAGCAACCTTGCAGTGTTATCAGTCAGCTCTCAGCACTCTTGCATTTTTGGCTGTGGCCTTTTGGTCCCATCGGCCTGTCTGTATAGGTCAAGATCATTTAAGGAATCCCTTATGTGCTGCTGGTAGACCTTTCCTTTCTTGATCCACGGAGAGAGCTGGGAGACCTTGTCAGTGAAAGCTATGGCAAACAATACATTCACTTTTTCTACAGTGAAATGTGTTATAGCTATCATGCTTGTGATAATCTGTTTTAGTCATATCTTCCACCAGTTTGCTTGTCTCAGAAGTCAAACTGACTCCTCTGTTTTTTACCATAGTCATCCCTAGACTTGTGTTCTAGGAAGCAGGTCTATTTGAGTCCTCCCAGTCTGCCAGAGACTTTGGGAAGTCAGTTCTCAATCCGTATCTCACCATTCTGTCTCTGCTCTGTCCAAAGCAATGAATGTTCTTTGCCAGGTGGGTTTGGCTTCACAGATGAGCAGTAATCATTCAGCGGCCCTAGTACTGGAATCTGTAGAGCACAGTGTCACCGCTGTTCACACAACCAAGCAATGCCTGGAAGTAAACTGAGCAGCTGCAGATGTTCAGGTGTTGAAGACATCCTAGTTTTTTTGTATCTCCAGTGACCTGATCTAAATACTTCAAGCCTCCAGCATCATTTTTTCTGGGTGTACCTCAAGGATTTCCTTCTACCTACTGGCAGAATTCATGTCTTTTCAAGTGATGGATGGGCAAATTTGTCTCAAGCAGAACTTTTTCTCACCAAGGTACAGTGACGAGACAGCATCTTGTACAACTGTCAGACTGCTTAGACTGAAGCTAGCCTGCCCAAGCTTTGAGTACTATTAGCTTGTTCTAGAGGTGGAGAAGAAAAGCAAAAAGCTGAGAAGGAGATTGGAATTTGCCAAATGATGGCGTTATTCAAAGGAGCCATCCCTATGACATCTGATGATTGGTGAAAAAATCTAAGTTGCACAAAGAACTGAAAGAAAAGGTTCCAGGTGAACACGGTTCAAACGGGCAGTGTTGGAATCTAGCAGTCAAAACTGACATTCTGAAGCTTCTGTAAGGTCAGCAATCACTTCTAATGCCACTGAGGGTTGTGGTGTGTTCCAGTAGGCTTGGCCACAATCTGCTATAAAAAAAAAAAAACCCAAAGCAAGTCACCCCCCAAATCCAGCTAATCCTGTGGAAGGAAAAGTAAGTTTTGGATAATTATTCTGTGTTCTTTGTACATTAAATATTTGCTTCTGTCCATGCATACGTTAGATGTGTGAAGCCCAGGACCAAACTCTTTCACCAGACAGGCTAACGTGACATCTAGCAGGTTGCAGTATGTTTGTTGCTTTGGCAAATGCAGTTCTCCAGCTGTAAAATATTTGTTTGTCAGTGAAAAGACTACGAAGTGAAAAACTTTGATGGAGTCAGCATATTGTTTTCCTTTTTTGGGATGCTGTTTGCCTTCAGCTCTCGTGGGGATCGCATCTCTTTTCCTGTATGCTGTAAGTGTTCAAAGTTTAGAGTGGCTGCCAATGTGAGCAGCACAGGTATGAGCCATGCAGATTGTCTAAAAATAACAGTGCAACGTGACTGCACAGCACTTCCATGCTTTACATTGCTTTTAGTTAAAGTTGCTAATATTTTATTCTTGCTCATTAGCAGATTGTAGGCTGAATAATACCAGGACACTAGGCTTTTTCGGGAAGCGGAGTGAAATAAGTAAATTTGTCCTCCATGAACTTAGTTGGGAAAGGGGATAGAGAAATACATTATTTCTTGAGTGACCTCTCTGAGACATCCTTAACAAAACAAACTGGTAATTGGAAATTTTAGAATAAATAAGAAAGGCAGTTTTTAAAAACCTCTGTATGTGCTTCGTAAATTAACCTTCCAAAATGAAGCCCAAATCTATATGCTACAGATCCTTTGCAAGGGAATTATTTGAATATATTTCTGAGCAAACATTTACCAGCTGTGTGAAAGTATGAAGCTTATTTAGAAGCCCAGAAATATTTTACAAGGTGAAGACAGAGTGTGCTTTTGTTCAGGGTCTCTGGTCTAAATTTTCAAAACAAGTTCTCAATTTCTATTTCTATTCCAGTTTTTACATACAATGAGTGGAGAAGAAATTAAAATGCAGAGTGAAATACTGGACATTAGACTTTTGTTAAAATGTATGTTCTGTGTAAGAAACAGCCGAATCATAGAATCATGGAATTGCTCAGGTTGGAAAAGACCTTAAAGAGCATCAAGTCTAACCACGACCTAACCACACTACCCTAACTCTAACAACCCTCCGCTAAATCACGTTCCTCAGCACCACATCCAGACGCTTTTTAAACACATCCAGGGATGGTGACTCAACCATCTCCCTGGGGAGCCTATTCCAGTGCTTAACTACCCTTTCTGTAAAGAAGTTTTTCCTGATATCCAACCTAAACCTCACCTTGCACAACTTGAAATGTGGAAGACCTGGTGTGTTAGGGCTAGAGACAGAGGAGGGCAGGCAGCAAGGCTTTGATCTCTGCACTTTGTTAATCGCAGTGCCCGAGCTTATCACTTGGATGTTGGAATACATCCTCATTTTCCAAAGGGAAATCACAAAAAGGTTGTGACAATGTTCCTGTGAATCTGTTAGTGCAGGTGCAGTCTGTGAGCTGAAGATGCCATCCCATAAACACTAAAGCAGGTAAATGCGTTTCACATGTGAATATTCCCGTAAGGTGAACAATTAGTTGACAGAGGCAATTTAAGCAATTGCTCACTAGTGAAAGTGAGACTCAAGCCTCCTTGCGTAGTGGAAGTCCCATTTTGTATAAGCACTTGGAGAGCCTGGCTCCTAATTCTGGCAAATGATCCTCAGAAGGCCGTTTTAAAGGAGGTTTTGCTAGTTCCATTAAGCAGATGAAGAGATTTGCAGACACTTCTCTTCGCTAGCGTAGGTCTGCACTCTGTTACCAATGGATTTTTTGAGTTGGTTGCAAATCACAATGAACGCGTTCTTAAAGACCACAACAACAGATGTATTAACTACTCTAGTATCTCTGCAGATGAAGCTTTATTTGATCTCACTAGATCTTAGCTCAGTTGGAAGAAGAAGCCGATTTTTAGTATTGTACAATTTTGTACGGGAGTGAATTCTCCTCTTTATAAGTCTTACTGTTTAATTCTGAGGAGGCGAAGAAGGAGGGAAACAATTTGTCAGGAATCAGTTGTTTTGACTTAAGAGAATGGGAGAAAATGGCATCTTCCAATAAATATATATTCTTATTCAAGTCTGATACTGTGACAAATAGTTTAGGCTTAGAACTTCATTTTTGGTATGTAAGCAGAGCAACCCCGCTGAGATTTGTGTGTGCTGCGAAGATTAATGAAATATACTTTATAAAGACAGGCAATGATTCACTGAGTAAAAATAGGCAGCATCTTAAAGAGCTTATAAACACAGCTATTAATTTTAGGACTAAAATCTTATATTCCTTTTTGTCTTAGTCTGAGAAAAATGCCACTGATCTCTGTGGCACTGTTCGATGGGTACAAATATCTCTTAGATTTTCTAAGTGGCCGTGGTTGCATTTTTGCTTACATGTTTTATCTATCCTCTGAAATCTCTTTATGATATTTTTACTGTATAAAATATTCATCTCTTCCATTTTCATCCATCCTCTTTACCGCAAACCCTCTTTAATACATTTGCTGCAGTCTGTTAGCAATAGCAATTACAAAAGGAGCCACAGTTATCATGCTCCTCCTTTTCTACCTACCTACCTCAGGGTTTTGCAGTCTAGAAAGTACTCCTTGGTGTGAGTCACTAAATAGATCTTGTGATTTATTTTTTGCAGCATTGATTGTGCTTAAGGCTTAGGCTGCTGCTGCACTTCACTCTTCATTTGAAGGAAAGGGAATGACTTTCCTTTTTTCTCTCATAAGCTCAGGTGTTGTAATTTTTAATCATTCTTTTCATTATCAGAGAGCAGCTTTCTATGGTTTGGCACGATATGGTGGAGATCTTCCCAACAGCTCCTGTCTTGGTCTTCTGTATGAAGTCTGTTTGTGTCTTCTTTCAAAAGAAGAAAGCTATAGAATTTGAGCAAGAGCCGAAGGCTCGATTCAGGTATTACATTTTCTTTAATGGAACACACTGTTATTTGCTGTTGAGCCCACTGGCCAATAGTTACTTTCTTTTTAAGGTGAAAGCACAAATAGCTGTATTTGGGTGCCAGCTCCTTTCACTTGTGAGCCAATGAGGTGAACACAGAGATCACAAATACAGTTTGCTGTTGCCTGCCTATACGAGCTGGAGGAAGAAGGTGACATGGCAGCCCAGAGAAAGGAAGAAGTTCATAGTAGATAAATACAAGTTGGAAGGAGTAATGATGAGCAGTACAGGTTTGCCAATCCTGGTGATGCTGCAGCACAGATGTATGCTTTTGCCCTTCTTGGCTGTGGGGAGATGTGTCCTCCTGGAGGTGATCACCTGCCTGGCAGGCTGGGCAGCAGGCTGTACCTGGCTGTGAGAGAATTTCAACATCTCACTTTGCTCTTCTGCAAAACAAACTTAACTCTGAAGCCTGTCCTATACCTGATGTTCTTTAAGACACTGAATGCACCTTTGTATTCCTTTGGGAAGTGGGCGTTATCACAACTGAAGTGATAGTATGATGTGAAAACTTAGTTTTTCCTCTGTTCTCTCAACCTTCCTATTTACTACTGTTATTGTTCTTGCAAGTACTTTATTTTTAGACTAAAGACAAGAATCACTTAATTCATTCTTTACACAATGACCTGCCTATAGAAGGAATCAGTCTAGTTGACCTCATCAATATCTGGGTATTTAAAAAGTGTAAGTGAATGCCTGAACTTCCATGACAAAAATCTGAAACAACTGGCACAGACCTAATGGCAGTGTGCCCCCAGGCTCTGCCTTGTTTTTAAAAGCATAGCAGTGTTACTGGACAAGCAGACTCCTTACCAGAGTTATTCCATCTCACAAATGTTGCAACGTAGTGAGCTGTGATGGGAATTTCTAGCAGGACGTGAGCCGTAATTGTGTTGTCATTTATAAATGTTCCCATTGTAGCTATCTAAGTCTACGTGGTGTTATTCTGCGTGTTTTTCATGAGGACATGATAGCACTGCGTATCTTCTGATGCTAGAATGCGAGCAGGCCACTGAGCACCGCTTTGGGTTGTGCACAGCAGGACTGCCAAGGCAGGTTTTGGTTTTTTGCCTTGCAAGTCATGGCAGATAAGGCTGGAGAATAAGAGAGAAGTCTCTGCCACCAGTTGGCTTTCACAACTGAGTCAACTGCATAATCTCTCATGGTCAGAACGTCTTCTGAAACAGACTTGTATACTGCAAAGCATCTGAACTCAAGGACCTGGTAGAGTATCAGTGCAGGTGCTTTTGTGACGTGGAAAACAGAATATTCAACTAAATTCTCTTCTGTTGTAGAGCTGTATGGTGGTTTTTTCATTTTTTATTTCTATGTGTAAATCAGCATATTTCATTAGCTTTGTAGTAATCTTGAATACATGGATCAGTGTATTCTACAGTAACTTACCCTAATTATTCAGGAATCATCCCCTAGTTAATTGCTATGACTAATTTTTCAGCTTGGTTCTTTTATTAGCTGTGCCATGTAAGGGAATAAAAAATGCATGTCATCATTAATTGTCTTACAGAGCAATCATGATTAATGGCACACTAATGTCCAAACAGATCAAGGAACATTCCTGTAGTTGACACCCAAGCAAATTTTTCTTGGAAGGCACTGGAGACTTTGGCTGATGAGAACTTCAGAACTAAGATCAGATCTTTCTTTCTGCTCAGAATGAAGTAATGCCACAAATCCAGGTGAATTCTTTCTGCTTCTTCCTGGTATTTTGGGCGATGACTGCTTTTTTTGATGTAGCATATTGTGTTCTTTCTGAAATATGGAATAGCACACATCTCACATTTTCCTAAATGTTCTTATTCATCACCAACTTTATTATTTGTTTTTTCTTCATAGGAATAGCTCAATTGTTAAAAAATTTCTGAAAGCTTTCAAAATTTTGTTTAGCTTCAAGTTTTAGCCTGTTCTGTGCTAACATGGGAAAAGGAGTGGGCACACACCTTAAAATCAAAGGTATCCTCCTGCTAAGTTTATAACCTCACAGCAAATTATAATTTCAGCATTCAGTGACACTTAAATGCGTATTGCTACAAAAATTCTTTTGTGTGCACTTAACCTTTCCTTGTGAAATTAGCTTCTATTGCCTGTGTCAACAGCTCGGTAATTTCACAGAAGTAGCCCTTAGTGTTTCCTGTCCTCTTTGTGAACTTTCAAAATATTATTTCTTTACTTCTCATGCTAGTAATTGGGCAAATGCAGAATCCCTCAGTGCTGCTGAAGGCAAACACAGCGAGAGCTGCAGTCTCTTCTCTGAAGGGCAGAGGTCACACAGGAGGCCAGGCAAGGGATGGCAGCAGGATTCAGGTCCTTTGCAGCAGGACGTCTCAACTCCGTGCTGCAGAGCAAGCCGTCCTCTCAGCAAACCACTCTTGTTTCAATTCTTGCAAATATTTCCACAACTGAAAAATTTTACCAGAGTTTCCGTGGCATGGTGTTGTTGGCTGCAGAGCTGCTAGCTTCCTGCAGAAAATTTCCCAAGCAGATTAAGATCTGATATTTTCTAATAGACAAATACAGTCAAATACAGTGCAAAACAAGGGCTCCTGCTGTTGTGAAGCTCTCTGCCTACTGAGCCTACAGCTGAATTCAGATGGATCATGCTGTCCGTGCCATATGAAAGCAGTGAGATTCACTTGCTTTTTGATGAAAAATGAAATCATTACATGAATTGCAAAGAGCTTCTCTGGAAATCACTGAAGAACTGTCACATAGGAACCTGCAGCTCCCAACAACCCTATTTTTATTTTAATCTTTTCTGTGTTTAAAAAGTTAAGCCATTATATCATTCACCAGTTACATTACGCTCCAAATAATAACATTTTTTCATCCTACCAAACTATGATTTAAGACTTTGGCTTTGTGGGATGTGTGCAGGTAAAATGTTATCTCAGGCACTGAAATATCAATGTAGTCTTTTGCTGCCAGCTGGTTTAAGATTTTGCATCTCAGTTTGGGTGGTTTCGTACTGCACAAGTTGTTATTTCAGACACATTTTAAAATTGCAATCAAAATATTTGGTTGCAAGATTAATACGCTAAAGATTAATAAAGCAGAAGTGAATCACATTTGATGAGTGGCTTTCTCTCACCCTGGTACTTCTGCCAGCTGACCGATGGCTTGTGGTACTTGCACTGAGCTCAGTGGTGACCCCAACTCCCAGAAACAGAAAGCAGTGGTTTGGTACAGAAGGAAATGAAGAACAAGTCATCCTCCTGCACAGCCTTTTGTTTCAAAGGGTTTTTGAAGGTTCACAAAACAACTAGGGTTCTGTGAGCCAAGAGGGGAAGGTTTGGGGCAAACAACTTCACCTCCACCACAGGTGGCTTGAGCTGTCACAATGAGTTTTCTGCCTTTGGTGGGCACTGTGGTAGCTTCCAGATTCTATGGAGCAATAACCATTCTGCTGGTGACACAAATAAATACATGGGGACATTTAAAACCTAGTGATTGGCTTTGTACTCCCAGCATGATGCAATGCCAACTAAACATGCCAGCTGTGGGCAGACTGTCCCATGAGCCATGATGCTAAGCTTTGTTCTTCTGTTCTTCTGTGCAATAGGATGTATGGGACAAAGTAGCTGTCCTGTACAGTGCTGAGCTTCCTCACTTCAGGCAGAGTTTCTCAACGGTAGGGCTGACTGCGTTTTGAAGTCACACAGGTATCTCCCTCTCATCTGTACAAATCATGAATGTACAGCTCCCAGCAATAATTACTGCAAGTAAAACACAGAGCTAGTAAGTGTCTCCGGTTAGCAACAATAGAAGAATGTATTTTAAATAGTCAGTGTATCACTTGAACTCTCATAAGACTAACAGCATGCATCTGTAGATTTGGTTAATAAATCATTGTAGCAAAATTGAACAGATGGAAAATATTTCCTTTTCTAATTTCTAAGTTATAAAGTCAAAAGATTTATTAACAAAGCTGCTTACTGCAAAAAACAAGCAAACAAACAAAAAACTGGAGTGTGGACAGGTGATTAAAGATATTTAATTTCTACTTATGAATGTTAACTTATCTCCCAAAGCCCTGTGCATGGAGAAATTTATATATATGAATGGTTCATCTCTCTTCCACAGAGAATATATGTGACTTCAGAGCCAGCTTCTGAAAGGTGACTTGCAAGTAAAATCTGTAAGAGTTTCAAGAATTTATCTTAGATCATTGTTCTGTGAGGAAGTCATCCACAAATCAGTCTGCCTTAAGAGCAAGTCTGGGACCTGTTTCCAAAGTATATGAACAGCCACAGTTTCTGTCAGTTGGCAGCTGGGGACCTGAAATTTCTGTCATTTTTTAGAGCGAGTACACCATGCTGCTGTCTGCGATTTAGAAGGGTAGTGTTTGCAAATCATTATGAAAACTTCCTTTTGTTTCATTTTGTAAGCTTTGTGATTCATCTGGTGCTCAGAATGTTGTTAAACTCAAGGGTATTAGGTGTAATGGTTTTAAAATCACAGTTTTAATGCATTTTAAGCGTTTTGGACTTCAGAGGCATTCTTAGAACACGGAACATTTCTCATCTACCAAAATGAAGGTGGAAATAAGCTGTGTTGTTGTTTTTAAGAAAGTAACAGCTTTCAGGCTATGCTTTTCTATAAAATCTTTCTGAAGATTTTTCTAAACTAAAATGTTGATCAGATGTGACAGGCTCCTGTATTCAGGACAAAATATTTTGATGCTGAAGATGCTGAAGAAGTAGTTCTTTCTTAACTACTTTACCGTCTGTTCAAGTGGCTTTCTGGCATCACTGCCTTATGCTGCTCCATGTCAAGTCAAGGTATTATTTTATTTGCTTTAGAACATGCATTTGGGCAGGTCTTTGCACCTCCTATTTATGAATGATACCACAGACAGGGTTTCTTAGCCTAAGCGTGGCTAAGACAAATACCAGTGGAGTCTGATGGAAAATGTGCCGCCTTAATAGATGTGCTGTTATGCCCTGTTGAATTTTGTTGTAGTATTTATTTTGCTCAGAAAGAGAAAACAAGTAATTAGGCAAGAAAGCTCACAGCTGCATAGCATACTCCCTTCTCTCCTATATACACACAGCCTATTAGTATATACAAAACTGGCATTAGTTAAATGTAAATAGATTATTTTCCTGCATGGAAAAGGCTTTCAGTATTGAATAGGAATGAAAGCAGTAAGTTTCCTTGTAAATCCTCATTATTTGGGGTCTAACTTTGGATTTGGGGTTTTAAAGCCCTTT
This sequence comes from Tetrao urogallus, assembly GCF_951394365.1. Taxonomy (NCBI): domain Eukaryota; kingdom Metazoa; phylum Chordata; class Aves; order Galliformes; family Phasianidae; genus Tetrao; species Tetrao urogallus. Next base: position 59,595,265 of record NC_136818.1, read on the forward strand.
GCATTTCCCTGCAGGGTGCAATGTCTCCATGGATTTGGATTTTTTGTTAGATTGTTTCACATGTTTATTCAAACTTGCCAGGAGATGGGGTGCAGTTTCTGGAATTCTAGCCAGCTAGTTGCTTACATTAAAGTTGGTGTTTCTAGGTGGTTCAGCTGCAGAACTCCAACCTGAACCTTCCTGAACCTCAGTCAGAAGCATCTGATCCTGCATTACCTGATATTACGGAAATCCTGAAATCATAGACCTGAGATGAGTTTTATCTTATTTTTGAAAAGGGAAGTACTATAGCTAGGGATGAAAATGACTTTTTTTTCCTACCCAAAATTACCAGAAGAAATCTTTTTTTGTGTAGATGTTTAGCAGTGTGCTGCAGTCCTCCATGTACCAAACCTTCTTCCTCCATGCATTGCACAGCCTACATCTCCTCCATGTACCAAACCTTCTTCCTCCATGCATTGCACAGCCTACATCTCCTCCATGTACCAAACCTTCTTCCTCCATGCATTGCACAGCCTACATCTCTGCTGCGCTCCGCTTTAGTACCAAGCCCTTATTTTGGCTTCAGCCTCTTCCTTGGAGTAGGCTGGGAGCCTCTGTGTGTCACGGCTCTCGGCTCCTGCAATCCCAGCTCTGTTCCAGCTTCTTTCGCTGTTATCATCTCCCATTTTGACTTTTTGCCACAGCATTCCCTACAGTACTTGCACCTCTCATTAAACCAAAATAGCTGCCTACTTGCAGAGCTGGCTGTGCACCAGGCTTCAGTCATGTGCAGTCACATCTACACTGTTCTCTCCTACTCTGAGTGCAAAATCTCAGGCCGTGTCCTTTTGACACCAGCAGTTACAGCCTGGTTTATGGCTGTGACAGGTTAGCAGGTGGTGTGATGCAGTTCCTGATGGGGATGCCTCACGTTCCAGGCCTAGCAGGATAACATCTTCACGTGGTGCTCTGTGTTCTGGGTGGCCTTGAGCAACATTCAAATGGGCTCTCTGCATCTTATTTTAAAAGGGTGGAAAGGTGATTTGTCTTTAGATAAGACAGGATGGATTGGCTTACATAAACTGCATGAAATGTAGCAGTCCTACCCTTCAGAATGCTCACAGTAGGAACAATGTAATGAATTCCCCGTTCCTGTTCCTGTAGAGCGGCTCAGAAGAATGCAGTTTTCTAGCTGAGTGAAACAGGCTTCCTTTCCACATCTTCTGTACCTTTTAACAATTGCCTTTCTGTTCAGCCAGTCCCTTACTATCAACAGGAAAGCACCCACTGATTTTAGTGGGGCTTGGACTTGGGGCCACGGTGCCGGTGTCCGTGTCACCAATGAGGTGACAGTTCTTTGTATGATGAAGGGCTGGGACACGCAACAGCTCAGAATCGTGCTGGAAATGACCGCTACGGTCATCTAGTCCAACCACCAGCCCATCCCCACCATGCCCACTAACCACACTCCTCAGTGCCACATCTGTATACTTCTTGAACGCTTCCAGGGACAGTGATTCCACCACTTCCTTGGGCAGATATAAGGGACGGAAGCAAAGAGATGTGTGTCCTTTCCCTCTGAGCACCTTTGTAACATCTGTGCAGGTGGCTTAGGAAGAGCTGACTCTGGCCACAGAGCATCTTTCCTGTTATCTAGCAGAAACACCGCCTTCAGACCTTGGCATGCAACAAGGAATTTCCTCTTCTCTTTGGCTGAATTTTTGGAGAGCATTCACTATTGGCAGTGGCTCTGCAAAATTTTCCTGGGCAACTTGATAGAAGTTGAGCTGAAATGGTGAATTCTGATGAAAGTGAAGGACAAAGTACCGTGCCATTCCCCATGGGACTCATATTCCGCTGTTGCTCTGCCAGTGTTCAGCTCAGACCAAGGCCCTGCAGGTTTGGTCTTTTAGGCCTTGAGCAAATGCCATGGTCTCAGAAAGCTTTCTTTTCCCTGGTGTTATGAGCAGGAAGTGTGACTTATTATGACAGGTTTTCAAAAGGTCTCTTTCCTAAATGCAGGGGCATCTGCACAGGAATCATTAAACTGTCCCCCAAATGTGTTGTGTTGAATTGTGACAAATCTGAAAGGTGCCGGTGACTAAGTTAGATAAACTTTGAATTGCCTAATTGTTCTGTTTTTCAAACGCACCCTCACAGTTATGTTCAGTGCTTTAATAACAGTTTCCTTAGAGAGTTCAAATTGTTTCATGTGTCACAATGCCAGAAAAAATATCTTGTAGGAAAACAAAACAAATATGTAATTCTTAATGGGAAAGGTCACTTTTCTATCCCTTCCTCTTACCTGCTGGAAGCAGTTGTTTAGTCGCAGGTGGGGCCATCTGAAACAGTGCCCCTCAAGCTTTACTGTCCATGTCTCACTCTTCACCTCGAGTATTTCCCTCTCTTATCACAGCCCCTGCTGCCTTTGGGGAGGTGGGAGCAGCACGGGGGGAGCAGAGCTGGCCTCAGCGGGTCGCGGTGCCGGCCCTGCAGCTGCGTCATCCTCGCCCCAGCTTATCTCGTTGGGCACCAGGCCAGGCTGCAGGACCTCGCACTTTGTTTTCTGTCCTCAGTGGGTCTGTTTTGTCCCCACCAAAACTTTGGACCCAAGGCATGGCACATAGTCACGTAAGAAAAACCATCAGGGAGCTGTTGGATCGGGGTAAGATGGGGACACAGGCTGGTTCAGAGATCTCGGTATGTGTGCTTAGCAGGACGGGAGCAGGGCTGGAACTTCATCAGATGGCTGGTTGTGCTGGGGGACTATCGGCATCCCAGGGACACAATGGGAGGGGAACTACTTAGTCATATGCACACAGAGAGAGGAAGCCTCCACTCGACAAAGTGGATATTTTTGCATGTAGTTATTTTCTTCCAGAGTTTTGCCTCTGCGTATCATCAGTAAGAGGAAGTGAAGTTCCAGAAAGGAATTCAAGTGGCTGATTTGTGAGTAAGCATGGTGCCACTCTGCCTCCTTGCAGCTCATTATGTGTACACTCAGAAATCTGCTGTCTCCTGTGCAATGGATGCTGCAGTGAAGTGGTTCTCTTGTGCTGGTGGCTGAAACCACTTGAGATTCCTGGGAGAGCTGATAGTTTCTTGCCAGCAATCCTTCCTCTTCCTTCGCTGCAGCCTTTCTTTGGACCTTGCCTTGATAAACTCAGGCTCTCGTTTCTCTATCTCAGGTCCTGCACCTCTTCTCCCAGCTGCACTGCCTCTTGTCTGCCTCCTCATGCAGCTCTGTGCTCTGTGCCTCATGCAATGCCTGATGCTGGTACACAAATCCTCCTTAGTCCCACACAGGCATCTCTTTGAGGAACGTGATCTTTTATCTCGTGCTACTTGATATGTTTGCAATTAAAGAAAAGTGTTTTTCAGAATGCTACAAAAGACCACAAAGCTTTAGTAGGTCTTGTAAATGTTTTATAAGAAATACTGTTCTTGATTCTTTTGAGCACACCTGGGCTACATCTGGCTCTGTAGTGATGGCTTAACTTGTTCTCCTCAAGTGCTTTTATTTTCACTATGTATCTAACAGGGTCTGTCTGTGCACTGCATTAGGCACATACGGCTGTAGGCAAGTGTCCTAGACCACACCATTAATCTCTATGTCTGTTTGTTTTTTTTTTAAAGCAATAGCTAAGATCAGATTGTTCAGAGGAAACTGTTGTGCTTTGACTGTTCCACAGTAAAACATCTGGGGGGAGGGTTGTTTTGTCACATGAGCCAGGGTTCACTAGAGCGCTGAAGTCTGATGATTAGTGCTGACTTTTGATGTGTTTGACCCAAATATCCTCATGCACTTCCTAGTAATTTGCTGGAGATGTAGCTTGGTGCTGTGTTCTCTCCAAGAAGCTGAAGGGCCCCACCGAATGCAGCCACCTGGACAGCAGCTAGAGAAGCAGCTAACTCCACGAGAGAACAGACTGCTAGGAAGGTCTGGGGGCATATTTGTCCAAGGGAGGAGGGCTTTTGCCAAGATGCTGTGGGTGCTGGGGCATGGGCCTTGAGAAAAATCCTTGAAATGTGAATTCAGAAACCCAGCTGTTGTTAAAGAAATGCGGAGCTGTTCCCAGTAACACAGATATATTCAAGATACAGATATTTTTAAAAAATTATTTTTTAAGTATCAGGAAATTAAACAGTATATGCTGTGGTGTCAGCCAAAGTTAACTCTACCTAATACTTTTGGCTTGGCCACCAGAGGTGGTAGCAAGCTGTCTGTGCAGTTAAATGGTGTTTTTATTTCATTTCATTTTAAACTTAAAGCCCTTTATGCAGATTAAACATTCTGGGACTTGTGCTTGTCTGTCACCCAGCAGTTTGGGCTCAGTGTGTGCAACCCGCCAGTGAATACGTGTTACAGTTCTCCCTGTGTGCCCGCTCCGGAGCTGTTATAAATTTGTGTATGGTTTCAGAAGGACAACCTGGCTGCACAGCCTGCTCTGGAGCTGAGGTTCACCCTCCAGTGCTGTTGTTGGCTCTGTGCAGCAGCTGCTTGCAGATGCCCCTCTATTGTTGTAAGCCACTAATGGAGAAGCAGACCTGCAGTTGTAGTGCAATTGCAGTACCTGACAAATAGGTGCTGGCAGCTGAAATCGGGGCTGCTTTGCTGCAGAGAAAACAGTCCACGGGCTCTGCATGCCCACAGTGAGGTCCCCAAGGCACTCACCCCACCCCACTTGGTGCTGCATCTTGCTTGTTTGGTGCACTTCCAGTAGCACTGAGGTCAGATGCCAAATCCAGAGGGATGAGGCTTCCCCTGAGCCCATTTCTGTCCATCTCCCTTCTGGGTACAGAGCAGCTCTGCTCTCTCTCCTCACTCCCAGAGAGAGAAACTCTCTAGTGATACCTCTACAGCTCCAGTAGTTTTTATCAGTGGATGCAGCCAGGATTTAGGCTAAGCCCGCAGTGGTCAGGATGGGCCCGGGGGCACGGCAGAGGATTTGGCTGAGTGGCGGCCCTGTGCGTGCTGGGGATGAAATCGGAGCATCCATCACTCTGCAGCTCCTCCTGGAGGCAGCCGGCAGCAGAGCCATACGGCTTGAAACCTTCCGTTGCTCCAGCTGCAAACTGAGCGCTATTTATGAAGTCCGGGAGAGTCTGGGAGAAGACCTGTGTGAAAATAGGAGGTGACTGTGGCTTCTGCATTGTTTGTTCCAACAAGAAACAAAGGCAGAAATTAATTCAGTTTTCAGCTGTGCTCATCTGTGCCCAGAGGAGTGAATGCAAAGCACTGCTTTGAATTCCTAGAGCTGTGGATTTTGTGCATGGATATAGTATAAAAAGTTACTTTAGTTCAGTGGAAAAATATTTGGTCCTGCTAGGCAAGGAATTGTTTTCTATTATCTGCATCTTGAGTAACAAATCCGCTCTGATAAATGCAGACAATACCATGTCCATTGTTGTTGGCACCCAAAAATAATAGATAAGTTGTCTTGGGCAGTTCTAGTGGATGATGTCCAAAGATGACAGGCTTTTGCTACTGATAAGTTCAAAGTAAATGTAGTTTTTTAGGTATATAGGGGAATTATTGTTACTTTTGGGTACTGAGTGTTCCTAGTCTAGTTACGTAAGTACAAACAGTGACGAAGTTGGCTTGGAGCCTTCTTCAGGGATTATTTGGATCACAAAGAGAGTTCCCTACACTGAAAAAAGAGAAAACTGGATTGATTTCACACTTGAAGCCTTTCTCTATGAATGTCTGTAGCAACACCTGGCACAGGTCCCACTATCATGAAACGAAGGCACCAAACTGTGTATCAGAAATACAAGACGAGCAGAGCAGCCAGGCAGGACATCTCTGAAAGGAAATGGATGCCCCATTCATTCAGCCATACAGTATGTTTTTCTTAGACATCCTGTGCCTCCTTCAGGGTTTAAAATGAGCCATAACAACTTGTTCCTGCAGACAAAGCCCAGTGCTCTTTGGTGCTTGCCAGGTCAAGCTCTTCATCTGCGTGCAGGCACAGACCCTGTGCTAAACTGCTGAACCTGCTTATTGCAGCAGGAGTTTCACAAGTAAAGCCAGATTAAAAATTGCACTGCTGTTAATGCATAATCATAGATGAAAAGCAAGTGAGCCATGATGCAGGCTTTTTTGATGAGCTAAATGTTCAGGCAGCTGGTTTACCTGAGTGTCTCCAGGGAAATGGGAGGTGTGTGCAGGGAAGAGGTTGGTGAGAGCTTGAGCTCTCTATCATGCCCAACTCCATCGGGATCCTCCTGAGCCTGCAGAAAGGCATCTGGCACCACTGCGTACTTCCCTGTTGATGAAATGGCAATTATTACTGTTTCTGACCAGGATGGATACACGATGAGACATTTTAGAAGTGATTTAAGGTCTTTATAGGAAAGCTTGTTCTTCTACAGAAGTATCTAAAGTATTTACTCCCGTATGCAGTTGTTGCTGCATTATTCAGCTTTGTGTACTTCCATTATGCTGTTTACAATAATCTCAGCTCATAGCTGTTTCTGTTGTTTATATCCTTGCAAGAAACAGAATTGTTCTGTATTTGACAATCATTCCCTTCACACTGGAGTTTGCTGCTTAATTTGAATTTAATTCAACTGTGCATGATCTTCATTCCCTTCCACTCAGCACTGGTGAGGCACTGCGATATGAATGGAAGATGGCTTTGACTGCATAGATACAAGGATGGAAACTTCTGAAAGCAGCTGGCCAAAAGTGATTGAGTCAGAAATAGATTTCAGTGTGACAGCTTGAAGGTTCTTTTTGATACCTCAATAGCAGTAATTAACAGACACTTTTCCTTCACCCTTTGAATTTACTTAGGGTACAGATAATACCTTACCAATCTGTGTAAGTGCTACAGTATTTGTGGCCAGTCCTGGTATCCACAGCACCATCCTTCATTCCGTTGATGTGAACGTTTTCTGTGATTAACTGGCAGAGGGAGCCCTGGCCAGTCTGAGAGCTTTCTCCTGCTGTTTACTATCATTATAATAAGATATTTGACCCATGCAGTGACAGCATTACTGCTGGGTCCAAACCAAAATCTTTGGATTCAAAATGCTCTGAACTTTGGGAAATGGTCAGACCCAAATTTTGTGGCTTGGCTCAAGCTCTGAATGAAGTAAAACTGAACATACCTAGGATTAAAAATCCTTTAGAGATTCAAGTATTGCATTCTTTTAATATAATTTTTCTTTTTTTAAATCTCCATTGTTTGCAATTCTTCTTAGGGCTTTATACACATGCAACAAATTTCTCTACAGATTTCTTCCCAAATCCTTTCATATGTGTGGATTAGTTTCACAGACTTCTAATATACAGGAAGCCAAGATATTTCCCTTCAATTTTTGATTATGCTTTCACTTAGGTGGTGAGAGAAAGAATTAACACAGCTGTAGACTTGATGTTTATGGAATTGGAGCCCTTTTTTTGTGATGCATAGATAAATACATACTTGTATATGTCATTCTTGGAGAACATGCTTTGTGATATGGTCTTAATTTTCAATCTGTTTGGTATTTGAAACTAAACATCAGAAGTGTCCATCTAATGCTTTCTCTTCAATACATAAGATGCACACCAGGCTCTCTATGTCACAGAGAGCTCCTTGGTGCATTCACTGTGTTTAAGGAAGATGTTAAACACTACCAGATAGCTAGAGAAGGACTTGAGGGCTCTGGGTTGAACTTCTTCATTTTGGTACTGGTTTGTTGTTTGATAGGTGACAACCTGATTTTCCTGATTGTTTATTTTTTGTGATGACGCTGAACATTTTCAGCACTCCTTAGCAGCAATGAGCTTCTGCCTTTCTGAAAGATCAGCTCCCAAGCATTTCTCCTAACCTTTCTGTTTACTCTTTTCATAAACACAGATTAAGGGGCCTCTCCGGAAAGCTGAGGAACTCAGTGCATGGACCTGCACAAAGGGGACATGTATGTGCCTCCAGCAGCTCTTTGGAGCCTCTGGCCTCTGCTCTGTGCTTGCAGCCCCGTGCCTTTGCTCTAGCCCTGCTGGAACAGCAGTTAGCCCAGCAGAGCATCTTGTGAATACCCGTGGTTGGGGGAGACCGCGGAGCTGCAGCTGATGGGCTGTGGGCTGGACCCAACCCACAGTGGGTGTTGGCTCCATGCCGTTTCTCTAGAGAGGATGGGGAGCAGGGCTTTGGACACAGCAAACCCTCTTCTGCTCATTTGCAGCAATTGGAGTGGAGACCTGGCATGGGTAACTGGAAGAAACACAAAACATTCCTTGGGGGGGATCCATAGCTCAATTTCAGGCTTAGGAACTTCTCCATATTCTTTACTGCAGTGTTTGTGAGATTCAGATTACTTCTGGAGGACTGACAGCTCTGAGAGATCACTGCTAGTGCTGCTTGTAATGCTGAGTACAAGCTCTCCAGTTCTTTGATGTTATCGGGTAAAAAAAAGATGGAAGTAAGGCAATAGCAAAGTTTGGAACGTTGTGTTGATAGCGTGAGGGTGGTAGACATCCACAGCCATACATTCCAGACATACCTTTACATGTCACGTCTCAGGAAAAAATGTGTGCTTCCTAACGCATCATTCAGGCCTTAGGATCTGAACCAAACAGCAAAGACTCAGTCAGCCAATCTTCTCCTAAAACTAATACCACAATATTTCACATCATTTTGGTATTTTTTTCTTAGCTAGCTGGGTATGCAAAGCTTAACATTAAAAGGCTAAGGTAAATTATTTTCATCTAGAAATGCCAACTGCAATAAATGCTTTATCCTCACAACTCATGGAATTGAGGGCTTGGCATTTCTAAGCCCCAAGCTGCTCTCCTTACTCTGGTGTTCCCTGCCTGGGGACGCTGCCTGGGTTTTCCAGCATCTCCTGCTGCTTCCCTCTCTCCATCCCTGGTCCTGCTGAGGTTCCACATGCCCGCCATGTCCCTCTATCATTCCTGGCCATTTTGTCTAGCTGGGCTGTCCGTTTTTGGTTAAAAGCTAGGACTGCCTACACATGCCTCTTTTCTTTCTGAATACAGATTTCCTTAAGCATTTGCTTGGGCTGGATTAGTAGGTGCAATATCGTAGCAGTCTCCTTTTGCAGTATCTCCTGCTTGGAGGGATCCCTGAGCTTCGGTTTGTATTCCTACCTCAGCAGTGCAGCACTGGGATTATATGAGCCACAAGCCACCAACGTATGTATAATGTCAATCACATCAGCTGGGGACCTGGCTTTTATCACTTTGAGCCTGGTGTCAAACTGGAAGGCTAATTAGCAATAACCCTTATTAATTCCTGGCATCCCAGTTATGGGAATGGTTTGCCAGTGACCCTCTCAGAGGCTTTACAAGGCCGTGCTCCCATCCCAATGTTCTCTGGCTGACCTCCGCTTGCATCCCAGAGGTTATCTCGATACAGCTGTTCAGGGACATGACTGGCACTTACCTCATGGAGTTCCCTTCTCTCTCTCATTATCTGCAGCCCCCCAAAAACCTTCCAGCCAAATTACCCAGCTCTGTGCTGCAGGATGTACTGCACCGTGTGAGTGCGTGCTGTGCATATGTACTCATGGCTTCTGTTGATTTAGCTCCCTGCAGCTCCTCTCCAACACTGCTTTATAACATCAGAAATATTTGCTTGTGTGTAATACCCACTCCTATTTGTCGTGTTTATTCTGTGGTCGCAGTTGCAGGTAGGATCCAGGCTGTACCTACAGGAGTGCCTTTATGCATCTGTACGTGTTTAGAAGTGCACCCCGCTGTTTGTCCATGTCCCCATGTCTGCAGCCTGAGCCCTGTTACAGCACAGCCTCACCATTAGCAATCCAGGCTCTTATTCTTCCTTCAGAGTGGGAACAAAATGCCCAGCTCCTTTTTCCAAGCCACTCTCACAGCTCGCCACGTGTGAATGCTTTGCTGTTCTTTATGAACTTCCCCTCCAACTCCGGGCAGTGGGAACTTTTCAGTGTTATTTCAAAGAAAAAAGAGTGGGAGGAAGATATTCAAGTTGTGCAGAGTGAGGCTGTGCTGGTGGTATTAAACTCTTATTTGTGCTTTCTTCTGCTTCACCCTTGGAAAACGAGAATGTGCGGGTGGAAAAAACAGTTGTTGAATGGCAACGCCTTTGTGCAAGCACACGACAGCTTTCTGCTCAAGTGTGGATGCAATGTGATTTTGGCTGTGGTTGAGCTGCTAGGTGCGAGCGGCTTGGCCGTCGTGAACCCAAATGGCATAAAGGACTTCTGGCCTGAGGTTAATGCTATTACTACCAGGCTTCAATGAAAGTAAATATGTGAAGCACTGAATAACCTGAGGGGAAGAAGGAGGGTGAAAACTGTGGTGGCAAAGACTGAGCATGAAGAGTTATATGTGTTGGTAATGAGTAATTTAGAACATCTGCAGAGCTTTTATTTTTTACTGTTTTCCATTTCCATGTTTTGTAGCAGAGCCTTTTTAAAAAGAGCTGAAGGCAATGTCGTATCCAGCAATGGGTGAATTTAAAGGCTTGGATGCATTTCATTTAGGTCAGCACCGAGGTCCAGCACGAGAAATCTAAATCCAAATTTTGCTTGAATAATTTTGATTTGCCACGTCTGTGCATGCAAGGGAGCTCGTCACACCTCACCTCCTCCAGAAAGACTCTGGACCAGGATGTATGCACGCAGCTCATGGGCATTTATCCTAACCTTTCTGTTCCCCATGTCAGTGTTACGTGGCAGCTCTGGTGCTGGCTGCTGCTCTGCCCTGCAGAGGAACTGCAGCTATCAACATGGACGCTCCTTCTGCCTGCTGCTGTGTGCTCTGCCTTTCGGCTTGGGCAGTGCTTTGGTGTGCAGGGACCCCAGCTTTAGTCCCTCTGCTGACACTTCCACCCCACCGGCCCCCCCAGCACAGAAATGCCTGTAGCACTTACAGCCTCTTTTCCATCCAGGAGTGCTTGGGGATCTTAAGAAAGCTGTATTTAAAAAAATAATCCTCTGCTTGCAGAAATAGATCTTCAGACCATTTTGGAGTATAGTAGATCCCCACTTCTTGAGACCTGTTCAAAATTCAGGTTTTGATTCTGTTGGAAGAACTGATCCATGTTAGAAATTAGAGCATTTCATTCCTTTGCTGACATCTTTCAAGGGAGGAAAAATTTCTTCTTCCATATCCTCAGTTTAATCAGAAGGCCGAGAATAGGTATGTGGGGATTACAGCCTTATTTATTTTTTCCCTGTTAGGAAATGACTCACTGTAAAGGACAGCACTGTCTCCAATCAGAGGGAGTGAGAGTTTGCGCGTGCCAAGAACTTGTCTGCTGATTGTGACTCTTGAGGGCACCATCTTACAGCTGCGCTCTGCACTTTATGCTGTGGCAGGGGCTGCTTACCAGGTTTGCACCCTAATTGGTTTCCATCCCAGCCAGCTGAAAAGAGCATTTCAGTCTTTGCCAGGGAGGAGATCCTGAGAGATCCTGAGCACTTCAGCACTGCCCAACATTGCCTCCATCAAATACATCAGAGAAGCATCTGCTGGCAAAAACCCTCACAAAATTGCCCGTCACAGCTCTGCATTTCAGCTGCCACATCCTCACTGTGCTGAGTCACGTGTGTGGTCCAGGCCAGGGTGAAAGATGTCTGAAAAGTCCTTTCTGCTCCCTGGGAAACACCCTGGGGCACTCCGGGTGCTCTGCTCCATGCCAATGCCTCCGACCTGGATCTTTAAGTCCCAATACTTTTAGTGTAGCCCTCAAGATGTACTCTTAAATACTGTCTAAAGATGCTAAATGTTATAATTGAGTGTACAAATTAACCCTGGTGGTTTATTTGTTGCTCAGAACTTTTGCCTCAACATTGTGGTCATTTTTTTGCTGCACTGATCTCTTTTCAGTGCTGAAAATTAATTGTTTTTAGGAGCAGAATGAATGTTATCATAAAAAAAAATCCCTTTTTACATAAAGAAGTATAACTGGCTCTATTCTAGGGAAAAGTTATGCTGGCTTTGAGGGAAAAGAGAAGTAATTACAAATAACTGTGTGTGAAGCCAATGAGATTGGCTTGATCTGAAGGCAAATGCGTGTTACTCCCTTGATCTGACGGTTGCCTGGCAGTGAGAGAAGGAAAAGAAAGTCACTGGGGGGTTTTTCCATCGATGTGAGGTGGGAAATGCACATCCTACTTCAGAGATGGAAAATAAACAAATAAGTCTGCTGGGCAATGTGACAATTACACTCGCATTCTTTTCTTGAGAAACTACACATAGCCAGGATATTCTTGGTTTCCGGCGATATGATTATTGCAGGCTCTGCCCGAATCCCCTCTGGATCTCACATGTATGTTTACAAAAGCAACGCATTACTCAATTATGAATGTTTTTATTTTGCATCGTGTGTTCATCATAGCTGTCACTCCAAAATCTAAACAAAACTGGAGCCCTGCTGTCCTGCTGCTGTGGAAAAGCATAAGAATAAACTGTTTATGACCAAATAGTTTACAGACTAAGGCAATTAAAAAAAAAAGGTGGAGGAGATGGATAGGGTTTGTTCAAGCATTTGTACGTCTGCATGACGTGCACGTTTTGTTTGCATGTAGGAGGGACAGGTTAGCTCTCTAAAATTACCTTTTTCCTTTTTTTATTTTCTTTAATTTTGCAATGTTTTCTTCATCTAAACTGACAGGACAAGGTGAGACATCATAATCTCTTCTACTCAAACCCAAAGGCATTCCCTGCCATTCTTGTTTTAGAGCATAGCTTCTTCCCCACTCCTTACCCAGCAGGGCTGTGATTGTATCCCCCCAGCACAGACATTTCCAGACCATGGAAATGCTTCCACAAAGTGACCAAAGCCATGCATGTCTTGGGGCTGTGCTGCTAATTGCCACCTGGTGAGGCTTTACTTCCTCTTGTAAAGAACAAGGCTGTGGTCAAGCTGTAAAATAACAGCTTGAACATATGCTTTTGAAGCTTCTGATTTGCCAAATAATTACATGTAGAAGTGCACCTAAGGAAGACACAAGTTTTCAGAAAATTGGATTAATTCATCTGCGATCCTTCCTTACACATCCCAGCTCCAGAGCAGCCCAAGCAAGCAGCTCTCTGACAGACCTGTCGGTATGCGTGGAGTGCTGGTGTTATTTTCTAGCTGCACTGATGCTCCTGCTAATGCAGCTGTTGGACGTAAAGGGGTGAGCTGGTCTCAGTAGGAACGTTAGAGGAAATGATGGAAAATCTCTGCAGAAATATGAACTACATTAAGACTGAAGCTTGTACCTGATACCTACTTGCAGAAGAACCATCTACAGGCAGAGGGATTTCAATTGAACTTTTAAGTGCTTGGGTTTTGTCCCTTATTTATGTTCTAATAGTTTCTCCAGCTTCTCATGTTTGTGCAGAATTTATAAAGCTCCAAAGAGTGTGTTAAAGTCGCCCAGGTTAAGGGCCAGACCATTAACTACATTCTCTAAGTGTTTTGTGACAGCTTCTTTCCTTCATCCTTTCTCATCCTCAAATTAGAAAGCCTGGAAAAGCCTTCCAGCAGTGCTGTGACCAGCCCTTGCTGCTGCAATCACATAATGTCCAAACACTCCCTTTATAACCTGTCTGATGGTAGTCTATCTTAAAACTGGTTCGATTTTTTTATTATTATGATGATGATTTTGCTTCCCTGCTCTTATTCTCATTGTTCCAAATCTTAAATGCTTTTCTTTCTTTCACAGATATGTAACTGCAGCCTCTTTGTATGCATTTGTTCCTGTGTCAGGACCATCCCTTGACCCTCCTCTCTCCTCTTGCTCACCCTGCTGACATACCAAGCCAGACCTCATCTTTTCAAATTCTTCACTGAGCCCTTCTGGTTTCCCTCAAATGCCCTCATCTGACCTAAGAGCAGAGTGTGCAAGGCTCCAGGACTGATGCTTGTCAGGCTTGCTTAGTCTGAACTTTTCTTGACCTGCCCATGGCTTCACTCTGCTTGATTCTATTGGCAAGTTTTCTAATGGGCTGCATGTCTGTGGCTAACATTTTACTTTTATCTTTGAATGATGCCACCATAGTATTATGATTGTGCTGCAGTGATGTAGTGTAGAGAAATACAGGTCTGATGTAGTAACAGAAGCCTTGGGAAGTGTGGACATGGGATGAAGTAAAGCAGTGCAGACATGGGATTATAAATGCCAGGGTGTATGTTGGTGCTGGGGACCCCACAGCAATGAACAGCTCACCTGTGGTCACCTAGAGACAAGATAGGCCTTAGGTATAACAAAGAAATTGTATCTAGTATACATAAAAACTGTTATACGTAGTGAACTTGGATGTAATACACAGCTACAGATCAATGAATAAAGAGCAAAAATGTAAATCCTGTTAGTAAACATAGAGAATTAACTCCTAGTGAATCAAGAACCAGCAAGAGGAAGAGGAAAACATGGACACCAATCCAACTTCACTCTTGTGAAGAAGGAACCAAATGGTGGGGACTTAATGAGACTCCTCCACATGAATGGCAGAGGAAAGCTTCCAGCCTTGGGACCCACTGAGCAGGAAAAGAGGAGCATAACGCCAGGAAATAGGGTGGAAACTGAGTAGGTGTGTAGCAGTTCTAACTGTGCTAATATTCATTTTCTGTGAAAACACATGGATATATAGTGGATATATAGTTCTTTGATGATAAAACAAGATTTTGAACATAACAAAATAACCAACTGTGTGGCATCACCTTTCAAATTAAGGTTTACAGCCTAAGGACGCTGAAGGTCTGCAGCCTGGTATTGTGCACGTCCCACCTAAACAATTCACACGCCCTTCAGCCCAGCCTTGGCTGCCCTTTATACCGTTGGATACGAATGCATACGTTGGGTCTGAGGCTGGGATTACATATGTGGTGGCTTCTTGGGGTGCAGAGGAGCAAGCATGAAAACAAAAGCTCCTTGAGTGGCATCTGGACAGGCCCTGGGATGAGCTGGGGAACTCACTGTGCTGAGGCAAACTAACTCCTATAAAATTCCATTTTCCTGGGCAATATCTAGGCGATGCATTGAAGTTTTCTCTGCTTGTGGTGATCAGAACAGCAATCAGTATTGTCTGCTAGAGGTGAGATCTGTGCAATCTGTTTGTGCTTCCATGCACAATGAAATGCATAGCAAAGCTTCCTATGGGCACACAGTCCACAGGAGTTGAAGATGCTGTGTCTATGCTTTGGAAACACACATAGCCATCAAAAATGTAAATCAGAGCCATGGCTGCTGTGAGGCAGATGCTGGCTGTTCTCACCTCCTCACCAAACTCTTGCAGCTGAAAGGAGAGCAGGAGTCAGGCAGCGATGATCCATGCTGTAGGAGACCTGAGATCTGTTTGGGGAGACCTCTACAGTGCTTGTCTCATACACGGATCATGGGGAGGAAGCCTCCTCCATCTCTTCTTTCTAAGAGGGAAACCCTGAGTTCACACCTGGGGTAAAAAGAGTGATTGCAATTCAAGGTCTAGAACACATGTGAATTGAGCACATTTTCCTCATTTCTTCTCTAATGAATCTTAGGTCAGTAGTGCTGTGGAGTCATAGGTAAAAGGGGGAAGATGCTGCCTCACACCTTTGATCAAGGGAAGATTGCACTCTCTGAGACACCAGAACAACCCCCAGTACAAGAAAAACAGGGAGCTGTTGGAGAGGGTCTAGAGGAGGGCCACAAAGATGATCAGGGGGCTGGGGCACCTCCCCTGTGAGGACAGGCTGAGGGAGCTGGGCTTGTTCAGCCTGGAGAAAAGAAGGCTGGGGGGTGACCTCACTGCAGCCTTTCAGTACCTAAAGGGAGCCTACAAACAGGAGGGGAATCAACTCTTTGAGAGGGTTGACAATGCAGGACAAGGGCAAATGCATTTAAGTTGAAGGAGGGAAGATTTAGGTTGGATGTCAGGAGGAAGTTCTTTGCTATGAGAGTGGTGAGGTGCTGGAACAGCTGCCCAGAGAGGCTGTGGATGCCCCATCCCTGGAGGTGTTCAAGGCCAGGTTGGATGGGGCCCTGGGCAGCCTGGTCTAGCATTAAATGTGGAGGTTGGTGGCCCTGCATGTGGCAGGGGGGTTGGAGATTGATGATCCTTGAGGTTCCTCCCAGCCCAACCCTTTCTATGATTCTATGATTCTATGACCACAGTACTGGGACTCTGCAGATGAGCAAATTTTCTTTCAGAACAGTTAAAGGCTCCTTTTGACTTCAATTGCATATTCATTGCATTCAATTCATTGCATATCTTAAGACAAAGCACACCTCAGTGCTTAGAGCAGCTTGCTGCTCATCTTCAGCACCAATATGAGGTGGCAGAACAAAGTGCCTGTCAGACCTGCAGCAGCAGCTATTCCACGTTTGGTTCCTCCTACTCTAACTTAAGCAGCAGGGTGAAGTTCCTGCTGTGGCAAAATGAATGCCCAGAGCTTTGCAGGAGAGAGTCAAATCCCTCATTTGGATCTTAAAATTCCCTGAGGTCTTTGCTCGCCCAAGTTTTGTCCTATATGACCATAAAATTTCAATGTTTGATTTTATGGTTGGTTTTATGACTTACGCAAGGCTGGAGGTGACTTGCCTTCACTTGCTCTACTGAACAGGAATAAAAATTCTTTTACCTTAGGCTTCAAAATGCCCTTTAATGCGGGAGGAGAACCTGGGATGCATTTAATGCATTTCATCTACAATAAATGCTTTAAAGTGATGAGTCCATTAAAAATGTTTCCTAAAAATGCACTAGAGAGCACTGGATATTTATCAACAAATGAAACTGCAAATGAAAGAGACAGCTTGTTCGAGGTTTATCTCTGAAAATTACTGATGCGTTTGCAGAATGTTTTTGTCAGGTAATTTACATATTCATGAGCTGTAATTTCTCCAATTGCTGTATTCAGTGGATAATGCCTTTTTAATACTGTAATTAAAATTTTTTGATCTAGGTTATACTCCAATTGTTTGCCCAGGTACTCCCAAACAATTGGTGGTTTGTTTACTTGCCATTATAAAAACAGCTATTACATGTTAAAATGTCAATTGTAAGAAAAAATTCACAGCTGGCAAATTTCTTGAAGGGCATTCCAGATAGGCAGTCTTGACACTGCAGAATGAGAAGCACACAAGGATAATTAGTTTCTTTTCATACAATAGCTTGTGTTAGAAGGGACTTTAAAGATTATCCAGTTTCAACCTCCCTGCTCAGATGATCTCTTTTGCCCAGAGAAGCTCAGGATCTGCCAGTACTAAGAGATTGCATCCTTGCAATATCCAGTTTAGAGGCAAGTGGCTTGTCCAAATGGTGCCATACAGCCCCATGTAGGAACTGAGCTTACATAACCTGCATTTCCTGCCCTGGGTGTAGTGCTGAGCCCTGGGGTACTGCTGCAGTACTCTGGTGCTGTAGAGGACAATCCCTAGTGGAGCTTCCTCAGCTCCAAACTTGGAGATCCTGAGAAATGAGGGGTGGAGGGCAAGTTGGAGTCGCCATTCTCGTAGTATCACAGAGTTGTTTGAGCTGGACCTTTAAAGATCATCTAGTCCAACTCTCCTTCAATGAATAGGAACATTTACAGCTAGATCAAGTTGCTCAGAGTCTGGTTCAGCCTGACTTTGAACATCTCCATGGACTGGGCTTCCACCACATATCTGGACGACCTGTGCCAGTGCTTCATCACTCTTATTGTAAGAAACTTTTTCCTTATATCCAATCTAAATCTCCCCTCTTTTAGTTTGAAATCATTTCCCTTGTCCTGTCACAATGGTCCCTACTGAAGAGTCTGCTCCCTTCCTTCTTATAGTCCCCTTTAGATACCAAAAGGCTGCTCTCCAGTCTCCTCCGGACCTTCTCTTCTCCAGGCTGGAGAAACCACAAAAAAGCCATGATCCTTCACATGTATGACGACTCATTGCTAAAGCAAGCCTCCCTCACTGCTGGTTTATGAGGACAGGCAGCTAGCAATACTCGTGAATGATTGCAGATTGGTGCATGAGCTTACAAAACATGTTGAAGAAAATGAAGGCACTAAAGTTTAATGGAGCAGGAGTTAGGTACCAATAAATCTATTTTAAATGAAAATTCTTTAAAGTTTTGCAAAGCTGTTAGAATAACTGTAAATTCCTGACAAAGTGTGGAAAGTGACCTCTGCAGATGTAAAGAATTTGAAAAATGGGTCTAGAAAGTAGAAATTAGTAGTGTAAGTTGATGCAAGATGCACAGTTAAATGCATGTACCATGCACTCCCTGACAACAGTGCATGGTTTCTCAAGCATGTGGCTGTGCAACACTACCCACTCTTCACCCTTTGTGGTTTAAGACAAATGCAGCATGACCATAAACTCTCGTGCGAGATCCCCAACACACTTCTGAACTGCACAAGAGCAGAAAAAACAAATACAGGCTGTGACTACTAGAACAGAAGAGGGAAGGGCAGAGGAGATGAATTGGGATGCAAAAGGCAGGCGAGAGCAGTAAGGCACCAGGCCAGTTGCTTGCAGCAAATCTCAGAGCCTCCAGCAGGGTCCATCCATTCTTCTTTTGCCTTGAAGTGATGAAGATTTTTGTCTTTGTTTGAGGGAAATGAGAGGAGTTTCTTCAGCAATTCATTTTGCAAATGCTTCTGTCTAGTGATCATTAATTCCATGCTTAGGACTGTGGGAGCCTGCTACGTAGATCTGATTGGGGTGTGGAAATCCCATTCTATAGGCAATACTGAGGCAAATGAGATTCCAATTGAAACAAACACTGAAAGCTGTTAAACTTCCCATGGGCACAAATTGTGCAATTTCTTTTTAGAAGAAGGTTTTTTTTTCTCTCACAATTAGCCTTTGGTTAGTTTTTTTGTGAAATATTTGAAACCGAGATATTTAGCTTTTCACCTCCATCAGCTGATGTCCTGTTTTATGGCTATATGAGTGTGGCAGCCTAAATGATGAAGCTAAGGTGATACATCCTGACCTTATCAAATCACAGCATTTCAGGTCAGTCAAGTCTGAATTTTTTTGATTGTTTTTATTGAAAATGTTGACAAAAAGTGTACCTTCTCAAGGAACACTTGGGTTTAATGGAAGTGTCATTTTCCAGTGGGAAAATGAGCTATCAAACAAAATGTCAACAGCTGCTGGTCTGGAGAACATGGTGGTGGACAGTGGGAGGGGTGGAAAGGAAGGCACATGTGTCATTGGCACAGACATACACTGTTGATGAAATCAATTTCAATTTACTCAAGTTATTCTAGCGTTACTTTCAATTACATAAGCCAAGTAGAAAACTACAGCATCCAGCTGTGGGAATCAACAAGACAGTTGCGCAGCAGTTATGAAAAGAACAGTCAGCAGAGAAATGATTTGCATTTGCTTTTCTTGACAGCTGATATTTTCCTGATAAATTGCTGCCCTTTGTTGTAGCTGCTCTGAAGAATCAACCCACTTAAGGGGGTGGTAGCTTTGTCCTCCTGCCTGGCTTCGCACTGGGGTGAAAATAGGAGGCTGGGATAGGAAGAGGAGGTATCAGACCATGTAGGAGAGGTAAAGTTGGCACATTAATTCAAGAATTAAAGATGTGCTGTAGAAAAGGTGCTGCTCCAATGATGTCATTTGGAGCCATGATTGCTTAGGGTGTCGGTTTGTCATTCTGAATCAGTGGATTTGGGGGGCAAGTGGATCATAGGAAGGAGACTTTCATGGCTTGGTATAAGCTGATGACTGTCAAAACAAATAGGCCTTGTGAAGCTGCAGGCTGCTGAGAGACACAGAGGAGCTATAAAGTTAGACAGCTTCTTCCTGTGGAGCATGGGTTTGTGCCAGTAATAGGAAAGGACAAGAGAAACAGTCAAAGCAATTCTTATTTAAAACTCTAATCCACATCTGTGGCCATGCCATGGGATTTATTTCCTTAGTGAGGCACAAGAAGGAAGATAGAGAGGGAAACATTGGCAGCAGGGTGTGCAAAAGGTGCCTATATCAAATATGCAAAACTGTTCCCCCAGGATTTCCTGTCAGTGGGATCATATTGTTGTTAAATGGCTTGTTAAATAGGATTTAAATGGCTTGTTAAATGGGGTCTCCAGCTGGGTGGCTCTTGGTGGGTAGACATTATTCTGGATTTGCCCTCTTCCTTCAGCAGACCTGTCCCATCTGATGCCTGTATTTCAGCAAAATTCACTTTTGTGTAAGAGTTGTTCTAGTCTAGGATCTGGGCCAGGCCTTTATTTCTGTTAATTACAGATCAGTCATTCTTTTTCTTTTCTAAATGTTGAAAAAATGTGTTTTATGTGCAAGAATGTCTGGTAAGTGATACACCCACAGGAACATTATATTTTTCTAACATCCGCCTCTGTGTTCTCTCTCTAATTTGCCTGCTGCTGTCTTTGTAGAGGTTTCTTCTCCTCTCTCTGCCTTTTAGATGTTTTCTTTCTTCAGCCACCATCAATTCCTACCACTGGCACATCACAGTTGCTTTTTAGTGCTTTGTGAGGTAGTGTGTGTTAAATTTCTCTTTACTTCAGCCATTCTGTGAAAATCTTTTCTGGAAGCTTAACTGTAAATCTTCCCTCTGCTTTTTACCACACTGGACACAACTGGATGCACAGTGGTCCTGGCAAGACCAGAGCAGGACCAGGAGCAGCAAAACAGGAGCACTACAGGTAACATCCAGCCTGTTTCAACAACAAATCCTATTCTTAAAGCCTCTAGAGTGTTTTCTGTATAACACCTCCATGATGTTTATTTCAAAATAATATCAAGGTCGAGTGCCTCAGCCATTTGAATAAGATTTTTAAGACATTCAGCACCTGGATTTTCTAAATTACACTGAGACAGCAGCAGGAGACTGTGTGCATTAAAACAATGGCTTGACAGTCTGAGCTGGATTTATACATGGGAAAATGTTGTGTGTCAGCATTGGTGGCCCTGACTCATCCAGACCCCTTAAGCATAATCTTGGAGGCTCTGGGCAACATTTTCAAAGTGCCTCCGTAGGCAGAGAGCTCGCATCCCCTCACTGTCACTGTAATTTAAACCTCAGGGTGCCAAAGTGACTCTACACAATGACTGTACTACGTAAGTCACAGTGTGTGAAGTGCTTGTTGCCCTTTCTCTGTGACTGCACATTAGTTACAGTGCGTGGGCTCTCCTGAAGTTTGTGTGTTTGGTTCAGTAATGAAATGCTGAAATCTCAGCTAGCATTGAAGAAAGCATGTTTGGAAAAACGCTCCCTTTGTCTAGGAGCTGTTCCTGCTGCCATATAGCTTCATGGGGATCTGCAGCCAAACCATCTCCTTAAATTGCTGTGGGCATGAGCTGAGCTGGTTGAGCCTAGCGCAAAACCCCCATGATGAAAGCAGAGCAGGAGGGAGCAGGGGCACTAGATATGCTTATCGCACTTCTGCTGCATACATGGAGGCACCAGCTTGTTTCTTTGGCTTACCAGATGGGCAGAAGTGTTGTTTTCTCCCCAGGAAGACTGTTGGGGGAACAATCTAATGGCTTATCTTCACTATTGTATCTGCTATTCTATATATAACAGCATTTCCCTTCGGAATAACCTCTTTTAGATTCTGCAGGGTCCTGCATGCTACGGCAAATCCCTGGGAGATTTTAACAGCTCAAGCTCATCCTCCTTTGTTCTGTGTGCTGTTCTTCTTCACAACAAGCCCTTAACCTTGCCAGAGAAGTAACATCCACTTGAATTCATCCTGTCTGCTATTTCAGACAGGACCTGAGACCTTAGGGGCTTTTTGAGTCTCACAATTGAGAATCATCAAGAGCCACTGCAGTGCTGTCCTGCAGATGAGGCATGGCCTGAGCTGTGCAGTCACATCCATTTGGCATGGCTGGCCTGTGGCACACTGGGAGTCTACTCCTGACCCAGCACCTTGCTGTGCTCACAGCCAGGACACAGCAAAGGCTGCCAAAAGACAGCAGGTGAATGTAAGGTTTGTTTTCTGAGGAAAGAACTCACACCTGAGGCTGGAAGTATGTTTCTCCTCAGTCTTTTGTTGCTCTGATGAAAGAGCTGTGGCCCATCACATATCTGTTCAAACTCAGCTGTTGCCCAACACTGACCATGCCATCACTTTTTTCCCTCTTGTTTTATCTGAGCTGCAAAGGGGTTCTCTAAGAGATTTTTCACAGGGCTCTGTTTTCTGTGGAATGCACTGCCTCTGGCTGGAGTGAGCTCAGTGCGATGTGAAGAGATGAGCAAAGCATGGAGAATTCCTGAGAGTTTCTGGGAGGGGATGGGACACCACTGCTTAATGTAAAGAGTGAAGTGAGACCTAAAAAATTTTGGCTTCTCTATTGCCTGTGAATGGTTCCTGTGTCTCACAGTCAAGAACAGGCTGAAGATAACCATCTTTCAGCTGAGGTGAGAGCAGCACCAGAGATGGATATGATGCATAGCATCATCTCCAGATTCAGAAATAATTAAGATGACACAAGTTCTGGAAATAGCTCTCCTTGGTTTTGTGTTATGGCATTTAGGAAATTCTCAGCCATGGATGGGTTATGGAGGCTGGGAAGCTTCCTTACTTGACTGACCAACATCCTGCCTATGGGATATGAAGAGCTCTCTACAGGGCACAAGATGCTAATAAATGATGAACAGGAAATTAATGGGAGAACAGTTATGTGAGCCTGGAGTGCTTCATGTGCATATGCTATGAGAAGAGTATTTCTAGGCAGAGGTATCAGAAAGGTTTTATAGACGTACCCCTGAAGCAGGCCGGAAGAATGCGGATGAGGCAGTACCATTCGGAAAGCAAGCTTTTGGACTTGCTTTGGGCTGTGCTTTCCAGCAAAGTCAGCACCTCAGCTATACTGTTTCCCTTTTTGAGTGCTGAACTCACAGATGTGCTGCGGTGATGCCAGCTCAATGTCTGTGTCACCTTCTTGGTGGTACTCGGAGGACCATGGTTTGCAAAGTGTCCTAGATGAGGTGGGTTATGAGAGGCACATCTCGCATCCTGTGAATCTCACTTTCGGAAACAGCTATTTCTTAGCTGCACGATGGTGTTCTTCATTCCTTCATTTGTGGCAGCAGTAGGGAACGATTCTTAATTTAAACATCTAGCTTCAGAAAGCCTGAAAAATTCATATGGTGAACAGAAAGGGTTTTCTTGATTAAGCCCCCTAACAGGGCCTGAAAAAATGTTCAGCTGTACGGGAGAGATGCTGTGCTAAGGCATGCCCCAAGCAGAGGACCCTAACAACAAGAAGAGCAAGTGTTAAGGAGATAAAGGTGTGCTGCTGTGAAGGCTCTGTGTCCTCCTGGCTGGCTATATGCGAGGTAGATTTTTCCACTATGACGCGAGCCAGCATTTGGGCAGCCCTGTTCCGGTGCAGCGGTGCACAAACTGCCCTGCTTTGGGTATGGTCTGGCCCTGAATTTTTAAATGTTAAAAACACTCCTCTTTTACTTCTATTGCTGTTCAATATTATGGGAAAAAATGTTATCACAGCTAATCCGTGCGGTGTCTGTGGAATTTCTTGGCCTGTGAGGATTTACATTGCATTCATGTATTCCATGAATTGGGCACAGGTTTTGCTTCCGACAGTAGTAGTTTTTTCAAGGGCATCCCAATAAGATGAAAGTGTGGTCACTGACAGAAACCACAGTGTCAGACTACGGACCTGAGGATGTTTTGGATGGCTCTGTATTTTAATTCTTGATTTTCCCTGGCATCTAGACAACCAGCAATTTATGTGAAATCTTAAGGGATGGAAAAAAAAAAGAGAACTGAAGGAAATGCCTTAATTTAATTGATCGGAAGAGTTTGGAAAATCATATGTGCCTTTTTAAAAAGGTAACTAGAGAATAGGAAAAAATACTGTGTAAAATCATACTGAAGCTTTAGGATCATATTTTTCTTTGTTTCTCAGCCTTCTGAACATATTTCAGTATGCTAGAAAGAACAAAGCAACACCTAGATTTGGAAAAAATTAATACTTAAGAACAGTCATCCTGTAGAAATTCCTGCCACCACTTTTTGGCTGGGAGTCCTGTTTTTGCAGGGAGATTGTGAAAGACCTTGGTAATGTATTGCTTTGTATAGTTTGTAGTTTTGCACAGGAAGAGTAAGAAAATGTAAGAAATCCTATACTTCTGGGTATGATCTGTCATCTATCTTCCCCAGCTTTCCTACTAGACATTTCAGTAGACTTTTTCAAATATTTCAAATATTTTCTGAAGTATTAAGCAGAAGCAATGAACTAAGGCTGGGAAATCTTAGTCCATAAATCATACCTGTATGTGTAAGTTACACCACACTGGCAATGTCTCGTGTCTTATAGCTGATCGTTTACTATGCTGTTGGTGCATACTTGCCCTGGGATGGAGTCTGCCTGGGATAGAGGAAAATGGGAAACATGTAGGAGAGATGGACTGTAAATTAGGATATTGTTTCTTCCTTTGTAATGGCAAAACCCAAACCATTCTATGGCTCTGTGATTCCATAAAACTTTTTTGAATGAGCTTTGACTGTGAAGCAAGCTTTATGCGTTTCTGACCATTCACAGTTCATTCATGTTTACTTTTTGTCTAAGCCAGGATTTTTTTGCTTGTGGAAGCTGGTTCATCCCCGAGCCCCTCGAGCAGCCTTCCTTCCCAGTCCCCACAACTTCAACAGCATGTGTGGAGTTAGTTGTGCAGACTTCTGGGATGTCAGGCTGAAAATTCTTTTTGTCTGTACATCCTCATTTAGGGTTTAACTGCACATGCACTAAGATTTCTTACATTCTGTAACCTGATTAGCCACATACACACGCAGTCATCACCGTTCTCAGTAGTCCTGTCCAGACTGTGTGTACAGAAATTTCTACTTAGAAATTCCACCACGTACAGCAGTCAGGTCATGAAAATTACTACTTGTATTTGCTTGCATAATGGCAGCATTCCCCTCCCTCCAGATTTTGCTGTAGGAAACTCTGGTTTAGCTGTTAGACATGCATCATGTGTGAGAGCAGAGGAAAGCTTGCACACAGATTTAACTTCTGGTAATCCTGTATAAATGCATACTGTGATGTCATCAGATGCGTGCCATTGCTCTGCTGTGGCTGTAGGGGTACCTGCAATAAGTAGCTGTTCTCAAGAGACAGGTCTTTGTGCAGAGGGCTGCAATTTTTAGGTGTATTGCTGAGTGTGCTGGGGTGTGTCTAAGCCAGGGAACTTGAGGTCTCCTGAGTCCAAGAGGAGGACATTTTGGTTTCCTTTGTGGAAAGCAGAACTTGATGCATTGATCCCTGACCCAGCACTGCCCAGGTCTGCTGCACAAGCGGCCAGTGTGGCATTGTGCCCAGGCTAATCTGTGTGGGCCTGGAGCTGATTAGCACCCTGCAGCTGCGCTCCTGGGGAGCAGCAGTGGTTTGCCTGCTCAGTCAGCTCCCTGCTGCACTACGTGCCTAAGTGGGATAGCTCACACAGAGCTAATAGGAGGCACTACACTGAGCCGTGTAGATGCGTCCATTTTTTCTTTCGCTAAAGCAATGATTAAGAATGGACATGGCCCCCTCTGATCTTACCTGTGAATCTGTATCGCTTAGAATCTGTGCTACAAGTAGTTTTTTTATGAGATTATGGGTTTGACATGTCAGCAGAGCTGCTGTGAGTGACTCCTCCTGACACAACCCTTTTTACATCTGTCCTGCTTTTTTGGATAATGGTGTTTTTGTCTTGTCCAAACAATCGAGGCGGGCTAACAGCAGAGAGCCCTGTATGAGACAGATTTCAGATAGCCAGGACTCAGCAGCTGAATTTGTATAATAATCCCACTGACTTTAATCAGGAGAGGAGGCTGCGAGAGGCTTGTGAATTCCTACGGCAATATTCCCCACTCATTCACACAGCAAATCTTGCCTCCAATGTGCTTATCTCCCTACGCATGCACAGCCCTTGACGTCAATGGAAGATGCGCTCTTTCAGGGACAGCAGAAGATGGAGGTCACAAAGCGCCCTGCAAAAAAGAGAATTATGTCCCTCGCAGCGAGGCGAGAAGGCTCTGCTCTTTAGAGTGAAAGCAGAAAGACTTGAAACAAAGACATGCATAAAAAAATAAGGAGGTAGACTGCTTGCGGGAGATATATTTGGAGCTGCATCAGCAGGCTTCACAAGGATGAGGTTTTCAGTTGCATTTTAAAATGTGCTGTTTGGCATCCATGAGCGGTGTGGAGGCTTTTCATTCATTCCACCTTGCAGATCTTTAAAGGGGCATCTGTCAGTGCTGAACCAAAGCAGCAGTCAACTACTGCCTCATGCTGTGCTCGTAATCCATGACATTTAAATCAGAAACCTGGAGGTCAGGCTCTGCAGTTCAGCCATCAGTGGTATTTATAGATTGCATCATGTTTGCTGCAGCTTTTCTGGGTGAAAGATACTCACATGGTTAAATTGTCAGAGGTTAAGTGTGACCAATTGCATTTTACCTAATGATGAATGTTGCTATTTTGATTTTCTTTTCTTGTATTCAAGAGGAATGAGTATATATGTTTAAGAATCTCTGAAGAAAATATTAGATTTATTGTTATTACGAAATTCCATTTATAAAGCCAGTTTTGTTGAGGAAGTGCTTTACAGAAATTAACGATTTCCCTAGAATAAACTTTGGAACAGCATCCCTCTCTTGCAAAATGAAATACTGTTATTTTCCTCAAAGAACTGTTTATTTCTTCTTGAAATAAAGGAAGTGAGTTCCTATTTCGTGGGAAACTGTTCTGCAGCCACTCTTCTCTTAGTGTTCTGCAAACAAGGTTTGTAATTGTGCACAAATATACCATAGCTTGCTTAAGCCAGTAGCCAAAAGCAGTAACCAAATCCAACAGCAGTGCTCTTTGGTATTCCCTTTGGTGCTGCAAGGAGGATGTCTTCTGCAGGGCAGCTTTCTCTCTGGGGCTGGAAGGTGATCTGCATGTGGCTAATATGAAAACTGATAGTTTGTATGAGTTGTAGCTGTGATGCTGCAGAGGCTGTTATTATTCACCACATACCTTCTCAAAATATTGAGCCAATTAGAAAAGCAAATCCCCCTTCTGGTGATGCCCAAAGGTGAACCCATGATGATATCTGTTCTCTGCAAGCCCACGTGGCTGGTGCTGCTGTTCTACTCAGGGCTGCTGAGCTAAGCTGACACCAACCCCATGCAAATGGTAGTTCCAGCTACTGGATCAATCTCTGCTGCTAACAGACTGCAAGCAACTGGGATGTTCATCAAAATGGTGGCTAAGATGCAGACAGGTATTGCTTATGTTTTACCCCACTGTGACTTATCAGACAGATAAGTCATGGCAATTATTAAGACTACTCCTGAATGAAGTTAATTTAAATATTACTCTAAGGTCTTTGGGTTGAAATCCTCCAATTTTGTTCTTTGTTTTTTCCTTTCACCGGTGAATTAAGAGACAGACACCAGAAGTCTGTATGGATGAAAGTCCAGAAATTAGGCAAGAGATCTAAAACATGCAAACGTTGCATATTAAAATTCCAAGAATTTGCTATACTGTCATTCGCATGCAAACGCTGTAGACCCCACGCAGAATGAGAGCACACTGCTAACTTCAGTGAAGCTCTTTATTAAGCTCATCTGATGGCTCACACTGCCTGCTACTAGTGCTGTTTTGTACATAATAACTGGTCTTGCTAAGCCTTCTAAAATGCATATTACAGTCCCACTGGTGCCAAATGGGATATCCATCCTATGTCTGACTGCAATGAATAAATTGTGTTCTTATGCTGATAATTGCTCATGTCTGTATTTGGGAATTATGGTCCTGTGATCCTGACGATTAGCACTAGTCTCTGCGTACAGAAGCTCCCTGTGACCTATGCCAGTGTCTGCCCAGGATTTTCCAAGTAGATTACTCCTTGCTGATGAAGAAAGACACAATATCCTGTTCTGCAGGAGCATTACAGGCAGCTAGGACCATCTTCTGGTATCTTCTGAATAGTTTGAAGAAATATTCTTGGGTATTTTTTGTGTGGGTTTGGAAAGCAGAATTATTTAGAAAACATAAAAATTCACATAAATCTTAGAAATATGTCTGTTCTGAACTGAAGAAACTACTGAACTGAGTCAACTACGGTTTTTTTTTCCTCTGTGAAGTAATTTAGCAAAGCCTACGTTCCTTAACAAGAATGGTGGCAAAACAACATAAGAAGTTATGCTCTATGCTTTGTTGCCTATTTTCTCACCCTCGGTTTAAAAATAGCAGCTCTGTAGCACCTTCTGTTTTCTGGTGACATCTACACACTTTATGAATAATCTTTAAGGGGAACACTGTACTTGATCTTCAGTTGGGATTTTCCCATCTTATACACTGTTGACTTAACCCTGCTTCCACAGAAGTCAAGAGCAAAACGCCCATTGATTTCGGTGGGAGCAGATTTTGACTTTTCAGAAATGTTCAGCCATATGTGTTCTCATTTGGGAAGTGTCATGTGGTTGCATTGGCCCATGTTGTGTTTTAGTCACTGCAAAAGAACACTCAGAGCTCCAGGATGTCCTCACCTGCCCTTGTAATTGAGAGATCCGAAGGCACTAGGCAAGTTTTGAAAGCCAAAAGTTTTAGTGTTGTCCTGCTTTTGTTTGGTGTGGTGTTTTTTTTCTTCCCAAATTTCAAGAGAACATACTCTAAGGTAGAATGAAAGTAAGAATTTTAAATTTGCTGTGAAAAATAAATTGGTGAAAAAAGGCTTGATCTTAATCTTTATATTAAATTTGATAATAAATGACTGGGTGAGCGCACCAGCTTCAGTCATCTCACCTGATTCTGCCCATGACAACCAGATGGAGCTTGTAGTTTCCCATGGTGTGTATATATACAGTCTAACTCTCCCTAAAACCAGATGAGAAATCTGTGCTTGAAGAAGGACTTAAGACTAATCCTCCCTGGGCTCAGAGTTAATGTCCTTTCCTCTGGATTATCCATCCGAGTCGCATCCCTATCTTCCCATCTGCTTAGTCATCTGTAAGGTAGGCTGATCTCAGAGCTTCTCTCTAGCAAAGGGTCTAAGCAAATTAAGGAGACAAATGTGATTAATCCCTGCTTTCTCCCATATTCCTTGTGCTGTGTCCTGCTGTCATTGTGTGTATGTATTTTCCACTGTAATCCATGAGAGATTTGCATGGGATGTGCTGTGACCTTTAAGTAAGTTCCCTAGACTGAACCTGCTGGTTGCAGGGACTTGCTGTCCCCCTACCATAGCGATGTGTGAAAGCCTTCAGGTTTTTCCTTGGCTTTGAGAAAAATGAAATGCTGTTCTCAGGTCACATGGCTGTCCTGGTATAAACACACTGGTCTGCACAACATGAGTTGGAAGGGATGTCAGCTTGTGACTTTGAAGATGTGCGAATCACCCCAAAGAAATTTGTCTCAGACATTTTAATGCTATTTCAGCTGAAGTTCCATGAAAAGTGCAAAAAATAACACTCCTTTGCCTAAAAACCAAGCCTCAAAACAAACCCACAACAAATAAACGCTTGCCAAGAGCAATAAAAATCTTAAACTGTGGTTTAATATCCTGTCTCCCTTTTGTCTTTGTGGAAAAGGTCATATAGATGAAAGACATCTGCTGTAGAATCTCCCTTGGATTTCAGGGCAAGACTAAGTCCTATTTTTGGCCTTTTGTATGTGAGAGAATTGCCACAAAGTCCTCCTATTCACTTGTCTTAATGTGACAGCTCTTGAGGAGGTTGAACAGTACTGTGACCAGTGGTTCCAAATGCCAGGCTGCATCCTTGTATTTTATTCTTTGGAAACTGCTGCATACTTGGGTCAATACTGGGTAGAAGAGATCCAGATGTGACTGAGTGAGCTGGAAGTTCTGGCCAAAGCCACGTCCTGGTGGTTCCTTATGGTGAAACTTTGGCTATGATGACATCGACCAACTCAGGATTTTTTCTTCCTATCACAGCAGACACGTTTCTCCTAGCGAGCCAAGTTGGACATTAGGAAGAATTACTTCTCAGAAAGAGCGATAATGCATTGGAACAGGCTGCCCAGGGAAGTGGTGGACTCACTGTCCCTGGAGGAGGTGTACAGCAAAAATGTGGCCCTGAGGGATGTGGCTTAGCAGGCCTAGTGGGGTTGATGATTGATGGTTGGATGAGGTGATCTTGAAAGTCTCTTCCAACTGTAATGATTCTATGATTCTACATATTGCTGTGGCAGGACGATCTAGCACTGCCATACTGTCTAGTGATTGTTAGGCTATTTGTTTTGCCTCGTTTTAGCCTGCACAAGGCCTGTGTAGGCTTAGACACAACCTGTAGCAGGGACTGTGCAATGCAGGCCAGAGGCTGTTTCCAAAAAGCCCGTAGATACGCATTCTAGCTGCAGGAGATGAGACATTGCCTCATCCTGAGGAGAGGCCTCCATGTCCTTAAAACTGGAATGCCGGTGCTGATCATGCAGGTTTGTATTCCTTATTCTGCTTACCAAAGGAGTACAAGAATGCAGAAGGGAATTTAGCATTCATGGACCAGAAGAAGAGAGAAGAAGTGAGAGGGACCAAAAGTCTGCAGCCCGCTGCAGAGGCCTTTCCCTCAAAGAGTTGGGGGAACAAGCTGCAGGCCTTGTTTACAACAGTGCTTTGGGGAGAAAAGTGCGTTGTGAACCATTCAGGTTGAGGCAGGTGGCAGACTGAAGGTGACATCAAGGGTTGGTGGATTTTTATAGCACAGGTTTTGAGGTGAAAAGGGGACAAACCTGGGAAACAGAAACAAGTATGTAATATTTGATATGGTAGTGATATACAGAGCTGAGGACAACAGAAATAGGAGACAACGGGATGAAAGTAGAGGGGAACAACTGTTCTGACTCGCCTTTATTCTGCAATTGTTTTTGGATCATCATGTTTTTATTAAATCTATTTGAAATCCAGTCAGCTCTGGACAACAGTGCATTTACAGCCTGTATTTTTTCCTGGCAAGTTCTCCTGGCTTTGCAGTAATACTGCCCCATTTTGCAAAATGTCCTTTTCCCCAGAAACCAGTTTCATTGGTGAACTGGACAATTGTGATCCTTCAGAGCCCCAGGGGATGAAGTGCTGGCCTTCGCTGGAAGCAAAGGCGATGTCCCCAGTGACAGAGGGATGGCACGGGGCTGCATTGCCACAAGCAGGGAGCTCTTTGGGAACAGATGGGCTCTGGGTTTGTGCACTGCCTCCTGCAGAGAAGTCCTGAACTTGGCTTGTAGGCATTGCAGAAAAGCAGATGTTAAACACATTGTCCTGTGAGTAGAGGCAGCAGTGAGACATTGGTACCATTGGATTCTCTGGTGTCTGATGAAGAACGAGGGTTTTCTGGTTACAGCTCCTGCTGTGTGTCCCCTGTGCAGACACCTAGGTGTTCTGTTAGGGCGAGCTCTGGCCCTTCCCTCAGCAGGCCTTTCTGCTCTCCACAGCTGCTTGTTTTCCTGTAGCATCCACCCCTCTGACAAATGAGGTGAGAACTGAGCCACAGCCCAGGGTTCCTGGAGGGATCCGCACAGCACCTGCATGCACACAGCGTGCACAGCATCCTCCACTTTCCCTCTTCTAATCTGGGCTGATTGAAGCAGTAAGAAAGAATTCTGTTCCCTCAAAGCTCTAGCTGTGCTAGTCATCTTAGTGCTTCTCACAATATCAACTGGGAAACTTTTCAAGAAGAGTGGGTCTGTTTTTATTTGGTTTTTCTAATTGGCATTGTACATTTAAACTGTCTGTGATAATTTCCTTTCCCAGTTGTACATGTGGAGTGTCTCAACAGGACTGTAAAAGTCATGGAAATTTATCTGAGGGCAAAATTAATCTTTAAGCTGGAAAAGATTTTGCTGTTTTTGTTTGCAAAATGCTTTGGGGTTCTAATGTTGAGGGCGCTGTTGAAAAGCCAAGAGATGTGTTAATTTTATTATTTTTATTAATATGCTTTCAAAGCAACTCAGAAATATTTTACTTGGTACCTGAAGCCAAGACAACCAAGTGCAATCTGCTTTGTCATTTACTAACGTGGAAAATGTGGAACAAAGTAGATGTACCTTCCGCTCCCCCAGCACCCCCCATGTTTGGTCTTCTACTTCTGGAAGATAAACATTTTTCTTTTAAATAATTGAGAACATTGCCTTTTTAGGCATAAATACAAATAATTTGTTTTTATTTTTACTATAAGCACTCTTCCACATCTCCCACATTATTCTCCCATGACAAGCTTCCATACCAGGAAGTCTTAGAAATCAGCACTTGCAATCTGCATTTTCTATTTCATGCAGAGGGGACACCCAAGATAGGATTCTTTTCTATACTCCTCTCCAGGGGCTTGTTAAAGGGACTGCTGGCATGCAAGGCTCCTGCTGACACCAGCTGGAGCTGTACATTCTTGGCACAACTGGACTTCAGGCTGTTATGGCTGAGTTCTATGACTGTTCTTGAGATGTCAGTCAGGCTGTAGAGTAATCATTGCCTGCTTTACAGGAGGACTGAATATACAACAGTGTGGAAAATAACTGAAATTCCAAGTATGGTAAGGCTGAAAGTCGAGCCATTAGCTTCAGAGAAATCACGTCTTCTTCCCTACAAGCTGATGGTTTGTATACTAGAGATGGAAGGAGCTTGTGAAATCTGTTCATCCCATCCAATACAGGCAACACAACCTGGACAATCCTGCATTCACCTTCCATAGTCAGCACCTCCTGTGCACTCTGGCTGTGCACTTCTGGGAGCTTAGAAAGGTGAAACTGAGCCTTGCCATGCCAGCACCGTGCATGTCCACAAACACAGCAGAGCCTGAGACACAGGAGTGCAGGCAGCCTGAGCCCTAGGCTTCCTGTCCTGTGTTGTTTCAGTGTGTCCTTCCATAAGCACGGATTTTGGCTGTGGTCCTGGTTTTGTTGTCATTTGAAAATGTAATTTAGAATGTTAGCTTTATCCAGCTGAAATTATTTTTTTTGTCCCCTTACAGAGAAGGTTTATAAATATCAAGTTAAGCAGGAAGCAAATTCTCTCGTTATCAGATTGTTCCATAGTCACTTCTCTTTTCCTCAAAAGCATAATGGTGAACTTTATCAGTGCTCAGTCATTCGTTTCCTATTTAACACAAATGATTAAGCTACTGTTTGGTTCAGTAAGAAGTGTGGCTGACTGGTTTTGCCTATAAGCATAACTTAAAATTAGGAGACACCTGAAACTGGTAGGAAGTGAGCATTAACTGGCTTGAAGTTCCATAAGCACAGATTGTAGATTCCCTGTGGAATGTGTTAAATAGCCATCACTAATATTAATTACATTGTCTCCCAGAGCGATCCCAAGAGGTGCTGAAACAGCACATGTGCCACTTGGACTTGGATGCCTCACCATGAGGGTTGGCATTTGCTGCTGTGTTATTTGGCCCAGCACACAGCTCTGCATCACCAGGGGAGCTGAATGAGATAAGGAAGCTTGGATTTTCTGTGTAATTGCTGGGGTTTTGCTCTCATGAATTTAAAAAATGGAGTACCATCTAAATCGATAGGTGAATTACTCTTTCTATTCTGACACCGTGGAAGAGTGATGATAACAACCTACAATGTGGGCTTGGATAGAAAATTTCTCACGGCAGAAGTTGTGTCTTCTTGTAGATTTGTTGAGCTTGAAACTATCGGTGCTCCCTGTGTATCAGAATCGAGTTCTATGCAGCCATCTCTGTACCTGGCCACACACCAGCAGTGCTGTGGTGCCCTGCCCCTTGTTAAAGTAGCACCCAGCAGTATAACTGTACTGCCCAACTGCATCATGGATGGCAAGGTTGGCACCCTGTCCACCTGCACTTGCTGAAACAGCTCAGGATCTGCAGCTCTGGTTTTGTTGCAGAAGCACCTCTGTTCACTTGACTTGGGCTGTCCTGCAGCAGGCAAGTGGTACGTCCCTGCATGCAGTCCAACTGCTCAAACCAGGGCTTGCTCTGCACAGCTTCGAGCAAACTGTACCTGCAGAGCCAGGCATCTCCTTTAGCCCTTTAGGATTGTGTTACATGTTAGGGAAGACTGTTGGCACTGCAGATCCATCAGGCCTTCCCTCTTGGGTATTGATGAGCAGCAGGAGTGAGAAGCAAGCACATATATGTTCAGTAATGGCTAGCCACTAACTCCTCTGTCGTTAATTGAAGCTCTGCAAGCTTTGGAACTAGAATTGGCTCTGACCTTATAATCAGACTTTTCCATCTGGGCTAGAAAAGCATGAACCTAGTGGTTTGTTAGGGATGTGCTGGCAGACACATAAAGGCAGCAACACTAAAGGCACCATTATAATTAGCTCCGTAAGAGACTGAGCACACAGATTTATTTGAAAACCAGTGTGTCTGCTCACTGGTTGACGTGACCCCTCTGGAAATACACTTCTGAAAGAATACTCAGACTTTAGGCTAATTCAGTGTTACACATCCTTGTTGACAGTGTTGTGTATTACAGATATTAGTTAAAGATATCGGCATGTTCTGTAATGAGGGGAATGACTTAGATGTAAGGAGTGACTGCAGAAACTGCTGGGCTGATACTGTATTTTCAGCATTCAGAAACTGCTTGTTCCTTGTTTATGTAGCTTAAATTAAACACCAGAGGGGTTCACGTATATTCGTATGAATGGGAAAGATGTGCCCTTCAACCTATTTCACAACAGCTCAGAACTAACATAAGCACCTGAACAAAGAGAAGCTTTCAGTTTATTTCTACAGCTCCACATTAAGATCAGAATTGAAATGAGATTGAGCAACAAAAGCAAGTCAGTAAGCAGAGTTCCTTCTTACTGTGGAAGAAGTTGTTTCAATAGAAAATTGTTAGCCAACTTCACAAAATGTCACTAACTGGATAAAAATGCTCCCCTAGTATTTCCCGTTTTTGTTTTTGCTCCCACAATGACACTTATTATTCACAAATGCCTTGCTGAGCAGGGGGTATACAGGACAATGAAGGAGAAAAATCTTCTGGAGCGGGAAAATGCTAGGAGAAATTTTTCTTTTTATAATACATTTTAGTATTCTTCTTTTTTTTTTTTTTCCTAGCACTCTGACTTGTCTTCAAAGTGGGCAGAAACAAGCTCAGGCTGACTTTTATCATGCAGTTCACACTCCTCTAATTTGAGTTTTTTAGAACTTGTTTGAAGACCTGGATCTGATATTTAAAACAAAACCCGAACAAACATTCTTTCTTTCCAAAGTGAGCGGGACAATCAGCACTGCTAGGCTGAGCTGACAAGGTTCAGTCCTGGGCTGGAGTCAACAGCAGTTCTGTGCAATTCGTATGGGAGAGGGTCTGACCCACGCTGGTCTGAGGGGCTGGTGCTGGCAACAATCTCAGCTCCAGCCATCAAAACATTCCTTTGTGGCCAAATGCCCTTCTGCTTTTCCTGAAAAATCTGGTGTCGGTTTTAACAAGAGGGGAAAACAGACATTCGTCACCATTAATTCGTCAGACAATTAAGCTCAGTGATCTCTGACCTCACGCCATTATTGGCTTTCAGAGACAGGGTAAAGACCCTGCAGATATCTGCTCTTTGTCATTCCCTGTGAGCTGTCCTGGTGTTTTAATTATTCCAGGATTTAGCTTTTGCCCACCACCAGCCAGATGTATATGCCTTGTAATAAAAATTGCTAATAAGCTGTCCTAGACATAGACATTAATCTCCAAGCAAGGATAACAGCAAGCAGAGGCAACAGCTGGCTGTCAGGAAGGCATGTGAGCAGGAATTATGCATTTATTTAGATGTATGTACGTATTAGTGTCTGTCCCTGGCTGCAGCTGCTGTTGGTGCATTGAGCTACCTTGGACATCTGGAACTGCGCTCAGCCAGGGTCGAAGTGCACACACTGGGACATGTGGGTGGTGTGGGATCACTGCTTGATGATTTTTGTCTCCCATCTTTTGGGCTATGACAGTATCTAGATCTTTCCTGCTCCTGGAGTCACTGGTGGTGGGACCATTGTATCAAGTCAGCTAAGACCATCAAAGGTCACCACAGCAGTATTTGGTCGCTTTGAGAGCTGAGAAGAAACAGAAACAGAAACAAGTCTAATGCCCAGCCTCACCACCATGTCTGCTAGAGAGGGATGTTCAAACACAAGCGTGGCGCTTTGCCCTTCAGGCTCAGGGATCTGTGTATCACCAACTGTGCAGTGCTGAGCCCCAGAGCTGCTCGCTGGCTCCGTGCTTCAGCAGCAGCTCCACTGCACAGGTGGGGATCAAGCCAGGGCCACGGCTGAGCACAGAATGAAAGTGAAGCTCATAATTAACAGCTGCTCTTGCTCTCCCTCCCACATTTCCACATTGCTCCTGGGGCCATAGCAGTGCCTTGTTTTAATTCTGGCCCCAGGGCTGCAGGGAGCACAAGTGGGGGTCAGGACTTGCAGGGCTAAGGGGGAATAGTTAATCCATCACTGGCAGAAAGCTGCTGATTTGTATGTATGAAAATGGTGCTTACCACTGCCAGCAACTGGGTGGGTGCTGGTGGGTGAGAGGAGAGCCGAGAGCCATTTGCATCATCTGACGCCTGTGCCACGCAGCTTTCCAGCCTCATTTTTCAGCCACTGCTTTTGAAGCACATCATTAGCTAATCAGAGGAACCCTCTGCCTTTGCTTTACAACAAGTTTCCTCTTTTTTGTTTCCTACCTCCTAATTTTCCCTTTTTATTTCTGCCTTTCTTACTGAGTCCGTCAGCTGGTAGCTATAGTAACACTGTGAATGAGCGACTGTACTGCTCCGCTCCTCCCGACTCCTCGGTGAAGCTCCGCGGGCTTTCACACGCCTGCAGTGCCCCAGCACTCTGTGCTGCAGGGGTTCTCTGAACAACGAGGACACTCTTTCCTAGCTTGGGAGCTGGCTCCATCCCGCGAGCTATTTGCAGCTGCGATCTGTTGTGGCAGAACGCGTGAGTCACTGGCAAAGCAATCTGGTACATGAGATAATCACAGATTACCTCCATTAACCTGAATCCCTTCTGTAACCTTTTGCAGTAATCCTAAATGCTGATGCATGCAATTGTGTTACCAGAATGTCTTGGGCTGTCAGTGATTTTTGAGGACAGTATTTTCTGTGATTTCAGGGACAGTACAGCAGAGTGTGTCTGCACAGAAAGATCTTGGTTGCTGCGTTTGGATGAGATGATGGGGCTGAAGCCAGGCTTGCTAGCTATGGGGAAGAATATAGGAGATGTGTAGTCAAACCTCTTGTCTTATTTTTGCCCCCTTGTTTCCCTCTCCCTATGGTCTTTCTTCCTCCAGCTCTTTCATCCTCCTGGCACCAGCCACACCACAACCTCCTGCAATGCTGCAGCTCAGTCCATATCCTCACCAGCCCTCTGTGTCCCTTCCCACATTACCTCTTTCCTCAAAAGCCAAAGCACATGCCTGTGCCTTTCCTCTCTGCCAGCCCATCACTATCACTGACAGATGCTCGCTCAAACCAAGCATTTTGGGGGTGGTTTCACCCCCTTCTCCATGTTCCCTAACCATATGTCTAGGATTAATTTGTGCTTTATGCTTACATCTGTATGTGAGAATCTGACTTGGTATTCCACAGGAGAGCCAGGAACGTGAACAGGGTTCTTATCTGCTTTTGTGGTAAAGAAAAATGTGGCTGATCCTGACCTCAAACAGGGAGTGACTCAATTTAAGACAAATTAAGATTCTGTACTTTCCTGGCTGATTCTGAAAGCAGAAGAGCTGAGTTGTCACAGCTGAGATGCTCCTCTAATGCAGTTCTGGTGGTATTTTAGCTGGTGTGCATGTTCTCAGGAGCTTCCCAGCATAATTTTCACAGCTTCTAGCTTGTTTACATCAAATGTCTGAGAATGTTTGAGAGAGGAGGATGGATCCAGCCAAACATCATTGCCGAGGCCAGGGAAAGACACTTCTTATGGCTGTCAGGCTATCTTTCTGCACTGAGACCAATGTAATGGTCCTGTGGGCCACTGCAAAAATTCAGAAATTTTTTGAGATAGAAAGGTACCAGACACCTGATAACATTTCCTCAGTGCCTTCCCACTCACGCATCCACATCAGCACTTTTGCTGTGCCAGGATCTCTTGTGGGATTAAATGTGGGAGGAAAGATTATAGCAGTGCAGCAATTTGGTAGAGAACTTGTGTGCACAGGCAGCACACGGGGGGCTGCAGCACCTCCTCAATTCAGGCTCTGCACAGACCTGGGACGTGTTTGTAGCATCTTGAAATTTTGGGGGTTGGTATATCTGCACACCAGAGAGCAGAGTTGAGTACCTTCAGCTGGAGTATCCATATGCTTGATGAGGGATTTGTTCTTCTGCCACCTTCATGGAAAGTGTACACAGTTTCTTGCTTGCTTTTCTCAGAAATAAGTCATCTAAATCAAAAGAGCATGCTGTTATTTATGTATGGAAAGCAAAACACATCTGGATTTCTGAGTTGTTATCAGAGCATCTCAAAGCTCTGCCAGTTTCACCAATTAGGTGGAACTAATAAATCAGTCAGACCTAATAAAACAGCCTGTCTCAAGTCTCTACTTTTTCTTAATGTTTACTGAAATTCTTTTCGTTTACCCTGTTAGTAAGTTTATTTAGGTGAGGACTAAAAACAGAAAAGAACGTAATTCTCAGAGCCTGTCTACAGTCTGACGACATGAACGCACTTGAATCCTCACCTCCTATCCAGCTGGATCTCCTCCCCACAGTTCAGAAATATTTCTTATAAAACTCAAATGTCAGGAACACAGAGGCTAAGTTCTTTTTTTAGAGACTGCAGAAGTATTTGCAGGAGTAAAAACCCACACAGCTCTTTGACAAGGACAGAGCGAACCTGCATTCAGGGCTCAGGGCTGGGTCTTCTCCCCCCACAACTGGCACCAGAATTTTCAGAAGAGCCGAAGCCCATTATTTATTTGACTATGCCAGGTCCAGATTTCCACGTTCCTCCAGCCTCTCTTGTGCTGCCCATGTTGCCGTTGTGTCACTAAACATCAAAACTGCAAAATGAGGGGCAGCAGGCTGCAGAGCCTGTTCAGACTTCTCGGCATTTCATTGTCTAGCAAAGATCTGCAACAATACTTTGACTTTAGAGACTAGCCCCAAGAATATTTAAGTTGTTTGATGAGCACCCTGAACCTAAGAACCCCACACGTGTTCCTGGGAAAACTACAGGAGCGCTGGGCTGTGCTGGACTGTGGGGGGGGAGGGTGGAGCTGCATTTGCAGGGTTGGGCTTTGAGGCTTTGGTTAGCAGCTTGCATACATGTTACCAAAACAGGATAATAAATATTCAGAACAGGTCATAAGTTTAAGAAGCCATTGCTTAAGGAGCAGTTCCTTCCTGGAAAGATGTTATCAAACCCTATTCAAGCACGTTTTCTGGGATTTGCATTCTTTCTTTGCAAGAATGGGAAGTAAGTCTCCTACAGACAACGCAAATGACAGCGATGCAAATTAACGAAAGGGAACCAGTAAGGAATATAGGCTTTTGATTCACCTGAGCGTTCATATATGGGAGCGCCACATCCTTGTTCCATTCTCATGTGCTTCAAAACATGAGATGGTTGAGAACATTTCTGACAAAAGCATCTTCCTTTCTGAGAACTAGGCTTTGTTAAAAATGAAAGGGTTTACAGGAAAGTGTCTGCTTGAAAGAAAGAAGCATTTGCTTTTTCCATCTTCTTTTTGACAGTATAGAAATATCATTTCAGCAAAGTAAAGAATGTCAATTTACCTTACCCATTTTGTTCCAGTGATATATCTTAATACTCTATTTGATATGTTCTATGATAATGTTTTGACATTAGAGGACTGAGATGACTCAATGTTATCAAAATGAAATGGTTTCATGTCTTTGAATAAGAATTTTCTAGAACTTAGAAATATTGACTCAGCTCCATTTCAGGGCAGAACTCCAGTGAGATACTAGCCTTCTTAGCAGGGTGGTAACCCTGCTTTCCAACAGCTCTGTTCAAAAGGCTGTTCACCCATAAGGATCATCAATACTGAAATGCTACAGGCAAATGTTATCCTATTATCCTATTACCTGATGCTACCTGATCCTATCACTGATGGGCAAAATCTCTCTGTACGCCTGGGTTCAGTTATCATGGCCTCCTCATGTTCGGCCAGGAGACCTTACGCATCCAAAAAATAGATTCCAAAGAGGTGCAGTGGCTCCGGATTAATGTGTTGCATTGTCACTTCTGCTCTTGTTGCCAACTACATCAAATACTGTCCAGGCACCTCTCAGTTTGAAGCTGTCAGCCCCAGTTCATCCCAACAGCCTCTTGAGCCCCTCAGTGTCTGTTAATGCATTTCAAACATAGCTAACGTGCCTGGTTTGTGCCAGTAGCTTTGTTCACTTTGAGATCAAGAATAAGAAGTTAAAAATCTGGGCTGTGCTTAATTTCACTGCTTTAGATGCTAGCTGGTTTTGTTTTTATGAGATTTACTGGTGGTGGTTTTTTTTTCAATATGTTGTAAGTCCTCAATGTATTTTGTATCTTCTGGGTTAGTTTTGTGGCACAAAGGCCAATGATCTTTTTTGGCTTACTTATAGCTTCAGATAAGCTCAACGCAGTTAAAATACGGGGCATAAAAGAAAGGACAGCATAACAGACAAACTGAAGGTGCTTACCCAGGGGAAAATCTAACTGTATGCAGGGAAATCACATCACCAGAAAAGTCCCTCTTAGCATGCTTAGCAGAGAGACATACTCCCAGCATGTGTGAACTGGCCCATAAAACCCAAAGATAACTCACTGAAATAACTAATCTCAAAGGTGCCTTAAAACCACTCAGTGGAGGATATAGGCAGATGGGTGTGGACTATTTTGAATCCCCAGTCGAGACCAGCAGAAAAGAAGAAAAAATTAAAGGTGGTTTTTCTCTTCAGCTTAGTTAGAAGCTCTCCAGTGTGCTCTGACTAGGCATGAAGGGAGCTGCTGCAAAGGCTGTTTTATATTCCTAGAATAGTGCCAGTATGGCCATGACACACAGGACTCAAGCCCTGAGGACCCATTTTCAAAGACTAATCTTGGTTTCCTCTGTCCCTTCAGGGCAGTTGCTCTTAATAAAGGATAATATTAACATGCACATTATTAACATACCAA
Source organism: Tetrao urogallus (assembly GCF_951394365.1). Lineage (NCBI taxonomy): Eukaryota > Metazoa > Chordata > Aves > Galliformes > Phasianidae > Tetrao > Tetrao urogallus. The sequence continues at coordinate 59,636,211 of NC_136818.1, forward strand.
ACGTGTTATTAAACTCAAGTTTCAGTCACTGGTAGGTATTGCAGTTCTACTTGACTTCTTTTTGAAATAATTCCTGCCATAAATATTTATTTTTGAACAATGACTTCTGTAAGCCAGCGTTAATGAGAATTTTAGATGTCATTTGTAAACAAAGCATTTTGCCCTGTGGTGTGCTGGTAACCAGCACAGATTGCAAAGCCAGCCTGACTGCTGGGCAGAACTTTGTGTTTTTGCTCTCAAAATTCCCATCTCTGTGGTTCTGAAGGCTTGAACATGAACTGCATCTGCTGTTTGTTTCCAAAAAAGCAATCGGATGGTTTACGCAGTGGTTGTCAGGCTCATGCATTTGTGGCAGCATGTGGATGATTTATGTGCAAACATGCCGTGACAGCGGGGAAGATGGGCACGAAACCGTTATCACAGGCTGTGACTGTTCTCAGAGTCGTGTTCATCAAATAAGGCTGCTGGAGATACAGACAGATTAGCATCAACAAGCGAAGCTATGAATGTTACTCTTTTTTGAGGGCATATTGTGGACTTTTTATTGCATCTTAAAAATCAGAGCCTCTAAAGGTTGCTTTGTGGAAACATTGTGTTCCGTGGATGGTGGGCACTGAACTGCTTCCAAAACCCAGCCCTCACGCTCTCCTGCCCAGGTCAGTCAGGAGTGTCACTGAAGATCTTGTAAGGACGAAACGGTGTTCCTGTTTCATTTTTTTTCTCCCAGGTGACAAGGGCAGGGCAAGGGGCAGAGAGCAAGCAGTGTCCTTCATTCTTGGGAAACAAACCATTTGTATTTGCCAGTATGACTGAGCGCAGCTGGGACTAATAAGAAACAGTCCTGGGTGAGCTTCCCCATAAAGAAGGATGGAAATGTTTGTTTTAGAGGCTAGCTGCGCAAGCAAAGATATGCAAAAGATATGGAGAACTCACAGAGAAAACCGATGGGCTGATAAGTTTTATTCATTCTCACTGGGAGGAGATGCTCCAGGAAAATACACAGTTCTGTGTGTCAGATTGCTGTTATTTTTCTTCACGAATACGTGGTTAATCTCTGAGGCTCACACCCATGTGAAGCAAAAGGGTACTTCCCAGGAGTGTAAGTGCATTTATGCGTTTAAATAGCATACACTGCCTTCGTGTTTTGTTAGCTATGTCTCTTTAATAGGGTAAGGAGGAAAGATCTTGCCTTCCACACACTTAAAAAAAATAAAATTAAGACTTCCTCTGAAGCTGCCTGTACTAGACAGACCATTTGTTTTGTCTAATGTGGCAGTTCCTGTGTGCCAATAGGAAAGCCTTAAGAGGTGTGGAGAGGCAGGTGGATGGATAGCACATAGCTGCAGAAATCCGGACTGTGAGTAAAGGAAGACTGGCAAGAGGAAGGGAAAAATTTCTTTTGTAGACTGAATGGGAAAAAGGGGATGCTAACCATGACTTTTGGACTTCGAGGTTTTTTGTATGTTTGTTTCACTGCTTTCTCGTGTTGCCTATTTAAGGCCTTGCAATTGGAACATGCAGAGCTCTACACCTTTGTTGGGAAGGACTTGGATGAGAGCCTATCTGCTGTTGCAGAATGGAAGATGCAAACTGCAGTCCTCCCTTGTAGATCTGTGGATACTTTACCTTGCTTGCATGTTAACTAGGTTGCAGATAATACAGCTGAAGACAGTGAACTTGAGTGTGATGCAGCTTGTTAACTTGAACAGGAATGGAAGAAAAGTGTGAAGCCACTTCATCCATGCTTAAAAGCCGCATGGTATGGTGGAATGAGGTGAGAAGGGAATATGTTACAGCCATGGTGCTGGAATGACATCCCCCATCCTTGTATTTAACTCCATAGCATGAAATATCCTCAGCCAGCTGAGCAGAAGCTTGGCTTGATCGTGCAGCTAGCAGGGTTGACAGCCTCGAGGCTTTAGCTCTTAGCTCAATCCCTGATTTCTGCTGGTATTTTGGACAAGACACTCAGTATCTCTCCAGCTTAACAATAAGGAAGTACTTTTCTTTTTTAGCTCAGGGTATTAGAATAAATATATCCTAACCAATGGAGGCAAAAAAAGTAGGGACCTTAGGCTGAGCGAGGGAGCTCCTGCTCCCAAATGTTTTACATTTGTGCTTTTGCTTATGTCTTTCTCCTTACACACAGGAGATCTGAGTCCTATTGGACATTAGAAAATGATATGAAAAATGCCATGTATTTTTCAGCAGGGAAAATGTAGAGTAAATGCTTTTGTTTCCTGTAGGACTGGTTGACATGTTAGAGAATTAGATTCAATCCCTAGTTTGCAATTGCTGGGCTGTTAAGTGAACACAAGGGAGTAGAGCTGCCTTTTCCTGCTGTTGCTGGGAGCTCACCTTTTGTCATTATCAGCAAGCCAACATTTTAAAGCAGTCAGCCCCTCCAAGTTGGTGTGATGAAACTCACATATAAAACGTGGCACGTCTGTCAAGCTTTTCTCTGAGAAGCTGACTTGAAGATTGCAAATCCTCCTGTCCAGAATAGACAGTGCAAAGGCAGCAATCAAGACAATGTGTGGAAAGCTTCCCTTTGCAACCTGCACAGTTACTGACCTATTCAGTGAAACCTCCCCTTTTAACTTCTAGCTGTGCTAGACAATTTACCCTATCTCAGCTGTCTCACTGTGTTATGTCCTTCAAACCCTCTAGAATTAACAGTTGGAGCCAGCAGGGTTTGCTGGCTCCACAAGAAAAGCTGAGAGCAGGAAGGTCAGATCGATTAAAGCAGTTGATCAGAATCTTTAACATAAAGATGTCACAGGCAAAATAGTAATGCTACTTCATACTCAGCTAAGAGCAAATGATTCATCAGGCAAGGCTGCTTGTTTTTGGAGGATGGCCACAAAAGAGAAGAGAACGCACTGGCTGCATCGATCATGGTTGTAACAATTGAGCCCTTTGAGCCCATTGAGCTCTTCTTCTGTTTTGATGAAAATTTTATGTCAGAAATGCATCATCCAATACAAACATATCAATGTATATGTTACACAGTGTGGAATTTAAAAACATTCTGGCTTAGATGGATATGATCATTTTCTCTTTGTTCCAGTCTCAGAGTTGCCATTTAGTGCTAAGGCTGCTGTGCTGTGTTCTGTACTGCTCTGTGCTGCTGTAGATGCAACCATTTTGTGGGTACTTCGGTAAAGGTGGCTGGAGAAGCAGATGTGCTCCATCCATTCTTTGGCCTACAGTTAAGGACTTCAGTGAGTGAAGAAATACCTGTGATGAGCAGATGCAGCATGACAGATTCTTTCATCCATCTTTGTCCAGAAATGTTTGGAACTATTGTTCTTGCAGATGCCACTGCCCAGCAGCTGAACATCATCTGTGCTGCTTCCAATGTCTGTTGGTATCTTAAGCAGAGAATTCCTGCCCCCACGCTTATTGCACCCTTCTGTGTCTGGTACTTGACAAGAGGTGGGGACCCCGGCAGCAGGAGAGGCAGCAGGGGGGGTATGTGTTTGCAGAGGCAGGGTGAGCTGCTCTGGCAGCCTATGGAACCAGAAATCCCAACTGGAATCCCGCGACTGTCAAAGGAGGATCACTCTGCTTTGAGAGCAGCCCTGCCATTTCCCTCCCTCCATGTCCTCTTCTTTCTTCCCATCTCTCCCCCTGTGCTAATAAATATCTGTTTCATTCATTTAATTCCCATGGAGATTTGGCAGCAAGTAGCAAAAATCAAAATTTACAAGATAAATGAGTGAGGAAGCATGTGAAGCAAGAGCTCAGGGAAAAGGATGAAACCAAAGGGAATGACTGAAGAAGAGGAGGAGGCAGGAATTCCCAGAGAAAGGGTCATTCCCCAGAAGAGTGTGAGAAGGGAGGGGGCAGAGCGTGTCAGGGCAGAGGCTGAGGCATGGGACCAGAGGCACAAAGGGAGGTGCAGCAAGGGCCATGAAAGTGAAGGAAAGAAGGGCAAGTGGAGTTGGCAGAAGAGCTGTGCAGGACTGTGAGCTTTCATGGAAAACAAGCAATGGAAACACGCTGTGGGATGCTTAATCACACCCAGGCAGCAGCTGGGGACCAGAGCAGAATTGGGCACTCCAGAAGAGTTGATGAGCAGACAATCGCAGTGTTCTGCCAGCCCACAAAGTGGTCGATCCCTTGGAGCATCCCTAGGACCTTCAGTACCTGAGACCAAGTGATGTGTGCTGCAGGACCAGGGCAAGACAGCCTCTGACTGGAGGGATGAGAAAGGAAATGACTTTAGCAGCAGTGCTTTGAATGTACTGAAGAAGGGAGGTTGAGGAAGATTTCACTATGGACCCAAAGAGTGCATCTGTGTTGCATAATAATGTGTGATGTGAAGGCACTCACAGACCTCTACGCTTTACTGGAGCCACTTCCTGGAAACAACAACATAGCTGTGCTCCCGACAGTCTAAACAAGCCAATTCCTTTGCTGTTAGTGCAGATAGCTCTGTGTTACATTGCATGATGTAGATACACCGTAAATTCCTGTCAATAATAGGTTTTAAAATAATTTGAGGCAAGCTCTTTGATGACAAAGCCATTGGTCACTGAAAATGAAGGAATAAAATGTGAGGTACAGAGAGAGCACTCCAGTGCCAGAGGTTACACTGCAGGATCAGAAATGCCCCACAGAGAGCAATTGTTTCCAGGGCTCATGTTTTCTTTGTAATGATCTGTTACCTTTTGAGTCAACACACCTAATTTAGCCTGCAATATCATGTAGTACCCAACACGCTCTCACTCTGCGATTGTGACTCTACCAACCTCTCTACAGAATTAACTCAGCTCTGAATTAGTCATTCAATGTGCCACGCATGTAAAATAGACTCCAGTGAATCAAATTTTGTGAGCAGAGGCTAAATTGCAGTAGAAACACTGACTTGGAGAATCACAGACTGCGTCTGGACATTCAGGCTCAGAGGGAAACTTGCTATGAGCAGGACAGACGCACCGAAGAGCCAGGAAGGAAACCTCAGGTCCAGCCTGCACCTTGTGCTCAGTGCAGCACTGCTGACATGGTGGCTGCCCCTTCCTGGGCTGTGAGCATGGGGCAAGAAGGGCAGGCCTGAAAGAGAAGCCAAGGCTGGAATAAAACACCCAGTCAAAGTGCAAAAAAAAAAAAAAAGAAAGAATAATTTAGAAATGTTCTCTTAGACTGAGCTGCTTTATAGCTGTGTGTCCACCCAAAGTTGGTGGTGGACAGCACACAGCATTCTGGTTTCCATTAGGTCTCGTAGGGCCAAAGGAGCCTGGCCCTGCCAGCAGTGCATCCTCCAGTAGTCCCAGCAAGGGTCGATGTGACACAGGCTGGGAATGTGGCCTTTACTGGTTGGGACCTAGTTTGGACACATTCGCCTTGCAGGCCCTCAGAGCAACACTGCCTTTGGGACACCATCTCAGTGAGGTTCTGTGTGGGGTTCTGAACTGTTCAAACAAGAAAGAAAATGGTATAAGTTTTAAAAGAATGGGGTAGATGTGCTCAAGGAAAGGTGAATGTGAGGGTCTGGTGCTCCGTTTTGAGAAGAGCTATAAATAGGTCCAAGCCAAAAGAGTAGATCTCAAAGGTTTTTTTTATAAATACATGTGGACGAATCTCATTTGTCTTTGCTGCCTTATTGACACAAGCCCAGAAGAGGGGCACCTATGTGTGTGTGGAGGAAGAGAAAGCAATGGGAAAGGAAAGGGAGAAAGAGGTAGAGTGGCAAGAAGGGGGAATGAGGTGCATGTGAGCAGCATGTGGGATCAGCACCAAGTGCAGATAACTTGGCGGATAAATTGGGATGTGCCGCTTTGCTGCTGGCGGTGCCTGCAGTAGGGTATTTATGAAGGAACATTTATGAGGGAGATTCTAGCTGTAGATGTCCCTGTTCACTGCGGAGGACTTGGACTAACAGCCTCTTCCAACTCAAATGATTGATTCTATGGTTCTATGATTCATTATCATGGAGGATATTTTATTGATTTTCTCCCACTGTTGTCCTCCCTCTGAGGAAAATGCTTACGTAGCAGTGACCTCTGTGTGTACCATCAGCTGAATATGCAATATGAAGGATGAAGGCAAGTACTGAATGTTGGTCTTCAGTTTCCAGTCCTTCTTTTGGGGTGAAGTCAGGGTTCATCCTGAAACCAGAAAGAGATTGAAAAGATGTGAATCATAATTATATGCTTACAAATACAAGGCTTTTGACTCAAAAGGAATGGTTGTAAGTTGAAGCAGAGACTATGCTGGAGATGCTAAGCTCAGACACCACCATCTGAACTGGATCTGCTGAGCCACAAACTCCTGGCCTTTACCAACCCAGCCTTCTCACAGGTGCCATTTGCTTGGGACATCCAGACAAGCCAACTTGATCTGCCCGTCTACCCACAATGTCTCAGCTTCTGTTATTAAAGATATCCATAAGAGCTATGATTGGGTTGGTGAATTCTGGACTGGGAGTAGCACCCAAAGCAATCTAATCCCAATCTTTCTTTCTTTGCAGGGGGTGGAGGGAAACGCAAAGGCAAAAGCAAAAAGTGGAAGGAAATCTTGAAATTCCCTCACATTAGCCAGTGTGAAGATCTCCGAAAAACAATAGGTAAGAGCCTATCCCTTTTTTCTTGAAGTTGTTGCATACATAAAATGTGCTGTCAAAACTGGTTCAGCAGGACTGCATTAAAGTTACTCATTAAATGGAATCACTTTGGAGATGATCACACAGTGCATATAGCTTCTGTGATGCTGCCATGCAAACTCAACATTTTCTGGCATATAGAACATGAGCTTTGACTTGGTACCTTCCAGAGGCAGAAATGAATCCCTGCATTGCATCCTGCATTACCTTGTAATAAGTAGCTCTTTATTGGAAAGGAAGTGAGAATTTATGAAAGCAATGAGATTGCTGATATAGTTGAGGGTTAATATTAATTATACATTGGATATGATGTTTGAAGTAGCAACCACCGCCCTCGTGCCCGGCAGGTTTGCTCAACAGTACTACCCTGCATTGATATCACAATACTGTCTTTATGCAGTTTCTTGATAGGACATATAAAACGTTGTTTTTTTAAAAATTATTTTATTGATGTGGACCAAACACTGCATATTTGGAAAGAGAGCTTGTAGTGGCCATTTCCACAGCACAGCATCTCTGCTGCTCATACCTGACAAATTTCAACATTCAGCATTTGACTGCTGCCTTGCCAAACAAAGATAGCAGGTATCTCCTTGCGAAGTGTCAGTGGAAAGCTCACTTTTACTGATCTCACTGCAAGAGGTTAATTTCAGCAATCTGAGATTCCCTTTTTTCCTCCACTTTGACATAAAATCCAGACACTGGCAATGTATGAATGAAAGGCAAGAAGCTGAGATAGTGAGCATCACAATTTGTCTTACTTGGGTGAATTCCTGGGTTCTGACTGGCAGTGCCCTGGCACTGTGTACATTCAAATTTCACGGCATGTTTATGGAGAGAAAATGTGCATAATGTTTTGAAACTCTTTTCATGGTCTCTTTCAGTAAATTTCACTTCCCTCATCTTTTGCAGTAGAGCTAAAAAGAGGTATAGAAAAAGCAGTAAAGCAGAAGGAGAGAGTAGGTTTTTCCAGTTTGTGGCCATTTAGCCTCTCTGCAGACCTATGAAAACTGGAATTATTCCTGAATGTAAAGGAGCAAATTTAACTTGATCTATTGTAATTTGCATGGGGAATTCTCTCCACTGTCCCATTAACCTGAATTTCTACAAGGGAAATCTGCACTATGTGAGAGTCTTAATTTTTGCAAATACATCCAGTATTTCAAAATTAGTAGTTTTAAAAAAGTCTGCAAATTATTTTTGTTTCTGAAATGCTGCTTCTGAGATTTTTAGTGGCAGCTTTTTCCTAAATGTATTTTGTTTTGTCTTTATTTATTTATGAATGAGTGAAGGAATGAATGAATTGAAGAAGTAGCGGATCAAGAGCTGTGAGATGCTCTTGGTGGATTTGGCTTCACTGCAGTGATTACCTGTTGACTGGGAATTGCAGCAACTGATTTTTACACAACAGGTCACAATCCTCGTTCTGTGACTCTGGCTTACTTGAGCAGCTTTCCCAGGGAATTGTATGAGATTACACAGAAGTGAGCACTGCTCAGCCTGGATCAGGTTATCCATCCTTGCTGGTGCTACCTCTTGTCAGCAATGTGGCCAAGGTCGAAGCATCTCAGACAAACAGATGCTGTTTATAAACTTCCCCTTGTTCATACAGTAGCCTGACTCACCTCAGGTGAGCCAGATCCTCTGGGTCTACAGCACTGAGTCATTTACGTGTGTGTGGCTGATCTGAGACACTCAGGGTGATGTGTGGGGGAAGATTATCTTGCACAGCAACTCTGTTGGCCTTGACACACCTTTGTGTGCTATTTTCTGCAAGCCCTTTAACAGGAAATCAGGAATTCAGGTGACAGGATATCTTCACAGGTGACACTATGAGGGAATATGTTGAGCCATCCTTGAGTCACCTGCTAGCTGAACTGCTCGATGACCTGCAGTGGATCCAGCTGCATGGTGTGTCTACCATCAGTTCCTTCCCTGACAACTTCTGGGTCTGCTGGTCAGTGCCAGCCTAATTTGATGATGAAATAGAGACCACAGAGAGACTTGTTTTGCCAATCTCTAAGAAAATTGGCAACCAACAGAGAAGAATGATTTTATGCAAGGGAAAGGACACAACCTCAATTCAATGTTCTTAGGGATCAAGATAAATATTGGTAGGTTCTGCTCACCATAGAACTCTTTGCTGTGTGTCAGCCTCACAGCACTCCTGGTCAGACAGTCTTGCCACTTTGCCACATGTTAAAAATGAAGAAGTGCATCGCATGAACCAGAGGATTAGCGTGCTGAGGCTTTGTTCTGGATACTTCCCAAAAGCCTCCATGGGAAGCTCGGAGTGGGAACGAGATGGACTGGACCTTTCCTCCTTTTTGATTAGAGCTAGAACTAACTGCTATGCAGAAAGGCTCTGCTTCATTGAATGCAGACATGAGCCGTGGGTGGAAAACGCTGCTGTTGTAATTGTGGAATAGAGCCTACGTGTGTGTGTAAATGCCCGTATTCTGGTGTAAAGACATACATGCTTTTGCACCCCATGTTCTGAAAAGAGCCTGTGTCCTAAAAAAAATAGTGTGGTGTGAAAAGAAATCTGTGAAAAACAGGAAGGCTGGAATAAACCAAGGGTCTGCGACCTGTGTTGACACAATTATGAGTCAGTTCATACCTTTTGGTTCCCTCTGTGTTTACAGGAGACGCTGTGTTTGACTATCCATCATCTGGTGTCTTACTGAAAGGCTCGCTTAGTAAAACCCTTTTTTCCCCTCTTGTGCACAGAAACAAAAATCAAAACAACCAAGAGTAACAGTGACTTTTGATAAATAAATAAACACTGGAAACATCTTTACTGAAAATGCCGTAAAGCCGAGGATCTTTTCTACTTTCTTTCGTGTCCAAAGCTCACAACACCTTTTGCAGGGAAATTCTGTGGCCTCCATTGTGTGCTAATTAATGGGCAAGGGGCACAGCAGGGCAAGCCTCCAGAGGGATGCCACATGAATGCTGTGCCTGGCCTCTGAGAGAGGCTCAGCTATTTGCTGTGAATATGCTATGAAACTGCTTGCAGCCCCCCTCCCTGCTCCAAAGGCAAACTGCATAAAAACAGGTAACCTTTTCCAGGATAACTTTGGTGTTAGTAGTCCTTTCAATCAATGAAAACTCGGTACAGGGTAGGGGATAACCTGCTGGAGAGGAGCTTTGCAAAGAAAGACCCAGATGTTCTGGTGGACAACACTTTGGCCATCAGCCAGCAGTGTGCCCTTGTGGCCAAGAAGGCCAATGGTATCCTGGGGTGCTTTAAAATGAGAGTGGCCAGCAGATCAAGGGAGGTGATCCTCCCACTCTATTCTGCTCTGGTGAGGCCACATTTACACTACTGTGTCCAGTTCTCTGCTCCCTCATTCAAAAAAGACAGGGATCTCTAGAAGGAATCCAGCAGAGGGCCGCAAAGACAATAAAGGGCCTGGAGGTGTGACGAAAGGCTGGATGACCGGGATCTGTCCAGCCTGAGGAGAAGACCGTGGGAGGATCTGATTAATGTTAATAAATGTCTGAAGAGAGGTGGGAGGCAAATGGATGAGTCCAGGCTCTTATTGGTGGTGCATAGTGATAGGAGAAGGAGCCAGAGTCTAAAACTTCAACATAGGAAGTTCCAAGCAAACATGCAGAACTTCTTTATGGTAAGGGTAGCAGAGCACTGGAACAGGCTGCCCAGAGAGGTTGTGGACTTTCCTTCTCCGGAGATACTCAAGACCCATCTGCACGTATACCTGTGTGACCTTGTAGGGAGCTGCTTAGCAGGGGGTTGGACTCGGTGATCTCTGCAGATCCCTTCCAAGCCCTGCCATTCTGTGATCCTGTCTTTCAGACGTTGATGGCAATGAATCAGTGTTCTCACTGGTATCAATATCAATGGATACTGTTAGTAAATGGTTTGCTGCTACCCTTAAAATTCACAGATGATAGTGTTTGCAAGAGAGACGTTTTGAAGGAAAGGAAAAACTATCAAATTGCAGCCTTAAAAATTCTTTCATTTGAAAACATGGCATGACCAGATGCCACATGTTAGTGATACCCCCTGGCTTAAAGGCCATCAGTAAACAAAAATCAAGAAGTTGTAATTTTAAAGGCCAGAGTGTCCTTTTGATGATAAAAGATTCTGGATATCTGTGAATATTTCTGAATGATGCAAAAGGTTCTGTTGGTTAAAAGTGTGGAATTTTTATTTATTTTGCTCAGACCCATTCTGTGCTTTTTTTCTTTCATTAAGAGCTGCTTGGCTGAAAGACTCGATTATTCTGATCTTTGGCAAATTTTCATTCGCAACTGTCCAAATGCTATATAATAAATCAGGATTTTTTTCCCATAGATTGAAGTTTGTGGGAAAACTGCCTTAGAATGTGTCTTCTGTTTGTTGCAGGGAGTGATTTGTTGCATTATTGCAGAAAAGCTTAACTCCTTCGGTCAAGGAGGCTCTGCTTATGCGTTGTATTCTGGTAGATGGATAACCTTGATGATATTTTTTGCTAAATTGTTCAGTTCAGTAAGATTCTACAGTTAGAAAGATCACTTCCAAATTTTACCACATGTGGTTTAAAAAGGGGAGAAAAATCCTCCCAGTGTAATTTAACCTCTTACGTGATATTTGTATCCCATTTATTCAGGGTAAAGGAGCTTGAGCTTCTACTTCTGGTGGGTTCTTTTCAGTGTCGTTAAAAATACCCTTCTGTGTGAGAAATGCTTTGAAGAGATGGTGAACTGAGTAAGTGGGGCACAACTGAAGACACAGAGCTCACACGTCACTTTCTATGAAAGCTGGCTCTTTTTTCCCCCTCTTTTTTGTATTGAACTTTTTCAATCGAGACCTTCACCTGTGTGATCTTTTTCAGTCACTTTTGGTCTCCTGGAGGCTCATCAGTGCTGCTGGCACTGCAACGGAGTACAGACCTGCCCAGCTGAGCTTTTCCAGGTAGCCAGCATAGGTTTGTGTAGCAAGCAGCAGTATGGCCATCAGTGACAGAGAAACACTTGACTATTTATCCAGTCTCCTAGAAATGTTTTGCAGCCTGCACTGAGCTCCATCCTGTGGCAGAAATACTGCTACTATAGCCCTGTTGTCTCATGTTCAGTAGCTTCTGCACCTCTGCTCTGCACCAGGATTCTATGGCATCAAAACCCGATCCGATCAGTGCACAAAGAAATGGCCAAACTCTTCAGCTCTGATGTTTACAGTGATTAAAAAGCAAGGTTTGGAAGGTCCTGAAGCCCACAGATAGATCAAGGGAAGGAACTGAACCTTTCCTTCTGCTGTAAATAACTCCACAAGTAGCTATAACTAAGTTATAACTCCTGTGATAGCATCTGTCTGAATATCGCATCAAAGGCTGCTCAAAGGCTGCCTTGCTTTCTGGCCAAAACTAGAGGTTGAGTTTTTGAGAAATACGCTTTTGTCAGAAATATCAGCTTTCTTTGGGGAAAAAAAAAAAGAAAAGAAAACAACACCAAAAAACCCTTACATTTTTATTGGAAGTTGTTATTCAACAAGTAGTTAGGATTCTGTGGAGTGAAATAGCAGAAAGGGGAGGTATCTCCTGTTCTCTCACCAAACATGTAGGCAGATGGCTGGCTGTGTTGGGATGATGCTGGTGGTGTGTGCATGCTGCCCCAAGATCTCACACACCCAAGGGGAACTGCAGTCAGTGGAGTACGCAGTACAATCTAGTCAATAAAACCAGAAATCAGCATGACGTATCATGGCTCTGCTATTCATTGCAATATGGTTCCAGAGAAATTCCAGAAATTATGAACTCTTCTCTTATCGTTTAAGGTCCAAGCTGATGAGCACACATGCTCACAAATAATTTTTTTCCATACAGGAAATCCCTTTGAATTCAGTTGATACCAGATGTTTTTTTTCTTACAGCTCTCAGAACTGTGCTGTGTACGGGAATATATTTTCCCACATCAGTGCCCTTAGCTGACTGCACATAGACACATTTCAGTTGCTTTCTGAAACAGTGAAGTGGCAACTTCTGGTGGTTTTGCATCATCCAGATAGAAGCTCCCGATGAAGGTGTGTGCCTATGGCTGGGGGACAAAGCAAGGCTACTTGCCTGCTCTGCATGGTTCTGTGTCAATTGCACTTTGTGCACCTGCACTTGGGGCAGCCCAACCATGCTTGTGAGGCATGGAGCAGAAACTCTGCATGAGTTGTTCTCTGTGGAAAGAGCACAGAGGGAGAGGGACCCAAGGAGGACTGAGAGCAAAACTGGAAGAATTGTTGAGACATGTGGGTAGGATTTACTGCTCTGGAAAAAGTTATGCAGATTTTCTGGATAGCATCAATGCAGAAAAAAAATCTTCAAACTGATTTATTTCTAATGAACACACAAAGTCCTTCCCTTTGACAGTCTTTGCTCTGAATGCTTCCCTTCTGTTCTGACCTCTTTTTCCTTTTATTTTTTCTCCTCTTTCCTTCCTTCCTTCCTTCCTTCCTTCCTTCCTTCCTTCCTTCCTTCCTTCCTTCCTTCCTTCCTTCCTTCCTTCCTTCCTTCCTTCCTTCCTTCCTTCCTTCCTTCCTTCCTTCCTTCCTTCCTTCCTTCCTTCCTTCCTTCCTTCCTTCCTTCCTTCCTTCCTTCCTTCCTTCCTTCCTTCCTTCCTCTCTCCCCCTTCTCACCTTTCTGTCTGTCTTTCTGTCTGTCCATCTTCTGTAGACACAACTGTCCCCTCTCCTTGAGCCAGAAGGTCTCTGTTGCTCTTTCAAAGCATGGTTTATACAACCTTTGCAGCATAGACCTGGCCCTCAGCAGTACCCTGAAGTTTCTTGGATTTGATGTGCTGTCCCATGTCACGAATGCATCTAAATTAAATTAGAAACTCTTCAGGGGCAAGCACTGGCTGTGTGATACTGTTTCAGCCCATGAAATTATGTGACTGACGTCAAAACCATTTTGTTTGTTTACAAACCCTCAGTTGGTTCAGTTCTTTTCTTTAAAATCCTTCAGATTCAACTATCATTCTATCAAAAACATAGGTTTCTAGTTCCCTAACGATGAACAAATAGAGCAATGTTTGGTGCCCTTGCAAGATTAGCTGTATCCAGTTTATAGCAATGGGTGGAATTGAAAGCTTTTTTTTTCTTTCCAGTTTTTTTAATGCCATCACAGAAAGTATGCAAAAAACAAGCTGTTTTATGCATCTAGTGAGACTCAAGACTAACACTGAGAGAACAGGCTGCTTGCAGGCTGCTTGTACTTGACAGCTTCCAGGACGGGACAGGGACGCAGGGGAAATGAGTTGAAATGATCTCAGCCCACATTCTATTTACAGAATTTATTTCACAAGACTTAATCCATTAAGCATTACCTTGGCAGTGGCAACCCAGAAAGAAACCAAGAAAGACGTTGCTATTCTCCATAAAGAACAGGCAGCAAATCCACATCTCCTTACCAAGCACCGAGTCCACACTCAGTGAGTAGTCCTTCAACAGAAAGCCTCCTGAGGTACAAATATTGTCCTTAAACCTCTGTATTTTTATTTTGTGGCAAAGGCTGCAGCAATAAAGTGGTCTTCACAAATGAAGAAAAAAAAATACCATAATACACTCTGAATTTTTTACAGAAATTATGACAGAGACTTGCAGAAAAAGAATTAAAAGAGAACATGTTCTTTTAAAAAGATCATTTCATCTCTTACTGAAAATAGAAATAGATATTCTGAGCTGCGGGGCTTTTCATTATCATATTAGGTAATATGAGTCATTAAGGCTAATTAATACTTATGCAGTGATTTGGAATTGTAAAATGCTATAGAAATGCTCGTGGGTCCTGTTAAATAGTAGTACTTGGTTGTTAAGGAAATTTATTTCAGAACCAAGTTAGCATTTGCTGTATATGGGGAATGAGAGGTAGGACTACATTTATGATAAAAACTTACTCCTTCCCTTTGAACTCACTTGTAACTTTGCTACTGATATTAATGGAAAGAAGGTGGCAGGGCAAAGAAAGCCTCTGGTTTTGTTGCCTCTGTTCAGCTCTGCTAAGTCAGTGAGAATGTTTCCCTTAAACTGTACAGGAGTCCTCTTACAATGGAAGCAGAGAACTGTACCGAGGAAAAAGGGAAAAGATTTACTGGATCATAGGGATGGGATCATAGGGATGCTGTGAAGTGCACTCGTGATGAGCAGCCTGAAATCCTTGTGCTGGTGATGCGCTCAGGTTCTTGGGGGGGTGCAGTTCACCTGAGCTAATGTTTGTCAAGAAAAATAACTCCCTTGGGTTGGTGGTAGACGAAGCAGTATTTTGATTCAGTTTCTTCTAGAGGCCTTCAGAGGCCTGTAAGATTATTATGGCTGGGTTTTATTCTAGGCTTTGCTAGAAAATGTTCTGAATGAATCAAAATTCACGTGTTTTATATACATCCCACTGAATATCTGCAATACAGAGGAGCAGTCTTGCACTTTCTTCCCCCAACTTTATGCCTATCTTTGTGGCACTTCTTTTACTGAAACAGTCTTTACCACAAAGCACAATGTGTACTTCTTCTCTGTGAAGGTCCTTGATCCTTGTTCTTTAGTCCCACTCATTGCATTGGCTTTTTCCTGACAGTGCAAAAGGACAACAGAATACTGTAAATACAATATTTCAATTTTGAATATAAGTTGCTGCAAACTAGTTCATGGGTTAACAGGATCAGTATTCACACTCCTTCTAAGCCCACGTCTGATGCAAGACCCAGATAAAGTACCTCGTGCAAAGCTGGCCCATTATTATCCTACTGCTTCTAGTTTCTGGCTTTTGAGGAGAAGAAAGGTTGAGGTCTTCTAGGGTAGTCCCACACATAACTTTCAATTCTGTTTTTAGGACATAATGTGTGGGAAATCATTTGGGGAGTGTTAAAAACAAGATTTTGGGCTGTTTGGCTGAATCCCCAGAGTCACTGAGAGGTTCCCTCTACTTTCCAGATAATCGCTGTGTGCTGCTTTGAGAACACGTTAGAGGTGATGATTGGAATTGTTCCTCTGTGCTCTGTAGATCAGAAAATGAAGCATGATCATGAATTCTGCTAAATGTTGATATTAAAATTGAACCCTTGCTCAGCAGGGTAGAAGCAAGAGTTAAGACCATTTCTGAACAGTGCTCTTGGTCATGCCAGTACTTTTATTTACTTACATTTCTACCATACGAATTCAATGCCAGGAAATTCTAATGCAAGTGAAATAAAAATATTCTCTACCTTAAATTGCTTTCTCCTGGATGATGTAACAACAAGGATTAGTGAGTTTAGTGCAGCAAACGGAAGCGACACTGTAGAGCAAGATGGAATAATGCAAACTGAAAAATCAGCTGGGTTTGGGGAGGAGGGTTGGTATTTGATTTTGCTGAAGAGCTCCTTGTTATTCTGGAATTGGTAAAGTTCAGCACAAAAACTGAAACAAAATATCTGAAACCCTATGCTCCTTAAAAATATACTGAAGACCAAGTCATTGAAGTCAAATCAAAATGTAGTATATTAAGAAAAATGTGGAAGTTCTTCCGTTTCCAGAAGAATAATTGGTTACAAAATGTGAGAACTCTCACTGTTTTCATACGATCCATAAAAACATAATCTCTGTCATTAGTTGTGAATTTCTTTCTAGCTGTCAGATTCACCATCCTTTTGCCCTGTGCCAGTCTTGTATTTGCACAGTGGCACCTTGAGGGCCTGTTCACATCACATTGATTTTCTGAGCTCTCACCTAGACAAATTACAAGAAGCAGTGTTAAGTAATTGATGTAAGGCTGTTCTTGAGAGCAACAGAATCAGGCTCAGCTACACACAAGCGTTTGCAATATTCAAACAGTCCTGAATTGCTTTCGGGCTTTTGTAACAACAGGTTCAAATTATTTTTTGTGTTTGTAAACATGGTTTGTAGAGAAAAATGTTTTTGAGCATAGGAAGAATTTTGTATCAGTCACTTCAGAAGTACTCTGATCAGTGCAAACAAACAACATTCAGCACTTGGGTATTGCATTCATAGCACTGTACCTTTAGGCACATGTATCCTGAATGATAACTTCCAACACACAGAGCCTCGTGTGAGGTCACACTGCAGAGCTACAGCACTGACTCCAAAGCGTGGAAGAGAGAAACCCATGGTGCAGAACCCACTGAACAGCATGGAGCGTTTGGTTTAATGTAGCAAACTGCGACGTATTCACTCTGATCATGGATATGGGCCAACTGCCCTGGGGGGGGGATGCGTAGCGCTGTGAGCTGCTGGAGGCCTCTGCAGGCGTCAGGGCCCAAGGAGGGAGAATGGAAGACAAAGAGTGTGGGTGGGCTGAGGGGAGACCTGTCAGTAAGGAAGCGGACGTCCTTTTTGCATAGCCAGTGGGAGTATTCCTGAGGCCTTACTGCCTGGGAGAAGGAAAAAATGGCAAAGTGCAAAGAGCAGCTATTAAGCAGCCCTTGTACTGGGAGTGGACCTCATAACCATTCTTAGCTCCACTGTGGGTTTCTTTCTCCAAGGTAGAGCCTCTTTCCTTCTAAGGCTGCTTTCATCCCTGCCCAGGAGACTGTGGATGTCAGTGGAGCACCATAACGTCATTATCTTCCATGGAAAAAAAAAAAAAAAACAAACTTCTAAAAATATTGTCTGTGCCAGTATTGCCTATGCTGGTGTGACTATGAATCACTGGTCAGAGCTGTGAGAATTACAGCCTTTCCTCACTGTTCTTTGCTATTGAGAGCCCCTTGTCCTGTGACTAGGGCTAATGTCTTTTTTAGTCTACTTCAAAGTCTTCTTGGGGGCCAGAGCCTTTCTTATGAGTTACAAATCAACTTATTTAGGTAAGATCTGAAGGACTGGAAGGCGGCAATGCAGAGTTACAAACTCAGGAGGAGCTGCCAATGCAAAGGTCACACAAGGTTGTGGTTACTCCCACTGAGTGCTGCAATGGGCCTCATGCATTAGTACAGCCTGGGATTACGACAGGGCCGGCACAGAGAGAAGGAAGACATGGATCCACCCTGTAGCCCTGTGGTTTTCACAAGTTTTCTGGAACTGATCTGTGTTCCAAATCCTAAAGGAGCCTTGATGGAGACCTGCCATTCTGGTTGAAAAAAAAAGGGATAGGATTTTATTCTCAATAGCAGTGTTGAATTGTGTGGAAAGTAGCCATCACGCGCAATTACTGTATCTACAGACTGCCTGAAATCTATAAGAAGGTCCATAAATGTTCACTCTAATTCACTGCGCAGATAAGATATTCCTTTACCTTTTCTCACACAATATGAGACCAGCTGGAAGCTTGTCCATCAGCCCAAGGAGAGATTATGGCTATTTCCTAAGCCCCAGTGATCCTAACCTTCTGTCTCAGTAGTTGCTGGGGAGTGATGATACCAAATTATGTCTCCTCAAAAACGCCTTTGTCCTGTGCATAAATTAGCTGCTAGCTTCTTTTTACTGATGAAAGTCAAAACAATGTTTTAGCTGACAGAATTATGTGGAATTCTCCTTTCTTGTCCTCCCATCAAAATAGTATTTCCCTAACAAGTCTCCAGATCTGGCAGTTTTCCAGGCTTTCCCTCCTTGGTAGGCATCAATAAGGAAGGGAACTGCAGCTTGCTGCCAACTCACCCACTTACGACGTGCACTGGGGAGGGATCAGAAACTTCTTCCTTTGAATACTACAGAAAAGACACTGGCAGTTCAGCTGGAAGCTGTAGCTGTGAGATACGGATCATCAGAACTTGAATCAGAGAGCACATACACCACTTCGCTCCTCTTCCTCTCTTTTTTTCTCCATTTAAGTGAATGTAAGTCCTGCCGACAGGTAATAAATACACAGCCAGCCCTTGGAAGAGGAATGCTGTGTATATCTTGCAGACAGGTGCAGTGTGATTTCCCCTACCTGACTTGCCATTGCACCTCCACCCTGGGAGGGTTTAGAGTAGAGAGGAAAGTTTCCACATCCACCATCTTTCAGTCTTGGCCAGCACTGCCATCCTGGATGCCAGTTGTGGCAGTGGATTTTGCATAGCTGTGGATTTGATACCAGTTTCACTTGCCAACTGACAGCATAAGCTGTGTAACTTGCAACTCCACAAGCATCTGTTTCTCATCCTACAGCATTTTAAATAATGCACATTTACAGCTGTCTTTCCCTTCCTTCCCAGTTTCAAAGCACAACTTGTCCACTGCCCTTATTGCTCTGAGACAGATTGCTCAGACAGTATGCAAGGCAAAGCTGGCTGGGAGGTGCAAGGTTCAACATGCACTGTCCCTGCCTTCATGCATCAGCGTGGCCATGTGTTGAAACAAGGCTACAAGGAGCCTTTTATCACAATGCTTACAAAATGTGTTAATTAAGTAAATGTGTGGTACAGGGCCTCTATGGTAAATTTGGTAGCTCACTCATATAGCATTCACAACTTTAAGTCTCTCAGAAAGAAAAAAGAAAAGAAAAAGAAAAAAAAAGAGCTGCCTTTACAGGAAGTTTTCTAAGCCCTCCTTTCCAGCAGAAATGCAATAGAAGTACAGTGTGACGGCCATGGAAGTACACTGCTCACAAGTGGAGGAGATATTAAATTCTTTGTCTGTGGTAAATTGCTGACCTTTGTCTTCAGAATTAAAGCCATCTGAAGAAAACCATTCCTAGCTTATAGTATGATTAGTTGTTTTTGCTGGATTCCTTCCTGTGCACAGTGTAGTAGTTCAATACGAATATAAGAGGAAACAAGGCAAATTGAAAGCATAATTCGTTTTGAATGGCATAATCCAAGAGGTGATTTCTTCTGAGGAGCTAGAAGACAAAGAGATCAGTGCAAAATATTTGAAATGATTTCTTGGAACAATTTCTTAATGGAATTATCTCCCCTCTTCCTTTTCAGACTCCCAGATCTATATTTCCCACTCATTTGTTTTATCTATTTTTTTTTTTATTTATAGACTTTAAGACCTTAATCAGAACAATTTTACCTATCAGTTTATAAAAATATTCTGTCTTGTATCCCACAAAGTCAATACGTGTTTATTTCTTCAGCATAGTTACAGTTCCCCATTCTGTTTCCTGGGTAGATTTCCTTAGTATCAGTATAATTTTTGTCCACTGAGTCAATGTCTCAAGGCATAACCTCTTCCTGCCATGATGCTACTAACCATTTCCTATGGTGGCCTTATAATTTCCCAACTTTCTCCTCCCCCCGCCAAAGCCTGGGAAAGCAGATGGACCTTACAGGATGACCCTGGGGGGGTCATGAAATCCAGACTGTTAGAGCTGAAGTGGGGAAGTGCATTCCAGAGGAGAAACTCTTCCACCAAGAGTGTCCGCAGCTCGGGCTGCTCTCCAGCCCAAGTCGCTGTGCTGATACTGAGTTCTTCAGATGATTCCAAGTGACGTGGCCTGGGGCACGGAGACAGCAGATGGCTGATATTTAGGCTATTATGGCTCAGTGTTTTCCACTTGAGCTGGAATTCAACTGCTAACTAATGGCAGTCACGGAGACCTCATGCAGCATGTCTTGAACAGGGCATGCAGGAAGCAAAACCCATTCAAGAGTATCACGCTTTTGTCTGTCCTTTGAAAGGGGAGAAAGTGTGCAGAAAACCAGAGAAAGCATGAATCATCAGAGAGGTCTGTATTCAAATGTGAAGCCTGCAGTTTTCTCATCAGTCATAAGGGCCACTAAGATGATCAGAGGGCTGAAGCACCTCTCCTATGAAGAAATATTGAGGGAACTGGGCTTGTTTAGCTTGGAGAAGAGAAGGCTTCTGGGGAGACCTCATTGTGGCCTTCCAGTACTTGAAGGGAGCATATAAACAGGAGGGGGAATGGCTGTTTACCATGGTGGATAGCGATAGGACAAGAGAGAATGGTTTTGAACTGAGACAGGGGAGGTTTAGGTTGGATGTTAGGAGGAAGTTTTTCACCCAGAGGGTGGTGAGGCACTGGAGCAGGTTGCCCAAGGAGGCTGTGGATGCCCCATCCCTGCAGGCATTCAAGGCCAGGCTGGATGTGGCTCTGGGCATGCTGGCCTGGGCTGCTGGTTGGTGACCCTGCACACAGCAGGGGGTTGGACCAGATGGTCGTTGTGGTCCTTTTCAACCCAGGCCACTCTATGATTCTATGATAAATGGAAAGCCACTCAGCAAATCTCACTCAGCCCTGAACCTGTGGGACAAAACCACCCCCATCTGTCTTGTCCTGATGAACCTTCTGTCCCATCAATACTCTTAAATGTTCAAGAGAGCTAGCAGTGATGTGGATCCTCCATAGAAATCCCTGCAGTCAGAGAATCTTTGTTCGGCATTGTTCTGCAGCTTCAGTCATGAAGAAAGGGAAGGCCGTGTGGTCAGTGTGAAGGACTAAATAGAACTGACCTATCTGAAATGACTGCAGTGGACGAATAGTTATCTGTGGCCAGGAGGAGGTTATCAGTCAGCACAAGGAATGTGGCCTCTGGATCATATTTAGACCTAGACTCAAACAGATTGGGTCAAAGAGTGTGAGAACTGCAGAGCTACTGCCATGGTAGAAGATCATACTCTAATGCAAGGCAATGCAAAGTTCTTATAAAAACTGAGGCAGTATGGGGCTGAGATGAGTAATGGAACACTAAGGCAATCGTGGAAATGCTATCAAAAACCCCACAGCAGGGATTGAAAAATAAGCACCATAACGTGCACTTTGGGTTTGCACTGATGGAAGCTCCCAGGAAAAGAACAGAAACTATTTGTCCAGGGCACTTCACAAGGTGTAATTGCAGGTAGTTCGATGCGGTGTGCATGGTATCACCAGAAGAGGGTGACAGCATGGGCTTATTAAGACCTAGCAGTTGTACCTTATGTTTCTGAAGGACTTCACCCAAACCGAAGATGACTGTGCTGTGGTGCTTCATGCTGAATTGTTTAGAAAGAACTGAAGACATCAGAATAAATCATGTGTATGCAACGCTCTTAATGTAAAGGACTGGTCCTTTGAGAAAGAGGCAAATTGTCATACTCTGAAGTTAATCATTTTATAGCTTCAGTTCATTCCTGTGTAATGCACTGCTTTTGCAAAGGAGTGTTAGGAAGTGAAAAGAACAGTTAAAGTGTTATCGACGCTCCAACTCCTTTCTGTCATATATTGCATTAGCAAACAAAACGCATTTGAAAAGGGTGGTAGTGGGGTAAACAGAAAGCAACAATGGATAGGAATAGATGCTGGTTAGCATCCTGTGTTCATTCAGGATATACGGAGATGCATTCTACAGCATTTACATTTTGCCATCAGTAAGTTTTGTTTTTCTTTTTGAACAAAAACAAGTAGGTTAGAATTATAAGGCAGGACTCAATACTATAATGTTTAACCAATACATGAACCTCTGACCAAAAAAAAAGGTGGTGGAAAGTGTGTCTAGAACATTCTTCAATAGTGCTTCCTATCTGACTGCTGCTAAATAACCAAAAGAATGATGGAGACTCAAATGTAATTCAAACATCTAAATATGCATTAACATTTTATTTCATTTAAACTGATGAACTGGAGAGTTGCAAGCAGTAAACATCTGGATTTGCTGATAAATGTTGGGGAAAAAATCATCAGCGTGGCTACATCTTGTTGCTGCCGTTACATTCATCACTGCTTCCTTGCCTTTGCAGCCCATCAGGCAAACAGGAGAATTAAGATGACAATTCATCATGTGGCTACTGCTGAATGCTTCAGCTGAGTTAAAATGCCAGTCAGTTTTTCCTGTATGCAGGTAGGATGAATCGCCTGCTCCGTGATCGCAGTTTTAGTCATTAATGGCAGACAGAAGATGTTACAGAGGAGAGGGGCAGTTAGTTCTTCTGCACTGCCCCACCAGCTGGCACAACCCCAGTGACTTCTGAAGAGCTCTACAGGGACAAGAAAGCACTAGCAGCAGTCCAGTGTTGTCAAGATAGGCAAACTTTCAGTGGACATTGCCAAGATCTGCACAGCTGTGAACACGGCTCTGTGTCTGGTGAATCGCTGCATTTTCTGACAACCTCAGAGGGTAGGTTGGAACTAGATCACCTCCAAGGTCCCTTCAACACAAGCCGTTCAACAGTTCTATGCTCTGTGACAGTGATGTTCAGTGTCCACTAGAGAAACATACGGAGAGTTTTTGGTAATTCTCCTGAGACGGCGTTGTCTGATAACAGCAGCCTGCAATAACCAGGGACTGGACTTTGATGGGGGGCACTGTCAAGGCTGTGACTTTAGCAATGCAGTCAAAACTGCGTGTTACTCTCAACAGTAATGAATTACTTATATAGCTAACTGTTCTAAGCACATTTCAATGTAAATTACTCACATTTACGAGAAAATCCTATATTTCTTATGAGTTTTCCCACTTGATACAATTACATATTTTATCTTCAGCAGATGTGGAATAGTGTCTCCAGATGCTCTTAATATTTTCCATTCCAACTTCACTGATAAATTGAAACTTCCCTTGTACAATATGGAGCTACATCTGTTTGGCTACTGATATTGCTATGGGCTATGGCAGACTGAAGGAAAACTCTTGTTTTTACTGAATACCTCACCATGATTGTGATAATTAATATTAATATTCCTCTGAGAATTAAAAGTATTGAGAAAGTCAGTGTTATGGCAGAGTTACTGACCTTGCCTGGAGAGTGTCTTGAAGCTATTTCTTCAAGGTTTTTCAAGTCTACGACCTTTCTGTTTAGCTTATATCTCTGGGCGAGCTATTTAAAGAAGATTGTTGTCTAGATACCAAACTTCAAGATCAGTGAACTTCCTTGAGCTTAAGCAGCACGAGAGATTTACAGCTAATTTCAGATAGTGGCGTTTAGAATAGTATTAGAGCTCATGTTAGAGACTTTCAACAGTTATAAATGGAAAATAAACAGTTTAGTGAGTCCTTGTGAATTTATAGATAGAACAGGATGGGAATATCGTTACATAAGTAACAGCAGGCACCCACAAGGCTTGTCTCCACTAGCATGCAGATGCCCATGGGGCTCTGTCTGGAGTACCGACAGTCACGCTGAATAACCAAAAGTACTAATGCCTGTTCAATTATCTTGCTTTTCCATTCACCACAACTCTGCTGAATTCAGTGGAGTTAGAGCAACAAAACTGAAGGAAATGCCATGATAAGCTGGGCATTTTTATCTTAAATATCATGTTATTTCTGTTAGTGAATTGCTGTAAGACGCAACCATAAATTTGAAGTTGGAAGTGGCCAAACTACTTTCTGTTTGAACGGGAAAAATGAAAGGGAAACAAGAGCAAAGGAAGAAAGAGGAGAGATTAGATTACAGTAGGTTAGGTGAGATTAGGGTAGGTTAGACTAGACGAGGTTAAATTAGGAGAGAGGAGGAGAAAGTAATGTGCAGGAAAAGTGAAGATAGGGAGAGGGAGATATACAAGGCCAGAACTAGTAGAGCCTGGGCATGTAAAGTGAATAGAACAATAGAAAGAAAAAAGTATGGGTAGGAAGAGAAAAAGGAATAGACAATTATGAAGTAAATGTGTTTAGTTTTGTTTTACGGCAAATCAGCCATGCTCAGTGGGTTGACTATGTGATCAAAAGTGGCTTGGCTGCTCCTAAAAAAAAAAAGAAAGAAAATTCTCCAGGTCTTTGGCAGAGGATAAAGTGACACCCTTCCAAACACCCTAATTTCCTTTCATTTAAAGTCTGGCATCCAAAAAATGGGAAGGTTGTCATCACATTATGAGTGAGTCCATTTGAGAGCATGATGGTACGTACAAGAGAAGCTGGCCAACAGCAGGGAGGAAGAGAGACCTTTTGCAGTTTTTTTTCCTGTGGGACATACCTAGGACCCTCCAAGGCAAAACTCACTTGCTTTCATCCACAGTAAATGTTCTCCAAGTGCTATACCACATTTGGCAGTTGCAGTCAGAGTCAACTCAACGCTTGATGTTTCTCAGGGCTGGTAAATGCTGGTCTTTGTAGCTTGTTATGTAGGGAACTTTCAGATGAGATCTTTTAATTGAGCTCATTCCTGCTCTGCTTGGACATTGCAGCCTGTATGGCATTTCTCATTAAGTGCAGAATATTCAGTCTACTGCCCTGGCCAAATTCCAGCCTGAATGTTTATTTGCTGCTCACCTGAGTGTCACTGTTGGATCATTATAGGAGAGCAAACTGTTGAGCTTGTGCTTTGCTAATAATGAATATGCCCCCAAGAACTGCTCTGTGGTGAGGCACATCAGCTGTCCTCTCAGGATCATGAACTCATGTTGGTAATGATAGCGTGCACCAGACCAGATCATGGTGGATTCTTTTTAATGTTTTTTTTTTTGCTTTGCTTCACAATCTCAAGGTTTATTTGCTTACTCTTGTGTTATCACTGATTTTTCTACAGAGTTAGTGAGTGTTCCTGAATTATCACATGATGTATCTTCAGCATGTTACCATAGCTTGGGTCTGTGTGAAGGGTGAGGGACAGAAGACATATCTTTTAAATCAGGGCAGTTTCACAAATATGTATTTCTTCACGAGGCTTATTTAGTCTGTTTCTGTTTAGCCAGAATGTGTGTTTTTAGAGAGTCTTTACCAGAGTCAATCTTGATTCTGTTTTGCTGCATAGTAGTAGTGGTTGAACCCGAGATTACTTGGAAGGAGGCTCCAACAGGATTTCAGAAGGGATGGATATTTATTCATATTGTCTAAAGCCTTCCATTCACTGCACTGTTTTTCTGTGTTTACTCAGTGCCTAGCACCATGCTCTCCTTGGTTCCATGTCACAATTAGGCATTAGCACAGTAAAATAATCTTTATTAGTAATAATAGTGCAAATTAATAACAGGAAGAGTGAACGAATAGGCAGGGCTTTGCTTTCTCTGCTTTGCTGTCCTCTGGGAGATTTCTCAGGCAGATCTCTGTTCCAGCAAGGCAGTTCTGCAAGGATGGAGCAGTGATCCACCGCTCTGTTGTCTGTAAGTTTCATAGCAGCTAAGTAGCACTGACTTCCTCTTGTAAGAGGCTGCGTGGAGGATCTGTTACTTAAGTGCATTCATGAATTAAAGAGTTCTTCCTCCATGGAGTCTGTTTTGCTAACGCCTTTCCTCTTTACAGGCTGAGAACATTTATTTCATTTACAAAATTATTGATTGAATTATCTTATTTACTAAGTGCAAATAATGATCAAACTTACTGAGCTGGATGTCGAAGAGTGAGTTTAATCAGCCGTGTCAGACATGCTGATCTACTGAAAGGCAGCAAGCTTTGGGGTTTCACTTAAAAGAGAGGCATGCCATGAGGTGGAGAAGAAATTATAGATCTCATTAGGGACAAGGGCATGGGCATTCCATTTTGTGTTTCAGGTTTATTTTTACCTGGGACATAATTAATTCAAGAAGCTAGTTTCACAGGTGTTATTTTTAGATGGTCCTGGACCTATCTGAGAAACGGGAAACTTGTCATTTCCTCGTAGCTGGGCTGCAGTGAGAAGAGCAAGAACAATGGCTTTCTTGGGGGGGAGTTGAAGGCGTGGGCGTTCTTACACAGTGCCACTGGAGACTGGAGTTCACGCATGGAGAACAAGTATTTTGTGTGCTCTGAACACAACAGAAACACTGTGTTGGGACTTAAATAACATGTAGTCTTGTTTCCCAAGAAATTAGTGCACGCCAACAGAAGGCAACTCCATAGCTCCAATCCCAAATCCACTGTGTGAACTGACACAACCTCAAGTACCTTTGGATCCCATGAGTGACAAACAAATCGGAACATCTCTTTCTGGTAATGGGATGGCCCCACTAAGAATATCAAAGCTAAGTTAAGCTGATGTTGGGCACTCAGCAGGCAGTTAAATGATCTTGCCCTGCAAGTGCTACTTTCTACAGTTTCTTCTTGACTTCACAGATGAGATCAGTGGAAAGGAAGATGGGGAGGGAGTAGCATGGAGATTGCAAAACACGCTGAGAGAAACGTACTTTTCCATGCATGTCTTGCTTGCTGGACTGCACATTCCTCTTCCCCTGATGACAGTATTATGTGCTGGGTTTAGCTGGTAGCTAGGCAGCTACCCAAAGCAACAAATTCAGGTGCCAATGAAACTTTCCATTGACTGAAGTGGGTTCAAGGGCAGCAGCAGCAACTCACAATTCAGTCTCTTCTGAGGCCACAACACAAGGTCCCATACAATATTTTTAACTGCAGATTATTCCAAAATCTCTCTCCAAACATAATCTGCACTTCTTGCTGCATATCTATACCGAGGATTCAGAAGGAAAATGGGTTATTAGTACCTAATTTACATTTTATGCTTTATTCTTCCTGGCAAGTTAAATCTGTGGTCAATGGTTCAGCCCCAAATGGCCTTTCATTACTCAGGCCGTCCAGACATTCATAACCATATGAGTCCTTACCAAAGAGGCTCATATTTGTGCCAGAAATTTTGAGAGAGGAGAGAGCTCATGTGGATTATGCATAATGTAAGGACTAACTGGAATTCAAGGAAAGTAAGGTAATATTAATCCCTGATAAATAGATTATTAATTATTACAAAACATAAAATTGTACCAAACATTGCCAAAACCTTGTAAAGCTTTTCTTTTCCTTGAATTTTGCTGTTTCATATTTGCTTATTTAGTCTGAAAAAGAATTGTCTGGAAAAGAAGCTATTTTTATTTTGATTCCCTTATAACCCTCAAAGATAGCATCACTGAATTTTCCAATCCAGCCTTCTGAACTCAGTGGAACTGCTCACAGATCAAGGTCCTAAAAGATCATCAGGCAGGGCAGGACTGGCTCCGTAACACATAATAAATAATAAATATGTTCTTCCAAAAGTCAAAACTTGTAAGGATTGCTGTTGCTTGGAGGCTGGGTAGCACAGTCCATCTTAAAGGTTGCCTAATATTGCACATTATAAAATTAAGATATTGACAGAATTACGTAGGATGAAATATTTCATGCTAGATGTTTTCTGTGCTGTGGGTTAGGTTTCTTTGGCTTCTGTTTTGTTTCGTTTATTTATTTTGTTTTTACTTGATTTATTTTGGGATGTTGCTTTTGATTTTATTTTTTATTAGTAGAAATAGGCTGAAAACTGCATTGAGAAATACAAAGAAAGGTCATCAGTCCAGCAAGTAACAAGCACTGTAGTCTTGAAAGTGAAATGACACCACCACAGCTATTCTCCTAAATACTCAAGATTTCACAGAGTCTAACTGTATTTTGCTGCTATTCATCTACTTACACATCCTCTGAGTCAAAAGGGAAAGAGGGGCCACCTCGGTGTATTTCAGTGAAAGATCCCATAAAGGAGAGTCATGATCTAGAGAGACCCTAGGAAAAAAACCACTGAGGAGGGAGGAAAGGGGAAACACCAGCAACAAGATAAGAATTGCAAATGCGTTGTCAGTAGGAAATCCCAGCGAGGAATCAGACACGAGAGGCAGGTGTGAGGTGCTGGTGAGGCCAGGAGGCAGTGTGTTAGAGCCAGCAGCAAAGGCAATTTTGGATGGGCAGAGCAGTTGTGTGACGCGCTGGGGAGCTGGACACGGATGCCCTCTGGTCAAACTAGGTCTTATGTGATGACAGGCAAGTAACTTAAAATGAGTTTTGCACAGTTGGCCTTTAAGTGTACAGTTTTCATTTTCTGAGTAGTTGCCTTTGAGATTTTTGGGTATCCATACTAATATCTGCAGCTGAAGCAAATGGAAGATTGGCTTTGAACGGATTGAGTTGTGTATAAGGTTAAGTACACAGAAACAAGTTGCACCAATCAGTGAATACTTCTCACTTCACTCTTCAGATATTTAAGTTCACTATCTATAAAATTGGATTAAGGACATCTTCTCCTAGAGGTGATGTGAAAATGGGTCCATGAATAGTTGTAAAGTATTTGAAAACTACATGGAGAATGCTGCAGAAAGATCCGTGGGGAAATGAATCATTCTGTCTGCAGAGCAGGCCTGCTAGTGCGCAGTAAATAAAGTCTAGGGCCACACATTGAACCAGAGGAGAAAATGAAATACTGAATAGCTGCTCATTAAGCAAGCACTGTCTGTTCTGTGTGCTGAATGAGGCAAAGGTCCTGTGGGAAAAAAAGTTTGCAGTGATGTAATTAAAGACTGTACCAGAATGCATGCACAGTGAGGAATGGCATTCAGGCTACATGGGCCACATTAATTTAGGTTGTTCCTAGGTTTTGTGGCTTAACTTTGTAACCTCAGTCATGTTCCTTTAATGATCTGGGGAGTGTCAGTGCAATGCTACAGCTGAATTCTTCATTGTGGCATATTGTGCCTTATAAAAATTTTCTCTAATCAAAAGTGAATGCGTTGTATTACTTCCTGTTTGCTTCCCATGATGCTGTGGTTAATTGCTTTTTTCCTGCGGGTGGAATAAAGACTGTTAAAGTCTGATGGCTGCAACCATGGGCTGCTTATTCAATATGGCATGTAAGCAGCAGGGATTTCCTTGTCCCTGGCTAGAGACCGGCATACTTTACCTCTTCCATGCAAGTAGGATGAAATTAATCAGTGTTGGTTTTCTCAGCAAGCAATGAAATTTCAACCACTGCAACATTGGAGAATGAAGACTCCTCAAAGGGACCAAGAGAAAATGCATGAATGAGAAGTTCTTGCCAAGGCATGAACACTACATTTGAGTGTGTCTGAAATGTTGGGCGCAGAGAGTAAATAAGCCCCATGACAAGTCTAGCATAAATACCAAGCACTTCCATGGCAGGAAGCCCATACTTTCACCAGCCTTGGCATCGCAGTGAGGATAATATTTTTGCAAGGATGAACTGCACTCGAACAATGTCTCTAATGTTTCAGTGTCGGTGCAAACATGCTTTCCTTTCAGATCAGCCATGCGGCTCTTCTTTTCCATCCCTTTTTCCCTTTTCCTTTCATAGAAGCACATTTAATGTGGCTGCTGAAGAGGAAATCCCTGTCTTCAGAAAAGTTCCTGGGCTCACTTTGTGTCTCAGAAGACAGTGCACCCCAATGCTAACAGTGTAGGTGTTGACTGTTAGCTGAGACTGATGGTTCTCACAGTGTTCTTATAGCTCACCATTATAGGAGAATCTGCCTATCTCTAGAGATGTAATTTCGTGTGGCAACGCTGACTCCTTATTTTGTGAACTTCTATAAGCTCACTAATGAAGTGGCAGTGTAGCAATGCAGCTGGGCTACGGAATATTGCTGGCGAAGTGACAGATTGCTCCAGCACTTGTTTAAGTGCTGCAGAACATGTAGGGAGCTCACTCTGTGATGTATTTCTTCAGATCTAGAGGATGAGGGATGTTGAAGTATCACCTTCCACCTGGGAAGTAAAATTTCAGATTATATTTTCAGTTTCTAAACACAAGGTGGGCAGCCCTTTTTGGAGGTCTTCTTAACTTTGTCTTCTGTTCTCCAAAATTCTTTCAATAGCTCTGGAGATGATAGCCTGGGTTTCTGGTTTTGCAGAGAACACCAACATTTTGTGTTGCAGAATGTTTGTATTTGCATGTTGAAATTTAGAAAAAAAATGTTTTGGGGAAAAAAAACCCCATTTCATAAGGATATGACATTATTCATAATACACTGTGAAACTAAACAAAAAAAAAGATAGAAAAAACAGAGATAAACTGAAAAAATCCAAATATTTGAATAGCTTTTAATATTGCAGAAATGCTCGCCTAGTTTCCCACTGACAACCCATTTTGTTAATAAAAATGAATCAGAAGGTCTCTCTAAAATTGCATTTTCTTTGTAGGCCTGCATAATATTGTTCACAGTTCTTGGGTATGGACACCAGCTGCCATGCTGTCTCCATCCATCTGAGAAATACAGTTCAAAGAGACCCTCAGTACTGAAGACCTTTTTTAAGAGGGAGGAGAAAAATTTCCATTGGCCATCCCGTGTTGCACAGGTTCTCTTGGTGTATTTGGGGTTTCTAAATGACTTTAAAATCTCTTTTCCGCTGTTCATTCCACTTTCAGTCAGCAGCTCAGCTCCCTCACACCCAGTCAGGCAGGGCTGTCATCTAGCAGGCAGTCAGCAAAGACTGGGAATACAAAGCAGGTCAAAATCAGTGTGTGGATTATTGCAAGCAGAACATCTGTAGTTAGGACAAAGACCCAGTGAAGTGATAACTGAGCAGCGTATTATTAGTCAGTGATTTTTTTTTTTGTATATTGTCCCTTTGATTATTTAGGTTAACAGTGGGGCTTATTGTGCAGTAATGTTCCTTCTTTATAGGTTGGGGTTGAGAACCGCTTCCAAACATAATTTGCCTGCTCAATATTGAGAAGTTTTGTTGTGCTTGAAGTTTGGCATTTCAGAACATCACGAGGAAAAGTTCAGAGAAAAAAAGTGAGCTTAGCAGTGAAGTAACAACTAAGACATCGAGCATTTTGTTGAAGGAATCATTAATAAAAGGGCTGAGATGTTTAGACCTTGCAGTGACTATTGAATGGCATGCACAGCCAGTAACCTCTGTGAATACCTTTATTATGTGCTTGCAAGCAAGGTGTGCTGCTTAAATATGCATTTGCAGAGTGGCTGTGCTGGTGGTTATATATGTTCTGCCATTTTACTGACCTGGATAAAGGTTTAGTTTAGATGGCTGCTTCGATTTCTAACCAGGCTGGTTTAGAGTCGAAGAGTAGTTTTGCAGAAGCCTTTTCGTCTTAAGCAAGCGATTCACAAGATGTCTCCTTCAGTTTCCTGGAATCGAGATGTTTATTTTGTGCTATGTACAACAGCAACAGTTCTGTAGATTTCATAACCTTGAACATTCAAATTACAACTTTCACTGAAATTTTCTTTCAACACGTATTACCAGAATATCACC
Organism: Tetrao urogallus; assembly: GCF_951394365.1. Classification (NCBI taxonomy): domain Eukaryota; kingdom Metazoa; phylum Chordata; class Aves; order Galliformes; family Phasianidae; genus Tetrao; species Tetrao urogallus. The sequence goes on from NC_136818.1 coordinate 59,667,553, forward strand.
AGAAAGGAGTCTAAATAGCAGCACTAGACAGAAAATAAGTTAGGCATTTCGGTCGAAATCTCTAAGACTGGACAGAAAAGTCTCAAATGAAAAAAATCTCAGTAGCTACCTTCTTTTAGTACAAGCCATCCAGTTCTGTCATCTCAATCCAAAGTAGAACAAAATGAGAACAACCAAGTGTTTGTTCTCCACGTTTCCCAGGGCACTTCTGAGGTGAGCTTTCATATTTCTTTGAGGGATTTTTTCCATTCCTCTGACCTTGCCGCAGAGACATTGTTGAAAGTAGCTGCAGCAGATAAAGACAAACTCCCTCTCTGGTCAGCACAGTAGTCGCAGCGGTGGTGCGAGGAGCCTTTCCCCTGGGGCTGCAGAACAAACGCCGCATTCAAGTGCTGGGAAGTCTTGGTGCTGGTGCATCTTCTGTGATCCACATGGAGAGGTTTGCAAGTCCACCGCGCCCGGAATAGCGTTGTGACCAGCCTCGAAGACAACAGTTCAGACAGTGTGCTCAGCAAACCTCATCAAAGGCACTGATCCAGGGGCACATGCTTTCTGAGTGTAACTTATGGGAACAGCAACCAGATTTAACTAGTCGTTTGAGTTTTTTTATTTAGCAGAAGATATCTGTCCGCCTGTCTATCAGTCTTCGTGTTCTTTTTTTCTTTCTGTTCCCTGTCTGTGCACTGTTATTCTAACTGGATGCCAAATGCAAAATAAAGCATGTGTTGAAGAACACGATACCCAATAATTTCAGTTTAAAAAAGATGTTAAAATACTCACATTGCACATTCACAATCCAGATTTCCTGGCCATTAATCAAGGTGCATGCATTTCCACTGTCGTGCTAACTGAGAGACATACTGAGTGTTTTATTCATTTAAACTGTGTTTGGCAGAGGCGGGAGAGACAAGCTTGATGAAAGACCCCCTGGAATTGATGGGAATCTTTCCGTCCCCTTCAGCAGGCCTCACATCACCTTCATGACTTGTAACAATTATTTATCTTTCCCTGCACCCAGTACTTCATGCAAAAATAAATTTCTGCTTCTGTCACTTAAAGTGGCTCCAGCACTAACAGCAAGCTCCATCTTCTAGAGGCAAACAGGCTCCTGACCCAGCAGCATCTGCAGGCTACACTGGAACTCGGGGCTTGTTCAGTGAGCCACATGGGAATGAAGCAGTTGTCTAAATGAGAATGTTTTAGATGATGCAGAGCTTTCAGAGGAGGGCTGGAATGATGTGCCCCTGGTGGGGATGTTTTCCTGACAAGCATGGAGGGAATGGATTCCGTTAGGATGAGAACTTGTCTTCCACTGGAGAATTCCTTAGGGTCAGAGCAGAGCATTTGCTCTCCCTCCTGTAGCAGGACTGGCTTACCTAATGTCTCCCCAGCTACTGTGGTCCCCCTCAGGCTCTGCACTCCACTCCTGGTTTTGGGTGCAGTGGCTGCACTGAGCACGCAGTGTCTTGTGTGACCCTCCTGCTGCTGCTGCTGCAAAGAGGGTGGGTGGGTTGCTATCCTTCCTGCCAAGAGCTTTGTCCAAAATCAACAAAGCCACATAGGCATTCTGGTTCAGATACTCGTGCAAACATATTTATGCAACTGTTTGCGGAATTTGACTTTCAAATAAAGTTCTGTGAGCAAAGTTTCAATACAGCTGCTTTCAAAAAACAAATGAGCAGATCCGTATGTATCACCAAAGTGCATTTAGCTGTGAATTTGTTACAATATTCTCCAAACATTTTTTCCATACTGATCCAAGTCTAAGGTTTGGACTCTTTCCATCTTCAGTGTAATTCTGCTGTGATGTGTGGACTTCAGCCCTGGAGCCTAATACCACGAAAAGAGTGGAAATAAGCAGAGTTATACAAAGCAAACACTGTCTGAATCTGAATAATTACATTAGATGTTCAATGATCAGGAGATTAAATTTTGTTTATTTTTTAAAAAAGCAGCCTACAAGCAGAGAAAATTAAGTTGGCAGGGCTTAATACCAGTTTGGGGTAATTCCATTGTCTTAAACAAGCTTGATTGCATTTGTATTTTTAATTAATTAAACTTGGATAGTTGGTGCCAAAACAACGTTCACTATGATAGCATAGATGAGGGTCTCCAAGTTTCTTATAGAAAATCCGAAATTCAAGGGCAAAAAAAGCAGCCAAGGCCAAAAAATGTATTTTTCCCAGGTCTCGAGTTTCTGCAGCTATGAAGTGCTGGGTTTAGCCACAAACTGGGAAGAGCCGTTCTTCAAAACAAGGAATTTGTCAAACCATTCTCCTAACAGAAGGTGTGACACGTCCATATTTTGTTAAAAACAGAGAAAGCAGATGAAATATTTCTTGTTCGAGGGAGCGCGCTTTTGCCACCAGGAAGCTTCATCGCAGCCTTGGCTCCGGCATCGCAGTCATGCACCTGTGCTGCACTGGCCCTGCCAAGACAAACACTCTCCAGGACAGGGGCTGCATCGTCATTTTTAATCTCTGTGAAGTGCCAGGTGAAGTTATGGAGCAGTATAGCAGTTAATGTATAAAAAGACTCTGCTGTGTTCTCCTGGATTCACTTTCCGCTCCGGGGCTTCGCGTCGCACATAAATAGCAAAGAGCCACAGGGCTATCCAGCAGCACTCTGGGCTCACGCACTTTAATAGACTTATTCTGGCCACACTGTTTTGAGGTAGGGCAGTGCTATTAGCCCCGTGTTATAAATACAGCATGCCACTGAGGTCTGCAGGATGCAGAATATAATTTGTACTGGTAACTGAATTCCCACAGGAGTCTAGCTGCTTGTATTAGGCTTTTGTAACATGACTTACTGCCACAGTTCCTGGGAATTTTTGAATGAAGCAAAATGAGGCATTTTTATTCCTGTCTTGTATTTTCTAACCATCTGGCTTGCCTCACATCTTAAACACATCACTGGAGACAGGGCAAATGCAGAGTCCTCAGCATCCAAACAACAGGTTTCCATATGCACAACAAAACACAACAAATCAGCAACAACAGCACCAAAACTCAGAAAGCAGCAAAAAAGCACACAAGAAAGGACAAGTAGCTTCATTTCCATTGCTTCTTCCCACGCCTGAGCAGTCGCACCGACAACGGAGTCCTTCACTGGGTCACTGTGTATGTAGTTGGCCAGGTGCTGCAGTTCAAGGAGCAGTATCCACGTTCCTTCCTCAGAAATGGGCCCAAACTTTCAGTTTCTGAAAGAAAGAAACCTGACATGTTTCTCACTGAAAATATCCGAGTTTCCAACGAAGTTTATGAAGTTCTGACTGGCTGTGAGATCTCCCGTGGTGACGAATATAGAGAAATCTGAATGTAATAACCGGGTGTGCAGAAGTGTTAGCGTGGCCAGCCTTAATATCTTGCTTTTGAACACAAGGATTATCTTTTGTATTGAAACGTATTTATTATAGATGGCAAAGTGACTTTTGTTCAATGTAAGAACTAATGTTCCAGCTTTCCAGCTTATTCTGAGATACAAGAGCAACACAGACACTGTTAATAATGCAATCAAAGCAAGTTAAATCCTTTTAAAGCATGCACAAAGGAGTCTTTGATAAGAAGCAACTTTCATCAGCCTCAAAGACTAGGCACTTTAGTATGTTCTATTTATTAAGTTTATATGTAGGCAGTGGTAATTTCACTTTCAGCTGGAGAAGAGCAGAAGTAAATTATAAGACATATTTATAAGCCCTAGCATTAGACTTGCTGACTTTAAATGTGTTTGTATTAATATAGCTCTAGATGGGGTTATTTGCTGTTTAAAGAAACAATGTTTTCCATTGGTACCCCAGCTGGACACAAAATATTCCTGTATACTTTAAAGGCTGCGGTCTTTTTTTTGACAAAAAGAATCAAACTGCTGAAAGTACAAACTGTACGATGGGCTGTAAGATTCTGTAGCATGTTTTTATTCTTGCCTTTCATTCTTGCTTTTGTTCTCCTTACCATCAAGTGCCCCCGTAAGAGAGCTCCCATGTAGAAAGCGGAGATGTGCAAAAGAATAACAGATCTGGCTGGAGGTTTGGGCTGGGTTGGTTAGAATTTACTTTCGTAGAATTCCCCCTCACTTTGAATGGGGACTGAGACATCAGTCATGTTGCAAGTTTGAGACAGCTCTACTGAAGCTTCTACCAACCCATGGCTGGTGGAATCACTCTGACAGGCCTCAGCACCATGGACATTTTCGTTTTTAGTGTGCCAGCCATCTTGCAAAGGTCTACTTGCCAGTTTGGGCTTTGCTACTGCTTCCTATTGTCCAGCTTGGGATCTCTTTTTCCAAGTTTTTAGTGTGTTTTTTGTTGTTCTGGACTAATGAAGGCTGGAGGCAGAGCAGCAGATGAGGACTGGACTTGGAGCTTCTACTTCAAAGATTGTCATTTTTATTCAACTTAAAAAAGGAATTGGAAGAGGGAGGTGAGCTCTTTTCTCGGGTCCTTTAGAGACTTAAGCGTAAGCAGGATAAAGAACAATTGTCATTACGCCCCCTTTTGGGTTTCTAGGAGCTTGGGAGGAATTTCTGTTTGTTTTGATTTGTTTTTATTTTTAGGCAGCAGAATTTGGATTTCACTCAAATTATGTCCAGGCTGACTTAATGCCAATGGGAGAAGAGATCCAGAAGCCAAGAACAAATTTGCATGATGCATGACTTCTTGGTGATTCTCCATGCATCTCTTTGAAATACCTTCTCTTGGAACTCCAGTATTTTAAAAATGGAAGTAAAAGGCTGCTTGATAGATAGTACATAAGTGCCATCAGTAGGCACACCGGCAATGGCCAAAAGGTTGGAAAGATGCTCCTGGCCTTTGTACACTTCAGAAGTGAGGTTAAACTTAAGCACATCACACCTCATAGGCATTTTGCACGAGGAAGCCTTGCCAGCTGATAGCAGGTGTTGGATCTGCAGCCCTTCAAAAGCAGGGCTTCGGTCCAGAAAGAGAAGTACAACTTCCCAGAGCAGTGTGAGGAAAGGTTTCTCACTTAGACACCTGCAGGTTGCACCACGTGAAATTATGTCAGAAGAAACTGCTTTTCAGCCAAGGGCTGTCACCCAGTTTTCAAGCTCAACGCTATATCTATGAAAACCCACATTTATGGCAAATGTGAAAGAGGAGGAAGGACCTGATCTCTCTACAGACCATTGTTTCTGTCTGAAATTGCTAAGGTGATATTTTGAGTCTTCTGAAAAAGCAAGATATGTACAAAGCAAATTAAGACAAAAAGTCTTCAGAAAGCACAGAGAGGTTTATATCTAACTGAAATATTAGCTTTTTTCCCTTTTACTTGAAAGTCAGCTACTTCTTGGCAACTGCTTTCTTTCTTACCTCATTTTACTTTTTCCACTTCATCAACAGCGTGCTTTGACCAGTATGGAATAGTACTAATAGGACTGTTCTTCCTAGCTGCGTGCTTGGGAGTTTTTCAGGACATTTCCAAAATATCATTTAGGGAACAGATATGCTATAGACCTTGAATGCTGATGGCATTATCTGCGTACAGAGGTGACTATTTTGGTATGTTCTGTGTGCTCTTTAAAGCAGTATTTTAATACATGAGCTATAAGGTACAGCAAAAATGAGTCAGTAGAATTTAGAGTAAATATTATTTCTCTTTAGAATTATTATATGATTTTTATACAAAAACTTTTCATAAACAATTTAATCTATATAATCTGCTTAGTTACTCTGCCAGGAAGATCATTCATTTTCATGCCCGCGCGATTTGCCAGTTATATTTTCTAAACAAAAGACATGGCATTAGTGAGAAGTGGCTGCTTCTCTAGGCCTTCAAGCTACCCAGCTTTTCACCCCCATTTTGGGTGACTTTGCAGGTGTTGAGCAGAATACTGCTGAAACAGGAGGGTCCAACTACCAAAGATATCACTCTCAGGGCTGTTTTCATTACACTTCATCATTGTAAGCATATGGTTTCACTTCCAAGTGTTTAACATTTCCATTTCCTCAGGAAATCATTCTTTCTGTTTTTCAAACTTTGAAACTGGAGGGATATTTTTGCTGGCAGGCAGGCCGAGCACGACACGGCGCTTGACCCCAGGGATCCACCATTCCTGCTACCTCCATCCACATCTGTCCCCTGCCTGCAGGCAGCAGCTCCTCGGCACGGCTCTGGGTGCCTCAGCTGGGCCTCTTTGAAGCAACACCTCTGCTATGCTTTGCTCCTTGTGCTATAAAGCTATCCACTCTGTTTCTGCGCGAGCTGAGAGAGGTGTTTTTGTTTCTCAGTGCATGCTATGCCCTGTGCATCCCAAGAATGAGCTGAGAGCAGGATCCTGGAGCTGAGTCGGTGAGGTCAGTGCAAAACCAGGGCCTAAGAAAATATTGTATGTCACCTACAAGGAATGAAAACAGTTGCATCATGTATTTATTGTCTGTATCGGTATATCCAGCACTTAAATGAGCATTACCAAGGAGTGGATGGCTCCAGGGAACTGGTCTGGCTCTTGTGTTTTTGGAGATTATTTCTGGTATTTCCTTTTTCCTCATTACAAACAGGTCACCATTCCCATGTGCTGGCCAAATCAGATACTGCTGAAGTGCAGCATATCGTCTCACATCATGCTCATATCATCTTTGCGTTTAGATTATCTACATCTGCAATAGTATTTGTCTTCTTGTTTTCTTTTCCTTATGTGTTAGTAAGTACAGTTACTCAAAGTGCAATTTGCACGCTCGTGTAGCATCAGGGTGTGGGTTTTTTTCTGTACCCTCAGAAGAATAAGATAATCATGACAGCAGAAAGCAGCATCAGGTAGATGCAGCTGCATCGCCTGAGCTTCAGTGTACCTCACCTGGGCTCCAGCTTCCTGCCCATCCCTTGAGACACTGAGAACTGGCATTCTGATGCACTCGAGCACTTCCCTCCCTCCTTCGCCTGCCTTAGTGCTGTGCCTGGCTACATATTCCTTCACCTTCTTGCTGAGAGCTCTTGGCCAAGCAGTGAGAACTTGCAGCATTTGCAAGGATAGCTCAAGGCAGCTCAGTGTCGTGCTGGGCCTCTGGCGCTGCATGTCTGTGTTATGCTGTTCCTCTTGCAAACAAACCAGTATCCCAGACTTGTTGCTGACTAGCGGTCGAGTTAAGATTTACACAGTGATTTAGATGCAGTGCTATTTGCCAGCGAGTGCCAAAATACTGCAGTCTTCTGTCTAGATTGAGTGAAATCTTGATCCCAAGTGGTCTTGCAGGGCCAGTCATGAAATGGTGTGGGTGAATTGTCCTAGGCTGCTTCAGAAAACGCTGAGGTAAAATCCAGCTAACCCCAGCTTATCCCCACACACCATGAGGGTGCTTCAGAGGTCTCCTCCTGAAACTGCAGTTGCCTGTGAGCAGAGCATGATGCCAGCATGGGTCTTCCTCACAAGAAGTGCTCTTGGGGTGCTCCTGCCATCAGGCTGCCACGTGAAACCCAACTGCCACCCAGATGCAGCCCAGCAAGCCCAACATGTCCATTTTCCTCTCAGGAGGGATGTCCTGGCTTTGCAGAGCATGGTCCTTGGGTGCAGCCTGTGCCAAGCGAGCCCTTCGGCTGAGTGCCTCCGTGACAAACAGACTTGTGCCTGCAGAATTTGTCCTTGTGGGATCTGGAACGTGGGGGGACAAAGCAGAGGGGAAATAAAAGCCATTGCGCAAGGAGCTCCAGGCCTGAGAAAGAAGTAACCAAGGCACCGACAACTTGTGTGGGTTTAGTATGTCTGTTTGCAGTGTGATGTTATGTGTTTAGAAGCTGGTTGTTTCCATAATAACAGCAACTGCCATATGGCAGCGAGGAGGGTGGTGAGAGGAACACTTAAGGAAACACAGTATGTTGTTTGACATGTGTGTGCTTCTAAAGGAATAACGTGTCTCCAGCAAGTGCTGTAACTCCAAACAGGCTGAGAGATCTGCTGCTCTCGCCAAAAACGTCCACCTTGTTTGTACTGGTGCAATCCCAGTTCATGATGGCAGCCCCTCTCATATTTTTCCTGCACAGTAAGGGAGCTCGTGCTTCAGCAGAGGCTGGTTCTGGGTGCAAGGAGGACCCAGCACAGGGGAACAACATTTAACAATGTTTATTTATGGAGAAATAAACGTCTGTAGAGGAGCACAATGTGAAACTGGCGTCAGCTAGGTGCTGTGTACAACAACTGCAGGTTGGTGCTCTGAAAGTAAATAAAAATTTTGAAACCTTTAAAAATACATATTTTGCAATAAACGTTTAGTAGAGAGTGAACTGTACATTTCCAGAGATTAGGAAATATGCATTACTTTAATGCATATCTGGAAGGAACCAGGAAAGTCACAAATTCCAGCTTCTCCTCTAATGCTCCTGCACTTTTCAATACATGACTCACATTTCAGGGACTTGACATTTCCCACAAATGCTGCCTGTCTGTGTGGTACTTTTGCGGAGTACATGCAATTCCGCCATGAAAAAACATGAAATTATTCATGAATAATAGCTGAATGGCCTTTGTGGTGCTTTTAAATACATCAGCCCTGTAAAACTGAGCCTGTCTTGTTTGAGACTTAAACCATTCATTACATTTGTACTTGCAGATTTGAAACGCGGTGGGGAGAAAGCATTTCTATTTGGGATCATCTTTCTGCACTCACTTGCTGTGTTTTAAACTCCTAGCCAGCCCAAAAGGCAAAGCTCTTCTCATTTTCATGCTTCTCTTCTTTTTATTGCCTCTAGAGAGAGATTACTGCAGCATATGTGAAAAGCAGCCGATTGGAAGGCTTCTCTTTCGGCAGTTCTGTGAAACCCGCCCGGAGCTCGAGTGTTGCATTAGATTCCTCGACTCGGTGGTAAGTCACTTCTTGTGGGATCTTGAAGTGCTTTGCCACCCCATGCCTCAGCCGCTAGCTGAGGAACCCTGCTGGCAGAGCAGGAGGAGTGAAACGTTGCTCTGAAGACACAGTGATCTCTACCTGCACCCTGCCCTTGCAGAGATGTTTGTGATCAGAGCAGTGCTGTTGCGTAGCTCCTTTCCTGACACGCAGAGTGCTCTGACTTCAGGAAATCATACCTTCATGGGATGTGGGATTGCGTCTTCTGGACCTGAGCAAGCTGTTGGCAGGGGTGAACCTAGCAGCTCCCCAGCATTGTTGGAAGTAAAGGGGCAGTGCTGCACCCAGGTTTGGGACCAACTTCAAAGTACACGAGCCGTCAGGAGGGGCGGGAGACAGGCAGCCCTCTGTGGTGCAGGCAGAGCCTCGCTTAAGGCCACAGCACAAGCAGCTGGGCTGTTGTGAGTAATGTCTTCTGATATCATTGCAGTCGGCAGTGTTAGAAGGCAAAGAGAAGGAAGAAAAGGAAGATGATGAATGGACTGACAAGAGGGGATGAGGAGTGTGACAGTAATAATGCCTCACTCTTACCAAGCCTCTCCATCAGTAGATTCCAGGGTGATTTACAAAGGACATCCTGGTTGATATCTTGTTTTTTTCAAATAGGAAAACAGGCGCACAAGGTATAGAAATGACTTTGATTGAGGTCACCAAGGAACACGACGAGCCTGCTATAGAAACCAGCACCATTTCCCACCCCAGAGAGCTCCCATCTAATCCGGCCATTGAGCTGTGCCCCCAGCCTCCTGGGCAGACTTGATGTTCGTTCCCAATCTGGCAGCGTTTGGCTCTGTGTAGTGCCAGCAGTAGCTGCTCACAGTTTAAAGATGCTCACTGGCTTCCTTGCTGGGAGCCTCCTGAAGGGCAGGGCATAGATGAGCCAAAGGCTGCATCCCACCACGCAGGCAGATGAGCTGCCGGTTGTCATCACAAAGTGCCTTTGCTCTCTAGCTGATACTAGCTAGAGAAAAGCTGGTCAAAGGCAAAGCAATGTATACCAACAGGAATATGTATTTATTTTATTTTATTTTATTTTATTTTTTAATTTCTGCTGTGGCTAAGCTATCTTGAAGTAGAAGCAGATGCGAAGGTTGCACTGTTGTAAAGGTAAGAGTTTGGGAGGGGAAATTTCTCAGTTTTTATTAGTACCACAGCTACTACAACAAATCTGCATTGCAGAAAGTTTTGAGTAAAGTTGCATCATAATCAATTTTAGTTGGCATATTTGGTACCGTCCCAATTCATAAAGCAATCTTTGAACTTTTGTAAACCTTTTTACTTGATTAACATAATTTAAAACATCCTAATGCTCTTGCTGTACATTTTCATTGGACTCATTTTGCAGTTTGATTTCGCACCTAGACTGCTGAAATGTAGCAGTGTGTTGTAAAATTGACCTTTTCTTCAGATGGCTTACAGCAGGATTTGGCTCAAATTGTTACTTGCAGTGGACACTAGGTCTCTATGCTACCAGAATAGCAAATGATAGAGCAACACACCTGCAGTAGGTTAAAAACTCCCCACTTAGTGCTTAACGGAGTATAGGATTACCCAGCACTGAGTGGCAGAAGGCTGTACACAATCAGTTTCACAGGTAAACCAAAGGAGGTATTTTCCCACATGCACATATCTTGATATATTGCAGCACTGTGCTTTTCGACTGATAGATGTGAGGGGTGTGATAGAAAATTCACAATGAAGACAATACTTGCATGACTGGAAACTAATAGTCCTTCTCAGAGAATACACGCATCATCTTGTTAGAGATTTCCTCACCTCAGCATTAAGTGTATTGTTTGAAAGTGTATTGTTTAAATGACAAACCAAAGAATTTACCCTCAGATTTTTGCAAGCTAAGAAGGGCAACCTTTAAATCAGCACAGCCGTGGAAAGGTTTCTCTAAGAGGTTTTGAATGACTACAGTTCACCTTATCTTCCTAGTGCTGGTCATGAGTTTCCTCAGTGGGAAGGCTCAGCTCTCAAGGGTCATGAGACAGCTACTGCTGGCAGCCGATCTGTGCAGGTATGCTCAAGGCAAGCACAAAAGCAGGAGGATGCTCCAGGTGCTTATTGCAGCCAACCAGCACCTTCTAGTGAGGTACCTGCCATCATGAAGCACTGATTTAGTGAACAAAATGTTGAGCTGTGTGGAGGTCTGAATATTTGTTCTTCTTTGTAGAGCTAATTAACAGCAGTCTCCTTTGTCGATCTCAAATTCCAAACAAGTTTGCTCCCAGACTGTGAAAATCCTTGCATTATCCAATATTAAGGTCTAGCAGCACAGCCATTAAGTTGGGTGATGGCTACTGAAATTCACCCAGAGGAGTCACACTGTGTTGAGTGAGTAGTGGGATTCAGGCCAAGGCCTACGTTAGGCAAAAAGTCCCGTAATGAAACCAGAAGTTTGACTTTAAAGCCCTATTCTGAGGCCACCAGGAACATGGAACTTTTTTTGAGGCCACCTGCTGTAACAAGCTCTGAGCAGAAGAAGCCAAAGCTTTCTTTGGCTTAATTACTTTTATAATGAGAGATGCAAAGCTTAGCTTTTTTGTAATATCAAATTAAAAATAATAGAGAAGTGTGTTTAGTTGTCCATCAGAGGCTCAGAGGGCTTTTTGCAAATTGAGAAATAAGAACCTATCTTTTACAGAAAGAAGGCGAAGTAAAAGCACAGCTGGGTGACTTTACCAGGCCACTCGGTAAGTCACTGGCAGAAGCTCATAATTGATCTCTCCTAATTTTTAATAGCTTTTTTTTTGTTTGTTTGTTTGTTTTAATTGTGAACTCAGTTGTCTTCAAGGAAAGCAGGAACTGGGGCTCCCAGGTGAGTCAGGCACCCAGCAGCCTACCAGTAAGCTCAATTTCCTTACTTAGGACGCAACCAAGTTTTGCAAGAACTCTCCCAACTCCTTTGCCTCCAAAGGCTGGTTAGATCAACCAGACCGTGCAAACTTGAGTGCCTATGGGAAAAAAATCTCTGCTGGACATTTATTTCAGCTGTCAGTTGAAATAACTAACCTGGTCTGATGTAGTCTCCTGCAAATCTAATTTTCGCAGCATCTGTTTTTGTAATGTTTTGTCGTTGTTGCTGTTTCCTGTACTGTTTAGCAGTACTCAGGCTGGCTTTCTGAAGGAAAAACCGTTTGTATTGTTGCATTCTGCATGTGTGTAGCTGTGTATCTATTAGTTCCCTCTAAAACTCATTAACACCTTGGCCACTTTCAACTTGTAACTGAGATTAAAGTGCCCAGAAACTGAAAGTTCCTGCATGTCTTCTGAGAACAGCTCTCCAGTTATTAGCCACAACCTGTCAGTTGTAAAATAGGCTACAAAGATACATGATTGTAGGCAGTAGGTCCTAACATTAAAAGATGAAAGTGATAAGGCTCCTGCTTCTGCTGTGGGGTCGGTGTGAGTGACTACAGTGGTCCTAGGCTACACAGTGAGGCAGTAAGGACAGAGCCATCTCTTACTATGGATATCGTGCAAACAATTTCATGACTTCAAAAGAGGAAGATATCCAGTAAAAAGAACCAATGGCTTCAGCTTGTGCCTCTGAATATGTGTGATTACACACATCACACGCTCATCTGAGCACACAAACAACAAGATCTCCCACGAGTAGTTCACCGAACTCTTATGTAGCCATTCAGATGAAGGAACTGTTCAAACAAACTATTATCATTACGTGGAGCTGTTTTATGATTAAATCAGCTCTCCATAAGCCCTTAACAAAGAATTCACACACAGCTCCAAAGCACACTTTGCTGTGCTTACAAATATTTTAACAACGTCATAGAGCTTTCTAGCTGTTGAAAGACAGCCATTAAAATAAAGTGCTGGGGGATACATTTCCTGTGCTGAAAGGCAGATCAGTGAGCAGCTAACCCGTTAGCAATGTACATTTCCTTCCCAGCCAGCCTGTGCCTACAGCACAAGGAGGTGGCTTTGCAGCAGGGACCTCCTGCTGGTGTCCTCTCCTCAGGAGGGGTGCTGGCTCTCTGATTTTGCTGTGCTATTGTAATGAATACTTTACTGCAAGTCTCTTGAGCCACTTTCCTGTTTCATCTTCTCCCATTCATCATTTTTGAACTTTTTTCATTCTCAGGGGAGGATTTCTAACATTTTAATGTGGATCAGGTTTAGACTAACTGGAGGGAGCTGGGAGCAGAGAATAGCTAATTCTGATCAAGGAGAACAAAACCTGGTGTTATTTTCTCTCCTATGTTCTGTTGTTTTTTGCACTGAAGCTAGATAAAAGTACACGTGGAGAAAAGTAGCATCAGTGCCTCTCTGGGTTGTTTCTGCTTGTGTTATCCAGGCATTGGGGCAGAGGCTGAGAGACACTATCATCACTTTGAGTGGAATTTTCAGCTGAATGCTTCACTACACATTACACTTATCTGGGGTAACAGGATGAACGAGCATCCATTTAGTGCCATTTGTAAAAAACGTGTCTCTGTTAGAGAGATTTCATTTGGTTAAGTCCCTTGCATGGTGTATAAACCATCTGTGTATGTGTGTCTTAAAGCTGTTCAAGGCTTCTTCCATCAGAAATGCCAGTTTGTTGATATCAACAAACTCATTAACTCAAAATGTGTTTTTAAACAGTCAAAAGGACTCTTTTTTGTCCTGTGCTTTAACATGAAAAATGTGGTTTCAAGTTAACTTTTCATTTAGAAATGTGAGTTATTATGAATCCCAGCTGCTTGCTTTGTGCTTTCCAATTTTCAGTCACAGACTTTAAATCTCAGTGGAGGCAAGTGCAAGGATGATTGTTAGAGCACAGGAGCAATAACAGGGCAGAAATCAGAGATCAAGGTGGAAGAAGCAGGCTCTGCAGCAGTTAGGATGTTGAGGATAACAGAGGAGGTAGCTGGTAGAAGGTATAGGTATAAAACTGGGACCAAAACAGAAGATGAAATCTGCTGCCTGTGCTCAGGATTTGACTCTACTGCTCCTGACTTGTACTGAGAAACCTAATCCTGCTCTTCCAGAAGCATCCTTCCAATGTCCATCTCCTGGTGGGTACAGGGGACTGACTCCCGCAGCTGTGCCCTACCCAGCCAGGCAACTGGCAGATGCCTGCTGTGAGGGACAGTCCGCCTGGATCCAGAGTGATTCCTTAGGCTCTGTTTTTCATTTTACACATAGTTTTAAACCATGCAGTTTCAGGAAGTCAGAGAATGTTAAGATGAAAGTAAAGGCAATGTCAGAAATAAGGCTTTATTACCTTAAGAAGAGCTTATAAGAGCTTATAGTATAATATATACAATAATATATTTAATATTTAATATATTATTAATATATTTAAATATATATTTAAATATTAATATATTTAATATTTAATATATAAGCTTATAAGCTTATAAGAGCCCCACCAGTCTTGGTGACTCAGCCAGTTTCATCCAAAGTGCTCTTTTTCGCTCAATGCTTAATCTTGTCTGTTGGTTGCAGTCTCTATCCAGCCCTTTCTTGGTCATCTCTGAGGTCATGGCCTTATCACAAAGAAGGTTACCATCACAGTTCCCCATCCCATCTCCTGTGGCCCATCCCAAGGATGGCTGCTGCAGGACAGCACTTTACACACCCATGTGTATATTTAGCTAGGGTTCCTTCTAGGGAAGCAGGAGCCGCCTAAATAACTACCTCCAAAACAGCAGCCGAAGGACCAGTTAGCAACAAACGGCAGTGAGCCCACATCCTCTCGCTATTTCGACGGAAGGATCCATGCCTGTCTGCAGAGAGAGCCTTCCCTGCGGCTTGTCCCATGTGGTCAGGGTGATTGTAAATCCTCTCCTCATTTATGAGCAATGAATAGGGCCCTGTCTGACCTAACTAGGGCATGGAGAAGCTATTAGACTTCAGAGCAGGAGCTTTGAAACACATGCCTGGATTCATCAAAGGAATAATGGAAAATATTTTGTTTCACATGGATTTTAACTAATAATGTTATTTCTAGCAATTAGGCATTTGCAAGTTTTAGCTATGCTTTTGAGTATTGTGGAAGAAGGGAATGAATCTTGTGATTTAAGCACAAGATTGAGAGTCAAGGATATTGGTATTTTTCCCAGGCATGCAACAGAGGGAACATGAGGAAGTGACTCTTTATGTGTGTAATTCTGCTTGCAGTAGCAGTCTATGGCTGAAAGTGCACCACTGTCTTGTGGTGCCAAGTGGCTCAAAAGTGGCACCAAGGGGAGAAATAATAATGAACGCAGAAACAAAATGAAGCAGGCTTACAGTACTTGAGCCACAGTGAAATCAACACTGTTCACAGTTACAGTTCCTTTTCACACCTTCCCTTGTCTGTCACTTCCTACCTTCACCACCATCCCGTAGCATTTTCTGAGAATGTCAAATGCAAGTATAAATAAATGTTCTTTTTATCCCTTCCCAATTATCTTAGATACTCTGTGTGTGTGTGTTTAGTTCTGCACATGTCGAATCCCATCAGGAAGTGTATTTCAAAACACTGATCCAATTCCTGCAAAAATTCTTTCTTCAGCTCTGTCCCAATTTGCTTATTGTTTTATAGTTATGATGGGACACTGAATTTTTGACAACCTTATGATGTATTTTATGTGGCAAAGGACAACTCTGAATCAGTTTTTATTTACTAGAAAATTAATATACTAGCAGGATCTGCTAGTCCCAAGCAAACTGTGTATTGTGATTTGGATCAGGTGTTGCTTTTCTGGAGTCTACATATTCACTAGTGGATGTGATGAAGAGAAAGCTAGCGACTTTGTGGAAAATTTACTTTTGTCTGGTGTAGAAAAATGCATTAGTTGTACCATTTGCATTCCTGACATAAATCCTTGTTGTTGTCAGAGAGTTGCGTGGCCAAACAACATCTTCAAGAAAACATTCTGTCAAGAGATTACTGAAGCACTTTCACACATATCAGTAAGAGGACATAGCTATTACGGATCAGACCAAATGCATGAGATTCTGCATCCAAATTATTACCTGTTTGAGAAATTCACATTTCTCCACTTATATAAGCTAAGATCTTGGCTTACATGTCTTAATATTTAACTTTCAAAGCACAATCATTCTTTATTTCACCAATCCAGCTCCAAAAGGAGGCACTGATAGTTGCCAGGCACTTACCATGTATAAGTGAATATTTGATATTCCAAATCACCATCCTGCAGGTCTGGAGCTGATGTGATGACCAATGTTTGATAATGGAGACAGATCCATTAGGAAATCTGTGAGCCCAGCTTCTTTTGGCCTTTTCAGAAAAGTGTGGTAGAGTATTCAGAATCTGAAAGCAACTGAAAGAAGCAGTTATTATCAGTCAATCTGTAAATAGCACTGATTTGAGGACTCACTAATTCTCCTAGTCACTTCCATGACAAGGCAGTGCCAAAGAGCTCTTTGTTTGGCAGTCTTCTGTGCAAAAGGTTTTGTTTTGATAGATTCTTTTTCCTTAAAATACATTGCTTTGGTTTTCTTTTAGATGAAAAACTCCTGGTCTGTGTGTGGACTTAACCACAAACTGTAAGGGGCAAAGTAAGATGCAACTCTGACCTTTTAAGAAACTGTTCCTTATGTTACCCTTGCCACTGCTTTATGCTGTAGCAAGGAATTGTGGAGAAGACTGCTGTTAAGATGCTGTAAACATTTGAGATTATCCGTGCTTACAGGGCTGAAACAACCCATATTTAGATAGCATCTAAAAGGACAGGAAAGTGGATGAAAGATGTCTTTTTAAACCCTTGTAATAAGTTTTGTGGGTACATAATTGGTTCATCCCCAAAATGGCCACTGAAAGAGAAGCACTGCTCTTGCGGATTTCAGCTTTCAGTGCATTTGTCATCAGCAGTACAGATTTGTCTGGGTTCTTTGCAGTCCCTGTCACTTCCCAAACCAAATCAGATCGTCTTTCTAAACTGTTCAGGCGACCTGCTGTGTGCATGTTTAAGTACATAGCTTTAGACTTAAGCTGCAGTAGCTAAATCAGCACTGTCCAGGTAGGTGGGTAGTAGCATTATTACTACACTGTGGTTTTCGTGTCATTCCTGGGTCTGCTTACCTTGGGTATCCATTGCAGCCTTCCTTCCTTCAGATTTACTGTATCACAGTCAGAGCAGTACATACATCTTTGAGTGGGCAATAGTTCTGAAGTTTGTACTTCTGTGTGTTTGCCAGTTCAGTCTGATTTACTTTCTTTTTTTTAACTTCCTCCTCATTTATCATCTCAAACAGCTTGTATTGGACCAGGTTACTTAATTGGTTTGGCAGGATTATCTGGGATCCTTTTTCTAATACAAGCAGTCATGAAAAGTGCTAGGCTGACTTTTTTTTCCTGGAAAATCTTTTGATCCTAAGGCTAAATCTTTGTACCTTGGGCAGTGCCAAGTTGGAATGCCTCTGCGAATTTGTCGTTATCATTTTGTAACTGGGACTCTATGCAGCATGTTTTTAATTTGAATGCCTTCCATGATTCCAAAACTTTTACTAAAGTGATTCATGTCTTCATAATGCACCAGTAATACTTCTTTGTTTCTTATGCTGTTTCCTCTCTTGTTTTTATCTGCGTCCTGAGAAATCAGCCTAAAAAAAATGGCTCTCAGATCTGCCTTCGTGAGAGTCTGGCTGGAGGATCACTAAAAGTGATGGGCAAGTCTCATGGCACTGTAGAAGGGATGCTAGACCAAGGGAAGATGTAAATAAATAGGGAAGACCCATTCTTCCAATCAGGCAGCCTACCGAAGGAGTTCATCTGGTGCTTGAAATACCAGTGTGGCAAGAATTAACCAAAAACTTGCTTTCTCTACTACTGAGAGAAAAAAATTACCTTTTGTATCCTCTTTTTTCTTTAAGCAAGACCCAGGGAGTTACTGTCTCTGGTTACTTTCTCTTGGCAAGGCTGTAAAATATAAAGGAATTAAATTGTATTGGTATTAATGAAGAGATATAATCTCAGAAAACAAATCACCAGGGTTTGTTCAAAATATTGTGGAAGATTTTTGGACAGTTTCTGTGTACAGGTTTTACTTCCATCAAAAAACTGTTTTTATTCTCCAGATTCTTCAGACAGAACGTTTGGGTAAGACCACATCCAAAATGAAGTTATGATAGTGAAATACGAGTGCAAATATTGACAATTTCTTTATATCTGTTCCAGGCAGAGTATGAAATTGCTCCAGATGAAAAGCTGGGAGAGAAGGGAAAGGAAATCATGATGAAATACCTCACCCCAGAGGTAAGGGGCAGCCAAAGCGGTGTTACTGAAAGAATGCTGCAAGGCACACCTTTGCTAAACAAGGTTGTTCTAGGCTTTCTAATATCATTTTAGAGCCCTAAAATTTATGATGGCAATCTCCAGTGTATAAACTTGCAAGTCTTATACAAACAGAAAGAAAATCGTATTTTAATCTGTTTAATCTTGGCTTTTAAGAATGAACTTGTGCTTACTAGAGGCTTAAGTCATCTATGATGAGAAGGGGCTTCTCTGTTCTCTTGTCCACGTGCAAAGCTCTGCATCCGTGCTGCAGTGCAGGACACCTTCGCAACTTTATCAACTGGTTATTTCCTATTCTGTTCAAATTTGTGGTGTTTCATATACTGCTGGGTAGGAAGCACCAGCAAAGATGGGTTTTGGTAACAGATGTTGTATGTTGGTACAAAAACTTACATTCTTCCTGCAATAATTTGCCCCAAGGTAACCAAAAGCTTGCAAGATTGAAATTGACACTGTGTGTCTTGGAGCTGATGGTGACACCACCAGTTGGTTTCCACTGCTGTCAGCTCCTGACTGTTGCACCACTGGGCTGTCCAAAGGAGCTCGTGGTAGCAACCGTGTCCACAGGGTGGCACTCTGAACAGAAGTACAGATTGCAGCAGCAATATTGGACAGGCTGCACTGGCACTAACCCTTTTGAGCAGGACGCTGGATCATTTGCCGACCAGGTTTAACCTTTGCTTTAAAGTCACTGCCAGAAAGCAATAAACATCAAAATTCGACATGTGAACAATCCTAGGATTTTTCCTAAGTTGCTTTCATAGGAGTAACCAAGACATACAACTGCTGCTTCATCTTTTTTACAAGAGAAATACATTTGACCTTCAGGAAAAAGAACTGCATTTTTGGCAGACATCTTTCTAAAGCGCTTAAATGGTACAAAATGTTTTGGAGATGCAGGGGCAGAGCAGACCTTTTTTTTTTTCCAGTCAGTCATTTTCCTACCGTAAATTTCAGTGCATACTTTCAGTTATCTCAGACTGCATTTGGGGATCTGGTTTCATTTCCTGAGCCTGGCTAGCTTCTTGTGCAGCCATTTAGCACTACCAGGGTGAGTTCCTGCTGCCCATTCATTAAGGGCATGAAGTTCTACTGTTTTCCATCCACTGAGGTGACTGTTTGTCTTTAAATTCCTATCAACAGAGGAAAGAAGGGCAAATACATAAGGAAAATTTTTCCCACTGCTCTAGTCCTGATCTGGAAATGGAGAGGGGCATTTTGCTGGTATCAGGAACAGGGAAGTGAGAGGACAATGCTTTTTAGTTCCAGCTAAGTGCCACTCTTTAGTTCCAGATGCCACTCTTCACTGATGTCCCATTGCACTCTGCCATATCTGTTACTTTACTTGCAGCCCCATAGTGCAGCAGAAGCACATGGAATAGTTTAGTGAGGTCAGTAAGGTCCAAGCTGAGAGCAGTTTTGTCTTCATCAGGAAAAAATAGTGTTGCAGGAAGGCAAATTACTGGGACTCTAGAACTAGAGTTTCCCTTCTCTGCAATGCTGTACACTTTTTATTTGACTTGCATACCTGATTTTTCAGTGTGAAAAATGGATGTGGTCTGTTCTGAAACTTATGATGTCTTCGGATTATGTTAAGGTCTTAGGGCAGAAGGAAACACAAAGCTATGTGCCTTCTGTTGTAAACTAAAACTGTGCTGGTTAAGCTTTAATGTCAACATTGGTCTCACTGCACTTTTTTCTTAAACAGTTCTTCCTAGAGAAGTGTGTAAGCCATTCTACAGGTAGTAGAGAACACTTGCTAGAGGTAATATTGGCTACGCCATAACAACGAGCTGACTGATAATTTTTCTAACAAAGGTCCCACAATAATTACTTAAAACATCTTCAGCAAGGTCTGGATTTCTTTCTTTTCATTGTGGATACTTACCTTAGACGCTCGCATTAGGAGTTGAGGTGGCCTGCTCTCTCTTCTAGCATAGAAAGAGAAGTAGGAACCTCCAAAGGATGGACTTTAAGCCACTAAAGGTAAGTGATTCAAAATCAGGTTAGATGCATACAGAGGTTAATCTGGACCCAAATGTCCTAATGGAATATGGTCCTGGCCAGCAAAGAAACCCTCTTTTCATTAGGTGCTGCACTGCTGCATTTCTCCATTTAGCTGTCATTGCCTCGAAAGATACAAAGAGCCACTGATTCCAAAGCCTTCTGCTTTCAGAGCAGAAGTTTCTTTCAAATAGGTGTGTGTCTGTACTTCAAAGAACCTTATTGTCTTGACATAAAAATAGTGTGACATACAGCTTGACTGATAGAATAAAATTATAGGTTTGGCTCTTGGACAGATAATTCAGTCTTATAATGTAAATAGTATTTTTCCCAGAGTGCAAGATCAGAAATAAAATCAAAATAAAAAGTAGACTTCATGCTCTTTAATATTTATAAAAGATTTTTAGCTCTTGGGTTTTTAAATGTCATGCATATTTAACATATAATGTGTCAGTATATCCTCATTCCAAAATGTATTCATTTGCATAGGGAACATGCACTTTATTTAGTAAAGCATATAATACTTGTACAGCAGAAAGGAAAGGAAAACATTTCCCCAGATGAACAGACATCACATCAGTTCTTACAACCTCATGTGACTCACAGGCACTGTGAGATGTTACTACGCTGTGCAACAGTTGGCAAACTTGGGTGTGTGGGAGCAGTGAATGCCTGCATAGAGAGCTCTAGCGAGAGCGTTCAACATCAGCCCTGAGGCAACTGAAGGAACTCAGAGCTCATCCAGAGAGCTGAGGGGGAGACACCATTTCAGATCATCACAGTGCAGGCTCTATGCAGCTTTAACATCCTGAGCAGCCCCTGAGCACTCACTGAGGCAGCTGAGAAGACATCTAACAGCCTTTTGTTGCAGCTGAGGCCAAGGATGGCATGTGTGGGTAACGCTTCCAATGGCTCCCTGGCTTACAGGCAACAGCAATGACAAATTCTGAGCATGGCCTAGCACCTGGAAGGGAAAATGGGTGGTTTAAGCCTCTAGGAGAAATGGCACGTAGGAACTCTGGTTCTCATCTGGGAAAAAGAGGAAGTAAATCCCTACTTCTGCCATAGGAAGACATCAATGCGCCCTCTTGCCAAAAGTATGTTGAAACACCCATATCCAGCAGCCCCTTCTGAAATATTTGATGGGAGGGAAATGTAAGAGCTGCGTGTGATTGTCTCACTTACAATGCCAAAACAGAAGCTTTTCCATGGCTCCTGAGCAGCTTGACCTGAATGGTGAGCAGGAGACAGAAAACTCATGGAAGGGGTGGGTGAAGATACCAGCCATCTAGACACATGCTCTGAAGAAGCACTGACTTGTTTCTCCCGGGAGGTCCCACTTTGAGCTGGCCACTCCTCAGGGCCCTCTGGGGATAAGCGCTGGTGAGAGGGCCTCATCAACAGGAGTGCTATGTCCCACGAGGTGTGTGTCACTTCCATGCCTTGATCTGAGGGGACACTCATCTACTGGCCATCTTTACTTCACAGGAGCAGCACAGTGGTCACATAACATCGAGATTTCTTGACTGGAATCCTGCTTCTTCAAGAGAAGCTTTAACAGTTTCCATGAAAAAGGCACTTGAAGCTGCCTTTTTGACTTAATAAGCCTGTAGGGCAAAAGTCCAACCCACAGGAAGTCTAAAATTTCTGAGGTTGTGAAATATAATGGTAAAACTGCTAAAATGAATCGGTCACAAATATTTATTTCCTGGCTTTTCCTAATCTCAGCAGTTGAGTGAGAATGTTTCAGATTTAGGTTCCAGTTCTGTCTGCAAATGGAAAAGCTCTCTGTGCTTCGTGGAACGGTTCAGTTTAACTGAACCCAGCATGTCTTCATTACCAGGCTTCTTCTGGTAATGCAAGAGTGAAGGGATACATTTACCTTTGTGCTGCTCTCGGATTAGAGCTGTGCATCTGACTGCAACATCTTTGCCTTCCTTTTTGAAAGCCACCATTCCTAACCCCACTAAATCACTAGCCCATTATTCTCTTTGTCACTGCAAAGCCACCACCTTGAGATACTTTGAGAGACACTACATAAAACTAAATTGATTTGAAATGGCTATTAAGGCAGTCTCCATATGTCATTATAGTTTATATTTGGACCCGGTTGTGTACTAAAAATGTTACTGAATAGGATGTCTGATGTGTATTGTTATCCCCATTAATACACTTCACAGAATATGAAGAACAGCAACAGTTAGGTTTCTTATCTGAATTCCTGTTCCGTTGCCTTCCCTCCAGGAAATGCACAGAGTAAAGGCCACATTTTCAATGTCTTTCTCTGCTGCAGGAGGTTAGCTGTATGCAGCAGTAACCTCCTTACTCCAGCCTACTGAGAGCAATGGGCATTTTGCTAAATGGAAATATGTCTTTGTTTATATGAACAATTATAGGATAAGGAAGGGAGGACAAAGTCCTATGGAAGGGAGACTGGCTGATCAGCAGTGCCGGGCCTTCCACTTGTCCGCTGGCTAAAAAGTGCTCTTCTATCAGTTCTTTCTGCAGAAGAAAATACTTGCGTAAGATGGGTGAGATGAAATTAAAATGATTTATGAGCCTTTCTACTGGGGAAAGTCATGCAGCTGAGTCCAGGCTCACACTCACAAGCACCCATTCTTAGCTCTGCACATTGCCACAGTTTTCTTTTTGCACACCATTGCTTTAATCTTGATGGTAAGCATTTTTTCCTTCATGTTGTTCTCTCCTTGACATTTCTTCCCTTCCTATTTTCACCATGAAAATAAATGCAAACTTTAGCACTTGTGCTTCTGAGTCAGTCATCTTCTCTGATCACTAAAGACTTCCATCTCCCGTAAGAAGTTTCACGCATCACTTCTTAATGGTTCTGGCTGAATCCCATTGGTGGAAGGGCAGGTCCTACCAGGAATTGGATTCCAGTGCTGAGATCTCTTCCTCTAACTGATTAGTTTTACTAAATGCCTTCTAGGAAGATTCTATAATTAGTTTTTGGAGTGGCCAAAATAAAAACTGAATGTCACTGTAAGTGAAACTTAGAGGGGGAAAAAGCCCACAACAACCATTAAGCTTCTGTAAAGCAACCTGCATAGTAAAACATGGGATGAGGCTTTGCATTTTCAAAAGGGAGCCTTCTGGGTCTTTTTTCTACATTGTTACATTGCTGGTACAAATTCAGCTTATATCACTTGTATCCAGAAAGTCATCTCTGTTCCTTTGTAAGCTTGTTATCTTGCTGATAAAAGGTCAACACAGTATTGCTTTTCACTGGCTACTGTGGATGTTCCCTTAAGGCTTGGACCAAGAGCTATCTTCTGAGCTAGTTTTCAAGCTTTTCTAAACCGTATGCATTTCATTAAGGACCCAATTGAAATAAGAAATGAATGAAGTGCCTGTCTGAACACAATGTGTTACTTGGACTTAGGGTAGGTTAGAATTATTTACTTGCTGAAAACGCTATTCACTGTGTCCTTTGGGTTCCCATTAGTAAACTTTGCACGATGCTAAATACTTAAGTAGGAATCCTGGCCTTACTTGAGCCAAGGAGAGTTTTGCCATTTAATTAATTGCCCTGGGACTTTACACTGTGACTCAATGGATTTCTCATCTCCCTGTTCTGTTGACTTCGCTACTCTGTAGGCACAGTTTTAACCAGAGATGATAGCTTTACTTAGCTATCTGCTTTGCAGATAGCATAATCAATGTACAATCCAGTCTCCAGATAAATCAATATATAATTCTTGTTACTGTTCCAGAGATAACACAATCAATACGTGTGCTGATCACTACATCTTAGTCCGGAAAAGTACTCTTCTCAGCTCATCTTTCTGAAGTTTGATTTGGGAAAATATTTGAGCAGCAGTATGGCAACCTTGTTACTCAAATTAATGCTTTCTAATCGGAATGTATTTTAATAAGCATTCTTCTGCCACTGCAGCCAGGCAGTAATATAGGGCATCAAAGAAATCTGTTGCCTTGATTAGCAGTTCCTTTGCTGTGGTCTCAGACTGAAATGCATTTTCTCATGGTTTGCTCAAGTCCTATTTCCTCATCCTTTACCCACTGTTTATAATACAAATGTTAGTTAACTAAATACTTACTGAGCATTTTTGTCTCCTGCAATGAAGCCAAACTGCACAAGAGCCTACAGAAATAACATGGAGTCTGCTCTGTCTCGATGGTGTTGCCCCACAGTAGGTCCTTGGGCAGTCCTCTGTGCCCTGTCCTTTTAGTTTAAGGAGAGCTGCATTTGAACTGTACTTGCTCGCATTGGTTGCAGGCTGTTAACCATATTAGTTTTACTCTAGCTAGTGTTATTATTTGAAGCTTTGCTTTTCCTTCCTTGTCATTCTTGGGAAGTTACACTCCCAAGTTTACAACTCTCATGCAGAGGAGATGCTTCATAACTGTCGTTTGTGGTCAGGAAAACCATTGGGATGACTTGCTCAGTGGGCAGAAGCCTTCTAGCTGCCCTGTGTTTGCTTTAAGCGCTCTGACTTGACCCTTTGGAAAATGGAAACTTACTTCAGCTAATTCATGTCAACCACACATGTAAAACTGGCTCACAGCTGTCTGCTGAGGCGAGGCAAGCCCCCCAGGCTGCTATGACTCCTCGTGGAGACTAGCCAGGGTATTTGAAAAGGCTGAGTACACCGTGCAAATAGTGCAGACTGCTCAAGATTAGCTGGAAAGTGGAAAGATGTACTTGTCTGCCCCCTGGCTAACAAATACGCTTGTTAACATAGAATCACAGAGTGGCTCAGGTTGGAAGGGACCTTAAAGGTCATCCAGTTCCAACCCCCTGCCATGGGCTGGTTGACCCCCACCAGATCAGGCTGCTCAGGGCCTCATCCAGCCTGGCCTTCAATACCTCCACAACCACTCTGGGCAGGAGGAAGGTCCCACCACCCTCTGAGAAAAGAATTTCTTCCTAACTTTTAAGCTAAATCTCCCCTCTTTTAGTGTAAATCCATTTCTCCTTGTCCTATCACTATCCTATAAAAAGTTGGTCTCCCTCCTGCTTGTGAGGTCCCTTCAAGTATTGGAAGTCCACAACGAAGTCTCTCCAAAGCCTTCTCTTCTCCAAGCCATATAAGCCTGGCTCTCTCAGCCTTTCTTTGCAGGAGTGGTGCTCCAGCCCCCTGATCATCTTCATGGCCCTCCTCTCAACCCTCTCCATGAGGTCCACATCTTTCTTGTGCTGTGGGCTGCAGGCCTTGATGCAGTACTCCAGATTGTGCCCCGCGAGGGCACAGTACAGGGGGACAACAACCTTCCTCTTCCTGCTGGCCACCCCTCTTTTGATGCAGTCCAGGATACCTTTGGCCTTTCAAAGAGTTATCTTTTCCTTATCCAATCTGCATACTCCTCACCACTTATATGCACTTCATATGGTTTACCTAATGGCCAGGGAAGTTAATATTAAGCCTTTAAGGTTCATTCAGCTTCCCCAGATACAGTCTGTCTGAAAAATGTGTTCACATGGGAAAAAGAAATCAAGTTTTTTCAGCTGTCTGAAACACTGCCTTGCAAGATATCAAAGCTGTCTGCAGGAGGCAACTTTTACACAAAACAACATATTAAAATTGATCTTCAGTGGGTCTAGCCTCTTACACTCTCAAAGCATGCATTGTAAACTTGGTCTATCCAAAGACAGATGTTTATCAAGACCAGAGAGATGAAGTTCTTCTATCTTTCTACTGCTGAGGGTGACTTTATGTGACTCATTTCTTGGATGATTAAAGTGCAGTGAGGGGAATTCCATTCTAAGTGAAATACAGAGTGCCTTAAATGACATCGTATAGCAAATCCACACAGATTTCTGTGGGCAGTTTCTCAACAGTACAGGATAGCTTTGCTTGATTGTCCTCCACAGCTGTTCAGTGCACCCATTGTAACTTGCAGGAATTTTTCTGATTTCAGCTTTGGCTTCCTGAAGCTAAAAGCAAAATGAGTTGACAAATGTCTTTTGGGCATTGACAAATGTCTCGTTGAGCTAAACTCAGGAGTGGTAGCAGGCAACTGTAGACTTGACCTCAGCTAGGAAGGGAATGAAGAAGCACATGATCAAAAAATGTTAAGCATATCTTCTTACTCATCTGCTTCCCTAACAGCAGGAAATTAGGATTCTGGAAAAACAGCCTCTTCAGCTAGAAACTCAATCAACTGAATAGCCTTACACGAATGGGCCAAGCAAATTCAAATGAAATGCCTGAGACTGACCTCTTTGGCTGGTATAATGCAATTGGATGAATTGCTA
Source organism: Tetrao urogallus (assembly GCF_951394365.1). Taxonomy (NCBI): domain Eukaryota; kingdom Metazoa; phylum Chordata; class Aves; order Galliformes; family Phasianidae; genus Tetrao; species Tetrao urogallus. The sequence continues at coordinate 59,693,905 of NC_136818.1, forward strand.
GGCTAATAATTTTCCATTATTTTAACTTGGAATCAAGAACTAGAGCACTACCAAAAGGAATGTTTTAAATTTCACAGAAAATAAATGTATTTAAATTCATTACAATATCTGCATACAAGCATAAAGAATAGGAAAATAATTATTAAAGAAAATCTTTGCACTACAGGTGGACTGTAAAGTAACCAACACATTCAAGTTGTGGAAATGTGGCACTTCAAACTATCCCATTTTGTTGTTGTTTTTCAGCACTACAGCTATACTTAGAAAACTCATTTAACACACATGCTAAGTCTCAGTTTGTATATTAATTTATTATTATTTAGTCAAGCTTGTGTCAAACCTAAGTCAAAATTTAAGTATATAGCAAGATTATTGTCCTACCACAGATGTTGTTTGTCCCACAAGCAAAGCAGAGAAGGAGTGGAAAATGCCACTGCAAACTGTGTCATCTCCTACAATAAATGTCTCTCCTCTCAATTCTTTGTTGAAGGCAATTACCATATGATTGTTAATGGTTTGGGTGACACAGGTGACACCTGTTTCCAGCAGTGCTTGATAGTGATTTTGCTTGCTTTCACGCCCGGGGACATGATTTAGTGGAGGGTTATTAGAGTTAGGGTAGTATGGTGAGGTTGAGGTTGGACTTGATGATTGTTAAGGTCTTTTCCAGCCTGCGCGATTTGATGATTCTATGTCTCCAGTCTTCCTGTGAGTAGCCCACTGTTTCCTGATGTTTATTTACTTCACTTTCTAATCTTTTCCAAGGCCTTCCCAAACTCTCTGTCGGATTTTAGTTTCTCCAGATATTTCCCCAGGATTTTGACCTCATATGTGAAAGGTGAAAGCCCAGTCTGCAAAATCCCCACTGAAAATGATAAAGCAATACAGGCTTAAGTGCAACCTGGATCAGGCTTTCGTGCATGAGTTGCCTTTGTTCAAAGCAAACAGCTCATGGACTTCAGTGCGAGAATGGCTTGCAAGGCAAGGGTTACTGATGTTTGCAGGCTTACGTTTCAGAGGAGTGAATTCAAGAGGCATCTGTTTGTTTTCCTGCAAGAAAGCCATTCAGTGATGTTGAGGTTGTAAATGTATGTTTATAGTTTCAGAGATTTTTTTTTAATGGTACAAATGACATTCGGTTTACCAGAGAAAGCCAAGCTGAGACTATTGCAACATAAGATTAATTGCTAATTTTTAGGCTATCCTTGAGTGAGGGAGGACATTAAAAGGTAGAAAGGCTCTGATACGAGGCTGGACACTGGATGCCATCCAAACATATTAAGCACACATGGCCAGAGAAGAAACTTTCTGAGAACAGAAGCCGTCAAAATTGCCCTGTCATCTTTGTATCTTTGTTGCCACTAATGTGGAGAATACTGTTTGTTTCCAAAAATATGATCAAACATCTGGCTGGCTGTAGAAATGCACTGTGGCAGTGGTTCAGCTGAGGTTGCTAAAAAAAGGTTACCTTCTGAACCAGTGACGCTTCCAAGGATTGCGTGAGTAGCCTAACTTTGGTTAGAATTAATCTTCTTTCTGTTCTTAAACTACTCATCCTACTGACAGCTACTGACACTGAGTAGTTCATCTGTTTTTACACTTTAATCTGTTTGTAAAATGCTTTCAAAGGGGGAAAAGGCAAAAACGAGTCAAACATTCTTCCCTTCCCCTTTACATCTACAAAAACAATTTCAGCTGGCTAGTTTATGAGCACCTCTAAACCTTTGTGTCAAAGGAGGGAAAGTTCTTTTAGTGGTGAAGAAACCTCTGTAAGAAGGTTTCCAAAGATTTATTGAAACACTGTGTGTGAAGCAATATTGTTTAAAGACATTGAAAAATATCGTTACGTACCTGTGGAGCCCGGTTCTTCTTTGACTTCTTTGACTTCTAATTGAAGTCAAAAGCAGAGCTTCTGTGGTGACCAGTTTATGTTCTCAATCTAAGCTGTACCAGAAGCCCCATGGATGGTTAGGTTTGCAGTGAGTGGTTCTATTTATCCGAAGAGCACGAAGCCTGCAGCTGATTTGCAGGACTTGCAAAAGAAGCTGATGAAACAACTAAATTTTGTCTCCTGAGACATTCCGTTATTTCAAAATTACTTTCTATGGAGCTTTGAAAGATTTCCTCTGGTCACCTATAGGAGCCAGGAGGAAATTTCTCCTTGATCCAGTCAATCTTTTCCCTTCTTTTGTTGCTCTGTAATTAATATTGTGGTTATGCCTTGAGATTTCTCCGAACTAAAAAATTTAACATTCCAATGAAACCACACTGTGGACTGAAAGTTTTTATTTGGGAAACATTTTTACTCACACTATCTGCATTGCAGTTGTCACCATCAAGAGCAGAAATATGGTTTCTAGAAAAGAGCATTTCAATTGTCACAACTACAGAATGGTCTACTGAGAATGGACATGACAAAGTCCAGTTAGATAGCAGAGCCTGCTTGTGATCAACAGGAGAGCATGAAAAATGCTTTTTATGCTTTCCATGCCCTAGTCAGAAGAGACACCACAATGTCTGCTAAGTTGTCCAAGGAATGACACAATTCAAAGACTGCAACTTGTTCCCAATTGCCAAAAAGGAAAGATGCTAGAAACCCCGAGAAGAAACTTCTTTCCCTACCCACAGGTTTGCTGAAGCCTGACAGGCAGCCCAGTGAGTCTGGAGCAAGCAAGTCAGCCTGAAGCTAGATGATGTCTATTACAATATATAAGTTCATAAACTGAGGTTGTTAGCATTTTGTGATGGATTAGTACAGCCCCTCCCGGCAGAAGAACACGTTCAGCTGTTTGCTGAGGGCTCTATTGTCTTCTTGCAGTTGTATTTTTCTGTGTCAACAAAGCTTCTGATAATTTAGTAGAATTTGAGGGAAAACAGATTCATCGTGGCTCCAGATCGGTTTGCAGCTACAAAACAAACTCCACAGTTAATAGGCACTGCTGATTTGCTTCATTTAGCTACCAGCAAGTGATCTTGCTCTCAGTACTGAAACTACTATTTGTTTCAGAGGCACAAGACCACGCTGTTTTTCATAAGAGTGGGTCAATGATCCGCTTTTGTAATCTTGGGTAAGATATTTAACATCTTCCCATTCCCAGGGCTAGTGCTACTGGTTTGCACTGGAAGGTTTTGCTCTCATGATGTGTATGCAGTGCAGTATGTCCCCCCTGATTCTCAGGTAATGTCTGCACGCTGATGAATTGCTGCTAATAATACAGCTGCTCTCCATGTTCCCCATCTGCCTCACTGCCAGTTCCTACATCTGTCATCTCAAAGAAAATATCCTGGAATTATGAAGCCTTGTGCTTTACTGGTTTGCCTCATACAGACCCAGATGACTTTGTGGTAGAACAAAAAATAAAAAGAAAATGCAGAAGTTGATTACTTAAAACGTTGCAGCTGCTCCTGATGTAGAATTGTCTGTTTACAACAAATACTGCTAAATCTGAGCAGACAAGATCAGACATAGGGCAAGAAAAAAGAACGTTCCAACATTTTTGGGCTTAACACCAAAAGGATTCAGGAGGCTGTGACAGTGCTGGCAACCTTTGCCTCACCAGGTTGAAATGCATGCTTAACCTGGACTTCGTAAAATCAAACTGCCACCAAGACTGTCTGTTCTATCTCCTTTCTCGCTACTTTCCTCTGCATTTCTCCCCATCAGTTCTTTCATAGTTCTCCTCCGTCATTTGCCACTGCTTTTAGACTGTTCACCAGGCTATGGCACAGGCTGAGCCTTGGTCAGCCTTGGTCAGGCCCTGCTCTGAACAGGAGAGGTATCCCCTCCGTGGGACAGGCCATGCCCACACTGTGCCCTGTGTTGGCATCTTCCTGCCATGCAGGCAGCTGTGCAGGCCCTGAGGAAGATGCCAAGAGCCAGTTCTTGGGGTGAATCTCTGGTCACAGCTAGCAGATGAGCACAAGAAGCACAAAGAGGCACAACCTGATGTTCTGTTTGGCCTTCTATGACTTTTCCCTTTTGAAAACATGTATAACTTGAGCATATAGACTTTGCTGTTCCCAGATTTTGCGTCAACCATGCAGCTGCCGAGATGACTTACATACATCTAACGAGGCTTCTTTCTTCCAGCAGCCAGTTTAATTACTGTCCTCATGACTCCTTATGAGTGTTGGTCTCAGAGTCACCACAGATAGTCATGCTACTGCTACCGCCTCATTATGTGTCCCTCTGCTAGATGTGCCTTTCTTTGTGGAAGGATGTGATGTGCCAGAGCAACAGCAGAAATGGCACTGCATGAGACACAGTGTGTGACACAAACTGTTGCCCTCTGTTGTTGGTCTCTTGGGTCACAGCTGCGTGACAGCAAATTAAATGCAGCGTCACAACAACTGGATGCAACCATTGTTTCCAGGTCTCTGTGGATGAACTCTTCTCATCACAGCAGAACAGTAAAGTTCATTTTAGCCTGCTTCTTCCATAGTTTTGAGTTCTTTACTAGCAGCAAATCTATGTAGGGATTGGCAAATAGATCATATGTAGAAAATTGCTGTCAAAATCTGAAAACACACATATCATTAAGACGGATGTGCTTGGAATCAAAGACAGCTCAAGAAAAGTTATGGCTTGAACTTTTGTCCGTTGAATGAAATATTTTTAATTGTTTTAAGCTAGTTTGTTGTGGAATGTTTTCATAACCTGAGACATAACATATGCTGCACATTATTTGTTTTGTGCAAGTGACTTTTAAAGTAACTCTTATAATTTCAATATCATGGTTGCATGTCTGAAACTTGCCAGGAAAGCAGTTATAATCATAACGTTTGTAAGAAGTCTATTTGTTCTAAGAAGTGTGATATCTTTCTGGTCCATATCATTGTTATGAACAATCATGCTTCAAGGTACTATGATGACTCATCCACTAGCAAGAGTTGCTATAAAAAGACAAACCTGTATTTCTAGGTTTCTATTCCTTTTTGACTAATTGCAAAAGCTACAAACGAACTGATTTGAGGACTCTTAGCATTTCTGGTTTTCATTTATCTCAGTAAGACTTCTTTAATTTCAGTCGCGGATGAATATGATAAACACTTCAGCAAAACAGAACTCTTCACCATCCTGTTCTTCAAAATACTGTGAGATTGCCAGCTGTCTGACTTAATTGTGCAACAAAGTTGTAAAGTTTTGAGGTTCTTAGAAGAAAGGCACTGTGTAAGGATAAAGTATAACCATTATTTCTCTGGACTAACGACCCACTCCGTTTGCTGCAAAGTCAGTCTGACAAAAATCAATGCCATCCCTTCGTCTGATCTGAATATTTAGCTGAAATTCATAGTTCTGAAAGCTATTTCTTTTTGTTGGAGATAGTGGTGACTGAATATCTTTGAAGCAAGGCTGTTCATTTGCAAAGAAGATACTTAGTCCCGAGGAGAAATCAAATAATTAGGCAGAGGTGATTTGCTCAGAGGTGCAGGTTTCTTTTGGTGAGCAGCACTCAGCATAAAAGCATCCTTCAATATGTGTTTTTAGGGCCATGGCATGCACCAGTGCTTTTCAGGGCAGAGTTTTGCAGAACCTTGCTACAGAGGACTGGAAGGAGGCTCCAGAGCCTCTTACACTGAGAACATATTAGATACACTGAGATCCTCAGTAGATGCCTTTCTGCTCTCTACATTCACACCTCTGAGAACAGTTTGCACAGTATTTGTATGCATCTTCTTGTGGTAACCCACGTGGGAAATCAGAAAAAAATCTTCACATCCATTGAAGTGGAATTTTTTCAAATTGTTTCCTTGGCGTAGACCAGAGTATGCAGAATAATTTATTTCCCGTTCTCTTTATTAAAAACATTTATACATTTAAATACCTTTTCCATGTTTCCCTCTTATTTATCTAGACTAAACAAATCTAGTTCCTCAATGGCATTTAGCATTTTCTTCCAGGGATGTTTCTCAACCCTCAGGACAGTCTTGTTCTGGTCAGCTCTTTCCAGCTTTCTCAAACCGTGGTGACACAAAGTGGGGGTCAGGCTCCCCCTGTCATTCGAGCACTTTGTCTGCAGAAACAGAAGCTTTACAGGCAATAAACCAAATCTGCACACAGACACTTGGGTAGGTTTGTGTCACCTTGCATCTGTTCTGGGCCCCATTTCTGGGCAGGTATTGGAAATCATTGGATTCTGCTGCTCACCCCACCTGATTTCAGAAAGGCAAACCCCAACTGATTGAATTATCAAGAAAATGCTGCTACTCATTTGAGTTGCAAATCTCTGCTACCTCTTTGCCTGTTTTCACTTCCACAGATTTTGGGACAACTCTTATAGCCTTAAATTCTGTACCAATCTCACCTATTTCAAAGATTTGGCAGTTCTGTCTGGGAAGAAGTATGACAAATCACATGTTTTGAGGAAAAAGTAAAATTAAAAGCAACAGTCTCCTGAATGCCTTCTGTGCTGTTTCAGCTTTCAGTTTCACAATGAGCTTGCTTAGCTGGTATAAAGGCTGGGTGCCTTTCCCACAGTTGCAGAGGTAACACCATCAGAGAAGTGCTGTAAGTACCATGTCAAGCGTGTAGGTATGATCTTATGAGGAGGCTTATTTGTTTTCCGTCCTGTTCACTGAAGGCCAACAATGTTGTGTCTTGAAGGGCTGAATGAAGCTGCCTGTAGCAAAACTTACAGTCTGTCAAAAGAGTTTACATTTTAAAGTAGCTTAGTACAACACGATGCTTAAAATAACAGATAATAGGGAGTTACACAGCCTGGAAGCTTTCATGTGAGTCTAAATCAGATTTTGCTTCTTTTTGGTACTTTGGTGAGGTGCTGAGGGCTGTGATAGGGAAGGTGTAGCACACATAGAGCTGCATGGCATGGTTCTCCTCGCATTCAGGCTGTCAGGGACAAACAATGGCAGTGCAGCAAAGACAGGCTGTGCTGTCATGGTGGTGCCCTCTGCACCCACCAAAACTCATACTTATGGGCAGCATTTAAAGTAGATAAAGCATTCAGTTTCAATCCTAGCTGCCGTGATTTTATCAGTCATTGCACCCCAGTGGAGAAGAATGGGGAGAAGCTGAAATGAACCTCTTAGTAAAACATGAAAACTGCCTTGCAGGTCTGATTTGGAAGAAACTCCAAGTTTTGTTGATACAACCATAACTAACTTTGAACAAGCGTGTGACATCTCACTGTTCTCAAGCCACTGGAGCTGGAAGAGCAGCTAGGAGGCTGTCTTTTGTCTTCAAATTAGACCAAAAAAAATTAGAAATGCGTATTTTTCTCAGTATGTTACTGGCACTCCAATGTAACTGTGTGTCCATTTCCTGTTTTCCAGATAAACACTAATGTGCTAGTTGAATTTTTCCTTAAAAATTGAAGGAGGGCATCATAAAACTAAGCTGTTACTTTGTCACCAAAATATACATAAGGTTTTTATTTTCTGAACATAAATGTGAAGATAAAGGAGATAGGAGATTTTGGTCAAAACCTGGTGAACTTTCGGACTATCTGGTTTAAAAAAAAAAAGTAATCTGATCAGAGAAATTGTTGAATCAGTTTAAGTTTAATCTTGGGCCATGAATCTGGGTTCAGCTCCATTAGTTAGTTCCCTAACTAGTTCCTTTGTTAATTTGATTGGCACCTGAGTTACATTACTGTGAGATCAAAATCAATTTATTTACCTTATGAGAAACAGGATAGTCATTACAGAAAATACAGAATTGTATCTATTAAAACTACTCTATGCTTTGCTTTGAGTACAAGCAAATGTAACAGGTTTCTGCAGGTGTTTCTGAAGGGTTAGCAGAATATCCTTTCTCCCATGCTCAGAAGGAATGGACTTAATCATGGTGTGTGGGTCTCCCAGTGCTGCAGGACATTTAATACGCTCAGAAAGGTGTCTGTTCTGTGGTGAAAGCCAAGTTTGCTTTTACAGTCAGTACCTATAATGCAGTGAGAGAGTTAATAACCATTTTATTAGCGCTGCAGAAACCTTTTGCACCTCTCCAGAGAAGAAGCAACTTTTTCTTCTGTGAGTAGCTGAAGTGGCCTTTGGAAGTTTTCACTCTTGGGATCCAAATGCTTGCTTACATTCAAAACCTGTATCATCCAATTCGTCTCCAGAGAAGCAAAAGTAGGTTTGACGAGCTGGATTTGGGTTTGCAATTGTTTCTGGTTTTGTTTAAGATTCGAAGGCTGTAAATGTGCACAATACTCAAGGAAAATCATTATCTAATGGGAGCAGTGGGAACTATGAAGTCTTAAGGAAAACCTTAGAAGGGGTCATACACAGACTCCCTAGGGCTGTGCAGGGTTGGCACGGCCAGGTACCTCATCCCGTATGTGTGAGGACTCTGCCTCTCCCAGTTCTAAACACGAAGGTCTGCGTACTGACACCACTCCTCCTGCTACACCTACAGATCTAGGTAGAAATGATCAGCTTGAGAAAAGAAGTGTTTTCTGTTACAGAAAGTGATTTAGTACAGTGTTTGCTCTATGCTGTAATGCTCTAGTCCACGTACAGAATGTCAGTGTGAGTCTTCACTTGATATTGTTAGCTTGCTTGTGCTTTGTTCAGAGGATGCAAAGACTCAATGGTCAATGATGGGTGGTTCTGAAAAACCAAGTGGTGACTCTGTCTTCCACAAATCACAGAACAATGTGGATTGGAAGGGGTCTTTGGAGATCTTCTAGTCCAAGCCCCTGCTAAAGCAAGCTCTTCCATTTGAGTTTTTTCATGAGCTCCTTGCTTACTCATATGGGTCTCCTGCCACCTTTGCCTGATTTCTTACTCTTAGGCAATCTTGAGCTTCGAAAAAGCGGTGCTTAAATGTCAACCAACTCTCCTGTGCCACCAATGCTTTAACCCATGGGATATGTCCAAGTAAGCCCTTGAAAAGATCAAAGTTGGCTCTCCTGAAGCCCATGGCTGCAGTTGTACTTATTACCTCATTTGTAGAGAAGTCACAGTTCATGCCTTTTTAAAGTACTTCCCACATTGTCTTACAGTTTTTTTTTCGTTCATTCTTCACCCCTTTCTCTATAAGAATTTCATTTCAACATTATGAAAAAGACTTACTAGTTTATGTTTATAATTTTTTTTCAAATGTTCTTTAATGTAAGACAAAATTTGATTGAATTATTGCTGTGGCTTATGCAGCAGAGAGGATACAGACATATGGAAGAGGGAAAGAGGCATGCAGAATTTCCCAATCTGTTTATCCACAGTAAGGACCTTTTATTTGTAATTTGGGACTAGAGTAAACAAGATCTTTTTCAATGCTCTAAGGACTTTAGGAGATGGCAATGTAAGCAACCAACTGGACAGTAAATTTGTGTGCAGTTTTCAACACCACTACCAAGGCGCATTTCTTCCCAGTAAAGACATTGAGAAATGAGGTTGGCTAGCATCTGTAAGAATCAAGTCACTTGGTCTAAATGTCTTATTATTTTCATTTAGGGCTTTGTTTAGGAGGTTTAATACATAGCTCTTGGTTCCCCATTTGGTCTATAAATCTACAGCAAATGCTAGATTTTACTGGCAGTAATTTCATCTCGAAACCTTAGTGTCATTTTTTTCTGATTTACATCAGAAAATATACTCCTGATCCACAGCAGCACAAATGGAGCTCAGCAGTGTTTCTGTACCCCATAAATCAGAGGTGTTCAGGATAACCACGCGTCAGAGCAGAGGCCTGTGCAGCCACACATAGGCTCTGGGTTGCCTTTGAGCCTCTATAGCTCACCCATTAACTGTGCAATCTGGAAAGCAAGAGGTGTTAATCCATGGCTACTAGTCACAACTAGCTGAAATGCTGCTGGACAGTGGGCTTTGGTTCCTATCTGAATATTCCTTAAAAAACCTACTGAGCACATCTGGTAGTCGTAGCCATGGATGGGGAACCTTACCAAGCTCTATGTCTTCTGCAGGAGGAGTTTTTGTCATCTGTGGCTGGGTAAATTGAAAATTCCCAAATCCTATTGGTTATAGAAAGGGGCTTTCATGTGAATGTGAAAATGTCTATAAATAGTTGTACACACACACGTACATGCATTTACACTTTTTTATATAATTACAGCATACTTTTAATGAGTAAGAATGTGGGCTGCCTAAAAACTGTCTTTATAGATAATTAGTCCCAAAGGTCTTAAACTGGTTAACCATCAAGGCATACTGCAAAAGACCTCTCTTTGGTAAGGGCTTTTTGAAGGAGCTGAATGTACAACCTCTCTGAAGGGAGGAGAGGATGAAAAGAGTTTATGTGCTTGGTTGACACAGCTCTTTTTTGATATGATTATTTTAAAACCGACAGGTTATTTTTGTCCTTCTAATGATGAATTAAAGCATCCAGACACTTCTGCATGCATCTTGCTGTATTATTGATATAAAAATCAATATATACAAATGCTCTGCTCTTGTTTTTCTTTGAAATCTTGCTAGTTGTTTTTTTTTTTTTTAAAAAAAAAGATGGATTTTTCAGACAGCACAATGAATCATCAGTGAAGTGAAAACACTGGGCAAATTCTCTTTTGTTTAAGAGAATGGCCTGTACACAGTTCAGGCCAGCACATTTTTCATGGGATGCAAGGGAGCAGTTCAAAGAATTGGCAAGGAGTGGGTCCTGCATATTCATGAGGCTGGGCAAGGAGGTGAAGGTACAGGAGAAGGCAGAAAAGCAATGTGAGGATAGAGTGGAATGCGGAGTGAGTTACCACGGTATCCTATTTTACTGCTGTTTGACGTAAAGCTCCTTTGCTTTTACACAACCACTGGAATTGAATGGAAGCAGTGCAGGGAGTAAATAATGAATGTGTCTTTTACATGCTAACAGAGGAGAATCTGCACCTCATCACAGAGATAATGTGCCCCTCTGTTCTCCCCCCAGTCTCCAGCCTACGTTCCAGAAGTCAGTCAAGATCTTATCCAACAGACAGAGGAAAAACTCGAAAACAGTCCCTGCAAAGAGCTATTCTCTCACTGTACAAAGTAAGTATAACTTGATATCCAAAGACCACATGGCTGCAGTCAACAGCTTGTAAAGACTGTCAGGTAAAGAGAGATTTCGATTTGAAATCAGGGCATGTACCTTCCGCTTATATTCATAATCTTAGAGGCGTAACTGACAAGCAGTGAAGTCATTTCATCCCGACAAAATATAATAAATATTTCCATGCCATTATATACACTACACACAAGCACTTAGTGTTTTAGGTATTTGACAGAGCGTTCTAGCCAAGTGAACCAGCCATGGATTTCATGCTGCGTGAAAAGAGCTACAATGCTAATATATCCAAAGAAAACATCTCTGTTTCAAAGTGAATAAAAATTAAGTGGCTATACAGACCATTTAGACAGAGGAATGTGCAAACTTGCTTTGCATAGCTTTTCCAGAAAATCTTCAGCAGCAGAAAGGGGCTTTTTTAAAGCTTTCTGTCTGTCTGTGGAGTTCAAATGAACGTGCATTATTTCATCCTTTGTCTGGGAAAAGGCTTATCAGGTTTTGTAGTGGTGAGGCAATTTGCACTATTATGTTCTAAAGCTCCAGGTATGCAGTCTGCAGTTGCAAATACTGACCTGAGTATGTTCATAGCAGTGATCTTAAACCAACAGAAATATGAAAAGGAGGGATCATCACAAGCTGGCCCATGTGGTTTCTGGCTGAGCACAGTTTGTTTTCCCTGGATGATGTAATGGGGATTTGTAAAATTCGCTCTGCTGTCATTCATTGTTTTGACTCATTTCATTGACCTTTTCTGTTTCCAGTTATTCTTTGCATTGGTAGGAGATGTGGGTTATTTCTGGCCTTCTCTTATAACATAACTAGTTTACTTGCGTTGGCCCAATGTCCATTTTGAGATGCTAGCATAACTTACACCAGTTGTGTGTGCCAGTCACAATGACAAAGGCAGAGCTGTGCTTGACATAGAAAACCCTGATGTCCGTTTCCATTTCTGAAATCGATTTGAAAGCTGACAGTTTACTGTAAAATGCACTCTGTTGTTGCCAAAGAGGGGAACTAAAAGCAAACAAGTGCTGAAAAGCGGCTATTGTTCTCTGAAATACGTGAAGCTTTTAATTAACTGAATGAAATGGGCTAACATTGAGCTCCACTTCATTCGGGCTCTTATTCACAGACAGCCATCCCTTCTTCTGAAGCAAAACTGATCAATTAGCCAGCTTAGAGACTTTGTACATAAATATGCTGATTGTTTTAAGTGGACTGAAATGAGCTCAGAAGGAAGTCTTAAAAATTCGCTGTTGGCATTTACTAAACGTACAGAATAATGTTAATTTTGGAAGTGCTCACAGCCAGACTGAAAAAGGGAGCATGCACACAAATATGAAACTTAGTCCCGTTGGAACAGGAATGGGGATGAATTTCAGACAAGTTGCTTTAGATAAGATCAGTCTGTAGAAGAAATGTGTGTATAGCTGTATGTGCTGTTTCGATCTTCAGTATTTTGACTTTTTTCTCCTGCCTTCCCCCAATTTCCACAATATTTTCAGTTTGAATCAGAAATTTTTTTTAAAGCTTATTAAGGCTAGGTGATCTTTTTATTTGTAAGCTTGAATTTTCATAAAAAATTCAAATAGCTGAGAAATTCCAAAAATGGAGGAATAGCGGTTCATAAATGGAAGGGATCTGAGCTGCATTATTCTTCCTGAATTGTTTGCTCATGTCTAGAACCACTCGAGGAAGAGCCGGTTTATTAATTTGCAAACCAGAGTAGTTGTTCAGAGAGGATTTCATCCTCCAGCAAAAGCTAAGGAAGTGTCTATATACACTTATGTACCGGCACCACTGCCAGCAGAGGCAGATGCAGTAGCCTCAGTAATCCAAGAACCAAAACCAAAATCCTCCAGTGAACAGCATGACAGCCTCCATCTCAGCAGCTCTCTCAGCTCAGCCCGAGTTTTCTTAGCTCTAAACCTTTGGCCTTCCTTAGGGAATGTCTGTTGGTCTTTGGCTGCTTGTTGCCTGTCGTAAGTAACGTTTTTATCAGTAACATTTGCAGATTGTCCTTTCCATGAAGACTTTACTGTCATAATGTGAGGACCCAATTCTTATTATTGATCCAGAAACATATTCAGATCCCTATTCAGACTCTCTTTCCTCCATTTTATTCTATGAGGCACATTGCTATTAGGAAAAAGCTTTTGACTTCAATCAGTTACCAGTTCTTCTGTATAACAGGAGTTGAGACAGATTTTATTTTTTGCTCAAAATAATGCCCCTAATGTTCTCTTTTGAACAAAAATGGGTTTCATCCAGAAATTTTTAACCCAGATCCATCTCCCAAAGTTTAGGAGCTCTTCTGCTGTGGGTGTTGTAATAAGGTGGTCTTAGTTTACTAAGAAAAGCAAATATACTTATGTCTAACAGCCTTTGTAAAAATCCATTTAAGCCAGTGGGAGAATCCTTGTTAATTTTCAGCAAGCATAACAAGTACATATTACTTACCAGGCAGCTGGTATTAGGTCTTCTGTTATGAAACACAATAAGCATATCAATTTGTTCCTAGGTTGAAACCATGAGTAAAATAAAGTAGTAATTAAATAGATGTCAAATGTCCTTATCGTTCAAGAAGTCAGGATTTTCTCCTCTTGTTTCATTTCTCTTTTGCTCCAAGTTCAGGATTTTAAAATGTTTATATATCCTTTTCATCTGAGATAGATCTGTCCTTGACCACCTCAGTGGGGAACCATTCCAAGAATACCTGAACAGCATGTACTTTGACAGGTTTCTCCAGTGGAAGTGGTTGGAAAGGTAAGTGTCACAATTTATTTTTTTAAATAAAAACGAATACAAAATATTTATTTCAGTTTCCATGGAAAGCCTGTAGAATATAATCTCAATCTAACAGCTGACGTGGTACCGGTTTGCTCCTTTCGCTTTTGAGGTAAATAGTTTGGCCTTCCTTCAGCATTACTAGTGTCTCCTCCCAATATCTGCCATTTATGGCCTTCTCTGTGCAGCAATTCTCTACTTCTTTCCACTGTTGTCATTTGAAAAGATTCATCAAGGCTCATTCCCCCTCTCCCTGAGCTGTACTCCAGGGAAATTATCCCAGAGAGGTCCAGGAAGGCTTTTCTAATTTTAGCATTTGCTTGCAGCTGTTCATTGTTAGAAGGTTCAAGACGAAGTAATGGTTTAGCCACAGGAAGATGCCACATAGAAAAGTTATTGTTATGCTGGCTTTGGATTCAATTTAAACACAAACTGTGTCTCAAGATGTGATCATCCAACAAGCACAACTTGTGACTGGGTTATGTATAATCCTTGATCCTTGAGGTCCCTTCCAACCCTAGCCATTCTATGATTCTATGATTCTCCTGGAAGCAGCTTGGGCACTTTCTTTGCTCAGCATGCTTGTGCATGCCCAGTGAATAGGACAAAACTTGTAGCCCATAAAAAATAGGAATCCAAGCCTCCTCAGTGATCCAAAAAACCTCTGTGGCCAATTTCATTGTGGGCCCTGTCAGAGTGAGCTATTTGTTGCACAGCAAAAGGCCACATTGCGCTTGTTTATGACCTACCTTCATGCATCTATACTGCTAAATGTAAGCTACACATCCCATCTCTGGCTTTTACATTTGCAAACGCTGTGCCCAAGAAAGACTGAAACAGATGCTGCTTGCTAGGGAAGCAAATAATAAAAGAGAAATCTCTCCCAGAACACCAGGGAGGCTGTTTTGGCTTCTAAAGCTACAGTGTTCTGCCATTTAATGGTATTAAGTATGATAGGCATATTAGGTATGTTTAAAATATGTTCAACATTTGTTGTCTTTCTGCTTAGCAGAATATGGTGACTATTTGTCTAAACCAGTTATCGCAATTATGAAAACGCTGTAGAACAGACAAAAAAGCAGCATGTAGGTCCTCGCACCATATTTATTGGCTGGACCTCTAAGGACACATTTAATAACCAAGCAGCCTTAGTGGGTATTTATTTGCAGGGAAGGGACCTTTGCCTCTTCCATGCTGGAGAGTGCTGGAGAGTACCCAGCAGATGAACACTGCTGGCTAACAGTGACCTTGAGTTGAGAGGCACCAGTTTCCACAAATGGCATTAATTACGGCAGATCAGTTAGGGCCAGACCCTTGAGTGGTGTGCATAAGCGTAAGAGCTCAGGGATTAAAGGAGCTGTGCCAGTAACTCTCCCTGCAAAGTTACAAAGCTGCTGCACAAGAGGGAAGGGAAGTGGTGGGCAGAGGGGAGAGCTGTTTCATGCCAAGACATGCTCCACATGCCATCTCGACTAAATCCAGAATTTACCCTTCCATTTCAGTTGAAAAACATCAGATGATTCATCTCTAGCCATGCTATTTCCTAGCCATTTTCTCATTTAAGACAAGGAATTTTCTCAAATACTTTGAGGATTTTTTTTTTTCCATTATCCCAACAAATGTGAGAAGCTACTGGCCGTGCCTATCCAGCTTAAGAAGCCGGGAGAACTGTTTTTTTTAGGATTAGCCAAGAGATGTTAGTGATTGGAATCTGCTGGCTCAAACAGAGAGTCACACAGTCCATTTACTCCAGGGACATTGCTGAGCACGTAGTTATCACTGCTAATTGTTGCTTTTAACCCCAATAGCATTCTCAGCGTTTTCTTAGAAGCCTGAAAATAGCATCTTCTAGTTTTGGCCGTTTGCATGCTTTTCTTCACCTACTTATAAAAAACAATAGCAAACATAAATGAAACAATTTGCTTTAATGTTTATTCTTTATTGTCATCGACCCCATCACTGCGCTGCTAGAACAGCCACGTTATTGTGCTCCCTCTGCCGGCTGGCTGCCCGCCAAAGGAAAACAACGCTGCTATGCGGTTCTGATGAATGTTCATATTGATTGCCAGTGTAATTTTAAAATTTCAGTGATAGACTGGTGGACACAAAATCAGATGTCTCAGAATCCAGAGTACTTTCTCTGTCACACTGTAGAACTTCGATGATAGCCAATGTGGTGGAAGTAAGATTTAGGGCTGCAGCCCTTTAGGAAGAGCAGAATTTTGTGGGAATCCTGTAAGATCTTGTGGTGGCTGTGTTTGTACAATTACATAGATACTTATTTAACCCTTAATTTGGCCTTTAAATTGCTACTGAATATACACACAATTTAACTCACTAGAGGGAGAAGAAAAAAAAGAAGAGTCTGCTAATTTGCTTAAAAATGGAACCAGGAGACTGTCTTGTCAGGTGAATGGTCTCAGCTAATCTGTTTCACATGCCCCCCAAAGGAAAGAGATGCTTTTCCTCCTTTTTTGCCCAGTGCTGTGGTCCCAAGAGGCAGGTAATTCCGGTTGGGCCGGAAGGGCTCCCAGCCCTGCTTCCTGCTCCTACCCCTCCTGTGAATGGGATCTGAATCCTCCATTCCAGCTCCTGGGATTGTTTTTTGCTTGTTTCATATTGATTTCCTGTTTTGCTTAAGGTCAAGAAAACATAAGTATTTTCATAGTGATTGAATCTTGGATCTCATTTTCTCAACTTGAAGAACGAGCAAAGTAATTAGATGTTAGCTCAGCATTACCCTTAAAAAAACATACCATGAGATGATCTGCAGGATTCATGTGTTGTTGCAAGCCCTCATGCCTCGTGTCTGCTTAACGAAGGCCAAAGCTATATAATGGAGATTCAGAACCCTCCTCAGTCCTAAGATGCTAGCTGAAATTATACTGATGACTCACTAATGTGTTGTATTTTATTACAGCTTAATATGTTGGAATTGAAAAGTTCAAGCCATACATAGCATTGAAGTAATGTAATTACATAATTATATATTATATTATACTATATAATTACCTCGAAATAATTTGATTATATAATATTTATCTATTTTGCTTTTCAAAAGTATGCCCTGAAATAAATAAATCACAGAGAGTGCATTAAATGTAGTGTGTCTTTTTTTTTTTCCTTTTCTTCCAGGCAACCAGTAACGAAAAACACGTTTAGGCAGTACAGGGTGCTAGGGAAAGGCGGCTTTGGGGAGGTGAGTGGTTCTGAAAGTTTCTGTTCTGTTTGTTGCTTCTCAGGAACTGCAGTTATAGTATCTAAATGAGACAGAGGCTGATTTTCATTAATTGCTGATAGTTTTGGTTAACCTCTCTGACACAGCAATCTCAAAAGAACACTCTTGAAAATTATTTTGTATTTGACTGTTGCATTCACATTAGAATTAGGGTCACACCCTTATTTGTATTTTACTAAAGGCTTGAGGTCACTGCCTAGGCAGCAGAGTCCAAGGAGGCCAAGGCAGGCCTTTGCTGAGCAGATTACCATCTACACAGACAAAAGGAGGTGGGATAGGAAGCAGGCGGAGGAAAGTGAAATAATTAAACCAATATTGCACAGCATGTTTGGAAACAGCAGTCAGTTCCCCAGCTGCCCCCACCTAAGCCTTATTCTCTGCACCACTGTTTCTAACCTTAAAAGGACTAAATCAGATCAGATCAGTTGTGAGGAGCAAAGTGCAACCCAGAAGAAGTGTTATCTTTAACTTACCCAGCAACTGTTCTCTTTTATTCTCAGGTCTGCGCTTGCCAGGTTCGAGCAACAGGGAAGATGTACGCCTGCAAAAGATTAGAGAAGAAAAGAATAAAAAAGAGGAAAGGCGAATCCATGGCACTAAATGAAAAGCAGATTTTAGAAAAAGTCAATAGTCAGTTTGTAGTGAGTATTGAACTCTCTCTAGCATGGCTCTGTGCTCACCTGCTGAGCACAGTCTCTTGTTGAATCTGATGCCTCTTCCAACTCCTCGTACAGAAAAGGTGCTGTTTTCTGTAGGAAGCCCATCCTTCCACATTTCACCATGCACACTTCCAGAGTCTCACTTTTATCTGTGATCTGTGGGAAATGCACCAAACGATGTGTGTTTTCTCTACCATGTAATGCTCTTTCCAGCCTTGACTTGCATCAGGCTGAGCTATTTTTGTCCTGTGTGATTACCTGAATTCCCAGGTAATTCAGGTAATGAGAGAGGAGCTTGCAAGAGACTTAAGGAGATTCAACCCAAGTCCATCAGAAGAGACTGGCTAGTAGCAGCACCCAGCCAGTGACATGGAGCAGGTCAGCCTGACTCGAGGCTTTCCTGAGTTCGGCCAGTTCTTGTGTCTAAATACTTGCCTTGGATAAAAGAACTGCTGTTGTCTCAGCATCTGTTGTGTTCTTTTTACTTATTTTAGGAAACACTGTGAATACAACAGATGGAAAGGTAATCATGTTTGCTTACCTCTGGCAGAAGCAAAGACAATGGCACATATTTAAAAGGGATGTGTAGATTTTGGCTTGTTTGATCATTGCTGGGGCACCGCCAAAGCCGCACAGGGGTGATGGGGACCTTGCTGCCTCAGTTCGGCCACCACGGGCCTTCCTGGGAACTTACTGTGTTTGTTTGACAGCTATCCAGCAAAACAGTGCAGCTGGAGCTGGAGTTTCCCTTGACTGTTAAGATCTTTGAAGAATCTGAGCATTAAATTTGGGGGTTTCTGGTGATGAGTTGGCTGGATTCAACAGATTAATTCATGAAGTCCTAACAGCTAATTTTTCTATACTTTTAAAGTATGTGTTTTGTTATTACAATAAGGTCCATATCAATTTCAGGAAGCACTTTTTTTTTCTTTTTCTAGTGAAAATTGTTAATGAAAAGTTAGTGATTTCTTCTTAGCAGATAAATGAACTGTCACAGCTATCTTACAAATGTTTTTTTCTAGGTCAATTTAGCCTATGCCTATGAAACAAAGGATGCACTATGTTTAGTTCTGACCATAATGAATGGAGGCGATCTCAAGTTTCATATCTACAACATGGGAAACCCAGGTTTTGAGGAGGAAAGAGCTTTGTTTTATGCTGCAGAGATTCTTTGTGGTTTAGAAGATCTTCACAGAGAAAACACAGTATACAGGTGAGCATTTTTCTGTAGTCTTAGGAAGACTTTCCCAGGGAGAAAAGAACTGTGCATTCCCCTCTACCCATTGTAGTGCAATAGAGAAAAGGTACAATAGAGAAAAAGTGCTTTGATGACACTTCTCAGAGCCATTTACAAATACAATAGTAGTGAATCCAGTAATAGTGAAAGCAAGCAGTTCCTTCACTGAACATATCATGTCTAAATTATACAGATCTAACACAGAACTCCCCAAATCCTACATCAGCATCCACTGAGACCAAACAAAATTAGGAAAGTTCTTTTAAAATGACTGAATTAAGGAATCGAGTTTCTAGTTGATATGAGATGGAGTTCATTCTGTTCAAGTCTCTGTTTTAATCAGTTAGATTATGTTGCATAAGAGCTGTGGTGCATCAGATATGGAAAAAAACACCTTTCCTAAAATGGAGCATCTTGGGACATTTTAGGGTGAAGGGTGACTTCAGAGAGAGTTCTTGTGGCTCCACAGGGATGGTTTTCTTCAGTAAACAGTCAGCATAGTCGTAAGCACCATTTAATGTCTGTATTTGCTATCCCAGCTTGTGAAATCATTAAAGCCATCATTCACAGCAGAAGAGGTACTGTAAATTGATGAGAGCATCCAAGGGCAATGATTAATAGATAATAGTATGGGTTTTGATTTTTTTTGAAAAACAAAGCCACGCTTCAAATCATTGATATGCTGATGTATAATAAGCACTGTGCATATGCTTGTATATGGAGAAATTAGAATATTGTTCTTTGGAGGATTTCTCTGAGAAGCTGCCACTCTGTTGCCTTGTTGTGACTCAGATTTTGCTATCTCGCATTAGGAGAGCAGGCATCGATAATACACTGATCTGCATGGCACTGTCCCAGAAGATTTTTTCAAGGAAAAACAATGGGATTAAGTGTTTAAAGTCAATTGAAAAAAAAACAGATCTTAACTGATGTGTCTGGCCTTCTTTTTCTTTAAAATATACCCTACACATTCAGAAAAGTTTTTAGGAAGTGCTATAGTTTTTCTTTAAGAAAAAAAAAACCCAACCTTTAAATCACATAGCATAAGATTTCATCATATTGATGAAAAGGAGAGATAAATTCATAATGTGGCTGGTAAAATGCCATGCTAATGCCACTTTCTAATAAACAAAGTTATATGTGGTCTACTAAAATACTATGGGCTTTGAGAGAAATGGCATCCTACCTCCTTAAGCAGTTGTTTCACATTATTCTTAAAAGACCTGCTAGTTCACAGTTTGGATGGGACATTCATTTTGGTGATTAATGATAGGTATCTTTGTAGGTAGCATTTTCTGGTAGCATTTCAGAAGCATCCGCAGAGACCCCTAATTTGTAATCCTACAAAGTGTTTTGGGACCTGTGAGAAGTGCTATACAGGTCAAAAAAAAATTAGCAACTACATGCTACAGCTTTCTCAAGGTGAATAATTCATAGCAAAACTTATTCCTCAGACTTAATTTCATTTTCTGTGAACAAAATGCTTCTGAGTAAATCACAGCATTCCAAAATAACCTTCCCATCTCCCGGACCAGTGACGCATGCTGTGGATGTGACCCGAGAGAACAACCAGGCCCTGTTTCAGGATCAGTGTCAGATGAAAAATCAGAATTCCCTTGCCAAATGAGGAGCTTACGTTACATTTCTAAACTGCATCGTGTTAGTAAAGGTCAATGGGTTGACTTTTCATGGAAAGCAGACAAGAAAACCTTCTGGTTCTCCTCGAATTATTTATATATAACTACATATATTATAGCAGTGCCTGCAAGTTCCAATCTGCATCAAGATCACTCTGTCCTAGCATTACACAAATATACAGCAAAGCCTTGTCCACCATGATTAATTGTAGTGTTTATGCTGTCCCGCAGAGCAGAACAACGTACCACAGCCTTTCCGCGTGGGCGCAGTGCCAGCAGTTTGTGTTCCAGCATGTTTAGGCAAGGCGAGCTTAGGTTTCTGAAGCTGCACCATTGGGAAGTATCCTCACACATAGCACGGAGGAGTTTGAATTCTAGACATTTCAGTACAAAAATCACATTCCTCCTTGACGCTTTCAAGAGTTAGCTGTGCTAAGGGAGCTGTCCCTGATCCTGAAGAAATGGAGATCTGAAAACAGATATGATAACTGATGTCTTCGGGAAAGGAAGGATTGCCTTAATTGCCCTAAATCACAAAGGACTATAAAAGCTGCACTGCTGTTCTCAGAGTCTTCATGGAGTCTCTCATTTTCTCAATCAAAGAAAACATATTTTCATAACTAGCATGCAACATTCTTTTCATTTAGCTACAGCTTTAGATGGGACTAATAATGGCTGGAGCAGAAGATGACGTAACTATGAAGTCTAAGTTCTTCAAGAAGATTGTTCTGAAGGGTTTCAGAATACATTTTAGAAAGTAACCGTGAAATGCCCTTGTCTGTGTTGCTTCAGAACTGGAATACTGCTGATAGGCAGGGAAAGCCCACAGCAATATGGTAAAGAAAATCACAGATTCTCCTCTGAATTCAGTTGCCCTTCACATATTTTACTTGGCAAGTAAAGTTTACTTGGCAAGTAAGCTTGGTACCATTGAGCACCCAGTGGAATTCATCTTGAGAGGTCAAGAGGGTCTGAAGCTAGCAAGAAGAGGAAACTGTTCACAGTATTCTATGTTCTTGCTTGAAAAAATAAATAAAAACAAGATCAGTTTTGAGATGCCACTGTCAGCATTGTCAAAACTATTGAACACCACTCTCCATCAGAGGAAAACTCAAGGCACTGAAGCAGCACAGTTCAAAAGGCAGGGAGGACTCCTGCCCAGCCTCTCGTGTTGTGCGGATTTCTTGTGCTCCTTGAAAAGGACTGTGTCTTGCTGGGAAGCTAAGAGAATCAAGCTGCTTCACAAATGCAAGGAGGCCTTAAAAAAAAAAAAAAAAAAAAAAAGAGACCAAACACTTCTTGGATTTGGACCAGACTAACACTGAGAGGAGGCAAACGTGTAAAAGACTGGGCATAAAGCTGTAAGCTGCAGCAATGTGCTTCTCCTTGATTTACCCAGGCGTGCTGATGCCTTCTTCAGGCTCCCCCAGTTCCCAGCTGTGCTTCAGCCCTGCCATGCCTGGACCGGGGAGCAGCTGCTGGATTCCTACTTCAAAAGTGGCCCCTTGCTTCCAGGAGTGGCAGAGATGGAGCATTACTGGCATGGACAGTGTCTAGAAGTAGCACCAGGTGGAATGGGCTTGATTCAGGCAAACCCTTTGGAAGAATGACTGCCAAGGCTCTGCTACATATATGAAAATAGAGGGTTTTTTTCAGAAGTTCTTAACTTGGCTGCATTTGGGATTTTTTTTTCCGGCAGGAGCAGTAAAAGGCACATCTTTGACATCAGAGTGACCACCTTGCCAGTCTTCATGGCGCTGCTCCAAACCACAAAGGCACCAGAGTTTCACAAATGTTTGCAAGAAGAATTTTGATCTGGGCACAGCACTCCCCTCTGCCCCTCATTTTCCAAAGTGGCTGAAACTATCACACCTGTGCACAAGTGTGTGTACATTCACGTAGTTGGCCTGAGTCTGATGCCAGGCACAGAAAGTTTAGCCCAACAAATCACTTTTTCCATTTTCTTTAGCAAATAAAGTATTTCAGAATTGTTAATGTTTTTAACAAAAAGATTTTATAAAAGGATTTGTTAGAGATTTAACACCACACAGGACTATAAGGCTTGGTTTACAGGCTTTTCTGGTCTAGATGGATGACTCCATTATACTGGATTGCAAACTAAAAGCCTGGCTTAGTGGAAAAATGTAACTCCAGCTTGGAAAAAGACATATGGTTTCAGTCTCTCTGTGAAATGAGTTGAGGAAAGTTGTATTGGTTTCATGAGTTCCTTACTGTTTGAGTTGACACTCAATTGGTTTATTACTAGTCATAAATGCACTCACACGCTGTTGTATGCTTATGTTATCAAAACCAGCTTCATCCAAATAACTGCTATCTTTCATTTCCAGAGATTTGAAGCCAGAAAATATCCTGCTAGATGATTATGGTAAGTATCAGAGGTTTACAACAATTCTTCCACAAGACTATTTTGTAAAATAGATTAAGTTAGTTTCAGGATACGTATTGCACAGAGATAAATAATGCTCTGAAGTAAATAAGAGGCTCAGCATATTCTAATACTGCATATTGGGGTGGGCAGAATGCTAGGACTCATGCTGTACAGCAGGGTGTGTTCTAGGGAATGTGACTTTGCTGGTAGTGCCTGCCTTTTTTCCATTGTTTTTCCATCCTTATTGTTACAAGGCTAACATAACACAAACAACACTGTCATTTCTAAATCTGTGCTCCCCACTCCATTCCAAAAGTACTTTCATCCTTTACTGAGTCAACTCTCATTTTACACAAAGCCAGGTGCTCATTTGTTGCCGAGGGCAGTGATAATCAGATCTTATGCTGAATTATAGACCAGATGTAGCCCCTTCAGCCATCAAAGAGTTTCAGAACTATGTCAGCCCATCCATCCACTGTGATCAGTTCAAGATACTTCCCTGCAGTGTGCTACCCATTGTCTTTTTCTGGTTTGTTTTAAAGTATATAACGCAATCCACTCTAGTCCATAGCCTCACTGTTAAACTTTCACTGCATTATATCACACTCAGTAATTCCTTTATTTATCAGTGAAACTGCTCCAATTCTTGTGTGTTCATTTCCTGAACAGTAAATTGCAAGAGTATTGTAATGACAGCAGTTGTGTTTTTGAGCTAATTTGGAGTCATATTATTATATCTGCTTTTGTGTTGTTTTGTTTTGTTTTTCCCTTACAGGCCATATTAGAATATCGGATTTGGGTCTAGCTGTTAAAATCCCTGAGGGTGAATCGATCCGTGGAAGAGTAGGAACAGTAGGGTATATGGGTAAGTCTTCAGCAGCTCATCTTCTTGACATTTCACTAAGATTACCTGAGCTTTGTAGGCTTAAGAAAAAGAATTTTAAAACATTGCACTCCGCTGAGTCCAGTTCTGTGCAGCAAGCCTCCAAAAAGTATTCAGAGGAAATCAGGAGTCGAGAAAAGGCTGGAGCACAGCTGCTCTTAAAGAGACTGGTCTATATTCCTAAACCAGCAAGGAAAATAAAAAGAGCATACAACAGAATTAGGGCTTCTAATGCTTTTAGCATAGATTTATTTTAGTAGTGTTATGTGCTTAAAAGAAAGAAATGTTTTTTTCTCATTGCTACTTTGCATAGTAGTTAAATGTGTATGTTTATGATTCATGCATCTGTTCGGCTGTTTGGACAGAGGAAGCCACACAAAAAAAGAGTAAAGATTTGTACATTCATTTAAAAAAATAATAGTAATAACACTCTCCCTAATTGAACTCGATCTGTTTTTGGAAATGAATGTAATTGTTTTCATGCATTCTGTGGGTGAGCATACTTTGTGGAATAAAATTTGCGTACATTTATTCGACGAAATAGAAACTAACTGATATGAGTCACAGTTATATCAGTACTTTAATGAAAGCAAGCATATCAGCTGTCATTTCTAAGTTTTGTCATCTCTGTGTGAGTCTGTGCACACACTAAGACTCCGCCTCTGTCTGTTTGTAACTATGTACAGAAGGTGAGGATGTCTGCAAAGAAGTGACTGTATGCCCAAGACACACTGAATGTTTGCAACACAAAAGAAATGTATTTGTTTTTAAAAGGAGGGAACCATAAGTTATAAATTGAGTGAAAAGACAGAATTTGCTTTTGGGTAAATGTCACTGTTATTTACAGGATGTGTGCTTGTGTGTCATTTCTTTCTTAAATGGATAAGCCTGGAAGCACTCTTAAGATTCACCCACCCTCCCTTTATTTTTTAAATTGGTTTGGATTGGTAGAAAACTCAGAAGAGAGTGTGAACATGGCAAGTGGTATGACATGTTGAGCAAAAAACGTGGCATGTAACATGCTGCATTTTCTGTAATTCAGTCACTAGAAATCACGAGGTATTTTAATATTCTACCTACTGTTCTCTCTTCCCGCCAATATCATAATTCCACTGTCATAAGAGACATGTTCTCTTCCACAGCCCCGGAAGTGTTGAACAACCAGAGATACACACTCAGCCCTGACTACTGGGGACTGGGCTGTCTCATTTATGAGATGATTGCTGGGCAATCACCATTTCGTGGAAGGAAAGAGAAGGTGAAGAGAGAAGAAGTGGACAGAAGAGTTCTGGAGACTGAGGAGGTGTACTCCCATAAGTTTTCTGAGGAGGCCAAGTCCATCTGTAAAATGGTAAGGGGCTTAAAGGCACAGTGTGGCAGCTTCGTGTATCTGACAGAGTCTCAGAGGTGATGTGGTACTGTAGAGAGCCTGCAGAGACAAGCAGTAATCAAGCTCATCTGTTGATGGGATGACTGCATTCTTTACTCATTCAAATTGCGTTTATTTGGGACTTCTCCATGAGATTCATCACGGTCATTTTGAGTCCTCCCCAAAGTTTTATGACCAAGGGAGCGGTATTTATTCTCATGAGACTTTGAACGTTAGTTTGTAGTCAAGAATGCTTTTCTGTGTTTTATAATATCGCAGAAAAAAATAAGAAGGACTTGATGATGCAAGACTTTCAGTGTCTTCTGCAAGGAACTGAAAACCCCATGCTTCCATTGTGTTTGGTGGGAGCTGGGGGTAAGCAGGAAAAAGATTATGCAATGAAATTATTGTGACACTCATATGTCCCACCCCATCTCACTCACTTTGTTAGCAGCTTTTCCCCAGGGTGCCAAAGCATCCAGCTTTTTTTAATACTGTTGAGCTGTCCTTTAAAATGTTTTCTCACCCTTTCAGCTGGGAGTCATTTTCATAGCACAATGGCCATCTCTGACAATGGAAATCCTCAAACCCTCTGAGAAATCTCAAAGCTGTGTCTGAATTTATCAATGTCTTGTCGACATCCATCTTTAGAAGGCTGAATTGTAACTTGGAAAGGGATGTGGCCTTTTTCTTGATTTGTTTGTTAAAGAGTGAAGTCTCCTTTGGAGACAGTGACATATCTATGTAAACTGGTAGAGAAAGAATGAAGGGAAAGAAAGATCAACAAATAGGTAGTGAGTGTTGCAGCAATATCTTGTGCAACAGGCAGGCAAACAACATATCAACAACATTCTGGTTGTCTGGCTTCATGAAAAGACACTGAATTCTCCCTGCAAAGTAATAATGGTAGCACTGCCAAGTATTATGTGCCTGGAAGTCATTAACTCACAGTGCACCAACACATTGCTGAATCCCCAGGATAGCAATTAACTGACATCACTCTTGATAGATACTTCAGGCCTTACGCTGCCCTTAAACCACAATTCAGAGCCTCCAGTGAAGTTAGAGTGAAAGGATTTAGGACAGCACAGGATCACACAGACCATTTCATGTGCTCGAAAAGTCTGCCATCTTTTCCTTAGAAGCATCTCAGCTCATACTAGGTGAAGAACAGTCTGCTGGAGTGGCAGAGTTTGTGCATTTTCATGTAATTAGCATGAAATGAAAATGCCATGAAGAAAAAAAAGATACTCTCATTTCTTGTTCTGTAGGTAATTTCAGGTATGAAGCATAACAGAATAAAAAAATATTTTGCAGAGAAATGATGGAGTTGGTAAGAACTTCTATGGTGAGAATTCAATGTAGCATTGACAGGAAGGTGCTGAAAATTACTTACTGCTCCCAGGGGAATAGACGATGAGAGTCAATATGTTGTGGTGGTCATTTTCATCTTCAGGCCGTAGAACAAACCCATGGCTTCAGGGAACCTCAAAAAATCTTCTATTTCATTCCCTTGCCTCAGGCAGGCATGAACTATATGTAAATCACTCCTGACATCTTGGTCATTACTGCTTCCGCTGTCCAATCCCGTTGTGTTTCTTTAGGTAGTTTGTGCAAACTCTTAATTGGACCAAAGACAATGCTGTTCTTTGTGAATATTAATGGATTACAATTGCTGTGCCTTAAGAGTGGGAGAGTCTTACTTCTGATACTAAGCATAACGGAACTTGAGGTTTTTCACCCAAAAGTCATTTTGTTCAAGTGATTCTTAAACAATCCATCATTCAAATATATTTTCTCAAATTGTTTTTGCTCTTTGTATTGAAAACCAGAACTTTGTTGCTTTGTATCAGCAACTTATCAAAGAAACAAAAAAGCCATAATTAAGCTTCCATTATACCAGCAAAGCGAAGTGTAAACTTGTAGTACAAAAATCCAACTTAGGATGTCACACAGATCCAAAGTGGAAGGCCTTCTTCTTTTTCAGGCCAAGAGTGAGGAACGTGTCTCCACCATGTCCACCATGTCTCCAGATCTTCTCTTCAGACCTTACTCTACGGTCTGATAGCGTTACCATCAGGAAATATATTGTCTTTATTCATTCACTCATGAAAACCCTCTGGTGTCACCTCATGTCAACCTTCCCCTCCTGGATGCTTATGCCCTTTGCATTTTTGCAGGCATATATCATAGCTTCCATTAATCATTATCCATCCAATATTTCCATATTACATTTTCTAAGTCATTTCCCATAAATCAGCCCTCATTTTGGACTGAAACAGAGATGAATAATAAATAATTAGGAACAGGGGCAGCTGTCTTTCTGGGAAGCTCCCCAACCCATAGTTCCCATATAACATAACAGCTTCATGTTTTGTTTTGTTGGTTTTTTTCCTCTGAAAAAATCCAGTCTTTCTAGGAAATGCTCCCTGGTTTTCATTGTTGTGACTTGTACTTCACTGATGTACATGCATGTTTCCCCTGACAAGTGCAGTCTTGTATCCAAGGATGTGACTTGAAGCGCATACAAGTCAACAGCATTGGATGGTCCTTACTGGTCTGCCTTTCTCACTCTGACAGTGTCCTGTTTGTCTGCATTTCCTGCAGACTAGCTTTTCTCTTATTTCTTATTCCTATAGCTCCCATTTTAGTCCACAAAAGGGATCTTTGACTGGAAGGTGCAAAGAGAACAGAGCCAGACTGTTCTCAGTGGTGCCCAGTGACAGGAGGAGAGACGGTGGGCACAATCTGAAACACAGGAGGCTTCCTTTGAACATCAAGAAATGCTTTATCCCTGTGGAGGTAGTCAGACTCTGGGACAGGTTGCCAAAATGGGCTGTGGAGTTTTCAAACTTGAGGACAACCAACACTGAGCGGGGCCTTGCACCTGCTCATAGCAACTCTGAGAAGAACCAGAGTTGGACTAGACACCAGCCAGAGGTCCCTTCCAAACCTCAGCAGTTTTGTAATTGTTTCCTTCCTGAAGTGCCTCCCCAGACAAATGAAAGATGATGGTTTCTTTTCTTCATAAAAGCAATCTCTTCTATCTTTCACACACCACCAGAAACACTATTATCTTTCTACAACTACTACAGGCTGCTTTCATCCCTTCTCTCTGTTTTTGTCCCTGGAAGCCAACTTATCCACACATTTTTACACTTTAAAGCTTATTAGTATTGCCTGAGAATAATTCTTGGCAGAATAACTCACTCTTCAAATGATTATTATTGCTGTTGCGAAAGATGATAGCAATGATTAATAAATCTTCTATTGTAAGCCTTTGCAATAAGCTTTACTATCACTCATGCATAAGGGAGATTTGTTTCTTCTGCTTTGGGCTACACTGGGCTATGATTCTCCTTGGCCTCCTTTTGTTGTTAATGCATTTGTGAAAACACCTTTTGTTATCTTTTGCAATGGTGGCCAGATTAAGTTCTGATTTTCTCACTGCACATCCTAGCAACATCCCTGTACTCTTCTCAAGTTCCCTGCTCCTTCTTCCAAAGGTGGTAAATTCTTTTTCCCCCAGTTTCTGTGAAAGCTCCCTGTTCAGTCAGGCTGGTCTTCTTCCATACTGGTTCATTTTAGCACACATGGGGACGGCCTGCTCCTGCACCCTTTAGAGTCCCTTCTTCAGGAATCTTCCTGGGCACTTTTGCCCTTCAGGACCATCTCCTACGGGACCCTCCAAACCAATTTCCCTAACAGCCCAAAGTCTGCCTTCTGGAAGGTCAAAATAACAGTTTTGCTGACCCCCCTCCTGACCTCATCAAGAATAGACAGCTCTATCATTTTGTGGGTGCTATGCCCACGAAGGATTCTGACCACTGTCTCCCACCAGTCCTTCTCTGTAAACAGCAGGTCTAGAGAGCCTCCCCTGCTAGGCTCTCTTACTAGCTGTGTCAGGAAATTATCTTCCACGTGCTCCAGAAACCTCCTAGGCTGTTTCCTCCCCAGGCCCCATGGAGGCAGCAGACTTCCCTATGGGAAGGATCAGGTCTGCAAATTGGGCCTTCTGTTCCCCTCTAAAAGGGAGTCTCCTATGAACAAAATAAAGTCCTGGAAAAAGTCCCAGACATTGCATAGTTTGAATCCCCAGATGGGATCAAATTTTGATACTTTTACATCACTCATATCAGAATTCTTTACATCATGAAAAAGAACTTTAACGTAATTTCACCAAAGCTACTCAGGACTTTTCTTTGAAAGACCTATTCTAGTCAAGCTTTGTCTGAAGGCTAGACTAAATCCTTACTTATATATATCCAGTACCATCTGGAGCCTTTATTACCAGGATATAAAGCTCTGCCGCTTGGTATCAACTTCATGCATGATTGGATGACCTAAGCCATCTTCAAATCTGCAGCACAGTTGAATCCTCCATAGGCTCTGGCTGTAAAAATAGATGGAAACTGTGTATGATTGGATCACTGCATTACCATCCTAGGAGGGCTTATCATCAGACTGATGTAGTTGCTTTTATTCTGCTCTCTTCATTTTAAATACATACTTTGAAAAGGAATTTAAAAAATAAAAAGCACAAAAACCTGTAGAGATGACTCAAAACGTGTAAGTGTCATCACCATTTTCTTTTCCTGGAGAGATTCCCAAATGGAATGCACATTTCAGGCTCACATGCAGGTTTACAATTACAGAATTCTTCTGGAGCTGCAGGAAATGTTACAAGACTCATTATTCTTAGGAGAAAGGGGTTAGAATGTCTGTGAGGACATTGTGAAAGATACTGTAGTCCCTCCTATCTCTTAGCATCCACAAGATGCATCTAGTTTCATCTGTTGTCATTTCTAGAGCTGGCTTCATCTAGAGCTTACCTAAATTTCCCAGTTTCTTATTTTCTTTCTGTTGTGCCTCTCCAGGAACTCTCCTCAAGAGAGATGTCAGCATCTCTGGACAACCTTGTCCTAAGCAGAGAAGCTGCATGGCTCCTGGTTCCCAACCAGGAGCAAAGCAAGGCTGATTTTTTACCCGATCTCCTAAAATGCTGCTTCTTCTCTTCAGCCCTCCCAGAGCCATTTGCTTCTTGCTCTCTAAGTAAGCCTCTGCCAGGACTGCCCTGGCTTTCACATGCAACGAGTATAAAGAGCACCTGTAGGACTCCCAAGGGCTCGGTACCATGGCAGTCACAGATGCTCGGGAAACCCAAACCACTCCTCTGACATGCACGGCAGCAGAGTCTCCCTTGGGCAAGACGGGGGAGTTTTGCTAATCGTTTCAATGAGCTCTGACTGCACATGCCGTGGGGAAAGCACGAGAGAAGATTACTACACCGCAGCTCTAGCGTTGGAGCAGGAAAGCAGGATACGGGAGAGGAAGCAAGACGTGCCTTTCTTCCCCCAGGCACCACAACCCCTGCCCCTCAGAAGAGTCCCCGGCACAGCTCCGAGCCCCTTCACCCATCGAGTCCCATCTGCGGGGCACCGGAAGGCCTCGCCACCCGCTGCCGCACTCCGCAGCGCTGCTTTTTCCTCTATTGCCCCCCGGCGGTCGCCGGCCCTCCCGGCAGTCGCGCCCCACTCCGCCGGAGCCGCTTCAGCCCCTTAGCTCCTGGCCCTTGCTCCTCCCTTCCCAGCCGGTTGTGGGGTAGCGGTGGGCTCTGAGGCCGCCCTACCGGCTTGAGTTAATGCCTCGGCCCCTAGCTCCAGCAGTCATTTAAAAATCAGAGTATCAAAAGAGCTGAGCAGTGTGTGCATACCTGTCAGCCTGGCTGCATGCCTGACTCCAGGAGACACCCTTCTCACGGAAATGGACTGGAGTTTTTATTTCCTCGTGCATGGATTTAGTCTTTCCCTCACAGCGGAGACTCCAGCAGAACTAATCTAAACACTTTTGTAAACACAACTGTCTTCAATATACACCTCGTTTTCTGTTGTGCTAAGGCACACGTAATTCATCTCTTTTAACAGGCAGCTGAAATGTCCAAGCAGATTACAATGAGCTCTGAGTTACACTTCTCTGCTGTACCAAGGGGAATACATGCAGACTTCCTTGAAGTTGAATGGAAGGAATAAATGGAAACGATTTTGTTAACATTCCCTTTTCATTGCATTGCCTGAAGTCAGCGGTGCACTGAGAAAGGTCCTTGTCACAAACGATCATCGTTTTGCAGCAGTCATCTGTGTGCTGAGCTCTGCCCCCTCTTCAGCTGTTAGATATGCTCTCGTAAGACACTGATTTAGCCTGCTTGATTCTATACGCATGATATAAAAGAAGAGGCATTCTGCTGAAGAATTGGCTGCATAATCTCTTTTCTTATCCACCGACTAGCGCGTGCCAGAAGTGTTCTTCCACTTAACTGTTTTCTTGCAGTTAAATTGCTTCATCGATACAAGGTCCTCCAGGATCTGCCATCCCTGTGTTTGTGTATATGGACCTGCTTATCTTACACACTGAGGCAGCTGAGTTTGGTCAATCTTCTTTGCTCCATTATGAGTACCCAGGAAGTAGGCAGGACTTGCTGTAGCATGAATTGGCAGTGCACTGCCCTGCTCTGAAAACAAACAAAGCTGAACTGAGGGTGGTTACTAGTACTGGTGCTCTGAGCTATCTTCTGGATGCAACCTTGTAGTGCCATGGACAAAACACCCCTTGGCTTCAGCAGAGATGGGCCCATGAGAACATAGTATTCTGCACTGAATGGAGGAGAATATAATTTGGTAGTGAAGTAACCCACCCTGAGCAGCACAGGAAAACTATTTTTACAAGAGTGCAATGTAAAAAAGAAGAAGAAAGAACAGAGATAAAGCAAATGGGACTTATGAATATATATATATTATGAGTATGTCAGACCTTGTCTAGAAAGTATTTGCTGAAAGGAAGCAGAAGAAGCAATCACTATTTTGACTTCAAACACTTCAGCGCAGGTAATTTCCAAAGGTTTGAACCAGCACTTGGAACAGTGGTATCCTAATCCATTTTAGTTTGGCCATTAAATAGCAGCAATTACAATTCTTCTCTGCACATCCCTCTGGGCATATTCAAAAATGACTGCAGATATAAATATTATTGAAAATCTCTTCCTATTCTAACATTTTTGCCCATCTTCTTGGCATATTTCAGCTCCTCACCAAAGATGTGAAGCAGCGGCTGGGCTGTCAAGGTGAAGGTGCAACAGAAGTGAAGAGGCACCCTTTTTTTAAAAGCATGAATTTCAAGCGGTTAGAAGCAGGAATGCTGGATCCTCCCTTTGTCCCTGATGTAAGTACGATAGGCGGGACATCCACTGGCCTATTTCAAGAGAGTTGTTTCCAAAACTTATCTTTTTTAGAAATGTCATCACTATATCTATGGGTACCAGACCTAGGAAGATGTGATAAGCAATAGGGCTGGAGATGGGAGGCTGGAGAGGAGAGCTGCTCCATAGATATGGGTGCATGCATGGTGGTTGGATCCCTATGAAGGGCGTTATCCTGGGTCTTGCTTCATTCCCACTAACTTTACAGTCTTCCTGTATGATACTGGAGGCACCACTTGTAGCATTTGTTCCTTCTGTTCCCGAACTTTAAACTTGGAACCTTTCTGTTCCCTTGTCTGCAGTATTAGTGAGAGAATGAATATGTTTAGGACCAGACTGTGCAAGGAAAAATCACTGGTGTAAGCCATGAGAATACATATAGGTATATAGATACGTATACAAAGGTAAGATCAGAATTACAAAGTCCAAAGCTCTAAAGAGCTGAGGAATGCATGGGATTCTTATTAAAAAAAGACATTTGTTACAAGAAATCAGAAGCAGGTTCAGATATCAAGTGTCTCCTCAGGCAGAACGCTTGGACCTGAGACAGCGTTCTGAACTTGCTAGTGCTCATGGGGAATAGAACCCAACACTGAGTCCTTACCTACATTCCAGTCTTGCACATACTGAAAGTCTTTGTTGCATTGGTAATAAGAAAACTTTTTCCACCCTTTTGTGGTACAGCTCTCTACCCCAGTGCACAGAGTTATCTGAGAATTTTCCTCCTGCAGGGCTTTCTTTCTGGCTAGGCCTCCTGTCTTAAAAGTTCCCATACAGTTCTAAGGAAACACTGCCATTTTAACATATTAAGAAAAGTAACATCTTGGCAGCTCTCATTCACATTGCTGCAAACTCAACCAAACCAAAGTGGTTTAAAAGCTACAAAAGTTTACTTTAGCTGCTCTGGTTTTGCTTTACATTTTACTATGTGGCCTAGTTATTCCTGCCAATTAGCCCATGGTGTTATGACCTGCTTTAGTGGGAAGAAATAGGAGACAAGCTACTATTTCTTTCTGATGTAGAAAATTAGAAAATTCTGGGCTGAAATTTGGGATTTGCCAGAGTGTATTAAAAGCTTAACTGTGGCATGTAAGGCCCAGAAGGCACCTCTTAGAGACATATTTGCTGAAGCCGGGGCGCATAAATTTTTATGGCTATTTATTGGGAACTCAGGAGCTGGCCCTAATTTAAATTATTTGGCACTTCATCCATAGATTTCCAAGTATTTACTGAAGTCAGATGAATTGCCCAAAGCTACATAGCCAATGGCAGAAGTTGTAATCTAACCCATATTTCTCCATCCTCTTCTAGTCTTCTATGTCTCCACAAAAATGCTGTGGATTGCAGTCATCAGAAAGGCAGAGGGATGCAGCCTCCAGCAGATAGGACTTTCATCAGGAGTTAGTTTGATTTATTGGTCACAGTGCTCAGCTCCAGATAAAATACTGCATTCAGCCCACTGGTCTTGCAGTCACTGTACCCTGTGTTGACAGTACAATTCAACCTGTTCTTGATTTTGGTGGTTGGGCTAGTCCCTCAAACCAGCCCTCAGTGATTCCTGTGCACCAAAGTGTAGCTCTGTGTTGCTAATGGAAGCTCTCTAAGCACACAAATGACCACGCTATATCAGGTAGCTAGTGATGACTTTTTCTGTTTTCTATGGCTGACTGATGGAATATAAGCTAAAAGAGCATCACTGCAAAGTTTCCTGCCTGTAATCCCAGAAAATTAAGTAGTTTTAAAAGGTGAAGCCATTTGACTATTTATTTGAAGAAATGCAGCCAAGTTAAAAGAGTTAATAGAGGAGATTCTGGACAGCTTCCAGCAGCTGAGCTATTAATAAAAACAATGGAAAAATGCCAAACCTCTTCTGTTTTCTTTAGCAGTTGGAATACATTCCTTTAAATTTTTAAATTGCAAAACCTGCAGCTATCTGAGCAGAACACTTCTATTTGAGGTCCCTTTTCAGAGCTGTCTCCAGTATGTCACTCAATATTCTGTTCTTCCATCTCTAAAAAATGTACTGAAGGATTTGATTTTTATTTTCTTGCACTTTCTGTCCTTTTTCTCTCACCTCTTTGCCATATGCTATATGGATGACTAAAACCCACTTTGGCTGCACTGATGCTTTAAAGACTTCAAAGTGGGACTCTTAATGTGCTTAAAGCAAAATCAGCCTTTGATGATAAACATGCAGGCAGAGCAAGTCTAGAGAAGCAGGATGCAAATAGTCACTTGTTGTGAGTCGTTCTCACTTGACTGAAACTGGAAAAAAGCACATGGTCAGACTGGGAATTATTCTTTGTCTTGCTGTTTTCTAATTCTTCTGCTGAGATAGCCCAGAGCAGTATACTGCAAGGATGTGTTAGACATCGAGCAATTCTCCACAGTGAAAGGAGTAAACCTGGACCAGACAGATGATGATTTCTATTCCAAGTTTTCCACAGGATCTGTGTCTATTCCATGGCAAAATGAGGTAAGGATGTGTCATAGTAAGATGACTCCAATAAAACCCCTAACAGATGTTTTAAGAGAAGCTATATATTTCTAGTAATATATAACTACTGGATAACTTGCCAGACTCTAATGATTTCATGAGTTACAAATGGCCTCTTTCAAGATCTATAATGTACCACAGATGTCAAGTTCAGGTGGCTGTATCTGTTGGCTGTGCATATTTGTGTAAATTGGCAAGGAACCTACTGTACTTCCTTCTCCTGTATTTCTACTGAGGTATTTTGACAGCAGCTCAGAGGAACTTCCACAGGATGGATGGAGGTCCTAATGGAAGCTCCTCCATTTGTGATCCTCATCTCACCTATTGTTCTGAACCTGCAGTAGGTCCACAGCTGCAACAGTATCTGCAGGCTGAATCTTGAATTGTTCCAGGGTTTCCAGATCTGAATCTTTATTTCTATTTGATATGAAAGCAGAATGAACAGTTGGTTTCGTAAATCCAACTCTACATCAAACAGCAGATCCTCTTGGGGAGAGGGGTGCCCACAGGCATTTTGTGGGTATGCCTGAATTTACCTAATATTCTCCACAGTAGTAAAGAATATAATGGAAAGTTATGTGGGGCAGCCCTAGTAAGACTGATGTGCAAACATACAGAGCAGATTCAGCCTCTTTTTCATACCACATACTTACCTTCCATAGCCACCAACAGGAGCTCAACTGTTAAATTTTCTAATATATTGCTCAAGCCTTTGATGGCAGATAGTGATCCCAATCCTGACTTTGGACAAACTGCTACTTCTGGAATATATTTAATGCAGACTTGTTTCTTATTGTATTACACTAGATGATAGAAACGGAGTGTTTTAAAGAACTAAATGTGTTTGGACCAAATGGTACTATTTCACCAGACCTAAATAAAAGCTACCCCCCGGAGCCACCCAAGAAAGGACTGCTACAGAGAATATTTAAACGACAGGTGAGATATTCTTTTACTAAAATCAGGAACACTGGTTTAGATGGCCAGTGTCACGTCCATGTTCTACTGGTATTTTTGCTGTGATGAAAACAGTATACCTTAGAGAGGGCTGGCTGTTATGGTTACCTGGCAGCTTCCTGACTAATACTGCACAGTCACAAATTTCCTGCCTATTTCTTGTGATATTTTCTTTAATGACCAGAACCTTTGGTTTTTTTCATCAGTTTTGTTTCCAGTGGCTGAAAACTTCATACTCGAACTATTTTTCAGTGGTCTACTGAAATGCTTTTTGAAATGTTTTTTTATAAGTTCCTTAAAAACTCTTGATTTATGTGTTAAAAAATTCAAAAGCTGAATGACGTAGTCAAGGCTCTAATCCAGGACTCTAAAAAGGAGAGCAAAGTCCAACCAAGAAAGTTGCATTAAAAGATCTTAGAGTTCTCTTTTGACCTTAATGATTCAATGATTCTGTGAAGTCAGAGAGTTTGTGACATACAGCTTTGACGTGGCACAATGGCAAATCCAAATAACATTCCTAGGCTGATTTCTGTATTTCTGTAGGGTAAAAGCTGTGCCTCATCATTGGCGGGTAGCCTCTCTAAATCATATTTAGCAGATACTGATATTTTGCAATGAATTGACTTTACTCCTGGAATTCATGTGTCTCAAGAACTCCCATGGTCCTCCTGACTTAGAGAGAATACATGTAAGAAAGTAAGGAATATTTTACACCCTGAGTTCTTCATGCAAAGATCTTACAGGGCATTCAGTGCATTATCACCATCAAATGAAAAGCTTGGCACATTTACAGAAGCTAATTGTCATTTTTTTCATCTTTCTGTAGCATCAGAACAATTCAAAGAGTTCTTCAAATTCGAAGGCCAGTTTAAATCACCACATAAATTCAAATCACGTGAGTTCAAACTCCACTGGAAGCAGCTAGTTCTGACTCAGTTTTATCAAACATTGCGTCCTTCCACTATAATCTATGAAGCTTCTATGGATGAGAGAGCATCCACCACTGAGTGAAAAAAAAAAAAGAATCTCCCCAAAATGGAGATTTTCTACCCATTCCTTCCAGTGGAGCCTCGCATTTTAAGAAGAAATTTCCACTCAGGTCTGTTTCTGGAGGTGGCACTCAAGACTGTGTGAATCAAATTTGTCTATTTAGAACATTGCAATAGAAATTCAATGAACATGACTACTTGCACGTATTTAAATAGCATCATACTAGAACTGAATTTTGTCTTTATTATTTTTAAAGAAAAGTTTTGTAAATTTCTCTATTGTCTCAGTTTACATTTTGTACATTTGTATTTAAATGAAAGTCAGACTTTGGAGGTGTATATTTTCCAAGCAGCAGCTGTAAAGCCATGTGTTTTAAGACATTTTTTAAAAGAAAAAAAATGTGACTCAAGACTTCCAGAGCCTCAAATGAGAAATCATTCTTTTTAGTGATTCTAGAAAACTGTTCATAAATCACTTTATCAGACTGGGTTTTATTGACATGCATTTTTACAGAACAGGTTATTCTTAATTATTTTACATCTGTATATTTGGTTTACAGCAACACTGCATACGTTTCTCCTCTTCATTAACTTGTAATGTCTTGCATTAAATGCGAAAAGATGCTGACAAGGCTTTGATGTATTCAAGAATACTCCTTGCTATGCCTAAGGTTTGTGATCTCAACAGACCAGCACAGCTGAGATTTGTATTTAACATTGTTAGATCATCATAATATTTTTTTTTAGAAAGTGTACTCTATTTTAAACCCTTCTTCACTTTTGTTGTTGTTGTTCTTGTTGTTGAAGTACAAAACTGAGTGAGAGTTGACTGGGAAAGCAAATGACATTTGTTTTTCAGGGGCTTGAATCCTACACCCACTATGATGAGAGCAAAGCGTTCTCTGTGCTGCGGACAAAAGTCCAAGGCCTTTTCATCACTGCTCATATCAAACAGGTAGCAAGAGAGAAATGCAATAGTCTAGGTTTTGCACCATGAGATTCATGTCAGCTCCCTAGGGCTGACCTGTGGAGACTGAGAGTGGGGTCTGAGCTGCTTTAGGGCAGTAGCAGAACCTGTGTCTGCACTTTGTTTTGTCATATCAAACATACATGACTTGTTCCCCTCAAATAAGTCCTCAACTTAATTGAATTAAATGTAAGTTATGAAACAAGACTTCCCACTTTTTCTTCCCTCTTTCTTTACCCAGGATCCTTTAACCACTTTTGAAGATGTTATTCCCACTTACAAACAGGATCAGTCAGGATGAGTAGTGGTACCTGAGGCACCTGAATCAAGCATCAAAAATACGGTTCCTTCTCTTTCATAGGAACTGGAAAACCTTTGTGCACCCAGTGAGGTCTCTGTAGCCCAGCATGTTCTGCAAAAGAGGATTCTTCACCTCACAGTATTCACCAGAGTAGACTGATAAGTTCACCCTTGGGTCAGTGAGGAACATCTGATGCTCGTCTTGACATGTCTAAAGCCACGTTAGCTAGCAGCACAGTTACCCCAGGAAGCACTGTTCCAGTAAATGGCCAAGGTTCATTGGATTATTCATTTTATATGTTATGTTCTATCTCTCTGGCCAGCGCAGAAGGGTTAAAAAAAAATGCAGGTTAGCAGTGACAAAGCTATGAGTGATAGTCACAGGAATCAGATGTTAAAACAACTTGAAGACATGAGGGGGAAAGTTAGATCAGGGTCAGGATTTGCATAAAGCAGCCTACAGAGGAAAAAGTTAAGGAAGGAAGATGGGGCTTTGGTGCCTTTCTCTGAAGTAAAATACATTAAGATGCAAGTCCATACCATAACAAAATCCTCCAGTTTTCCTGGTCACTATTAGATATGCACAAAGTATGTGAGAAGATCACCAAGAATATGTTCCTGTTTTTTCTTCAGGTCAATTTGGCAGGGAAATTCCTTTTCCCATATAGATGGTGCTCAGGGAGAGCTTCAGCTACTCTCCCATGTCAGATGATGGCACTGAAGATCTTATACAGTAGATACAAGGTTGTAGAGAAACAGTAACAAAGAGAATTTTGAGTAACTTTCTAATCAGCTATAAACTAAAAATATAATGGTTTCAGCTTCTCAACAGGAGAGGAATTAATACTGTAGAAATGAAAGCAGCTGTGCACAGAGTAGACTATTACCTCCAATTCCATTCTCACAGCCTGATGTAGAGCCACCTAAGTCTGCAAGATTAAGTCACCTTGGCATGAAAATACACTTGCTCCAAGAGATTTTCACAGACTTTCTTCAATACACGTGGAATTTCACCTGATTTGAAGATATGTAGATGAGAAGTAGAGGAATATATCATAACCAGACTATGGATATATATGAACCTGAAACAAGATGCATATCTTACATCTTAGACAGCTTTAAGGGTTTTGCAGCTCAAATCTATTTTTATCATTCTAAGACATCACTTTCTAGTAGCATTGCATACTGTAAGTTTGTGCACCCTCAGCTGGCTTCATCCTCTGCACTGATGCTAGGAAAGGGTTGCTGGATGGGGAACTAGAGTGAAAGCCTAAGTTCTTCTCTCCATTACCATCATCTCACTTCACAGCAACAGACAAGCACATTCTTTCATCAGAAAAATATGGCAGATAATATCTACCTATCCCACGATGGGGAGGAAAAAATGACAGCTGAGGGAAGTCTTAGCCCCTTAATATTTCATAGCATAAATTTGATAAGACTGCAGATGTCCTGAAAGCTTCATTTCCTATGTGTGATCAATGTGACACACGAAGACTGAATTTTCTGTTTTTTTTACCATCACCCATTTGGGAAATACAATCCCGATAATAATAAAACCTTTAGTGAAAGCTGGTGAGCAAATTGAAAATAGATGTAGATGGTGTTAGAGCTCTTAGATGCTATCAGCCTTAACTAGTGGTGGATGACTTCTTTATATGACAACGGGGAATGACAACAGATGTGCCTTCCCTGCTCTCCTTTCAGCTGGGCCTGTTCCTTACTCAGCGTTTAGGACTCAACAGTAAAGACAAGAACAATGCAAAGTCCTCAGATGACAACAGCTGCATTCAGCTGATACTTGGAATTTATTATGCTACAGTTTGGTATCCTGAACCTTCAGGATCGTGTGGGACAAGGATGCTTATGCACACCTGAAGTGTCAAGCCTGGGATTAAGTCCCTTTGGATCCCAGCCCTTTGGAAGCAGTGAGAGGGTAAGAGGAGAGACAGAGAACAAGAGCAGCTGAGGGAGATTTCATGCTGCATCCCTGTTGCTATCTTTTGTGACAAACTTTGAACAGTATTATGATGCTTAATCAGCAGAAGTCACTCAGTATCCCTGAAAGATTTGATCTTTACATCATTACATTATCATTAGTGGTAATGAGCAGTCCTACGAATCTTCTGGTCAGGGTTTGCCTACGTCAACAGAGCCTGCAGGATTGTCTTTTCATTGCTGATTTCTATTATTTTTGAAGTCGTTGTTCAACTCCTCAGACGCACAATACAGTCCTCTCACTCCTATAGAGTGACCATGAGGACACACACTTCAGGGCTGAAGCCCTGCTTTGCTTCCAGAGACATTTGTCATTTGCCTCTGAGCCAAATTCAAAAACACTGGGAGCCACAGGTGTTCAGCAGATCTCAAATAACAGAGTTATAATTTCATTTTACAATCTTGGAGAGAATTTGTAGGGGGATTTCTAGTATTTTGATTCAAAGTGAATAGTTTCTGATGTGGGTTTGCACATAGCAAAGGAGCAGGAAGTAGTGGTTGTTTAATAGCTTTCCAAATCTATTAATTCTCTATCTTCTTTTCAGTTACAGTATAGATTCTTTCAAAAAATGCAGTAGTTCAGGTCTAGCTGATTGATTTAAGTAGACAGATAAGCAAACATAGCTCATTTTAAGAATCAGAAATCTTTTGCATCTAACCCTGAATTGTACAAGCATCTTCTTTATCTTTAAATCTTTACTAAGTAATTTTATGAACAGTTACCACTTTGCACACTTTTTGATACAGGTGAACATTCATTTTGTATAGTGTCTCTGTAGAAGAATTAAGTCTTCTAGAATTTTTCCATTCTCTGGTTGTATGAAAGCTTTTTTAAACAAAGAAGTAATGAAGGTAAAGTAACAAATACAAATTTAGCAATAGGACTAGAGGGAATGGCCTCAAGATGTGCCAGGGGAGGGTCAGGTTGGATATTAGGAACAATTTCTTCTCCAAAAGAGTGGTCAGGCACTGGAACAGACTGCCCAGGGAGGTGGCTGAGTCACTGTCCCTGGAGGTTTTCAAGAAAGATGTAGACGTGGTACGAAGGAGTGTGGTGTAGTGGAGGAATAATGGTGGTAGGTGGATGGTTGGAGTAGGTATCTTGAAGGTCTTTTCCAACCTTGGTAATTCTATAATTCTGAATAATAATAAACTCTTATATGTACACTCCTGATCTGGATTATCTAAAAAAAGATTTTTGCAAAAATGGATATGACTTAGATTGCTGAACAAGAACCTGCTTGTGAAGCTGGTAAAGGTGTGAAGATAATCGTACCAGTTACTGCAGATCAAACTGAATGTTACTGAAAGGCAGAGCTCAGTACTGCAGTGATTAGTGATGCCTGCTAACTGGCAGTTCAGGGACAATGCCAGGTATCCATTAGAACAATTTGATCCCATCTTGTTTTGCAGTCATCCCTTCCACCAGCAACTATGGCAAAGAGTGCCATCAGCAGTTGCAGATCATTCTTTGCTGACACAGTGAAGTGTCTGATTCTCAGGCACTCATTCTTAACTTTGTTCAAGTAGAACTCAAGTTCTAACTTTAACTTTTTGCTTTCTCTGTCAAAGCCTAAGAATTTAAATCCAACTTCTCAGCAGAGATTCAGCTTCAGCTGACAAGAAAAGCATCTTTAATATTAATAAAACCATGAAAAGGACAAGGAAGACAGAAAGGGTGTGAGCTCTGGAGTACAGGGTGAAAACCACCTTTATGTGTGTATCTTCAGCATGTGTCAAATGGCAGTTACTATCACACATCACAGCACATTCTTCCTTGTTATCATATGTTATTTATAGTTTTTTTCAATAACCTTGGAATAGCATACACAAACTCATATTAAAGATGGGGTTGAGCCCATGGCTTACAGTCAGTGTCAGCTCTAAGAGGAGGGCTGACACAACAGTTTGAACAGAAAAGGAGGTACACATTCAGCCTGTGGCAACAGCCATCACACAGCTCTGCATTCGCACATGGCTGAGCCTCAGCCAGGAGTTTCCTAAGTAGACTTTTCTGGAAGAGCAATAAATGCACACCCTTATATACATCCTTACAGCACGTCTTCTCATGGATATATATGGAACAGGTTGCTTCTCCATAGCTGTGATTTTTTTTTTTGTTGTTCAGATTTACAATTTGTTAGATTGTAAATGAAATAATTTGTTAAAACATTTCTAAGCATTTCCCATGTAGTCTTCGAAAAGATTGGACTTTGCTTGATAGAACATAGCCAGGTTGCTCTGTTCTTCAGATGCAGACCATCTTCTTTCACATGCATAGCAAGAAGCACAAAGTGGCCTGCAGAAACTCTACAAGTTCAGAGTAAAATTTATAATACGTAGGTAACGGGTGCCAACCTCACATAAACACCACTTGGACTCCTTGTCTGTCACTGCTGTAGAGAAATCTGGCAGTGAATGAAGTGGGATCCAGAGACTTAAAGGCTCTCCTGCCTGAAGTTGGTCCCAATTCTGTCTCAGGCTCCAAAGAGATGCATTTGGCAGTGATGTTTGGGAGAATCTGTTCAATGACTTTGTTCAGTACCTCCAAGGAAAAAAGATAATTCTGGAATTGTCTGTCAAGCCTTCCACAAATATGTCTTGCAATTTAAAACACTACAATTTATTTTTTTTTTTAAAGCAAGAGTAGTAATGTGTAACAATCTTATGCTAAAGCTGAAGGACTACGAAAGTTTGAAACGATTTCTCACTTTCTTGTGCTGGGTGGGAAACAGTCTATTTTAGATATACTAAGTAGTATTACTTATATCATCCTGGCTGGTGATAACATTCTGTCCTTAGCTGAAAAAGAGGGAGAAACTGGTCCAGAGAATATTGCAGTATTATTTTTGTCTTTAGGAAAACTACCAACAAAGAAAAAAGCCCACATTA
Source organism: Tetrao urogallus (assembly GCF_951394365.1). NCBI lineage: Eukaryota > Metazoa > Chordata > Aves > Galliformes > Phasianidae > Tetrao > Tetrao urogallus. The sequence goes on from NC_136818.1 coordinate 59,736,913, forward strand.
TGCTGCAGTATTATATGCTCACCTCCCTCAGACTTCTCTCAGATAAAGCAAATCCAAACTGCTGCAGATGAATCTGCCTAGATAGCATGCTGACAAATGGGTTTTACGAAAGAAATGATTTGAAACAGATTGTTGACGATGTACTAAGATGAATATTATTGCTTGTGCAAAAGTATTCTCCTTGTTTGATGTACCTGGAGCCAGCAGTGGTGGATTTTGTTCCTACTGTGATCATGTTTTACATCACTGCCCTGGAGGAGCCTCTCTGCAATTTCGCTTTCCCATTTTTAAACATGGAGAGATGCTCCCTATCTGTCGATAGAAAGCACTAGGGAGTCTGTGCACAAAACAGATCAGTATCAACCCTTTGTATTATTTAAGTGAAATAGATTTAATGTAGCTGCTCTTATTTACATGGCATGGGAGATGACTCTTGTAAATAAGGGCTTTTTTATTGCTGGTTTGTCTTAGTTCCTTAGAGATATTGAAAAAGAATGCACTTCACTTCTGTAAAGTCATCTCCAACAAAAGATGAGAATCCAATGCAAATGTTGAGGTATTAATTTCTTTTTTAAGTGCTAGCTAGTAATTGCAGCATTCAGATGAACACTTCCTCTTTTTTATAATGGAAAGACAAAATTAAGAGGAAGAGGACAGAATAACTCTCACTGGCTCAGTGTCACAATCTTTCTCTTTTTTGGCCAAGCCTGCAAATAAATTTGTAGGTGCCAATTCAGTGAAATGCTGTGTGAAGTCACAAGGATGCAAACATCAGGTCAGAGGTGATCACATTGCTGGGATCAGCAGACTCCTGTGTGGTCCTGTAGAGAAGATTAACTCCCAGAAAATGAACTTTTCAGGTAGTGGCTGGATGACAAATATGTATATCTTTCTCATCTCCCAAATACATTAACTAGCAAGCTGAAATGGGTTATTTCTCACATATGAATGCGGTCTCCCTAAATTGCATTTCTTTTCAACACTGGACACTCTTCTGAAAGACTTAACATCTTAGCATTATGAAGGTGAAAGTTGTAAAAACTTTATTTTGTGTTTCTGAGCAATGTAGATAGACCTAAAGATTTCATGAATTCTCACGTGGTTGCCCATATCTGACTAATAATTAAATTGTAAATTTGCAGTTTCATACTAGGGTTAGTCTTTTCACCTGCTTCAAAAAACTAAAAGTCATATTTGGTATATAAACACACAGAATATCCTTCTGATTGAATTTCAAGAGCATATTCAGGATTAAATGTTTTTAAGCACTTCTAATACTGTAGTCTATAAGAGGAGCAGACACTTCTAAAGCAATGTTTAAAGTTGTCTTTCATAACTGAGTCAACAGATCATTTTTGTAATAAATTCAAGCAAGTGTTCTCAACTAGAAGAACTAGTGGCTGTTGGTATTGTACAAAAAATCATCCTAGTATCCAAAGGGTTAGGGGTGGGGAGGGGTTGTTTGGTTTTGTTTCTCTTTCCAGGGAGATCTTTAACATTGTTTGATGAAGCTAGTTTCATTTGAGATTGTTATTGAAGATAAAGGCTTCTGTGTTCTATGGCTGCTTGGGTTCTTCGTACATAATGTCCTAGTAATGTCACAGTGCTGCTGTATCTAGATCAAACCACTGTTTTAATTGTTTTTTGGCTTTGTTTTTTTTTTTGTTTGTTTGTTTGTTTTTTGTTTTTGTTTGTTTTTTTTTTTAAATAAATAATTTAAATACTTGAAAACTATATGTATTGCTTTAATGAGGCATATAATCATCTTCCTTAATTCCTTGGGGTCTTGAAGATGACTTCATTGAGAGTGGAATATGTTTCCAAAATACTATCCTTTTTATTTTCTATCTCACTGTATCTTCATGGAGATTAAGGGAACTGGAAAACAAACCCCGGAGTGCATATTGCTTTGCAGAAGTTTATATTCTCATCTGAAAGCAAGACTGTGTTTTCCCTGAGATCTCCTTTCCATGCCTTACACCCTTACACCCCCTGCCTTCCTCTGCAATGTGAACTGTCACCAACGCAACTCTATGGCCTTAAAGACAGGTTCAAGGAAAGGATGACGCAATCAAAAGTAGGGATGGAGGCTTCAGAAGATACAAACTATTTTTTGAAGCTGAGTGCTGTCTGGTTTATGAAGGCCTATAAAAAATGTTGTCTAAGCTTCAATTAGGCTGAGAGAAAATGTTTGGAGAAGGAAATGACAGTGACCATCGGAATGTGCTCTTCAGTATTCTGTACGTGAAGGATTTAAAACAAAGGCAAAGAGTAGCTACAAAATCACTAGCAGGAAGGTGGTGCAGTGCCTTTTCTTTATGAGAAATGATAGACATTTTTCAAAGAGAAAAAAATATTTTTACAAACCTGCAAATGGCAAACAGTGTTTGCGTTGTTTCACAAAAGAACATTGTGAAAACAGATTATCTGCGTAACTGCATGAAAGCAGCAGCTACACCCAACAGCTGTACTCACTAAAACCTAAGGAAATAAACTACATAAATTCAGGTCATGCATATCATCACTTTCCAAACAAACCCAAGCCATTTTTCACCAGATTTGAAAAATCTGGGCAAATGTCAGATGAAGTCTTATTACTTCTCTAACAGTTCTTGGTGTTCTTTTCTCTCTGCATCCCAATGTCCTTTCTACAGGACAGCAACATCTAGCTCCACTCTCTCTTCAGAGATGTAATCTTCCTTAGACTTCTCCACTTTCTCTGGCATGAGATGTGCAGCTTCTCAGAGGAAAGTCATTACATTATTTTGAAAGAAATCCAATTAAAAAAAAACATGTCAACTTTTTGAATCTCTTAGAGGTTTTCACAGATGAAAAATACCATAAATGGACCAGACACTGCAATTTGAAGTGTACGGAGTGCTTCTGGGAGACAATACAAACTTCTGCCAAGTCTGAGTCTTGATTGCTGCATTTTGTAATTCTTTTTCATATTCAGTATACCATAAAAGTAAATAAAATAAAATAAAATGAAAATAGGGCCTGTTAACAATTAGTGCTCTGATTAGTCATGAATAGAGAAGGGAAACTGCTGCAGAGGCTGAGCAGCTGAAGTAACCCATTTACAGATGCTTACTTACCAAATTTTCATTATATGTATATATGAAGTCTATACAGTTTAGTATAGTTTATATACATTAGCTTACTGTATAGTATGTATATATATATATATGTATAGTTTAGCACCATTACATTATTTCTCAATTAAAGAAAAGAGTGTTCCTCTACTACCAGCAAACTTCAGTAACATCCTAATGGTGCAGGGCTCCATGTACCTCTTAGCTCATGTGGCAAAGGTCTGCAGAGAGACTCAGGATGCTCCAGACCAGGGTCATTGCAGTGTTATAAAGATGATTAAATATCAGGAGTAGGGAGGAAGACAGGTTGCTTTTTTAAAAGACTTTGCAAGTGGGAAATTACTTGTAAAATTACATTTTAGAAGCATACACTCAAAGGTGCAAAGCCATACACTCAAGAAATTAGTGTTGCTTGTGTCCTATTAATATTGCTCTCTATGCACTGTTATTATAACGCCCTCACATAATAATATGTTATTATGATGCATACACTCTCAGAAGAGAAACTAACCTCTGGCAGATTTACAATGGAAACCAGATGCATCCCCTCTACGCCATTGCTAATACCTTATGTGACTTTCATTTAATCTAAAATAAATATTTTCCTTTAGGGAAAAAAGTTCCCTAATTGGCTGCGCTGTGCCATTTTCAGTGGTAAGGCAACTTGTGAATTCTGAAAAAATCCTTTAGGCTCAGTATGCAGTGCTTTTTCCCATGCACAAAGGACCTAGAACTTTCAGTATTCCGTGTCAGTTCACTTAGATGCTATTTAACCCAGGACTGGGAAAGGGGTGTGGAATAAATCTCATCTGTTTCCTTTCCTTTCTGGGGTGAAAGCTCTTAGTTGTCTCCTGAAGGGAACGACAGGAGGTTTTTGTTCTTGCATTTTGACTGAAAGCTGTTGTTGTCTGCCCTGCTGCTGCTCCATTCTGCTAGTAGGAATTAGCAAATTGATACATTAATTACCTAATTCCTCCAGATCCTCTTACTTGTTAATTCACATTGAAAAATGTCTGAAAACAGAGAAACATCAGCTCAAACTAGCACTGTAATGATGACTTTATTGCTAGTAATACTACAGGCAGTAGTGCTTTTTGGAAGCTTAAAGTACTTGCCAAGCTTTGGGCCTGATATTCAGTGCTCTGTAGAACTAAACATTGACATTCTGTGTAAAAGAAAAATCTGGCTGCATGCAGCTGACATTGTATACTTAGATGGCCTCTATAAACACAATTTGAAACTCTGATTGCATTAAGAATTTGCTATATTGACATCACATTTACAACGGAAAAGCGGGACAGATCCTACCTAAAAAATTACATCCCTAATTCTCACTGATATGCAGCATTCCTTCCACTTTGCCCTCACAGTGCTTTTTAAGTCAAAGGTTTGTGAGTATGGCCATGAAAGCACAGTGGCTGATCAGATTTAAAAATGAAGCTTACATCATTGTTCTTCAAGTGTCAGACTGTTACGAGGATCTTCCTGGTGATTATAACACATGGCAACAAGACAAAACCAAACATTTCTTATCAAGTAGCTTGCATCCATGCAAAACATAGCATAGATTGAATGGGTCAAAGTGATAAGTTTAAAAAAAAAACAAAAAACAAGAAAGCTTAAAACAGGCAAAGTAACTTGGCAGGACACAATATTGCTTCTTCAGATTAGCTAATGAAACTACGTGCTACCAATGCAAAACCACACTGCTCCACTGAAACTAATCACTCTTTTTTAAGGCAACTTAAGAATTAAAGTAATGTGTGCATTTAGAACAGTGCTCTCTGTGTATAGTAATTCAAGACTATATTACTGATTCTTTGAGGAAAATAACTGAAATCAAAGATATGCCGTGTCAGTACAGAACATCGTCCCATAAACATATTTCTGCATCAGAATGAACTAACATACATGAACTACTGAAGTTACAACAGTACTGAACAGAAACGATTCTTCACTTGGAGGACTGCAGGACTGGCTGTAAGCAGCTCCAGCATTACTTTTTTTGCACAAATGCTTCTAGAGGAGCAGCAATGTGCATTGTTAAAATGTCCAAAAAGTCACCCTTGTAGAAATCCAGGACATTCTGGGTTTCCTTTTGACCACTGTGTTCTGTCGCTTTTCTGTTTTCTTGATTTGCTGAGCTGCAGGGTTCTTCTGTCTCCTTATACCCAACCATTACCACAGCACTGCAACTACTTCTGCGCCGAGATCCTCTGTGGGTGAGGAAGAGGTTTTGGTTCTTGTCAGGAAATCCCTTTGCCTTCCTATTGGACCTCTTGCTTTCATAGTTCCTGAGCTCCATCAGCCTCTCATTGAAATACTCTTGCAAGGGTTTGTCTTGGAAGCCACTGCTGTGTGCCGGTTGGCCCTTCAAGTAGCCTCTTGAGGAGCCCCCCGGGCAATGGGATAACAAAGCTGTGTCTGGAAAACTGCTCAGCTGTGAGGAAGAGCTCTTTCCTCTTTCCCAGTCCTGCAGAAGCCGGTTGAAGGCTTGAGTTCCTGGATAATTTCTTGATAACTGTTTAAAAGGGGAAGGAGTGGGGCAGAAGGGTGAAAGGAATCTGAATTAAAATGTGGTTGTTTCTGTAGAAAAAGATCTTATGGTTCCTCACAGTAAACAGCTGTTGGGAAAAGTTTCAGCTTCTGAACCTAAATTCCCTGAGGACTCTAATTCTAATCTCTCTCTGGAAGATAAATGCTTTGGTCCAAGGTTAAACAATGCTGAACTCTGACTCTGATGTACTGCTACAATTTTGTGTAGTCTCTCTGAAAACCTAATTTTCTGAAAGAATCTCTCACTTGTCTGTATTAAGAGAATTTAAGAGAAGTCTGTCCTTTTCAAATCTTGTTAGCCTGTAGCTGCAGTGTTCCGTGATAAAAATGTATTTCTATTGTAAGAAATTTTTCTTCTTTTTTCTTTTCCTTTCCTTACTCTGCTGTGAATTGCAATGTGCTATTACCAGAAAAGAACTTTTCACATGTGATGTATTTCTACATCCTAAAACTATGAAGTTTATTGTTATTACCCTGCGGTATATCGTAGACATGCATGGAGATTTTTTCTCCTTTCCTATCATAGGATGCCTTTCTCCCTGCCAACCATTTTAATACCTCAGCTACTTGAATAGCCAAAGGCTTGATTCGACTCCCATTGACATCAGTGGGTGTCTCTACGTTGACTTCAGGGGAACACCCATGCTGTGAGTCTTTTTATTGACTGTGAGGGAAATCAGTGAGTGCCAAAACAGTTTGCTAGAAATTCACCACATGAAAGATTGCCTTTCCATGTCCAGAGTTAAATGTCCCCTGGGCTCTTGAAGTTACTGCTCTGCCATTTCCATCTTCCTCACATATACTCCAGGACATCCCAGTCTCTTAAACTACCAGATGGTTTCAGCTCACCAAATTAGGCTAGACCACAGCTTTTTCTTTGAAAAATCTTAGCTGTTCAGTTTGATGGAAGAACTGCTTTGCATTATATTACTCTTTCAAATCAATAAAAAGAAAAACTACACTGTATGTAGACAGTAATGTTTCACAGCTGGACCGTGGAACATTTTGCACTCATTTATTATGCCTGACAATGCCTTTGGTATCACGAAATGATCATTCAAACAGCTTTTCGCAATTGCTAATTAAGTCTAGATACTTGCTAAGGGTTCAGCCACAAATCTGGTTTCAGAGCCCAGCAATGTCTCAGTAGGGCACTCGTCAGCAAGTTGGCAAGCTGCTTACTAATGATGAATGAAAAACATCAAGCACAAACCAGGACTAGTGGGTTGAACGGGCCATGTAAACCAACAAGCAGTCAAGTTTTTGATCTCTCACTATTCCATCACATTCTGGAAGAGACCCAAAAAAATTAAAAATCCTGTCTAGAGTGATTATACTTCTGGAGTAAGTTAGATAACTGAAGAACACTAAAACTTGACTAAAAAGTAGTTTTCCCTTCCCACATTAAATCTTAAAAAATATGTTTAAATAATCTCAACTTGATAATGTAATGGAGTACAAGTCTTTGAAGTTAAGCTTTTCTATATCATAACATAGCCCAAAATGTATTAGCACAGCACATGTCAACTTACTTAGAGTAGTAAGTTGAAATGCTATACATTTCAAAGACAGTTTTTGCATACAGACCTTAATGTCTTGAAAGCCTGGATACTCTGGGATGATGGGCAAGATACACACGCTAATACTGTTCGATCGCTTTTGCTTCATTGTTGTGTGAGAGTAAGAGCAGTTCCTGGAGAGATGGGATTGTCTCAGGTCAGGTGGGTTTCCAGTGAAATGGAATGGTTTACAGTCTTCTATGTAGCAGGTTCGTAGGCACATCACCGAGGCTGGTCCCCCCATTTCAACACCACTCAGGAGCATTTAGAAGCAGGCTGTATTCCAGAACAATCTCCTCTCTAGTTTTTCTCTAATGAATAATCTCATGCCTGCGAGTCCCCTGTCAGTCTGCAATGTTAAGTATCAGCAAACACAGAAGACAGACTAAGCTCTGAGCTCCTGCTGAACTGGGCTCTTAGAGACCACAGGCAAGTGATGCCTTTCTTGGGGTCAAACCATTAATGCTGCTTTTATCCTCTGAAAGCTCTTCACAGATGGTTAGTAAATCCAGACTGTGAACGCAAAGGGCTCAGGTGAAGGGGGGCGGATTTGCAGGGATTACAAAGCTCTGCCTTCTGTCAGTAAGGTCTCATACTGTCATCTGATGCAGCCTGATGTGACTGCTGACGCAGCAGCAATTAAAGATGATCAACATCCCACAGGCAAGAGTCGTCACAGCTCACCATGGAGCAGGCAGATCGCTGCCCTCAGGACTAGGAGCTCCCTGATAACAAAACATTAAGGGCTTTTTCTCAGAGAGGCGCAAGGTGAGTAAATCAACACAACCAGTAGGTAAAGAAAGACAATGTAGACAACTAGAATAAAGAATAAATAAATCTTCCAACAAATCCTCTGCTATAGGGCTTTCTTAGTGTGGCTAGAAATGAACTGATGATCCAAACTTCCTTTTCTTCGTGTATCTGTGTCTTATGCGTAACTGGGGAGGGATGCACAGCCTCCAAGCAGCCATGGTAAGAGACCACGGTAAGAGCAAGACTCCTTTCAGATAGGGCTGTGAAAGTGTTCACGGTAAGAGTGATAGAATCACAGGAGTATTAACGCTGGAAAAGACCACTGAGATCACCAAGTCCAACCACTGATCCATCACCACCATGCCCACCTAAGAAACAGTAGTTGACCTGAACAGCTCGCAACCTATGAGCTGTAAAGAGCTTTGGATCTTATCAGTGAGAGCATCAGCTGGATTTGGGTCAGTGCGTTGGACTGCCTGCAGCTGGAGCTTGGCAGGCTGATGGCAGAACTCCCGTAAGCGATGCCCACCTCACTGGTGGGCAAAAGCAGGTCAGGCTTACACACAGATCTTCAATATCTGAGTGCAAAGATGCAACTCTGCTTTTACCTGCTCTGACTGTTGCTTTTGATTTGAGAGTAAAATAATTCTCAGGCAGATAACAAAGCACTCAATGTGAGAAACCATACCCACACACTGCAGAGCAGTGTTTGTGTCCATAGCTCCATAGAAGCCACAGAGAAACTCAAACACAAGGCTGGTGATATCAATTTCCATGTAGAGATGTCGCAGCACTCAGAAGGTAATAGAAGGATGAGTCATCCTTTTGCAGCCCTGGTGACTTGCATTACTGCATACTGAAAAGTACCTTAATGCATAAGCAAAACATGGCCTCACTGGTAGTACCTGGGAATTAACACAGCATCAACGAAGCTTCCTGACACCATATTTCATTCTAGAAGTCTTTCCTGTTCTAAGTTAAGAAAAAAAAGAAAAAAAAAGAAAGAAAAAAAAAAAGAAAAAAAAAAAAAAAAGGTACTTACTTATTACTCCTTCCCAGACCTATTAGATATTCTCTGAGCCAACACTGTTTTTCAAATATGTCCCAGGCAAACCTGGACCACTAAGTCACCATGGACAGGTGGGAGGTAGCCCCCATCTGTGAATCTTCATGCCATGTCAACAACCCTAAACTGCTTCAACCACACAGAAACAAGTGGTGTGTAACCTGACTGATGCCAGAACGTGTCTTACACTTCAAGGAGAAGGGAGAGAAAAAACACAGCAACAGCAGGAGTCAAATTAATTTCAGAAAGCAATATTATTTCACAGATTCATGGCCTAAAGTTGTCATCTGATTAACAGAAGTAAGAGTGGTGCCAAATAACTGCCATTAACACAGTTGCTTTAGGAGATGTGATATATTTTAAGTGTAGAGGATTTGCAGGGGTCCTACAGAAGTACCAGTTATTGTAGATACATAAAGAGTTCCCTCTTTCCATTTAAGCTTGCAGCTCTAAAGCATTTGCCTCGTGGAAGTGAGACACCAGCAGCTTTCAGTCGGTAATTGCTCATTGTGCTTAATGAGTATGACAAGTGCTACAGAGAAAGCGCTACATGAATGGAGACTTAACGACGTCCCACGTTCCTGCTTTAATCGGAGGTTCTACTCCCACAGTGTAAAATCAGAGCTCCAGGAGTTTCTTACGATCTCTCATTCCCTCTTTTACAGTATCATTACTGCATACGGTGGGGCCAGTGCACTTCAGTCTTCAGCAAAGCTCTTTCTATTGTTGTTTAACATGAAACTTCACATTAGACTTTGATCCTCTGGTGAAAAGAAACGTCTTTCAGCAGTGTGTAGGCTTCATAGTTACCTATCTTATATCCCACCTTTATGCTCTTTTAAAAAGATTTTTTTAAGAAAGGATAATTGCATTCTTACATAATTCCTCCCATCACATAAGCTAGGATTGTTTATTGTGGTTCGTATAAACAGGTTGTGGCCATGAATCTCAGGTTTTCTGCCTTGGGAGTAAATCACACACAAAAGAAAATTCATGCAAGGAATTATTTAAGCTTCTATGACCTCCACTTTTGCTAAATGTTTGCATTTTCTCCAATATCTCTTCAACAAATAAGAACTGCCCTATTTTTATTAACAACATTTAAGTATTATAAGCAAGGTAAATGATTTATAACATTTCTGCACAAGGGATATATTTGATTTTTCAAAGTACCACTGAAGGACATAAATGATAATACAGATCCAAACTAAGTCCAAAACCAGATTCAAAACCAGGCTATAAATATACTGTGTTGTAGATTTCGTAAATAAAATCTGCACCCAAAGGAAAAGCTAGGCTTATTGAATAATTTCCATCAATGTGGTGAATATTTTTTGTGTTTATTATATAACAATGTTCCTAATATTTCAGTACCCCCAGCTTTCCCCCCCCCCATGCCTTACTCTGTCTCTGTATGGTGTGCAGCAGGGAGCATCAGGCTGTTGCCATAGACTTCAACCTGCCCAACACGGGCTGCTCTTCTAACAAAAATCCCAAGTGTGGCAGGTGTCAGCTGTAGGCGAGCAAAATCAGTGCCATCCATCAGCAGCCCTCCCTGAGATGTGCACTCAGATATTGGAGATCTGTGTGTAACTCTTTACACAAGTTCTTTTCTTATGCCTGTGCAGGGAAGGACAGAGTCATTGATGAGTCTTGCCCAGCTCCAGCAGGATATGCACAGCTCCTGAAGCTCACTGGGCAACTGAAGCCTGGAGAAATACAAAGTGGTGGGAAAGGGGAGAGTTCAGCCCACCAGCCCCATGACTTACTGACCAGGGAGATAAACAGGCTCATACCAGTATGAAGTGAAGTATGTCATCTACATAGCAGCTGCTTCTTGCCTGGAGATCACCAGCGGTGGTTGTGAGCAGGAGGAGAATTGCAAAACATTGAGTCAAAATTTATGGCTTCTGAGGTCACTGGTTTCTCATTTAGAAAAGGCTCTGGTCTAGCCCTAAAAAGAAGCCTGAACTGTATCACTGCTTCTACATCCAGACTTCCCCTGATCCTGGGCAAGATGACTGTGCCTTCTGCCAGTATCTGCCCTCCACTGGCAAAAAAAAAAAGAAGTGTGTGTGTGTGTATGAATCTATACACCCATTTTACATGGCCATCAAAGCTCTGATCTCACTTGCACTGTTTTGACCTCAGGCAAAGTTATATACATCTCTTTTCCTTTATTAGACGGCTAATACTCTTAAAAGAAGAAACAGATGGCTCCCGTTTGCAGATGTCAAACATTTGCCTCACAGGGCATGTTTACTATGGGATTTTCAGCAGAGACTCCTGTCCCAAAGAGCTAGATTTTTGTCATAAGCACCGGTCTTAAGCCTGAAGCAAACATCCACTGACTAGGCTGAGCCACCGTTACATTTATGGCTCTCAGTGCTTCTGATTCTCTTTTAAAATTGCTTGTAGATTGGAGTACGGGAAAGGGATTAGGAAAGCTTACAGTTCAGGGAGTACTAAAATTGAAAGTCAAATAAGAGACAAACGAGGAATAACACATGCAATAACTGCGCTTTCAGGGGAGGAAGTGCAATCTAAGAGCAGAGCTACAAGAAGGGAAGAGCCACATTTCTCAGCACACATGATGTTGATGATGATGTTGATCTGGGAACACTTTTCCGCTATGGGTGTTTGCGATTAACACTCCGCTTTACACTCTGCTTTACACTCTGCTTTCCTTCTCTGCAAACTTTCCCATGTGAGTACCTCAAATGGAGCAGATAGGTGCGAACCTTTGTGTCATGGAATAGAGCAGCTGTGGAACAGTGAGTTTTGCCACGGCGTTCCCCACAATGAGGGATTTCAGGGATTGTCTTTGTTTCTTTTCCTGTTTTTGTCGGAATGCATGTTTCTGAGCTTCCTGCCTCAGTGACCCAAAGCAGAGGGAAAGTGCTTGTCATATGGGCCAGCAGCATTCAGCATCCTTGTTCCTGCTTGGAACAAGTCTGTATTATGAATGAATTCACCTGAGCTGCTGATCCTGCTGGTTTATGACTCTCCATATCTGTTAGGAAGGTGCTCTAAAAGGTATAAAAGCAGCCTCCTCCCTCTGTGGGGGATTAATTCTGCTAACTCCAGGTGGACACTTAATGATGATGCTGACAGCTGTTTCAGAAGCATTACACTAATGTTCTTATTTCAGGAGCACAAAGTGCCTCATTGGCCCACCTTTATCCCACTGTGCCTTATAAAGCAGAAGGAGGAATTAGCAGATCTACTTGAGTAAAATCCAGGGTAGTGAAAAAACAGAACGAAAGTCATACCAAAAGTCATAAACAACATGGCAATTGCTGCACTAGATACGTTCCTTTTGTTTGTACTCAGTACCTGAACTGAATGATGAGCTACACACTGAGCAGATTAACCACACTGAGCCACACTGACAGTACCTTTTGCATTCATTTGGGTACTTCACCAGCTCAGAACTACTGTATTTCTGTCTTCCTGCCCTTACCAGCTAGAGGTTGCTTCTTGGATATGAAATAATGCAAAAGCATCACAACAAGGAAAAGACAGCTTTATCAGCTTTACAAAGTGATGTCAGAAATGTAAAGCCAAAAGAGAGAGAAAATACCTTCTGTGATCCCCATATTTGGAAAGTGCATAATAATCTGGAAAAAAACAGGTGATTTCCTGTCTCACCTACTCATAGATGTTTTGTTTCTCTGTCTGCTTTTCGGTTCAGTGGTGTTTAGTTAATTTTTCTTAGTGCTTACATGCTGTGCTTGGTAACAAACCTGAATACCAAGACTCCATCTTCCTTCCTCCCACCAGTTCTGTTCCCTTTGACTTCCCCTTTATTTTCCCTCATCATTCTGTTTCCGTTTTCTCATTCCTCACACACAAAATTGACTCCACTTGACTCTCTGCTTCAGTTTCTGTTGCTCCAACAACCACTCCATCTAGTCTATCTTTGCCATGATTGGCCAAGAGACCTCAAGAAATGATGACAAAGAAAGAATATATCAGTGCGTGAACACAGCTTTAACACTGCCACAGCATGGCTCTCTGTATAAATCCAAGAGAAATTAAGTATTGATGCATGTCTGTAGCAGAAACACTAAGTCACAGCTTGAAGCAGTGATTGAGCATCTGGTGGGAGGCAGGGCCAACCCAGGGGAGCTCAGGTGCGTGCAATGCTGCTGAGTGACTGGAAGGGCTGGAGCCAGGATTCACCCCTTCCCAGCCTCATTTAAGGGTTGGCAGTGGAGGTGAGGGGATCTTGCTGGAGATCCTTGACTGAGACCTTCTAAAGGTAAGCAGTTGGGTTTGTTTGTTTGTTTTGGGAGGGGGGGTGTTTTCCTCTTTGTTTCTGCATTTGGACTTATCCTCACTTGCTGTAGCATAGTACTCTGCTCTCCTGCTGTTGTTTGCTGTGTTTTCCATCACGTTATAGTGTTATAACGTTACATCAGTGATAACGGGTTCGTATTCTAGTAAGTGATGCCCTTTGCCCCCAGGCTAATGTACAGTAAGTGCCTGATATTCTGACTAGATGTGCGCTCTGGAAACAGGTCTGCTTGTAGCTTGCTTTCTTTAGATACAAGTTAATATAAAACAATCTCCAGTATCAGGCCAGTATTTACAGGTCAATGAAAAGCCCATCCATTATGTCAGCTCTTATCAGTGCCATCGAAAATATCACCAGTAGAGTTAACACAAGAATAACAACCCAGGTTCTCTAGTACTGCTCCTTTTGCATCCAGAAAAACCTTATTGCTGAGACAATGCTGTTGCAACTGCTTCGTGCCCGTGTGGGGAAAGATTTGGTCATGTCTGCTTTCTCTGTCAGTGGGTAGAAAGCAGCTTCAGAGATCAAGACATCACCTCTCTTTGTTTCCCAGTTCTACTAGTTAATTCCCCACAGAAAGTGGAAGACTTGCTGCACTAAGTCCTCTAGGAGCAGGTTAAAAAAAAAAGTCATCTGGAAGCTAGCAAAAACATATTAGTATCTGGCATCTCCTGAAATCCATGTGGATTCAGTTTTGAGTCGTGGCTGAAACTTGTCAGGCTGTATGAATAATACCAGGAGACCCCCACAATCCTTCACAAATACCCTCTCTTCGATGTGTTGCTTTCATCCCAGCTATCCCTTTCCTGTTGTTGCCTTGTGTCTTGTGACATGCAGACTACAGAGGGACCTGGATAGACTGGATTGATGGGCTGTATGAGGTTAACTGTATGAGTTTCATAGGACCAAGTGTTGGGTCCTCCATTTTAGTCACAACAACCCCAGGAAACCCTACAGGTATGGGGAGGAATGGCTGGAAAGCTGCCTGATGGAAAGGGGCCTTGGTGTACTGATGGACAGTTGGCTGAATATGAGCCAGCAGTGTGCCCAGGTGGCCAAGAAGGCCAATGACATCCTGGCTTGGATCAGGAATGCTGAGGTGAGCAGGACTAGGGAAGTCATCCTGCCCCTGTACTTGGTGCATGTGAGGCCTCACCTTGAGTACTATGTTCAGTTCTGGGCACCTCAATACAGAAAGGACACTGAGGTGCTGGAGCAGGTCCAGAAGGGCAACAAGACTGGTGAAGGGCTTGGAGAATATGGCCTATGAGGAGAGACTGAAGGAATTGGGGCTGTTTAGTCTGGGGAGAAGGAAGCTGAGGGGAGGCCTTATTGCTCTCTTCCAGTACCTGCAAGGTGCCTACAGTGGGATTGGGGTTGGTCTCATCTCACTGGTAACAGGTGACAAGATGAAGGGAAGTGGCCGTAAGTTGCACCAGGGTAAGTTTAGGTTGGATATCAGGAAACACTTCTTTACAGAAAAGGTTGTTAAGCAGTGGAGTAGGCTCCCTAGGGAGGTTGGCTGAGTCACCACCCCTGGATGTGTTTAAAAAACATTTGGATGTGGTGCTCAGGGATGTGATTTAGCAGAGGGTTGTTAGGGTAGTATGGTTAGGTTGTGGTTGGACTTGATCTTTAAGGTCTTTTCCAACCTGAATGATTCTATGACCTCAGCTGGCTTCTTACCTTCTACCTTCTACAAGCCCTGAATCGGGGACTTGAGGAGGTTTCAGTTGCAGCATGCCTAGCTATATCCGCTGCTCCTCAGTGTCAGCCTCTGCGGCCTCTTTCCAGCCCAGGCCAGTCAGGTATGAGTTCAGCCTGCAAATTCACCGCTACTAAAAGCGCCTTTCCCCTGCGGCCGCCAAGCAGTGCGCTGCGCAGCCCGGGAAGTGGCACAATGGCGCCCCCTGCCGGCCGCGCCGCTCCCGCCGCCGAGCCGTGGCGGAGCCGCGCGGAGGTCGCACAACGAAACCTCTGCTCCCAGCCGCGGCGCCAGGGACCGGCTGAGTCTGACGAATCCCAGCACCAAGGTGGCGGTGAAGATTGCATTTCTGGCTTCTGTCAACTACAATAGTTTTACCTAAGATCCCCAAAACGCTGATCTGTTAACTTAATGAATCCTACAGCGGATGCAAAAGCTGTCACCTGATTAAATCAAATTTAAATTAGTGCTGCTATCCGTAGAAGTGAATGTGGTTCCAGGCTTGGTGGAGCCTGGAGCATTTGGGGAAAAGTACCTGGTGAGCTTGGCTGTGGCAGAGGCAACCTGCAGCACATCCATGCTGCCATTAGCAACTCACTGCAAGATAGAGCAAAATCTCCTTTTGCTGTAATCCACCTATACCAGTACAGCTACAACAGGGATAGATTGGTCTCATTTTATTTTTCGTTTGTTTTGGTTTTGGAAAGCAAGAAATACAAGGAAAAAGGATCTTTTTCTTTAAAGAAGCACTATTCTCAAGGCAACAGTCATTTTACCAGCCCAAGTGTCTGCCCTTTCCTCACTGCCTGAGCTCCCCAGCAGAAAGTCTGTGAGTCACTGCTTGTGCAGTGCCTCCCATGTTGCTGAGGCTCTGACTGGTGCCTTCTGCTCTGCAGGACAGTGCTGCTCTTGTGCTGCAATGGGAAGCTGGAGGCTGACCAAAGCCCCATGAAATGGTGCGGCTGCTGGGAAGGAGCAGCCTGCCCATCTTGCAGTGATTTTCCTCAGGGGTGACTGAAGTTAAGCACTGGTCCACTTGAACCAAATGTATTTGGAGAGCTAAGGGAGTGGGACATCCCTTCTAAATTCAGATGTGTGACCCACCTGTTCTGACTACCTTTAACTTCTTGTAGACCCCTGAAGGGCAAGGGTTTGTAAATATGTGTTTACTATCTGGCCTCACTGCTGGGCGTGAGATGGCTGTCCTGGCAGAAAAGGACAGCCCTTGTTTCATTGGCTGACAAGGAGCCCTCCTGCCACGCCTGTCCTTGTTCATGCTGGAAGCTAACTGGAAACACAGTAACATCATCAAAGCTGCAAACTTCTTTACTGGGAAGGGCTGAGACTCACACCCAGAAGAGCAGAAGTGCAGATGCTTTTTAGTCACTGGGGATCTCAGCAGAACAACTTATGATCAATGTGTGTATGTGCTATGAACAAATATAAACCTAAAGCACAGTGAAGGCTTCGGGGAGCAGTATCATACCAGGAAAGAACAATGCTGGTTATTAACAGAGCAATACAGACAAGATGAGATGACTGAGTTACATACTGTGGTAGAGAATGAAAAACGCCATTACCTTGTGCAGGACCAGGTGGCTTTCTCCCTCTGATGCCATGTCTGTGAGCTCTGGGGATGGCCATCACACTCCTCAGTGACACAGCTGTGCAGGCACACAGGCCTGCATGGCAGTTTGTGGTGGGTAGAAATGGGTGTAGGGACAGTGCAGGGCTGCTTCTGAGTGCTGGGCGTTGCTCGGGAAACCGAGGTAACGCCAAGCATGGACAGGGCAACAATGCTAGGTGAAGTGCCTCCGAGGGGTTAACAGCAGCGTTCAGTCAGGAGACACAGAGGTTCCTCAGGGAGCGCAGTGCAGCTCGTGCTCAGCTGCGGCATTTCGGCGGGAAGCACTGAGGAACCTCAGAGCGGGGCGCTGCAGCACCGTTTTGGCGGGAAGCACTGAGGTACCTCAGAGCGGGGCGCTGCAGCACCGTTTTGGTGGGGTAGATGTTCAGTTTATAGTATGGTTTATCTGCCATTTTCTCTTTGCATGCAAAAAAATAGGAGAGAAAAAGACAAATAAGCAGTGCACCGCAAGAAAAAGATTTTAAGAAAGCAAATAGAAAGCCCTGGAAACTCCAAGGCAGTGTTCCAGGCATCAGTGCTTGCACAACAGCTTGGGCCTGGGGATCACCCACGAGCAAAACCACCTCTAAATGCTTTATTTATAAGCCTTGGAGATGGATATGAAGGAGGAAATAGAAGTAATAATCCCAAAGTGTTTATGCTTACACAGGTTAGGAGGGGTTAAGGAGCAAGGCAGAGACCACAAAGCATTTGGGGTGGGAGAGAAGGGGTGGAGACAAGGGCTGCACAGCCCCTTGAAGTGGGTGCTTTGTTCTGCTGTAGCCCGGATGCTCATAAATCTCGACCTGGTGAAGTAAAACATGCATTGGCACAAGATGCTGCTCAATAGGAGATTGATGCCACACATGTGAAATTGAAGTTGGCTGGACATACCTATGTCATGCTTTTAGAGACTATAGAACTTGGCTCATCCCATCTACAGGCAAACTAAGAAATGATGGTGAGGCAACTAATGGCACAGATGCACTGTTCAAATAGTCTTGTTTCCACTCATTTCATGGGATCAAACCTGAAACTAGTTTGAATGCCGGCTAGTGTCCCTTCCCTTTATTTATGTCAAATAGTCACTGCTTTGCCTGTAGAAGTTTTATTCAGAAAATTGTGAAGGCTTTTTTATACATAGGCTGACTTGTTCCCTGCTTCCCCAGCCCCCCCCCCTTTTTTTTTTTCTTTTTTTTTTTTTTTTTTTTCCTCCTTATCCAGCTTGAGAGCTTTCCTGTGCTTCCAGTTACATATGCACACAGCTGAACCTTGGAAGCACAACCCTGAGCTCAAGCTGCTTCTAGTAGCACTCAGGTATGTATTTTGCTGTTTGTGCAGTCCATCTTCTTGGGGGTCAGTGGCACTGGTCTCCTTGGGTATCCCTCACTGAAAATGCTGAGCCCTTTAAAAAAAACAAACACCAAACTCATCACTTCCAAATTCTGTATTTCTAGCTCACTGTCTCTCTTCTGAAGTGGGGGAGAGGGGGAGCGAAAAAAAGAGGAAAGAAGACCAATTCAGTTTTTGGCAGCTTTCCTCTCACAGAAGAACATTCCACATTTTCACATGAAAGGAATTTTTGGCAAACCAGAGCAAAGAGTCAAAATGACAAACATAAACAATTAAAAAAAAAAAAAAAAAATTGCCACACTCAGTAGTTTTCTGACTGCTGCTAGTGGGTAAGAGGTTGGTTTGTTGCCTAATTGTGAGCTCAGAAAAAGACAGTTCATCTTTAAGTTTACAGTGCTATTGGCCCAACTACAGAGGATAAAACTTCCCTTAAGCCTTTGCCCAAGGCCTAATGATGCCTCCAAAAATAACAAGTCGCCTTGAGGTTGGAAATTTTGGTTCATAGAGATTTTGTTCATGTTCTGTAAATGATACACAAATATTCATCCAAGTGGATGGAAAAAGCTTAGAAGCTACATAAAATAGTGAACAAGACCAATCCTGAGATGGAAATAATTTACTTAATTCTTTGCAGTGCTGCTGTCACTTCCAGACATCTGCTGGTGGAGGCTTGACAATTTACTAAGCAGCTTGGGACATGAAACCTTCGCAAAGCAGAGATCACAAAGAGTTTGCTTATTTCTTTACAGTAGAACAGGAAGTGGGTGGGGAAAGGGATGAAAGGAAGAAACAGGCAGCTTGTCCTCTTTCAGCTTCAGGATGAAAGCTTCCATCTAAAAAAACCTGTTAATTTAGTTTTTCCTTAATGAGATATGGTGTCAAAGATGTGCAGTGAGAAACAGTCAGAGGTATTCTACGAGTCCTGCTATGTTCATTAGGTAACAGCTTATTTTTATCCAAGAGGTCATCTTTTAAACTTTAGTTTTGAAAGGAAAAGCATTCTGGTTGGGATGTTCAGAATCCTATTTTTTAATGGTGGAGTACAGAACTAGAAAAGCAGCAGGAATGGATTTCCTATTTGCTGGGGAGCGATATGCTCCTGCAGGAAACATCAAAAATTTGCCACTCTGACTTGGTTGTGTGCTGAGCTATTTGGTCTCAGGGAGCTGTGTGCAGTGCTGTTTTTGGTCTTCCAATCTTTGTGTTTCCTAATCCCTCAGTGTTTTTGCAGACTAAGAGAAAGGCCTTGTGCTTTTTCTTTATACTCTGCTGTCTGGTTCCATTTCAAGCATGAAAGTGACATCTATAAGTTGTGTGTGCTGCAGATGCGATGAGCCTGTTTTCATACAAACCATGGAAAACCTGTGATGTTAATATGCACAGAAATAGAACTGAGAAACTATTACACTAGACTGTTTCTGCAGACCATAATTTAAAAAAATAGAACATTCTATTTACTTCCAATTTGGTCCCTTTTTTTTGTTGTTGTTATTGCACCACTGAGCTGTACTGCTGCAATTGTTAGCATCACCTTGTCAAGTATTTCAAGTCCCATCTCTTTCTATTAATGACATGGAAAAACATTCCAGGTCTATCTAATCAAGTAGTCTCAAGCAGTGATATTCCACAGGCAGCTGAGACAGGACTGCAAAGAACAGAAACAGCATTTGTTAATGCTGATATAGCTTCAGCTGCACTCCTGCCAGCCAAAGTGTGTGCTGACATGTCATTTTGTGGAAGCCCTATGTGCCAAGATTTCCGTGGGGCTCGGGGTGGCAGCCGGACAGGACAACCAACTTGCAGATGGACCTGGGCTTCCTTCAGAAAAATACATGCAGAGCCACACTTGTTGCAGCCACGCTCCAGTAAGGAAATGATCAACTGACACTGCTGGAATCTGTATTGCAAAGGGAAAGAAGAGCCCCTATGCATTTCTCATCCAGCCTCAGCACGTCCTACTGACAGCACTTTCAGCACACTGAGCTCCACAGCCAGTATTGCCAAAGTATCCCTGGAGCAGCCTCTCTGTGACCATGTTACCCAGTTAGCAGTGAAATGAGTCCTGCCTGAGACATGAGAGGGTGGGTAACACTTCCCCTTCCCTGTCCTGACCCAATGCACTGCTGCTTTTCTCAGCTAACCTTTTTCCAGTTTGTACAGCTGTGTAAAAAGTGAAAAAGAGTAACTCAGAAATGCAAGGAAGCAATGTTTTTTGCTTACAAGTACTTTATCTTTGTAAAAGCTAAAGAAAAGTAGTGTAGAAGCATAGGCATAATGGTACCTGTTCCTCATGCTTGGCCTACAGATTCGGCATGCTGGTCACTGTTTCCTTGAGGAAATGCCCTGTCATTCACAGATTCAAATGCACAGCTCAAGACAACGAACAATAGTGGGGGAAGGGACAACTGCTGGCCGTTTTGTAGCAGTTCTCACATGCAGTCTGCTTAGGAAGCCGAGCACTATGTGCTTTATAATGTCAGCTTTCAAAGCAATTTTAATGAGTTTTCTTACATATAGTGATGCTCTCAAGTTCTAGGTATGCTAAGATCAAAGCAATGCCGAATGCCTTTAATAATAAACAGAGCCATTTTAGTTTGATATTTTAACCTAACTGCGTTTACTGCCTACAGGAAGATCAACAAGTGGGTTTTTTTCCCCTTAAATCTAATGAACTGTTAGCCTCCTTTATTTGCAGCAGTAGCTATTGACATCCCTACACGTTATTCCACCAGGAACCAGGAGAGGGTGCTGTTAAATGTGGCTATTATTTCACTTATCCAGAGAATGAAGGTCTATAAAACATTCTTTCTTTCCTCACCATCCAAAACACTTTAGTGTTGGGTACTTTTTAGCTCCTAACTGAAACTGATTTGCCACTCCAAGCAGCCAGGATATGAGGTGAAGCTGTACTGATGAAAAACATCTTCCACTTGTTTATAACAAAGCTTCTACTGCACCACGACCAGAAGTCGCAAAGCGCTGTGTGTGCTTGTAGGGTGATACTGTAAAGATACCTCGAGTTGCAGCCTTGCGGCCTAGCAGCCACAATTAAAAGCAAAGGAACACTCTAGGCCCTTGGATGTGAGCTGTGCTAGATTGGAAACAAGAGACCTGCCTGTGGGACAGGATAAAGAACACTATGACACAAACCACTGTTCTGGCATACTAGCAGGATGATATCTCATAAAATATGTTGAATTTGTAAGGCTTGCTGCTCTGTTTTTAGGGTGGGGAAAAAAAAAAAAACAAGATTGTTCTCCTCTCTCTGTACCAGAGACCTAACTGGGTCTGAACCCAGATGCAAATGCTCCTCATTTAAGTCCATCTGAACCTTCAGTAAAATATAAGTGGGTTCTGAGCCTTTATCTAAAACTCTCAACATCCAACTTGAAGCAAACATAAAGAAAGACATGTCATAAAAACAAAGAAATAGGAGGTGAAGGTACAAACATATTCTGCTGTTTGAGTGATTTTCTGCTACATGCTGAAACACTTGACCCCAAAATGGAATCCAGTGTCGTCCTCTTGTATCTTTTGAGAAAAAAGCATCCTGCTAGGGACGAGGGAACATCAGCAAGTGTTTAACAGAGAATGAAAGCAGAAAATGGGATAACTACAGAGCTTGAACTGATCTTGGCTCAAACTGCTTTCAAAATAAAACAGCAATCAGTGCACAGGTTTAGTATACTTGTAGAATATTTTAATGTTTAGCAGAGAAACACACATTAGGGAAGAGTTTTAGGCATGTGATTAGGCAGCTTTTTGTGCTTACATCTTCAGCATAAATTCTATGAAAAAAAAAAAAGACCTTTCCTGTCTTTAACCTCTAAATAAAGCAGTAATCAATACTCACAGCATGAGGTTCAACACAAAGTTTACAGTTATTACTGGAACACAGGATTTACTCATAGTGAAGTGTTTTCTTTTGTCTGTGCACTTTGTTATATGTCTCTTTGAGAAATATATATATTTCACAAAGTTGGATCAGTGATTACATCATCAGGAACCAATAACATTCTCCACGTATGTACGTGCTGCAATTACAGACATGCGTTTGCACTGTTTTTCTCCATTTGTTCTCTTAATGAGAAAAATAGTCCATCTACTCAGTACAAATTTGATTTCTGCAACTCTAGTTGCTGCTTCTTTAACAAAAAAAAAAAAAAACCCACAGTGGGATACCACAACTCTTGGAAAGACAGACAATGGGCAACAAACTTTTCACTGCTGAGGCAAAAGAGAAATACAAAGATTAAGAATTTTGTGGATTTAGGTATATTATCTTTAAAACATCACAGACACTGAAATAAACATCACAGGCATTGAAGTGCTGCTAAAAAAACTCATATTAGCGTAGCTTTTGGCTGGTAGCAGAATAGAGCACCTTTGTGTCTGCTCCCACAAAGCATTTGCTGTTACCAAGCAAATAATACAGTACATGAAAGTGAACGTATTGCAAAGGAAAGAGTTGTTTATGAGCAGTTACATACAAGCATGTTCTCTTAATGCCCTACCATTGTTCATACAACCTCTGGTTTAATTTATTGTTATTATTTTAAAACTTGGTCGTCAAAGACTTTTCTCTGTTAATTGTGCATTTTAAAAATCAATATGATTTAAAATGAATCTCCTGCACATCCCCGTGATGAATGTGGTGAGAATTCATTCTGCACTTTCCCCACGAAGGTCCCCACCCTATATTTTCCTACATCACACAGACTTCTGCCATAATTACTGGGAAGAGACAAATCTTAGCTCCTAAATGTGTTTGAGCAGCCCACTCCCAGGGACTTAATTGCATCAGAAGTTCCATCCCTTGCAGTGGAAGGGGTGAAGAGTTCATCGTGATAGTCAATTTTCAAAAGAGGTGATCCTGAGATTACAAATAGTTGGCAAATCCAGAACTGGACAGATGCAGTTCCTAGGCTGCATTAAAACAAAGGATCCATGCACATACTCACTTCATTCCTATTCAGCAAAACATTGAAATACAACAGAAGTATGAGAACAGACAACACTGAAAGTGCCCGAAGCAAGAGTATGACTTCCCTTTTAAATCCTCTGGGAGCATAAAAGGTAATTTTTATGCAATTTTCATCTTAAAACGTGCATATAGGGGGAGTTCTATCATTTCCTTTTTAAAATTTAATTTCCTAAGAATGAACAGGCTGTTTAGCTCTGAGAGAAGAATCAGATGTTCCATTCCTGCTCTTAAATATGAGACAAACCCCCAGAAACCATTTTCTTTACACATAACCTTCAAGAATGGAACAGAGTTAAGCGAAGTCATAAGCAAGTCCATGAAAAGAATCTGTATCCTCAAAATCTACAGCCCAAACCTAGTTTTAAAAACACTGATAGTGAAAGCAATGTGTGACATTTACGATCTTCCCAACAAAAATAACAAAACTATATGAAAACCTAACTGTGCAATCTGACTAGCCAGCACATAAACAGAAGATCAAGACAAGCAGTGCAAAAAATGAAAGAGTAAATAATGAAAGTGAAACAGAGATAGTCTATACATTTACACTCATAAATACAGCTTGTAGCTATTTCTGCTTTTCCAATTGTAATTGCAATTCAGTAACACTGGCGAGTTGACTTTAGTAGAAAGATTTTAATAAAACCAAGTCAGACTTCGTTGGCTGGCCTGCTGGAGAATGACTCTGGTCACACTGCAGGACTGAGGTGGCCTAGGAAAACACAGCTGCTTTCTAGTACTGGCACCTGATGCTGATGTGACAGACAACTGAGCTGACATGCAGGACGTGCTGAACTGGGCGTATCTGAAGTGGGATCTCAACTGTCAAATTTCCCAATAGCTGTTAGGAGTTTCTCAGAGATTCCATCTATTTAAGAACTTTGGTTCCAAAGGTAGCATAAGTTCCATTCCGTGAAGAAGGTGATTGTCTACAGCAAAAACAGTGTAGGAGTTTAAGAAAAACAGAAATGAAAATCATGACCAGGAAATTGTTATGATTCGTAACTAAAGGCAAAGCAAAGCATCTATCTCTTTGAAAGAAAAAGTGACATTTTAAGAGAGGAGTCAGATGGGATTCTATTGATCCTAACCCTAAAAGATGCTGTCCCTCAATTTTGGTTTCCTATGAACGATTCATCCACAAAATAACTTAAAACATACTCCTCAACAGTTGCTCCCAACAACGTGGAAAGTAAAAGCCAGGCACAGATAAAAAACGGAAGGCAAACATTTAAAAACAACAACAACCTCACATGGATGACAAAAGACCCTATCTCCCATTTCTTTGCATCATGATGCTCCACAAAAAAAAAAAAAAAAAAAAAAAAAAAAAAAAAAAAAAGAAATTGTAAGCTCAACTTATGAAATATTAAATGCAATTCATACTGTGGAGGAATAGCTCAGCCTTTTAGCTAGGAAACAGTCTTTCGATAGGTGCTTGGTTACTTGCTGTCTTGCAAAAACAATTAGTCATTCAAGCAATTAAGAAGGTAAGTATCTCCTAAAAAGGTTTTGAACTTTTCAAGCCCTAAATGCAACTGCTTATAAACCTAGACTGTTCCTGAGTGTAATTCAATTATATTGCCTCTCCTAATGAGATCCATTGTATCATGTGTTGTAAATTCTCGATGCTCTTTTAGCTGCAGTCTGAGCTTCTGATGAATTCTCCTCTTGCTCCTCAGACTTCTTATGGTTTAGGAATATGTCTGACTTTAAGAAGCGGCTGTAGCTGTCGTATTTCATGAGATTGAATATCTGGTGAGAGGAGATAAAAATACAAAAAACAATGACCTCATTAAAACTACATTTTAAGTTAAAAGGACAGTATATGAATTCACTTTGTTGTTGTTCTGTTAGTAAAGCTAGTACTGCAGTTACTAGAGCCATGACACTGACTGCACGGAACAAACAAGACTGTAGGTTCCACAGTCACTGCTTTGCAATAATGTCTGGATTAGTTTAAGAATCAGATTACAGTTTTCATGACAGCCAACTGAAAACCTATCCAGAGGAATGAAGCAGAGCTGAAGAAAGACAGGTATCTTTTATGTACTGTTCTAACTGCATTAGTCCGTTACACATGCAGAGCACTGAGAGAATTGAAAACCTGCCCATCTTTCTACAGCCAGCATACATCCAGCCTGGAAGCACAGCCTGAGAACAGCTTTTTTCTTTCAGGACCCAAGTTCAGGCCCATGCATCTGCTTTCTCTTCTATTTGTACCTATTTCAGACAAAAAAAGATAGAACTCATTTGGAGTTTTCTAGGAAAAAAAAAAAAGGCTTTGGAGACGAGGATGGAATCTGGTCAGTGTTAAAATTGGCGCTATATTTTGCTTGGTCTTAAAACAACAGGGAAGAAAAAAAGAAAACCTCAAAACTATAACCAAGGCAACATGAAGTCTACACTTTGCCTCCCTGAGCCATCATTCATGACTCATTACATTTTATTGTCCCAAAGTAACCAAATTTCCAGGAGGAATTTCTGGATTCTGGCCTGCATGTTTGGATAAATTACGCATGGATAACTGGAGATTTACCTTTACAGGCCTCGTTTCTAGCTGAAAGTACAACTGGGTAATACAATTGTTTGAAAGGAAAAATAAATCTCAAACTACATTTTTTATTTTTCCCCCCACATCCTTGAGGAACTTGAACAGACACAGAGACAAGCAAACAGAACTTTACTTTTCCTGTCAGTCCTGGAACATGCTCCATATAAAATAAAGGACAAAAAAAATACTTCACTAACCATCACTTGTTTATCTATTCAAATATTTAAGTTTACATTTCAAACTGTGGGAGTCTTGAAGGCTGAAAAATGATCCCAAAACACCTTGATATTGACCTAAATTAATAAAGATAAACGAGGTCGCATTACAATTCCTAGAGCTGGCTCAATTCCATAGATATTTAGCCTAGGGATGGCTAAATATTTATGTTTATCAAATCAGCTTACAGGAAAAAAAGTTGTGAGGAAGACACAGTCTGTTAAAATGTCCTAAGTCAGCAAGAGCACTGCAGGATCAAGATCTTCTCTGAATACCCCTAGAACTGGTAAGGCAAATACACAGAACAGATAAGATTTTATAACCACACACATTCAGCAAAAGCTGAATTCTCTGTTTCCTCCCTTGCTGTCATCACCTCTGTAGAGCAGGCACATTTACCCTGCAAGTATTTTGACATCTACGCATTTCTACGAACCACTTCAACACCATTCAGAAGCAACAACTGCCTCCAAGCTGTACATTCAAGGCTACCCTGCTGCAAACAGAAGCAACACCCATTTAAATCACTAGGTCTGCAGGAGAACCGAAGTGCTAGTTACCATCCATGTCAGAAACCAAACGAGCTCCAGATGAAAAGTCAGAGCTTCTACACTCTGGCTTTTTATACTTCATACACTGCCTGTAGTAGTTGACACAGTTCTTTAGAGATCACATTTTATGTGTGTACATACATATATACATATTTATACACACACATAACTTTACAGGAATCAAAAACAAGAGAATAACGTAACTCTTCCTGAACTGTCATCTAACAGCAAAAACCAGAAGCTTCATGCACTGGAAACCTGCAACAGCCCAAGTGTTCTGCATTCTGGTTTTAACATTTCCCACACTAGTGGGGCTCTTCTATCACTGGGCTAGCATATTTTCAGTTCTGAGCTGACTAACCCCTGGCTGCTGACACGCACACTCATTTGTAAAGCTAGAAAACATTCTGACTCTGGTAGCCTGTCCAGCCACACTCATAATCATGTAATCACTTAGCCTGGTCTGCAGTGCTTAGACTTGCCAGAGTACTATCTCTCCCTTTTCCCAAGTCAGAAGTTCTTCCATGAAAGATGTTGCTTTTTTACGTAGAAATTGAGCTGCAGACATTTCCACTGCTAATGACTAGGAATCTGCCTGGAAAACAGCAGCCTTTGATCCTCCCTCACTTCTACTTTGGTCCTCCTCCTCGGTCAGTCGATCACTTTAGTGACGGAGCCAGCGCCCTGCTAACACCATCAGTGCCCAATGTTGAAATCAGGGTACCGTTTCTCCACAAAAAAAGCCCCAAAAAGTAACAAAGAGCCAAATGGAACATCAGGTAGTCCTGATGGTACAGTAATTAAAAACAGTGCAAGTGCTGGAAAGCTGCAGATGAGAACAACTCACTTCACAACCTGTGATTTAAAGTAAACTAACAACTAAGAAAATTTACCACCTGCAATACAACACAATTTCTACCAGACCTCCCAAGTTCTGTAGGAAAATACAAAGCAGATGCCAACTCCTCTTCTAAGCTTTGTGTGTTTCAGAAGAGGAGGCCTTTCAAAAAATTTCATTATATTCACATCAATATAAATACCAAACCAAAGCAAAGAGAAGAATCTTGAGCTCTCAAGGAAACCAGTGGCAACTACAGAAACAAACATCAGCCGTGACTCAGCACAAGAGAATACACAGGAAAACGCAGGCACAAAGTCACTGGGTGATTCTCAAGCTACCGGCAGAAGAACCCAGGAACGAACTTCATCCACTTTTCCAGGAAAGTCCTGAATGCAATTCACATGGCTGCACTGAGTCTCCTTGCCAACAGACCCTACCAAGACCTGAGGCACGCTGTCTGTGTTAGCAACTCTACAAAGGAAGGGAATCATTTCCATGCCTACTGATTTTTGTTTCAACCTAGGAGCCAAACTGCTAATTCAATCCACGTCACTGGTGGCAGCAGTAGGCAGAATCCTAACTTCCTATATCAAATTGTGATTAAACCAGTGTCCATTAAAAGCAGACAATAGCTAAGGCATATGCAAGTAGAAGAAATCTTTACCTGATCCTGCAGCTTCTGAAACATTAGAGGATGAGGTGTCTCCAAAATTGTCTCATTCAAACGCGACTGCCCTTCAACATTGACCTGGGAGGAAGCTTTACTTGACAGGAAAGTCATGTATATTTCTTTTGCTTTCTCTCGCATCTGCAAAAGGACACATTTATTTAAAGAATTATTAACTATGGAAATACTCACCATATTTGTTAAACTTTTATCGCGTACTGTACCTTACTTATTGAGATTCACATCTTAAAAACAAAACAGCCTGAGTTTAGAAGGAAACAAAACAAAAGTACATACCTACTTGTACTGGAGAAAAACCTCTCTGCATGCCAACTCCTGCCCTGACACTAGTGGAAGGTGGAGGCATTCAGCACTTAAGTTAAACAGCAGCTGTGATGTTGAAATCTGGCTAAAATCGTGTTAATCAGTGTAAAATTGCACATAATTACCAATGAGGCCCTGTCTTCATTACTTAAAAAAATATTTTTATTAGCAGATAATTGGGATGTGCAAAAACCTGGAGGGAAAAACAATACTGTGGAAACTTACTCTCACTGCTAGGCAAAACTAAGCAAATTAGTACATAATGCATGCTGCTTCTAGATAACCTTGTAATACAGCTTACATGCATTGCCATAACTGTGTTTTTACCTCAGGGCAGTTCACATGCAACACAGTGTACAAGATCAAAAGAAACACAACTATTTTTTGGCCAACAATAAAGAGAAGACTCCTAAGAGGCCCTGAAAGCTGATAAATACGGGTAGGTGCTACTTGCATAAAGCAGTCTGCCCTGATTTCAGCGGTCTTCTCTTGCTAAATCAGTAACTGATAACATTTTGACCATAACTACCATTATCCCTAAGGTTCAAAGCAATCTACAAGTTGCCAAAATCCTTTGAAATTAAATGCAAGCCCATCAGATAAGAGAAAGCCAGGAAGAATACTGCCAAATAAGCCTTGCTGCAGCATTCTGAGTTCTGCATGCTGAAAGCAAAGCCTGCTGAACAGCAGGTGCAGTAAGATAATTAGCAGTAGGTACCTATCAGTAATCCCCATTACATTTAACACGCGACTGTCTCTAGGCAGCAGGAAGTGAAGGACTATCTTTGGCAGGAAGTGAGCTTGAAGAAGGAAGCGCTTAAGCCCTTGCCCATGAACAAGTTGTGGAATTTCTTTAATGTTTTACAGCTGAGAATCAACATTTGGTGATAATTAGAAGAAAAGCAACACGTGTTTGACAATCTGTAATGCTTAAGAATTAACTCTCTTTCTGCTGAAAACGGACACATTTTCCAGGACTCCTTCTTAGAACGGATTGTTCACCTGGTGAGTGCATTATTTTATCTCAGGTGCACTAGGTCACAATTAATTGCTTTATAAAAGTCCTTGATCTTGTCGGTTTCACAGATCAGGGGACACTGGGTAAACCAGGTCTGTTCTAAATGAGCAATTAATAGATCAGAAGTGTGGCCTCTTTAACTTCAGCTAGGTGGGCACCACAGAGAAAGAGCAAAGAAAGGCCTGAAGAGAAACGTGAGAGAAAAGAGAAGTACTGTGAGGAAGTTAGAGAACATGGGGGGAACAAGGAGACTGCGTGGGAGGTTGGTGAAATGGGGTGGATTTCTGGATTTTGTGAGGAAGAATGACAAAGGAAGGAAGCGAAAGCACTGTGGTGGAGGGGACTGATGTCACTGGAGAGGCACGGGAGAGCTGACATTACAGTACTGCAGAAACATGGTAGTGCACAACTGAGCTCTACAGGTTCTGCTTCCCGTGGAACAACTGTTAAGCTACATCTATGTTCCAGTAGTCAAGCATCAGTTTAACAAAGACTAGAAAAATAAATGAATTTACAGTTAAAGCTGCCAGTAGGTTTCTACATTCCCCAAATGACACTCAGGGAAAGCCAGGTTCAAGCAGAGGAGAAAGCGATGTTACCAGTTCAATGGGTGGAATTCTTTGTTCTGCATTAGCCTGAAATTAATGCCTCCACACAGAGGACTTTACTCTGAATTATAAACACTTAGGCTGGGACCTTCCTCACAGGTGGCTATTAAGGAATTCTGGCAGTTCCCACTTAAAACCGTGTGCTTGCCCCAGCATCCAAGCCAGGACCCATTTGGAAAACAAAGTACTGTCTACAGAAACCCCCTTCAATATCCAAATGGATGCGACGTTATTTCCCACTTCCTTTCTCAAGGTCAAATTCAGCTCTCAAGCACATGCGGTTCCCAAATGAGGTGGGTGGAAGTCCCAGAACTCATCAGAACAGACTCCAGCCATTAGCAGCTGTGTAGTGTGACCCAGTCCTGTATAACTGCTGCCACATTCCACACAAGTAGCAGCAGAAGGAACTGCTGGATATGAATAGAATCGTAGAAACATTTAGGTTGGAAAAGACCTTCAGCATCATAAAGTCCAACATTCGTATTTGTTCTGATGGCCTCCATAAAACTTCTTGATGTATTTAGGTGAATTTCTGCAATATTTGAAAAGATTCGTTATAGGAAATGTAATTTTTTAAGCCCAGTTGCAAGAGAAGAAAAGTAGTGCAATGGACATGTTTTTTGTTTTGTTAACAATCACAAATGCAACAAGCACGTGACTAACCCAAATAAAATATTTAAACATCATTCATTTATTGCCACCACTCCTGTTTCAATAATTAAACATGTCCTAAAATGAGGATCATATTGGTGGCAGCAGAGCTTGCTATTTCCAAGTAAACGTGGCATAATTCCTCCCCAGTCTTCACCAAAATTTACATTTCCATTTTAACTGAAGAAAACAAAAAGTTTTTTTTCTTTTCCCTGTGAATTACAGCGATATTTCCTGAGCTGAGAGTAACAGTTTGTGCTTCCACACTACAGCAGGCTGAATGCAGTTCACCCTAAGACTTGCCTAGGCAAGTACTGCTGCCTGGCTGCAGATACTGAAAATCTCCCCTGAATTCTGAAATAGGCATGCATTTTGTATTAGCTCGCCAGAACGGGAAAACCAACATGGAATGGTATGGTCTGACCCCCACCCCCACCTTCTTCTGTGTTCCTATCACTAGTCTAGAGCCAATACAACAGTCAAGAGCCAAGCTACTCCTTGCCAGCACTCCCTCTGGTTCCCTGTCAAGCAATCCTGGCTGCACAATGGCTCACATTCACTCTCACTCACTGAGCCCAGCACCTCACTGGGACACAGCCTGTGCAAATCCAAAGTGCATAGCAGGGACAGCGAGAGCACGAGGCACAACAGATTATTAATGCACTGATCTTTGTGCAAGTTCCGGCTGACCAAGAAAAAAAAACATGTTCTTGTCAAGTAACGCAGAGTTTATTTTATGCTTCAAAAATAGAACTGATTTAACCCAGGTTAAACTGAAATCTGCTTCATCTGACCTGAAAAATCTGAGCTTATGTGAGCTAGCTTCTGCGGTAAGCCACTTCTAATGAGAAGCAGGTTATAAAATAAGTGAGTTGTTTTCAGAATACTTAGCCCTCATAAGATAGATACAAAGCAATTTCTGCAAGTCACTTTCAGAAATGCATTCAAGCTTACTGCTCTCATAAACAGTGCTAGGATTTGTACTTACAGTGCTTTTTCTAGCCTTGTAAGTTATCTAATCATTGCCACCTGTAAACAACAGCTACAAAAACTTCTTGCAAGTCTGTGTCATTCCAAAGCACATTTATTACGCCTGCTTGTAATAGTTCTGCCATACCAGACTCCAATCATTATTTGCTGTACACTGCAATGATTAGTACTGAATAATTAAGCTGAACGGAAAGGAATCAAGTCTCTGCCCATTCATTTGACAATCCACTCAAGTACTTGCTAAGCTACTATCTGCATATGGCAGTTTACCATTTCCTATACTGGCATCTACGATCCTGTAATAGCTGAAAAGATGGAAACGATTTAGCAAGGGAAAATACAATTACAATCCACTTGCAAAATGTGGAACCTTACAAGAGGATCTTCCATTTTCATTTTAAAATCCACTCTGACAGCTTCATACCCCTTGGCAAGGACATTGTGTGATGTACAAAAAATAAAAGCCAATAAAAATCTGCCCTGATTAAAAAAAAAAAGATAATAAAAAAAATCTCCAAAACCTTTTTAGAAACAAAACATGGGACGTATCTTAGGCCTGACCCTCCAGGCTTCAAAGCAGAACTGAAAGCAGAATCTGTGCTCCTGCTGGAACTAATGTACGCAGAGATCCTCGCAGTGGAAAAAAGTGACTGCAGTGGACAGTTAAAACATCTCCAATGTAACATTTGTTACTAGAAAACTACAGCTTTCACTAAAATGTAAATGTTCTGTGGTCATATGTCCCTGTGAATAAATATTTAAACAAAATCTAAATGGTTCTTCACTTCCTTTTGCTTTGGTAATTTGAGAAAGCATTCCATTTTGGTATTGTAAAACAGTTTGTGCTCTTTCTTGTTTTTACATTTCTGTATTAAGAGTAGTGTTGTATATTTTCATGTAACAGCCATCAAGCTTTACAACGTTGTAAATTAAACATCTGTAAGCATGATGCAGTGTTACTGAATTCAACCTCTTGCTATTCCAAAGCAACAACGAAATGTTCAGTTTTCCTAAACGGAAACTTGACAACTTCAGCATTTTGTTTCGATTTGAAATAAAACCAACTTTGTTTCCAAACAATTCCAGCAGGATAATTTCAGTGCCATTCCTTCAAACACGTGCATCTGCACTCGTAAGAAGCACGTTCAGCAACCTCCATCTCTGCTACAGAGCCCTTGCAGATGAGTAGAATTTATTTAGGAAGCATACCTGTTTTTTTCCCTGTGTTTTCTTAAATTCTTCACACGCTAACCAGAACAAAACATTTTCTTCGCTGAATTCTTTCTTTAAGAACTCCTAGGGAAAAAGAAAAGTCAACAGATGTTAGAACCCAATTTCTCCATTGTTTTTCTCTCTTCCTGTTACAGCTATTCAAACAAGATGCTGCTTGTGGCTGGTTTTATCATGGCACGAGTTTCCGTGACACTGGGTAACAAAACCACTGCACAGTGCATCAAACCACCAACAAACAGCATTTTCAGCTCTTTAAAAGCACATTCCAGGAGAAGCTCTGCCTCAGAGCTTATCAGTAACTCACAGGAAGGCTTCCTCCGTCTTCCTTAAGTAACATGAGTAATTTTTTAGTAAAAGGAAATCTGAAAATGTATAAATTCATTAGCAGGTGAGTACAATGATCTATTTTAACGAGAGCAACAGCTCACTTGAGATTCCTGTTCTGTCTGTGTCTGATTTACTAATGAGTAAAATCTCTAGAAACAGCAGTTTCCAAATATGAAAACCAGAGGCAATAAATTTACTTAAGCAACTAAAGCAGAAGATGTATTTGCAGTCTCTAAACAGTGTTTAGACAAAGCACATCCCCCGAAAGCGCAGCATATTTTAAAATCAGAGGGGAAAAGTGCATTAAATTAATATATAAAAAGCAGCCACTGAAATATTTATGGCTCCAAGACTTTCAGTTTTCAGAGTTAGAAAACAGAGATTAAGCAATGCGAAAAACTAAATGGCGCTGAGAAATTTTTATAAGAATTCTAAATCACAGTAATTGCAGTGCTTTGTAATTCTGGTTTACATTGCTTTTCAAACCAGTGTGAGATGAAATAGTTTTATCCCGGGCTTTTTATCAGTGCTCGGTCCAGCAAAGCCATACTTGACCGCTGGTCCTTATTCACACAGCTAATCCCCCTGACTTTGGCAAAAAGGCCACATTAAGGCTGCATTCCAAGCTGCACGAGCCCCGGTCTGTAGCCAAATTAAAGGGATCTTTTTTATTCAGTACAGCTGCTGCTGCACACAGTCAGAGCTCCACAGAGCAGTCAGGCTCAGCGACAGTTTGTAGCTGCTTAAGTAAGGGCAACACACGGGAACAGAGTGTGGGATCGGTCCTCAGTAACTAACAGCGCTTGGCAAGAGAGATCAATTGCTCCAGGGTTGTGGTTTATCTAACAGTAACTTGTTAATCTGTGCAATAGCTGACTGATCCAATTAGAAAGATGTGACCAAACATCTTCTGTACGCCTCACAAGAGCAAGCAATTCACCACAGCAGCAGCTCAGCAAATGCCACAGCTGTACCTGTGCCGCCCCTGCTCAGGGGACGTAATGACAAGGCTGCAAGCTGTACCTACAGCACTGCACACCTGCACCGTTTGCGTTAAGGCTCATTCCTCTTTAAATCCTAATGTTAGTGTATATAAATATTCATAGGTAATATAGCAACCCTAAATCGTTTAACTCCTTCTGGATCTTCAAGGAGGTTCTCCAGTGATGTAGCCCATTCTGAGGTTCCTTTCAAGCTCTGGCGGCTGCTGCTTGGGTGACCCTCGCTGTCATTTATCTCTGGAAAAATGGAGAAAAGCACCATCTTTGTTAGAGGTGATTAATACCCCAGGCATTTCTTCCCCGCTCCCCTGTGCGCCTTCGGATTACAGCTGCTCTCTTTAAAGAAAACACCATAAAACTGAAAATAAACACACGCACGTATTGGAATGCTTCTTTGCATCTGAAGAGGGAAAAACTTCTCGCAGCCAGATAATTCATGAGCACATCAGTGGGCACCCTCACTGCTTTGGAGGGTTCAAGCACCTTTTGCACGTGGAACACAATGACCGCAGTCTGGCCAGCAAAAGCATCGTGTGCCTTTGTTCTGCAGGCAGTGACATCGGCCGTATAATCAAATCCTGGTCAGCCACACGCATTAAATTTATTTTTAAGAAAAGAATCACTGCAAGGGAATGGCAAGAAACAAAATGAGAAAGAAACACAACGCTTTGTTGAGCAGAACAAGTCTAACACGTTAACTTACTCTAATGGGAGGAAAGACAGCTGACAGAAGAGCTTCATTCCAGCTGAGTCAACCTGCACGTGGGCACGCAGTAGCTGGGTGGCTGCTCTGTTTGCTTCTTTCTTTTCAAGTCCCCTGAAATTCTGTTTTTTTAAGGTGAGCTGGGCTGAACCCACAACTTCTCCGTCAGCCAGGCAGCACCCAGCCAGGGCAGACGGCACGCACTTCTGCATATTTCTATCCCAGGGATAGAAAGTACATCACATTCAAGGCTGGCGATGCCAAAAAGTTGTTTGCTGGCTACGCATCAGAAGACCTATTACTTGGGAAGACTCCAGGAATTTTACTGCTGATCTGAAAAACTCTAAAATACACACAAAGAGCTTGGCCTTCTTTCCTCTTACACTCGCAGTGTCTGTGGAAGGCAGCAGAAGTGCAGGCCATGAGGAATCAGTCACTATTTGGGATCCCCACACACCAAACAGATGCATAAAGCTCCGACGGTAATCAGTACAGCTGCCATTTGTTTTCATTACCCCTTTATTTCTTCCTATCAGCTTACTGGAAATAAAGATCTTAGTAACTTCTGCTTATGTTCTCTTAAAAACCCTCCCTCCCCCCTGAAACGAAACCTCATCAAGTATCTCCAAGAGCTATCTATGCAGAGCTATACTATCAGATGTCCTTTTCAGCTAGTAGCTATGCTTAAAACCCTACAGAATACTGGCAGTTCAGCAAAGCCATACTGAGACCTGGAGAACCTCTTCCTAACTGCAAGAAGGACCACTGTTTTCAATGAACTAAAATCTCCCATTTCCACTCGATAGGATTCCATACGAGAGAAATTACAAAGCTGCAAAAGAGGGAATCTTCCTGGAGGCACAGAGCCTACGTCCCTGCCCCTAACACTGAAATCTACACTCAAACCCCAAGTCAATACATATACATGCACATACAACAACTGAGCACATGGGCACTGCAAGATAAACGTCTCACGTGCAGATCCTGTCTCCTCTTTGTCAGTCACAGTCTCCCTCTATGATACGTTTACGACTCCAATCAGGAATTTCCTACGTGACTGCAAGTCTCCACGCCTGCATACAAAGGTTCAGGATACAAGCCAAAGAGGCTTATCCTGCAGGTAAGAGCTGAGACAGGTCTGCCTCTGAAGTAGCAAGTACCTACAGCCCCGCATAGGAAAAGCAACTGCTCACCCACCCGGAGCCCACTGGCTAAAGCTTGGAGGTCAGACCCTGAGGGTTATCCCTAACCCACCACAGCAGGCTTAGAACACGACACAACAGCACAGTGAATTACCTGCTCCTCAGTTTCACCCTGCCTCAAGCAAAAGCATGTGGTTCTCGATTATCACTTGCAGAATTCATTTTAGGAATGTGACTCGAAGTATCTGTGCATCAGTTGTAAAACCTGTGACATCTCGGTGAGAACAGCGAGGACACTGAGCAGCGCACAGCTGGCTCTTGTTACAGTCACTCTCACCTGCAACCAGCATGGCAGCACCGTGCACAGGTGCTGACGGCCTGAAGAACCAGGCCATTCCTTTATTAAATATGTAATTTAGCATGGGATGTGCAGGAGTGGGGTTTTGCTTCTAGTGTTCCCTTTCCAGCCAATATTTAGGCAGCTTTTAATGATGACTAACCCATTGGAAAAACATTTATTCCAATGAGCCAATGCAACGCAGGGAAGCATGCCATGAGAACCTCAAAACATTTTCTGGTCAGGAGGCTGGAGCAAGTGCTCTCATGCACCCAGGACACCGCTGGCCTGCTTTCCTCTGGCTGCTCTCCCTCTTTTCTCATCTGACCAAGGCAGCTCTCTATTTCCCTCAACCACTCTCACTCCCAGCTCATACAGCACAACCCAACCCCACCCACTTACGTTCCCCCATCATCTTTACCCAAAACCTGTGATCTTCTCCACTTCTCCTACCACCTCCTCCAGCTTTAGCAGACAAAATTTAGGCTCTGAAAGGAAGGGCCTCCACAACACCCTTTCCACCGAGCTCTCTTCTACGAGATGCTGTTTCTCAGTCTGCCCCCTCACCTAACGAGCTCCGTGCAACCCCAGAGCCCTGCTGTGCTGCTCATGGGCTGCGATCCCTTTGCTCGTTCCCTGTCTGGGGCATCAATGCAGGCAGCTCCTCAGCACAGCGCTGTGTGCAGCCCCAGGGACACGTGCCATCAGCCCATCCCCATCAGCCCAGCCCAACACACCGCGGGCAGCCACCAGGCCACAGCACAAGCAGCCCAAGCGCTCCCCTCAGGCTGAGCACCACTGAAAACAGCAACATCCCTTTCCCTTCAGCACAGTCCGAAGCAGGCTGCACATGGCTCGTGACAGGAAGAAACACCTTGAGATGTTTATAAACATATTAGAAGTGCTGGAGATTTTATTACACCCCATCAAATGAAGTTTAGAATACAGAAGCATAGCCCAGTTAGGATCGTTTCCCCGCTCCACGTACGAGTTTCATCTAGCAAATTTAATGCATTATGTCCAAAATTTTTTAAGACTTTTTTTAAGACGAAAGAAAGGTTTTCCCCACAGTAATTGCCACGTTCATAAGGTTTTACTAAATTACCTTAACAATGATACCTCCTCTGAAGGACAGCTTTTATGCAGATAACTTTCTTCTGCTAACATCATCTGATGATAACATGACACGATGCACACACAGAATAATGAGCTCAATGCCAATATTTAATATCCCAACAGCACATGTTAGCACGGCCACTCAGGTGAGGGAGGCTGGCACTGCTGTTACTGAGAACTGGAATGCACGTGATAAACAAATGCACTGACTGCATTCCTTGTTTCTTAATGCCATAGGAAAAAGCTCACTGTCTGTTAAACAGATGAGAAACTAAGAAGCAGAGAGCCAGCCAACCACATGAAGAACACAGCTCAGCCTCCGCCAAAGCAAACTTTGCACCGAGCATCCAGCCATTCTGCTGTGCACAACAGCCAGCTGCTGCACCAACACAGCAAATGATAAAGTGCTTATCTTAACCGCACTGTTAGCTTAGAGAAGAAGCCCACGCTAAGCTAGCAAGCAGGCAGTCAGCCGGGCAGCTACGTCAGGCAAGAATCTGACAGAAGCAGTTTTTCCCTATCACACAACAATATTGCCACATTAAGCTGTGGATAAAGGCTCATTGTAAGGGGCAGATGTAACGCTAACAACACTGCAACTGCCAGTTGAAACAGAGCATCAAAAACGGCCAGCAGCTGCATTCATCAAACGCAGGCACGAAAATACGCAACTCACGACATGAACTCACAGCTTTCGCCCTGGCTTTCAACAACAAAACACGTGGAAACCCAAACCGCTGGAGATACGGAGACACAGCTGAGCCGGGGCGCTGCCCTGCACGAGCACCGCGCGCCGTGCCAGCTTCCGAGCAGCAGCACCGCAGCGTGCGGCGCACACCTGCCTGCTGCAACGGGCCCCGCGGCAGGGCTGCGGGCACACCGCACGACAGAAGCGCCACGAGCACCACGCGTTAGCTGTACAACATGGGGAGAACGCTTCTCAGCGTCTCACAGCCTTCCAGAAGAACTCCCGTACGCACCACGCGTGCTTCTCTCCCTTTGCACCGGGATGCTTCAAGAAGCTGAGACCTTCGTTACTCGTTAAAACCCCTCGGCACCACGTCTTCTCCTGTGCTCACCGCAGTCCTACCAGCTGCGGCCGTCAGTCTGGAATTAATGATCCCAGCTTATGAAACACAGGGCAGCCCGGCCAGGCGCCCGCCGAGAGCGAGCTGCTCCACGAGCCGGCTGCGGGCGGGTCCTGCACGGCGAGGCGCGGCGCGGCCCAACGTCCTCTTTCGACAGCCGGATTCCACTTTTAACTATAAGGAAGGAAGCGAAGGGGACGCTCTGCTTTTGGAGCATCTCTGGGAGCGCTCGCCAGGCGCGTCCCTCGGATCACCGCCACGCTGACAAACGCCGCGTTCGGCTTTTCTTGGAAAGACCGCGGCTGCCGCCCGCACGCCCGCCGTTCCCCGGCAGATCCCCGCTTCGTGCCCTCCAGCCCCGCCGTCCGGCGGCTCGCAGCCCGCCCTCCCCTCGCGGGCTCGCAGCTCTCCACAGGCGGAGCGCCCGAGCCGTCCCGCCCGCGCCGCCTCAGACGAGGTCCCGCTCCGTGCTCGCGAAGCCCCGCTCGGCCCGCGCTCGGCGGGGCCGCCCGCTCCCTCACGGCGCCCACCGGCGGGAAGCGCTCCGGCCCCGCCCGCTCGCGCTTTCCGGGCCCGGGCGCGACGACCCGCGAGGCTCCGGATCGCTCTCCCCGCTTACCTGACGGCGGGCGCTTCCTGCTCAGGCGGCTCACGGCGCGGTTGAACATCTCTCGGGGCGGCCGCGCGGCCCCGCGCTGCCCGGAGCTGGAGGGCGGCCGCGCCTGCCCCGCCCCGACCGCCGCCTCCTGACGGGCGCCGCGCGCCGCCTCCCGCCCGCGCCGGAGGAGCCCGGGGGCGGCCGCGAGGGGCCCGGCGACGAGCCGCGGCGCCGCCCGTTCGGCCGCCTGCCGCCGCGGAGCCTCTGCCGAGCGGGTGTGAGAAACGCGACGCCCCGCGCTGAGCGGGTCACCTGTACGAGCGAGCGGTTTCTCACCGAAAGCGCTTCGCTTCCCCGCGGCCCTGCCCCTGCCGTACGCACGGGGACACGGACGCGCTCCCCTCACGACGCGCACGGTGCCGTCCGCCGCCCCGCGCCCTGGAAGCGGCCGCAGCAGAAAAGCCAGCGCAGCACCTGCGGGCCGGGCAGACCGTGCAGGGCTACAGTGCCGGTAAGCATTGCCCGCCTTCTGGCGTGGAGTTAAAGGAAAGAAAAAGCAACCCAACACGTTCATTTCTTTGGGAGGAGGAAGTGCAGAACAGCTGCACGCAGTATTTTCCAGCAGATGCGTGAAGCCTCAGCCACACAACTCGGGCTGTTCCACAGCTGGGGTTTCTGGGCAGCTGACAGAACTGCAGGCGGAGCACCTTCCAGCACGCGGCGTGTGCCTAAAGACTGCGGACACCGCCGCAAAGGCCGCTCGGACACAGCCCTTACAGCAAGTAGGACGTTAACGCACGCAGTATCTCCAGGCCCGAGCCACCAGGCTTTGTTTTAAGCAAGCAGTGCCTCGCTGGCTTAAGTGATGAGGGAATTTTCCTTCCATGTGACTTCGGAAGATTCAGGCATGGCTCACTGGCCGGGGCGTTCTGCAGTTCCTTCGCACAGTCACTTGCAGCTTTGACT
Organism: Tetrao urogallus; assembly: GCF_951394365.1. Lineage (NCBI taxonomy): Eukaryota > Metazoa > Chordata > Aves > Galliformes > Phasianidae > Tetrao > Tetrao urogallus. The sequence continues at coordinate 59,776,842 of NC_136818.1, forward strand.
CTGACTCAATTCACAGCATTCAGTGCCTACAGGTCAAACTGGTACATTCTGAAGTTCAGTCTGCGTACCACAACACTGCTAACAGCTCCTTCTTACCTTCACAGGGTGAAGCCAATACAACCCACAGGTCTGACAGCCGCAGGCCACCAACGCACGGCAGTGCCCTCCACCTACAGGCTGGGCCGTACCATCTATATCCTTATATCCTTCAACAAGTCATCACACACATGCCTGAGGAAGTGTGAACCACGAAAACTGACAGAGACTGAAAATACGTTTAACCATCTGATTCTATTTTATGTTCAGCTTTTAGTTCTGCTTCCAACACTACTCAGTGTTCAAACAGAAAAGTTCTCTTCAAACTGAACATAAAAGCTTTCGTGAAAAGCTTTTGTTTCTTCCTCCCCTGCTTCACTCTCTACGTACATTACCTGTCAGCATACTGAGAAACAACAAACCTGGGATTGCTCGTTATCCTAAATGAGGACAGGTTTAAAAATTTGGATAAAGTTCAGCAAATTCCCCGCTGACAATGGTAGGAGCAGAGTAGGGAAAAAAGAAAAGAAAAGAAAAGGAGAATGTGCAAGAGACCTAAAAAGGCAGAAACACATTTGAAGAATTATTCCAGGCAAGGAGACTGCAGATTCTATTTTAAAATTTTTCTTGTATCCTGAAGAGCAACCTACAGCCTTCAATTGTAAAAGCTGCTTTTGAAAATCAATGGAAGCGGTTGTGCTTAACTGCTCCCATTACAAAAGTCTATTCTGGAACATAATGAATGTTACCAACTATGAATAACATCACAGAAAATGTGCAAAACGTTCAGCTTATTTCAATGCCAAATTCCAGTCGACAGACTCAAAATTAATCAACTACAATTAGAACAGACTATGAGAAATCCAGTTCATCTACTTAAAGCCCCGATTTCATTTACACCAATGCAATTAGGCTGCAGTAGAGCTGTACTTCTGATTTACACTACTGAAGAACCAGGCCCCCAAACTTAACTTGAAACATTGAAATGAGAGGACTTCCAGGTGGAAAATGCCCGCGCTACACACAAATTATAACCTGATTTTAGATTTTCAAAGGAAATCTTCAGTTGTCGAATACACACATTTTGCCCAAATGTTTTCCCATGAAATTAAACAGAAAGTGATGCCAGCATAAGTTCTAGAGATTAGTAAATCCAGCCTGATATGATGCGACTTCACACATAACAGCAGAAAGTTAAGAGTAAATGCCACACTGAACATTACATTCTGGCCAGAACACACTGGACACTGTAATCAAGAATACATGTATCATGTCAGACTGTTTAGATACATCAGAGGTTCAAGACACAGAACCAGGTTTCAGACTTCGCAAGCACTTATCTCAGTGCTCATGATGGATTGGCAAACACTGCTTTCAAGTTTTTTCTTCCAAATAAGCCAATGGTGAAATGCACAGAGAGCATCTGAACGGAGACGGTTTGTTTTAAATGTAAATATTTTAGCTTCTTGTTTTCATAGTTTAAACACAAAGAAATCAGCGTCCGGCTAAATGCTAGAATACACCAGAGCGTGGCTAAGCCCACTCCTAGGGAAAGCACCGTGATTCATATGTTAGGATCATATATTCTTACATTTCAAAACCAAGAATCACTTTCTAGTAAGAATAACATCAACCCAGCAAGTCTTCTTTAGTTTCACACCAGGTTTTGTACATCTTCATTAAACGCATTTGCCATCAGGAGCTCAACAAATTTCAGAGTAAAGGAGCAGACAGCGAAGCATGTTTTTAATGCCTTGGTAAGACACATGCAGTGAAAACAAGCACCCTTCTTGTGAGGAACACAGCATAGAACAGGTCTGAAGAGCATTCTGACGGAAAGCGTCTCAGTCATGCCCACAAGAATCAGGAGCAAAAAGGGGAATTTGACCAGAATCCTTTATCTTGACCTTGGAAAAAAGCCTGATTCACCACTCTGTTTGCTATGCTTCATAGAGTAAGGATTACAGCATTGGCTTTTATTCCCCATCCTGTGGAACACCCCTCAGTACCTCCAGCTCTCACAGCACTACGCACATCAAAACACACTGCCAAGACCAGCAGCAATGCGTAGGATGGAGGAAGCGACTTGTGGCTACGTAATGCCAGCAGTGCTTATCCCTTGTGTGAGTTACACCTGGACCTCTTCGTAGGTCACACAAACAGCAGCAAACATTTCAAAGCTTGCCATTTAAGTAGGTGATTTTTAAAAAGTTTTATGTTCTTTGCATCTGACAGTGAAAAAGCCAAGCACGTCATCAGTGTGCTGTGGATTTGCTTGACAAGAACCTTACTGATAAACCAATTTTACTTCTTGAATTTCTTCACTTTTTTTCTATTAAAGTACAGGAGAAAGAATTAAGGTGACCAAATTTTATTTGCCTTTAAACTGAAAAAGCTGTAAAATATTTTTGATCTCCAGCGTACATCCATGGCTTCAAAACAGCTCTCAGGAAAGAAAGTAGCATCATGCATTAAAATGCGAAATGAAGGAAAACAGTTCTTTGTGATCAATCCTACAGTAATAAAGTATCTGACATGGCAAAACTACATTTGTATATTCAACGAGAAATGAATGGAGAAATTAGCATCACAACTTAAAAACATTCTGAGTCCCTCCATATTATACATAATTAGGGCTGACAGTGGGGAGGAACAAAGATATTGGAGATTTTGTGCATTTTATCCGGTCTAGTTCAAACCTGAAGATTAAAGAAAAAAAAAAAAGAGAATTAACATTTTTAAAATCACTCTGTAAATAGCAGAACAAGTATAGGAATGAGAAATCAAGACTTGCAATGCAGGGAAACCACAGTCATCTTTCATAGCCAGCATAAGGAATGTTAAGAACGATACCTGCAGTCAGTGCTTCTCTAAGGACCAGGTCTGGCACAGCACCGATGCCTCGCGCACGTAAGGTGAACACAACTCTGTTGACTAGAAGCACACATAATTAATAACACAGCAAAGCAGACTGGGTACGAAAAGGAAACACGCAGCTTTAACAGCAACTGAATCACAACTCACAACTCAAGCATCCACTCGTATTTTCTAAAATCAGAAATTATGAAACAATGTGTTCCTACAGCTTCCATGACTAAGATTCATTCATTCTTCTGCACTTTAGTAAGACAGCATTTGCCTTCCTTACAGAATTAACTACAGCAACTTAACTTGCAAGATCTTACAGCAAAGGAATTGAAACATCCATTTTCTACACAGTTTCTGCCTGACGCTGCTGTGATCTTGTAAAGCAGACTTCAGAGAACAGCACTGCACACCTCGCCAAATTTCCACACACACATCTTGTGTCTGCTTCTCAAAAGGCCATAAAACAAGAAGATGCTGAACACGATATTCTAACGTAGTTGATGAAAGTACAGCAGAGCAGTCTTAAATCTTAACAACCCAGTAACCAGTAACACACAAGCTCATCTGAGCGCAGGTACTGACTGTATCAAAATACATTAGCAAGATGTATGAACTCTTCCTACATTTCTGGAACAAGGCCTTGTTTTGTGCATGCTACAAATTTATAGTAATTTGCTGGCTGCTGAAAATGAAGGAATTTGAGTGGTTTCCTGGAACTTCCTATTCTTATTCCACGGAATACATAGAATTGCAGCAGGCAATCTTAATCTAGGAACAATAAGCTAGAAATCACTTTAAAAAAAGGCAGTCTGAAACTTGGTAATTAGTCATAAACATTAGACATTTCTCTTACAAAATCATGCCATGCTCTCATGAATGAAAAAAGTGTGTATTTGAAATGAGCTACCAGGACAATGGAGGATGCTCAGACTTCTCTGAATATTCACATATGAACAGGTCAGGTTCATACACTACAGAACACGAGCTTTGCACTTAAAGCCAGTAGTAATGCTCTGATGTTTCCAGTAGCAATCAATCCTTTATGGTAGCTGTGGCATGCAGTAGTTCCAAGAGGCCAATTCTTTCTTTGAGACCTAAAACACGTAGCATCCTTGTGCTTCCAGGTTCAAGCCATACACAGAAAAGGTTCTAGAGAGGCATACTTCAACCCTGACAGGTCATTTTAATAACTAAATAACGTTCTCCCCACCCTGTCAGGACCCACACTCAAACTGGAAAACTTGAACGAAGCAATAAATGGTGCCAACTGCTCTTTCCCATCATGCTCAATGACTCATCATTAAAGGAAGGAACTCACTTGTGGAATAAAAGATCTCCTTCACCGAATGGGCCAAAGAAACTGCAAAGAGCATTTATCGTGGCACAGCACCTCAACAGCTGCCTGTTTATTAGGGTCAAAGATCTAGCCACTGAAACACAGGATGGCAGCTTCTCATTATAAGCCACAATATTTAAACTGCAAGTTGGCTCTCGTAAGTCAACTTACATCTCAGAAATGTAAGCATTATTCAGTGTTTCATGTGGTAGAGCTTGTGATTCTTAATTCCTACCCATCCCTAATCCAGAAATGAGAGTCTTTTAAAGAATAAGACACTGAACGTGCACAGCAGTGTCGATTTCAAACTACTTTAGCTGTACAAACTAAAGGGTCAACAGAGGCAAACAACAGAACACCAAGCTAAGAGACCAAGATTAAGCAAATGTCAATGAAAACAGCAGCTTATCCCACTCTGCTCTTTGGGGTCCTGTCTGCTGAGTCCACTTAGGTGTTCTGGTTTGGCTCTTTAACATGTACCTCAAGAAATGAAAACAAAGAAAGTGGCTAAATTACTTACTTTCTATTTTTGCAATTTTAAAGCACGTCGTTTTAAGCAAGGCCATAAAGCAAATTTGTGTCTGAGTGCTTACAACCCTTCCCATACTGCTGTGCTATCTGTGCTATTTGCTGTCATGATCTTAAGTGTGTTTGACAACAGGACTTGTACGTGATGCTGCAGCACCAGCGGCAACGCTCATCTGGCACATGCATCATCTCATTTCACCACTTCTCCCCCCCAGAAGACCTGAACAAGTTTCCACTTTCCTTTGTTCCCTTTCAGCAGCTGGAAAAGATGGCTGCCAAGCTGCTGGGATCAGCGAGAATCTGGGTTTATGCAAAGGAAAATGACTGGCACTGTGAGCAGAAGCAATGCCCCATGTCAGGGAAGAACTGTGAGCAGAAGCTTTCTGTATGCCTGATGTCTCCTGCAGAGTTTCTCTAGGAGAAACACAGGGAAATTAAGATGAAGTACTTTAAGATGAGGTACTAGAGCGTAAAGAGCCTTTGGACCTCCAAAACCACTGACCTCTTGCTTCCAAAGAGCTGCAATAATTCAAACGTTATTGCTCATCAACATGAAATAGGCAGAGTACACTGAATTCCTTGACACAAATCCATTGTTTTTCCTCTAAATAAAACAAGACTGCAACTTGGCAGTTTACTGACAGCCTGTGTGTAAAGAAACAAGGTAGAGCACTGTTTCTTCTTACAGCATATCAGGAACACTTTAATAACCAAGACTGTTCAGATCAGGTTTAATTAAAGCATGAGCGGCTGTGTATTTAAGCAAGAACTCATTCAAATAATCATTAGTAACGTCAACTTCCTGAAACATTACTCTTCAGATATTGGAGAGCAGAGCATACACACAATCTAGATCTGTACATAACCCCAGAAAGATGACAAACAGCATTCACTCATCATCACAAAGTGCTACTTTTTAAAGAACATCCAGTAAACATTTCTGCATTTTCTCTGACTTGAAACAGTGGTACAGTGGGGGAAAAAAAGATTTCTATGTGACAAATACCCAAAAACATAAACATTTTTAATTGTTTTTTCCTTTAAAACAGCAACTGGAATCTCAGGTTACCTGCAATCAGAGATGACAAAGACCTTCCCAGCAGCTACTGCCTCACAGTTGCCATTTAAGAACAGAAATACAATTACGCAGTGAACCCCCTAAGTCTGCCAGTATTTAACAGGCATCATGTAAGATCAGAATAAAATGTTCACTCAGCTTCAAAAGAACACCTTCCTGCTGTTAAAATAGCAATCCAGAATAACTTCAAGTACCCCACGCTATCCATAGATATGAAGATTCAAGTTGAAACAAGGCAGTTCTTTCAACTCCCCCCCCTTTATTTTTTTTAAATCACACTGAATAAAAGATTGCCTACGTTTTTCAATAGATGAACAGGGCAACAAAATCTTTTATTGCTGACCAGGAAAAAGTTCCACGTGATTAAAACACAGACTTGTGCCTTGTTCAAAAACAGTCAGATATCAGACACTAATCATGTCCATACAGTTTAAGTCCGCTTCCTTGTGTACAGACACAAGAAAAACAAATCACTAATTTTCTTTAAAATTCAGCCTCATTCACTGTGAGTTTTTGGTGAGCAGAAGGACAGAAATTCTGAAACAGTGAACAGCTGTCTTATGAGGTTTACATGTAGGAAGAATACACCCAAAACTTCAACTAATATACACAAGGAGGCAGGACTGGTGGAAACCTTCACGTCACCTCAGATTCACAGCCTTCCTACTGCAGCTCCACAAAACACAAATTGGCTTTGTGTGAAAAACTGTCCATAAAACATCTTTTACACAATTTCAAGTGCATAGTTTACATGTTCAGCCTTGTATACCTGCAGCCAGTTTTACAGCAAAGAGGGAAAATGTTTTGACAGATGACAACAGAGGATAAGCCCTTCATCACGTTTCACTTTTATTGAACATTTTCTGCAAATGCAGCTTAAAACCTTGTTCCAGATTGCACGCATCAAGTTAAGCCATGATAAATCAATACTTGTTGAAATCCAAATCCTGTTAGGTAGTGGTCGATTTCTGTAGTTAGAGAAATTACAACAGTGTAACAGTCATTCATAAAAGCAGTACGGTGCAAGAGGCTCTTTGGTGCCAAAAAACTGTCAGTTATGCATTTATGAATGCTACTGAGTAGAAAGCAATCCAAATTACAACTCCTCCTCGCAGCGCTATAGAAACATTAAAGGGCACTGGAGACTCCTATATCTCGAGCAGTCTGTGAAGAAACATCACCATTAAAGAAAAGCTGCATAAAAACCAATGAGAAAAGGCTCAAATGAGAAAGTACGTCTCATCTCTCCTTCTGAAGCACAGGTCAGGCCATGCCCCACTCTGCAGTAGGCATGTTTTTTAATCGGATTTGAAGTGATCTACACAGTGAGAGCTGACGGATCGTTACCTTGAAAGTTACACCCACTTACTTGGGCGCTTATGTGGCAATGTACTTCCAACATCTACATCCTCGTTAGTGCCTAAGAACACACTGCTCACAGACCAGCATGTGCCCACGACACAGTCGTCAGTCAAATACCTTGAGCTGCGTAGAAACCCCGGATTTCAAGTGAAGTCTAAGAAATCCCAGGATGACTTGCAAATTCAGAGATCTACTCACGATTCTTTTGAAACCACGTGAGTGTAATAAAAATGCAGACTTACTTGTGAGATTTTCCTCCAAACTACAACGTATAGGCCGATCCTCGCGTAGATATACACATATATACAGAATTTATAGAAAAATGAGACCTGTAGACAAGATTCCTAACTTGAGCAAAAGAACACTGCACGTACAATAAAGGAGAAACAGAGATCAACAGCCAGTTCTGTCATCACAAGCACTTACGGTTCCACACTAACTTCGGTCATTATTGCATGCATTAGAAGCCTGGAGCTGCAAGTGCCTCTGAGCCTCAATTGCTCTTCCAGAATATCTCACTTTCAGCCTTATCTCAAACTCAGAGTACTACCAAGTATGTCACATAGAAGAGGAAGGAAAAACTCATGTGATTTGCTACAGCGTTGTCGTTAATCGCACAGCCTGGCTGGGTTTAGCAAAACTGCAAGTCTCCCTTTCAAAATCTACTCTAACTTGCAACGCCTGCGCAGGAAGGAACACAGAAAGCACACAGCTTCTCACACACTCCTTTAGAGCTAAAATACCCTCGTGTTTCTTTTAAAATGCAAGTCCTTGTTTCACTGGACTATCACTGCAAATCCTACATTTAACTGTGCTGCTTCAGTGTATTTCTGCACACAGCTGAAACATTTGCACCCCCTAGCTGTCATAGGTAAGACACAGTACTTATATCTACCTTACATTCATTTTAAACTTCAAATTTATTGAGGCAGTTTATATCAATGTATCCATAAAATTGTTCAGAAATAACCCAAGTATACCATTTAAACATCTTCGTGATTTATCCATTTACACACTCAGTACACAAACAACCCAGCCTCTGTACAGGTTCATCACATGCAAACCACCCATAAAGACAAAAACTTTAATTAAAAATAAGTCACAACTCAGTGTACTGTTTCAACTGCATCTCCATTTACCAAATGGCACATTGAATATTCTCTAAAATAAGATGTTTTTAACAATCTTGTTAAAAAATTCTTGGGCAAAATATTTCTAGACTTAAAAAACATCAAGATTTTTCAAAACACTCAAGATACTATACAACTTATAATAACCTTGAAATAGGTTTACAAGGTTGTTAACCAAGGTATTTACATACCAAATAATGTAAAGCAAAAAATCCGTATTTCTAATGACCAAAAGGTGATGCATTAAAGATTTATGAAATTAAAATTAAGGCTCTTTGTTATAGTTCTTTATGTAACTTTACATAATAGCCAACTTTGGAAATGTCAGTCTTGCACATTCTTGTCAATCTACTGCATTCAAAGCAGCAGAGTATATTAAGTATTACTTTGAATAATTACATTGCTACTTCTATGTTTGAGCATGCTTTTGAAACACTGTAATTATGAAATATTTACAATGTGTAGCCTTCAAACCTCATGTAAAAGCACAAGTATGACTGTTCGATTTGAATACAAACAACATACTTGCAAAAACATTTTTACTTCTCAAAACTAAATGCAAATCCCTACAGTCTTAATAAGCAAACCAGCTCTGAAGTTATAATATGTGCCTGAATGTGGACAACAGAAGTGAAGTAACTCAGACAGTACTGTTTTTCATTTCACACTGAACTATTCTTTGTATCACACTGTTTTCTGTAAGCCTGTAGAAAAATTAAACGTTTTCTTAAAAAATGATTCCAAGACCTACGTATGCTTTCGGGGCGATGTCCATAGGTTCCTTGAAAACTCAATACTGTCTAGCAGGTTGTAATGATTGGTCCACAGTTTATTTCAGGATGTGTGTTCAACTAAAAGCAACTTGCTGTTTCTCAGTGTCATTTCTCTTAAAAAGCACGGTGATATAAAACACTGAAGACAGAACCAAAAAAAAAATGGAATGGTAACCTAAGGATCAAATTCATTAGCCATTTCTCCTACTATATCAAAATTTGTAGTCAGAATTGTCTTTATTGACTTTATTTTTAATTTTTGTACACAAAGAAAAACATGTTCATATCCATCATGAACAAAAACTTAAAAAGGCAGAACTAGAAGACATTTGTGTCCTTCACCAAAGCAAAGCTGTGCTAAAGGTTCCAAACATTTCCATTTTTAAAATAAATATTTTCTTTTTTTTCATTGTCTACATTCCAGTCTTCAGAGTGTCACTGGAAACTGCAGCCTATCATGAAATACACACTTTTAAACAGAGTCCCAGCTCACTGCGTTTGGTAGCTTGCCATACCATATCCAGCTTGGTTAGGTATTACTGGAGCACCTTGTCCCTGGGCAGGCTGAGCACCAAATCCACCCATCCAGGCAGCAGATGGAGATTGGCTTAAAAAGGAACAGGAAAGGAAAAAAGAAAAAAAATAAACAGAGAAAATCATGCAAGCTAGTCAGATATTTACAAGATAGCAGGCTAAAGGAACATGAAACACTTCCTACACTACCATTTACACCAAAATAGAACAACTTATTCTTCTGTGAGTAATTCAGAAGCTTTTTATACCAGGTTAAATGTTACAATGTGTGGTTTCTCAAAATACCATAAGCTTTTTTTTGGACAAAAAAAAAAAAAGTTCCACAAACCTTGGATTCTCATTACACATACCCGCCTTTGGAGGCAGCTGTCCTACAGGCATGTGCCTGTAATTCAACACCAGTGATGCAGAAACACAGAAAGTCCCCAGTCTTTAATTGGCATGAATACCACTGATAGCTTTTTACCAGAGCTTAATATGCTTAACTGGCAAGGGGTAATGAGTAATTAAGAAAGCAAAGAAGCTATTTTTGCTTTAAAGCAAACAAATGTGGCCAACACTTCAGGAAGATACCAAATATTAAAAGTCCACTAAACTCTGAAATTGCAAAAATTTTAGAAGGGCCATTATGTAGGTTATTGCCCCAACAATTAAAAAGCCCTTCAGCTCCCAGGTTCAGACCTCTCCAGTATTCACAAGTAGAGATCATGACTTTTTAGCTATTGGACATAACCACTGTCTCAAACCAACATAAAAGCAATCTTTGTTTACCTTGAGTCTCAAGACACCCATATGCACAAAACATCTTATGAACATGCCAGAGTGACTCACTCCACTATTTGGTCCACAGTAATCATTAAATATAAGCTTTAGCACATTACAAGGCGTGAAACCTTGTGCAATCCTTCAATCAAAGAAGCCTGAAGCCCAGACACAACATTCCTGAAACATTTAAGATTAAGTACAATTACTCACTCTACTCCAAAACCCTGTTGATTCCATGCTTGGCCATACATTCCATACGATGGTACTTGCCACCCATTCGCCATATATTGCCCATACTGTTGTGGATTTCCATATACTTGGCTCCATTGACCCCACTGACTGTAATCCACCTAAGGAGAGAACAATTCTTAATACTTCAGGGTCTAGAGGTGAATTACGTTCCTTCCAAAGTGCTACAGGTAAAATTTTTGACTCTTTTCAGTTGCACTGTCTACAACTACTGAGCCATAGTGAAATCAGAATGATAAGTGAGACAGCACCGCAACCTAATTAGATCCTTGTACTGAAAGTGTGTGAGCACACCCACTTTAAATACCAAGGGATATTTGGAAGGACAGTCAGCTAGTCTGCAGTAAGAATGCTAGCAAGAATCAGAATTACCTCCAAGTTTCTCCCTATCTTGAATCATATCCAGAAGACAGATATTCCACCAAAATCACTAGCCCAATTTGATGAACAACTGGAACATAACTGAGACAGAACATGGGATTTCATAAGAACGCTACTACATTGAGCTGTTACAATGGGAGGCATTGCAGGTGGATAATTGGTTGCTTTTGTGACACAAATACAAGAACACGCAGTGAAAAGGATAAAACGCAGTTACCTGCTGGAAGTTTTTAGTCATATCAGGAGATTCTTTACCCCAATAACATTTAACAACATGTCCTTCAATTGTGGTTCCGTTAACTGAAACAATAGCATGTGCTGCACTTTCATGAGTTGAAAATCTAAAGAATGTAAAAACAAACTAATGTTACTCTTTATAGCACTTTCAATCGATTGCTCAAAAACAGCAACTCTACACATGCAGGAAAATCCAGTGAAAGAGATCTGCTTTCATACACCATCTTCACAAGTAAAAAGATTGGTGGCCACTTTTAAAAGCTGCAGATTTTTCTAAGAACACACGTTCTCAGAACAGACTGTAGCAGATTTTAAGACACCAGTAAAAGTTCATTCAAACACAATCCACGAAAGATCAAACATCAGTATATTAACAAAATCACAGATTTTCTTTTTCTTCATCCATACCTGACAAATGAGTAACCTTTTTCTGGAAACACTCTTATTTCCATTATCTGTCCAAATGGTGAAAAAGTCTGTCTCATAAGCTGATCTACAACACACAGCATGTTGGAATTAGTAACCATCTTGATGCCCAGAAAGTTTTGGTAATAAAAGGATCAATAAAACAAATCGTACCCGTTAGCCCAGAAGCAATTCCTCCACAGTACACAGTACAATTTTTTGGACTTGACTGATTTACTACATCTTCAAATCTTAATTGTTTTGTATTATCTGGAAAGAGAAGAGACTGGTTTTAAGCATTAGCCTAACAGCAATCCCAGCGTCCCAGATACTTACCTCATACAGATACAGAAATTATAGATTTAAAAACATCCAATATCCAGTAGTGCCACAACTATGTTAACACAACACAACAGGGAAAAAAAAAATAAATTAACATCTAGAAGTTAAGCTAGATATTCAATTGAGAAGGACAAGACTTTGGCAACACTGTCACTCTTCTCCACTTAGCAGTGCCATGCAAGAGATCAAACACCTTCACAGGGCCTTACTTTCTTGTGTACTTTTGGGGGCTGGTGGTTTCCGCGTTGCCCAGTTGGTTCTGATCTGACGGCCTCCTAGCCACTGGCCTCCCATGTGTACAATAGCATTTTCTGCATCCTAAAGAGATCAAAATAAAGACCACTAACTCATGCGAACAAGAAGCACGTACAGGTCTACAAGATTTAGTTGTCCGGTAATTCCAGTGATGAAACTGATAACTGCTTTAAAAGCCCATGAAACTCAGCAAAGCCAAACAGTCAAAATCAATTACCATTAAGACAGTCTGTCACACAGAAGGTTCTCACAAGTGATCTGGTAAAGCCCTCCCTCTCCCTGCACATGCAGTCATTTTGTCAAGGCAGTGTATCTGCATCAGAGTATTTGATGGCTGCCCAAAACAGTACAGAAATCAGAGATGCCAGAAGTGATTATTGAAATGAAACAATTATAACTGCAGAAAATCAAAAGATTTTGCCAGCTGACTGTATAAAAAACATAATATACTAGAACATAATTGATAGCAACATATGCAAGGTGAGGAAAGACCTTTTAATCATCAAAATCTGACTGGCAAATTTCTCAGCTGTAATCCAACTCAACTTCATACCATGCAGAATGTGTTACAAGACGTTACTTAAAAGATTCAAATGCAGCCTTCTGTAATCTTCATTTGTACCCAACATAACAGACCCCATTTAGGTAGAAAATTTTCAAGTTCTGGAGGGCTGAATGCTAGCTAATAAAAAAATCTCTAATGCCAAGACAACAACACATTGAGCATGCAGCTTCCTGCCATCCATTCCTCCACCCCCACCTCATCCTCTCTTCTACCTTTTGGAGGAATGCAATTTATGTCTGAGCATAGACTGTATTTTAAGTTTTGTAAATGTTAAAGGCGTTGTATGTATGCATATGTACACAAAGCCAAACAGTCATGGCTCACGAGGCTTAACATCTTATCTTGAACATAAACTAAAAGACAACCTCTAGGTTCACAGTGTAAGCAAAGGAAAGGTTTGCCAATTCTGCAAGAAGCAATTTGTCCCCCCTGCCAGCTCTTTTGAAATAAGAGAGGCAGAGCAAACAGTACGAATGTTTGAAACGTTCCTCCAGGAGGACCAAGTTTAAGAAAGAAAATGTAAAGCACAAGAGACAAAGGGAGCACATGGACAACTCAAAGGTGAGTGACCAGCATCCTCCTGCTGCACATCGGAGACTTCCAGTTAGAACAACACTCATCTCAGACACCAATGACCCAGGACCTCGAGCCCATGTAATTATACACACTGGTCATTATGAAGACATCACATATACATAATGAGAACTTTATGAGAGAGGACGAATAAGGGAAAAAAAAAAACAAATCTTCCACCTGTGCTCCTTAACATAAATTGAAAACTGACTAGGAAAGCAAACTAGCTCAAGTGATTCTTGCTGCTAGTCTTGATGATCCTAACTGTGGCAAAAAAGGAACTGAGCCCATGCTGCCATAACCGTTTCAGTTCAATGCAACAGTTCAGTTTTCTTATTACTGTAGTGTGCATTTACACCCAAAAATGCTTAAGGAAAACTTCACACAACTTCCCATGCTGTCCTGAATGCATCTTGAAACACAGCTCAGTTTCCCTTAAAAATTAACTTCAACAATTACAGAGAATTACTTGAGGCAGATGCATTGCTATGAACAGTAGGACAAAACACTACTTGTTCATCAGTGATACACTGACTAAGTTCTACAGATAACACCTACAATACCCCTATCAGAAAGGGATGCCAGTCACTTGTCTGAAACATTATTTCATAAGCATACATAAAGTTATCCTTTCTGTAATAACACTCAGCACAAAACCAAGCAAAACACTTGAGGCACAGAATCAAATCTTAGCTGTAAATTAATTGCTCCGTGCAAAGAGATTTCAAAATGCTGTAAAAACTCAAAAGCAAAGAACCAACCCAGAGCTCCTTTAATGAGAAGCAGACAAATGAAATCAACTCCACTTTAACATACAATACACACAGCAAGCAGCGCTGGGTACTCAGCAAGGCTGAGGTTTGGCATGAACCTAAACCTGTCTGACACCCAGCCCAGCTGTGCACTGCCACAGCCCCACTCCTTAGGGAAGGGCTCCAGGATGCATTCTGTGGGAGTTTCTATCTTCACATACAAACCCACACCGGACTGCTGCAACTCCTCAGCTAACAGACCCAAAGCACAGCATTCCAAAGCTCTGATCTCTACTCCACGCACTGCAGAAGTGGCTCAATGGACAAAGATAAACAACACCACGTTCCTGCAGCACTGCAATCGTCTGCATCGTTTCAACCCTTTCTAAACATATCAGACATTTTTTACAGCGTTAACTTTGTCTTCTAAATTCACACATACTTCACTTGGGAAAGCCTGATATGCAGTGAATACAGAACAGAGGAAAAACAACAAATGAAAATCTGCAATTATTTTAAATCAATGTTGTCATTACTTACCAGTTTGTTATAAAAAGATACAAAACCATAGCCTTTTGATTTTCCAGTTGCCATATCTTTAACTACCCGTGCATCCCTGTGGAAAGAAGCACAGCTATATGAGGGTAGAATTAATAACTTGCAAAATAAAAACTAAAAGGAACCACACACACTGTATTGTGAGCATAATTTTTCTTATAAATTCAGTTAGCCCTAAAACTAATCATTCCTGAACTCTCCCTATCGTTTCTTTACCTGTTAGAAAAAAGCAGTAGGACAAAAAAAATAACATGTAATAGACATGCAACCTATCCACATAACCTGTACTGGCTATAACTAGAATGGTCAGATTTGAACTATAAGAGAAACAAAATTGCCTTTTCTAAAATTCTATTGGCTAGGGTCCTCTAAAGTTTACTGTTCTATAAATTACTGTAACAATTCTATCTAATTTACCATGCATTTTCTAAATAGTTAAATGTCTTCTGCCTAGTGATACAAAATATATGAAATATTAAAAAATCGAAAAAGAGGAAAAAATAGGAATTAAAAGGCATACATGGCCTGTTAACAGATTTCTTTATTTTTCTTGGTCAATTCTCTACCATCATTTTGGAGTTTGGGCAGCTGTAAATTTTGAAAAATTGACATTTTCAGAAATTTAAGAAAGGAGAATAAAACTAACAACAATGCTAAGCACACCAGTACGAAAACAACAAATTTACACAGAAATTTTAGTGAGTAAGTTAAAATGATTGGAAATATAGAACTGCACTGAATATAGAATGTTAAAATGTAAATACTAAAATATGTATATAATAAATAATGTATAATAAGAATAAATAGAAATGAGAAAAAATCTACAACTGAGTTCCAGTGTGCACAGTTCCTTGCAGTTAGCCTTCAAGATCCTGTCCATTCTTATGAGCAATTCTGCAAAATAACCAGAATGCTATTACTTTTAATTGTGACTTGGACTTTAGAAAAACTGCAGGTCTCAGGTATAAATATAGATCGAGAAACAGAAACCTGAATTATTCTCTTATATAGATTTTCAAACAGCACTACTTACCACATTAAGAGACAAAAAGTACACAAAACAGCAGAGGCAAGAAATAAGATTTATGGTTCAATTAAAAACATGCGTACAGAACAAGAGAAAACCAAGGATTCTGTTCTTAGAAATACATTCTCATGAGGCAGCACAACAACGTTCACGTGCAACTTCAAAGGATTTCCATAAAGATAAGCCAATAGCAGATAACAGACTTTTTTGTAGCAGTGCTTTTGCACACATACTTTAGGACTTACAAGCATTCTTGTAATGTCAAACGTGGTCAATTCAAAGATAAGATCATTTGTTGCCACCTGGATTTTCTGAGAGAAGTTTAAACTCTCTCTCAACTAACAGAAGTGTGCACATATAATTTTGAAATCAATGGCTGATCACTACAATCTCAGCTGTTATCCGAAAAAGTTATTTATTCTAAGAAACATTAGCTTTTGGAAAATTGTCATAAGCGGTACAACTAGTTGCTTCATAAATTTGTATTATAATTGAGTGGCTTTCTATACTGCCTATAAAACGCAGTATGAACAAAATACACTGAAGATGCAATGTTTGTAATCGTAAACTCACTATTCTGTACACATTCTGAACAATAAAAAGTCACACTTAGAAACAGTCATCAAATTTTACTAAGAAGTTGAAACATATTAGGGTGTAACTCAAAAGCATACTGCTTTCAGCAAAACTGAAGCACAATTACATTACTGGATTTACAAACATGTGATAACAGATATAGATACAGACACGAAATAATAATGATCCCTCTTCACTGCCCACCCAACAAAGAAATTGACATCAGAAAAATCATTTAAAAGATAAGAAATAACATTTCAAATCAGCACAAAATGTTCTGTCACGTTTTCTAACCGATACTGGCAATGTTTGTTATGATACTTACGATATTTTACCAAAAGGAGCAAACGCTGACTTGATATCTTCTGTTGTTATTTCTGGACTTAAATCCCCAACGAACACATGGAAGTGATCTGAAAATAAATAATTTGCTAATCAAATATTTAACTGCTATCTAAAGCTCTAGCTCCTGAAAAAGTGACGCTCTGTGCACAGCACTGGGAACCACGAACAGTCAGGATTCCACTTGATGAGCAGCAGCAATTAAGTCTGTTCGCTCCGGTTTCCCCAGTTGTAAAACAGAAACAGAAGAATTAGTCTGCAAAATTCTATTAAACACAAGATGGGAAGGAGAAAAGTTACATTTGAATGTATTTATGGCAATTACTACCACGTGCTATGAGGTATTGGTGTAGAAGTAATACTGTGCCATTACTTTACTTACTGGATGTATCTTTTTTCTGGCTACTTGGTGTTGTTGCCCAGTTTACTTTGACCTCCTGAAAATAAGTACAAGATTTAGTATAAATTCTTCTACATGTCATAAGGTCATTCAAGGGCTGGTCACAATTGTCAGTGTTACCAAATCATCCTTCACTATAAAGGACTTAAAAAAAAAAAAATCACAAAGAATGTTTTCTAAATACCATTTTTATTTTCTACTGAACTTTAACAATATTTAACTTCGGTAAACATTTCTAACAAACAAATATCCCATAGTTTTACTAATACATATATGTACTTTTTACAAAGACAGTATCCTTAAGATTAAGATTACAACATAAACAACTTACCTTTCCCAAAATTTTTCTCCCATTCATAGCAGCTAATGCAGCAGCTGCATCTCTGTGTTCATAAAATTCCACAAAGCAATAAGGGTCATTGCTTGTATGCTGCAAAACAGAAAATCCAACAGAAGAGTTGACCCTTCTGCTATCGGGTTGCTGAGAAGAAAATCCAGGAAAATATATTACTTATAGCTAGAAACTTTAAGAATTACTTCATTAGATTTATGAAATAGCCTTTGAAATTACACTTAAATGTAAGAAACTTTTAAGATGGACTTTTCATTAAAGGTCTAGCAATTTCTGAAGTATAGTTTACTTTTTATGAGGCCTCAGTACTTCTATGGAACTAAAAATAATTCAACTATCAGAAAAGTGATCTGAAGACTGGATGGAGAGGAGGGAAAAACAGGAGCAGAAGGAACCAAGACAATTTGCTGCCTCTAGCAGATACTCAAAGCTTGAAAGGTTTGTTTTCCACTCTTTTTTAGCAATTTTCTCACTCCTGCTAGTTGTCTCTTGTTTTATTTGTCTGAAAACCATCCACAGACAGCAACACAGAGATGGCATCCCCTTGGTCTCCAGTGGAAAATGTTACACCTAGTGACTGCGAAATGCCCCTTAAAAGGTCTGAAAACAGTTGAAGATCAAGGGAGAAGATACTAATCAATTGATCTCTACTCTTTTATCTTGGGTAATACCTCTTTCTGTAGGCTGACTCAAAAACAAAGCTCCCTAAGGTATTACATGTACCAGAGTAGGAAGTGCAACAAATACAAAAGTCTTCAGGAAAGCTGATCAAGGAGAAGTCATAATGAGAATCCTAACTTAAATACTTTTAATCTCCCTAAAAAATGTCAGAAGTACAAAAGCTACAGCCTCACACTCAAATATCTTCATTACCTACGCCACCCGTCCATGGACCAAAAGACAACGGGTACAAAAAGAAACAAAGTATTTCTTACATGGGCAAGGAAGGATCTAAAAACTGCTTTGACATCAATACTTTTCCACATTAACTTTTGCCATTGCCAGGAAAAGCACAGCACTAACTGAAATTAAGAATAAGCCTTTATTCGTTTTACTACTTAACTTCTGAACATTCATTTAAGGATATATAAATAAAGAAATCCTAATTCTGCCCTATAAAACTCAACTGTACATTTTCAAACATAGTTCTGTCTAAATCTAAACAAGGGAATCTATGAAGATCTGATCGCCAAACCGATCACAAAGCTTTTACACAGCTAAAAGGATAAAGCAGTCTGAACCTTCCACCTAAATACTTCAGTATTATGAGTAGTATTACTAGGTGTTCCTACCACGCAAAATAACAGACAGTGAGACGACATATCTGAGATTACAGCAAGGAGTTTAAGTCACAAGAGCCACGAAGTGCTCTGAAAGCATGCTTGCCTTGGATGCACTGAAACAGCAAGCCTTAACTCAGCCCTTTTTCCATATGACATTCCTGCTGCACTGAAAACAAGATCTGTGAAACCCACTTAAGGCCTTAACAGATTTAGTGCAGTTTACACCTCAGCTGAAGCATATGATACGTAACTTTCATACTGTGAGGTCTTCTTTTGCACTAAGAATCTGTCTGAACAGGAAGAGCAGCCGCTTTTGTAGATGTCCAGCTCTTTAGGTGCTCAAGATACCTGTGAACGTTAGCTACAGCACTCCTCGCAGTATGACATGCTCCCAAAATAAACACCTGAAACCTCTTACTCTGGTCATGCCACACCTTCCACAAACTGGCTAAAAATTAGAAGGAAAAAAAAAATTAAAAAAAGCAAATGGAAAATATTCAGGCATAAACTTGACTGACTGAGATAGCAACAATGGGCAGATAAGAACTAAAACATAGCACACAGCAGTGGCTATGAAAAGCTTACAGTACAGCATTCAGAAGGATGGTCAATAACCACAAATACTTTGGCCATTAAAAGCACAGTAGCTGCTAATTCCAGCCTAGAATCCAACCACTTGAAGTTAACTGGGTACTTAATTTCAAGGTATAAGCATATTACTTCTATATGTCCTTTTGGGATTTTTTCTTTTCATTTTTTTTTTTATTAATTACTGAACCACTTCCACATTATATAAAAAATGTTAAAAACTTGCAAAATACACAGGGGAAGGCACTGCTAACATCTGCAGTACACACTGTTTACAGTTGTTACTGTAGCAGGCTTGCAACTTTACTTAAAAAAAAGATGCTGTCCTCTCTTCCTTCCCCCTAAATTAACTCTCTAAAGTGAAAAGTAACTTCAGTAAATTGATCCATATTAATACAGAATCTACAGTAGATCTCAGATGCACAAGTATACCTGCAAGGATGTAACAACACCCCTCCCAAGTGCGCCGAAGGTGAAAGCTACTGCCCTTTCTCTTCAAGTATTAATTCCCTTCTCATTAAGATCCTTCCCCCCCTTCTTTGTGAAGCCTGCCAGATGACTTCAGGGCAGCCAAGGTGGACAGCACACCGAGTAAATGGGCAGTGGAATATCACAGAATTTCCCTCCTGATAGACTGCCTGGTGACAGGTGCTAAGGTCAGCCGAGTACATTCACTTCCATATGACTGAATATAGCTGCCAGTAGCTTTGTTTACATTCTTATTTCATAAAGATGTCTCGCTTGTTATTTCTGTGGTTATATTAAAATAAAATAAGCAGAGGAATTTCTTGTCTGGTTCTTAGGGAATCAAACTGACGCTGCCACCTCTCACTCAGCCAATGGTTGGAGTGGCAGCATTCTGAACAGTGTGACAACCACTATTTCTTCAGAAAAAATCCAACAGCTGTGCTCTGTAACACATTCCATTTTGTTCTGCTCATCTTTCCCCAATAACCTTGCAGAGAACGTGGCAGAACTCCTTTTACTTTCTCTAGAAAGTTCTAACAAAAGTGCCACGAGATGAGGAGGATTAAACAAGCATCAGGTAGTTAACGTGCAGCCAAAACAATACAAAAAAACCTAAAACAATGTGTCATTTTGAAAGGAAAAGAAGATCACAGAGGAATTACAAGCAGCATTCCTAGAATGATGAGTCTTATGATGAGGCTTAATTAATATTTCATTAACGATCCTGACAAGAAAACTTAGGTGACTGTACTAAGGAAATCTGTAACAAGTTAGTAGGAGCCACCAGAAATAGCAATAAATGCATAAAGAAAAACACAATTTTAGAACCAAAAATAAAACCAGTTCTAATTAGTCCCTGCCTGCCAGAAACTCATCAGTTATAAATGAGGAAAGAAGGAAGTCCATAAGGCAGCAAGAAATTGCTGGTATGTCAGGAAGATTACAGAATTGGTACCAACACTAAATGGATCAGAGAATCTACAAGTGAAAGAAGATAGTATTAGTACTTACCAACACATAGCACTAAAAAACCTTACTGGGAATACTATGGAAACTGTTGCTTTATTCCAAGAACAAATAATCTAAGAACAGGCAGGTGCAGACTCAGATTGACAAAAAAAAAAAAAAAAAAAAAGAGGCTCAGGAATAGCAAAACAGATTTTGAAAGATTTTTGACTGCACATCCACAGTGAAGAAAAAGGGAAAAGAATTACTGAGACTCGTGTGTAAATTAAGTCTAAAGCAGAAAAAGCAGCCATGAATAACATTGGAAACAACAAAGTTTTTGATCGTCAGAACAACACAGTTCTGAAGAGAGAGGGGTAGCAATCCTTCCCATTACAGTGGAATCTCATCATCAGCTGATAAAACAGACGTGGCAGGGCTACAAGCAAGAGCACAGGACTGTTCTCAACAGGAGGTTTCTTCAGCAAAGAACTGCCCAATAAACACAGACAGAAAGAAATCAACCCTACCATTATCAGTAACACAAAAAGATGCCCTCAACTCCATTTATTTTTGACAATTTTGGATAAAATTGTATTTGCTACTCCTCTGGAAGTGAAAGGTCTTACCTCTGTTATCATTTTACAGCTTTTGCATGGTCCAATCTGGCTGAATAACTGAAGTATAAGGACTTCAGTCACATCTCTGGAGAGGTTTCCTACATAGCTACACAAGGAAATAAAAAAAAAGACATTAAAATAGAAATTTTCATCTTTTAAAATGTAATTATTTTAAAACCTTAAATAACTATTTAAAATCCTGGGCATCTTCATCTGAAAGACGTGATTCACAAATGATTTCACATTATGGCTACAATGCAACATTCACATGGTCTTTCAGTATAAAGCTGGCAACACAAGTGGGAACACAGTGCCTGGAGCAGCCATAACACCGCCATCGACAGCCAGCACCAAAGCTGCCTTTGGCAGAGAAAGGTCAGAAACTGGACAGCACTGCTCAGGGATGCTGGAGAGAAAAAACATCTTTGCCCAGTAGGTTGAAGTTTCACTTCCCACTGAGCATCTGAACAAAGCCAACTTCCCACTGGGGTACAAAGCTCACCCCAAACTCCTGCTATTTCAGTAGTAGCTACTGAACGTAGATTATGCTGCCTTCAAAGGACCAGCTGCATTTTGCTGTTTTCCTGAATTGGAAAAGCAGCCCAGCCACCAAAAGGCAAGGCACACAGCTTACGCCATAGGAATGCTCCACACATTATCTATCTCAGCAGCTACCAGTTCCCCCCAGATTTGGTAGTTTTACTTTAATATCACCCATACTTACAGACTTTACCTATGAAGTCATAGAAATTTCAGAACATGGAACCATTTTTATGAAAAAATAGAGACACTAGAGACGCACAGAGATAAAAATCCAATAGCAGCTCAGAAACCACTCCTAAATATCCATGAGAGCATAACACTGAAAAATTAAAGCCAGGTCACAGAGGTGGCTGAGAAAAAGTCAAACACACATCGAATGCTAAAAAACAAAAAGCATGACCAACCTGGAATCACACTCTATTTATCATCGAAGTGATCAGTCAAGAGGAGGGCTCCTCATACCTACACTACTCAAAATCACAAAATCACTAGCAGAGGTGCGTTCGTCATTTCTAAAAACAATTCAGTCCAAATATAAGGTGCACAAATGTAAATCTGCAATTTAACTGTTGCAAAAAAATGCACATTTTAGTCATTACACTGTAATCTACTACAGATTTTCATACTACAGCAAACAAATCCGTCCAAGTTGTTGATACACCTCAGTGAGAGAAACTTGAACTCGTACTTAGTTGATGCACAAGCACAGCTCTTGTCAGAGCAGCAGTTTAAGCATGCACTTCTCTCGTATCCAAGTCAAATTTGCAAAAGCTATGTCTGTGCTTGACAGCTGGACCTTCATTTGGATTGAGCAAGATTAAAACTGACACTACTTGTTTTTATTTGAACCCCACACGAATAAATGAATATGTTTTCCTCTATGCTGATACTCCTTCAACAGCTACCCAAGAGCTCCATGCTCTCTGCTTGCAGGTAAATGCTACACAAGATCCAGAGTGACTATTTCCTGCGATACCACCCAAACACAGGAACATCCATTTCTTTACTTCCTAACTAAATATGTAGGAATTAGCAGACATCACTAATGGAAGCTGCATTCATATCCTGTGTAAGTACTTGTGTAAGTAAACACTTGACAAATTTAAGAAGCAATTGGCCTTATAATGGGCTCTATCTTGCTGACTCTTCAATGCCCTATTCCAAAAATTCAGCAGTTGAACATTCAGATCTTATATTTGAAACCTTAACTCCATTTGTTAATCATTCACTAAGTTAAAGCTGCTAGTGATTTGCAGTCTGAAGCGGAAATACCAACCCAGCAGATACTACTAAAATCCAATGGAAAATATGATTCCTAGTAGGAGTTCCTACATAAAACGTCTGTACTGACATGAGCTTATTACCAGCACTTGTTCTCCTTGTATCTCCTCAAGCTGTGTTAGCTAACAGCACACGGAAGTAAGCACCTGTAGCACTGACATGAAAGAAAATACAGTGAAGCCCTTTTAACTTCAAGTCCTACTGTGCAGTCAATACAGGAAGCCAAAGTCTCAGTATCTTCTGCATAATATTAATATTTATTTCAGAAATGCACGAACTCTGAACAGCAGTTTGAAGAATTCTTTTTGGTCTGACCAAAAAAGTCAGGAAATCTGTTGCTTCAAAATCTGTCCAATTAAGATAAGACAGGACAACTTTCAGAAGATTTACCAGCTGGTTTTCAATACCACTGCATCTCCTACCAGGCAGCTGTGAGAACGTGACATCGTAAGTTTCAGCTACAAAACGGGCTGCTTCTTCACAAAAGATAATAAATCAGCAGTGTAATTTGGGACTGCCTGATGGATAGATTCAGAAGGGCTGTAAGCTCCTCATGGTCCATCAATTCTCTGTGTTTATGATAAATACTGCTTTGATGTCTAACATTACTGCAATCAGAACCCATTAATACATTTCACAAGCTGCTAACGCTCTCAAACTTGAACACATACCCTGAGACTGCTTCACAAGGAGAGGTTCATGGAACAAACACAGCATACACACAGACCCAAATCTCTGGAAGTGCACGTAAAATAAGTGAATACAAACCACTACAAGTTTTTGAAACAATACATTAAAGATGAGGGCTTGATGGTTGCTTGTACACTTGTAGGTTAGTACATTCAGTACAGTTAAAAGATGACTTGGAAAAAGAAGCACCATACCAGCAAACAGCTTCAGCACGCTATGTCTGAATGCTTGTTGGGCTCCACCATCCTCATGAGACCCTTCCAGATCAGGATATACTGTAATTCTATGAATACTGTATCACTAAGGAAACAAACACTCTACACACTTGGAGCAGAAACCTTACCTCCTGGAAACGCAAAGCTTCTCAGCTGATGCTAACCACACACTGCCAGACAACTGGGGCACCTCTTCTTCACCTCAACTCACACGACAGAACACAATGCTTCCTATTCTACTTTATGAAGCCAAAATGAGCAGGAACACACCCAAAGAAAACATGACTTTCAAAAAGCTCTTCTACAGTGTATCAATCTTTTTGTTTTGTTACATCCTATGGAATACATCGTTCAAACTCAAAAATCATCACGAAGCTCAACAAAGCAGCACTTCCTACACTCATATATGCTGTTAGCTTGGTTAATGTAACAGGGCAGCGAAGTTCTGGCTTTTTGCATGCAGGCAATCATGTTTGCTCTCTTCTGCAAGTTTGAACCACTTAAATACTAATTAATAAGCACGTATAGCAAACCAAACCATATATTATATAGCCTGATACAAATTTCAATATATTACACTTGAAAGTGGCTGACAACACAAACAAGAAACTGTATTTGAAATTCTGAGATCTTGCAAAGTTGCATGAAGAATGAAAGACACATTAGCAGTTAGTTTCAGAATTAAAATCTTAGACTTGAACAAAAAGATCCTCTTCGTGGGGGTAAATGGGTTTTCCTTCACTTCAGACAGCCAAGGAAGAAAGGGATGTTTAGAGCCATTACTTTCAGGTCCAGGAAAGCTCCCCTACACACTGTTTGAATGAAAACCAGAACAAATGCTTTCCACACTTATACATGATATATATATATCATGTATATATCATATACATGACTTATACAGACAGCATGCAAGAAGTGCTATACTAATGCAGAAAGTATGATAAGAAGTAAGGTAACTGACGGAGTGAAAACTGCCTAGAAACCTTAGCAGCATCTCTCTAATGGCACTAGTGAGCTATAGGAAATAACGTGAAAAATCTACACAGCAGAACTCTACCAAAAGAATCTTGCTCTGCACGAGGACGAACCAAAACAAGGCACAAAACTTAAGCAAACCCAACTCAGTATTCACAGCTGAAGACCTGCACTTCTGCATCCTACCTGAAGTCCACAGTACTCACCATACCGCGTGGCAAGGCTAATGATGGAACAACCTGTGTATATAATGACTGTTCTTCATTTTATTCTACGGCCATTAAGAAGAACATGAAAATCAGCAACTTTTTCTTCCTGTTGTTAAGGGGCAGCTAAAAACACCAAGAACAGACAAATGTTGATGTCTGATAGCACAGTTTCCTCCTTAAGGTACAAACTGAACTTTGCTATAGCTCATGATGGAAAGAGATCCAACAGCACCCACAGAATGTTCTGTACTACATCTGCTTTGAGGACTGCTGACCAAAATCTAGATGCTGCTGTGAAAAATACCACAGAAAGCCTATGCTCTCAGGTTAGCTTCACCTTGTTTCAAACAGTAAGGAAGAGTTTTGGGCAGAAGACACTTTCCATAAAGGCTACTAGTGAGGAGAACTGTGAGGACAAAGAAAATGTAACTGGCATCTAACTTCTATTGTAAGCCTCAGAAGATATCTTAAATTCTTTGAGGTTCACAACCAACCATGATTGAAAACAACAAAGCAAACCGTTTTGGTATTTCCTTACTGAAGGAATAAACAAAATACAAAAGACATCTATTAAGCTGCCCTTAATTTATCAACCAAGCACTTCTGGTGAAATAGCCACACGAACAATTTATTCTTCATTAGACTTCCTCCTGTAAAAACAAACTACAGAGCTCAAATGACATTATTAGTTGTTCTTGGGAGGCAGTGAGCCTTTTACGTATATGCAAGATCACAACTGCTCTATGTATGACAAGTATCAGCCAGCAAAACAATCTTAAAATAAGAACTTGCAGATATAAATTTGAAGATATTTCAGAAAAAAAAAAAAAAAAAGCAAAAATGTTCATACTTTATGAAAAGTGCCCTAAAAGGATAAGAGAGAAGTAACCCTATGTTAGGGTTAGGATCACTAGAAAGCTACTAGGAAATGAACATACGTGCTGTTCATTACTTTGACGAGTTAAGTAGAGTCACATTCATGCAATACCACATCTCTGGCAGCTGCAGTGATGGCATTTCAGACACTTTAGCACAAAAATAATTTTTCCTTCACCAGTGACTATGCGCCAACTTCAGCCACAGCTGGGTGCAGTAAGAGCTCACTTCAAGTGCTGTTAGATAGGAGTAAAAGATTTTAAAAACTGTGGCTGGGTATAGCACTAACTTCAAAAGAAAGGAAAAAAAAAAAATTGAGGAGGAACCAATCAGCAAAGGAAACAGACCTGGAGTGAAACACGGTGCACCTTTGCCCTTTTCCCTCTGCTCATTCTAAAGCAGCGCTCTGGAAACTACTCCCACTGTCAGGGCCAAGCACACTCGGACCACTCGAGACCTCAACACAGAAAGCATTGCGGATAGATTTATTCCATCTAACCCAAGGACTGAGCAGGTATCACATGACACTGCAAGCAAGTTAAGAGAACTTTGGCAGACATCGGGAAGAGTGGAAGAAAAAAAAAAAAAAAAAAAAGAAAACAACACACCGCAAATTGCCTGGAAAAGCCTTAAATGCCAAGTCATCATTTCGGTACTAGAAACAAAACAGAGCAACTCTGAGATATTCTGCTCTGTTTCAGTCGTTCCTCTTAAAGCACCTGGAAGCCTTTCGGAGCGCTGCCATCCCGGCCCGCACAGACAAAGCTTCCATGGAGCCGTGCTGTGCCGAACAGCCCGCACTGCCTCGCACCCCACCAGCCGCACAGCTACCAGAGAACGGAGCGATGGAGAACGATCCGCTCCGCATCGCCTCGCGTTACAGACAGCCCTCAGCCTAAGAGAACAACACGCACGCAAAAAAAGCCATACCTACAGAGTTGAAAAGAACTCAACAACAAAACCTCGGCGCTATATTTTCGGACAGGACGCGGACAGTTACCAGACGCTGTGTGGAGTTTTTTTTTCCTGCCGGGCCCACGGAGCGCCGCCCGTCCCGCCGGGGCCGAACAAAGAAGTTGGCGGGGCCGGGGCCTCAGCACCGCCGCGCTCCCTCAGAGCCCGCCCGCCCGCCGGAGCCTCCCTCCCTCCTTCCCTCCCTCCTCGCTTCCCTCCCTCCCTCCCCGCACGGCTCCCGCTCGCCGTCCCTCCCTCACACGCCGC
The DNA here is from genome assembly GCF_951394365.1 of Tetrao urogallus. Classification (NCBI taxonomy): domain Eukaryota; kingdom Metazoa; phylum Chordata; class Aves; order Galliformes; family Phasianidae; genus Tetrao; species Tetrao urogallus. Next base: position 59,804,180 of record NC_136818.1, read on the forward strand.
CCGCCGGCACCGCCGCTCGCCGCCCGCACCTCCCCGCCCCCGCGGCCCGGCCCCGCACCGCCCTGCCCGGCCCCGCGGTCCCCGCCGGCCCCCTCCCCGCTCACAGGGTCCGGGGCTGCCCGTCGTCTTCCATAATGGTGCGTGAGCTCCGCTCGCGGCCGGGGGCAGCGCCGGAGGGGGGGGCTCCGCCGCGCGGGGAGGCGAAGGGAAGGTGAGGCTGAGGGCCCCGGCTGCCCCCGCTCCGTCTCGCCCCCTCTCCAGGTCCCGACACCGCAGCCCGAACGGGAGAGCGAAGAACCAGCACAAAATGGCCGCCGCCACCAGACACTCAGGAAGCCGCGCTCCGCGCAGCCGCGCCCCGCCGGCCCGCTCCCTCTCGGCCCGGGTTCTCCTTCCCGGTCCTCTCCGCCGCGCCGCGGAGCGCTCTGGGGATCGTAGTCGCTGACGGAGAGAGCGCGACGGGCCGGCGGTAGAGCAGCGGAGGCTTGCTGGGTGTTGTAGTCCTTCGGCGGCCCACAGCGAAGGAGGAGAGCGGGGAGGGAACTACATCTCCCAGCATGCACTGCGGGTTGGGGAGCTGAGCGACGCTCCGCTCCGCGGGTTGGCGGCGGGAGGCACGGGAAGGGGCGGTCGTGCGCAGTCCCGGCTCCCGCCAGCGCGGCGGGAACGCGCAGCCGCTGCGTGTGCCATGTGGATGTAAACATGGAATCGTACAAGTGCTCAGGTTGAAAAAGACCTTCAAAATCAAGCCCATATGTATACATATATATATATTCTAAGTTCTTTCATTCACTCAGAACCCCGAAATAATCAGTGCTGTATTTCATTGTTGCTTTAAATGAGTAATTTCTGGAGGCTGGAGATTCCACTTCAGACTGGGCGCTGTGCAGGACTCCCAGCCCGCTCCGTGTAACTGGAGGGGACAGCAGCATTACAGCTATTGGGGCTTTTTAAACTTGCTTAAAACCAAGGGAGGAAACAGATAAAAGTGCAAATACCATTAAAATGTCATATAAAGCAGGTTCTGACTTTTATCAAGTTGTTGGTTTCACTTCGTTTAATTTCTTCTGGAAAGATGTAAGCATAGCTGGGTCGTGTCAGCATACATTGTCAGACATCCACCAGCCCAGTGTCAGTTTGTTGTAAAGATTACAATTGCTATTGAGTGTGTCATGCTCAGGGGGCTCGCTGGGCCTGGTGATCACAGAAATCACAGAGTAATCATTTAGGCTGGGAGAGACCTGTAAGGCCTGCTGCCAACCCAGCACTGCCAGCCCCTCCATCCGCCCTTGCTGCGGTCCCACAAGCAGGCTGCTGCACTCACAGGCTGCTGAGGGGCCTCAGCTGAGCTCCCAGGGCAGATAACTGAATATTAGCACTGCTTTTCAGCAATCCCAGCATCAAGCCGATGTCCCTGGGGGCTGTGTGGAAGTGGTTCCTTCCTGGGAGACGCTGGGGATACAATCTCCATGTTGTGGCCTGTGGTGAAGGCCACAGGAGAACTTCCCAGAGCCTGCAGTGCTGTCACCCAACACATAATTCACACTGACAGGGGAAAACAGGTTAAGCTGGGCAAAAACGGCCTAGGACTCTGTGATCCCATGGTTCTGTGATGCTCTGACTCTGTGACCCCATGGTTCTCCGATGGTGCATTGAAATGCATACTTCTCATCAAGGTGAGCACACAGACAGCTAACAAACTGCTGTCACATGCATGGAATATATTTTAGTATGCTGAAATCAGTTTTCAGCTCACTGCATTATTTTTCTGTTATTCCCAGAAAACTTCTGTGGAAAAGGTCTCTGACATTAAACAAAAAATCCAAGCTCACACCACTGAAGTGTTCTCACACACAAAAAAAAAAGCTTAATGAAAGAATCTTCATGGTAACTTCTGTTTTTCTTTAGCTATTTTAAGTCTTTAAACTTTGAACAAGTTTAAGTCTTTAAACAAGTCTAGCTAATTTAGCTAGACTTGCTAAACTAGGCATTGTTATTGAGGAAATAGATTGGAATAGCTGTGTTTGGGCAGAGTATGGGTTCTTCACAGGCAGAATGATCATTGCACTTTGGAAGCAATTCAGTTTGTGTATGCATTGAACATTTAAGTACTACTGAATGCTCTTCCTCTTCCAGAATAGTAACACTGTGAAGAAAACTGCCTCTATAGTTATCAGACGGTATATCTTCATGCCTGCTGCTCGCACTGTGATGTTTTCCCATCTTTAACTTAAACACGCAAGGCTGTTGCCAGGCACGTCTTTCTGGCGGAAGCTGCTCTGGCAGTGTATGTCTTAGGAGAGTACGTGGGACAGGGGCTTTAAGCAGCTCTTTACAATGTATTGGAAACACAGAAGGAGGAATACATAAGAAGCTATTGGAATACTCCTGCTGTGGGTTTTCCATGGCCAGAGATCTGCATGTGAAGAGCCTGCATATGCAGAACCGGCTGTCTGCAGTGCTGGACACCACTGGCAGAGGAAAATTCCAGTGTTGTGTCTGCATGGGAGCTGCAAATGAAGAAGCATGCTGCAGGAGTTTGCACTGCTCTGCGTCCTCTGGATAAGACACTACATCTGCGTGATACACCCCAATATACTGAAACCTTGTCACAATGTATGCAGATCAGCAGTGCCTCGTAGTAAAGTCTGTGGGTTAAAAGGTGAATGAAACTGGAATAGACATCAATAAACGTGATCTCATCCTCTTATCTGAGAACAGCCACTTCATTTGCAGCAAAATAGGAATCTTCCCTTTCAGAGACATGATGTTTTGTAAAGATTGTATTACCAAAATATTTAGACATTCTACCATATGCAAAAAATGACCAGCTATCTCCAAAACCAATGTTGTTCCCCTCTCCCCTTAAAAATATCCCGCACAAATAAAATTTTACATAACCTGTCCTCATTTCTTGCCTTTTAAACCTTGTTTTTCCACTGTGTTGTTGTTGTTGTTTTTTTTTTTTTTCTCCCAACATTGCCCATTTTTTCAGCTACAGAAGCTTTTTAAAAAGCAACATGAGAAAGGTCATGCCAGAAGTTATACGGGTCTGGGTATGCAGGCAACACATAGAGTTATAGAAATATACCCTGACTGAAAAGTGGAATTATTTATTTCAGCATTTGGTTATTTGGGCTATAAGCCATAAATCATTGGCGTTCTCTGAATGTTATGAGAGTTTGCAGTGTTTATTGCTACATGAAACGATGCAGCAGGACAGATGAGTTGCTGCAGGACACAGAAATGGCCTTGGATTGCCCATTACTAACCAACATCAATAATGTGCATCGCCATCACAACTGCCAAGTCCCTGACAGCACAAGCATTACTGCTTAATGCAGCAATAAAAATAATTCTTCTTTTTTTAAAATTAGGAAAAATTATTTCCTGAGTTTCAGCTTCCAAGTTCATACTGGGCTGGCAGAGGCATCAGAACAGGAGTATTTGAATACTGCTCTGTGGAGAGGGATGTAGGATTTATTTGGAGACTATAAGAGGCCCATAAAAAGACTGTAGAACTGACTTTAACTGAAGCTTGCCTCAGTGATATATTTGTGCCAGGTCAGACATTTTAATCTGGAAAAAAATGACTCTCAAAGTTTGCTTTTACTCTACCTTTCCATCAGTGTTTGGCCACTTTATATACATGTGTTTTGGTAACATTGTCCTGTCACTGCCAGAGACGTGTAAGGTCCTGGTAACTTGTGGACAACAAGTGGGACTTAATTCCATCCACATTCAAGAACAGAAGCACTTTATAGGGCAATTAGGAGCTGGCTTGGTTGTATTCTCAAAGTACATAATGAAAACCAAGTTCTTCCAGTAGGTGTGAAGAGTGACACAGGATTTGAAACACTGGGCAGCGCTGAGCCCAAGAGCACTTTTGTGGAAACCTCATTATTTAATTATATTTTCCCATTAACAACTACTTTTTGAGTTCAGTTAATGAGCATGTCTTAATCTGTTAGATATGTACCTTGATGCCTTTACATGCCTTTAATTTACTAAGCAGAATATCATTTAGTGTTGTGTGAAGACAATAATTAAATACAATGGCCCTTTTTACAGCTGGAGCTATTTTCATTGACCAAAACATGAAATAAAGACTAGAGATTGACTCATTTTCCATATAGCTACTTCTCAGGCACTGGATCCTATCTGGCCTTTTTGCTAATTTATTTACAGCTAGTATCTGGCTGATGGACCTAATGTTATGTGATCCATCATGATATTTTCAAACAAGATGTAGCAATTCTTACCTCAAACTGCTAACACACAATATCTCGAGGATGCTCCAAGTCAGCACTCCTCTCTTTCAGCAAACCTATGACTGAGAAAAAGGCATAAATTGTTTGGAATGAAATGAAAAAGCTATCAAATTACAGCAGAGCTAAATGAGAAATCAAGGCAACGTTTTTAATGTGTGGTCACTCAATTATCTCTTATCTCTGCTTGTTCCAGTGGACACCCGATGGTACAAGAAAATTCCCTGCAAACAGTTTTTACTGACTAAAGACTTGAGCAAGGATTTGTTTTGGACTTGCCTCTTCATTTATCTCTTTGTAAGCACAGCTTATCTTTATAGATCTTGTTAGCTTGTAAACCTTATTCTTAACTGCATACAGCAAGTCTGGAAGTTACATGGTGGCAGAGAAATCTTGCAGAGATGGTTTGCTAATTTGTTCTCATCTCATCTCTAAAATCAAAACCTTTCCTTTCTACTTCCACAGAACGTCATTTTACAGATTTATGGTGGAAATGAAGGCACAGCAGGTTTCCAAGCTCTTAATCATTACCTTAGACCATTGCTGCTACCTGCATGGTGGGAAAAGCTGCCCTGGGAGGGCAACTGGCTTGGTGCAAGCAGTGGCAGCCCCTTGTGGGGCTGGCATGTCTGACACAATGTGGAGCAGTGCTGTGAGACATGGGTCAGCCCACTGAAAGCCTGCTGGGAATCACAAGGAAAAAACAAGGCTTAATTCAATCTTTTCTCTCTCTCACTTCAACAGCAAGAGGGTTGGTCTTAGGAAGGAATCCAGGCTCTTGTGAATCTAGTTGGTTTGCTTTGTCATCTTCTGCTGATCAAATTATCCTTCCAAAGAACAGCAGGTGACACTCAAAACAATTACAAATACAGAAGCTCCAGATGTGTGTTAGAAACACCAGAAACAAAATTCCGAGGTCTCCTCCTGACTGCTGCCTTCAGGCAGCCCCCTAGCTTATCACAGGTAGGGAGTAAAACCAGGAAAAAATATGAGCTTAGATCATGTTCTAAGAACGTGCTTTCCATTCCTGGTCTCTTTTTTTTTTTTTTTTCTCACCCAAAATTTCAGTGCTGCATGAATGAAATGCAAATGAAATGTATTTAGGTTTTATCTGTCTTAGTTTAGAGGTTGAGGGCTTGTGTCTACAAGGATACAAGGCTAACAGTTTGAGATCTGTGAATTTTGCAGCTGATGGGCGCTCACGTGTGAGTATACACAGGAGCATGGCACAGCAGGAGATCAGAGCCAAGTCAGGATGGGAGCTGCATAATGCAAGCTGATTAACTGTGGTGCATAAATACATGGAAAGGGAACAGTTAAATGAGTTAAAATTAAAGAAAAAAACCCAAAACATAAAGAAGACTCAGTTTGCTGCATTGAAATGCTCTTTTATTTTGAGACCAGCTACTCCTGAAGGAAGAAATCTTACCTACAGGCCAAAACCAGAAGAGTCAACCTTGCTTTTCTTGTGGTGCAATGGCCCAGCGTGCTGCTCTAAAACACCTGGTTGCAATGACAGCCAGAACTAGGAGCAGCTAGTAAGAGAAAGCCAACTGCATTTCAGCCTTATGTTTTATATAAATGCTGCCCTCTATCCCCACTGATCTCTGGACTGAGCAGGAGGCTGTGAGAAGGCAGAAGATACCTTAATCAGACATTCCCATGTCATTCCTCAGAGCTGAAAGTGTTTCTTATGTGTACATATAACTTAATCAGGAAGCATCGAGAGCCTTTACACATCTAAAGGTCATTCCACCAAAAATAAACATAAAGATGCTGCCAGCTTAAATGGAAGTTTAGTTCAAATGCCAAGCAGAATTTGTCATCTATTTGTCAACTCTTAGTTCGCAATAAGAAAACACACACATATCCTAAAATAAAATAAAACCTTCTGTCATGCCGCAGTGTTCCTGTTTGATCATAGTCTAAACCCTGAAAAAAAACATTGGATGTGATCCCACAGGGCTAACAGGAGCAAAATGTGATCTGACAAAATCAGCGAGCTAAATGCATAAATAGACTGATGCAGTTCTGCTTTCCTGAAGCTAACAAAAAGGAACTTTGAAGACTGTAGCTTTGTCTTAACTGGAGTTGCTTCAAATCCCCATGTTCACAGATGTTACACTGAGCAAAAACTATCTGAGATAGCAAAACAATTGCTGGGCCATCTCCCCAGGAGTCATCTGCCTGATGTGCATGAATGAAAGACGGACAAGATCCCAACATCCCTTTCACTCCTGTGCAGCCATAGGAATCTTAACCAGATGAGTCAGTTCCAATGCACGTTTTAGCTCCTGATGACTCTGAACGTGAGGTCACAGGACTCAGATTCCAACAGATTCTTGTAGACACACTTACAACTGTTACATGTTTGCGAAACAAACCATAAAACACACAGCTGCTGCAACTTCAGTCTGCTGAGATTCCCCACCACCTGGGCTACATAATGATTTTCTTGAATCTGGTTCGCAAAATCACTCTAAGCTTTTCTTGCAATTCAAGACAGTATTGTACCAATCACACAGTGCAGAGCTATATAAGAGAGGCCTTTCTTTCCCTGCCTGTTCAGAACCAAAAGACAAGTTATTTTCACAGTTCAAAGCTGTATAAGATAGGCCTTTATTTGCCCATTCAGAACAAAAAGACGAGCTATTTCAAACTGCTGACATGAGACTTGATTCATTTTTAAAGTGTATTTTTCCACTATGCATATTTCAGATCCATTCAACATTTTGGTTAATCATCGCAAATGATGATGAACAAGATACTGAATTAGGTTCCTGTGTTTGCTCTGTGCTCCCATTGGTCATGCAGTTAAAACAAAACTGAAGGTACAACGGGGGGCTGTGCTCTCAGCAACTTTGCATCAAGAGCTCTTAAACAGATTTTATTTCTGAGACTTCAGTCCTGGAACAGGCAAAAGGAGGAACTGCACGCATAGGCAATTGTGTGTTATCAAAGAATAAGAGGGATTCTGTTTAAAATTCACCTGGATAGTCTTTAAAGGAGCAGGTGTATGGAATCCTGCCATCTGAAATTCTCTAAATGTACTTTCTCTTGGGAAATCTATCTGCTTTCATGTCAGAGAAGAAAGAAAATTACACAACATACACTTGGCTATTCACCACTAGCTTACAGAATCCCACATCATGTGCTCAGCACAAGGGAACCTGGGCCCAGCAAGGCTCAGTCATGCAAAAACAGATTTTTGAGCTGTCTGTTGCTCTGCTGGGATCTGAACTGCCCAGTGCCATGCAGTATCAGGTCTCACTGCCGTCTGGGTATAACTGCCAACCCTGTGTAATCAGTTCCCTCTCTTGTAAGTTCTTCGTGGATGTTTGGAGTTGGCATCACTCCCAGTGAAGACGTGGAGCTAGAAAGCGTGGTCAAATACGTAGAGCTTCAGTCGCAGAACTTTCTGCTCCCACTGATTAAAGCACTGGAGGGCAAAGGCCTAATACATAATTTTCAAAAGCAAAAATTTGTATCTAATTCAGGAGAGACTTAAGTAAGCAAATTTGGAGCAAGCCTTTTGCACATGTATTCATCAACGTGTTTTGATGTCCTGAAAATAAATTTGTCATAGGTTCACACACATATAGCAGGCTTACCTTACTATACAACCTAACCCTTATAAACATCACTGACATTACAAATATGCCTGTGCTTCTCATGTGCTTCTTAACATGAGAAGATTATGTGGTCATTTCCAATCTCTCCCAGACTGCTGTTCACATCTTCAGTGGGCAAAACCACCTTATTTCAAGGCAGGGCTGTGCCCATGCTGATCACCAACAACTAGCTGTTCTGTAGCTCCCTCATTTGTCCTTTGGGTGATGTTCCTGCAGGCTTATGCCCAGCTGTTGATTTTCAAGGAGTGCATAGGGGTGCAATTGCTTCTGAAAATTTCCTTCTGCTCAAATTTTAGTGAGAGTGACCACAGAATCGAAGCCTCTCAGCGGTGACTGGCAGGCAGCAGAGACAGGCACTTCTTGCTGGGACTGGGCTAAAGCTGCAAAGCAGCTATTGAAAAGGCCCAGGGAGGTTGCAGGAAAATACTGTCCCAGCAGAACCTGCAGGATTCTTGAAACCAAACTCTTCTTGAAACTATTTCTATAGGAAAATTTTCAGCCAAGAGAGAAGACATAGAAAATGCACATGCAGTGATCTCATGGTATGGAGCTCAGCTGCTCTGCTAGAGATAAAGGTTGTCTCTAATCTGTGTAACAGCTAAGAGACATGAAGTATATTCCCAATGCCTGCCCTAAGCGTGGGATTATTCCAGGACAATACTCAATTTTACACAGAAATAGTAAAAAATTCCTTCTCAGTGAAGATCATCAACAGTTAAGAAATTTCAAAAGGCTTTGTGGGATGGAAGGAGCAGGAAGAGGTCCTAGCTGTGCTGTGCCTCCAGCACGCTCCCCTCGCCACAGCAGACTCTTGGCAGCTCACGAGCTGCTAAAGGCTGGCAGTGATCTGTTCTAGCACTGGGGAACAGAAGGGGAGGCTTTGCTGTCTGAATGCTTAGCGAGGATCTTTCCATGCCAGTATAGCCCTCCAGAAATCAGATCCATTGGATTTCTGCTTTGCACTGTCTGTAATTTGTTTAGTAGATGTGACATTTAAACTGCTAACATATAGAGAACAGATGATCAACCTAAAATAAAATCAAATATGAGAATACAGCAGGAGATGAGAAAATGTGTGATACGCACTTAGTGACAAAAATCTACTTAAACATAAACAGTGGGAAAAGTAAACAGTCTTGTGGTTAAAGTAAGTTAAAGATTTGAAAGGATCTTTTTAGCTATTGGAGTCCAGGATTTAGGGGGAAATTAGACTGCTACCACCAGTCAGAGTAACAGCAGTTCTGTGAGCTCAGAGAAGCGTAATCTCCTGTTTCAGAAAACTGATTACTTTGGGAATGAATTATTGCCCTGGTGCCACAGTGAACAACAGATTTTATGCATTATCCAGAGTTCAGTCTTCTTCAGATACATTGGGGATGCAGCTCTGACTCAGAGCCTTGAGCAGAAGTCCCAGGTTTTGTCTCTGCCTTGTCAGGCATTATTGATCCTACAGCAGGATGGCTAAAGAAGATAATATCAAATCAAGTTACAGATTGCAGTCCACTGTTCTGATTTTAAAAGGAAATTAGTTCATCAGCCTGCAGGCTGAGGTCTGCAGTGTAGTGGAGATGTTTTACTCTGTATCTCTGGAGCGGGGAGGCAAAGCTGGGAGGTATGAGCAACAATCCTTCAGCTGTCCTATCCAAATTCACATGTGAACGTGAGTCAGAGCTGCTGCTACAGACGGGATATTTCCCTGAAGCATTGTGCAAATATGTGCATGCCAACATTGATCAGATAGCAGATGAAATTATTAACACTGTCCAAAACTCTCCATCCCACATCTCCCGTCCTGCCAGTGCAACCTACAGCCTTGCAACTGAAACCCTGAATGACGGATTCACTTCTTCCAGTTCTCTCTTTGCAACTGCTCTTATCAGCAAGCTGGCCTTGAGCAGCCAGCTAAACTCTTGAAGTGGGGGGAATGCATTCCTGGCACAGTCCCAGGGAGCTCTTTGTATGGCTAAAAAATGCTAGCACTTCTAACGCTGCCCTTGCTCTCCCTGTTGGAGCCGCCTCACACTCCCAGCAGATGCTGCTCCAGCACTGCATTCTGGCACTGCTTTTCTTCTTTCTTTTTTTTTACTTCTTGACTGAGATTTGCTAGCAAACCTTGCACAGTAAACCAGATTTCTAGGCATTCAGGGCACTGCGGCCTCGAGTACAGAGCAGCAGTTCATCCACTAGGTGGAGGCCTGTAGATACTAATGAGTGATGACCACTGCAGCGATTAAAAAAAATAAATAAATGCTGTGATAGACTGCATTTCATTCTCCTGATTTCCAATGAAGTACGGCAAGGGTATGTTGCTCAGTGGACAGACCGAGCTGGATATTCCATCAGAGAGCTGTCACTTAGAGCTCTGCTTACCTGGCTCAGGAACAACAGGGGATGTTCAACCAAAAAAGCCTACTTTGTACATGGGCATTTAGGTTGACACATTCAAAATAGATTAAGAAAGTATTTAGTTCTAAAAATCCCAGATCTTTTCTGTCGCCTTTGTTCTGTATTGCAATTTTCTTTTCTCTGCATATAGATCACAGATATTAAAGTGGTTTTGAACACAGCCGAAGTCACTCCCTGACTTAAGGCAGGGTTACATCCCATATGGAAAAATAAAGGAAAAACAAAACCGCACTGAAATCAGCTTGTGGGGCCTCCTTCAAATTCAAAAAATCTGAAATTTGGAAGTCTGAGTGTGTGCTTTGTGACTGCTCTGTGATTTCAACATGCAGGTTTAAAAAGCTTTTCTCCATTTAGCATGCAAACTGAGCCATCTGCTTTCTTATTAATGCTTTGTACTTTCTATTAAAGTTCATAAGATCTGTACTTATATGTCAAATAATTCCCACGTTACTCTTGTATCTCCAGTGAACAGATGATGTGGTGAGCTACACGCACCGTACAATTCCTGCACCAATATAGCAGTCAATATGAGATCAGACTGTTTGTGCACTGATTTGTGATGCTTTCTTAAAGGCACTGCATTTTTGGTTTTCTGAAATGTGGCACCCAATTGTATCAGCAGCTCTTTTTGTGTGTGTGTGTGTGTGCTGTTAATAAAACAAAATCCACCATTCTGAGCAAACCATAAAACCAAACATCCATCCATGCCTGTGGCTGTAATTTGCAGAGAGTCCTTACTTGAGAATTCTCACCTGAGACCTTTTTGCTTTTATCTGAAGTGTTTTGTGCACCTGGAACAGGACATTCAGGCAGGGAGCTAGATCAGTCCTAGCGCTCTGCTTTGGGGTGAAACATCAAACTATGGAAGTCATGGGGGTGGATTAATTCATAATCTGTCTCAAATTGGAATACTGAAGGACTCCATGTGCCTGCTGCACTTACTGACAGAGATTTCTTATGACTCAATCTGAAATGACTCCAGCAGAGAACTTGGACTGACTCCTGCTTAGAAATACAGCTCTAGACACGTGCCATACAGATTGCTATCCACAGGTTCATCAGAAACAGCCTTCTGGAATACCTCATCCAGAAACGTTTCAGCTCATAAATCTTTTCTGTTCAAATGATCTGCTAAACTGTGAGGGTTACTCAGAAAATAAATTGAAAAGCCAATTTAAAGCTTACCACAAGACGTGTTATTTCCTGATATACCAGAGGTATCTACTTGTTTATACAGAGAGTAACAATGACATCCCCACAGCAGTGCTGCTTCAAATAACCCCAACTAGCCCTGCAGCATGGTGAGGAGGCAGCTCTGCAGCCTGGGGACAGCCCACACGAGCATTCTGCTCCATCATGTGTTGGACTCAATGATCCTGATGGCTGCCTTCCAACTCAGGATATTCTATGATTCTGTAATCTTGGACAAAGCTGTTACCCATGTCCTCATGTGAAGAGCAGACCACCCCCACCAACATTTGCTGATCCACCTAATAATCTTTTGTTTGGTCTTGAATCAGCCAATTTTGAAGACAAAGAAGTGAGCAAAGACCCTGTAGAGCTGATTAAGATTTTTGCTGAGCAATATTCCTTATATGAACATTTCCACAAACCACTCTGGTCTGAAACATGGCTAAGAACCATGTAAGTTATGAGCTGTAACACCTCAGGGTAGCAGCCATGGCACAGCAACAAAACCTGAATCCCAGGACTGCTGTGCCAAATAACCCACCTACCCAGCAATCCTTACAGCTATGAGAGGCTAAAATCTACCTAGCATGGACAATAATTTAATTAAGAGGAAAAGCACAATATTCAGCCAAGTCAAATCAATCACTCAGATGTTTTCCCTTCTCAGTCCATGCTCATCTCTGCAACCAGATGCTGCAACCATGGGTTTTGCTCCTGCAGAAGAAGCTCAGGCAGATTTTAACCTATCAGCCCATTACAATTTAGGTGAAATGTTCTGACCTGTTTCTTAGCAAGGCACAGACTCACAGCCACATTTAGCCTATGACTCTTAGCTGCTCCCCTGAATTTTCCTTTTATTTCCACCTAGTGGCTGACCTTTTTTTATTAACTCTGTTAAGTATGTGGCTAACTATCAGCAACAAAGCAACCCATTCACTTCTCTGTATACACTCCATCAGATACAGTACCCATCTGTACTACTTTCTCAGCATACACAAGTAATTCACCTTTTAACATGTGTCCCTCACATCTGAATCAGCTGCTTTTGTTGACTTGGGAAGGACTCTGCCATAAGCTACCAAGAACATATGATGTAAGTGTGCCTCTTTCTGCTCTGAGACAAGGAGTGAAATTCCTCTGCAGAATTTACAGATAAGAAGCAGAACAGGTCTCTGATATTGAGATTCTTGACACAAATATTGTGAAGGCAAAGATGGAGAGCTGTGGGAAGGGGTTCATCAGGGCCAGCACTGCTGGCTGGTCGAGGGAGGGGGTTGTCCTGCTCTGCTCTGTACTGCTGTGGCCTCATCTCAGTACTCTGTGCAGTTTGGGTACCACAGTACAAACAGGACATAAAGCTGCTCGAGAGCGTCCAAAGGGTTGCAAAGATGAAGTGTCTGGAGGGCAAGAGGTGTGTGAGGAACGCTGAGCTCCATGGGTCTGTTGGGCCTGGAACAGAGCAGGCTGAGGGCAGCACTCATGACAGCCCACGGCTCTTCACTTGGATTCCTTCCGATTTGAGATATTCTATGATTCTAAGGAAGGAATAAGGCTGAGCAATTATCATGGACAGCGGTGTGATAAACAGACCTCACTGTCAGAGGATGGATGAGTGTCAGTGTCAATCAGCGTCACGCCAATGTGTGACCCTGCCCTGAGCTGACAAGGCCCTGACTGTCCCCGGGTGTGCACAGGCAGCTCCTCTGAAGTGATGCACGTGGGTAATGAACATCTGCTTGGAGGAATGCACACCTCTACCTCCTCGGAGCAGCTTTGCAGCAGAGAATGTCTGCACTTCAGGGGCTCGGCATTCACTGAGCAGAGTAACTAATTGTCAATAGGCATCTGCGGCCACGCATGCCCCTCAGATGGCTGCAGGTAGTCGCTGTGAAGTGCTGTAACCCACAGCCAGCACACGGAGCTGGCTGACAGATGGGTCTGGGAGCAGACACACACACTGCCTTCGGATGTTGCTCAATGTCAGAGAATCCTAAGACTGAGACACACCAAGAACGATCAAAGAGTTGATTCTGAAGTACAGTGCTTGTCTACACTGCAACTTTGAAACAAGCATTATTTGGGCTATTTGCCAGGGTTGGACACACATAACCTTAACCAGTCAGCCATCAGCAAGGACGACGCTTGTGGCTTCTTGTTCCATTGCACCAGAATCACAGAATCACAGGCTCGCAGCAGCAGCTGTCAGAGCGGTAACATTCAGGACCGCAGCGCTGCTCCCCAGCCCGCACCCAGCACGTCTCTCCCCGCCGGGGCTCCCCACCCGGAGCCCCGCGCCGTACTGGAGGCCACCAGAAGTTTCCAGCCGAGCCGGGCTGGGCCGCCTCCCTCCTCCCCGTCCCTCCCCTTTCCCCTCCTCCGCCGGCCGGCGCCGATTTCCAGACACTTCCAGCCCCGCGCCTCCGCCCCCCCGCTCCCCGCGGCGGATAAAGCGGCCGGGTCCGGCCTCCCCGCCCCGCACTCGGCGCATGGCCCGGCTCCGGTATGAGCGCTGCCACGCACTCCCCGCTGCTCCAAACGGAGAGCGGCTCCGAGCCGCTGCCGCCCGGCTGGGAGATCAAGGTGGACCCGCAGACGGGCTGGCCTTTCTTCGTGGACCACAACAGCCGAACCACCACCTGGAGCGACCCGCGCCTGCGGGGCGACGCGGCCAAAGTACGGCGGGTTGGGGGGCTGCGCTATGGGGGGGGTGGGGAGGGGGGTAAGAGGGAGGTGGGAGCCCGGCGCTGGGCGGGGGGCTGCCGGGGGCTGCCGGGGCCGGGCTGCGGCTCAGCGCGTGGCAATGCAGTGAGGCCAGGAGCTGCCTTTTGTCTCTGACGCACTGCAGTCCCTTTTTTGTGCATTAAATCATCCGATACCTCGGCTCCGGGGTGTTTATTTAAAGTTGGTGAAGTGCACCCGGCCTGCCCTGGGAAGGCTCGGCTGGTTTTTTTTTGTTTGTTTGTTTTTTTGGTTGGTTTTTTTTTTTTCGGCTGCGAATGAGCCGAGGCGACGTACATCGCTTCAAAGCGACGCGACTCAGACTTGTCAGGAGTTTTCGCATGTTTTGTTTTGTTTTTGGTCTGGTTACAAAGTCTGTCATTCGCTGTCTTCTGTGTGTAAGCGCGCTCAGGGAAAAGCTGCATCTCAGTCCTAATATGTCCATGGCTGCGGGCAGCGGGACCCGCAAAGTGGCTTTTCGGAGCCAGACTCTGAGGCTTCAGAAGTTGCGGCCGTGTGACCCGCCTTAGTATTAACGCGGTGACTGAACAGAAAGTGCTAGAAACTTGAGCTGCATTGCAAGTTGCCAGAGTGGTGGAAAAACAGATCCTGTGGGGTTTTCTTGCATTTCTGTGCGAGCAACGCTGCTTTCATCCCGGGTACGGCCGACCGCGCGGCCTCGCCTTTACTTCTGCAACCCCATAAAATGGGCAATGATGAAGCGTAATATCGCAGCGCCGGTGGAGGATCTCTGTCCGTCCTCACGACCTAAAATGTCGCCCATCGCTGCTGTCAGGACGAGGCTCAGGATCGCTCCGCGCTGGACCCCGGCCGGTGCTGCTTGGAGCGGTGCTGGAAGAGATTGCCTCGGACTGCGCGGAGCCACGGCTGGCCCCGAGCCCAGCGCCGGCTCTCAGCTGCCAGGGCCGGCTCCGGCCTGCTGGAAGTCAGCTGGAAGAGCCCAGCTGCTCCCTGGACGTGGCGCGCGTGGAGCTGGCAGCCTGCTGCACAGCAGCCAAGTGCTTTGATCGCGGTGACGCGGCCAAGTGAGCGCTGGCTGTGGCCATTGCTTCGCTGCCCTGTCGGGGAAAGCTGTCAGCCTGCTTAGTGCGGGGAGAGATCAGTGCTGCCTGGGCTGCCATCTTAGGCAGAACTGCTTCTGTGGGGGGAAAAAAGCCTCTTGTGTGGCATGCTCTGTGTTACATAGAACCATTGGAAGATACTTGGTAACTCCAAAATGTGTCTTCAATGTAACTGGTACAACTCCCTCTCCCCCGCCTCAAGAGTCTCTCCGAAAAAATGAGGAATAAAACATGAAAGAGTGTTTTGAGGAAACATGAAGCTCTTACATTTGATTGCCCATTTTATGAGCGCAGACCATAAGAGGAAGCTCAGTGTGAAAGCAGATGAGGATCATACAGAAGTGAAGGGGCTGTGCTTTTCTGTTCTCCCACAGCTCTAGCCACGTAATGCTGTGCAGTTACACTCGCAGATACAAAGTGCTGTTTGGAATTGAGGAAATGCGTTGTAATTGCTGCAGTGTAGCCTTTCACCCCCATTTTCAACTCCGTTATCGAGCGTATAATTCTGGTAGTAATGGTAGAAAAAGATCTTGTTTAATCTAATTTGGCGATGTGAATATTGAAATAGGGAAAAGAGCTTTAACTCATTTCTGGATGCTGTCTTCCTAGTGGTAATGAGGCACCTGCTAACATTGGCTATTACAGCAATAAAAATATGCTTTTTAGAACCGTAAAGTATAGAAAGTCAAAGCATTCTATTTATTCAAGGCTTTTGTTATGGAAATAGCACTTGAAAGTAACCCATTTAAGAGAGAAATCGCATTTAAGCTGCATTTGATAATTGTATAAAAACAGGATTTGAAGTGCTCTAATGGATCAGTGCTGGTTTTGAGTGGGTGACTGAAACAAAACAAATTTTCATCCCTATCTGATGTTAAATCTGTGGTAACGAAAAGTGCCACCTCTGCTGCCAACTTGTGAGTATTACTACAGAGAGAAAAAGTTGCGCCTGCTTTTCAACTCTTTGTTTGTGGAATTCACTTTTTTTCCAAACAGCAACATCTGTCACTGCTCACTATAAACAGACACATGTATGCTTTGGGACTGGTCGCAGAGAGAAATACTTCCAGAGGTAGTACTGGAAGGTGGATTTCTGGGTCTTTTGACATGCTGTTGCATTAAGAGAAGCCAAAAGCTTGCGGTGATGGAAGCAGCAGGTGACTGAACTGGTGAGGCCATTTGTTGGAGCCCAGAATTAAGAGTACATGGTTGAATTAATGGATAGTTTCTGAAGTCTTTTTGCTTTCAAATATAGGCAGAAAAACCAGGCATTGACAGCTTCTCAGTTCCATTATTCTTAGTGTGCCTTCAGTGAGAGGGGTTTCAGGAGTGATCAGGGAACTGCAGAAGCTGACTTCATGTGTCAGACCATGTCTTGTCAAGGGTGGTAACACAGACAAAACTTGTACTGACTCTACTGATACGCTGCTTTCTGGATTAAATATTGACGTTACCCAGCAAAACCAAGTGACTTTTGTTGATTCCTTTTATGATAGTCTTCATCAATCCTTATTCCCTCTCAAAATATTCAGTCTTTACAGAGATATAGGCAAAAAGTGAGCTGTTGCCTGCACTGGGCAGTGAGTGGAGCACAGGTCCAAAGCTAACTGACTCCTGTTAGCTGAGCAAGCAGGCTGTGGCCGTAAGGTGCTGCGTTCTCCCAACAGCTGATCTTGGTCCTCCTACTCTAGATTTGCTGTCAGTGTAACTGTGCTGACTGCAGTAACTGTACTGTATCATCAGGCAGAAAGAGAAATGGCTCTTGTCAAGTGTGAATCTATGACAGAGTTGTTTAAAATGAGTGGAACCACACCTTGATTTTTGCACTGAATGACATAGCTCAGTTTATTCACTGATTCAAGTTGCTTTTTCTTTTTATTTCTTATTCAATTTAGCCTGTTTTAATCTTGACAGAATAACAAGTTTTTCCTTTGCACATTTATTAACTGTTCCCAGTTATTTGTATGGAGCCACTGGGCTAGGGGGACCTTACTGAGGAGGAACAGAAAACCTCTCATTATATCCAGTGAGAAACAAGCCACGACTCTGCAGATGGCTGACAAACATTTACTAACAGAAACATCAAAGCCTACTGGTAAACTAATGATTTTTTTTTTTTTTTTTTTTTTAAGTTAATAGCAAGTCACATTAAAAAAAAAAAAAAAAAAAAAAAATTACAATCAATATCATGAAGCATACATATGCATAACTTTACCAAGAGAGTATTTACTAGCAGTGTCACTGTTCTTCCTATTTCTTCGCTGGGATTGTTGATTTATTTATTTATTTTGTATGCTTATCTGTTTTCCTGTGTTAACTTGAGCTGCTGTAGTTCAGCATACTTTCTGCAAGGTTGTCATATGATGTTAAATTGTTTACTTGGTATTCCCCAAAGTGTTGATAAAAATAGATGATGTTTAAAGAAAACAAACAAAAAAAAAGTAGCAAAGCTTGTGTTAGTGTTTACTGATGCCCCTTCCATATGTTGTTTCTACGTGCAGTAAATCCAATGGGAAATGCTGCCACTAAAAATAGACCAAAGGAATTGACTGTGCTGAGCTTCACTGAGCTCACACTGTGGAGATCGATAGCTCACTAATGCCTCAGGTCTGAGACTGTGGCCAGCACAGCTTTCAAGTCTGAGAGCAGTTATAAAAGTGGTGCATTTATTGGTTGCAACAATGCAGAGGCCTAAACCTAAGGGCAGGGAAAGCTATCTGAATCTATTACTGATGGGTTCTGTGTTATTTGAGGAACAGCTAACTGTATCTATCCTCACCCTTGCGGGTAAGTTATGACTCTTCTGTCTGCTTCCCCAAATAAGACATAGGTCACTCAGTTCCCATCTCTTTAGGAGTGAGCTTATTTTTGAGTGCTGACTTCTCACATTCGAATTGACTGAAAGGCTTGGTAGACCAAATTAGAAATTGCTCTGAAATCTCAGTGTGGCCTCTATGAACTTCTGTGTCACAGTGGTTCACAGCAGTGGAAGGATATGACAAGATGTTACACTTGATCTTCTACCTGCACTGCTTTCTACGTTACTTATGCTGATAAGTATTCTGTCATAGTCAGGCTTGTGGTTTGTCCATTTCATAATAAATCAGTCATTGGATTTGAGCTATTATACTTTCTATATGCTGTATATGTAGAAGCTGCAAGGTAGTCAGTAGGGGATTTTTGGACAAAGCCAGTACGCAACCTTCCAAGTTCCATGAAGCTGCTTTGTGTAGTTATTTAAAGCCCCACTCAGTAGAACATGGTAAACAGGGAAATAATATACAGAGACACCAATTAATTTGAAAGTGAGGGATGGATCAAAAACTTAGCTACAAGTAACGTGCCTGGGAGGTCATGCACCAGGAGAAGTAAGGAAGATATTGATTTCCTGGTTCTGCTCAAGTTCAAGTACAGCATACCTTTCATCTAAAGAAAAAGAATACTTGTTCCAGCATTCTTAGCTAGGAATCATATTTTTAACATTTAACCTGTACACAGGCATGGCTTTTCTGTACCAAAAATAGAATTGTTCACCACAAACCATGATAAAGCAGATAACAATCTGGTACGCTCTGTGGTACACAGACAGTATCCCTCTCTAGGTAAGCTTCATCTTTTTCCTCTGGCAGCTGTGCCCTCTCAATTATGCCAAGCTAAATATTTTATATTACAGTATTTAATTACAGATATGAAACATTCTGTTTCTTCAGGTATCTTCAAATAACCTTGCAGAAACTGTTTTTAATATTTGTTCGGTTTTTTTTTTTTGTTTGTTTTTTGTTTTTATAGGCAGGAAAATGAACCATAAGATGGTGAAGCAACTTGTGTGACATCACCCACTAGGTCAGGTAGCATGAAAACATGTTTTCATGGCTGATGGCAGTCTTATAATTGATAGATAGGTGCAGGGTAGCAAGTGCTTTTATAGTGCTGGGAAGTTGTTGCTTAGAGAAGTGAGGTCTCAAAACTTGTCTGTCAAATGAATTCTAGATGAAAATGTAGACCTTTTGTATAACCTACAGAATTCAAAACTGACTCTTCAGTTGTTAGCTATTTATTTTTTTTTTTGTGACACTGTTTGGCTTGTACTCCCTTCTGTGTTTCAAGTTTCTGGCTTCCAGCTAATTGGGAAACCAATAAGTTGGCTGCCTGCTTCCTAGGTAAGCAGGCAGTAATCAAATAGGTAAATGAGGCTCATGATTCTTGATGAGGAACTTTCTAGTGCCTTAATGGGCTTTCTTCATGTGTTTCATCCAACAGGATGGGTGACAGCAACTCCCCTTCTCAGAACTCTTTGCTCCACGTATCAGCCCTTGCTTTCTTGGGGTGCGTTCAGTTTGGCCCACCCAAGGCTTCCTGTGAGTGGGCAGTTTGTACTCATTGGGCAGAGAGGGCAAGTGTCATCATGTCATGCCAAAATGACATCTTAGCCCAAGAAAGAATCGGCTTTAGTGATCAGAGAACAGTTTTAATTCCAGAAACAAGGTAGATGGTCTTCAAGATGGCCAACATGTTTGCTCCAGTAAGGCTCTCAGTTCTGAAGAGCTTAGGTTTAGAAGTCCTCTTCAATTTTTAATAGTGATTATTTGTTTCTAATGACATCATTGTGCTCCATCAGTCAAAGCATACATTAATGTAATACCTGTAATTATCATACAATCATCTTGTTTTATACAAGAGAGAACAAAAGACCTATTTGCCTACGCATGTGGATGTTACGAAATAAAAGGCAGCATTCAGCAAATACAACATCAAAAGCAGCTTGTTGTATAAATAGGTTACATGTTGTGACTGACACGAAGGTCTACTGAGACAGCTCATGAGCCTCAGCTTATTCATGGTTTCCTTCAGTCATCAGCTAATGATATCTTGCTCAAATACCTATGTGCTCAGTGTATCTATATTCAGGCTGGATATTAGGTGAAACTTCTTTTCTGAAAGAGTGGTCAGGCACTGGAATGGGCTGCCCAGGGAGCTGGCTAAGTCATCACCTCTGGAGGTGTTCGGGAAATGTGTAGATGAGCTTAGAAGCATGGCTTAATGGGCAATATTGGTGATAGGCTGACAGTTGGACTAGGTGATCTTAGGGATCTTTTCCAACCTCAGTGATTCTATGATTTGAGCACAATTTTTGCTCAGCAGAATACGAATGTAAAAACCTTCAGTGCCTGAAATGGCAGTGGGAAGCTACAGGTCAGTGCTGGGAGCAAATGACACTCTCCCATGCCGTGTGTCTAATTCCCCAAGAAGTATTAATGAAAAGCTCTTCCTGAATAACGTTGCATAAGTATAAAACACTCTTCAGTACTTAGCCCAGGTTACATGGATTTGCTGACTTCTCCATCAGTAGCAAGGCTAGTTGTAATTTTGGTTTACCTCTTAATACAACAGAGAAGGAAGGGAAATAGTGTGGCTAAAAGTGAAATGTGAGTAGATAGGGAATCTGTTTGTAATAGTGAATGATTTGCCTTTCCATGAAACTTCTTTTACTTGTAAATAAAACTGGTAAGCCATTCTTAGATTTGAATATAAGAAACTGTTTGTGCTTCTTCAGTGGCTGTTTCTGATTTAAAAGAGATTGGAGTATATGTGGAATGGGAACTTGTCATATTTCAGTCACTTACTTTCATTATATTGTTGAGTTATATTCAGAAAGAGCAAAATTGTACTCCCTGCTTCCTGAAATCTGGGCATGACATCACAGGACTTTTGCTGTCATATCAGGTTTTGTCAGGTTCTGGCACTTCCTCAGTCACTGAAGCAATCAGGATTCTCTTATGTGCATGATACTCTTCAAGGCAGCAACTTCAAAGCTCAGAACCATACTGAGACTGGCAGACTTTCTGCTTGCATACAGAAAGAGACACATTCATTCTCTTGGTAGTGTTTGCAACACTTTGTTCCTTTGCTAGATGATATTTAGAAAACAAGTAAAAAACTTAAATATTTGTACTGTTACTCTGCAACAGCTGTGAAGGTGCTTTGTGTATAATATGTTTCAGAGAACTGGATTTACTGTGTTATGAATAATGTCTGTACGGTTTAAGAAGTGCTAGTGTGTGAGGGGAACTTGTTTTTGAACTTTTTCTGTAGCACACTGTAGTGTTTGAGGAATGAAAAACATATTTAACAGGCAGCTTCAAAAGGAAGATTCCACGTGTTCCAAGTCTTCTAGTAATCTCATTTGTGCGTAGGATATTGTAACCAGTTTTGTTACACTGGTACAGCCATCTAGATGGCTTCAATGGCACTTGCTAGTTTAAGCAGTGAATGAACTTGCAGGTTTTTGTGTTTCAGGAACAGCACTTGAACAGTCATTGAGGCACTTCAGGTCATTGTCCACTCCTGCAGATGGTGCAGCTGTTCAGGGAACTTCGTTGCAAGTTGTCTCAATCTCTTTGCGTTTTTTCCCAATGGCATACAGTCTGTGCCCAAGTTTGAGGATTTTATTGTTGCTCCTGGCCGTGCCCTTCCTATGGGAAGCCAAGTGTAGGATGTGGGCTATGAAGTGTTTTTTCCAGTTGCACAACTCGTGCTGGCTGCACCTTTATTTATCGTGGCGATGACCTCACAACAGAAGCACATGTCCCCTTCCCAGGAGGTGTGATCGCTGCGGTCTTCCAGCAGCCCCACGCTTTGTGTGCACAGAGCAGTGCGTGCACCTGCTCTGCCCTGAGTGGCCAAGAGCACTGACTCCCTGTTGGTTTCGGCATCAGTGCTTGAAACAGCGGATTGCATCTGAGTTCGTGGGGTTGTTGCAGCCTACCTGCAGTGCAGAGCAGGGCTGTTCGCATCTCTAGACTTCCTGGGGAGAGTTCTGGTATTTTTGTGCTTCCTTCTTTTGGGGGATTCTGTCCCTTAGATATGGTGTATGACCACAGCCTGCACTCCTGTAAGGCTGACTGCCAGTTCAGGGGAACTTCATAATTCTGGTGCTTAGAATTATTCTCAAGTTCAGCATAAAAATGCTTCTCATTTCCTTGAATGAGGGGAAGGGGAATTATTTCAGCTTTTCATGCAGTAATAGGAGTATATTCCTGTATGTATTTTTTTTTTTTTTATTTAACCTACAACTAAGGTTTTTAATGCAAATAAAATGGGACCAATAAATTCTGTGTTAACTCTGGACTTGTACAGATAACACTTGTTAACCTCTTAAGCAAAAGCCATATTTATTAGAGGGCAGGTAGAGACTAGAAATGGGCATTTTAGCTCCCTGACGTGGCTGTGCTATGAAACTTAAGAACTAAAGCATTCAGGGAACTTGCATGTCCCTTCTCTTGGTGTTACCTGGAGAGATTTCCAGAGCTTGGCTCCACTCCCCTTTGTCACACTATCCCCAGACACACCCCAGTTTCTCCTTCGATCTTCCAGAACCAGTTTGTCAGGGCTAGAAAGGCTCATCTCCCCTGCACCAAATAGAACCTTTTTCTTTTGCTGAGAGCCTCGCTTTGGGGGATATCTGTGCACAAGGTGTTGTACTGGATCCTGGTTTAAAAATGAGCCTGAACCTCTTGCAGCCATCTGACTAAACCAAGAGCTTTTTAGTCTTCAGACACTGTGTTACAGTGGCATTCCTCAGCGTGAGGTATTTCAAAACACTAATTTTGCACGTTCATTGACCTTTGAAACTGGGGAGAGAGGGAACAGAAAAGGAGGAATGCTGAGAATGCGGTGGTACAAACTGGCCGATGTCACCATCTGTTGATGGAGTTAAATCTTAATTATGTGTTGAGGGGAACTGTGGGGCTGGAAGAACAATTGTGATGAAAACGCCTCTCCCAAGACTGTGATCTGTCTGCCTCAGAGCTACTGGTGGTGGGAGAAGGGGAAAAATGGCATTTCTTCCTTAGCTGAAGACTACTCCTTCTGACTGTGCTGTTCAGCAGCAACAACAGAAAAACCCCAAACCTCCTGACTACAGGGGAAAAAAGCCTGGAACAAAGAACCAGCTCTAAAAGCTAACTTTCCACAGGAAGAAGCATAGGCTGTCTGAAGCTGTAAGAATGAATGATGAATTACAAAAGCATAGCTTATGCTGTGGTTCTTAGAGAGGAGCCTGTGCTTCCACTTGGAGAAAAAAAAAAAAAAAAAAAAGTGCTAAACTTGCAAAAAGTTCACTTTGGACATAAACTGAAATGTTTAAAAATAGTTCAACTTGATTTTTTTTTTTTTCCTTTGGTTTTGGGCCGCTTGTTTTTCTTTCTTTATCAGTGCTGAACTTAGAGAAGCAGATCTGTCAGAGTGCTGAGATAGCTCAGAGTGAGGTCAGTGTAAAAGGGCTGAAAATGCAGATAAAGGGGAGGGAGCCAGGCTCCTAGGAAGGGCTTTGTGACAGCAGGGGGAGTGGTACACTGAATATTGTGATTATTTGTGACTTAGCATGACTTCAAGAGACTGAAGAGATTGTCCCCAGGTGCAGCAGCTCCTCCATACCCTTCTCTTGCTAGGGCAGGGTACATGTTGCTGGCCCACCCAGCCCCTCTACGTCTTCTCCCAGAACTGACCCTTCTGCAGGGCGCCTGACAATGCACACTGCGAGTGCAACTTCTTTTTATAGCCGTGGGAGCTGTGCCTAAAGGTGGGCTGCAGCTCTCTGGTTACACCCCAGCCCGCTCCCACCACTACGGAGCCTGTGCTGAGCAGCTGGTGGGAGCGTGTGCAGAATGCATTGAGTCAGCAGCAGGCAGCAAGGTGCTTCTTCCGCCTGTGGAATCATCAGTTTTCCTCACTGCAAGGCAGCTTGCGTGGCTCTGTGCTCGGTGGACATGTAACCCTGACATGGCCCTGTGTTGTTACTCGCTGAGTGTCTCTCAAACTTACTTTCTGGCATAGCCACGTGTCCCTGCAGACGCAGAGAGCGTGCTGGCAGCACAGCGTGTTCAGGGCTGCGTTGGGGGCATCAGTGATGAGGTAGAACTGGCAGATAATTGTCAGTCCTTGGTGTCCTGAGGCACCAGAGCAGTCTGCGTTCAGCAGTCGTGAGCGGCTTCCTGGGGGAGTGAATTGAAAATGACTCATCTGGCCATGGTGGCTCCTGGTGCAGAGCTGGGCATGAGATCATCCTTGTGCTGTAACTGGAAAAGCCAGCCACGTTCCTGCGCTGCGAACTTTCTAGGCCTCTCCTTCATACCTCCTTCAGAATTCTTTTTTTTGCTTGTAGGGGATTTCTAATCGGCAAAAGCAAGAGCTTCTGACTTTAAATTTCTTCCTTTCTGTACTTATTTTATAAATGTACCTGAATAATAGCATTCATTCTCTACAGTTTTCTCAGAAACTGGTTCTAAAGAGATACTGTAAAAGAGGGGGGAATATTCAATCTTACTGGTAAAATAGTTAATTGTTACTATACAGATTCATTAAATATGCAGAAGCTACATAAACTAAATATTTTTGCTGCTAAAACACCCCTTTAAAAATAAAGGGTTAGTTTAAAAAACCTAAAAATAGGGTTTCTAGCGCTTGTACCATATGTCCCCTTATTAAATTCTCCCCTTACTGAATAATGACATTACCCTCTGAATGACAGAGGTGCTTGTTACATGATCCGACTTAGAGATACATCTGGAACTTGGCCCTAGCTGGGCCTCAAAATAGAATGACCGATGCAGGAAGAACTTAATAGAGGACTTGTGAGGGATCTTGGTACAAAGCACTATCCCCCTTGCCAGAGCTTTGACATTGTCCAGTGAGTGCACTTGGGCAGCATAGGAATTAGTATTATCTAACCTTCCAGCATTTTCCTCTTCATTATGCTATCCTGTTGGTATCTACTGAAGTGGATCCTCTCTTGGCTGTGAGTGTCTTCAGAATGAAGCAGCAGTAACTCTAGATAGGCAGTAGGAAGCATAATACCAACAAATACTGCTCTTCTGATGAGATAAATCCTGTAAGTTTCTTTTCTGCTGTTATCTATAACACTGGGTGGATTTGAAGGGGAGCTAAGGAAACATCTGTGGTCCCTCAAGCTCTCATTTAATTAGCGTGGTACCACCTGAGGCAGCTGAACTCTTGGCTGTCTGCAAATAGTGAGTGCTACAGAAAAACCCTGTTGTAATGTGGTGTTTTAGTGCCTCAGCTAGTATTCATCAGCACTGGGGATGAAAGGCTCATAGCTAATTGGTGTTCAGCTTCCTTTCTCCTGCCTGCTGACCTGGCACAGACCTGAGGAGCTGAGCTTCTCATGCCTGGCTGATGCTGCTTTTAGACAGACCTTTATGGCAGCTTTCTTATGTGGTATGTTGAGCTGAGCTACCAGCAAATGCTATGTGATGTTTTTAATTTCTAGGATGCCCAGTCATCAGCAAATGGCCCATCTCAAGATAGTCCCAGGCAGCTGCCGGCACGGGAAGGAAACGTGGTGTACCCCAAGCTCCGGGCCGGCTACATCCCTATCCCAGTCATCCACGAGGGCATCGACAGCAGGCAGCACCCATACTTTGCCGCTGCGCAGCCCGGCGTACAGCGATACAAAGCAGAAGCCGTGCCCACCGCAGCGCAGGCACAGCCACCTCTGAGGGGGGCCTATGCCAGCCCTGAGTCCCCTCATAGGGGACCAACTGAGGCTTCCCAGGCAGATAAACAATGTGGACAGACAACAGCAGCTGCAGCAGCACCGGCTCCAGCGACGCACGGACCTGAGGTAACTCGTCAGTACTGCTGGGGTGTGTTTGCCTTGGTCTTTGCGGCCATGTATGACCTGAATGTCACACGAGTACTTTATCCTTTGGAAAGCCAAACCTGCCACAGGATTACATTTTCCCAATACTTCTAGAGTGTTGAAGTGTTACAAAAGTGCTCAGTTACTTCAGCAGAAATATTTGACGTTTTTCTGGCGTTGCCCGCTTTTGTTATCAAGCGATTGCTGCAGAAACAAACGTGTGAAAATATTCTCTGTAAATGAGCCTGTGAGTGGTGCAGGTGCTCCTGCATCAGGTGAGGGTTGTTGTAGGGCTTAGAGTGGTTACCCTGCAAGCTGGGAACGCAGGCAAGTCTTCTGGATTCTGTACTGTGGGAAACAAAGGTGAGCAAGGGGAGAAACACAGAAATACAAGTGGCCAATTAGCTGACAGCTTGAGCTACTTCAGAAGTGGGGCTATGCTGCTTTCCAGTTTAATACTCTGGTTTTGTTAAGTGTATAGACTTGCATACACAGCTCTAAAAGTGAACTGTGAAATATTTTTGTCTGTCAGTTGTATGTTAAAATACATTAACTGCTTTAAAAAGAGTCACCCTCCTCGCTTTGCTTTTCAAAAGACAGGATTTTGGATTGTCTGATATCTCTTCAGAATTAGCAGGAGTGGTATCTCGTAATACACCGAAGCACTAATCTCATTTCTATTCAAAGTAAAATAAGCAGGAAATTGAGCCTCTATCAGTCTGAAAATACATCACATAGTTTTCATGTCAGCAGTGGCAGATATTTCTCTAAACCCTGTTTCTGTGCCTGAAGAACACAATTAAAATTCTGTTTGCAGTCTTCCTGGTGGTCTCAGCTGTTGCTGCTTTATCCGTGCAGTACAAGGATGGGAGGCTTAGTTCTTCCTTCTCTCATCTTAATATAGTTGGGAATATACTTTTATATTACATGCAGAATTGCTTCAGAAGAGTCTTCTACATCTCATGTGCTCTGAGATAACTACTGAGGACTGGAGAAGTAGCTGTCACAAACTTAGGTGGCATGGGCACTAACTGACCAGGGCACTGACACAGTAGTGCTGGTAATATGTACAATAAGAAAAAGCATTTTTTAATAGCTTTATGGGCAGCAGAGGTGAGCAGTTCACTAGCACAAAAGACATCTTGTTCCCTATCCTCTCCCACCTTGCCTGCCTACTTACTGCTTCCAGCTCCACTGTCCTGCTCTCCCATCTGTGCTAACTCCAGTCTTACCTGGCTTTTCACTGAGCTATGGAATAAACCTGTCAGGAAATAATTTTTTTTCTCTCCTTCATGAGTTAAAGAATAGAGAATAGTCCGTCAGCTTCTGGAGTTGGTGCAGAGTAGGTGAGCTGATGGACTAGCACAGCAGGAGGAGGGAGTGAGCTGTGAGCAAATAAAATGCCTCTCCCCAGATGCTGCAGAACCATAACATGAAACACCAGGAGCTGGATCGTGCAGCTTCCCCAACGCTTGCTTCTGCTAACAGCAAATCTACGCTAGTGCAGCTATCACTCCTGGTGCCAACAGGACTGATGTGCTGGAAAGCCTCATGGGGGAGTGAGGGGTGAAGGGGCATTAGCCACATGTAGCAGGCTTTGGCAGCGCACTAAATTACATGCTTAAAAAAGTAAATTTGTTAGCATGAGAGAGATCAGAAGTCTGAGCTTTGTGTGCCTCTGAGTGGTTTGTTTTTTGCCTGCAGTACATAATTTGTTTGCTTAACTTTAGTTTGCCTCACGTTTAACAGGTTTAGACAGGAGTAGCCATGTAGAAACAGCAAACATTCTGACTGAGCATCCACTCCCTGCTTACTTGAGGGCTGGGAATGCTGTAGCTCAGGTTACTACTTGTGAGAGAGCATCATCATAACAACTTCTGTGGTCTGTCTAGTGAGGCAAAAAAAAAAAAACAAAACAACCACAAAACAAAAAACCTCAACACAAACCCAAACCAAGGAAGTAGATCTTTTGCACGTGGGAACACAAGTTCAGTTTCCATTTCTCTTTAAAAAATGAAAAGTGCTATGAGCTGAAACGGATTAATTTAATAATGGATTTTGTTTTCATGGCAGCCTCAATCTCCTGGAGCTTCTGATTCTCCAACGGTTTCCCCTCAGTCGTCTGGCAGATCCAATTCAGGAAGCCACCAGCTTCCTCGTGGCTATATTTCAATTCCTGTGATCCATGAAAATATCCAAAGGCAACCACCACAAGGCTACCATCAGGCCCAGAAGACACACTACCCTGCCCAGCAGAGTGAATACCAAGCCCACCAACCAGTATTTCCCAGAATTCAACCAGATGACAGGGAGCCTAAGACAACACGAGCACAGTCTCCATTCAGAGCCTCTCAGAGAGGTGCATCAAGCCGTGAAAGTTCACCTGCCAGAGTTATCACCCAGCAGGTACAGCCCTCAACTCCCATCACAGTGCAGACAGTTGTAGACAGACCTCAGGTATGTACAGTGGGGAGGGTTATTACCTTCCACTTATCTCTGCTAGCCATGCTGGGCTAGAGCTGAAACAGTGGCTCATACCCACAGGTACATGAAAGCACATAAAGCATTTCTTAAACTTGCTGAGATCCTGAAATAAGCTTGCATCAAGCCATCTTTCCACCTATCAGGATTCTGAAGTCTTTGAATTGCTGAAATTCATTAAGCAAATCACTTCTGTACATGATTTGATTTTCTTCTCCTCAGAGTACAATTTTGTGTAATTACTCTGAGGTCAGTGATATTGCATTATATGGTACTGAGAAGCCAATCAAGTCCATGGGATTTGTGTCATCTGTAAATATACTCTATTGAAGTCTCAGAACCACTCAGGGGAGCGTCAAATACACAGAGTAATTTTAGCTATGGAGAAAGAGTCAGCAAGCTTAATCCTAGCTTCTTATTCCTTCTACATGTTCATAGCTGAACAATATTCTAACTTCAGAATAGGAAAGTTCTACCTGCTTAATGATTTTTCTAAGTAATTGAGACTTATACTTGACTGACGTGTGTATGTTATACTGGCATTTCAAATAACTCTTCATCCATATATATAATGAACTAATGCTTTTCACAGTAAGTATGACTCCTGCTTCCTCTTCCCTACTTCTACCACTAAGTGCCAATTTCTAGCATTCCATATTGCAGGTAATAAGACTTGGTGTTCCCAGTTCAGAGATTTAAAAGCTCGTTTAGATTTTTAAAATGCCAATTGCTTTGTTGAAACTGATCCTATAAGATTCCTGCAGGCTCGTCAACTGAAAATACTTTATAACCTGAGGGGGGAAAAAAAAATCAGGAAAAAAGACTGAAACTACACCCTTTGTCTTCCAGCAATATGCTATTAGTAAATAGACCCCATAGCCGCAGGGAGGACTCAATCTTGATTCAAATTGTAAATAAACTTTTGAGAAATGTAAGTTGTAAATCTACCTCTTTGGGAATAATACTTGATGCTGATTGCTGCCCTTTCTAGCATGTATTTTTTTTCATGTTAAACAAAAAAATTCTTAAACTACAGTTAGAAGTCCTTTGAGTTAAGAATTAACAACATTATTCAGGTTGTCTTTCCTAGTATGGAAGGGGAAGGGGTGACATAAAAACGACCCTGGATTCCTTCTGTTCAGGAATTCCACACTGAGAATGACAGGAGCAGAATTAGTTGAGTATTCTTGAAAACCAGGTGTTGGGACAAAACAATAAAGATTGCATCATTAATTACATATAGCTTATAATGTTAGCTTATCTTTAAAGGGTGAGAATTTGAGCTCCCTAAACAAATCTAGTATTTAATGGGTAAAACAGTGTCAGTGCAGGCCAATATATATAGCTTGAATATAAATATGGGTATGTTACTTTATCTAAATCCATGAGAGCTGAGTCTACCACCTTTCCAAAAATCATGCACAAACACAGTGGGTAAGTCAAGGAGGTGGCAAAACAAAGAAAGCACAGATCTCACACATTCCATTTGTGGAATAAGATTTCAACACTTCTATCAGTTTTAAGAAGTTTCTGACTTGATGCCTGTTATATCTGTAGCAATCATACTGATTGTCTTCAGTAACTATGGCATAATAAGATTGACACAGTAACCTTTGCATATAAAACTGAGAAGATGGAATCACTAAAAATAAGCACTAACAAAATTAATATCTTTAAAGTAGGGAAATGAAAGGAGAATAGCCTCAGATGAGCTTAAAACCCACCAAAGTATTGCTAGCTTTTCAAGAAATACTGACACACTAAGAATGAAGTGTTGAAAATACTGAAGACAGCTGCTGAAATCTTATTTCAGTCAGGCTAGAGCTTTGCTGTAAGGTCCTATCTTATAAAACTGCTTGTAGGGCTGATTTTAGTAGGCACGAGCAGAGTTTAGTGGGTTGTAGTTTGGTATCTGAGAATTGATTGGTGTTGGTACTCGCTGCAATAGTTCAAAAGCAGTACCTATGGTCTCTTGAGCACAGAGCTTTTTGTGATTTAGAAACCTCAAGTTCAACACAGGAAAGAGTATGTAACAAAAATTCATAGCTAATTGAAGATAACAAGAGCAGTGTGAAACAAGTCCCCTGTTGGGTTTGAAGGCTGTGTAGCTCTGCTTAAGTCCTCGTGATGTGGATGGTGCTTTAGGGAGCAAAAGGGGAGGCTCACAGCTTGCTTACATCTGCCACAGCTGAAAGTTGGATGGGCGAAACTAGAGAAGGTAACAGTAAAAGGAAAATGGGGAAACTATTCAATCTCTGTTCCAAGTGCTCTCATTCCTGTTTTTAGCTCTCTCGCTCCTCTTGCTCTTACTGGACCACTCTAAGACATAAGGCAATGGGGAAAAGGAGCTTGGAAGTACTTTTGCCAATTGCCTGGCAACAGCCTCTAATGTACTTCCTATATTTTAAGCATTAAGTCCTTGATTTTCAAGAGCATCCAGTGGCTTTTATGGGTACTTCAATTTGAGATAGCTTGAATGGCCTAGATTTCAGAAGAAAAGAAACTGACACCTCCTGAAAATTGGGGTGTTTTTCTAGATTTCAGTTTGAGTACCTGCAGTTCGGAACCTTTCCTAAAAAATGTTGGAACTAAGCTTTTGATTTTTGTGATTGTTATTACCTGTTTTTAAAAAGAAACAAGGAGCATTGTTGACTGTGTTTCAACACAAACTTGTCTTCTTCACCAGGTTTCTCAGCAACAAGTCCCGCCTCCAGAGCCACCAAGACCATCTCCACCACCTGAAATCAAAACTGAAACCAAGACAATCCCACCACCACCTGAAACTGAGGTGCCTGCAACATATATTCCAATTTCGGTCACCTACCGAGAACCAGATTCTAAACTACCACCTCAGAAGCCTCCAGCCATGGCAGAGAAAGCTGATAAAAAGGTTCCCTGTTCAGCTAAGGCTGTTCCTCCGCAGGAAAGGCCTGCTCCTGAAGAAACTGTGACATCGAAGACGATGGAAACAGCAGAACCTCAGAAGCATCCAGGTGTTTTGAAAGTGGAGGCAATTCTGGAGAACGTACAAATGCTTGAGCAGGCAGTCGATTCCTTTGAAGGCAAGAAAACTGACAAAAAGTACTTGATGATTGAAGAGTATTTGACCAAAGAATTGCTAGCCCTAGACTCGGTGGACCCCGAGGGTCGTGCGGATGTGCGTCAGGCCAGGAGAGATGGTGTAAGGAAGGTCCAGAACATTTTGGAAAGACTTGAACAGAAAGCAGAAGATGTCCCAGAACCAGTTCAAGTTGATGGACTTCAGCCAACCTTGGCAGAGCCTAAGTCGCCACAGGAAATCATGGAGATTGAACCTGTGGTAGTCAAGAGCAAGGGAGATACCAGTAATAAAGATGCTAAAGAGGAAACCAAAATGGAAAGACATCAGCCTGAAACTAAGGAGGAAGTGTTTACCAATCTGACCACCACAACAAACACATCTAGCAATCCAACCGAGCCATAACTATGTGCTGAAATTAAAATCCCTCAGACTTCGTAATTTAAAGTGTGTTTAAGTGAATTTTAAGTTGCATGCATTTCCAGAGCTCTTTTCAACTGGTTTTTAATCAACATAGCAGCTTGGGACGCAGTAAACACTTGTGGGGAAGGAGGGAGTTAGAAAGAAAGTAATGCATTTATCCTTTATTCTTACACTATGTAAAAACATGTTCTCAAAAACAAACTCTGTACATTAATCTCTTTTAGATCTGCTGAGTGGAGGAAAAAAAAATAAAAAGAAAAGGAGCAACTTTTGGGTTAATGTTGATGTGTGTTGTTTAGGATGTATTCTTCTGCAGGTGATTTTTGTACAATCAAAGGCCTGCATTGTTGGAATACTGGTCTTTAAGTGTAGCCACTCATGTAACAGCAATGTTTTATTTTTAATGTTCACAGTTGGGCACTTTAAGCAATGGTGGATAGAAAGTGTGTAAGAAACTGTAGGGATATTTATATGTGTGCAGGACTTCAATGCTATATTTTAAGAGGGAAATAAAATAATATAGAAGCCTAATTTAGTCTTGTGATTTTATGAGCTGGAAATGTAAGAGCTGCAATCGGTTTCAAATGCACTCTTCTAAGCAGACAGATTTCTGTATGTACACCATTATAGCTGAAGTCTGAGAGCTGCTTTCTCATGAAATGTGCCTTTCTCCATTCAATTGCTTCCTTTAAAATTTCTCTGTTCTACTGGCTATGTGGATTGAGTAAAGAATTTGACTTTTTAAAAGTCTCCTGTTCTCCCTCTTTCCTGGGAGTTAAAAGTCAAAAGTAATTTGCTGGTGACTTACAGTAACTTACTTCAGAGTATTTTAACTTGTTCTGTAAAGCTGTTAGCCTTTTTCTAGCACTACTAGATTTCCAGCCAAACACATTTTGTTTAGTGGAACGCGTGGTATTCATTTCCAGCTAAAGACATTTCGTATTCATAGCATGATTGAGAGGCAGTCCTCTCACTTCGTAAGAGTTGAAGCAGTACTTGGTGGTTGGTTTAACTGATTAGCAGCAGTTAATCAAGGAACATAAAACGTACTTCAGGTTTCATGCGTGAAAAATGGAAGCAGAATGATTGCAAGTGAGGAAGGAGCCTGAACCTAACTCCAGAAGTTATCTTTGGCTTTCATTTGTAAAATCAATAAAAGCCTTTTTACATGATAGCTTATGTTAACAGCATATGAAGAAAACTTCTATATAGATGCTTAAAGCAGTGATAGACTGAATCATGGAGTTCAATTGGAAATTAGTATTGAACCCATCTGAACACCTGGCTTTAAGGGATAGGTTAGGACAGCTCACCTACAATTGCTGCTTTTTATTTTAACAGAACAATAAGTGTTCTTGAATAACAAATGGACTATGAGATGCCTGCTTAATTGTAGGTAGAGCACTGATGCTTCTTTTAGTTTCATTTTGATAGTCAACACCATGTAAAAATACACAATGTCTTGTAACCATTTGGCTGCTCTAACTTTTGGAGCAGTGTTGCAGGCATTCCAGCAGAAGAGGTGTGAAAGTTCATCCGCCTGCATAATTCTTGTATGAACTCACTTCAGTGACACATTCCTCCTGCAGGATTACATTTCAGCTGAGGACACATGTCTCTGACATCATACAACAAAAATACCTAAATCGAAGAAAATCAGCTATGGTTCTTACACTCAAGATACAAGCAAAGTCTGTGAGAGGCAAAAGTCTGGCTTTCCTTAGCTCAATGAAGTAATTTAGACCAAAACCACCTCATTAGATGAGGTGGGAATGTGGAAATTTAGATTGCAGTCATAAAAACATGCTATTTACAGGAAGTTGAACAGGTGCTGTCCTTTTTAAACACATTATCTGCTGCTAATGGAGCCTGATTCATGTTATACTATTCATGTTGGTCAGAGTAGGTGGAGTCAAATTAAATTAAAGCTTTTTTTAAGAAGCAAAGCTAGAGCTACAGCTGCTTTCTGCAGGCAGTTCTTTATAAAAGACGATTCTTAAAGTCAACAATACTACTGCAGAATTGGGTACCATTCGAAATGAAGAAAGGTTTCATGATCTGTCCTAATAAGGGAAAGTACATCTGGCTGCCCTGGAGCCGCCTAGTTGGAAGACTGTTGCTCTGAGTCATAGCCTTTCTTTGTTTCCTCTGTTGCTCAAGAGTAAACTACAGGCAGTCCAGCATGTCTGACTTGACACATCAGTGTGCACATTTTGCATAGAGGCTGAGATGAGGGAATAGAGAGGAGATGGGTAAAGTGAAGACTCCCACCTGGTCCCTGTAAGTTCCTGACCTGCTCTTTGTCTTTGCAGAGCTTGCTTGCATCCTTGCATTGGTGCCGATGATGTGGTTAGCTAGCAGAGAGGAAAAGAATCCTTTGTAAATTTGCATTTCTGCACTGGGGTGCTACCTGGTTTATGGGTTGCCCTGAGTGATTAGGTGTGGAAACTTGGCTTCAAAACCTAGGCAGAGAGCAATTAAGGTTTTAATGCTAATGACTGAATTACATTGCATGACATTGCATTACAAGTGTGGCAAAAAAGTGTGCTGTGAAACATGGTATTCAAATGCACATACTGCATTTGTGATAGCCATTTCAGAAATGAAAATAACCCAAAGATTTTTAATACCAAAAAATGAAGCTGCCTATTACTCATTTTGAGTCAATGTCAATCATTAATTTATTCAGTATGCAAATAATCCAGTAGCCAGTAAAAGACACTGCTTCAGCTCATTTAAAAGTAGCGAGAAGGGTATGAGAAACCTGTACTCAGAATCACGGTAAAAGCGCAGGCTATTTTCTGATTGCATTATCTTATCCAGTGATATTTCAAATGCCAGTAGTGGTCTGTTCTCTATATTTAAACTGTCACAGCAGAAGGCATTGTGTTTCCTATAAAAATAGCATTTTGACTATTTACACCTGGCCAAATCATAGCATACCCTGAGGAAGAAGCCCTCAAGAGCAGAAGAATGGCACTCTTTGGTGTCAGATTCCTTTCCTTTGGCGGGTGCAAGTCCCTTATCTGGGATGTGTTTTACTTCCAACTGCAGGTTAGGTCAGCTCTGTTTGCAGACGAGTTGAGGAAGGAAAAGAGTACAAGCAAAACACTAACCCACGTGGTGGGGAGGCAACACAGCACAGTTTATAGAGGCAGATCATTCCCCTGTGCTCTAGCAGCAATGTAAACCAGCCTGGAAAGGCTGGCTCAGTATCCTTAGCGAGGATATCGTGTTGGGGTCAGGATGTTCTTTTAAAAATTATAGTTGAAATAATAAAAAGCTTCTGGTAGCTGGAATGTATCTACTGAATAGGAAAAGGTCAGTCTAAGATGTAGCTTCTGTGCTTTTTGGTACTGTTTTTTTGTTTGTTTGTTTTTTTTCCAAGTAACAAAATGCAGCTATCTAATGAAACTAAATTTCAAGTTATTGGCTGTAAATATTGAATATTGGATCAATATTTGGGTCTGTTACAAAAGCTAGTTTTGCTAAATAGCAGTTTGGGCCACTTGAGTGAAAAGACTTTCAGAAAAAGCTAAACTGAGCTCAGTCATGCAGGCTGTAGAATACATATAGAAGCACTGTGCTCATTCTTAAAGGTATGATTTCCTCTATTTAACATAAACAATAAATTTAAAATCCAAATGTTTCTTCAGACATATAATACTGTCATCAGTGAAGTTTGAATATAATAATTTTAGCATCAATAGAATGATTTTGTTGGCACTTCCACCTTTTATGAGAAGCATCTCACAATGGTGTAGGAGATCCAAATGAACTTGCCTGTTTATTTCACTGAAAACAAATAATTTGCTTAAAGATAACTGGGTGGCACTAAGACACATTAGCCTTGCTGCACAAAGTGACCCTTGCATACTGGATGGTCTGGATTTCCCAGCTCTGTACAAAACCCACATTCACAGTATTGTGGGTGGCATCAGGCTGCAGTTCCGTGCAGCACTGTGCAATGGTCTGTCTGCCCTTTGTAACACTAGATACAAATGCACGCCAGCCAGCGGATTCCAAAGCAGGAGTTATTTTAAGATGGGCAGGAACCTGGTTACAAAGTAGAGGAACACGTACCAACTCTGTCAAATATGCTTCCAGAATTTATGAACAGGCAACTTTTTTAAAAAGGGTAGAAATTAGAGGGTATTTCAGTTATTGCCCACTAGAATTTCCACCGCTTCTCTGGAAGTTGAGAGTCTGCTCAAAAAGGAGGAAGAGGTTCAGCCTTCAGCATCCCTGCAGCAGCCAACCAGAAGTAGAAAATTTCACATTATACATCAGTTTACCAAAAAAAAATTTTTTTTAAAAAGTGCCTTTGCCATGCATTTCATTGAACAGAATGCCAAAGGGCCGCGTCTGCAAAAACAGCCTTCACTTCTCAGATTTAAACATGGAATATGGAGGTCTTTACCAGCAGTCCTTTACATCAGACATCTGTACAAGGACTGTACAGTATCTGCAATGTGTGTTCCACAGCAAACTCAGAAATCACTGTTAGAATTTGCACTAATCGATGACATCATTAAAAGTCTCAGTAAAAAAAACCAGAAACCTTCAGATTGAAGAGACACAAAAATAAGTGGTTTCTCCCAAGGAGAAATGGTACTTCTTTTTAGGAGATGAGGTAAGCTGACAAGAAAATGTGATGAACTTTGACATGCTATTACTTTAATTACGCACATTCAGTGCATAGAGGATTTGTCTGCAGCGCTGTTCAGCTGCATTCACAAATTTTAAATCCATTACAAATAAGGAGTGTGTGTGTGGGGGGGTATCTTAGTTTTAAAACAATGGAAGAAATATACTGAATTTAGCAACAAAGCGGTATGGAACTTTCTGTGATACCTGGCAATGAACAGACTGGGTCTGCAAAATCATCACATGAATTACTTCAGGCTCTGATTTATTGCCTTTCATCATCTGGTGAACTTTGAGTTCTCATCCATTTCTATCGGGAAAGCTCAGCTCCTCTGCAGAATTGAGCAAGGTTTGGAATAATTCTTATGGTGTATTTCCCATAGGGCTGGCAAGCAGATAATGGATATTTTCTGCAGCCCATATAGATCTGAGGCAAAGAACACAAAGAGACAACAGTGTCTCACGGCTCTCCAAGCACACAGCTTGCAGCTTACATTTTGTGTGTAAGAACACTTTACCCAGCAGGAATTTTTCTATTTTATTTGAATAAAATTGAGATGAAACCAAGGAAAGTCCAAAGCAGTGTTGCAGAGCTGCCAAAAGGATTTGATATTTTTACTTCTGTCTGGATGAGGAGCTACGAGATATGGTTTAGTAGCTTGTGGTAGCAATGGTAATGGGAGGACGGTTAGACTAGATGATCTTGTAGGTCCTTTCCAACCTTGTGATTCTGTGATTCTTCCAAAGGACTGAAGTAGTGGCAGCACATTCCCCTAGTTATGTATTTCAGTAGTTGTTAGTGCTTACTTGCTCCCAGGATCTTCCCTCAAAGTTGTAATTTCTGATGAGATCTTATACCTCCCCCCCCCACCCTCTTTGATTGCCTTCCAGCTACCATGAAATCTGTTTCTCTTGGCCCACTGTCTTACCAGAGATCACATGTGAAGACTTTTCTTAAAAATTTAGAGCCTGGTCAAAAAAAGTCAGTATTTCAATTCCTAGTTTACATCTACAATTAAAGGTGATCTTGAATCTTGATTCTCAACCATTAAATTCAAACCTTTATTAAAATTACTACATGCCTACACACCAAGCCATCACAAAGACAGAACACACCTGGGAGAAGGACTGTGCAAAGAAAGAGTAAATGGTATTAGTGTAAAACATTAGTGCAAAACATCCTGACAAAGAAGAAATCTGCATCAGAGGGATTTTATCATTCTCAACTGTAGTAAAGTAAATCTGCTACCTGTGAAAAAAAAGGTGTGACTGAAATTTCACTGTATGGATAGACTGAACAAAGGATATAAGGTAGAAAGGGTTGTATAATGATAACATAAACAAATATTGGTGCCTAGAAACAGCAGGCATAGACGCATTAAAATATTTAAGGTACCTTAAATATTAACTGCCTAGCAACAAGTCCCTGATTACTTCAAAGAAAATACGCACTGCTTTGGAAGGCAGAAATCACAGCCATTATTATTATTATTACTTTTTTTTTTCAATAGCAATTAGACACATCATTATTATTACATAACACACAATTGCACGCACAGTGAATCCCTGCCTTAAATAATTTGTGCTTGACTACACTAAGAAGCAGTACACGAGTAGGAAATCACAGGATGTGTTTTATAGAGCAGAGAAATCGACTCTTTGCATCACTGGGCTGCAGCTCCTCCCCTGCCTCAGATTTATGTTACAGCCATCCCAACCCACCTAAGTCTACATACTCATTTCTTGATGTTTGCAATTATATTGCAGTTGTGCCATACGCAGGCAAACTATCCCAAGCACATTACATGACACTGACAAAAGAGCCAATTTAGGCTGTGACTCTTAATTCCCTCTGTTGTTCATGTCATTGCAAGTTCCTGTACCTTAGTCTGGTAGTGACCCACAGTGCACTCACTAGGCAGCTCCCTGGTTACAGCTGGCACTGCTAAGTCTTCCCTCACCACTACACGTACCTTACGTGTGAGCCCAAAGGCCAAATTTCCTGCTCAGTCCTTGTGAAACAGCTGAAAGGATTGTGATGGAAAAAGGTTTCCAGTAATACCTAAACAAACTTTCTAATCTTGCATGTGTTCATTACAGCAGTGAGTAAACATGTTGGCAGGATGTTTCCACGCTTTGGTGGCAGGCTCTGGTAGAAGCCTACATTCCTCTGATATTTTTTTTTTTAAGCTCGTAAAAGGTGTCAGGTTAGGGCAGGTTTGCATGCAATTGAAAGCCTTGGGTTCCTGCAGTTCCAGTTAAAACCAACAACTTAGAAACATTTAGCATAAAAAAAAACAAAAAAAAAAAAACCCCAAAACACAACAAAACAGGATGCTTTCAGATTTGGGTTCCAAGTGAGGCTTTTAGAATCCTACTTGCACACAACACATTTCAAGCTCCATATAATGCTGATAGCCGTTTCCAGATGGGATCCAAGCGGAGCCTCATTCACTAGTCGTCCACTGCTGATGTATTCTTTCCTGTAATGTTCCTCTCCCTCCGAGGCAGGAAAGCCAAGGAGCTTTTTGTGCTTAGGAACTTCCTTGTTGTACTTTCTGTCTCAAGGATTGCATAGCCGAAGTTGAGAGTAGTTGGAACTAAAGTGAGTGTGCTGTGTAAATGATAGAGGAAGAAAGGCCCAACTTCTGTGTTAGTTCATCTGGTCAATTCAGCACACGATAGGGGTGGGCTATGTGCAGCAGGCACTCTTGGCAAATCCAGGCTCTAAGAAACTTCCAAATTTAAAAACTGAAGTTACTTGGGCTTGAGTCAAGAAATAAGTTTCCCACCAACCTTAATCCCAGCAAAACGCAGTCAGTGGAAGAAACTCACGATGTGAAGGAACGAGAATTTAACACTCACCGTGCAGCCAAGAGTTACATCAAGAAAACACGCTATTGCGGCACTATTACTAAACGCAGAATTATCTTCCCCAGGCCAGCTGAACCAGCTGCATTGCTGCACTTGGAAAACACAGACTTCACTCGTTCCAGCCGTAACTCTACGCGTGACGCCACCAGCAGCGCGACGCCGCTCCGGGAAGCGAGCGGCCGGCGGCGGCCGGCAGGGGGCGACTGTGAGCCGCGGGAGAGCGCGGA
Organism: Tetrao urogallus; assembly: GCF_951394365.1. Lineage (NCBI taxonomy): Eukaryota > Metazoa > Chordata > Aves > Galliformes > Phasianidae > Tetrao > Tetrao urogallus. Next base: position 59,843,847 of record NC_136818.1, read on the forward strand.
ACGGAACGGAGCGGAACGGAATCCGGTTCGCTTGAAAGCCTTGCGTGCCTTCTTACGGCATGCAAACATTTTCAGCCCGGTCCTTTCGGAAGCCTTTTACAGCAGGAATGACTGCTTTCCATTCTATCTTCCCTAAGCCGAATCCAAACAGAACAAAACCAAAGGATGAATGGCTGATCCGATTAAGAATCGAAGCTGTGACCACAGTTGGTGTTGTTAAACGGCATTTGTCTGTGGATGCTTGATTAAAGGTAGGTTAGTAGCATCTATTTTTAAGATTGCTGGCAAATTTTGTCTTTGTCATTATAATTAACATAGAGGCTCGAGGCAAATCAAATCAGCCTGCAGAACAGCAGCATGCTTAACGCAGCCCAGAAATCTCATATTTCAACCTACTTTGGCTCTTAAAAACCAGTTTAAGAACCATTTGGTTCTTAAAAACCGGTGGTGGTGTGTGCAAGCACAGCTCATTTCAGTGAGCAGTCTATTCCCATACTTATTTATCTGGACTCTGACTTTCTGTCTAATCTAACTCATTTTTCCTGCAATTCTGCTCGTTATTTCTTATCTGGGATAAAAGATGGGATTGTTTAACCTCAAACAAAAGAAAACCCACAGAAACAAAACCAAAAAAATGGCTCAAGGATGACCTTATCAATGTGTTTATGTGACTGGTGGGAGGGAGGAAAGAAAGCTGAGCCACTCTTCTCAGCGCTACCCAGTGACAGGACAAGAGGGCATAAACTGAAATACAAGAAATTCTACATAAAGATAAGAAAAAACGTTTTTGTTGTGAGAGTGGACAAAGACTGGCCCAGCTTGTCAAGGCAGGTTGTGGAGTTCCAATTTTGGAGATGCTCGGAGCTCCATGGACACGCTCCTGGGCAGCCTGCTGTAGCTGACCCTGCTCTGAGCAGAGGGTTGGACCACCAGGGCCTTTCAGCCTCAGACATTGTATGATTCAGTGACAGAGGACAAAGACAACAGCTATTCTCGTTATCTTTCCAGCATTATCTTTTTATTTCAAAACAGTTTTTCTCTTTCCCATACAAAGAACAGCAATTCTTCAAATCATAAATCACATCTTCTAAAGTTTGGATAATACTTTGGCCTATTTTCAGTGAATTCATGTAATTACTGAAACAATAGCATGAAACAACATAGTATTCTCACTTACTAGCAGTGGAGCAAAAGGATTACTGCATAGATCTTATGTGTAATGCTCCTGTGTATTCATCTTAGCATAACTGGATTTTTTTTCCTTTTTCCTACTGGTTGGTTCATCAGTTTGTGATCTAGGATTACCCCAAAACTCCTGATTAACCAGCTGTTCTTCAGCTTGTATTTATAGCCAGAGGCATTTTCTCTTGCCTGCCATTTCATGCTTTTGAGATCATTTCTTCGGCTTGCCACAAGAACATCATAGCTGAATCCTAATACCTATGGGCTTTCATGCCCTCCTAGTCTGATAATTTACTAAACATATTGGCCATTTCATGATTCTGTAAAGATACAGAATAGTACCAAACTTGTGAGTTTAGTACTAGTACTCCTTGATAACAGCCAGCATAAACAATAATAAGGTAAACAACCATAAGGAGGCTGGTCATGTATTACCTTTCACCTTTCTTTCTCCTCCTCTCCGGTGCCAGCATGGAGGGACACCCTCAAATAGGATGAGAAAGCCACAGGCATTATCAAGCCCCAGCTGCTGAGCTGCCAGAATGTGGTGACACCCATCATGGAACAGGAAAGTACAGAGAGCACTCTCTATAAAATGAATCAGCAGCAAACCCTGAGTGGGACTTCGAATGGTGCCACAGCTGGACAGCAAAACCTGGGATCCTTCAGAGGCCAGGAGCATCCCTGTGATAGTCCTCTGAGGACTGATTGAGCCTTTGACTCGTGATCTTCTACTTAAAGCCTGAGTCCAGGTGTTAACAATACGCTGGTTGTTAAGAATTTCATTGGATCTACAGAGGGCGTGGGTAACTGGAAAGTGTGCCTAACTGAGAATTCTAGAAATTCTGTGCAACTGTAAGCTATGTTAGGCCCTAGAAATTATAGATTATAAGCTATGTTGATACCTAAATTTATAATAACAAGTGTCTAATTATAACCACAACCCTGTGGCCAGTTCTCATTCTGCCAAGGATGCCTGTCCTCCACAGTATCGGGTGACAGTCAGCCATTAGGAACCACTCTACAGGAGAAACTTCCCAACTATTTGGGGCTGTGGAGGTGTCCTGACTGGACTGCATTTCCTTGGGTAATTGTGGGAAAAGCACAAGAGGCAAGATCACAGGTCATATTAAGTTGAGATTTGCTCTATCTGCCCAGGACTGCTGGACTGTCAGAAGGGGATTGATTCAACATTATTTGTTAACTGTTTCATAACACTTTATTATCTTGCAAGTATCTGAGAGTAGATATTTTGATTGTTTTTCTTCTATTTTTTTTCATTTAAGGAATGAGGCAATTTGATCTAAAACTCTCAAAGTCTTCTTTGCCTTTTTTTTTGAAGTCTTAAGGTGGTACAGATTCGGCATTATACATAAAGTTATAAACTTCCATTGATCTCTCAAATATTGGCAAATCATGGTAATTTAGAAGCCCAAATACATTCCCTGCTTTATGGAGCCTTGCTCATCCTCTGTCAGTGTTCAAAGGTCAGTACTTACCATTCCAAGGCCATCATGTCTCCACCCAATCCTACCAGACTGATGACATAATGTAGACTCCTGCAATTACAACACACACTTGTAATTCTTCCCTTCAATAATTGCTCAGAGACAGTGCTATTTCTTCCTACAGTGAGTATGGCAGGCCTATGGTGCCTTCGTAAATGAAAGAATGCCTTGCAATTATTTGCATCTCTTTCCCCCCCCCCCCCAAAGACGTAATTCATTATTTATAAGTAGCCTCTAGGACACAGAATAGTTTTAGGAATGGCTTTGACTTTTCTCAGAAATATCTTCTGATAAAGCTGAGTCATCTGTGTAGCTACATATCAATCACTGCTCTCTGATTTATTGCATGTAGTCACAGAATTAGAGTGTAAAGCTATCATGGATGCACACTATATATATATGTATATATATATTGCACAAACACGTACATTGAAACATAACTAAAATGTCAAACAAAGTGAAAAATATATTAGTAATTGCCAGATGTTACATGAGGCTCTGATTTCACCTTGGCTTCTCATTGCCATTTCCCTTCAAAAATGCAAAACTCAGCTGATTCAATGGCAATACATGACTTCCCACATTTGTCTAACGTACAGTCTTACATCTTTTTTCCCCCCTCTTATTATTCCCATAAAACACAGAGCTTTCATTTATATGCATATTAGTGTGACTGTAATCTCTTCCCCACCAACATATTACAATATTTTACACATATCAGAATAGCCATATATAGCACCACTGTACATTATAGAAGTATTATCTTTAGTTATGTGTGCAACAGAAAGAGAAATTTTTTTATCCAAGGCTCAGCAAGGATTCAGACTTTCTGATTTTCAGCCCTCTTTTTCAGTCTCATATCTATCTTCCCTAGGTTTTACAATGACCTACATATCATTGCACAGGAAGTGCAAAGCCAGCAATAAACACTATCAGCCTCTTTATAGCAATGATCAACTATCCCAGTTATTTAAGTATAGAACATTTAATCTCTCAGGAAAATAAAGTTCTTTTAATCTTCTGGTTTAGCCCTCAGAGAGTCGTAAGAATTGTAATTACCAGTATGGTACTTTACTGTGCAGTGAGTGCTTGAGCCCTGCAAATTCCATACGTGCCTTTTTATATCCACAAGCCACAGATGAAGGAAAAGTTGATAGCATTTTTGACCTAAATTACCACCTAGCAGCAAGAGATTCTGCTCTCGCAGAAAAAGCATTCAGCATCATTCTTAGAACTTCACATATCCCTATTCCTTTCTTACATACAGATGGGCTTCTTTGCAATATAAATGCAGCTCTACGTAGAGGTCAAGGTTCTGTAAACAAGGGTTCTAATGGAGAACACTGGGTTTGTGTGATGAGGCAAGTTGAGAGATTTACTGTGTTTTTACATGTCTGCTAGAGTAATTATATTAGCAGTGTTAGAAATAAGCACCTCTGCTGCAGCATAGCTGTGCTAGAAATCTGGTTTAGATAATAGGAAGACTTACAGAAGACCCCTTTTACTTTTCCAGCTCATGTCATTTAGAAAGGTGATGTAATTATGCCAGTGGAAAAGCTCCTTAGGATGGCATCCCGCGTGTCTCAACACAGGGCTCTACTGCTTTTAACATGGAAGAGCACGTGAACTGTATTGCTTAAAATTGAAATAAAACCAGGAGTTGCACTTCAGGACTGCCTCTAATGTGTTCTGGTGTCTAAGGAATCTTGTAGTAGAAACATTAAGTCACAGCTTAAAGCAGTGATTGAGCACCTGGTGGAAGACAGGGCCACCCCAGGGGAGCTCAGGTGCATGCAATGTAGCTGAGTGACTGGAAGGGCTGGAGCCAGGATCCACCCCTTCCCAGCCCTCATTTAAGGGCTGGCAGTGGAGCTGAGGGGATCTTGCTGGAGATCCCTGTGCACCTGAGGCCTTCTAAAAGGTAAGCAGTTTCTTTCCTTTGTTTATGTATCCCCAGCTGCTGTGTTTGGGCTGCTCCTCGCTTGCTGCAGCCTACGGCTTTGATACCCTGCTATTGTTGCTGTGCTTTCCATCACATCATAGTGTTACAGGTCTATAGGGTAAAGCCAGGTTGGTCTCAAATAAAGCTTCTGGAATGTGCATAGTGCAGAAGCTGGTTTCCCAGCACCAGCTGTTTTGTTCTCCAGATCCTCTCTTATTTGACTATACTGCTTGCTGAAGTAGGTGAGTTTGGCACCAGTGTATCTGTATTATAGATATGATCTGATTTTTCACTTATGAATTGTTTCTTGACAATTCACAAGTAAATGAGTGACGCTAAAGTAAATGTATTTCCCTTCAGTATGGGCCTTGTAAGTTCACTGTTACTCTAGTTAGGATCATTTGGAGCCTGGTTTCATGAACAACACTTTAGTAGGCTATTCAGCAGCTGCATTAGTTCCCTGAATTCAGTTCACAGTATGCTGCACAAATGCTTGTGGCTATACAGTGCAGGCATGTACAGGAATAGAAACAGCTGGGAAGGAGGAAATGATTATTTAAGCTGGCTTTAGCACTACTGTTAGTGAATGTCACAAATGTGTCAAAACTTCGAGAAGTTCCTCTGGGTTTTTCCTTTTCTTTTGTTTTGTTTTCTTATTAAAAGACATAAGTTCTGTTGGTCCTATAACTTAGCTTTTGTCCTCACTAGGAGCAAAACCTGATCTACTTCTTTAAAAACATGAACTATTCTTGCCTTTAAAAAAGCAACCCCAACTCAAAAGTAAAAATGAAGGTAAGCTCTTCCAAAAAGAGTAAAACTTCTAATTTGCTTTCAGAGTATTTTAAAATTTCATTTATTGAGTATCTCTTAACAAAGTGCCAGTAGACTTCCATCCTATCTTCCATTAAATTCATTTTACCCTTCTTCCAAGACACTGAGTTGAACACTGTTTCACAAATAGAAGCATGAGCAGGACAGTACTTTGAAACCCTTCTGCAGAAATTCTGCTTCAAATTCGGATCCCACAGCGCCTTAATAAAAACCCCTATGGTTGTGAGGAAGCATGTTTCAGAAGCACCTATGCTGAAAGCTCCATTTGCCAAAGGATTGGTAAATGTAGGTCTGGACAGGGTGTTGTGCAGACCTCCTTGGTGCATCTGGATGATGGGATTAATGCTCAGTCAGCCCTTAATAAATGGAAAGATTATCATAGAGCTGTGCAGTAGAACATAGAATCTATTTAGTGAAGCACTTCTTGTATGTGAAATAGCCTACTCAGTACACTTGTAAAACTAGCAACAAAGTAGTACATCTATGCTATCAGACTAGGAAAAACAAGCAGAATTGGCTGTAGTCAAACTGGATTTTGTTATGGTGGTGGCAAGGAGTGACCTGTCATTTAACTTCAAAAAAGTAATGAATTAAATATGGTCTTGATATATTATAAAAAATAACTTACTGAGGTGGACCAACAACAATATAAGGAATCCTTTCATGGATGATTATGCTTGCTTGGTAGACCAGAGGTAGAATTTGCAATTACAGAATGAAATAAAAGAAAGTAATCGTAGGCACAAAAAAAATTCCCCTTCATTTTTTTGCACACAATCTCACTGATTTGATCTCAACAGTAATTGCAAGAGGGAAATCAATATATTATCTATGAGCCATGTAATACATTGCAGATGTTAATCACATACACACACATAGTTTTGAAAGGAGGATTTTATTGTTTTCCTGTGTGCTGAGTGAGGCTCAGTGGAAATATTCCCACTGGTAAATAAGTCACTTCCATGGGAAAGGAGGAAATGCCAGAATCCTTCTCCCTGTAGAGATAACTACAACTGCTGTATGGAAAAGCTATTCCAGTGAAAAGTTAAAAATAAATGCAAACAAAAATTCTTATGCTGAACTTCTTTCCCTGGTTTGGAGGGATTTTCATTTTGTTGCAAAAATTAATATTAGAACAGTGGTTTTGTAAATTTCTGTCATAAAAGTTTTTTTTTTCCTCCAGAGTATTTAGTACTAAGATGTCTGTAAGTACTTCTGAAGTGTTCTGGTGCCAATTGTTGGCTGTCACAAACCTCTTTTTATCTGCTGTAAGTTGCCAATCAGAAGTGCCTGCTGTGTTACTGTTGTTCTAAGGCTGTTCCATCTAAAAGCAGAGTAAACCTATCCAAAAAGTCCAGAAAAGCCATTTCAAATATATTTCTGAATCAGGAAGTCACCTTCTTCCATCACAGTCCCTTAACCATCTCACATAGCTGGGAGCTGCCATATCAAGTTAGTCAACATGTGATGAAGAATTAGGCAAATTAAAGAATATGATTGCAATATTGCAGAAGTCCTTATCCATGGATGTGATTGAAGATAGTAAGAGCACAGCAGCATGAATTTATTAATCATACTCCTCTACTGAAAGGAATGTGTCAAAGAAACTGGCAAACAAGTTTGTCTTGTCTGCAAATAACTATCTTGCCAGAAAACCAGCAGGTATAACAGGAGGTCAGCTGGACTGAATGGAGAACACATAACCAGCCCCTAATGCAAAAAGGGAGCGTATGGAAAACATGAATGCAAATGTACTATAGATGCATTCCCTGGGCACAGAAGGATGGAAGTAGGAAGAACAAAACATTAGATTTAAAAAGTGGCAAAGAGTATAAAGTGAAATAAGAAAGGCTTCTTTAACTATTTTGGCATCAAAAAGATGACTGAAGCAAAAAGTGAACCCACTGCTAAGAGGTTTGCAACTCTATGATGACACAGAAAAGGCTGAGGCCTTTTCTGAGGATCTGCTTTAAGGCCTTTCATGCTTACGGTCTAGTAGTGAACTTACCACAGCACTTGACAGTTCTGTAAATAACTAGGTGGGATATATCTTAAATAATAGAGCAGCAAAAATTACTTCCCTGTGTTGTCAGGTAGTTAAATAAGTGACAGCTCAACTTGTCATTCTAAAGCAATGCACTAAATGTGCTTACTATATAACTTCCAACTTCACCTATGAACTGGTATCTCTGATAGCAAAAAAGCGTGAGCTGAATATGACAACACAGGTAAATAGGATTGCTTCAAATACTATTATTGGCATGGTGCCTGTTGGAGGTGACTTCTCTGCTCACCTGGAAGCCACCAGGAGCATGTAGCTCCTAACACACAGAAATCATGGGGATTTATAAATAAAAATCCTCACGTTACACTCCATTGTGTTGTTTCCAGAACTGATGCCATTCGTCTCAGCAGGAGTTGTGTGTTTATATAAGCTATTCAGTTAGTTGTACTTTCAAGTGTGGACTGTTGCCAAATCAGATCACCTCCCATTAATCAACGTTTAAACTTGAAACCAAACTGCGGGCAATGGGGTAATATTGAGAGTGAGAGTGCATAACTAATAGCCAGCCCACACGTTTCCTTCCCATTAGCTACTGTCAATGAACTGTAAAAATGCAAATGCAAAGTTCCTTTTCTTTTTTTTTTTTTTTATTCTTGCTGAGGCTTATGAAAACATTGCCCTTGTCTGGATCTCAGGAAAACATGCTGAATGTAAAAAGAAAACTCCCCCAGGGGAAAAAAATGCCCTAACCAAATGGTGGACAAAGGCAAAGCAAAGTCTGTCCTTGAGTTTCTGCAAGGAGCTCTGAATTATTTTAACAGCAGCCCTATGGATTGCACTGCAACACCAAATTACTCAGCAAATGCATGCAGAATGGAGATGCTGTTGTAAATGGCAATGATAAATGTATATTAAATGAAGGTGCAGACTGTTCAGGAAGAGAGGGCAATGAAAGTAAAAGGTTATCTTTTGGCCCTTTGAGGTATTTAGTTCCTAGTTTTAAACCACAGAAGTTCTGAAGACAGCGCTCACCTCAAAAGCTGCTACTGTCTCATGAAAAATGTTTCATTTATATATACAAAGTCAAGCATAAACTAAATGCTTTTCTAGATTAGATGTTTAGTGCCCTTCAAAATCAAGCACTTGCCTGGGTCTTGAATGTTGATATTTAATAAGGGGATTTCTCATTTCTGAACATCACATGTGAATGTCTATTAGTTATTCTAACAATTAAAATACTAATGGAGAAATGTTGTGTCATAGAGAAAGCAATCATTTTAAAGCATGGTTTTAAAATAATGCTGCTTAATGCTTGGTAGCTTAATAATAATTGGTATATCTTTTTATTTCTGAGCTGAAGAGGCTTACCTCCCCAGTGGTCCACCCCCACTGTCAGCAGAGGCTTCTTTCCTCCAAGCCTGAGCGTGTCCAGACTGAATGCTTGATTTGGCATGACAAAGGGCGAGCAGAAATCTCTAGCAGGGGAGGGAAACTCCTGAAATGGATCTGCCACTGACAGAACAGACTCATTCTGGAAAGCTCTGCCCTCAGCTGCTGGTCCCATGACCCACATGGGGAGTCCCACTCTCCTCCAATGTGACAAACAGCAAAACAACTGCTCAGGAGCCACTCCTTAACCGATGGAGTGAAGTCCACAGCAGGGTGCAGGACATGTTTCTGTCACTTTAAAACTGATTGTCAGTTGTTCTCACAGAGTGATAGTAATCACCTTAGCTGAAAGTCCTCATAGGTTTACCAGAAAATTAATTCGAAGTATATGCAAAACTGAAATGTTTATATTTACACAGTGAAAGGAAGGAAGGGTAAAATTCAATATGAAATCTAATTGCACGGTGTAGAAAAGAACAACAAAATATTTCAGGTAGGCAGCTGTGTGCAGCTGACAGCTTGAAGAGAGCCTTCTACCTACTGAGAGTTAAATTCTAACATATCTGCCTCATCATTCATCTGAGTGAATCTCAGCTCCAAGTCGCTCTCAAATCTTTCTTTTCTTCATCACACATTTCTCAGTGAAACAGAATGCTGGCAATGCTGCAGCTATTGCCACTAAAATGCCTGCTGCCTGTGACTCACTGTGTAACTGAAGTGCTGTCCCTCTTTGCAGGGTCTCAGGGTGACTTCTCTGTAGGAGAAGCTGCAAAAACGATTTTACTGAGCAGAGTATTTGGAAAACCAGAGGGCAATGCAGCTCCTCACCTTTTCCTCTTTATGTAGCAAAAGCTGAAAGAAGCAGCTTTCTTGGCAGATCAGGAACTTTGCATTTGGCCATACATTGTCTCCAAGTGAGTTAGCTCCTCAATTTATTCATTCAGCTTGAAGTTTTACAATACCTTCTTTTCTTGTGTGAGGCTTTGTTTTACTGCAATATGAAATATCACTTGCAATTAAAAAAAACCAAAACCAGCACTGTGGTGTTCTGCTAGGAAAACTGTCTGCATCCTCTATTTCTAACAACCTTTTTGTCTGCTTGCCTTCTTCCACTTCCTAATCATTTTCCTATTTACATCCCTGTAATTTCAATTCTAATCAACAAATAAAAAGGCATGCTGATACTTACAACCTCTTTTCTTTCTGCACTCTGATTCAGTGCAGATTTTGCTACACTTAGCCATTCTTTTTTTCCAAGTGTTATCCCAGTTTTTTCTGTCTGAAGGAAGTATTTATTTTTAAAGTAATGTTGTACAAAACCATTATTGTTTCCCAAACTCTGCCCATTTGCATCATTCAAGCAGGCCTTGGGAATCACTGGTCAGATTAAAGACTGCCTGCAGAAAATCAGAAGAGCTTGCTTTTTTTAATCAGCTGTTGCCTTCTCCCGTGACTTTAACAAGTGTTTCACAATAGAGATGCACAACAGGCTGAAAAGACTGTACTTGAAGCCCATGTTCATAATATGATGGCCTGGAGATGCAAGTTTCAGCATCCACTGTGTAAAGGCTTATATCAGAATAGGTACAGAAAATGAGGTGTAATTTTACTTTTGAAACTCCAACTCGCTTGATAGTTACTACAGAAGAAGATTTGGTAACAACATAAACACCTCCTGCTGCCAATAGTGTTCCAGCATCAGAAATGCTTTTTCTGCTCTCCCAAATCTGCTCCGAGTGTACTTCTATTTAGTGAGAAAAGAAAGAATGGAAAGAAACTAAGATAGGAGTTACTCCGTTAGTGCGGGTTCTTCAGGTGAATGAGAGAAAAGAATGAGGGGAAAAAGCAGAGGAAAAGGATGAAGTCAGAAAAAATGAAAAGAATTAAAGTAGAACAGAAAACTGTAACTGTTTACGATGTTTGCATAGAACACTTCAGTACTGTATGTAATGTTAAGAAATTAGAGTACTTATTAAATAAGGTGAGCACAGGAAAGAAAGAGAAATGCATAGGAAAGAATAGAGGAAATGGTAGTGGGCTGGAGGAAGAATCCCAGTGTAACATTAAGCCTTAAACTTTTTTGAATGTATATCATTTCTCTTGACCCTAAGAAGAGGCTTAAAGTGAGGATCTTTCCCACTTTATACAGAGACACTTTAAATCTATGAGCCTGGTGCCGTTTGTAAACTCTGCGTTTGTCTATTTTAACTTGCACGGTAGGCTTTATTAGCTATAATGTATTGTGAACAGGTCAAAACTGTCCACAGTTCTAGGTTGCCAGTGCTGTCCACTGCCCAAATTATCTGCTTCCCACATGTTATACCGCTATTTCTACATTGTGGCTTCATTTTCTAGAAGTCAGTGAAACATGAGCAGAAACATGATCTGTAGATACTGTGTAAAACAGAAGTCAATTTGACCAGTACTGTTGAAATCATTTGCAACTCTCAAGCAAACAGAGCAATAGTGAGGTTGGATTGCTACTGCTGAGGATGTTTTGTAGGAAAAAAACACCAACAGTTGTAAGAACACCAATGTGAACTACAGGAAAAAAATATTCATATTTAAATGGAAAAATAATTTTTCTTCACAGAAATACTACACATTTTTTTTCTCACTATACATTCTGTGCTTAAAGGAATGCTCTCTAGTTTTCTATACATTAATTTTTATAGTACTTTTAAAATTACTAGAGTATCCTATGTAACCTGCAGAAGGGAACCTGCTTTAGCAGAGAGTTGCACTCCACAGTTTCCTTCCAAACCCTACAATTCTGTGATCCTTCTTGATAGGGCTTTTTCCAATGCTGGCTTATTTATAAATGAATATACAAAAGATGAAGTAATTCTAAACATGACATCAGCTATTATTTTTTTCTGGAGCTTAGAAGGCCATCTTTTCCTCCCAGAAACTTTCTGTTGCCTACAATGATGAAACAAGCTAATAAGCTTGACTACTCCCATTTGCCTTCCTTGTAGGACATAAAACATAGATCTAATTTTTATATGTCTGTTGGAATGTGAGTCTGCATCTAAAAGTTATTTCAGAAAGCTTCACCTCCTCGTGGAACAATTAATCTGAACAGTAATTCCATGTAAAAATTACACTAGTGCAAGTAAAATATATTACTTTCTGCACAAAGTAGCTGCTTTTCCACTGTACTATTAGAATTTAATGAAATAAGAGGAAAGTAGTGCAGCAATCTGCATTTGAAAGCTGAATAATCAGTCCCTATGGATACATACATGAATGGCAATGCTAAGAGGAAGCTCTGATTGCCTGTGCTTACTTAAATGCACAGTTTTAAACATAATTCCTCAAAGGAAATCTTTCAGTATTAGATCTATAGGGTAATCCATCCCTTCACTGCCTTTCTGTGTATGTTTGAGATGCCTTTGCAAGTACACGACATTGTGCTTATGGGAACACTGAGAATAAAATGATTCAAAAGAGATGCATTAAAATGCTGAGAAGCCATTTAAGCTCTTGTCTTGCGTAGCACCTGCAGGAGTGACCTGAATTACTGGCATAACTCCGCCAGTGACATTGACTGCTACATACAGGAATGTAACAGGACACACTGGGAGCTGCAGGGCATTCGTACAGCATTTCCAACACCAGGATCTGTAGTCAAGAAAGGGGAGTGTGTTCTGCATCCCTGCCCTAGGGAGAACATTGACAGACAGGGGCATCCATTACCAAATCAAATGGAGTTTGGCTCCTTCATACCACTCCCCTATTAGTTATGCGTGCTTAAAAAGCACAAAACAAATCAGAGGCCTGACATCGTGTTTATAAGAAAAATCTTAGATCAAATACAAAATTGGAGAGGAACTCTTTCTAGGAACTTAGAAGATATCATTCTCTTAAGAAAGAAGGGTACACAGAGATAAATAACAAGATGAGAAAATCGGCTTTCTAGCACAGTGTGAAGCTACTTACATTAGTTTTCAAGACACCTTGAAGATGGTCTTTCAACACACCCAGCTGCTCCTAAAGGCTGCACGCATGGTGGGATGCTCTTGGCAGTGCCGTTATGGGGAGCAGGGCTCCAGCCCACCTCTGCGGGGTTCTGCTGAGGGCTTCAGGCACCAGCACATAGCAATCGGTGCTGCCTGGAGGGAGAAAGACGCACGGTTACCGTCGCATCAGGAGGTGCACGCCCATCTAAAGCACTCGGCATCACAAGGAAGCCTTGCTGTGGCACTGACAGCCCCACCAACCCCTGCCCACCTCCAAATAACGACCCGATTAGGGAAGGCTGACAGGCCTGGGGCTTGGCGTCCCTGCCCTCAGGCGCCGTCACCGAGCGCAGACGGACACCTCGCCCCTCCGGGATCGTACCGGGCTCTCCGCTCAGCGCCCCTCACTCAGGGCTCGCACCGGGGCCGGGTTCCCTCAGCTCCACACACTTCGGCGTTGGCGTCGAAAAGACCGCTCCGCAGAAGGCAGCCCTCCCCTGCCAGAAGCCCCTCACGCCGCCAGCAACGGACGGCGCGAAAGCCCACCGCGGGCGGGAATCGCGCTGCAGCTTTAAGAGCGCGGGGCGGCGCTGCTGGGCACGGTCACGTGCGGCGCTGGGGCCGGAACCCGCGCTCTCGGCCGTCTGAGGAAGCGCCCCGAGCCGGAGCGGAGCCGTCGCGACCCGCCGGGCTCTGTGAGGGGCGGCGCGCGTGCCCGGCTCGGGAGCGCGCTTCTCCCTCTGCTCCCCATCCGCGGGGACGGTGAAGGAGGACGGCGGCGGCGCGAGGATGGAGCTGTTCCAAGCCAAGGACCACTACATCCTGCAGAGCGGGGAGCGGGCGCTGTGGTGCAGCCGGAGGGACGGCAGCCTGCAGCTGAGAGCCGGTGGGTGCGGCGCAGGGCAGCGCGCGAGGGGAGGAGAGGGCAGGAGAGGAGAGGGCGGCTGGCTGGCTGGCTGGCTGCGTGCCGGCGGTCGGGGGCGGTGAGGGAAGATGGCAGCGGAGGGGGGGGGGGGGGTCGCTGAGGGGAGCGCTGGGAATGGCGGCGGGGGCCGGGCTGGTGGCAGCGCGGTGAGCCGAGGGGAGCCGATGAGCCGATCTCCTTTGCGCGCTTAACCCGGTACCGAGGTACCTCTGGTCACCCCTGGAGCATCACTCGATCCAATGACCATCTATCTTGCGTTGGCGTCAGCCTTATGTAAGCGGTGCCTGATGGTGCTCGCAGGGGTGTTCTGCACTTTTCTCTTCTAGGAGAAACTGGACGAGTACAGCCGCTGCAGTAAATGGCTCGCGAACGTTTCTAGCGACTGCGTAACCCAGCCTCGGTTGGGCTCGGGCTGCGCTGAGCAGAAGTTGTGGGCATAGAGTTATGTCAGCTGAGGCGCTGCAGCGGTGCTCGGCAGCGGTACCTCGTGCTCACCGACAGGGTGTGAAGCGAGGAGCGCGTTTGGTTTGGGGAACGTGTGAAGCTGATGTGACCCGCGGTTCCCTACATCTCCTGCTTAAAGTCTGGAAATAGCCCTGGTCACCGCGTATTCCACCAAACGTATGGCGTTACTCACAGCTCTCTGCGACTAGGCTGAAAAAGCCACATAGGCACGTATATGGCCGCAGCTGGCTGAGTATGGTGTGCTTAATGAGCTTTCACAAGGCTGGAATTAGATTAATGGTAGGATTGGATGTTTCTATGTGTTTTATCAACAGTGCTGCTTTTTTGTACCGGTCTGTCTTGTGTTATGTCTTCGTGCTCCAGCTGTGTGGTGCTTTTATCTGGTCAGCGCTGTTCATTCACATCTCTCAGATAATATTGAGGTCTGTCTCGGTGTAACGTGGCTGACTGCTTTTCTGCTCAGGTGGAAGGTCTGGCAGATCTTAAATTTATAAATCACGTTTACAAAATACTTGGTGATGTTAAGCTAGCAAACTGCTAGTCGATGAATGGATGTTTTCACAGAAACTCAGATAGCTATAATTATCATCTTGTGTATTGTCACAAAAGCTCTCGCTTTACCCGGAGTAATAAAAACATAAATGTGTAAAACTGTAATTCTGGAGGCTGTTGTGATTGATGTAAACCCAAGCTTTCAGACTTGTTGTCACGCAGCTGTTGCTGTGATTTCCTGGAGCCCATCAGCTTCATGGGGGCTCTGCCAGTGCTCTGCAGTCTGTGTGTAGCTCACCAGGTTCTGTCTGCAGTGTGACTTTAAATTTTCAGTCACTATGAATGTGATCCCTATTGTGTGTGATCCACCAATTAACGAAGAGTAATGTGATAGTTAAGTCTCCTAGTCCGCTTGACACTTGTTAGTCATGCTTTCCTATTTGGCTGGATTTTCAGTTTTGTTTTTCCAATGCTGTGGCTCTGGTTGATCTCAGTATGTTCTAGTGCTGTGAATTAAGTGCTGTACTTGCTATGTTGAAAGTAAACACATGAAGGAAATAGTTCTGTAACAGAAGAATTTCTTGGATCAGTAACTTGATTGCATTAAGACAAAGCTGGGGACCCTTGGAGCAGGCCATTTGACCGTTTATAATCAAGGCCACTGAGTGGCAATGAGTAAATAGATTAGTGTGTGATGAGTCACTGCCATATTAAAAAAAACAAGCTGTAACTTGTGTTCGTTGGCATGTTGAATAGTCCAGGAAAAGGCTATCACCTAAGTATGTGTCTCTGCTAGTTTTTGGAAACTGTCTTTACTCTGTCCCCAGAAGGCTGTTCAAATTAATCATTGCACGCTTATGGATTGAAACAGGTAATACTGGCAAACCCAGCAAAGTATTGTTTTATAGGATGAGTTGAAGTCTAAGGGGCTGAAGCTGAGCTTTGTAGTGCTCTCATCCCCCAAGCATAAAGGCATGTTCAAAAACTTGCTGATCTTGAAAGCTCTATTTCTGACCTCTTCAAATCATGGAGAGAACTTGAATTAAAACAAAAACCAACCAAACAACAAAAACCCAAAACGAAAAAGCACAACCAAACAAAACACCTGTAAACTGATAAATTAATGTTTGCTATAAGCAAAGTCTGAGGCTGGCCCAAGGTTAAAAGATGTCTTCATACATTTACAAGATATCTCGTGGTGGTGTTTGTGCGAAGTGAAAGCAGTAATTGAGTCACTTGCAGGAAAGCTGAATCATTTGGCATTGCAGTCTCTGTTAGGTGTCTTGCTGTCCTCAGTTACTATTTTTCAGCGTGGTGACAAAATATGTTGTTCAGCCCTGCTTTAAATGCCTTGCACTCAGATTTTGATCTGCTGTTTACTTCCAACTTACCCTGTTTATGCTGTGCTTGGCTACTCCTGGCAGCACAGTATAGTGTGTATTTTACAGCATGGTTTATTGCTGTCGTGGAGATGAATTATGTAAGATGCTTAAAGATGCTGAATTCCTTGCTATCAGTAGAAAAGGGAATGAGAGAATCTCAGTGGGTGAAAACTTCTAATTCTTGCAGCGTTGGCTTTGATGATGCTTTGGGCAGTAGTGCCAGACTGAACACAGCCTGAAGTAATTGCTGCTTAAACTGGGGCGGTGATGCTGTCCTCTCCACCCTGTGAGAGAATCAACTACCAGAAGTGGGAGTGACATTCAAGTGGTGTTATTCAGAGCCAGCTTCTGGGCACTGCATGCTCAGATTCCATGACCTGCTTGTAAGTGTAAGGTGGTGATAAGATGCGCCTCACCTCTGGAGCTTAACTAGAGGCAAATGAGCATTCATGTATTATTAAGTGATTCAGGAAATTAGTGCTACAGTATTGTTTTTCGTGTGTTGAAAATGGTTGTGAATCATCAACTGAAGCAATACCTCTTTAAATATATTTCTTTTCTAATGATAAGCTTGTTACCCAACAGTGTTTTTTCTGAGTATCAGGGAAGAGATTTCAGGTTAAGTGTCTCTGAAAGCATGAAATCTGAACTGACTCACAAATCATAATGCCATCTAACACCGTAGCTGTGTGTGCTTACCTTACACCTCAAAGTCATTACTGAGCTCATGGGGAAAATTACTAGTTAGAATTTCTGGTATTCTTCTCTTCTAGTCAAATGCTGTGAGGAAAAATTCCTTTATATGAAGTCCAGTGCCTATAAATGCTCAAAGAGGCTTTAGTGAAGCAGGAGGCCATGCTTGACTTCATGCAGGGAGTGATGTTGCGATGCTGGTTGATGCTTCAGTTGCTTGAAGGTTGCAGAGCCCTTCTGAGCACAGTAGAGGGGTGATGTGTGTGCTGGCTAGTGCTACTGAATTAGATTCTTGATGCAAAATAGGCTTCCCAAGGTGGTACGTCTTAGAAATGTGTGTTATGGAATGTATTCCACAAGAGAGTTGCAGCTTTGGGAAAGTTCTTTATTACAGGTTATTTCCTTAGGGACCTCCAGCTGTTTTCTTGATACTTTGTTTTAGCTGCAGTGGTTACTGGGCTGTTTCTCACTTACGCCTGCCCCTTCTGTTCCTTCCTTTCAGCGCTCGTAGCTGACAGCACAACATACCTTGTGGCATATGCGACAAACCAGCTGTCAAACTGATATATATTAAATGCAACCCACCAGAAATAGGGCTTGAATACTGAGCAGTTAATTTGCTGCTGCTGCTTGCTTCTTCTAACAAAGGGAAACAGGATGAGGGCTGGGGTAAGCTGCTGCATAGTCTTCATCTGCTCTGATTATTTTATGTATGAAACATCAGTTTTGTACCTTCTGACTGTGAGGTGAAACCTTCAATATGGGAGTATTTTTCTACGTTGCTTAGATAAGATCTCCTTTAGTTTTATCCACTTTCTTTAATAGAATGTAGTCAACCTATATCTGTGACTGAAAGATGCCTGCTATGTGTTGACCTGGTGGCAAACAAATACATCTCGAGGTGCCAAGTTGCTTGTTTTGCTTCCTTCTGAATCTCAGTGGCAGAGGAGAAGCTGAATATAACAGGGCTGTTCCTGTCTTCTCCTCTTCTTACATGTAGACGTCTGGAATTGTCAAATCTGTCCCAGACCAAATGCAGAGGTATGCTGGAGTTCCTGCCCTCCCTGGAATGACTTTGGTTTTAAATAAATGAAGAGCTGTTAAGCTTCATATGCTGTTTCTTGTGAGCTGACAATTGTTAACTTACACAGGGGGAGTGAAGCTTTTTTTTTTTTTTTCCACATTTAAAATGGATCTGTAATTCAGATGTATTTTAGGCTTGTATTTGATAGCAGAAATTGGATATCTTTGATCTTTACAGGTTAGAATTAACTAAATAATGGTGAAGAGGAAATTGCAGAGTTAATTGTGATGAAAATATTTAAAACTGGAGCATCCCTTCATTTAAGAGGGGTCTGCATCCATAAAACAAGCTTTTGGTCTGAGTACTGAGGTTACGATGTGCTACTTGTGCTCTTTCAAAGCAATTCTTCTTTTTTATTATTATTATTATCAGTATTACATTTGATACTGTTAAGTGTACAGGGGAGACATCGAGCTGCCGGATTTACATTATTACAACACTGCACGTGTGTTTAGGGGTAAATCTTTGCTTTGGCTCATGCACTATCTCCCCTGTCCTTGACTGAGATGTGGAGCTGTTGCTGGCGCAGGTGTCAGTGGGCAGGATGAAAACACTTGGCTTTTTTTCTATTGAAAAATAAGGTGTTTTACGATGGAATTATCATTATGAATAAATGGTTGAAGCTCTATCATCTTAAACTGAGAGACTTAAGATGCTTCTCTGAAGGCCTTGGGTGCCACGAGGAAATGGTTTGGTGGACACTTGGGCATTTCCTTGTAATGTGAGTGGGACCAACAGCACAAAAACATTCTTTTGCATCTGTTCCAAATTGTATTGCATGCCAACAACAGCTGGAGTCCTGCAGTGTCGAGGCACTTCCACTGAACAGTTCCCTTGACCTGCGGGACTTCTTGGATAGTGGTGTAAAGTTTCCTTTTAGAGGCAAATTCTACAGTGTAATATCGAACAGCTCTCAAGTGTAGCTGAATGAAATATTGAGTGTGTTGCAGAAACTCATTTTTAAAGCTATATATTGAGACTTCAGAAGCAGAGTTTGCCAGGCTGTAATTTTTCCCTCAGATATGTCAAAAATTTGAAGCTGCAGATAAACACTTCTGTCAGTGTCTGGAGGTTTCATGATTAATGTTTAATATTATCAAAAACATGGTTTCTTAATATAGTGGTTTTGAGAGAACGAGATACAAATTTGGTAGCTCAATTCATAAGTGTTAAATTTGCTATAAACTCCTGACTTCATTGAACGTTCTGTATTTTGTTCTAAAAATGCATGTGGAAATGCTGACTGAGAAATCCCCACTTGCAGCTAGCAGCCTGTATTCCTTGAAAACCCAGCATCCTGATGCAGTAATCTAATTTGATCACAGATTATTAAGTGACTTTTCCACCATTTTAGATAAAGCTTTTACCAGTTTATTTTCAGTGACAATTTAGCAATATTAGTTACTGTTATAAATATCAGTTGGAAAAAAAATCTTAACCAAGAAACTGCTGCTGTGAGAACATGGAAACAAAGAGCCCACATGGGGGGAGGGGTGGGAATGTGGATGGATGCATGCAGGTTTTTTTACCTCTCTGTAAATCTTCTGTGCAGTGCATTAATTCCTGTCAGTGGGATTAATGCTTCCAGCTGGTGGTCTTCATCTCTATCAGCTGGTCATATTTTAACTGTATCCTTATCTTTCAGTTGTCAGAATTGCTGCACTTGAGTCTTCATGGGCAGTCAATAATAGGAACATGTATCAAGAAGAGGTGAGAAACAATTGGATATATATATATATATCTAAAGGAGAAATTTGGAAATAATGCATTAACTTCTTTCACGAAAGCTCTGTTTTAATAAATGCGTATTAATACTCAATGAGTTGCATATTCTTGTTCCAATCACTTCAACTCCCTGAAAAATAAAACCAGGAATTATTTTCTGAAAAGTTGAACTGAAATTAATAAAATTCCACTTGAAAAACTTACCTCTTCTTTTTAAGAAAGAAATCTGACATCAGTGGAAGCCCTGAAACTATGTTCATTGTGTCTGTGAAACTGGAAACAAGCAGCATTAAGTTTCAAGCAAAGTACTTTCAGGTTCTCTTGTTGGATAGTGCAGTAAGCCTTAATTGCTGATAATATGCTGGGGCACTCAGGAAGATCTTACGAACATTCTGAAGAAGATGGCATAAAACGTGACAGCAGTGATTTAAAGAAGAATCAGCATTCAAATCAACTTTAGAAGTGGCATGGCCTAGGAGGGAGTCCCTGCTGGCCATTTACGTTTGGTAGCTATCATTTAATTTTTAACTTTCTGTTGTTGGGGTTTTTTTGTTGTTGTTTTTTTTGCCGTGTCTATTCATCTGTTTAAGCAAAGCAACATTCCCACAAAGGTAGGCATTTCCTTGTGCTGAAATGTGTTCTAGGAATGTTTAAGGGATGTACTGCTTGTTGTCATGTGACTAAACAGTCACTTTGTCCCTAGCAAAGCATAGCACTTTGTCCCTGCTGTTAAACAGTAACAAGGCCTATCTGGTATGGCATCAAATTCTTTACTTCCTATTCAAATACATGAATTAAGGACTGCAGAATATGCGAATGTAGCTTTTTCTGCAGTATCCCTTGCAGTTGTCGTTTGTAATTCTAAAATCTCATAATTGTTCTCGGGTAGGACCGAATACATTTGAATGGAGTGCTGTTGCACGGAGGTTGTGGTCATTCATGACTTGAAGCAGTCCCAACATGTATGCTCTCTCAAGGCCTCAGCTCACTCACAACCAGCTCTATGCATTTGAGTTATGCTTTTCTATTTTGGTGCTTTTCCAGCTGTATTCTTTCAGTGTTTTAGGTATTATTTTTAATGCTTGAGCATTTTGCAATCCTGAAGACTTGTTAAATGAAGGGATGAAGATAAAGTTGAAAATCACTTCCAAAGTCTGTATGCTACAACATAAGAGACGTTTGAGTAGTTGTTATGGAGTATGTATACTGCTAGAGTTACTTCCTGAAACACTCTGCTTTGCAGGAATGCAAGCTTTTCTAGCAGCTGTATGACTATCTGAAATGCTTATGGTCTGATGCAGAAATGTGCTTTCTGAGCAAAACATTCTGGCTGAGAAAATCAAGGAAAGAGGATTGAACAGGAGTAGATGCCTTTGGCTAGAAGTAACTTTAGGAGTCAAGGGTTCTTAGCCACTGAAGCATAGTCTGCTATCTTATTCTAAGCTGCTTCCTCCTCGGGCTTTTTGAGGGGTCAAGAGACTTTACAGGTGAGGAATGAATTGAAGTGATGCTTTCTTTATGGTTGGGAGGGGAGCTTGCATTCTCAAATGACAGAACCTTTTCTGGGATTGGATGGGGATGGCTACGTGCTCCTCACATTTGGTGTTCATGAACAACTTGAGGAACAAAACAAATCCTTCCAAGGTGGAAGGAGCTACTGGTTGAATTCAGTGAATGTAAAGTTCAGTTTACATTTAATGAGGTGGCATAGGGATTGTGTGTGTGCTGAATGGCTTTTTAGGGCAGACTAGTGGACTGTCAGATAATAATTTTGTTTTTGAGTAATGAATATATGGGGGATGTGCAGCTAGTGTAGCCTCTTTGGTTTGTCCCTATAATTTTATAATTATCAATTCGAATACTTCTGGATTTAATTGCAGCTCCCCTCAACTTTGTATGCCTTAGAACATGGCATTGGAACAACTGACAATGGCAGCTTGTTACTGCTTATAGCTTAGGAGTTCCTAGTGGAATTACTTGTAATATTGTGTGCTTTCTAGGCAAATGAATGTTTTTTTCCTTATGTTTTTATGGTTTCCCAAGCAGTGCTTGGTGACTCAGAATTTTGTAGCTGCAGCAGAGTACAAAGAAGTGTTCGTTATCCTTACAAGTAGTAAGGATTCATTTTCATGACATCCTTTCTCCTGGGCTTAATATCCTGCTTACTCTTTAAAAAAAAAAATGTTTTGCTGCAGTGAGATAAAGATTGTGTTGTTACATCCCTCATTTTAAATCTGTCACTATCCAACCTGAATGGTATGTGAATTTGTTCCTGTTCATCTGGTCCAGTTTTGAAATGCATAAAGAATATGTTCAAGGATACTGAACTGCTTCATTTTGTTTAAAATGAGCGGGATGGATGCGTGCTCTGCAGTGTCTCTGCTCTTATGGTTGAGCCATGCATTGAATACTTGCTGGGATGGTGTACTTCTCATGGTTAGGGACTGGGGAATGAACTGGTGTAAAGAAAGCTGTAAGGTGGAGTAGCAGTGGGAAGACTTGCTGGGATTTAAAAAAGAAAAAAAAAACTATCCTCCTAGAAGGGACTATAGCTGTGGGTTTTTTACAGTGGGTGATGAATGGTGATGCTTTGGTTCCTCTGCTAAAGAGGAACATTTCAATTCTAAATGGCTGGGGGCTCAAGTCTACAGCGGACTGAGCAAGCAGTCTAAATGGCAAATTAAAGATGATTTAAATGAGTTATTAGCTGAAGAGATAATTTGTTTCAAGTTTGAAATGGGAAATAAGCAAGTCAATATAGCTAATGCTTTGTGACCATTAGTTGTTGGTACTTGCAAGAATAAATGTCTTAATGCTCCTCCATCTTTCTGCAATTAGAGTAAATGAAACATGAAGTTAGGAATCTGCCAGTAAGAACTTAGCTGAAGTTTGCTTGCTGAAGTAGTACTCGAGGCCCTTCTTTTCTAGGAAATGCTTTATACTCTTAAGTCTTCCCAGTTAACTTGTAATCTTTTAATCCTGGCTAGTATTTCAGAACACTGCTCGAAGTTGACTGGAACTTGAAAATAGTTTCTTTTGAAAAGCCCTGAGGGTCGGGTGGTGCTTGTTGCCTTTGATCTGAAGCAGCCAAAACTGGAGGAAGAAACTGAAGTAATTTTAATAAAATTAACTCCTCAGGTGTCTGGTGCTGTATTAGCAGCGCTGGAAAACTTACTTTGAATATTTACGATAGGTTGCTTCTGAGCTCTTTCTTTTCATATATAAGTATCTGCTGCTTTTATTGAATGCTGAAAGTGGCTGTGAGAATTGCTACCCTGCCAGGCCATGGGAAGAATTTTTGAATATGTTTGTATGTTTGTCTTGATACAGTTCATGCTTATTTATATAAACATGGAGCTCCTATAAGCATGCATAAATTGAGCTTAAAGTTCAGTGGCACTTGGTTTTCATACTGAGTACACTGGCAGAACGCATCCTAGCTGAGGTCCATTCCTTGAAATTCCCCAGTGTTTGCGAAGTATCCGCCTGATTTCCAGCGAAATTGGAAGATAAATGGCTGTAGTTATCTGATGGATTGAACCTGACAGCAGCTCAGTGGTAAGGGCTGGATCCAAGGGATTCTAAATGAAATCTTTTTCTTAATTTCCTGCCTCCTGCCTAAGGGAGGCTGATTGCCTCCCCAAGCCCATCAGACTGGGCAGTAGCCATTCGCTGCTGAGCAGTGCCTTGTCCCAAAGCAGTGGTTTGTTTCCTTGTCAGAGCTCGTGCCTGACCTTGGATAGAATCTGCTGGGCATAGAATGGGGAAAGAGCTGGAAAGCAGTTTTGGCTTTTGACAGTCTTCCAAGTTGCTTTTATATCGCCTTTCCCAGGGTTATGCTTGTATAAACATAAACAGTTCAAGAAGCTTTATCTGATGTTTTTGCCTTTGCATCGCTGCTGGTAAGTTCGGAGAGCTGAAGTGGAAATAATCACATCAGAGCTGGTTTTGTTCTGTGTTTGTGGTGGAAGTCCTATTGTGCTGTGATTACAATGCTGATGCAGTCACTGTGGAGAGTAAATGTATGCTTTGTTATCACTAATCTCAGACAGCAATCAGCAAAAAGAGCCAATTTTTTTTCCAATAGCTTGAATTTATTTGGGGTAAGGGCAAGAATGGGAAATTCTATACTTAAAGGTATGTATTTGTGTACCAGGTTTCTGTCCCAAAGTATTAAGTGCATGTGCTAAGGCTTATCAAACCTGGCAGGGCTTTAAATTGAAGCTGACCGAAGGCACCACGAACTCCCTGAGCAGGGGAAGATGTTCCACCTGGCTTAGCTCACTGCTGCTATGGACTTTTCTGTACAGTTAACTTTTTAGTTTGGTGGACAATGGCTACTTTGATTGTGTTTGGGTACAGACAGTATTCCAGTGCTTTGCTTGATTGAGCACCATGGGTAATGCTTACTGATAGAGACTTTTAAAAAATAAAAAATAAAATAAATTCATGCTTGCTGTTGTATGGCTTCAGTATTCAATATTCAAATATTTTCAGATGTTTTTTTGTGTATGCTAAGAGGAAACTTTATCTGAGCATTTGCTTATTTTTGGTATGACTGCTGCTTTCTTGGCTATAGAAAGACTTGAACATCTTCTGTAACATGTATTGCTATCTACCAACTGCTGTTGCCTCTTAAATTTTACTGCATGTCATAATTAAACTAATCTTACAGGCTTGCATTTAACTTTTTTGGGTATATTTAAAATTCTTTCATAACCATGTAACTTTTGCTTTAATTTTAAGAACCCATGATGATGGCTAAAGGAATAGCTGCTGCCAGAACTGCTGGGCAGCAGGTTAAATTACAGCAAACAGTCTTGGACAATCTTGCAGTACTGTACATAAGCTTGAGAGCTGCTTTGTCTGAAGCTGAGTAAGCACGACTGCACTCAGCATGAAGGCCTGTACTTTTTTTTGGAGGATGAGGTAGGGGGAACTGCTGAATAATTTGGTTCATCTACCTTATGTAGGTACATCAGAGTGTACTTCTCTAGAGCAGCAAGCTCGTGTCAGTGCTTATTTTAGTTATATTTATTCAACATGGCTGGCTGTTGGCTCTGAGTCCAGAGGACACCATCATTTGGGAACTGGAGCTCTAACTAGTAAATACATTCTAGTCAGAATGTCAAAACAGATGTGTTTTATTAGTTACAACAATGTTGAGCTGCCTGCTTCCGTGCTGTCACACATACCTTCCTTTAGAAGGTTCTTTTTATTAAAAAAAATAAAAATAAAAAAAATCTTGTGATACTGTCATCAAACAGTGTGATTCCACAATTGATATTTTTTCCATAGCCTACAGGCATTTCTTCTGTAAGAGTTCTTTATAGCTAAACTATGCTGGAGGAAATACGTCATTCTCCTCAAACGTTGCTAAATATGTGGCTTTTCCTCCCACCGTGTCACAACTCCCTGGGAACAGTTGGCTTTCATGCCTTCACTGATGTAGTTTGATAGTCAGGTTTATTTCAAGTCATTGCTTCCCAGCTTGTGGATCTGTATTTGCTACCTTTTGAGGTCTTAGTGTGATGTTTATTTGACTCCAAATAGCTCCTATTTTTCCAAAGCTTGGCTATGCTGTAAGTGAACACAGGAGTTAAAGTTTGGTCAGTTCTCATTCTCTGCCCTACGTGGGAGAAGTGTTCCTGCCGAAGTTTCAGGCATTGCATATGGCCACGTTCAGGGCTGTGTGTGTCAGAGCATGAACATGAAGGCTCCTTTAAAAACCTTTTTGTTTTACAGTCCCCAGGATCAGTTTCTTTACATCTTTCTCTTGGTGGGCAAGTCTAAACTGTCATTTCCTTTTACCTGTAATTACAAGTAAATCTTTTTAAACATTTTTTCCCATTTTTGTGCATTATTAGAACAAACTCACCATTGACAGCTTTCCTACTAATAGTTGGACTATTAGGAAAAAATTTGGCTCAAGAAGAGTAATGAGGTATTGGAACAGGCTGCCCAGGGAAGTGATGGAGTCACCGTTCCTGGGAGTTTACAAGCAACATAAATATATGGTACTGAGGAATGTGGTCAGTGGACATGGCCAGGTCAGGTTGATGGACCAGATGATCATAATGGTCTTTTCCAACCTTAATGATTCTGTTCCTAATATATCTTGTCATAGCAGGAAACAAATGGCTTAAAGGGACCTGGATAGTATTCAGATTTTTATTTCTGTAGCAGCTATGGTAAATATGAAGTGATTTGAATCCTTTAAATTGCTACCAGTACTGCTGTATGTGCCTGGTTTATTAGTTTTTTTATCTGCTTGTGTCTTTTTTTATCTCTCATTGGCGCACGGATAAAATAAATTGCAAGTGTCCAAGATTGCAAAAATAGATTAAATTTGAAATATAGCTCTACAAGATTCTTGAGGTGAAGGTGAAACTCAGGATGTGTTGCTGAGCTGGGGAAGGTGGTGAAAAACTTGGGAGCAGGGATGGCTCCTTGTGCCTCTTACCTGTAAGCTCATATCTACTCAGCACAAAGATGCTCCTCTGCATTATTTGAACTGAAACTCTGAGATGAAGAGCTCAGGTGATACTTGAACGTGTTTTATATAAGGAAAAGATATTCAGTATATAGAAACATAATGAGTTTGAATCACTTCAGAGAGGCTTGAGCATAAATCCCTGTTCACATTACTGCACAGTTTCTTGTGCTCATCTATTTTAGTCTCCTTAGGAACTTAAGTTATGCCATGATTCACTTCTCTTATACTGGCTCCAGTACCAAGTAACTGTCTCTAGTGCTCTCACAGTAAAACAGGAACAATCAGGTGTTTTTCTGCACGTATCTACCATTAAATGGCACAGCCTGGTTGCATATATCAACCACAACTTTGTACCACCTCCTGCAAACATCTTGAAATCTTGACAGCCTATGCACTTAGTTCCTGCTTTTCTTTGTGAAAGCATGGTGCAGAAAACTCCTTTTAAATAAGTTCAGATCTATGCTGACTTCTGTGTCTCATATAAATGCTTGCATTCTGTGATTAAACTAACTCGGTCTGGTTTACTATGAAATGTGTTAAACTGAAAGCTCAGAATAAATCTGCATTCTTGGAACAGCAGTCTGAGTTGTGAATAAGTTTCAAGGAGAATACAGCGTTTAAAAATAACTGTGTTTAAAAATAATAAAATACCATTGGTTGTTATCTGCAGATTTAAAGGAGGAGCTCAGTTCTTGTGAGTAAGGTGTGGGTGGATGATTGGTCTCTTTATCTTGGGATGTTATGTCAGTCTGCTCTTGAAAATATTTACATATGGGATATGTAACTTTCCTACATGTAAACTGGAGAAACTTCTTCCCTTGAGCTAATATCAAACTATTGGAATAGAAAACCTCAGCTTTCCCACACGGATACTGTTTTTAACGACTTAAGCTAAAATTCTGAAATTTCTTTTGCCACATATTGAACTTTACAGATATTACACTGCTGTTAGAAACTCTAAATGAATATTAGCGTCTTGTTACCATCAAATGCTTTTCACACTGATACTGTCTTACTGACTTCCATCTAACAATAGTTTGAATGCATGCTGAGGTGAATACCTTTTGCAAATGATGAAGGTGGTAGCGATGCCTTCCTGTTTGCTTTTATACTTCCTCTTTGGTTCGTTGGCACTTCTTAATATGGTTTCTTAGAAACCATGAAGCCTATATACTTCAGTATTATTCCAAAAGAAAATGTGCATCTAGATGTAAATAGAAAAATGTTGTGGAATGAATAGTAGCTGGGCAGATACGACAGAGCTGGAGCTGAGTGTTAACATCTGCTTGGTCTTCTTAGGGCTACATTAGCAGCTTAATGACCTGTATTTAATTTCACTGTGACCATGTAAAGTTTCAATTAAGTTATGAATTCCAGTGGATATTAGGAGAACTAAACATCCATTAAACTGAATTAGGTAGCTGAAAACACTCTTATAGTTTTTTTCTGAAATAACCAGGAAGGATAAGGAGTAGAACTATAAACAGAAGGAATCATTTGGTCGATTAATTAAAATAGCTACTTATTAGCAAGCAGAAATTGAACAGCTTATGTACCTTACTCTTGTTATGGGAGTCATAGCATATTTTCTATCATCTGAGTGGGGAAAGCAGAAAGAATGATGTGCTGGCTTGATTGTCCAGCTAAGTTTACTACAAAATATGCATTATTATTATTGTTTGTTTTTTTTTTTTTTTTTTTCAGCTACTGATCTTCTTTTGGCATGGAATCCTATTTGCCTGGGCCTGGTAGAAGGAGTCATTGGTAAAGTCCAGCTTCATACAGGTATGTGGCATTTTATTTTATACTGCTTTATTTATACTGCTCAATTTGTTCTAAAGGCACTGATACTGTAAATAGAACTGCGTAACTCAAGTGGATTATGTAGTGTTCTCTGCAATGGTGTAGAACTTCCCAACTATGTGAACTCATCAAAGCATTTATATTTTAGTTGTGGCATGCAAATTCCTCTTTCTGGTGTGTGGATTTTGGGTTTTTTTTTTTAATTGTCTTGTAAAAGTAGAGGACTGCATCCACAAAGAATAAAAGTCAGTACCTGAAGTTCCACCTGAGGCTCCATGTGAGATCCTCATTTAATTTTTGCACAATTTTAAAAAAGTGCTTTGCAGCATTATTAATACTGAACGAAAGGTTTTTTTTCAATATCTGAAAATATGTTTTTTGTCAATTAAGTGCATTGAGGGTGGTTACTACTGAAACATATTTAAAAGTAAAAGAAACATTTGGAAACTTGTTTATGATTTAATAAACCAGTGTTAACTAGAAAGGATCTTTTAGAGCTCTGAATGTCTACTTACTGTCAGATAGAAAAGCTAGCCATAAACTCTAATTCATTTTCTATGTGCTGTCCTTTTAGTAAACCATGTATTTCATGTCATTCTTGAATAGATGCAGGTAAATGCAGGTAAAGTTTCAAGTGTGTTCCAGGATACCAGGATGGATTAAGTGCTGAAATGCATCAGATGTTTGTCACACAGGAACAGCTGAGTCAAGATAGCAGAGGCACACTAACAGTAGAGGAAGAAAGAAAACAGGCTGTGAGGGTATGATGGATTTAGCTCTGGGAAGTGGCTGGCTCCATAGTTACCGTAACTGCTAGGTCTCACTTCTGAGAGAACAGTTCAGAGCCTTTCTCTTTTCATAAAGCTTTTGGCCATTTCCTCTTTCCAGTTGCATCGCTTGATCTTCTTTGACTTCCACCTGATATTTTTCTGTCCTCCTTCTGCAGATCTGTTCAGCAGTTCTTTCTGATCTGCTGATACGAGGTGGTTCAGACTCTGCCTTTCTCTGACACTCTTCTCATCCAGGCAGCTTGTGCTGTTCAGTGTGTGCTGTCCATAATAAACAGATGAACGATTGCTGAACTCCAGTAATGACCTTTTTTTCCTGCTGTGGGAAAATGCTTCATGCTTGCTTTTGACATGTTTGTGTTTGTTAATAAAGTATTCTCGTACACAAAGGCCTCCCCCTTCTCTTTAGGGACTCACATCAAAGCCTTTCTAGGGAGAGACGCTGATACATGCTTTCTGAAAGTTCTCCTGTATCATGGCAACTGAATATTCTTGCATGTATGCTTACTGTGAGACAATTCTGCTTATGAAAGCTGCAGTGAGACTATCCCCAGCATGTGACATTTGTTAAAGTGCCAGCTTGCTATTGTCAGGTAAATTAAGGTTATCAGGTAATAAGCCTGATATCTTTCCATATGTTTTTTACAGCTACTCTATCAATTATGCCCACCCGGGCACTCCATCCAGTTGCTGCTTAGGCAAGTGCTAGCATTTTGTTTCTTTGCCTTTTTTTAAATAACACACAAAGTGCTTATGGTCTGTTCTTGTGCATGTTGAGGCCTTTAATGATGTAGCTGTCTAGTGGGCAGCCACTAAGAGAGAATCCTCATTGCACTGTAGTCAAAATAGGAGAGCTGACTGAAACGGCCTAAGTAGGTCTTTTTAAACCAGTTATTGTCAATGAACTGTCACTTGATTATGTTCAGGTATAGTTCTATGTAGTCCTTCAGCTGAGTCATCTAACACTGTAACAGTAACTGTCTTCATTACTTATTTGTGTATCAATCTTTGTCACCTGGAAACTTTATCAGTAAGAATTGTATAAATATTTAAGTGCTGGACCGTTATTTCCATACTTGGTAAGAGTCCTGGGCAGTGCAAGCTAGATGAAATACTTTTCTTCCAAACCTCACTTGTGTCAGCAGGATCAGGAGGACCTGTTGCTCTGATTTCTTCCCTTTTTCTTTCCCTATCTCCTTCACATGGACAAGAAAGATCAGAAAACTTATTTGGAACTCTTGGATAATTAGGTTCCTTTATGGGATTGTCCTGCTGAGCATCTTAGGTGGAACAGGCTGCCCAGGGAGGTGGTGGAGTCTCCTTCTCTGGAGATGTTCAAGACCTGCCTGGATGCCTACTTGTGTGACCTGCTGTAGGGAACCTGCTTTGGCAGGGGGTTGGACTCGATGATCTCTGGAGGTTCCTTCCAACCCCTACAATTCTGTGATTCTGTGATTATTGACTAATACTGTAAACTTTAAATACTTTCTTAAGAATGAAAGTTGCTGTCAGTAAGCCCAAAGCCCATATTCCCTATCCAAGACACAGATTCTTACATGTTCTCGAAAGATCCACTTAATGCAAGAATGCTGGAGTAATGCTGAAGTGACCTTGAAATAACCTAAAACTGACTACAGGGATGTTCTTAATTTATCATTGGAATCTGCCAAATTGCTGTAACTAGGGATGAGATTTAATTTACTTTAAATCTTCTGCCTTTATTGCTGGCCTAGCACAGAAGAATGTGTAGGAAAGGTTTCTTGGCAGGGAAGCAGTCTGGTGAGAAACCAGCCAATATTGCATGGTTGTCCTTTTTAATTCTTTGAAACATTTTTTTGCTTGAGAGAATCAATTCTATGTCTGGACATAATTGTGCGCTCAATTAAGATAAAATCTACTTAAGCTATAGTTTGCTTCTTCCCCAGTACTGAAGTTCCTTAAACAATAAGATGGTTTTAAGGAAGTAAAAAACACCTTGAATTGGGATGTGGTCTCTTACCTTCTGTTGGCCTATCCCAAGATGACTTATGAGAAAATGTGGGTTGAAAATAAGAATACAAATGGGAGGGGATTCAGGATATATTATGAAGATAATGTGTGAAGTGTAACATTGCACATTTTCTTGGTATGCATCATTAGAATAGTATGTGCATGTGCGTGCCTCTATTTAGGAAGAACATTTATTGCATAGACATGCTATCAATTACAGAATATTAATAATGTTTTGTCGTCCAGTTTATTTATGTATGTACAAAATATAACCATTCAAATTCCTTTAGCAGAAATTCCAATACATGACTAGAGCATATTTCTTGTTAGTAGTGAAAGTAGCTACTTTCACCACTGAAGTGGTAGCGGTAGCCTGGAATCAAATTCTTAGTTGAGATTCGCTGATCTGCTTTAGCAATTTTGATTTCCTTCACTTTGTTAGTATGACTTTGGCTTCTGAACACTGAAGTTACTACTAGTGCTGTTGTTTGCTAGTCCATGTGTTTTTGTTTTTGTTTTTTTCAGTGGTGGAAGATCCCATGTAAAAGTTCTAATCAGTTTTGATTAGAGATTAGTTAATCAAACATTTATTAGAATATGCTCAGAGTTAATGGCATATATCAAACTATAACCAGTGCTGGACTTCTTAGTGCCAGCTAAATTCCACATAACTCCACACTGCAATCAAACATTTCCCTATCTTGTAATTAAAATGCAGTTTAATGTATGCACCCTTATCACTTTGGTTTTCTTATGTGGGTTGATTAAGACCTGAATAAAACGTTACTGTCAAGTTTCCTTAGACTCTGTAAGCAAAAAGGAAGTGAAATACTTCCCTCCCTGTCTCCAGGAAGGGAAAGCTCTTTTGTTGCCATGCCACTGAGACCTGTGGTTCAGCATCTGAAATATCGTCACTGAAGTGCAACTGCTGCTGCCTCTAACTTAATCCAATCAACAATTTAAAACATTTTCTTGGCTTTCATCTCATCTTAAATTAGCAAATAGAAAATGATACCATAGTATTTTTTTGTTAGAGTCAAAATACTTGCAAGAAGTGTCACTTGTGTTAAACTTATGCATAGTTTAAGACTAATCATTGCTAAAAGGCACTTGGGGAAATGAAATGCTTTGAGAAACGTTAGAAAATAAATTACACAGCAGTGGTGTGCTGGCAGTAAAGCAAAAGCAGAGCTAAATTCCTCTTTCAGTGAGGAATGAGAGGTGATGGCTTACTTTAGATACAGTGCTTTACATCAGTTGTTGCTACCAGCTCTGCCATAGTTCATAATATGGTTTTAAAAAGAAAAGCAACAAAAACAAACCGTGGGATCTTGGTGGATGACCTAACACATGCAGCTTATGGAAGGACATGTAGCTATAGCCTTCTGTTCTTAATGAAGAAGTTTTACATAACTATCTTTTTAAACTGTAGAAGCACTACTCTTATCTGGACATTCCTGGCAATTACACTGAGTTTCTGTGGTTGTTGCTGTAGTTTTTAATTGGGGGCATTTTTTATCTGCATACCTCGATTCTTGCCCGTTTTCTTTTGGCCTGCCAGGAAACTCCTGTTGTTATTTTTTTCTTATTTTTTAACATTCCTTTGCTGTGGCTGTAATATAAATGGAGGTTTGAAACGAATGCCAAGATAACCATGTCTTTATTAAAAAATGCACTCAAAGGTAACAGAACTCACTTGGCTGTGTTGAGTTCTTGTTTACTGCTATTAAGGCAATATGAGATACCTTTTTTTAAATTTTTTGTAATGGTGTCATTCTGATTATTTTGCTTGAGATTTAGATGGTATCCTTTCTTTACAAATCTGTTTTATTTGTTGACATGCTGATCTCTTCATAGGTTTGAATTGTGTGGTTAAACCTCCATAAGGGGGAATAAATGAGAGCATAGCGTTCACTGAGAATGTCTGGGTGCTGTGTTTTCTACCCCTGTGTTAAGCTTGGATTGAACTGGATTTGCAGAAACCTGATTGTTCTGCCCAGTAGAAAACAATATAAAAAACCTAGAGCTACTTTACAGATAAAAGTATAATAAACTTACATTTATTACTTTCACCTTATCCCATGGTTATGAGGTGTCAAGCTGAAGGCAAGAGTAGTTGTCAGTCATGTTGCTTGTACGTGTACTAAACAGCTCTTTCACACCTGCTGTCAGTACGGATAACCTTTTTGCTGGTGTCCACTCTCATTCTCATGTCCTTATCTTTTATCCATTGACCATCATTTGTGCTGTGATTATGTGACAGTGTGGAAAAATGTGGTCTAACCTCAAAGCTTCCCCTGTTAGAGCAGGATGACATCCTGAGTTCCCTGCCAACCTGAACCACCTCTGTGACTCCAGAGGTGATGGTTTTGATTCTGTGCTCAGGAAGTAGTGCAGAAATGCTCTTGGAAGTTGGTGTAACTGAACAATCAGTGCATGACTTCATATCCTCCTTCCCTGGTTGTCAGAGCACATTTGTACTTTTGGGAAACTGTAATTTACAAAAGCATGGTGCTCCTTGTATTACAGGCTGATATTATTCCAAAGATGGTGATATGCAATTGAAACAGTGCGTTGTTACAGCGCGTGGTTTTTAGATGAACAAACTGTTGCTGAAACACATCATCTGCTTTGGGCAGAAACATTAAAGATTGAACTGCTGTTATTGGAAAGATGCTTTTAACTTTGAAGCTTTGATTCTAAGCTGAAAGTACATTGAGAATTTACTATAACTTAACACTTTTTCATGGTTTTTTTTTTTTTTTTTTTTTTTTTTCCCTAAGGAACTCAGAGGCTTAAACTCGATATAGAATTTACTGTGCAAGGCAAATAGACTAGATAAAGCATATAGAATATAGATAAAGCATATGGAATATAGATATTTTTCAAAGCATAATACTGTGAACAGTCAGTTGTGGAAGCATATCGGCCTATGGCAGCAAGCTTTTAATGCTTACATAGGACCTCTCCACTTAAACTCAGGTGGGAGAAGTAGTCTGTCTTCTGTTTTTCTGTGCAAGAGAAGTTATGAAGGGAAAAGCATAGCTTGTTGCCCGGTGAGATCCAACTGTTCACTTCAAGTTGTGCTGCCACTTGGAATGTTGGGGATGCCTGTCATCCTAGAGGTAATTTTGCCTTTGATGGATGTCTGTGGAAAATTTCTCTCTGCTTCACTGATGGCAACTACGCTACCTCTTTGTGAGAATAAGTAATCTTTTCAGGAGATGATTTGTTCTTGTAATGTGCAGTGGCAAAACGTGGCAGCAGCAAATCATCATTCACTGATCAATTAACTCCTGGCAGGGGATTTTACACTGTGAGAAAAAATTTGACGGATTAGTTGAAGTAAATAACTTTACAGTAAGGCTTTACTAATCTTTCTCCAGATTTACCTTGGTGGCTACTTCTAATTCGTCAGAAAGCATTGATTGGCAAACTTCCAGGAGATCACGAGGTGTACAAAATAACAAAGGTTGCAGTGATTCCACTTTCTGAAACAGAACCTCAGGATCTGGAATTGGAGGTATGAGTATCTTCAATTAACTGGCTTTCCTTTTTTTTTCGTTTTAAAAAACCAAACATGTTCTGACCACCTCTTAAGAAGGTGGCAGGATTTTCAGTAAAGCCCATTGCTTTACAGTGATGCACACTGACTGTATGCATCCACTAGATGTTTCTGTATGTAGAAACCTGTGTAAACATTCAGATCTGCACTGCCCACTCCAGTGTGCCTTCAACTCAGCTGCTCCTCAGATCATTTGAATATCCATAGGACTTCATGTGTTTGCCTTTTGCAAGGAGAACATGTTTTTTCTTTTCTGAATCAGAAGAGCATATACTTTTTCATGGATGTTCTTGTTTCCATCTTGCTATGGGATATTAATTCCATGAGTTGGCTTCAAGGGAAATCCTTGCTTTAAACATTGTGTAAGTTTTGTGTTTGGTTTTTGGTGTTTTTTTTTTTTTTTCATAAAGTGAATGGTTAAAAGCATTCAACTGAATAATACTAATTCACTTTAAGGGTTTGGTAATAAGTTGAGGTGGGTCTAGATACTCAGCTAATGTAAAATGGAAGCAGACAATCACAGGGGAAAATAGCTTTTTAAAAAGGAGGAAGAGAATTATGCTGTAGATGGAAATCTGTACATTCCTCCTATGTTACAGAGCTTCTTCCCCAAGTCTGTGGACTTCGTAGACTTTAATTAAAATTTCATTGGATTTTATGCAGAGTATATATTGATTTTAATTCAATATCATTATTACTTAGCTTTGTAAAAAGCACCATTTTGGAATAAACAAGCCAGAGAAGATTACGCAGTCCCCAGATGACTCAAAGTTTCTGCTGAAGACTTTTACACAAATTAAGTCAAATGTATCTGCTCCAAATAAAAAGAAGGTAAGGCTTTTTACTGATTATTTTTATTTTATTTTATTTTCCTTCCAAAATGTTTATTTGGTAACTCGGAGGTTATGATGGATGGGTAATCAAGTAGTAAGTAGTAGTAAGACCTGGAAAGAGAATCTGTGGGACTGAAATGTATATCTACCTTGTCTTAAGCTTGATTTCATTTTTATTACTTCACTGTTGCTCTTCTATTTTTATATTTTGTAACCATATAATTGCTGAGCGTTTTCTAATGAAATGTCATCTTACCCAGACTTGTTTCTAGTGGGTTTCTAAACTTCTGCAAGTTGCTCTGCATGTATATGTACTATCATAAAGCTAGACAAACTTTGGCACACCATTTCTCAGAGAACCTCATACCATCTTGAAGAAAAAAAAAGACCCAATAAACTCAACACTTCTGACACTGTTGTTTGGATTTGAAAAATCTAAAGAATATTAAGATTAGGACAGAGAATGAGAAAATGTTTCACAAGTTTAGAAATGATATTTTGCAAATGTGGCCAGAATCTTCTTTTGATAAGACATAAAGCCATTACTTTCCTTTCAGATTAAAGAAAGCAAAGAGAAAGAGAGGTTGGAGAAGAGACTGTTGGAGGAATTATTCAAAATGTTCATGGATTCAGATTCTTTTTACTACAGCCTTACCTATGATCTAACAAATTCTGTGCAGAGACAGAGTGCGTGTGAGAAAACCGACTTGCCACTCTGGCGAAAAGTAAGTGTTCTACATCATGAACTGCACACATAATGGAAAAATTGCTGGTCAAAACTTGACTCATCACACCCTCAGGTAGTACAGTCTACAGTAACTGAAGACTTTGCCCTATTGCTGGATTCAATGCATGAGAATGAAGTAAAAGTTTCTAGCAGCATGCTCTGAATTGAGCTGTTATATTCGAAAGCAGTGAATGCTGAACTTGTATGTGCAGTTGTGGTCAATAACGTTGGTGTCTTTGCTAGGAGTATTTCTGAATACTGTTGCAAAAAATGCCTCTGTTTTAAACAGGTTGATGACAGATTCTTTTGGAACAAACACATGATCGAAGATCTTATCGTCACTGATGTAAGTTATTTCTAATAAAAGCTGTTTTTTGTAAGTACTACTTCTAAAAAGAATTTCAGTTACAATGTGTATTTTAAGGCCACATAGAAGTTGACTTAAAAACATGTTTAGATTGGTCACAATCGGGGCTGGCCTTCTGCAACTGACCTACCAGGCAAGTGATGCTCCCTTCTTCCTCCAGCCAAACTTTCAGTTAGCCCATGTTCCGTGCTAGTTAACAAATAAACTCACCTTAGGTGGCTTATTTTAATAAACAATGCAGAATAAGCTGTGATATGCCAGTTTGTGCTGTTGTGTGAATGTAAACTTCAGATCTATTCTAAAGCTTTTCTTATTTAAATGATGGAATGATTTTTATCTCCTGAAGTGGAGAATACTGCTTTTATCCTTGCAAAGAATAGCTGATAAGCATAAACAGTAGTGTGGAACAAGTTATTTTGAACTTCTTTTCAGAGCAGATAAAGCTAATGAGGTTTCCTGACTAATCACAGAATCACAGAACTGTAGGGGTTGGAAGGGACCTCCTGAGATCATCGAGTCCAACCCCCCTGCCAAAGCAGGTTCCCTACACCAGGAACTAATGAACAGAAGGACTAATGAACAGAATTGAATAGAGACATACAGTAACTACTTATGGTTGGATGATCTTGTAGGTCCTTTCCAACCTTGTGATTCTAGGATTCTATGATTCTATACTTTATTTCTTTTTCTTCAGCATACGGTCTCCTGGATAAAATAGTGAACTGTAACTACTTTGTCCATTTGAGGTTAGGCCAAGTAATAGGTTCTTTTAAAGATGCTAGCAGACACCTTACTGTATGTCTTGTATCTGTCTTCATTTGTTAATAAATTTCTACTTAGCCTTGTTCTATCTTGCTTCATTTCCACAGGAGGGAAAAAAAATCTTAAGCTGCTTTCTTTATCTTGTTCCTAGTTTAAAAGTCCTCCAACTAACAGGGAAAAATCCTGATACCTTTTACAGAAATAAGACAAAGATATGACAAAAGCTATTTAAAAATTGAAGGGGATGTGAAGCAGCTGTATATAAATGAGAAATGGGAGAAATAATGGACATGACAATATAGAACCAACAGGAATGTGATTTTTTTTTTTTTTTTTTTTTTTGTTTTTGTTTTTGTTTTTTTTTTTGTGTCACCTTCAGAATACTGAAGTGGACTTCTGGATTATGCCCATTATACAAGGATTTGTGCAGATTGAAGAACTTGTAGTCAACTACAGTGAATCTTCTGATGATGAGAAGAGCAGTCCTGAAACGCCACCTCAGGAATCAACTTGTGTAGATGATGTTCATCCAACGTTCCTCGTGGTGCTTATTTCACGACGGAGTCGGCACAGAGCTGGTAAAGAAATGTACCCATCTCTACTTATAGGAGAGCAGTTACTGAAACTAAGCTTCGGAAGTCTCTATTGTGCATCAAATGTATCCTTGGGATACATACTTAGTTTTGAGAAGAATTTCTATCTTGATAAAGAGCGCTTAAATTTGAAACTTACAAGAGAAACTCTTGCCATTGATCACTGGCTTTGACTGAAGTTCCTTTATTTTTATTTTTAGAGTTGGGATGGGAAGGAAAAAAAAAAAAGCAGTAATGTAGGATTTAGCCATTTTAATACTTAAAATGTGAACTGATCGTTGTTCTTGTTCTTCCTAGGAATGCGATATAAGCGAAGAGGTGTTGATAAAAATGGAAATGTGGCAAATTATGTTGAGACAGAGCAACTGATTCATGTTCATAATCATACTCTTTCGTTTGTACAAACAAGAGGCTCTGTGCCTGTTTTCTGGAGCCAAGTTGGATATAGATATAACCCACGGCCCCGTCTGGACAAGAGTGAGTTTTTAAGTGGAATAATTCAAAATCAGAGTTTCTTCCACACCACCCTGCTCTTAACTCAAAGGCAGAAGAAAGCAAACTTGAAGAATGATTTTTCAAATAAAATGTAGTAGTAGAACAGCAATGTTGGAGCTGATAGAACTCATGATGGACCGCAAAAGAAATTCTGTAGAATGTATTGTGCTGGTTTTAAGCAAGGCTATCTTTGAGTATTGATTTGAGTATGAATTAATTCTTCAAAGAGAACTTACTGCTGAACAGACTGTTTTTGTCTAACACTGCTCTGCTTTGTAGGTGAAAATGAAACAGTGTCCTGTTTTCGTGCACATTTTGAGGAACAGCTGAAAAATTACAAAAAGCAGGTGGGTGTGACGTGGTGAAATAGCTCACAAAAAGTTTTTTGCGTGCTTCTTGTGATTACCGGAATGATGCTACGTAAATAGAATCTTATCTCAGTTTAGAGTTACCTGACAGGTGTGGTAACTTGCAAAGATGTTTAAGCCTACTTTTATATACCTGTCCTTAGCATTTTATAGCTCTTGTGCTAACGTTCAGCTAATGTCTAGAACTTATTTGATCTCAAGTACAACTTATCAAAGACAATAGCTTATCACAAATCTTTTTTTGACTCTTGTACTACTTACTGCATTATATGAGTCACATTGCAAAGGGTAGCAAGTGTTAAATCTACATTTCTGAACAGGTCATTATTAATCTGGTGGATCAGACAGGCAGAGAGAAGATTATTGGAGATGCTTACCTTAAACAAGTTCTTCTGTACAATAATGCAAATTTGACCTATGTTTCATTTGACTTCCATGAGCACTGGTAAGAAACATACTTAATTGCTTTGCATTTTTTATTAACCAAAGGACAAAAGGGAGGAGAAAAGCTATTATTTCTGACTTCTGCATGTGCAACGCACTTCCTTTTGAATAGGGAGAATATCTTTTGTAAAGCAATATAAGAAGTTCAAGTTGGGATTAACAAGCATTGCTTTTTGTAGATTTTTGTCACTGATCTTTGTTAAATATGCACTGTTATTATGTGAAACTTAATGTTGCTGTGCTTTATCAAGCAAAGTTTTCTTTACATGCTGTAAGTGTGAATTGGTGGCTGACCTGCTTTTCTAACAGTTGAGCATTCTGCATGTAATTCATTGCTATAAGGTATTTTTCTTCCAGAAGAACCCATCACATATTTAGAGAATTCTAATGATGTTCTATAACAAAATACACAAGATTTTACTTTAATGCAGTATAAATAGCTGCTGTTTTCATGACTCTGCTCTGACATTGGCATGATCTAGTGCTGTGTGGCCTGCCCAAACATGTGATCTGTCGCATAACCACGTATTTTCCCTGCTTCCCTCAAGCAGACTGCAGTTGTGGACAAATATATTATCTAAAAACACTTTACTCTTTGCTTCCGAACTTAATATAAGGGATGGATCTGGCCTGGAAAATCATTATTGACCTAGTCTGTCACTACAAGATATTATCTGAAAATGGGGAAAGGGGAGAGTACTGAAAGTCCTTAAGGTCACATTTTTCTCTGTAAACATCCTGAACTGACACTTAGCAATGAGTTTTCATTTCTGTTTGCTTACTTTTCTTCCAAGAACTGTAGTGATGAGTACTGTTGTTCACATGGCACAAGTGAATAGGGTACTGAAAACACAATTCTTGGCAGAGGTTGTCAGAGGGTGTGTCTGCAGGTGTTACTATTATAGGATGGCTGGAAAAGCAGGGCAGGCTATCCCAGCTTCAGATCCTTTTTTGTTGACTCTGCCATAAATATTACCGAATGGTACTCGTGCCTGAATAGCTGCATACTTGTTTTTCCTTATAGAATCAGCATTTGTCAGATTGCCTATCTCTCCCTTAGCTAAATACTTCATGTCATTTGTTTTCTGTTACTTGCAATGCCAAAGAAAATCACTACTTCAGTTCAAACTAACTGGTATGAAATTCTGTATTTTAGCCGAGGAATGAAGTTTGAAAATGTTCAAACACTGACTGATGCCATTCATGACATTATTCTTGACATGAAGTGGTGCTGGTAGGTACTTAACTGTTTTCAGGCTTGTATTAAGTTGTTTCAGGTGGACAAGTGCCTATTCAGAACCTTGAATTTGTTCTAACTATATGTTTTGTGGTTCCAAATTTGTGCATCACTGTGTATTCAGTGTTCAGAAGCATTACTTTTCTATACACCTGACAGCAAAAATTCTCAGGTTCTATTTTCTCCTTGAGGTTTACTGCATTTAACATTTCTAAGGCTTCTTACATTTATGCAAAATGCTCATTGCTTGACCCATAAAACCTAGAGCTATAGCTCTGCTGTTGAAAACAGTGTTTTCTCAAATAAGTGAGAAATGATAATTAATACTGAGCATCACACGGTGTGATGATGAGTGAAATCAAACTATAGTCCATGTGTAAAATTTTCTGTGTCTGTAGGGGCTGATAAACTACACTGCTTTCACTGAATTTTTTGTTTTTTAATCTTGACAGGGTTGATCAAGCTGGTGTGATTTGTAAACAGGAGGGAATTTTTCGAGTTAACTGCATGGACTGTCTGGATCGTACCAACGTAGTGCAGGCTGCTATTGCAAGAGTGGTCATGGAACAGCAGGCATGTATAACTAATGTCATTTTTTAAAAGTATTGAGTTCCTCAAAGTTTTGCTATTATTCACAGGGAAGCACACCTATTTGTGTGATCTATTCCAGGGTACTTGCTTTAGCAGCAGGGTTGGACTTGATCTCTTGAGGTCCCTTCCAACCCCTGCAGCTCAGTGAAGTTTTTGTTACTGGATAAAGCTAAATTAACATCTGCTGGAAAGGGTCTTTGCAAACTGCTTGGAGAGCCATGAAGCTGCTAATATAACTCAAAATCGTTTTAAAACAGTGGTGCCTACTCTCTTTCTTCAGAGAGGAAGGGATTGTCCACATCTTGATCGTTCTTTTGTTTGGATTTAGTCATTTCAGTTTGAAATGTGCCATAACATAAAGTTAGTGTCCCAGACAGTTTGATAATCTGCCCTCTCCAGTATGTAATAGTACTTGTAAATGTAACATAGATTGGGGGAATCACTGAAGCTTCTAAAATGAACAAATCTGGCTGTACTTAAGTAAGGGATAGAAAATAGGGTGGGCCTTCCATAAATACAAAGATTGAATGGCTCTAAGCCTTTTATCTGGCAGTTGCTGTTTGCAGATAATAAACAGGTTTCTCTTTCCATTACCAATGTAAATTCAAAAGCCATCTTTCTAAATAGGTGATTGCACGGAACTTGGAGAGGTCTTTTTTAGTAATTATTGTAATATTAGCTATGATGTGCTCTGTCCTTCCCAAATTATAGCCAAAGCACTTCAGAATCAATTCATAACTGAGAAGACACTGGGAGTTGATTGACATGAAGTGGCATATTTACAATTACATGCATCTTTCCTTTGTGTCTTCTAGGAACTGTAGGATTAGCTTTACGTCAGTTGGGAACTTAATAGGGTTTGCAAAGTAAATGAATAGCCTTGTATCAATTTCAACCTATGTTGCAAACATACATACTTGAGCATTTTTAATTCTAAGTTGCAAATTGAGGTTTGTCCAGGTATCACTGCAGTAGGTCTAACATTCAGTGTCTCCTGCAGTTATGTATAATAATATTAATTTCAGAATGGGAAACTCTACAGCTTTACCAATTTAATAAGTGGAGAAAGAGACTTCAGTTGTTA
Organism: Tetrao urogallus; assembly: GCF_951394365.1. Classification (NCBI taxonomy): domain Eukaryota; kingdom Metazoa; phylum Chordata; class Aves; order Galliformes; family Phasianidae; genus Tetrao; species Tetrao urogallus. The sequence continues at coordinate 59,885,574 of NC_136818.1, forward strand.
CACCTGAGACTTATCTGGGAAAACCTGAAAGTACTGGGTGCTCTGAAGAGCATGCAAGCCTTTATTATAAACACAACATACCAAGTTGCCATTAAAGTTTTCTTTTGGGGAAGGAGTGAGTCTGAAGATGGAATGACTATACTGGCTTTAGTGTCTACAAGAAAAATCTTCATGGCATGCTTCTTTTCTTGCAACTAGAAAGAGATTCCACTTTATTTCCAAACCTTTGACTTTATGAGTACCTTTGTAATAAAAGTAATTAGCTTGTTTAACCTTTTAGAACTTTAACATGGATAACAGCTCATGTTCTCCTGATATTTTCCATAAGAAGGATTTATATTAACAAGTATGTCAAATTCCAGCTCAAAAAACTGGGTGTGATGCCTCCAGAGCAGCCTTTGCCGGTGAAATGCAATAGGATCTACCAGATAATATGGGCAAACAACGGGGATGCCATAAGCCGGCAGTACGCTGGCACAGCAGCCTTGAAGGTAAAGAGTCAACTGTTACCTGTTTTGTTATGGAGCAGTGTGCTACATTGTAGTTTTTACCTCCAATGGAAAGCTGTTGTTTTATGGAAGAAGAATTATCCACCTACTCTGTCTTCCTGGCATTTTAACAGAAGAATGTTTTGTACTAAAGCTGAGGAAGGCTTGAGTGTCCAGGTGTCTTGTCGAACTGCTGGCTCTAGATAACTTCATTCTGTTAGTTTCGTGTCTAGATGCATTGCTCTTAGGTGAACTAAGAGTTTAAGATTTACGATATGCTTTACTTCTAAGTAAGCAGAGTTAGAGTACTTTTAAGCACAGCTGAGGTACTTCAAAAGTACTCTGAGCGACTTAATATCAGGCTATTGTAGATAGTAGGATGATAATAACTTAGTTTTTGTTCCATAAGTTTACTTAATTAGTTGTAGTACGATCTAACAAGAAAAGAATCAGGTGTGAAGTCCATTCCTGTCCACTCCTTAAGCTTTTAGATGACTTTCAAAAACCACAGACGTAGAATTGAAGCTACTTCCTGTGTGTTCCATTGGAACAATTCCTGCTATCTGGTACTGGAGAAAATCTATGCAGGAGGAATGCTTTACATTTTGATCTGTTTTTAAATCTCTCTACTAAACTTCGATTTGTTTGTTACACTAGTCTTTTTATTGCAATCAAAAATGCCCAACACTCTTGTCTTACTACTAGTATTTGGCTTTAACTAGGTAAAACTTGATTTACAGGCATAAATTTTTAGTTCTTTTGCTTGCTGGATATCTCTACCCACTATTGGGGTTAACATTTTGATTGTGAGATTTCTTTCAACTTAAAGATGAAATATACTTGATGTTCATAACAGTAGTTATCAGGATTTTTAGAACTACTCTATATCAGTTCTCAAGTTCTCTGAAAATAATCAGAATCCTCTAATGAAGTATGACTACCAAGGCTGCTTCTTATTCACCTTCTAGATCACAGAAGGCATAAGAAGGCATAGAAATTTGTTTCTGAGGCAGTGTGGATATCTACTGTTTTCTTTCAGTATGTTGAAGTTAGCTTGCTTTAGTAGCAGAGGCAAAAAAAAAAATGCAAACCATTCTCAGTAAACTCCCTTGTTTCAATAATGTTTGTTTGATAAAGGACAATTTTTTTGAGATGTTTGAGCATCCCAAACTGAGCTACTGAACGTCTGGCTTGAATATTAGGTGCCGTTTATCTGATTAGCTTTCCATTACAATTATACACAGAATTATATTTCTGTCAAAAGTGTGAGATTCTCTGAAGAGTCAAATGATGCCATGAGAAATACTTTGCTTTTCTAAGAACATTTATTTTCAACTTGTCTATGGAAATAGTTATTTGAACATCACTGCTGAGCTGTTGTTTGTTCAATCTGGAGTATCAGGATGTCAAAGCTCTTGAGCTAAGTCTGCTGCTTCTAAGCTGTGTGTGCATGACATGCATGTTCTTGTAACAGGGTGACTTCACAAGGACTGGTGAAAGAAAGCTGGCAGGAGTAATGAAGGATGGAGTAAATTCTGCAAACAGATATTACCTGAATCGTTTCAGGGATGCTTATAGGCAAGCAGTCATAGGTAAGGATAAAACTTCATTTAAACTAGATTATTGTGCTTAAGTCTGTTCAGAATCATCTTGGCTTTATCTTTGACTGCTTTTTCTATGTGCCCCTGGTGTGTGTATACATACATAACATTCATTTCTTTGCAGTGGACACCAAAGGAAACAAGCATTTGGACATTAAACACAACTCAGTTCCATGGAATATGTAGCATATGCAATATGTAGGATAAATCACTATAGAATTTGTTCCTAACTTAATTTTAGCATTAATTCTCTTGTGACGTCTCTTAAACAAAGGAAGGTTCAAATTTATGTAGGAAAGCTTTCATAACTGTAGATACTTGAAAAATGGTTAATTAATCTTTCTGAACAGAATGTTGCCTGAATTGAGAACTCTGTAGGTATAATTTTGTCCTCTGTCAGCAAAAAAGGTTACAGCTCACTATTTTAAGAACCACTGGAGGAATTGACAAAGCAATTCACAGACTACTGTTGTATATTGCTGAACTGTTGGCAGCTTCTTATTGATATCTTGTGTTTTTAAATCTAGACTTGATGCAGGGTATCCCTGTAACAGAGGATCTCTACTCCATATTTACAAAAGAGAAAGAGCATGAAGCCCTGCACAAAGAGAATCTGAGAAGCCATCAGGAATTGATTAGTCAGTTGTTGCAGAGCTACATGAAACTGCTTTTACCAGATGATGAAAAATTCCATGGAGGATGGGCACTTATTGATTGTGACCCAAGGTTTGTTGAATGAACTGACCAATCATAACTGACCAGCTGCTATCACATCTTCTGTTAATTGCTTCTGACAAGTTATATAACTTTGATAACTGGTATGTTAAACAAGTGCAGATGTTCAGCTGTGAACTACAGTTGAGTAGTTGTAAGAGTAAAGGTCTTAGAAACCTTGTGTTTTATCTCAGATGCCATAAAAATGGTGGGTGCTTGAGTTTTTTGAAAAATCATCTGGCTATATGTGGAGAATGTGGTAGACAGGACTTTTAACTCCCCTTAGTTCCAGAAGGGGCTGTTTGATCTGTATTTCCTTATTCTTCCTCTACAAAGCAATAACTTGACTTCAAATTCATTGGATCATGTTAAATTCTGGTGTAATAGATGAGTAGTAGGAAATCCTAGGTGGCTCTTCATGATGACAGTGAGCATAAATAAATTCTAATTTCGTTAAGTCTCCTTATCAAGTTCAGAGTATGCTAAAGTATAATAGATAAACAATGGTCAGATCTTCTGCAGGCTAAACTTTAACTTTTCTCCTCCTTCAGTCTCATTGATGCCACTCATAAAGATGTGGATGTTCTGCTGTTGCTTTCTAATTCTGCCTACTACGTGGCCTAGTAAGTTACCAGCTTCTCTTACTTTGTGTAGTTTACTTTTACTAGCTTTGTTTCAAATTAGTAAGTTTTAAACTCTGATTCTTTTTCTAGTTACGATGATGAAATTGACAAGGTGAATCAGTACCAAAGGCTAAGCCTTGAAGCACTGGAAAAAATAGAAATAGGTAAGAATGCATAATGCATGTGTTTCTTGAATGCTCTTAACAACAGCTCGCCCAGTTAATGCATCTGTAGTTTGCTTTGAATAGAAACAGCAAGCTTCCACACGTGCTGCATCCTGTGCAGTGCATCCTAGACATTTGCTCTCTTGCTGATAAGACTCCAGAGTTCTTTCACAATCTTTTGTTCTGGTCCTGCTTGTAATGGAAGCTTTGATCCCTGGTAGGGCTCTAAAGCAACAACAAAAATGCACTCTCAAACTCTTCCAAAAAATACCAAAGCACCAAAGCCAACACCATCAATTCATCAAAGCAAAATGAATCTCTCAAATGTCAGTAACAGATTAATCAAATTCTGTAATCAGTTACAGGTATGTGTATTTGGTGGACTTCTTTATTTGATCCAAATACAGCAGTTGTCTCTCAGTTGTGTTTCAGATCTGTTTCATAGCTTTTTAAAGTTTGTTCTTTTTCAGTAAGGTCTGATAAGGAAAATTCTATTTTGGAATTGTTTTATGTTGATTAACTTCCATTGTTGCCCCGCTTCCTGAAGTTAAATCATCCATTACAGAACGCCTCATGATTTTATCACCTCCTTGCTGCAATTCTCACTATGTGTGTATAATTTCTAAGAATTCTTTGGAAAAGTCTGCCTCACTTGTGGATTTCCACAATACACCTTGATTTACCAATTAAAGTTGAAACAGCAAGAGCAAATACCTTGTTAAAAACACATAACACCTCCAGCTGTCCAGTGATAGGAACAATGCACCTTTGAAGTGCATTGAAAAGTTGAAGTACTTGATTTAAATTGTGAAACTTATTGGTGAATACATAACTTTCTCTCTTTAATCTTCTCAGAAACATTTCCTAGGACATAGGATGGAATAGATGCAGAATTTTTCTCCTCTCTGAGAGGATGGTCTGTAATAAACAGGCAGGATTATAACAAAGTGCGTGAAGTCCAGCTGCTCTTTGAAAGTAATTGATAACTTAGTTATTGTGGAAAACCTTTCACTTAAAATGCCTGTGCTATTTAAACAAAACGTGAAGGTGTTTCTTACTTGTTTAGGTATAGTCTCCACAATACCTTTCTCATTATTCCATTGAAGGATATTTCTAATTTTGTTTTTTTCTCAGGGCCTGAGCCTACTCTCTTTGGCAAACCCAAGTTCTCCTGCATGAGGCTACACTACAAGTACAGGGACACAAGTGGATATTTTCACACCCTTCGAGCTGTGGTACGCAACCCAGATGAAGATGGAAAAGGTTTGTTTCTTGTGTAAAAGCTTTGTATGTGAAAGTGTACTAATTATACCAGCTTTCCTCTAGAAAACCTTTTCCGTAGCTGTTAAAATTTATCCACCATAGGTTGTTTTGATATAACTAACTCTTCTACTGGAGGGAGGGGAAGAAAGCTGTATGTCCTGTGTGTACGCTGAACTGCGACTGTTTTAACAGAGAAAAATAAGCTTCAGATGTGGTTTTAAGCAATACTTTCATCTAGAATGAAGACTCCAATTTTGGAGTAACGAATATGTAGACATGAGGATAAAACAGACTTCATATTGGCTCCTAATGAGCATAAGAAATTGGTTTAGTTACTGAAAGCAATATCTAGAAACATTCTTGCTTCTTGTTTAACTAAATAAAAGAAACTCTAATAGGGAAAACCATCACTCTTTACCTGGAGCACTGAATTTAGTCAAGGATTTAGACTAAGAGTAATTGTATGTGTTCCTTCTGCAAATGTATCATGGCAGTGATTCATTTACACCCAGTGCTTAAGGAGCATCTATTTCCTTAGATTTATTTGTAAGCTTTTAATCAGTTGCAACTTGAGTGTAACAACTCTAAAGAATAGGGGGGGGGAACCCAACCTTAATTAAGTTACAAAAAAAAAAATCTAATTTTAGATCTTGGGATGTGGAGATGTCAAGTTTTTAAATCTGACAGGCTGCTAATTGGATTTCAGACACTCTTCAGTGCATAGCTGAAATGCTGCGAATCACGAAGCAAGCAATGGGATTGGATGTGCCTATTATTGAGAAAAAGCTGGAGAGGTGAGTGCTTTAATCATGCAAATCTTTGTCCCAGTTTTGCTGTCCTCAGTGGCTAAGATTACAACAGTAAAATGTGTGATACCTAAAAGAAAGAATCCTGCTTCTAGTAGGAGTCCTACTAGAAAGTAGCATAGTAGGAAGTACCTACTAGGAAATAGCATATCTAGATCCAGATATTAATTTGGTATGGTGCTTTCAGTGCTTGCTATCTACAGATGCTTTCTTAAAAGTACAAACAAGAATACTGTTTTGTACCTTTGTGACTATACGGAATATTTGTTATCAAACATAAGTAACATACTGCAAATCGAGTGCTTCATGATTAGTCTGAATTTTAATTCCTAGCTGAACTTTGATGTCTGTTTTACTAGTTCTGCAGTTAGGAAAAAAATATTTTTAGATTAAATCATCTGAAATGTTAAACAACCTCAGATAGTGTTTTGGGTCTTGCGTGAAGAACGTTGATAGAAGATGAGGTGACATTTAACTCTTAAGAATGTCTTAGAGTAGTGGACAGTGTGAGAGTTGGTGTTTTTAGAATTTACATTTCTTTATAAAGCAACAAAAATGGAAAAGAAAAAAATTGCTAATGTCTTGTACACCAGAATGTAGGGATGCAAGTATTTAGTCTGAGTAAATGTGAAGTGTCCAAGGCTTTATTTTTGTTCCTACAAGAAATAAACTGCTTAAATGTATGGTCTAGAAACAGATAACGCAAGACCTGTGGTATGAAGCTTTAAAAACAGAAATGAAGAATGTAGTTTACTTCCCAAGAAATATGGACTTTTGTGCCTGAGTTAATAGCTTGTTCTCTGAGATGGCTGGAATCTGAACTAATGAACACCTGTGTATTAATCAGAATGGCACATCAGTTTTCATTTTTGCAAGCTCACTTAGAGGATAGTTCTAAAGTACTTCTTTTGGATAATTTGTCTAATGAGATTTAATCAACTTAAAAGTAATTGGTATCTCCAAATACTGGTGAGGTGTTAGAAATCATTTAAAAAGAACAGTGGAGTACAAATAAGAGGAAGGCTACTTGATATTTAATATATTTTACTAGTTCGTTCCAGTTCAAACTGCATGAGCTAGAAAATGTTTTTTGCTTGACAGTTTACTGCTGTGCTGCACAACACATCAGAGCATGCATCTCAGTAACTTTCTTATGCATCTGATTACTGGGCTATCATTTCAATTTCTGCTCAGCTGGAAAAAGAAGCAAGAAAATTTTGCTTACAGGCCCTAAATACTGATCTATTTATTTTTTTCCTAAATCTCAATATAGATTGCATCATAAACAGGGTAGGAATTATAAGGACACAGACATCAAATAGTTTCATCTGAAACTACAACTATTTGCGTATTTTTGCCTTGTTTGAATGCCGTTCTGTCACACCTTTGTTTTTGTTGTTGATGAGCTTATATGGGTACAGTTTATGTAAAGTGCCAATCTCTATGGAAATAGACTGGAAAATGGTGAATACTTGGTGTTTATAGATGAAATGCTCTTAGTTGGACACTAGAGATTGGTTTTTCTTCCAGGAAGAGCAGCAAACCTCACGAAGACATCATTGGCATTCGCTCTCAGAACAGAGGGTCCCTGGCACAAGGCAAGAATTACTTACTCAGCAAGTTTTCGTCTCTCAATCAGAAAGTGAAACAAACCAAATCCAACGTGAACATCAGCAATCTTCGGAAGTTAGGCAGCTTCACCAAACCTGAAGTGAAAGTTAATTTTTTAAAACCGAATTTGAAAGTTAATCTTTGGAAATCAGACAGCAGCCTTGAAACTTTAGAGAATCCAGCAGTAGATACTAAAGTCCATGCTGAATCTGATACAGAAATGTCAGATAATGATTCTTTCCACTCAGATGATTTTCTGACGAATTCTAAGTCTGACGAGGACAACCAGTTAACTGACTCCCTAGAGAACATAGGGCAGATAGATTACGTGCTGCCTAGCTGTGGTATCATTGCCTCAGCTCCACGGCTGGGCAGTCGGTCCCAGTCTGTAAGCAGCACTGATATGAACATCAGCATCCATGTTCCAACTGAGATTCATGTCACTCAAGCTAACCAGTCCGACTGTGAAGACGTACCTGTACCTTCTGCTGACAGTGCAGAGATGGAATTTGCTAAACCTATTGATGTGTACTGCCAGAGATTTGTACAGGATGCTCAAAATAAAATGTCAGATGCTTTGGAGTCAGAGACTTGCTCTCAAGAGCCACATCACGCAATAAATGAAACCAGCAATAATGTGTGTAAGGAAGCAGAAAACAAGACTGAAACTATCACAGGCATTCCTTCCAGGCCATCCAAGCTGGATGTACAGTCTTCTGAGCCAAATCCTCAGCTCTTAGCTGTTGATGGGACTGACTTCACTAAATCTCACAGAAGCCCAGGATCTGCTTCTGGTATCCCTGAGACAGGACTCCACACAACTCCTTCTCCAGCTGACAGTAGCAGCAGCAGAGCTGTATCTCCTTTTGCTAAAATTCGCAGTTCCATGGTCCAGGTTGCTAACATCACACAAGCAGGATTGACTCAAGGAATTAATTTTGCTGTGGCAAAGGTCCAGAAGAGCCCTGCAGAATCAGACGCTCTACATGAAATCAAACAAAAAGAACTGAAAGAAATGTTTACACAATGTCAGACACGAATAATTCAAATTTAGTTGTTAATGGAGTGTTCTTCTTCTTGTGGCTTTTAATATACCAATACTTAAAAAAAAAAAAAACCCTAAAAAAAACCCTAACAAAAACCCAAGAACCCTATATTGGAGTTCACTGTAGCATTAACTGCTAATGAATAACGGGATCAAAAATATGGATTACTTGTTTACAGTGCAAGAGATGCAAATGAATTTGGTTCTGGCTTCAGAATTCCCTTAGGCAGCTGAGACAAAAGAAGGGTAAATCATGTTTGAACAGGTAGTTTAGACACTGGGACTTAGTAAGCATGCTGTTTATCTTAAATCTGTTGCACAGGTGTTTTTTTTGGGATTAATTTTGTAGCTCTTCTGACTTATGTAGAGAATATTTATACTAAAATGGTTATTGTACTGCACTTCTGTGACCTTACTTACCTTGCACTGCACCAGCAAAATAACTTCTTAATAGTAGATTACATGTTATTTATTTTTGGACTAATATTTTTACTTGTTTCCTTTGAAGTTTTAGATGCAATTTTCTATGAATTGTGCCTCTACAATGAGAAATGTGCTTTTTTGTTTTTTGTTTTTGTATTTAATTACGTTAATCAGCAATTAAGACTTCTCACTGTTCTTTTCTTTCCACACTGCCTGGGCCACTTTCAGTAAAGATATGATATCCTGATACAATCTGAAATATCCACAATCCTGCAGTGCAAATTTATCTTGTAGATTTGAGGTAAAGGGAAGTGAGGCAAATGCTCTATTTTTTTTTTTTCCAGATTAAAGCTGTTCCACACCCTTTATCCAAATTCTAGGTAGTGGCAATACGCTCACATTTTGAGTTAGTGTAACACAAGACCAGCCAGATACCTGAACTTCAAGCATTGTGACCCCCCCATGCTGTCACTCTCCCTGTATATTCTAACTGTCCAGCTGGAAAGATGTAACCTTTAAAACAGAAGGCAAATGTTTCATAAAGTCAGTGTTGACATCAAAGCATAGTTGTCTTTATCATCTAATCAAAACCAAATTCATTACCAGCTCAAGCTTTGCATACTTGCAGAATAAGGCTAACCTTCCACTCATGCTGGGAACCAGGTTTAAAAGAAAAACACCAAACAGCGCATATATGTGTCAAAAGATTATTCTCTTCCAGCAATGCCTTGCACTGCCATCCTAGTGCAGGACATTACCCCAAAGCAGATGTTGCTATGCTGTGGTTCGTAACTCTACCTACTCTAACCACTGTTACAGAGCCAGTGCCTCTCTGTTCTAGTCCATGTACTGTAGGTAGGCTGCACGTGGTGTTTTTAAAAGTAGTGTCATGGGTAGGCTAGTACAGCGTCTTAGGACTTGTTCATCTGAGATCATCGTCTGATCTTCATCTAAACTGAACTGTCTGAAACTTTATTTATTTGTTTTACTGAAGTGATGTGGGTTTGGGATTTTTTGAGTGTCTATACTTGTGGCTCTATTTAAAATTAAACTACTGCTGTATTTTAATGTAAGCAATATATATGAGATATTTTAATAAAAAAAATAGAACCCAAAGATGCTTCCTGGCATGCTGTCAAGGTATATGCTACCATGTAAGTCTGGAATGTTAAGTTTCAAAGGAGGGGGTAGGTTGCTTTGACCCTTTATCTGGCAGAGACCTTTTATCATTTTCTCCTGGAGCTGCAGTGCTACAACATTAGCCTGAAGGGAAAAAGTCATAGATACACCCAGAAAATGCTCCTAAGAAACTGTTGAAAATGACACAGAACTTGCATAGCTTCTGGGGGAGGGAGAATTCCCACAAAGCTGTAGTAGCTGGAAGAAATTTTGTCATTATTTTGGTAGGAAAGAGAAACTGACCCATGCAAATATTTGCATTCATACAAGCACAGAGGGGCTTGGGGAGAACCTTAAAGCTCATCTGCTTCTACTACTCTTGCTGGGGGCTGATTGCACCCACCATCCAACCTGGCCTTGACCGCTTTCAGAATCTGTCAATTAATGTGTGATAAACATTAACATACTCTTAAAGCTTTCAGTTTCAAGGAGGCCTGATACTAAGGCAGAGGCAAGGGCATGTCTGAAAGTGGTAAGACTAACTCACCTCGCCTTGGCTAGCCTTCTAAAGGCTTTGCAAACAGGAAAAGGAAGCTACAAAACACCTCATTGCAACTGTGCAGCCAAAACAGGGTTTCTCCGTGCTCCCTCCATACATTTCACTATGAAGCGAGCAGCACTCTCCAGTGTACGTACCATACACCCACCTTAAAATTTCACTAGCCTTTGTTGCTGTTGCCAAGCTTATCTAGCAGCTTCAGAAAGTATAGGAAGCAGCCGTGTGACACTGCACACTAGAGCTCACTTCTTCTATAAGCTGTCTTGTTTTCTTGAAGAGACAGTACCATAACAAAATCATCATCAAGAGAACATTTACAGGCTGTATTTTTGCATTTTTTCCCCAGAGTGGAGCCAGGTTTTAGATAAACACATCTTTAAGCTGAAAAAACAATATTGGCTGAAGTCAAAAGTGTGTAAAAAAAACCTTTTTATAATTGAGTACCATTAAGTTGCAGACAAAAAAAAAAAACAATTTCAAGTTGCTTCTGCTGTGCAGCTACCATTGTGCTTGGAACAGAAAATGCAATAAACCAGCAGCTTCCTGTTAACACTGTCTCACTCAAAAAGTAAGGTGGCTTAGGCTTAATGTAAAGTTCACAAAAGAATACTTAGTCTTATCTAGAATTAACTGTGATTCATATACTTTAAGTTCTCCATGGGGGCAGAAGCCCTACCCTTGTACCATCTTTATGGATTAGTCTGTATGAGTTCAGTATTTATTTCACTCAAACCACCCTTGTTCCACCAGTTCTGTAAATCATATTAGGGCAGGGGGGATTCTTGTGACCATCAGTGCAAACCGTACAGTATAAGATAGAGACCATTCTTAGTACTTAATTGATATTACTCATACAAACCCCTGCATTACTAATAACATACTAATATAGTAAGATGTGGCTTATGTAAGTATCAGTTGTCCCTGTTATTCTGAAATAGCTTGAAGTGTAAAGCTCATGAGAGGGACTGGTAGGTTAGTGAGAGTTGTCTTTAAGTACAGTAAGGATGAATGTCATACTGGAATCTTAGATAATTTTAAATAGATTCTTCATACTGCACTAGAATCAGATTATTCTGCTGCTCAGAGGGCAACAACACACCTTGCAGAGCCCTGGCTGCCTAAAGTCCAAAGTCAAATGTACAGAAACTGCTCAGCAGCAGCCTCTGCTCCTCCAACTTACACAGCTGAAGAATCATACCATACTTATCCCCAAGCAGACTCTACCCCCTGCTATGAGGGCAACGGGTTACATTTTCCTATTGTTAAAGGAAATGAGCTTACACAAATTCAGTATTAAACTTTAATATCAAATCATTTGCTCAGTGTTACCAATTCTCAATTACAAAACAGGCTCCAAAAAAATTTCATAAAATATGTTTAGCTGGCTGAACAGAGATAGTGTGTTCAGATTGCAAGGGTAAATATCCATAATATCTTGGTATAAATTATCTACAAAAAAACTGGTATAAACAATATCCCAATCTTAGTATGGGTTCCATTTAGGATTAGACAAATTTTTATCATGACATCCACAAAACATTAAAGTTCATTTCCATTAACACACTTTTGCTGCTGAAGCCTGGCTTTACGCAGTGCCTCCAGTTGTTTTGCTCTCAGCCACCTCTCTCTTGACAGCGTCGTCTGCCCCGCGCTGAGGGACAGGAACCTGGATGAGCAGAAACAGCAGTTAAGAAAGAATGTGGAGATGGTTTCACACTTGGTAACCTAAAGCAGCTTAAGAACAATTGTCAGTATCTCAGAAACTGAAAAGCAGAGGATGAATACCTGGTTAAGAAACTGACAGAAACAAAGGAAAAAGATTCCTCACACACCTGCCTTAAAGCGTCAACATTAAATGAGTTTGGCTCCAGCTTGCTTCAAAGTCTTCCGTCCAAACTAACAGCACTACCCACCTTGCTACAAGCAGAGTTCTGTGCAGGTCATCAGCAGTTATGCTCTCGGGGTCATTCTTGCGCATTTCTACAAAGTCTTCTTCAACTGCCTATAAACAGTACAGCAAACAAAAGTGGCAACAAAGGACTTCAGTATTCAAACACCACAACTATCCTTAGATTACAGGAGGAACGTCAGGAAATCAGCTTGGATAAAAACAGGCTTGCTCATCTTTGAATATAATTATTTTCAAAATGAGTTTTAGCAAGCAGGATGTGTATGAACTCTACACACTGAAGCACTCGTGAGTACAAACCCTTGAAGGCACGCATATCCATGACAATAAAATGCTTCCTTTTTAAAGAACTTCCAACAGTCACTGCCCGGGAGAGAAATGAGCAAGTACAGTAACATAGTAAGGCACTTTCTATCTGATGGAGTTGAAAATCAGCTAGTGAAATCTTCCATACCTTCGTCACTTCATCAGATATGCTGTAATCCAGCAGTCTCAGTAGAGTTAGGTAAATTCGAAATTTGTTCAACACAGAAGGGAGCACTGCAGTTAGGAGGCTGTTCATGTACTCCTCCATGTTTGGTGGAATTATCTGTGGTTGTAACTGGACTTGGCAATCTGACTGGAAAATAAAATTACACATCATCCCTTTTCATATGGTTTTTCTACTCCAAGATTTAACCTCCAAGGCAAAAGGCTCAGAATTTAGGCAAGACAATTCCTTCTTTAAATACTTAACAACTCCCTTTGTGAAACCCAGCGTGGAGTTTTATTGAATACGTCAGTTTCCCTTTGAGACAAGTGCACAGTTTCTCAGTTTATAAAGCTGGACTGCAAGTGGTCAGAGACACGTAACATTAGGCTACTCTGTTTTTTCAAGGGGCAATTCCAGACAAACTGCTCTTTATTCATACTCCCAACCCCTCTTGAAGCTGTTTTACAATGAAGCTTTCAGAGCAGTGGTCAACCTGCAGGCTCTACCCAACGTTGTAATGCCCACTGATAACTTCAGTCACTACCTTGCCATCAGTATTCAACCAAGCAGGAAAGGTGGCTCTCTTACATCACTGCTCATAAGACAGTCTTCCTGTCTTCACGTGTATCTTTTCCTTGTCCCTGGAACAGTGTGCTCAGTGTTTTCAAATAGCTACTAACAGTAATTATTCCCCAAATTCAAAAAGATCTTGCCGTACCGGTAGGAGCGATCGGCCCTCTGAGGTGATAAGAACGTTAATATTGCATGGGAATTCCATCTGGTGGTAACTGAAGTCATAATCCACTTTCTGCCAAGTTATCAGATTACCCAAGGCTTTCACATTGTGCACACCTAGAAGAGCAAGAAAAAACTGACAGCTTTGACTTTGACCACTTTTTCAAACTGATTTCCCCCCCCTCCCCAATGTTTTTAAACGAGCAGCATTTAATTGTTAGATGCTGTGGTTTGTTATCTTGATTTTGTTTGGAAACTAATAAGGAAAAGAATTTTAACAGTTTAAATGTTTTCTTCACTAAAGTTTCGTTGCTTGAGTAAAGCCAGATTAACAGCCTTCCCTCATGCAAAGGCTCAGAAGCAAATAAGTAACTTTCAGTAGTAATAATTTAAAAAGAAGTTATGTTTTTCAATAGTGTCTACCTGAAATCTCAACCTGGCTAATTCTGCCAGACTTTGAGCTGCAATGGGACAGAGCACTAACCACTCACTGAGGAAGCCCAGCAGTCTTGCAGCATCACACCCTTCAGACTCATAAAGGTAGTACTGTTCTTTTAAAAGTCACTTCCAGTGATATTAGTCTTTCCTCAAAACATCACATGTAGCCATGCTATACATTCTCCAGTTATTGAGCTTCTAGAAGGTACCACAATTCCTCTTTTATGTAGGTTATTACTTAAAGCTCTGTAGAAAGCACACTCTGCAACACTGCAACATCAGCTGAAATGACAGAATCACCCTTTTTTTTCCTATGAGACACTAGCTAATTTTGTATGCCCCACATTTAAGTCAGGTTTCATGGGATGGTTTTCATATATACAGTAAATGTATAAAGCATCAGGCAGTGTATGCTCCCCCCACCTTCTTCACCTCCCAGAAAAGCCAAACCACTGTAATGGTTCAGAGGTAATGCGGTCTGAAGACTCATTCAAACCAGCAGCCTCTTCCATCAAGCGTCAGACACGCTGCCCAGAGCACTCTATGACACAGTCATACCAAACGAGATACCATTTTGTTTCACTACAGGTCACCTGAGGACAGGCAGTACTCCTTAATAAAGGGATTTTTGGGGGAAAAAAAAAAAACAGGTGTAGGACTTTTAATTGTAGAGCTACTCATTCTGACTCAATACAAGCACTTCTGAGCAAAACAGCAGAAAATTCCAGTAAGCAAAACTGAGAGATCATGCGTTAAATTGTCTGAGAAGGCAGCAGAACTAGAAGCATTCTACTTCAACAGAAACTTGTCACTGGGACACAGTTAGCACCACTGTCTTCAAATACACACATATAAAAAAAAATTACCTTTTGTGTCAAGCTGTCCTTGCTCAAGCTGAGTCTCATCTATGACAAGGGAAGTGTTGCTGGCGAGCTGCAGTATTCCACTGACTAAGCGATTAGCTGTGTAGTCTTTGCGTGGGATAAATCGTGAGTGGTTCATGTTTTCAATCGTCATTTGGAGGCGATAGGACTGCAATGAGAAAAGAAACTCCTTGCACATCTCCTCTCACCTCTCCGGTAAGTAATTTTTTCTTTAGCAGGAACTGCAACTGTGAACCTCCACAGGAAGTAAAATAAAACTTGCTGCCATAATACAGAACACAGTTTATTCCAAACATCCAAATACTAAAGGCTTAAGAAGTGATGCGTTAAGAAAAGGTAGATGCATCTGTCTGACAGTTCAATACATACGAGGAGAGGACCTGTTTCCATATTCATCTTAGACAACTAGGATAACACAAGCTTCAACTGGAAGAGAGCCACATACATCTCCACTTTTACCTGCCCCTTAGA
Source organism: Tetrao urogallus (assembly GCF_951394365.1). Lineage (NCBI taxonomy): Eukaryota > Metazoa > Chordata > Aves > Galliformes > Phasianidae > Tetrao > Tetrao urogallus. The sequence goes on from NC_136818.1 coordinate 59,900,899, forward strand.
TGGAGATCAGCAACTTTATTTAATAAGTTACAGTCTCTTTCTTTTGGCCAATTACCCCAGCATCTACGACTAAAAAACACTGCAACACTGTGATGTTATTCTTACAGCTGGGACGAGCTGCTGGATGATGCGGTAGATGTGCTCTGTGAAGATGCTGTTCCTTGGACATCCACTCAAGTTGACTGTGAATTTTCCCAGAGGAAGCACATCTCGTCTCGCATAACTAAATCAAAAAGAAACATGGTGAGGGAAGTATCTGATTAACGGAGTGATCAGAGATATCGCTCAGTTTGATAAGAGAGATTGCTCTGTTTGAGTGATATCTGTGATCAATCTCTGATAGCTAGCAGGAGATTTCAGTACTGATATATACATAAATAATAGGCTCATTTTTGCTCCTTCTCCAGTGCCCATGGAACTAAATTAGACTGAACTCTGCTCTGGAAGGCTTTGCAGCATTGTACAAAAGCAGTACATTTATAGTGCTTGTGATACGTTCTATTTTTCTTCTGCTCTACTGCAAACACTCCATGCTTTCTCTTTCTTATTGCTCAGTTTCCCTACTGACTATGCTTGTTCATTTCCCCTACCTGCCCTCAGCTTTCCTCTCCCTTTTCTTACTGTACATCTTCTGCCAGTTCTTGACAAGTTTCACATTTTTTTGTGATAAGAGGAAAAAAACTACCGTGTGATCCAAGCATCAGAGCGTTCACAGCCAGCAAGAACAGTGTGTGCACACAAATGTACTGATATTGTACCTCTGTTTAAACTTTTATCTAGGACATTTTTTTCCAGCTCTCAAAGCAACACCGAAAGGATGAAACTGGCCTCTGAACAAAACCTTCTGGTATTCCAGAGAATGAAGTCTGCTAATACTGCCCACTATGACAGGATAACTATCTGGACAAAGTACTGCTGGAATAAGTAGTTTCTGCTGTTCACTTACAGAATGGTGAAGAACCCCAAAAAAGAAATGTCTTTTGAAAGACAAACATCTGAATACTTACACTGTAGAGATGAGATGCAATATAAGGTACTCTGCAGCCAAACTGTCTCCCAAGAGGGCATGTGTGAGGAACCCAAGCAACTCTGCTCTAACTGGTGACAGCTCAGCCATGAAATTAGACACAACTGATAAAAGAGCAGAAGACGACAATGTCAGAGAATGGGCAGTTCTTCACCCCCCACTTTTCTTTACATAAAGCTTGTTTTCCATTACAATCAGATGGAGAAGAGTGGTTACTCCAAGACACAAAAATAAACATTCATTTGTTTGCCTACAAAGCAATTAACTGGCTTCAGGTAACTTCAGCTGCACAGCATTTCCTTTGAAATACTTTTTTATTTTTAAATTAAATAATGTCATAAACGCAAATAATACTTTTGCAGAAGTCTATAATGCTTGGAGTCTAATTTCTGAGATATATAGCATAGTCATACCAAATCAGAAACAAAAAATCCCCTTACACACAGCAGAGCTCAAAACAACCAATACAATGTATGCAAGGAAGGGATGAAGTACAGTGTTAACGTGCAATAATTAACAAGAAAACTAATAGTTAAATCAGCCACAAAGAATGACACAGTTACTTCAAAACCAGAACTGTTTTTGCTTATTCTCACAGCATTATGATTCCTTATGTTGCACATATGTTTACTTACACTGCAGTATGAATTTGGAGATATAGTTTTCCAGCAATTCACTACTGCATTTGAAAGCAAATGGAATCTTACAGCCAAACAGCTTGGTGAAGTCTTTGAGCTTGTAGATGCTAAGTATGTTTCATTTAACTCACATTTAGTTCAGAAAAAGCAATGCACAAGCATCACATAAATACAAACTCGTGTTTTGAATGGCTGTGGCATTGAGTGGCTCTTCTACTTTCACCAAACTTAAAAACAAATCTAATACTGATGCATTTGTCTCCGAGCTAAGAAATCCTTGTCCATATGTACCAGCAAACTGCACATTTACAAGTGTGTAGAGTGAAGTGTACTCACAGGTTTTACTCTCTTCTTCATTAAGGCAAGCAGGCAGTAATGGATTAAGATGCTGCAATTTATGTGCCAAAATCACGTGGATTCTGGGGACTAATGAGGATGGAGGACTGTGTACTCTCTGCTCTTCTGCTGTGTCCATGCACTCCATAGGATCCAGGGTTGAGCTATCCCTAGGAAAGGGCACAAGCAGACTTGAAAATACTCCAAACATTTTTCTCCACCTGAGCACAAGCTGTTGGAACCATGGCATGAACACAGCATGTCTGTTCCCAACATCTATTCCCAACTCTTGGTAACTTCTGTATTCCAACTATAGGAACTGTCTTCAGGGTTTTTTATTAACATCAAATACAAAATCACAGTTTATAACCAATGAGATAGAAACACCAAAGCATGCTTGACAGAGGAAGTTGGATTCTATTAGTGTCAGGAGGATAATGGATTCTTACATTCCTGGGGAAAAAAGCCACCCAAAACAGACCACATTGTTTGCTGCACCACTTAATCAGATGCAACTTCACATCAAGTGTTACACACTGCTCTGTCCAGCAAACATGGATGATATTATATATATACAGCAACTTTTCAGAAAATGTGTATTACTTTTTTGTTGTTTTCTGCCAGGTTCTAGGCACTGCCAACGAGAGCTTCAAGGCAGCCCCATAACAGCTGTATTGGCGGCTGAGAGAAAAAAATCTGAGCGTACTTCAACTGTAGCTTGCATGTGTTACCTCTTAATTTAGAGTTCAGTTATACAAGGTTTGGTCTTCTCAGTGGTGCCTTACAAAATCCCTTTCAGGCTGTTTTCATGTGTTATGTACAAACTAAAATCTAAAGGTGACTGTACAATATGATGGCAAGGATTGGTACAAATCTGATGAACTTTTACTAGCCTTAACCTGGAAGGCTTCATTACTTCAAGACCTCTCCAACAACCCTCTGTCACTTTCTATAAAAAAAAAAAAAATCTTTTGTTTAGACTCTGCATTCAAGATGTTGCTAAATGCCACCACGTTGTTTATTTGTGATAGAATGACATGCAGAAAACAAATAAATAACTGTATGACACCAACTGATCTGTCAGTGCAGGATTAGCTTTCTGTCAGACAGCTGATAGCCAAAAGCAGCTGACCAGGCTGAGTTACTTTTAAGAAGCTGGCACTATAGAGGACTCATACTGCACTCTTGATACTGGATTTATTAAAAGGATAAACAAAGTTACTAACACAAATAATTTACTTGAAGCACAACTGCTCAAGGCATTAGTGGTATCTCTGTTAGATTAGTCATTAAGATTATTTTTACAACTGATTTGCTTAGAACTGCATTTTTTCAAGCAAGTAGTCACAGAACAGAAGGTAAAACCAGAAACTTCAGAAGTATAATACACCTTAATTAGCAGAAAATAAACCCAACCCTATTTACAATCATTCCACCTTTATGAAGAGACAGAAGTTTAAATTTAAAGTATTCTACAGTTCACAAGAGTATAGTATTAACTATAGTATATTTTATCATTTTAAAGCCTACTCAAAAACTGCTCCCTATTTATTCACTATTCATTCAGCCTCTGAGATTTTAATAGGCATGAAAGCGTACAGAACTTAGCTACAGAAATAGTTTCTGCTTTAAAGACTGGGTAACAACGTAGGAAAACATGCATCATGAATCCAAGGCCATGGATGCTTCAGAGTATAATGGATTTTAGTTTACAGGACTGTGAATCTAATGCTTTCCATATCAAGCATTTATGCAACAACTGAAGAAGTGAATATTATGTATCACATACTTCCCTGTCTGTATTAAAGGGACAAACAAAAATAATTGGCATATTAACATAAATGTACTTCACTTCAGAACCACATGCCACCCAAGCCTTACCTCTCTTCGTTGTTCACTATACTCAGCACTGGATCCACAGACAAAATACCATACACCTCCAGAACATCATTGACTTTGAAGGTATCCCAGCTCTCATATACCTGTCCGAGAGAAGGAAGCAGTGTTAGAAGTTTCATAGACAGCATAGAATCAAAGACCAGCTCAAGCACAAGACAGAGGTACTGCTGTGTCGTTTTTTCTTTTTCCCATCACAGATTCCTGCTTAAGAGGGCAAATCCTAGAAGCAAGTATCCAGAAGCCAGTTTCTGCCAGACATTTGAGCAGTTAGTAACAGACATTTCCCCCTGCCACTTCAGATTGTCTGCCTCATAACTGTGCTCATCATCACTCTATTTTTCTTACCTTTACAAGACATGCTGGTCCTTTCTCCCCTGGCAATGGAAAATTTAAGTCAAGAGGAGGTGAACAGTTGGCAGAAATGAGATGATGACCTGCAGAAGCTTCAGTTTCTAATCTTTTTGGCTCCCCACATCCATGACTATCACCTCCACTGCCTGAAAGCAAAGGATTCACACACTCCTTAATAGAAAAGCAAAGTAAACAACTCACTGCACCAAGCAACATAGAATTACACTAATTTAACAAGAAGCCAAACAAAAAAAGAGCATATTTGTCAAAGGATATTCTGACTCAAAGTAGCAAAGTATCACAAGCATATTCTACATTACCAAGATAAACAGGAGAGTGGGTAAAATCTGCGTGTCTTAAAAACTCCAAACATGATCAAACCACCTCAGTTTCAACATGTGATGCTTCAACCCCATCAACTAAACACTTTAAATTGTGCAGGTCTGCAAAGGCAATACATTTCTGCATATCAAGTTTGAAAAACAGATAACCACAGATGTGAGAATATACATCAACAAAGCAGGTCGCATTAATCATCTTTAGATTTTCAGCAGTAAAAAACATTATGAAAACCTGCTCTGCAATTCATCCATTTAAATACAAAAACCAAAAATGCAGCAAGTGAACCTCATGACCACGTAAGACCAAACAGAAGATATTTTTTCACTTATTTTTCTTGCAATGGGATTCATCATTTTGAACTAATCATTTGCTGTTGTTCAAAAGACAAGGTGTCAAAATGTTCAGGAGGCCCCTATGCCAGTTGAAGTGGTGTCTCCACAAAACAGCAACAGAACAAGTAGTTCACAAGTCGTCCGCAAGATCAGTAAGCAGTGCACACCATCCTAACACTGACTGTTTGAAAATATCATCCTCTGAGAAGGTCTAAGAGCCTTCTTTAGCATGCTACAAAGCATCTGGTATTAATCTGCCTCCTTTATGAATCTGTAAGTCTCACAAAAGAAGAAGGTGAGGCTAGAGGGTATTCTTCAGAAATACAGTATTTTCTGTAGGAAAGCAGCACCCAATTAAGATGCAGTCCAGCCTCAATTTAAACAGTAACTTCCAAAGAAACTCATTTTCTCAAGATTACCATGAAACATGCTTTACAGTTAGAAATTAAAAGAGAACTCCCAGAAAAGGCAGCATACAAATGCTGCTGAACAAGATATTTCTTTTAGGAATTATTAACTGTGGGAAATAAAACCAATAAGCCATAGAATATACAATGCCCAACACCATAAGGTCTCCCTCATTACTTAAGCCACTGATGATGTCTACAAAAACACCAAGTTGGTTACGAGAGGCTGCATTAACCAGTGCTGATTCAAGCAATTGCAAATACTTTGATTTCTCAAGTTGAATTTCTGCAAAGCCTGACAAAATGCCTTAACATCTAGTCATCAGTAAGACCATTACCCATGTGTTGCTCTTTCTGTTTAGATGGATGTTGTTCCATGTCCTCATCCTCCTCATAGCTCCTCTTGTGGCGACTTGGTGTGTAGGATGTTGAAGGACTAACTCGAGCTTGGCTGGCACTGATATATGCGTAAAATTGAGGATTAAGGACAACACCACACTCAGCAAGAAAAATTCAGGGGAAGTAAGCTCTGCTGATGTCATCTCCTATTTTGAACAAAGTATTAGAAGTTTCTTCAGGCCCAGGCAACATGCTGGTTGTCAAAGCAAGACTACCTGATGCAGTTATTAGGACTACTTAGAAAAGAAATACACAGCAGATGCTGACGTACTTGTAAGATGCCAGCTGTGCTGCAGGTATAAATGAGTTTTGCAACATCTAATATAGTGGTGTTTTCATTAGCATGCGATGTACAAACGTTGAAATGACTTTCAGGCATCTCCACACCAGTCAGGTTCACCTGAAATTTCCATTGCTGCAAGATTCTGACATGAGCATTCCCCCCAAATTAATTCCTAGCAATCACCTATTCACCAAAAAACACCAACCCCACCATATTCAAGTGCTATTGGCATTCTGTACCAATGACAAGTAGTTTTCTTAAATTTTGAATTCAAAATGTGAATTACCAAGTCATCAGATTTACCATCAAATTCTCATCATTTTATAAAATGCAACATATCCACTCCAAGAATTACTGTCTAACATGCTGCAAGTGTTTCTCCAAGTGCTTTTGTCAGACTCTTACTATGTAGCAATGTCTTGGTTTCACCAGAAAACATCAGTGAATGCCCAGAGCTCGAATTGAGTCTCCCATTTTCTAAAGATGCACAAATATGAATTATCAGCAATTTTCAAGAGCCTTCCAATCATTACCTGTCCTGATTCACTAGAAGTGAAAAACAAAACAACAACCCCAAAACTAAGAAACATTACATAAATTTGTCTCCTTACAGCTAACAAATTAATTGGTGATAATGTTTGCATAGCACAGCACTAGCTCAGAGAAAAAAGATATTTCTTTCACCCAGGCTGATTCACCAGGCACCGGAACGCAGTAGAATGTCTGTCTTTCCAAGGTGACTGTTTGTGAGGAGTTCATATCAATTTCCTGCTGTGGCTAGAATGCCAATAGAAATAACAACATTAAAAACCCGATTAGTGTCTTTCCTGTTTAAAACTAAATATTCACATATTCAGCTACTTAGCCAGAACTCACAATGTGCCTGATTACATATTATGAAACAGTGAATCTAAACAGTCTGAAGTGCTTTCTGTCCCACCCCACCCAGTAGAACAAATGTTAATTAAAACAGAATTGACTTCAACTTTGCTGAACTTCGAAAGCAGATAAATAATTAGGAATACTCTGCTATCCCAATCTGAGATTAACTTCCAGTTTTAAGAGACTTATCTCCAGGAGCCCACTGTGAGTACCAAGTTACACTGCACTTATAAACTGTATCTTTTCAACTAATACTTCATCCCAAAATGCATACAACTTGGGTAACTTACCCCACATTCTGCCACATCTCTGTATTTACCAAAATGCAAAACCTGTCAAGAAGGAAAAAACAATGCAATCATTCCCTGTGTGCCAGCAGCTTGAATATGATTTACATCTAAACTATTGCACTTAAGTCCTTCAAAAATATATACTTTTAAAGCAATATTTATTCTTTAAATTCCCCAAGAGAATTATAAATACTGTTATATTACTGATGCTATATAATAAGCTAGCACCAGACAATGCCAGACTCCATAGCTTTAGCTCTGAAAGTTGAGAAATACAATGACTTGGAAGAAGAAAACGTTAAGCATTTACAGAAGTAACAAGTCAGTATTTCACTTACACGTGCATTTGTGTTTGGGTCAACTGTTTCATATACACCCATATAAAACTCAGGATCAAACATATCTTGAACCATACAGCGAAATTTCACTAAACTGTTGGGTTTCAGGTAATGTACAGGAACATCATTCAGCGATGGGACCTGTAAAAGAAAGTTTTTCCTAAACAACTGCCATATAAGCATTAAGTATCACAATGAAGTAAGCAAAAAAACCCAAACAAACACACTGCAAAAGCTGCCACCTCCCCTTTCTTATCATCTTATATATCCCACTGCTAACTTGCTTGGCTCAAGCCTTGAAGTGTTGTTGTTTCAATCCAACTAACAGTGCTCCAGGATGCCATTTTTGTCAGCCTTTTTCACTAAAGCATCATTTGAACTCAAGCGTGTATGCTTTATTTTAAATCTAAAGCATGGTTTTCCCTTGCTGAACTTCTAGAAGTTTTAGTAGATGCTATTCTTCCTCAAACGTGAATATCCAAGCAGATATTTCTTCAACCCACCCGAATTTTGCAGCATTATGATAGAAGGACGTGAAAGAAGAACAGTTTGAACACTTCCTGTGTACATTTATTGCAGACCAACAGGCCTGGCCTCCAAATATGACAGTGTTTGTCAGCTCCTGCCACCTACTGGATCCCAGCATCAGCAGGCAGCGCTCAGCAGGTGGGGCCCAAGGCAAACCAGCACACTGGAGCCAAGGACTGGGGCTGCTGCAGTATCAGTCAGGAATTTGCATCTTGTTTTACATACAGACTAAAGCAACTGAAATGTAAATAATCATTACAAAGACCTAACGTTCAGTAGTGCATATCATGAGAAGGAAGAACTTCTTAAAAATATATCACTGCAACGATTAGGAGGTACAAGAGCGTAACTTCAGAGTTGTGTAACTCGAAGAGAATAACAGTCTTACCCAATTAGTAGCATTATTTTCCTTTAATTTCTCCTTGAAGTAGTCAGTTACCTTCTTCTCCCAGTCGGAATTTGGAGTATTTTGGGCTACAAAACAAGGCACGTTTCCATCAACATTTGCATCACACAACAGGCTCCTATTCAGCACCGTGCCAACACAGTAAGCAATTCAAACATTTATCCCCATTCTGGGCAAACAGCTGAGTTCTAGACGACTTTATGAATGTTACATTGTGCCCAGCTCCCCATCCCACGCCCCTCGGGCGAACTGAGAAAACAACACACAGGCTGGGCATCGCAGAAGGGCTCTGAAACACAGCAACACTCCCGGGTACGTGCGACTGGAGGAGCCGAGGCACCGCTTTCTGCTGCGTGAGGAAGTTTTCTTTATTTCAGCAAGCTTTTAGCTCAGACCAAGCCTAGCACCGAGCCTCAGCTATGGCAGCGGCAGCGTTCATGGGGGTACAACGAGCAGCAAGCCCCACAGCCAAGGCCACAAGAAGAGCCCTCATTCTCCACGAGAAGAGCCCTCGTTCTCCGTGCTGCCTCCAGCTCCAAACCCACGCGCTCGGGTCTCGCTTCCAGTACTTCTTGCTGCCAGAGGAGCGCACGGCAGCAGTACCGCTACCCCGAAAAACACACGTGGGTTTGCTCTATGCTAAGTTGCGAAGCAGATCGCCCGGCTGGGACAGCCCTACGCAGCTCCGGCACAAGCAGGCAGGCCGGCCGGCCGCCGCCCCGCAGCACACGGCAGCACACGGCAGCACGCCGCGCCTCAGCCCCGCGCCGCTCCCGGCGGGGAAAGAGGCACCGGCCCGCGGCCCTCCCTCCGGCTCGCTCCTGGCAGATCCCGGCCCCGCCCGGCCCCGCGCTCACCGAAGATGCCCTGCACGATGCTGAAGGGGCTGTTGAGCCAGTCAGCCACGCACGGCATGGCGGGAGAGAAGCGGGCGAAGGCCGCCGCCGCCTCCCCAGCGCCCCGCAGCCGCCGACTCCCGCTCGCCAGCCCAGCGCGGGGACCGCGGACTTCCGCCCTCCGCCTTCTCCTCCTCCTCTTCCTCTCAGGAGCGGCCGCAGCAATGGCGGCGCGATCCGAACCCGCCTTTTCCTCTCGCCCCTCCCTTCTCCTCCTGCCGCGCCCGCTCGCGGGGCCGCCATCTTAAAGGCGGGCGGGATGAGGGCGGAAGGGGCCGGGCTGCCGTTGGGAAGGGACGTGGACGGGGCGCAGCCATGGCGGCGGCGAAGCCCGGTGGCGGTACCAACCTTCTCTTCGCTTCCTCCGCTACGGAATTCAACTTCACCGTGCCTTTCATCCCGGTCAGCCAGGCGCCGGCCGCGCCGCCGGGCCCCGCTCTCCTCACGGCGGGTATGGGGTGCTGTGAGGGGCGGGCGCTATGGCGTGTGGGGCTGAGGGGCCGCTCCTCGTCCCGCTGTGCTCGGGATTCCGTGCTGTGCTCTGCCGTGCTGTGCTCGGCCAAACTGTGCTTCCCTTCGGTAGCTCCTGTCACACTGTGACCCTCATCTTCCCTGAGGGTGCGCCAATCCCACGTCATCTTTCATTTTCCTCGTGCGGATACGGAGCGCTGAGCAGGAACTTGAGATTTCCGTGTTAATTTAGCACCAGGGAAGGTTGAGGTGGGATGTTTGAAGGCGCAGCTGCCCGGGGAGTGCTGGGTCGCTGAGCCTGTAGGTGTGCAGAGCTGTGGGAGTACAGAGCTGCGGGTTGTGGCACTGAGCGGTGTGCGGATGGGCCTGCTGGGGGGGCTGGATGGTCTTGGTGGTTGTTTCCAACCTTAATGAGTCTGTGATTCCACACTCAGTTCAAAATCCAAAACGTGATTTCAACGCTGACATGCCTTAGCTAGGGAAATGAATGCAGTACAATCACTGTGAGTTTACAAACATGCTTGACAAGTGTGGCTTCAGAATGGTTTTTAGATGATCCATATTTTCAGGGGCAGAGAAAGGGAATAAGAACATTAAAATATCATTCCTATTTATCTAAGGTAGGTGGCTGATACATGTACTAACTGAGCTTGCACAGTCCTTACAGTTCTTAAGTGCAGGTCTGGAAATTAGCATTATGTGAGTGGCTCTCACGTGGCAGCTTCCTGGCGAGGGAGGAAATCTGTTGATGGGATTTCAGTAATAAGATGTGATTAGTTGTGCGCTCTCCTTTTTGCTGAATTTTTGATTGGATGAAGGTTCATAGTTTTGCAACTGGAGTGAAATTAATTGCTGGAGATCTACTGAGGTTATGCCACGTTCAAGGGAGGGGCATCCTGTTCTATTATACTTCTGTCATGCCTCCCATTCACCTTGACTAGCCAGCTGTCACAAGGACCTGGATGCATAGAGCAGTTTGCATCTTGAATCACAGTGTGAAGCAGGAAGGGATGAGCCCTTGAGTTTGAATCCTGAACTGTTTTGAGAATCTACATCAGGAATTGTTTGACATCCATGTGAAAGCTGATGTTTGGAAGCTGTGTGCATGAATGCATCTGTTGCATTTCGAAGAGTCAGTAGCAGTAAGAGGTTTGTGCCATACGGTTTGAAGATGAAAGATGTGTTCTCTGATTCAGATGAACTAACATCCTTAGTGTAGGAAGTGTTCCCAATGAGGACTTGGACGTTTGTCACTAGGGATTGTCAGATGGCAGTCTGCGAGTGACAAGGTATTATCTGTGAGGAATGCACAGGAGGCTGTCACACAGTCACTGAATGTGAGAGGAATACTGCCCTTGTTTCTCAAAGCTGGAGAATCATAGGATTTCTTTTTCATTTGTACAAAGTGCTTCACTTTGTCTATGCATGTGTTTCAATGGAGTTTGTGCAAATTACAAAAAAGGTAATGTAGAAATTGTGTCTGAAGACTGTATGTATATATGGTTTTGTCTGCCATTTTTTTAGGAAATGCACAGATAGACTGAGTTTTCCAAATAAAGTGGTTTGTGAATAAGGTTTTGGTAAAGGCCTTGAAAGGCTCTTGAAAGTGGTATCATAGGTGCAAATTCAGGTGGTGCTTGCCTAAAATTGTTGTCATCAGAAAAGACTGGTAAATAAACATTTTAGTCATGGCAAATTCTGCTTTCCTGATTGATTAATTAGAACAGCAGCTTCCTACAGGGACTTCTCTATGGATTCCCCAGTGCTCCCTTGATGCTCTGTATTCCTGTGATGTTGGCTGCAGATAAAGATGTAAAGGTGTTTGTTATCGGCCGCTTGGAGCTGCTGGTCTCTCATTGCCTGGGAATTGAGGAGCAGAGAAGCAGTAAAGGGGAATTCATCCCCACTGTCTGGGGATTATTTGACTGCCAGAGCAGAAACAATGCTCTTATGACTTCCAATAAATTGCTTTGGGTGCTTGCAAGGTGCTGTTTCCTCAGCAGGCAGGCAGTGATGCTCAGACAGTTCAATGTTCAGCTGAGTCTATTGCTGGACTCAGGTCAAACTGCTTGGTTTTCCAATTTCTACTGGATCAGTGCAAAGCAGAAAGCTGAAACTGACAGGGAGCTGGCATGTGTTCTTTCTCAAGATGCAAAAACACAGACATGACAAGATTTTAAGCTCTCTCCTGCAATTACACAGGATGGGGACTTGTTTTTCTGTACCAGAGATTCACCTCTTGCACAAATCTACAGTAAGGTTCTTAGAACCAGACTAACTCTTGCTTGTGATGAATCTTGCTAATCAGAGAAACTGGAGTGATGAGTTTTGGCCACCTTGCAAATAAAGTGTGAAACTGAGAGAGGGCGTTGCTGATGGGTCAGGAGAGGATGGCCTTAAGCCACTAAGAGCCATCACCAGTAGGCACAGTCAGTTTGGGAATGTCCTTAATCCCTACTTCTAAGTGAGATCTTGGAAGCCTAAACGTTAGAGAGTAAGGTTCTTTTCTTAGAATCTGTTTTTGTAGCAAGAGGAAATAAAGCAAAGCCACTCCTGTATTTGGTAGGCATAAAGGAGATTGAAGGGGATTTTAGTGTCATGGAAGCATGTTTCTTTGACAAGGTGGCTTGGAAAGGTCCTAATTTAAGTTATACTTTGGTCTTTTACTTAAAATTTTAGTTTTTGTTGCTTTATGAACACAGAATGACCTTGGCATCCTTTGTTTAACTTTATGGCACATTTAATCTTCAAGGATATATAAGATTTATAATAGTTTTGGTTTCATATAGTCCAGTAGAGTTTTGGAAATAGCTTGTAACATTACAGAACATCTTGTCTACATGTGCTGATTTGTTGGAACCTCTCTGGACGTCTTTTTGTTTTGTATGTCCTTGCAGATGATTCTGCAGATGTTGGCGAAGAGGACAGCTTCTTGGGTCAGACTTCTGCCAGCCCTAATCCTCCACAGACTTTCAACTATTTCTCTCAAGTGCCCAGTAGCAGTGATCCGTTTGGAAGCATTGGGCAGCTGCCCTTAACATCTTCTGCACCACCTGTTGGAGCAGCAGCCTTCTCCAGGCCTCCAACTTCACTTCCTCTTGTGACTGGGTCACAGGACGGGCAAAATGCTTTTTCTCCACAGCTTCCCAAGTCACAGTCCTCTTCTGGTCCTCCACCTACTTCACAGGTGGGAATTGCAGGTTATCAGACTCCTCCACAGAGCTGTCCCCCACCTGCAAATGCTTCTGCTCTTCCATCTCAGCAGGGTTATAATCCTTATCGCCACACCACCCTGAGCAGCAGAGCCAACCCATACCTTACTCCTCCGCAACTGCAGCAGGGTCACGCGTCAACCCCACCTGTTCACCCACCATCCTCTGTCCCACCTGTCCAGATGTATCAGACACCTCCAGGGCCATTGACACAGGTAGGTAAATTGTTCCTGACGTGGTGCTACCAGAATTTAACAATTTAAGACTCTATTCCTTTTTGAATTGTGTGTTTTACCTTAAAGATCAATCCTGTAATTGGAAACATGCAAGTTTTCGAAAACATAAGCAATGGGCAACTTGTCTATATACTATTTTCTGATTGAAAGAGAATGTTCTTGGAAAACAGAAATAAAAGCTCACAGTGCTCTTTATTGCAAAGGATGAATTAATTCTATTCAAAAAAAAAAAAAGTCTGTAAAATTGAGAGAGACCTTTTTTTAGTTTCCTCAGTCACAGCTCCGAGCTCCCAGGCCTGCAGGTCCATTGGTCCAAGCACCTCCTGTTCTGCCACAGAACCAATATGAGCCTGTTCAGCCACACTGGTTCTACTGTAAAGAAGTGGAAGACAAGCAAATATGGATGCCATTCAGCATTCTGGATTCTGCAAAACTAGAGGAAGTCTATAATTCTGGTAAGTTATAAAGATTTTAATCGTGTCTTCTTCAGAGGTGAGCAGAAGGAACTAGATGGAAGATATTAAACTTCTATGATATAAATATCTGCCTTAATGACTTAATGTCAGTCACAGTAGTGACTGGGGCCTTGGAATGAGAGAGGAAAAAAGAATGCACACGTTCGTGTTGTAACTGAGGGTAACTTTTGTGTCACAGTCCAGCCTGATCCTGAGAGCGTGGTTCTGAGCACTGATGGCGGGCGCTATGACGTGTACCTGTATGACAGAATGAGGAAGGCTGTTTACTGGGAAGAAGAGCCTTCAGAAGTGAGACGATGCATGTGGTTCTATAAGGGAGAGAAGGACAGCCGCTTTATTCCTTACACTGAGGATTTTAGTGATAAGCTGGAGGTAGGTATTACTTTTTGCATAAGCTTCATGAAGAACTTGGAAGTACTTTTTATTTATCATGTTATGATATTATGACCACTAATATCGTCTAGTCCACCCCTCAAACCATCCCTACCATGTGTACTGAGCCATGTCACTCACAGTGTAGATAAAACTGTATAGCTTTTAATGTTAACATTACAGATAATGTGCATGGCCAAAAAAGACATGAAATGAGATTTCTCAATTAAACTTGTTTACTGTTTCAGGCAGAATATAAAAGGGCTGTAACTACAAATCAATGGCATCGTCGACTTGAATTCCCAAATGGGGAGACAATTGTTATGCATAATCCCAAGGTAATAGATTCTGGCAGCTGGTTCTTGCAGAATGCATTGGGCTGAATGAGTATAAGAATAATGCAGTGTTAGTTTTGCTTAAAATTGACTTCTTAATTGTTTTGAGTGTGTGTGCGTTTAAGATAAAAATGCTTATAGAAACTATGTAATATACTATAAAGTCTTCTATAAAATTCTATAAAATAAACTATAAAATCTTCATGTTTTAATGTGCTGTGACCTGATTAAAATACAGTGCATCCTGGTACTTAGAAAGAACAAGGGTTGAATGGCTGAAATATTTGCTAAGTGTAACTGGCAGCAAGCAGGAGGTAATTTAAATTACTTTCCAGTTGGTAGAGACTGTCTGAGGTTAATTAAAGCTAAGCTTTCATGGGAAGAAGAGCATTAATCAAACAGTAAAAATTAGCTTGAATATTTTAGCCACAAAGTCTTCCACTGCAGCTATTTCTAGGCCATGAGGAAGTAGAATTTCTAACTAAATCTTTTCTGTACTATAAATGCTCTGCTAGCATGTCGTGTGATTTAACTGTGGACTTCAGACTTACTGAGCAGTGTTGTTAATTGTTCTCTTATCACAGATGCAATAATACATAAAATTAAAAAAAAATATTTATCAGAATCAGTTATTCCTACATTTACCACATGTAGGTTAAGAATGTTATTACCACTAATGTAGGTTAAGAAGTTTCATCCAGGAAAAACCCTAGAGAAGAAGCACTTAAAATTCTTAGTGTCATAAATATGGTGTGACACTTGTGCTAGTGACTATAAACAGTCATGCTAATGAATTAATTGTTTTCTAAGGTTTTTATGCTCCTTTTAAATGTTTTCCTTCTCTGATGAGGACTGATCAATTTTTTTTTTTTTTTGCCTTAAATTGGAATAATTGTAAATAGGGGGAACAGTCAGTTTCTTCACAAAAAATAGCCAGCTGGTAGGGAAGAGTGGCACTGGGATCCAGGAAAGAGGCACCTGAATAATGCTTGTCTGAGGAATTGAAATTGTTAGGAATTGCAGAGCAAGCCAGCACCTTCAACTAGTGGTTTTACTGTAGTGTAAGTCATCTGGTTGCTTCTCAAACTAGTGAGAATTATCTGTGTTAATTCAGGGTCTAGAGTCTCATTTAAGAAAAACTGTGGAGAAGCTCATAGGGTTTTAAAAGGTTGTGTTTTTCATTGATTTTATTTGTTTTTGTATTTATAACTGGTAAATGTATTCTTTCTCAGGTTATAGTTCAGTTCCAACCTTCTGCTACATCAGATGAATGGGGCACTTCTCAAGATGGTCAGGCAAGACCAAGGGTAGTAAAACGTGGAATTGATGATGACCATGATGAAATACCTGATGGTATGTGATTAGTGTATGTGGGGCTGCATCTTGAGCAGTGGGTTTGGTTCAGTGCAAAAGTTGGATGACAGTGAGTGGAGCAGCAAAACGCTGTTCATGTGTAGAGTCTAAAGGTTAGAATTGCTCCATAATCTAAGCTGCAATCCATTGATGTTGTTCTCTAATCAAAGCAGTCTTGTGGACTGTGTGATATCTTGAACCATGGTATATAATAGACTTTTGAAGCAGTTTAAGAATGCTTGACTCTAAATTTCACTAGTGTAGTAAATATTGGTACTGTGATTTTTTCCTTTTCTTTTTCTATAGGAGAAATGGCCCAAGTTGACCATTTGGTGTTCATGGTTCATGGCATCGGGCCTGTGTGTGACTTGAGATTTAGAAGCATTGTTGAATGTGGTATGTTTTCCCTTGTTCAATTGCAGTTTTATTTTTAACTGTTAAGTGCAGGTAGCTTATCTTTCAGATAAGTATGTCTTTAAGAAAAAAAAAAAAAAGATTTTTAGCTAAGAAGGCTGTGTGTGGTCTGATCTTAGAGTAAAAATGCACTGTTGTGAGATAAGGAGAAGCTTACAAGAAAGGCACTTAAAAAAATAATAATAATAATTGAGTAATTCTTGGAAAGGTTTTTCCACTTTGCAGTTTCCTTAATTTGTATTTTGATTATGTCTGTTGCAATTGAGGGGGAAAAAATAATGTTTGTAGTTGTGTACTACTTGAATACCTTTACTGTCAGGTTTTCATTACTCTGCTTCTCCACAGTTGACGATTTTAGAACCGTTTCTCTGAAGTTGCTGCAGACTCACTTTAAGAAATCTTTAGAGGAAGGTAAAGTGAGCAGGGTGGAGTTCCTTCCAGTTCACTGGCATAGTTCTCTGCATGGAGATGCAACAGGTGTGGACAGGTGAGTGTATGTTCATCTTTTTTCTGTAGAAACAACTAGAGAAGTTAATGTGCTTGTGAGGCTGGATGAACAAATGTCTGAGCGTGTTACAAAAAATACTGCTTTTTTGTTTTTGTAATTATCACTTTGTTGTACATTGTAGGGAAAGTTGGAAAGATGTGGAGTATTTTGTATTTTCATGATGCTGAGTAGCAGGATACAGAACTATACATACGTGCTGAACATTTGGTACAGCATTTTCATGGGAGTGGCTAATGCAATTGATACATGAAACACTTATGAGAGTGAATGTGTAGTACAGCAACAGGTGTGTTCCATTCACAGTGGATAGTTGTCTCTCCTGTGCCTTCCTGCAGTCTCAAGTCTGACTCTAGGAGATACCAGGGTCCTCTTCCTGAGGAAGGCACTAAGCCCTTTGTCTATTCCTTGAGCACTAATGTATGAATTTGCAGTGAGGCCAGAAAGCTACATGCTATTGAAAATATCTCCAAAGACCCTCCTGTAGTATTTAGATTGCAGCTCTGCCATCTGTTGTTTCAAAAGTTAACAAACTACTTATCTTCTACTTCTAACGATTCTCTGTTCTGAGTAGGAACATCAAAAAAATCACTTTGCCATCGATTGGACGCCTGCGCCACTTCACCAACGAAACCCTGCTTGACATCCTGTTTTACAACAGCCCCACCTACTGTCAGACGATTGTGGATAAAGTAGGGATGGAAATGAACCGCCTGTATGCACTTTTCATGAGTCGCAATCCAGATTTCAAAGGAGGAGTCTCTGTGGCTGGACACAGTTTAGGTGATTATTGAAGGCACTGATTGAAAATAAAACCAGCATTCCTACATGAAGGGAAGTGGAACCTCTGTGAAGCGGAAGGCTGAACTTAGCTGAAAATTCATGTGTGCTTTTCAGACTAAAAATAAAACCCTTCTCAGTAGATGCATTTATAAAGCTCTGCAAGAAAGTTTATAACTCCGGCATACATGTATGTTTGACCTGTCTTAATTTTCTTCATGAGGACTTAATATCTAATCTGAGTTTAAAAGTTAATTGGTTATCTAGTGTCATCTTAGGCAGGTAACCCACTCAGTAAAACTAAGGTCATTTTTTGGAACGCAACATACGGCTTCATAAAAGTTATTTTACATTGGTTTGGGCTGGGATTTTCCTTCCGTTTGGTAAGATCTATCCGTCTTCAGTCTGAAATGGTTAAAAGGTAGTTTAATACTGGCAACTGCATTCCACTTGAACAGAAAAAGACGAAAAAGATCTTGTTTGCATTTTACTGCTATGTTAGTATGTGTGTATTTAAGTTCAGCAGCTGTTTTTTTTTTTTTTTTTGGTCAATTTGTATGTTGCTATAACTGCTGTATCTAATTCTTGCTGATTACTTTGGCACACGAAGTATCTAAAACTGTTCTTAAGGCAACTTTAATTTCTGTTTCCAGGTTCCTTAATTCTGTTTGACATATTATCTAACCAGAAAGACTTGGCTTCATCAGTAAATACTGAACCTTTCTCTGGTGTTAATGGGACTGAAAAGGATGTGCCTGTTCAAGATAAACAGGTAACTTGCGTGCTAATCTTCCCAGGCAATTAGATCTGATAATTGCAGCATCTTCTTCTCTAGTGGCCAGAGTTTACTGACTGAAACAGTATTGCATGTTTTGATGGTATGTTTTGACATGTTAATGGTAATGTGCCATTCTGTAAATATTGTCAAATCTCAGTACAAACTATATGCCTTTCCTTGAAGCTCCAAGTAGAGCAGTCCTGGTATTTGATCATGAGCATTATCTGTGGACTTGTGGATGCATAACTTGTCTTTGTAAATCTGAGTGGTTGAGAGATTTCCAGGAGGGAAAGAATGAATCTATTTGTTGTCAAGCTTGATGCAGTGTCTGGCTGTTTGATCGTTAATGGAAATACATTTTTAAGTGTTCAAAAGCTCAAGAAACCTTTCTCTTGTTTCAGTAATTTTTAAATGTATAATTTCTTAGTCTGTTATTAACAGAAAACTGGTACTGTATTTTACTAAAAATGAGCTTAGATTAACAAAGCTTATATAACATGAGTGCTTCTAAGAGCAATTAACAGAATTTGTGTTTATTTGCTGTGTATTGACTTGTTACTGTCTGATGTGACTATGCTGTCCTTTTAAGATGACTGAAGATACCAGTTCCTTGGGCTCCTCAATTACCACTTCTGGTGATGACCTTTGTGAGCCTGAAGTAGATGATGATGTTCCTACTTTGCAGAAGACTCTGGAGATGCTGAGTTTATCAGAGTATGCAAGCACATTTGAAAAGGAGCGGATTGACATGGAGTCTCTGGTACAATAATGTTCAGTTGGATCATGGGGGTTATACCAGGGTGTAGGATTTGTTATTGTTTGCTGTTTTCTTCTTTTGCCTTAGCATACTGTCAGGCATGAAAGTAGTCATGAACATGTCATGCTGGACATGAAGACTAAATATTACGTGACTTGGATTTTTTTTTTCCAATTATATTATGTCACTATGTTTTGTATTCTTACATTTCTGTAGCTTTGTAAAATGTCTTTTAATTATTTCATTTGCCAGTAAGAAGTGATATATGTTACTAGAAAAGTTATTTAGTGTACTTTGTGTATATTTGTGGTTTTGTTTTTAAGCTGATGTGTACAATTGATGACCTGAAGGAAATGGGGATACCTCTTGGACCAAGAAAGAAAATAGCCAATTTTGTAAAAGACAGAGCAGCCAAGCAGGTAAATACACTTTTCAGGAGTGAAATAAAAAGTTGTTAAGCAAATGTAACTGACTTTGTTGCTATTAAGTAACTTCTGTTCTTGAACACACTTGTTAACAACATGAATATATTGGAAGAATGTTGATAAATGTGGAAAAAATATTTATTTGTTTTTTTCTGGTCTTGAAACCTGTCTCAAAAGGAACAGAAGAAAGCTGCAGCAGAGAAGAAAGCAGCATTGGCTGCCATGCTTCAAACACAAGAAGCTTCCCAGAAAGCAAAAGAAACAGTTACTTCTGTCTCACCTTCAGAGTCTGGTCAGCAGCACTCAAAGAGGAAGCTTCCAGTTGGTGCATCTGTTTCTTCTGTGAACGTTGACTATGAGTATTTTGAAGTTGGAACTGGTCAGGTGAGACTACATAAATTTGAACAAATCATCTGGAACAGTGCTGTCCTTTTGCTTGTTTTTGTGTGTTATTTCATTCATTCAACATTGATGACTTTGAGCTGCATCCCTTGATTGTTGTGCAGATGTTATGTTTACAAGGAACTTTTGGTGAGAGTGAGTGCTGGGAGAGTGGATCAGATTACTGAAAAACACTATAACAGTGAAGATACCAATACAATTAACTTTTCTACTTTCACCAATGAGTGTCCTGTTTCAAAATCAGAATGGTAAGAATGCTGTGGTACTGGATGGCCTAAACTGGTTCATGTATGCTGTTATATTTAAGTTGTACTTAATCTTAACTCAAGAAACAAGCCTTGAGTGCTTCCTATTCAAATAAATACCAATTTTTAATTTTTCTGTATCTACCTATAGTGTGAAGTTTTTAAAAAAATAATAAAATCACATTATAGTAATATACATATACAGTACTATAATATTAGTATGGAATGGAACAGTGCAGCTGAAATGTCTTGGAGGTACCTGTCAGCATGTCTTTGATTTAATACATGGCTTGTTTTTCCTTCCTAGTTAAGCATTATATCAATTAGCTGGCAGTACTGAGTGATTATTTTCTGACTTTTGTCTGATAGGTTTCAGTAGTTTACAGTGCACTGGACTTTGAACCAGATACATTCTTTGCTCTTGGTTCCCCTATTGGTGTGTTCCTAACTGTACGAGGACTGGAGAAGATTGATGAGAACTACAGGCTTCCTACTTGCAAGGGTTTCTTCAACATCTATCATCCAGTGAGTAAGCAGTACTTCTGACTTTGGATTTTAGCTGATGCAAACCACAATACAGAATACTCAGTTTTTAATTTAGAGCATTACACCTCATTTCCCCCTAGGTTCACTTTCAAAAAACATAATAACCCATCTGGAATATTTATTCCAGATACCTATGATATTTACTATAAAAAAAGTAGAGTTGGCTTCATAGGCTCCATGCCTATATATGGCTTGATAATATTTGTCCTGTTCATTTTTAGAGCTTAACCAAAGTTTTTGGTTTTTTTCCTTCATTAATTTCAAACTTTTCAGCATGCTTTTGTAAAAATGTTTTATTTGAGCTATTCACAAGGCTTTTTTTAGTTTCCAGAGAGATTCTGGGAAACTTAGAAATTCTAACAGGTGTTGTAAATGCAGTATGTTTGTCTTTTTCTGTCCTGTCTTGATTAGCAATTAAACATTGACAGGTTGGTAGATAACTAACATCACTTTGTTATTTCTTAACAGCTTGATCCAGTAGCTTACAGGATAGAACCAATGATCATTGAAGACTTGAGTTTAAAACCAGTTCTTATTCCACACCACAAAGGCAGAAAAAGACTTCATCTAGGTAAAAAGTAAACTTATGTAAATTATGGATCAAACTCCCAACTTCCTTGTTTGAGGCAATAGAGTATCATACAGTTTCAGGAGACAGTGTGTCCAGGTGCCTGTCTTTGTGTTGTTAGATGGTTTTTATTGTTTTGTTTTTTTTTTTTTTTACCTTGTCCCAGATGACCTCCATTAGATGTTTAACCAGTCTTTTCAGTATTGGAAATGTTCAGGAAAAAAAATGCAGGTTTTTTTCCCAATGCAGGGGTTGGGATTTTATTGCTCAGGAGTACAAGTGGTGACTTAAGGTGACTTAAAGTTTGCATAATTAAAGAATATCAGCTTTACTGTTCAGTTAACAGTGCGACAGTTCAGGGCCCTTTTGAAAGTCCGTCTTCATTCAGGGCCTTGGATAGAGAAATTCAGTATTTGTGCTTTAGGGATGGTATGTTAGAATCAGTCTGTTTTCCTAGGCTAGACGAGGTACTTGCTTAGGAATGTTTTAGCTTGCAACTCTTAAAATTTATGTAATAAAGGAAAAAAATATGGTCTTTATCTCTTTACAAGAAGGACTGCTTTTTCTTAGATCTAGGTGAATGTTCCATGGAAAACTCTGATTCCTGATGTAACAGAGCAGTGTGAATCTAACCATTAAACCATCAACCAATTGAGTGTTAGGAGATCTATTGGGAGAGCCCTCTCTTGTTCACTGTTTGCTACCAGTACTGAATAGCAACTTAGTTGCTGTTAACACGTTTATTGTGTTAATTCATTAACCCATTTAGTGAGAAATAATGATGCACTAATTCTATATCATCCTTTTAAATAGAATAAGGGTGCAAGAAACACGTTTATGACATAACAAGTCTGTTTCTGGTAGTAATTGAAATGTTTGTTGAATGGGGCTTAATAATTCTGGTTTTAGTTGAATGTTGTAAATATTCTTGCTGTGATGCTCTTTCTAGAGTTGAAAGACTCTCTGTCTCGAATGGGATCTGATCTGAAACAGGGTTTTATCAGCTCTTTGAAGAGCGCGTGGCAGACCCTTAATGAATTTGCACGTGCTCATACGTCTTCAACTCAGCTACAAGCAGAACTGGAGAAAGTTGCTAACCAAATTAAAGAGGAAGAGGAAAAGCAAGTGGTAGAAGGTATGTGGACACGTTTTTTTGGTTTTATTATTTATTGTTCTCCAGTTAATGGAAGCTTGAGTATCTTAGCACTTGCTGTTGATTTTCTGGTTTATGCAATGCCGTCTTAGTCAGTTGAGACTGCTATAATTGTCTAATTGCAAGTGCTTGGAAATTGTAGCAGGGAAAATGAGTGATAATTATAGTTATGCAGGCTGTGCTTGAAAATAGTTACAAAATCTTAAAATCTTTAATTGTAGCTGAAAAGATCACTGAAAGTCCAGACCTTCCAAAAGACGAGGATTTTACAGTGAAGGTTGGAATGCTGAATGGAGGACGGCGCATTGATTATGTTCTACAAGAAAAACCAATAGAAAGCTTCAATGAATACCTTTTTGCTTTACAGAGTCATTTGTGCTACTGGTAAGAGGTCCTCATCACTTAACTCTGAAACGGTCTCCCATTTGGAAAGATGTTTTCTTCCCACTCAGGCTATATTGTGAAGTTGAATTTGTTATATTCTGGATGATCAAATAATGGAGAGAAGTCAAATGTGAAGGCAGACAGAATATATGATTACTCAAGGATGTCATTCTCAAGATGTCCTACCTGGATTTTCCTGTTAGCTAGTTTCATTGTACAATAGTGTGAATTTGCACAGTGTAAACAATTGTATAGCCCTGTTTGCAATCAGGATGTTGCTTATTGGTCTATTGAACTTTGAAAGTCAAAGCACATACCTTTAGTACAATCCTTTTAAAGGGAGAACTTAATGAGCATTTTGCCATCTGTAGCTTTTCAGGTAAAACTATTTGTGAAGGAACTGTATTAGACTTCAGTATATAGTAAAACTTAATTACCTCTTTGTGTTGAAGTGAAAGTATCAGATATTGATGCTGTGCTGCTAAAGCTCAACAAAGCAAAGGAAGAAAAAGGCATAGCAGGTTTTCCTGTACATTTGGATGACTGTGATCTACCACTTGTAGACAGTGGTTGCTCATATACAGAACAACTTGTAGAAAAGGTGCAGATTTTGGCATCGTGTAGACCTGCATTATGCTGTTGCCATGTCTGCATTTGAACTTGCTGCTTTTTAAGTGATTATGTTTCAAAGGGATGATGTTATAATTAAGCACATGTGAAAATACACAGATTATGGAATGGTAGAACAGAGGGTGTGTAAGCTGTATCTGGTAATACTACAACTTCAGTGATCATTAACTGCCTGCAGAAAGGTTTATCAAAGCTGCAGTGCAGCCAAGCACTGGTTTGCTCTGACAGAGCTCCCAAGCAGTTGGAGACCCAGTGGTGGCACTGCTGTTTTGCAGGTAAAGCTGAAGGAAAGGAGCTTTATTCCACAAGGTGGCAGCCAGTCACTGCTGAATTTTAAAAGCATATCTAGCCACGTCTGGGTTTTTTTGGTTATTCATGACCCAAATATGTGAGTTTTTTTGTTTGTTTCTTCCTCAGGAGGTGGTGAGAAATGCCTTAAAAAAACAGTCTGTGTGTTGCAGGGTTCAGAGCTTCCATGTTGATCCCTCTGCTTGCTTGTTTGCTTGCTTGTTCAATAGAGAACACTGAGAAATGTGGTTGCTATCTCCATAGTAGACTGTTGGAAATGTCTGTAGATCCTTGGCTTGCATGTTTAGCTGTACAGGTTTTCTGTGAAAGATGCTCTCTGCATTTGGAGGGTCGCAGTTCTGTCTAAGTTGTCTTTGCTAACTCCATGTCCAATTTCTTTTAAAGCATGAGCTGTTACATTATGCAGCTACTCCTGCAGCTTTAGAACTTCATTTAAATTTTCCTGGTGAACTGTGTTGCTGGTTTTTTTTTGTTGTTGTTGTTATTTGTTTGTTTTTACAGTGGTTGTTATTCTCTTAGATTGGTATTGGTTTTTGTGCTTATATAACACTTTATAGACATAACAAGGACAATTCTTTTTCCTGAATTTAAATTCAGATGGCCTGAAGCTTTAATTTTAAGAAGAGCTGGTAAAAACAATTTTGAAACATGGCACTTGAATTATACTAGTCTTTAAATGATATGAAAAATACTTTCATTTCCTTGGAGGTAAGGTGCAGAAGATGGCTGTGGATGTTTGTTACAGCCTATCAACAAGAAAGCACAAACCAATTAGCAGAAAAATAGAGTATTGCTGATAGAACTGGGCAGGAGTAAGTGATAGGCTGTTTGAGGAGATTTAAGCCAAATGAATAACATTAAAGAAATGGATGGAGAAGGGGATTTCAAACTGCAGTGTAGTGAGAGTTAGGGAGAACACAGAAAGGAAAATGTAGCAGTGAAAGGTAAGCATGTTGGCTTATTGCAGAGGGAATGTAAAGCTGATGCAGAGTTGTGACTCAAAAAGGAGGTTGATAGAAGAAAGGCCACATTCCCAAAAGAGATTGGGTTGATAACTCTCTGAACAGTCTGCATGAACTGGCATGGGGGTGAAGTGTGCCTTCCAAGGGTATAGAATGTGATCCGTGCCAAATTAACTTTTTTTTTTTTTTTGGTAATACTTTATAGGGAATCTGAAGACACTGCCTTGCTGTTTCTCAAAGAAATATACAGGACTATGAATATCAATCCTGAGCAGCCACAACATTGATGCATAGATACGTGTAAGTTTATTCTATTGTAAGATAGAATACATAGATACACTGTATATAGATGCATTGTAAGTTTATTCTAAGATAACACATATTCATAACAAACTCAGCTGCAGCATAGATCTCCTTAGTTTCCCTTTTTTCTCTGGAGTTTAAATTACGAAGGAGGTAGCTGCAAAGTGTCATCTTGATCTGAAAAAACAATTCCTAGATGTTTAAATGCAGAAGAAACCTTTAAGTGCTCTCTCTTCCCTTCTGAAAAGCTCTTTTATGTCAGAGTTCTTGATATGAGGCCATAATTGCCAGCGCAGCTCTGAAATGTGGTCTCTATTATATTATTTCTTCTTAGTCCAGCTGTTCAGTGAATGTTTAGTGAAGTATAGGAAAACTTGGTGATATTGGATATGATGAGGTTTCATTTATGGTGCAGTGCTGTACAGTATGTTTGTGTAGCATTTTGTCTTACGATGTTTTTGTTAGTAAGTTACTGAGTCAGTAGTGTTAACTGAGCTAAAATCACATGCAAGAAGAATCAGTTGCACTAGCAATTAGTGAGTAGCTACCAGGATTTGTTTGTTTCTACTCACTGCAATAATACTTATGGTATTAAAAAAAATCTTTTATATGAGTACCATGATTTATTTCTAGGTCATCTTTAGGCTGCTCTTCTTGTAACAGTAATAAAAGACTTCATATAAGAAATGTAAAGAAATGTTTGATATAACTCTAATATGTGAACTGTAGACATTTTTTGTGGAAGTGTTTTCATCTCCTGTATCTATTTTGATTACTTGGTTGAAAATGCTGAGACCCTTTTAAAGTTCTCTTGCAAATGAGAATGTTGTCCTTCTTTATTAAAGCATAGATACCACTAGAAATTTATCCTTATGTTCAGAGGAGTATCTTCCACTGTGTAACTTGGAAGATTTAAGTCACTATGCCCTTTTCCTTTTTAGTAAGTAGTAACTCCTTTTGTATGTTCCACTTTTGGGGGAATGCATCAATATATTAAAAGTTCAGCTACAAACGAAGCATCTTTACCAGTATCTCTGAATATAGTAGGATAACTTAGAAGCATAAGGATCTAGTAGCTAATTGAAGTGTATAGTGTATGACATCCTATGAGCAGTTGTAAGCTTTTTCTTTTTGTAATTGCCTCTTTGTGTCCAAAACAAGTACATTTCATGAGGTTTTTGTGTTTAGAAATTGATCAGAAAAGAAGATGGATCTTTATAGATCTTTTTGAGTCCTCTTGGAATTGAATGTTGGCATATCTCATTTTCTTAGTGCTACTACAGGAATACAAAACTTGATATATTTCACATTTTTCTTATATACATGTTCTGCTTTCTCTGCACAGCCATCCCTGTTGGTCTGACAGACCTGGTGGAAGCTGCTTCAAAGAACACCTGCTATTTGCATAGTTAGAGCTGGCAGGATAAGTATCAGACTTTCCCTGCAGTCCAGAACTCTCTCGGATTCTGCCTTCCTGTGTCGCTTCAAGCAAACTTAGTTCTGAAAAGATCAGCCCCATCATTCAAGAGATGAATGGAATGACACGATTTTGGTCTTATAAATCAGTTAAATTGTACAGCTGCCAAATATAAAGTGATCACTGAGGAGTTCTCTGGCATGCAAATCATTACTTCTCTCCCTCCTAACTTAGCTGACTGTCAAACATGCTTTGTCTACCAAGGCAGCACGTCCTTGTTAAAAAGGACTTGTTGAGAAACAGCAATAATCTGCTTTTCTTGACGTGTTTATTGGTCCACCTTTTAGTAATAAAACGTGAACTGTAGTTGTAACCACCTTTAATACAGATTACACAGAGCTGTTCCTATTTACGAAAAACTAGCAACAAGAATAATTTTCCTTACTATTGTAAGTGTTACAGAGATTTTATAAAGATCTTTTTAAGTTTCTGCTGGTTTTTTTTTGTTTGTTTGTTTGTTTTTTTAAGTAGAAATGAACCTTTGATTTCAAGAAAGTTAGAAGTTTGTTACTGGTAGTTCAGTGTTCACACCTCTGGAAAAGAGCAGTTTGAAACCACGTTTTGGTCAAATGATTGATAGTTTAGTGAAACTAGGCTGCACTTGTGAGAACTGAAATACTTACCTTGACACTGCAGTTTAATCTCTCAAAATACTCAGTGGAAGTACAGGCATCTGAAGCATATGGACATTAGATAATAATCTAGGTCCAGATCAGCAGCCCAGTCTGTTTATCTCTTAATGAAGTTGAGATGAGTAGGGTTGCATGTAATCATGAGTTTGTGTCTCTGAATACTGAGCTTCTGTAGCTTTCTTCTAGCTTCAGCTTACATGCAAATTGTGGCTTTTCTTAATAACTTAACTTTACTACTGACTGTTTGCTTCTGCTATTGCAATAAATGCATTTTGAAATGCAGTATTTTTTTTCTAAGTATATGTAAAATACACATTCTTGTGTAAATACTTTAGTTATTGTAATTATAAATACTTCCCATGGGTCTTTACAGCAAAAAATCTGTATTTCATCACAGAGTAGGTTGGAAGGGGCCTTTGGAGAGGTTTAGTCCAACTCCCCTGCTCAAAGCAGGGCCAGCTTAAATTATGTGGCTTAGGGTCTTATTCAAGGATGATGATCCATCATCTGTCTGGGCTCTATTCTTATGTTTGACTACTATTACTAAGATATTTTTCTAATATATTATTGTCATTTCCCAGGCAGAGTTTGTCTACTGCCTTTTGTCCTCCCTGTGCATCTCCAAGGACAGTCTGTCTCTGTCCTCTCTGCACCTTTTCACGAGATAGTTGAGGACAACAATGGGATTTTCCTGTTGGCTTCTCAAGGCTGAACACTTTCTTCCAGGCATCTCCTTTCATCAGAGTGCTGTAAATCCAAATATATTAAAATAGATACGTATCTTAAAAGCACAAAACTAAAGCAAGCCAACAAATGAAAGAAAGTACATAGCATGAAGAATAATAACTCTGTGTGAGAAAAATAACCAGAAAATAGAGGAGGAAAAAAAAAAGGGTTGTGGCTTGATTGTTTGTTTGTTTTTTTTCCAGTGCAAATGTTTATAAGTGAAGTCTAAGGGGGAAAAAAAACATAATCAGAGCCTCTCTAAGAAATGCACTGCTTTTCCAACAGATTCCCATTTGAAGGAAATAGAATCTTTCACTGAAAACAGAATTATTTTGAAAATACTTCTGCCTAACTCAAGCAAAGAGGGCTGACTTCTGCCTCTCTGCTTCAGGAGCTGTTGTCTGTGCTGGCAGCATTTCCTCCCTCTGGAAACCTCTCCTAGCACTTCTGTTTGTAAAAGCAGTGTAGTCAAATTGTGCTTGTGCCATGTGACGTTTTGTATAGTATTGAAATCTTCAGTAACTGCTTCTGGAGTTGTCCTGATACATATATTTTTTTTTTCCCAGTGAATGTTAAATTAATATTTATAACTTTGTGTCTGCAGTATGACAAATGTGCTACAAGTTCTGTCTACAGTGATACTTTCATAACAATGTTTTCCCCAGTTCCTCTCTGTATGTCATCTTGTTTCTTGTTACGAATAATAAAGTCTTGCATTTCATTTTTCCTTAACTCTCAGCATTTGGTGCCAGTGACAGTGTTAGTCTGTGGAGAGTTGGGCTTCAGACCTAACAGGAGTGAGCACTCTGGAGCCACCCTTAAGTGCTGCATTGCTCTGACCAAGCAAGTGTTCTTAGATTGCATTTATTTTTTATCAGCTTTGAATTAGGATATGTTCCCTAAATGTTAAACAAAAAAGGTAGGGGCATTCCATGGATTCTTGATGAAAAATGAGAAATACCTGCTCCAGGTACGTGGTCTGATTTCAGTACTCAGTACATTCTTGGCATATCTGCTTTTAATTGAAATCATGTAAGTTATTGACAGTTTGCTTTGATGTAGTAAGAGCAGCCTGCTGGTTGTTTCCAGACTCTTGTAACAGCACCTGTTAGCATAAAATACAAGCTTGGCTCTGGATTGCTCTCTGATTTTTCAGGATTAGCTTCCTAAAAGCTAGTAGGTCTACTCCGGTGTAAATAAAATTGCAAACATACCTGTTTACTCTTCATTTCTACAGAGGTAGGAAGGTTTTTGTTTGCTTTGATTGGTAGCAGTTGTGTTCTAAAGAATGGACAAAGAGCAGCTCTCAGTTTGCCATGGTGAAAGGAAGGAGGGAAAGGAAAGCAGGAGCTGGGCTGTGGGTACCACTGAGCTCCTGGCTGCCTCCCAGCTGGAGCAGGGAACGAGGCTGAAGAGTTGAGCATTGCTAATGCTGCTTGGGAGCTGGTGGATCAAAACCAGGAGCTGTTTAGGCCCTCCTTGACCCTGTGCACAGGGTTATGACCAGTAATGGAATTATGTGAACATTGTGCTCTCGCTGCATTGTAAGCTGTAGTAAAACCCAAGAATCCCTTTGACTGTCTTGTATCATATGCACTTCTTTTCAGAGTTGGTAACTCAAGAAGCAACCTGTGCACAGAAAACTTCTGTTTCCTTTCTGTTTTCTTCCTTGCTGTGTTGCAAAGCCCAAATAAGTGAGAATGTTCAATAACCTGCATGGATTTGTTCATCAGCACAATTTTGCTTGCAAAATCACTTCAGCTAAGCTGTGTGGAGGCTGTGAGAACCCCATGTGATGCACCTTGAAGCTAAAGTGCAGCTCTCCACGTGCATGAGGAATGGTGCTTTCTGCCTGATGACTTTCAAAACCTGGAGCTTTCCAGACTTCCTTTAAGTATGAAGGCTGTAAAAGCAGTATCTTTCATATGTCAATAAAATAGCTTCAGATCCATACAAATTCAGGCAATCAAATGTGAAGTGTTGTCTGTTTAAGGATGATAACAAGAACAAAGATCTGGCAGAAGGGAAAAAAAAAAAAAAAAAAAAAAAAAAAAGCAGTTGACCTTGCATTTCTCCTTTTGCCACAAAAGTCTTCAAATAATTTGTAATTTCGTCCTGTTAAAATGGCCTCCGAAATGCAAGCAGAGCATTAATTTTGCCCCATGCTTTAATTTTGCTCATGCTTTGAATGCATGAGTAGGGAAAGGGTTGATTCAGACACTGCTTGTGAGCTTCTCCAGCAGGAGCCTGCTTGCCAGAAGTCACGTTTTCCTAAGCTAAGGCTTGTTCTGGGCATAGTGAAGCATTTGGTTATTCTTCTCTTTGCAGCTTCATGATTTTCTCTGTCTGTGTTTGGATATGTTTGTCCTTTCCCCACTTTTCCATCTTTGTGAAGGACTAAGAGTACAGCTTTGAATTTCCCATAAGCC
Organism: Tetrao urogallus; assembly: GCF_951394365.1. Classification (NCBI taxonomy): domain Eukaryota; kingdom Metazoa; phylum Chordata; class Aves; order Galliformes; family Phasianidae; genus Tetrao; species Tetrao urogallus. The sequence goes on from NC_136818.1 coordinate 59,931,133, forward strand.
TCCAGGGAGGTTCTCACAAGTGAGATGGGTTGCAGGTTGTAGAAGGGAATTAAGGGAGAAACAGATCTCGGATTTCTGCAGCCTCAGGGAAAAAGGAGCACAGCCATGTCATGACAAATACTTTCTTGTTTTTTTTCTTTTCCCTTAGCTTCTCTGTGGAGTTGGATGTAGAGAAAATAATGATGGTTCTGCTGAGTGCAAAAATAAAGTTTCAGACATAACGTAAAAGAAAATAACTTAAAAAAATCCTTAATGAGGGCAGCACTGTCTGCAAGGTATTTTGGCTAAATGATTTCTTAAGGGACTTTGATGCTTTTAAGTATTGTGCCCTGTCAATAATGAGTTTCAGACTGTCCTTTGTACGCATTTATGTGGTTTAAGCTGCTGGAAGATCCTTTGCTAATGGGATCACAGTGCAAGTTTCAGTATTGATTGAAATATAATGATATCTGTTGAAAGATTTGGGAAGTTCTCTAAGGAGAGAACCTGCTTAGAGAGCACTGCAAAGAGAAAGCTGTGAACAGAAACTGGTGGCTGAACAGAGACAGCGACTGTATGGGCTGACAGGTGTAGATACATGTATAGATACTTATGTATGGTGTGTGTATGTGTATACACTGAAAGAAACACTTTTCTCTCATTTGATGATGTGGATAGGGAGTGTGAGGTGTTCTCAGTCTGTGGCATCTACTTGGGAAAACTCAGACAACAGTTTCCACACCTCCAGCCATGCTGCTCATGTTTGAAATCATGCAGGTGTTGGCAGAGCAGTAGAAGTTGTGTCAACTTGTGAAAAATACATATGGAAGTAGAAGTTGATGATGACAATTTACATTGAAATGAACCAAATGAAACTTATTAAAATATTTATAAGACGCAGCCTGAGATTGTTCCTTAAACTTACTTAAAGTGAGGAGACCACGGGGCACATCTAATGGAAGGGTGAAAAATCAAATCAGTGTATCAACAAATCCAAGCATCACTTGAGAAGTATCTGTGTTGAATGGGATATGTACCAAATATCTTTTGCATTGTCTAACTGGATTTACTTGTTGTAGAGTATAAAGGATTTTTGTATGCTGAAACATGTGGGAGATCTGAGCAAGACAGTGTCCAGAGACCAGCAGTGTTAGCCAGCAGCAGATATCCTTAGTAAAACAACAGGTATCATTAGCACACCAGCAAAATCCTTTGGACTGTATGCATGTGCTGAGTGTGTAATGTGCTTAATTTGCTGATAAATGCATCCTATTGGGCAGGATTTTCTCTATATGTGCATTGACCTTTCCTTGGTTTTCAGCAGGAGGCTCATAGTTAAAGTACAAGATAATTAATGGCGTAGCTAATCATATCAGATGCTGTAATGGAAGCAATGAGGGTAAAGCAATTATGGCTCAGCTAAGTACAAGTTAAAGTAATCTGTAGGCTAACAACACTGCAGGAATGTGCTTGGCCAACTGTGAAGCTTTGAGTGTTGGTAGGAAGGACAAATGTGTTTCAAAATCAGCATAAATTCAATGAGCCTATGCATATATTTTCAGTTCATTGAGCCTATATATGTATATATGGAAATGAATTGTGTTGTATGTCTACGATATTACGATGGAGTTACATCAGCCAGAGCCCCAAGGAGAAGCATGTAAGATCCAGTGCTTCTGCCTGCCAAGATGTCAGAAGTATGATGCTCACCAAATTCATTTCAAATTGAAGCTGATGGGGAAAATAAAAAAACAAAACTTGTACAACTTTAACCACTGCAAATCAGTAGGAAAGTCAATATGTAAAATGGAATTGGGGGTAACATTTTTGAACCCTTCAGAGCAAGGCAGTCCCTGCAGCCAGCAGGACCTGTGCCTGAGCAGCTCTTGGATGGAGGAACATCGATGGATGGGCTTTTGGGCCTTCCTTTGAGGACACCTTTGGTGGGAGAGCTGGGCAGCCAGCTACCAGCTCCACGTTGTCCCTCCACCTACTGCAGCCATGAGGACCCCATCTCCACAGGTATTTCTGCTGTCATTAAATGTGCTAATCCTTCAGGGCGTCAGAAGTAAAAGTCAGGCTGTAAGATTTGCTCTCTGCCACCTTTTCTTCCAAATGTGCCCAACAGTTCCTTTATGTTCTGGGCTTCTTACGCCCTTACTCTGCAGTGAGAAAAGCCTTATTCATAGAGCCTGCTTTGCCTGGTGTGGAGCTGCATCTCGTCTGAGCTCATTTCTTCTTGGTCACAGAGTCAGGCAGCAACATGGCCTTGGTTCTGCCCACAAACAGTGTGTCTGCAGAGAAATGAAATAATGTTTTCGTTTTACTGCTATTCACTGCTGTTGCCTACATACATAACAGACTCTCCAGTGCATTCTTGCAGCACTTTGCTAATCAAAGCAATATTTTGCAACATTTTGTTTACACTGCCCACATTTATCTTGCTTATTGTAATAGAAATTTCCCTGGGAGTGAGAGGCCAATTCAGCAGAATGGCTCTTGGAAGTGATGGCAGATCTGGCTGGGAAAAGCAGGAGTCCAGATCTGAGGGCTGGTGGTGATAAAATACACCATACTACTGCAAGTGCCAGAGCAGCAATGTGCAAGTCGTTAGCCACATGAAGAAGGAATTCCTATCAGCAGTAAGGGAAAAAAACATCACTGTCTGGCTTAAACTAGATTTAATCATTACAAATCTAAAGTTTACAGACTAAATTACGCTTTTGAGTTGAAAACATTATTTCTACTTTAAAATGTGGTTGTGGAAAGAGAAAAAACACCAGAAGAAGGGACAGATGGCTTGCCTTTTTTGAGAGCAGCTCCTTTGGGAACACACCAGGTTTCAAATGCAATGAACACATAACCTGTTGCCAAGACATGTTAGAGAGCTGCTGCCTCCAGAACTGTGAAGATGAGGTGGATGTTTGAGGTCTCTGTGAAGAGGTGATTTTGGATGAAGTTGTTTTGAGGCACCTAACAGAGTGACTGAAAAATCCCATTGGATTATAGAGGGGAAAGAAAAGAGTGGTCTAAGTGTCTGTTAAACCACGGGAGTCATGTACACAACTTCCTAAGACAAACACAAGCAGCATGGTCTGTAAAGGTTTTGACACAGCCTTCTTCGTGCCTTGTGCACCATTTGGCACACAGTCATGTCTGGTTTAAAAATATGCTGCAAATACTTTGACAAGGGCCAGCTTGTGAAAAAGTGTCCCCATCTCACCTTCCCCACTACCTGGTGATTGACTCCTGGCACCAGTGGCAACCTGGTACAGAAAGATGATAAATTTTTCATTTCTTATCCTCATGTGCACTTTTGGACAACAAAATCCACGCCCAATCTTTGTCCAAGAAATAACTCCTTCAGAAAGGAAGAGGCAAAGGGATTTCTGAAAATTCTTTCTAGCTACAACATTTCAGGGCAGATTCTGTAGGCCTTCCCCTCTAGCACTGCAGTGAGTTAAGGGATGGAGGTGAAGCTTTCTGCTGTAACAGCAGAGCTCAGACGATACCTGCCAGCAGCAGAAGCAAACCCTGTGCTGCTATTAACCCTGAATCCTCTAAGCAATGAGTTTCCAGATTCAATTAGTGTGTCATTATTAATATAGGCAAGAGACTGATTCTAAATAGCATTCTTAACAAAATATAACAACGCTTTATTCTCAAGCAGAGTGTGTTCATGAGATACCCTTCCCTCCAATAAGGAGACCTTGGTGCTGAGAGTGCTGTGAATACATCCTGTGTAGGTTGCAAAAACATGAACTATGTTTTTGCAACCTACACAGGATGTATTCACAGCACTTGTATTCGCTTACACATAGCTCAGCTCTGCATCGAGCTACGTACTCAGGCAAAGACTGGGTGTTGCCATTCACTGCTTCTAGGCAGAAAAGCAGGACTTATGTTAACAGCAGCCTTCTCTGGCTCTATCTGCAGCCTCCACAGCCCTGTCCGTGCTGTGCTCCAGCTGCTGGAAGCAGACAATCATGCCTGTGAGATGGGCCAGGGGACAGCCTGATGGCCCTGCTGCTCCCTCTGCAAAGGAACAGCAGCTCTTAGGGCCCTACTGACCCTGTGGTGTAATGCACTGGGGGATACTGTCCATAGATACACAACAGAGAACCTGTTGTAGTTCTGTCTATTTTGAATGTGTTTGAATGGCTGTTTGTCATGCCCAGCACTGACTGGTGGGTAGTACACAAAGCGATGATTATTGGTGTCAGGAATGGAAGGACAATTGGACAGGAGTTATTTTTTCTGGCAGACAAAGTGCTTGAGGAGTTCGTCAGCGCTTGGGCAGAACTTCAGATCTGACCTGCCATGCTGTTGGAGAGCCAGTTCTGTCCAAAAGTTCTTACTCTTCTTCCCTTGGAACAGTCAGTTTACAAACGAAAGAACTGGATGTCCCTAAGTCCTGCCTGAGAACAACTGTTATTCTTTACAGAATCCAGCGTGGCACAAAGCCCAGGCCTGTCAGAGAATCCTAATGTGAAAGAGCAATAGTGAAACTCTAATATAAAGTCATCTGTTTTTCACGTTTCCTGTGCCTACGTTAGGAACCTGACTGCACAGGATCATCCTGGATGCTATCTCCTTCTGCACAGGGAAATATGCTGCATAACATCTTGCTCTACTGCAACCACTGGATTTGCAGCAGCACCTACCTGCCCTCAGACATTCTGGGGAGAGAAGAATTTCCCCGTGGGCTGGTTCTGATCTCATCATGCCCATTTGCACTGGCAGCTAGTTGCTGTTATGTGCACCTGTTGGGAAACACAGAAATAAGAGAGGGAAAGGTAAGAGCCATTCCATTTATTCATCCTTTTCATCCGGATGCAATCATGCTCTGTCCTATTTCTTGAGATGTGAGGGACGTTTAATCCCTTGGAAGCAAAAGCTGATGAACCAGAAAATGAACTTACCAGCAAACACAGACAATCCATGAGAGCACAATGTACACAAAATTGACCTTATAATGAGATCATTTGTGTGTGAGATATAAAACCTAAAATGGGTATATTGTTCTCCTGTAGCTTTAATTCCATATGGAACTACAGGCAGAGAGTCAAGCAGCCTACTTGAAAGCTATGCAGTCCCTCCTCCGAGCACACAGAATAACATCGCCCATAATTTATAGTAGATTCATATTTCATGACACCATGGTGTCCCAAATGTTAGGTATTAAAGCTCTCCCTGTTTTCTGCAAGTATCTCATCACATTGGGCTGCAGCTTGGAGGAGTGAGGTGACTGCTGTCCTGTACATCCTCTGTGCTACCTATAGCACTGCCCAACACTTTCTAAAGCCCAAGCCTATCCTATGGGTTTCTTGCTGCCTGGAGACCTATTAGGAGTTTACATGGATTGGGCCTAAGATTGAATTTCCATTTCCATTCACAGCTTGTGTTGGATGCCATTATATTACACTTGGAAGGACTGAGATAGTTCTTCTGTTATATCTGCTACTAAAAGCTGATTTCAGAGATTTTCTCTCTCAATCACCGCAGCTGCCTCTATTAATTTCAGATAATTTAGGGTTTTTGGGGATGGAAGGTAGAACACATTTTCACAGGCTCTAATATTGATTAAATTCTTCTAATGTTTTTTTCATTTTGTTGAAATGAAACGAATTAAACTTTTACTTGCAGACCCCTCCAAGCACCTCTTGTGTTACAAAACCCCATTAAAACATAACATCCCAGGTAACCACAGATAATTTTATTCTCCAGTACGTCCATTGTGTGAGTGGTAAATTACTGAAGAGTAAATGAGATTTTAAAAAATTCTTTCAGATTCAATAATGTGTAATATTATCAGCAGCACAGGTAGATTTTGTTTTAATGAGATTTTGCACTTGCCCATTAAAAAATAAATAAAAATCCATAATTTATAGGCAGGAAAGCTGCCACAAAATAAGATGCCAAGAAAAACAAAACTCTGTTTGAAATGAGAATGGCTATCCTTTTTCTTAATTTCCATGCTTAGCAGCATTTAATTCCTAGAACTATACCAGCCATAATTGCAATTTACATCTAATCATACAATCATTCCCTTTGGTAGCTCTGTCTTTTGGCACATCGTGTAACTAACATTATTCATGGCAATCTGAGCTCAGTTCTGTTGCCCATCAGTAACCACTTCAGGTTTTTTGCATTTTTTTCTTTCTTCTCTTGGTCTGCTCTTTTGTTTGTTGGGTTTCTTTTTGGTCAGAAATGGAATATTGCATGACAACTCTGCTTATACCTGATGCAGAATGTGAAATTGTGGCATTTCTATTATTTTATGAGATTTGGGATGTAGTAGTTAGAATGTATTCTTGAAAAAAGTATAAAGTTAAATCCAAAGCTTTTATATTAAATAAATGCAATTGGTCTAATTAAGACAGCAAACCTAATGCACATGAAAGTTGAACTTCATTCAAATACCTCATTAGAGCACGACTAACAAATTAGGATAAAATTCTCAAACTGTATTGAAAGAAATTGTTACTGAAATACATTAACACTGATGAGCAAAGCACAGTTTCTGCTATTACCACTCAGCACAGCATATTATCTCCCCAGCACAGCTGAATCATTAGGCTATAAACTCATCTATACAGAGTGGCTGTGACAGCACTGACAATCTAAACTTTTGAAATCCAATCTTTGTATGCAAGAAAGAATTAGATAACTTTATACTGTCATCAAGTTCCTTTATAAATGGAGATCTGAAAAGTTTAGCCAAAACTTATTTTTCAGACATGTTGGTTAAATAGGAGCAAGAATTCCACTTTCAGACAATATCTTGGTGGGTCAGGGTCTGTATTTAAGCCCAGCCTGGGCACATCACCTCCTGGCCAGATGATGCTACAAGGGTGCTGGTCTTCAGTTTGGCCTCAGCTGTGCCTTGTTGGCCACAGAGCTCCTTGAGCCAATCTGTAACTCATGGGCAATTCAGGTAAAGCAAGTAAATTCTTTTTGCTTTGCCATTCCCATTTTCAAAAGGTGGGGCGTCCCTGGACTTCCTTTAAATCTTAGGAAAATCAATACATGGAGAGACTCACAGAACTTAAAAGTAGTTATGGCTGTGTTAGAAAAACACCCACCGGTGTCTGGATACTGAAGAGTTGTTAAAGACAGAACTATTGGAAGTATGTGACCACTGAGAACTCACTTTTATGAGCAGCAATACAGACAGGAACTGATTCTTAGAACCTACTGATATTTTTTCCTATTTCCAGAGAGGCAGAAAATTGAAGTACTGTTCCTTGCTCCATTTTCTTCTCACAGCAGGTGAGGTTTAAGAGTTCCCTGGTCACAAAAGAAGAAGCTCTTTCAGATCTTGGGGCTAACTCAACTCCTCTCCTAAGGAGAATGAGGTCTTGATTTCAAAAATCTATTTAATAACAAGTTTGTTTCTGCAAGTTCTCTGTAAATAAATCTGATAAACCCTGTGAATAGAATCCAGCACTGCGTCTCAAAGCTTAATGATGAAGGAGAATATTTGGCCTGTTGGAGTCAAAGCCAGGCTGAAGTCAGAGACGCATTATTAACAAATTATTTTTGAACATTGGAATGAAATTTTAAGTATTGATGGCGATTTTTTCACTGAGCTCAGCCTGAAAGTCCACATCAGCTGTCCTCTGTAGAGGAAAGGAATTTAAACTTAAAACTGGAGAAGTCTTGCAGCTTGCACCAAAGCTATGATAATCCTTTCTGGCTTTACAGACTATGGCTCTATGAATCCCAAGGACAATCAGAGCTCATGTAACTATCATGCTTCCACTAACAGCCACCCTGATTTCAGTGGTCTCTTACTTGCAAGAAAACACAAGAAATCCCTACTCTAGTGCATAATCTATGTTTGGTTTGGGTGTTATAATATTTAATGGTTTTTTGTGGCTTTTTTTGTGTCTGATACATTGTTGACTGCTAAGTTGTACACCAGCTCCAACTGTACACCAATTGTTTCTTCAGGCTACGAAGGCCTAAACCTGGGGAAGTCAGTGCAAGGCTTCTTTCTTCAGGAGTAACTTTGGCAGCTCAGTTACTCCACTGCAGATATTCAGAGGTGTTATGACTCTGGGACAAATTTTCAGTACTAAGAAGGCATTCTCTAGCCCCCAAACATGAGCAAGTATGAAGCCACCACAAACTCAGACAATATGATATATGATGAGGCTAAAATGAAGCAGTTGTAGCAAAATATCCTGGATGATTATGATGATGTACCCATGTATCATTAAAGTTGGAGGGGGAGGTATTTAGGGAACTGGTGATTTGCTATAATGAATGTTTGTCACACTCAGAGCAATGCACCCGCCACCCGCGATGGCTCATTTTAGTTTACTCTGAAATTCTCTCTAAATTCATCATATACTATGTGTTCTGCTGCTGACATTTAAACCAGAGCAGCATACTAATGAATCTGGGAGTGGGGAGAAGTTTTCAGCAGTAGATTTGCAGCTGCAGTGGTCTTAGCAAGGGGAGCAGAACTGAATTAGCAGCTTGCTGCTCTGGCAGCCGGGATTCATAGGTGACTTTGGCAATTTGCATCTTGACATCGAGGGTTTGGGATTCAGCTTGAAAATTGAGGGTAATGGCTCACTCCCAAAATAGTTTTGATTTGTTTCCTGCTACTGCTCACTTTATTGCAATTGCGTGGGTTATTATACAAATAATGCAGTTAAAGCAGTCAGGGATGGCTTCTCATCTGGAACCAGTCTTCAGTTTATTGCTCTGAAGCAAACATAGGAACATGACTACATGCCAGATTCTTAAGTCTTCAAATAGGTCCATTTTCTCGTCACCGTGGGTTATTTATGGGCAATTCTGTGTACGTGAGTCCAGGAGATAGCCCACATGGATGTTCCAACCTGGGTTCGGTATTTCCTTCATACAGTATCACAAGGGAAAGTTATTTGCAGTGAGTACCTAAAAGCAGATCCAGCACTGGAATGAAGTATTTGCTCATTTGCAAATAGTAGATTTGAAAACAGAAGGAAAATAAAGGCAACATTCTGTCTCATTATTCTTCAGCAGTCAGATTGCACTTCAGTTTTGTTGGTAAGTAATACCACTTGTATCAAGTGTCTCACATGGCAAAATACAATATTTCTATTCCTCCAGTGGCAGCAGCTAATTAATTTTGTTACAATGCTTATAGATGCACTATGTTATGTAGATGATTTTATTATTTTCATGAATCTGTTGAACATTTAGGGTTATGCTTCCCCTTACTATTTAACTCAAACATTGGTTCATTCAGAGTGTAAGATTCTGTCCTAGAAGGCCAGTTACACTTGCACTGTTGGGTCTAGGGCTCAAGTTGTGATACTGCATTTCCAAGAAGCCCAGTATCTTGTGTTAACAACACTAAAATTCCTAGCAAGCTGATTTTAGCTCTGCTGTGCTAAATCCTGACGTGTTTATTGTATGTCTTTGGTCTTCTTCTGGTGTGACTCAGTAGGAATCACTGCGTTCCTCTTGATTTACACTGACACGATGAAAACATTTACACTGACACAGATGTATTTTGTTCTAAATAGATACCAAATAAGTACAATTTCAGGAAACCTTCAGCTATGTATTCCATCCTCTGAATGTATTTCTTCAGGCAAAAAATTTGACATATATTTAACACAAGGCTTTGCTTAAGACCCATGCCACGCACAGAGATTAGAGACCCATCAGTTGCTATTCTTTAGAAAAACTACTTGAGCAATGTTTTTCTTCCACCCGCTAATGGTAACAGATAAGCTGCCAGTAGCAATCCTGCCACCTGTTGAGCTTCATTTCTCATACTCTGCAACTGACAGCACGAACAGATCTGAACAACTGCAGCAAGTGGCTGAAGAAAGGAAAAAGGAAACAAGAAAGCTTGTGTCCAGCCCTTCTGTGACTGAAATAAGAACAGAGGCTGTTTAGAACACTGGGGCGCTCTCTACCAGATACTGCCATGGATCAAGCATGCTCAGGTAAGAGGTGACCTTGGAACACAACAGCAAGACCTGCTTCAATTTTCCCCATCAGGACAACTGACCAAAACTAAAACCAATCTTTTTTTTTTTTAAATCATTATAGCAGAACCATATATATTTAATAATAATAAAGTGAATAAAGCCAATTAAATCCTAGTGTTTTGGATGAAATTCAATTACAAAAATAAAGGCCATGTACCTCTTTGCAATTTGGAAGCAATGAAAACTACAGCTCTACATTTGACTCTTACAGTGAGCTATCATGACAATACTCCCTACAGAGTTTGTTCTTCCATCCTATTTCATCCTATCTGTCTCTGTCTTGCTGCTTCTATTGCCAGAGAGGGCTCAGGTAGCCCTTACTGAAGGAAGAAGAATCTCCACAGTGTTGTGGTGGAATAAAGGAATAATTCTTTTCCCTCAGCTGAAAGAAGTAGCCCCACACACCGGTGAAGGTGACACTTGACACTTCATCTTCCATCAAATCTGCCCCTAGGAACAGCTTTTGCAGAATGGCTCTTCTGTTTGCATTAATATTGACTTGAGATATCATGACCCTACCTGCATGGAACACGTGTACACTGTGCACCTCGCTTCAGAAGGTAGGAATGCATAATTTGTGCAAAAAATGGGACACAAATGAATCACAGGATAAAAATCCAGCAGTGGTAGGAAGAAATGTTGTCTTCAGCATTTACTGTGAGATCTCTCACTCCCGAGCATTGAATCTTTTTGGTGTCAGGACACATCCAGTTCTCTTTAGCATGGAGAAAAGTTATTGCTACTAAGCAGAGCTTCATTAAGATCTATAGGATATTGAAGGGAAAAGGGACTTTGTTGTTATGTACTGCTTAATTTAGTGCCCAATAAAAAGACCAGGAGTAAAAAAATTCAACCAAGGGAATACAAATCATAATTAAACTTAAGCAAAACTCTTCTTCTAAGTTATAATACAGATTAAACCTACAGGATCATTAGTAGAGCTCAGCAATGGAGTATATAGCTAATAAGGGAAGGAGAATCAAAGAGCAACTTCTCATTCTGAAGAAATGTTTCAAACCAGTTTTTTCTTCTGAGAATTCTTGAGACAAGTGAATAAGGAATGGAGCAAGCTGAAGGATCCATTCAAGGATCTGTTCCATTGATGCAAATGAAAATGGATTAAGAATACTGCCCTGGAGTTAAAGCTTTCTACTTCAGGTAGTTTGTTCCAAAGACTTTTACCTAATATTGTCTTTTGAAAGAAAGAATGAGTTCCATACAGTTGATTGATACTGGCTTTTATTTTATTTCAGATATGTTACATTTGGAGGGGAGGGTATGTGTGCCCACAGAATGGAAAAAGTCAAAGATCCGATTACATGCAAACAGTTCTTCTACAGACATTCCTAGATGCCATTTGTGCAGACTGAAAACAAACATCCACAGACACGTCCACTTGGGTATATTAGGCTAGCCTTATGGTGCCTCCTCCTGGAGAGAGAGACCAGATCAGAAATAGATGACTAATATTTAATGGTTTCATGCTGTCTATTAATGTTGACAATCATCTGTTCTTTGATATACTTTAAACAAGAACTAATTAAAAGCTCTGAAGTCAAGAGCGATGCTCACAGAAGCTTTGATTCATTTAAAGTGCCATTTAATAATCTGGGCTTTTGTAATTGCTGTCATTTTTTTTTCCTCATGTTTGCTCACATTCCTTTAGAAACTGATTCAAGTGTCCTGAAAGTTGAGTATATTTCGAGAAGTGTAAGGCAATCTTTTATGGTTTTGAGTGAAGCAATTACTTAGCATTGCTAGAAAAGGAAAAGAATCGGGTTTCTTCCAATCTAGGCATTGACTCTTTTACGTGGTACATGGATGTTGATGTTGTACTTTCTTATATAGGCAATTTGCATTGCTAGAGGATTGCTCAGAGCTACGTGAAATTGTGTAGAGTTTCATGTCTACAGTATGGATTTGGGGCTCTCATCAACTTTGCATGCTGCTGCATTGGACAAGAAATGTTAAATCACAATAACAACTTGTTTAACCTCCTTATTCTCCCATGAAAACTGTTCCTCTGTTTTTTTTCTCAGTAAATTCAGTTTAGGCCACTTTTTAACAATTTATAGATACTTAATTTCTGTAAATTCCTCTGATGCGAAGTAGGATATGGACTAAATTGTCTCTTGAGCTCTCTTATGAACTTGTTTTGTATGATTTAGTGTTTTATGATTTTCTGTAATTCTCTGAATGCACTGGTAGGAACCCTTTTGTTGCAGATTCAATTTGTTGCTGCCTGAGAGAAGGTGCGAAACTGTGGTCTGTTGCTGTTAGATTTACTTCTAAAGAAAGATAAGCACTACAAGATTACATGAAAAGAACAAAAATATTTGAAGTGGCAAAATCACAAATTCACAGCCATTTGAATGTTTAATGACGCAATTTCAATAAATGTCAATATATTTATTTATATTAAGTGGATATAATGGCTTTATGTTTATTTATACTAGATGTATCACCAGTAATAGAAAGAGTGCAGCATCAAATAACTAACTGCAAAGTTATAAAATTCCACCAAATTCTTCTTGTAACAGGAGACAGCCTTCTTGCTTACTTGCTTTGTTCTACGTTGCATTCTATCAAGGGACTCACCACTACTTTCTAACTTTCTCTTGTCTGCTGGACTAATAGGAATAAGAAAAGACAATGTTGCTTTTTGGTGACAGAAAAATGAGAAACCCCATCGGTAAGTGAAAAGAACTGCTGTCTGTGACAAAGGCTAGGAGAGAGCAAATGGAGGAAGAAAGGCAGAGAGTGGAAAAATCTCTACTAGATTCAGCCTTCAGCCATTGGCCTTTCATGGCTGATGATGGCCCAGAATTAGGTGTAGCCTCTGTAAAGCCTTCTAGATTACAAGCTTTTTCTGTTGCCATGGTAATTTTTTCACTTTTTTTTCTCATTACTGGGAAACTATGAACATTGCTTTGTGGTTTTGTGAAGTAAGGCTCCCTCTGCAGCAGCAGCAGCAGCTTTAAATTGCCTGGTTGGGCAAGATAGAGGAATGGTAATGCCAATTCTTAGTTCTGTGTGATAGCAATTTCTTTGAATTCAAATAGTTTCTAAAAGCTGATGTTATCTTTTTCAGTATCCTTAGAGCTTTAAAGGTCACTGCTATTATCAAAAGCATTTTTTTGGCACACTGAGATAGCACTGCCTCTTCTGCTGGGTTGGAAATTCCACAATAAAAATTGCTTGGTATTTATTGCATGGATGAGCTTAATCCAAACATTAAAGCTTATTCCCCCATCTAACTTTGAAGAGGCACTTCCGTATTCTTATGATATTTTTCTTCCTGAGTAATCAGAAGTATTTTGAGCTCTACAGAAATTATTTGACACTCACTGTCAAAATCCACGAGCTCTGTGTCAAGTTTGTACTTAAAAGCCATTCATTTCTATCACACTCACTTCAAATTCACTTTGGTGACCTTCTGAACATGAAAGGCAGTCAGATTTCTTCTCAAACTTCAAGGTTTTAATTGCTTTCATGCAGTATCTGTCTCTAAACTCAGCTGTCACTGACTGCACTATAGTTGTTTTTAAGACATTTGAATTCACAGAAACACGTGAAAAAAAATTTTTTTCGATAGAAAGGGAATTAAAAAACACGATTTAAATTTTTTATAACACTTGCCTTTCAAGGGATCACTTTAACCCCATTAAAGTCAATGACAATCCATCCCATGGCTTCGGTGAATGCCAGAGCAGGCTGTTGGCTCCTCAGCACTTTCTAAGGGAGCTAGAAACAGTAAACAAAAACAAATGAACTATAAGTAAAATTACACTGTTTAATATTTATTACTTGACAGAGATACTTTCAATCTAAGTATGATGTTCTCTTCTGAAAAGTCACTCTGAGAGTGGCAACGTGAAATTGCATATTTATATACCACCATCATTTTCGCAGATGAAAATACTCAATTCATGAACAAAAAATAACTTCTTTTGCCTTACTCCTTGTCTTACAAACAGCACAGGTGGAAGTTAAGCCACATTCTTCACTGCTTATGACCCATCACCACTGAACATGGTAAAGGTCAGAAACACAAATGAAAGGTACCCATTGTAGCCCTGATTTAAAGGTATACCCATGGCTTGCTATGCAGATTTCTACATTGACTCCAGTTATCTGGGAGTTAATTCTGCAAGTTTTTGCATGTGTTCTTAGCCCTCATGCTGAAAAACCACTATCAATATCTGATATATATGTGATATATCCTGCAGTGATTAGTTCTCAGGTCTTTAATCAATATGAATGAAAACAAAATAATTATGATTTATCCATAGGTTGGGCGGGAGTAGATGCTTACACAGCAGAATTTTTTGTAGCTCTGTTGTCTTAATTAGCTGGGATGGCTACCAAAGAAATGGCAATGATGAAGAAAACCCTCAAAAAAGAATAAAAAAGGGGTGATTTCAACCAGACTCTGTGGCCAGAATCCATGAAGAGCTTAAAAATCTTCAATGTGTGCTGAATGCCCATAGGGGTAACCTGTTGCTCTCAGTGGCTCTTGTGGTCACCGTGCTTTTAGCATGCAAATACACAGCAAAATTGGGAAGGTAGGAAAAAGAGGAAAAAAAAAATCCCTCAGATAAATTACTGCAGAGTAAGTTGCATTTAAACACACTGTTGTATTTCCTTGGATCTAACCAAGTCCTTTAAAAGAAAAACCTACTTTTTAGGCTAAATTTAAGGTAATTAATCCTCCAATTACACAAGCTCAGCAGCTAGAGAAGTGTTGGGATATAAACCAAGACATAACAAATATCCGAGATTACTTTAATTATCCATCATCCATTTGCACATCTGAGCCCTCTAAAACATCTTTTTGTTCTGGCAGCTGTTTTTGCCTTTCCACTAAGTGAAACAGTTCAATGTGACCACAACAGCTTTTGGGGTCACTCCAGGGCTGCTCAAATTACGTAATAAAATAATTCATTCAGAAAATGTAAGGGCCCTGTCCTTCACCACCCCTACATAGTGATGCAGTAACTTAGAACTGACTGAATTTAAGATTAAATAGACAAATACAGGGAGGAGAGAGAACCTGGAGGGCGTTCTGCAGCTATTGCCTGCTAGCAAAGCACTAAATCACTGAGCCTGCTAACCATCATCCACATTCTCCATAGTTCAGAAACCACTCCAGGACTCCCCAAGCAGTACAAGAACCCAGAAGGTCCATGAATCCTCGTCAGCATGATAGAAATTAAACTACTATGTGTGTTGGAATTGATTGCTCTTCTGTACACAAATTCCTCCAGATTCTTCCTCAAAAACTGCTGGATTGATGTTTGCTGCTTGGTAGCACTTTTTTTAAATTTTTTTAAGATTTAAGATTTAAGGTAAAGCAGTTGTAACACTCACAGGGCTTACAATCCAGCTGTGCAGTCTGAAATTAATTAATAGCATTTAGAGTACTTTGCAAAAGAAGGACAAAATTATGTTTCCTGTATACATCTGTGCAGATAGGGAAAATAAGACAGATGAAGCAGGCCTCTAAACTCTCATGAAAAGATGAGTTAGAATGTGACAACATCTGTACTAACTGCCCGGGAACGTAGCCCTAGCAAATGTGACATGATTTGAAATGGATCTCTTCTTATTGAACACCAACACACGCTAACTCACATCAGCTGCCATTTGCTTTAGGGTAATAGCACACACTGCACATTAATAGCAATTAGCTGAACTAAGGGCTGGATGCAGATTAATTTGCTGATCATTTTGGGTGATAAAATGAGGAGTTAAGTGAGATGGCCTTAAGTTGTGCTGGGGGATGTTCAGGTTGGACATCAGGAAATAATTCTTTTCAGAAACAGCAGTGATGCAGTGGCACAGAATGCTCAGGGAGTGGTGGGGTCACTGCCCCTGGAGGTGTTCCAGACCTGTGGAGATGTGGCACTGAGGGATGTGGGCATGGTGGGGTGGGCTGGGGTTGGGCATGGAATTCTGAGAGGGCTTTTCCAGCCTTAAACATGGCTTGGAATGTCCAAGGAATGTGCATGGTGAGCATATGTAGAATGCTAAGGGCTTTCCTTCATATTCTGGAAGAGATGTGATGCTGTGCATCAATGTTCTGCAGAGCTACACGTAGAGGGAGGGCAAGAACTGGTAATGAGAATGGAAGTGTGTGGTCTATGAGAAACTGGGCAAAGTTACTGAGAATTCAGTTACAACTGCCTCTGTGTCTATTTTGTAAATGAACACAGAGCAGCACATCTCAGATCACATGAAACCATGAAACCTGCAGTTGACTGCAGAAGTGAGATGACTGGCACACGTCTGTTTTTGGACTCAAACCTATTTTTTTTTCCTACAAGTTCTGCCATATCCACATTCTGGTCCTGTGATGAAATATTACACTCCCAACTGGATCCTATTTTGCTCTGAGCAGGCATACACCTTTATAATTCACTTCTTTCTTCTCTGAGGAAAGAGAAAGTAGAGCAAGGCAAAGCATACCGAGCGGCAGCAGAAATAACTGCGAGGCATCATCTGCTCACTGGCAGCACTGCAATGAAAGCATATGAGGAAAACCAACTCTTCAGTCATATTTCCTAATCTGGAGGGACAGGTGGGTGTGGAAAGTAATGGCAGTCTGTAATAGCCTTGGCCAGCCATCTGGTATGGTTTTTATTTGCTCTGTAAAATACAGTGAGTTTAACACTGAGTTTAGAATAAACAGTGCTGCCTGGAAATTCAGTCAGGAAAATAGACTTCCAGGAGTGAATTTCTTCCATCCCAGAGATATTTGATGTACTTACTGCATGTGTGTGTATATTTACGTGTACAGAGAGATACATACACATAAGTACACTCATGTGCACACATGTATGTAAATTCTTTAGAAAATTAACACAGACCTCAGTAGTGTGTTTATTAGTAACGTTAGGCTCTAATGATTATAAAGCCAGTCACAGAAAAACAGGAAACTTCTGAAATGTATAAGTTTTATGCATGGAACAATTTAAAAGATATATAGGCAAGGAATTATACACAGTCTTCAATCAGCAGCTATAGAAGAACACTTGAGAAGTTGCAGAACCAAATATCTGAGGTTTCAGCCATGGCCAGGGTGTACAGTAGTTACCTGGCAGTTTTCAGCCAGACCCACATAGAGCTTTGAACAACACAGTTAGCAATGAAGACCACTCAGGTATTCATTGACCTGCAGTTCCATCACTGTTAGCTCAAAGCTAGAATTAGCAATTATTCAGTCTGAGGGATCTTCATGGAACTGCTTTCATTTGGAAGTGAAACACCCAGTGCATTATGATTTCCCAGTTCGTTGTGCTGAACAACAAACTGCAGCTTGCCAGCTCTTCTATATTTCATGATGCAATTTTAGCTCCAAGCCAGGATTTAAAAACAATTTCTGGTGTATCAGAGTAGGGATGGATGAGTGAGAAATGTAATTGCTCTGGTTAGTGATGTCCTATGTGATTTCTGCTCCCTAGAAATTGTTGGGACAGGGATGGGGGGAGCACTTGGCAGAATGGAGTTGGATCACTGTGGAGTGACTTCTGAGAAGTTGACCATTACTAATCAGCAGAAATCTGTGTGAAATGGAGATCTTCACTGGAACTGGCTCTTGGTTACCTGGGTCTGTGTCTGGGGTTTTACTTGCCTTCTTCAGGTCTGATCCATATTAGAAGCAGCATTACCAGATTTAGCGGCATTTAAAGGGTGTGTCTAGGTTTGGAAAAGGCCAAAAGATGAACAAACAGTTCAAGATAATAGCATAGATGGTCTTATAATTTCAGATAGTACGAAAACTGGTTTTACTTCTATGGAATTCAAGTTGGAAGTTAAAGGATAGCATCTGCTTCCAAATATATATACTTTTTATTTCCAGTATAGAAATGATACACAATGAATTATAAACAAGAATAATAGTTTGGGAGGAATACGTTGCATATAATTTATTTTAGCCACATAAATCAGTCTTAACCCAAAAGTTTGAGCAAAGCCTTTCCGATAGCAGTTAGATCCACAGAGATTAAGCACTCAAAAATAAAACATCCTAGAGATTAAGATGAGTGCTTAGATTTCTTACCTGTTTAGTATTCACAGGACCATGAATAAGCACTGCCAAGCTAGCTTCTAGATGTACAAATTTTATTATATGGGAAAACAAATCCTCATCTGAAGGACAGGATCTCACATTTTCACATCCTCTGCAGAGCTTTTTGACATAATGGCTAAACTAAAAGATGAACTTCAGCTTGACAGGAATCCTGGATGTTGACATTAGCTTGGGGTATTGACTGCCTAAGAAATATAAAGTACTTGTGCTAAGTGACTAATTTTTTAAATATGGGCAAGTATTTTTAGGCTGATATTGAGAAGAGTGAGATAGAATTGAAAAATAGAAACTAGATTACGATGCTCAAGGACTTTCTTCTTGCATATTAAACATGGATCTCAAATTGCAGCACTGAACTATTCAAAACACAGAAATAATTTCCCCTAGGCTAGAAAAATACATTACCTACATGCATTTCATTAAAAACTTTCTGAGCAACTAAAATGTAAAATAGACCAATGGAGGGGTGAAAAAAAGTCTCCTTAGTAACTTATTTATTACTACAAGCTTCTCTGCTCATAATACTTGGATGATCCCCCAGCATAATTGTTCCATGAAGATGTCAGCAGAGCAATAGGTGAGCACTAATGGCAGATTCACACACAAGGATTTTTGTCCGTTCTGTTCATCCAGAGATCTCCATGCCCACCCCCTGGAAGGCTGTTACAGCACAGAGTTTACCCAACAGACTGACACAGTGCCTGGTCGCCATGCGCTGCTTGTGGCTGCAAAACCTCCCTGACTCTGAATTCAGGGCTCTTATACCTCAGTGTAAATATTTGCCAATGTGTTTTCTCATGATATATTGAGATTTTGAGCATAACTTTGTGAGTTGCTCCCAGAAACTCAAGCAAGATTTTGTTTCCAGTTGTAATATGAGAAAGCTTGCCATAGTGCCAAGAAGTTTCTTTTCTCCAAGAGACCAAAACACCCGTTTGATTTCCTTGAATAAATGTCAGCAGATGAAAACTTTAAACACAGAATAATCCCTAAATTCAATATTTATTTTAAAGCAGTTCTCAGTTTGTTCAGACACAATAAGGACCCAAGTTCCTTAACAGGGGTCACATTTTCAAAACATTTTTTATTCATTTAAAAGATGAATATTGAACCTTGCAATCATAGTAGAACTCAACTGTTTGCTCATTAATGTTTCAAGAACAAAAAAGAGGTTAAATAGAAAGCTGGTTTCTCAGTGGTGTGTTTTTTATTTGTGGTGTTTGTAGCACTAGACCTTGTAAACTCAACCTTAACTCATCTTGATGTTTGACACTACATAGATACATGGCTTTTACTCTTTCTTTTCACAATCTATCATTGGCATGTTACCCTGCTGCTGCGTTCTCTCTCTTTCTCCTGAAAAACTAAAGATAAATTTGGGGCTAATTTTCAGTAATGATTTGTAGAACCTCCTTCCCTTTATTACAGGATAGGAGCTTGTTTTTATTTAATTCTTATTGCATTTCATTTCTTTAAAATCTCGTATACTTGACTGCAACACTTTTATGCCTGCATATTTCATCTCTCTTTGATGATCTTCCCTATATTTAACTCCAGTGCTTTTCAAATTCAGTGCACTAATTGGCTTTCCACAGCCAGACTTTCAACTTGGCCCGATAGATCTTATTGCATTAAAGCCATTTTCTACCTTTGTTTTCTTTCCCACTGATCAACTCAGTATTTTTTCCCTTTCTGCTAGTCCTCTGCTCTCCTTTTCCTGTCAGAATTGTGTACAGGTATAGATCAAAACTGCTTCAAATTAACATCTAGCGCAACCCTGCTTCTGTTCCATTTAAGCTTATTTAAACACTAATTGGCCAAACCTTTTAGCTTCTCTAAGTTTTCTCTCTAGGCTCTTCTGCAGCTGCACAGATTTACAGCATCACTTTGAAGCTGTGGCCTGAAACTGGAATTTGGACAGTAGGCATGGAGTCATCCATTGCTTACCATGTGATGGCTGTTGGTGCTTGTGGTGTCACATAGGCCATTTGTCACAGGAGAAAAGGTTTGCATCTGAAATAAATCAGCTGCTGGTCTACAAGTAGGTTACTCAAAGTTTCAGATGCGATTCTCTGCTAGGGAGAGGTTTTGTCCCTTTAATGGGGTTTGTTTGCAGTGTGGGCCTTTGAGCTTTAGGGCTTCCTGAGCCTTCTCTGCACAAGGCAGAGCCCTGTCTGGGTGTGTGCAGGCAGTGATCCATTACACACTGCCTCCTCACACATCTTTACTGGGCAGATTCCCCTGCAGTCCAAAGCAAACATTTCACAGCAGGAAACTGCTGCTAAAAGAGAAAGGAAATACTAATGGTGTATAAATAAGTTCCTATCCTCTCATGACAATAACAAGATTGAAAGCATCTATATTTCAAGCAGTATTTACTTCTCCCATCTTGACTTTTACCGTTCTTTTCCACTTAAACCTCTTTTTAAAAAAATAAATAAATTCCCAAAGCCCTTATTATGAAAGCAATACTTCTTTTTTGAAAACTCATCTCCCCTTTTTTTCATCCGAGTCCCATAGAGATAATTTTCTCTTGGCAAGGGGGCAGATGAGAAATAGAGATGGTAAAAGAGGACATATGTGCCAAATGAAATTCCTCTGGGATAGCTGGCAGTAATCTTAACTATAAAAATGCTACTGGTCGATGGCTGTTGATGGCATAAGCCAGGTGAGCACCTGCCACCAGCTCAGTGGGGACACTGGCTGCCTGGTTGCTTCTAGACATGGCCAAAGTGATGCTCTGGTCATGAAGAGCATCCTGCTGCAGAGAGCATCCATGCCATTGTCCCACCATGGCCCTGTAGCTCTGTGCCACTAGGCAAAGTGGAAAGCACACACTTCATTTCTAAACAAGTGTTGAAGAGCTTAACACTCACTTTATTCCTTCTTTATTTTTATCCATCATTCAAAAAACAATCGGGATAAACTTCTGGGGAAGAAAATCTAGAAAAACTGTGAAGAGAAAATTCAGTAAAGCAAAGCTTCATATTTTGTTCCAGAAGGAAAATGGAATAAATGAAAGAAAAATAGAAAAGGAAAGAAAGAAACAAGATTTATTAGTATTACATTAAGAGACTAGAAAAGCCGTTAGAGTCAGTAAGCTCTCAGAGCTGGACCATGCTTCTTCAGGCCTTTAATCAGAAATGAGGCTGGTAGCTTCTGAGGAAAAATGTAATAGATAAGTTCAGGGAAGCCAAGTGAGATTGTGCAAAAGTGAAACACAAGGATGCATCCTTGGAGTGTCAGAATCCTAAAGTGTAACTGCAACTTTTTTCTTTGATGCTGGCTGACAGCAAAGCAGAGAATCATTACAAACTGGGAGGAGGAGAGGAAAGAAGGAAAGGGAATCTGTTGTACATAGATCAGTGTTCCTGCACTGGTGATTTAGAGAAGATAATTTTGACATGGTACAGTTGTAAAGTATAACTAAACTGATTTCATGGCAAAACCATCTATGTGCTCATAGAATGAGAGACAGTGAAAGAGAAGTCCAAAATCTTATGGGTAAACTGTTATCTATTTCTTCTCTCAGTATAAATATCTGCTTCAGCAGAGAATTTGGGCAGTGCTCTCAAACACAGGCTTTGCATTTTCAGTATTCCCATGTGGAGCCAGGAATTGGACTCAGTGATTCCTGTTGGCTCCTTCCAACTCGGGATATTCTGTGATTCTGTGGCTCTAGTGAACAAGTGGTTAATTCAGCCAGAAAACAGACTGGAGAAAGAATATAGCAGGAATATAACAGGAACATAACAGGAATATAACAGGAAGCTAAACCACTCTGATGGGACAAGGGATGCAATGGATTGAAATGGAAGAGCAGAAGAAGGGAGTGTTGGGCAGTGGCATGTGTGTTGAATACAGTGAGTGTGGGAAGGGTAACTCACGTGGGGGGCACAGGAACTGCATAGCTCAGGCTCTGGACATGGCATAGTGGCATTGGTCCTTCCTCTGCACTTCTGCTGTTTCTCACTCAGCACTATCCTGTGGGTTTTGTCCTCCCTTGCAATTTAGAAGATAAAACTAAAGGTAAGAGAAAGAAAAATAATTTTGCAAACTAGAGAGAATTGCTATTATACCTCATTTGAAAATCTTCGAAGAGTAACCAGGTAGTAGAAAGCATTTTGTTGTTGCAGTTTGATATGCCTTGTTCCTGTGCCATCACACCCTCTCCAAAACCACACACACGTCTTCCTCCCCAAGACCTGCACTCATCTCTGCTCCCAGCTCCAATTCCTGCTTAGGCCAGTCCTGCTGGCTGCAGGCACCCAGCCCAACTCTGGGCTTAGGTGGCTACAACCAAGACAAAGCTACTGTCCCAACTGTCCCAGTTAGTCATGGATTTACTGATGGATTTGCTGGGGCTTGCAGCTCATACTCAGCATACAGCCAATCCTGGTACTGAAAATACCTTTGATGGGGAAAGATCTTCATCATAGCTGGCAGTCCCTAGAGCAGGGTTTGTAAATGAGGGGGAGGAAGGTGGAATCTGCTTCTGTCATCTCTCTCTGCTTTCTGTGTGAGTAATTAAAGATCAACATTGCTTAAATTGCACAGCAGCGCATCTGAAGGGCTGCACAGCCGAGCAGCCAGTGCAGCAGAGCTGCTCATTTAGCTCTGGCTGGCTCCAGATGGTGCAGGCTCCAGCCTGTGACTTCAGTGGGGCTAATGGGATTATAGAGCAAAAAACTTTCTCCGCTGAAGTAAAGAGAAATGACAGGGTGAATAATACACAGCTTTTAAAGTTCCATTTGAGATGTTTCAGCTGCCAGAAATGTTGCCCTCTTTGTCTGAAGTCGGAATCTTTTTCCCTTAAATTAAAATGATTGTCGATTTATGCAATCAAGGCAAAAGCCAAAAATGAGTTATGTGGTTTTAAAAAGTAATCACTTAAAAATATCTAACAAACATAAATGTAACTGCCTGCTTAAAATAGGCAAAATACAATATGCTCAGTAACAATATTTTCTAATTTAACGATCAGTATGCAATTACAAAGCAAGCTGTGTTTTCCACGGCACCTTCCATCAGTTTAAATGCAATATGACATATGAAACACTCTCAGGAACGTTATTCCACTACATTTATTTGCTTTGCCTTTATGTATTCATCACAGCACTGCACACAATTGTTACTGCAATTTCTTGGAAACCTTTATGCCTTGCATTCTTTGCTACTTTATCCAACATTGAAAGCAAGGTAGTCTGAATGACAAATCTAGAGATCTAAAAAGTATTGGGAAACTTGTCTGTAATTCTGATGGGTTTGGATTTTGCCAGGCACTCTGCTATAGCCAAGAAAATGCTCTGCTCTCTGTATCTTCTTCTGGAAAAACTGCAGTTTTACTAAAGTAAGACAAGGAAATGTCTACGTGACAGATCAAATAATTGAAACCGGAACTGGTCTGAGTTAACTTTCAATGACATGAAAAAAATGCATTTTTAAAAGATGAAGTCTACAAAATGTCCCTGGTTTCCCTTTTCAGTCATTTTCTGTCCCCAGAACAGCATTAGCTTTTGGGGAAAGAAACTGAAGCAAAAAAACATTTGTAGCAATCCAATTTTTCTTTTTAGCCCCAAAACGACTAGGCCCACCTCAGAATACAAGAATTTTCCATTTATCATATTAAAACCTA
The DNA here is from genome assembly GCF_951394365.1 of Tetrao urogallus. NCBI lineage: Eukaryota > Metazoa > Chordata > Aves > Galliformes > Phasianidae > Tetrao > Tetrao urogallus. The sequence continues at coordinate 59,954,840 of NC_136818.1, forward strand.
ATTTTTTATTCTTCAGGCTCTTTGTATCATTCTATCTTTCACTTTCATGGAGAGAGAATGCCCAGATGCTGTCCTGTCACCTCCACCTTACCCAAAAGCAGGAGTGGATGGAGTTTTGTCAAATGCCCTGCTCAGCCCTAGCTATTCTGTTGAATAGATTTGCTGAAAGTAATTATTTTCAAACTAAGTAAAAATCGCAAAAGATCATTGAAAAGTTTTTAAAGAACTTTAAAAAGCCATCTTCTGTTACAAGAAATAGAAAATGAGACCCATCTTAGAATAGAAAATGAGACCCACTTTGTGAAATAAAAGGGCAAGGTCCAGAGTAGCATTCCAACATTTTTATTTTTAACAATGTAAGAAGTGCTTAAAAAGCAGTGATGACTGTTGTAAGTGATGACTGCTGTAACTCACATGCCACTTGCTGCAGGATAGACCCTGCCCTCACCAACATCCTGGTATGCCTGCTGTGGACTTCCACTGAAATTGTTTCTAATGATTCCAGTTCCTACAGATGGACACTACAAAAGGCTGCTTGCACGACAAAGGAAACTGAAACTTAAATACTACCTTTGTGATTTGTTTTTATTCGTGAAAGCACTACATCCTTTTATACCTTCTTCATTTTTTCTTAACAGACTTGTTTGTGTGCATGAAAATGAAATTAAAGTAGCAATGCGTTTACCATACTGAACACCAAGGACGATGGCACTCTTTTTTCTTTTAGGAAATGGATACTTTTGAAGTCAATAGTGTGTGCTAGCAACAGCATTGCAAATATTTGTTACTTCAAGCAATATCTGCTCTATTTAATTGGTAAAAATAGAAGACAGCTTTAGAATTTCATGAAGTCAGTGTTGTTGCTGCCTTCGTGTAGTGCAATCAGCCTTCAGTTTGTAGCATTGTGGTTTAGCAGTTTCTTTCCCAGCCCAAAAGCTGGTATTTTTGAAAGGAAACACAAGTAGTATTGTAAGTTAAATAAAATTAATTCCAATATTCTCAATTTTCTCAGTAAACACAAAGGTGAAGACACCCAGTATAGAAAGACCTTTTGATTCAGGAATGAATGAACGAATAGATAAATAAATAAAAATAAAAAAACAAATTCAGGATAGAAGATACTTATTTTTCAAACTTGTCTCTCCACGTTTAGCTCATGCTGCAGTGGGATAATTGGGCCCCTTCTGCACCCAGGTGGCAGCTCAATTGTTGGCAAGGGGGAAGCTAGGAATGGGTAGTTAGTCCTGATCCCCAGCACCTGGTACAAAGGCCATTTCAGAAGCCAGAGAAGCATGGTGGTGTCTGAAAAGAGCAGGAAGATCTTCCTGCTTGGTTTGAATGAGGTTAGTGATGGTCTTACTTGCTAGTATCTTCACTTTGTTAATGAGATAAAGAAGCCCAAAACAGTATCTCTGATATTGCTTAAGAGTTGTTGTAGTGCTTGCTGCCCCACTGGGGCAGATGTCAGCAGGCTGCAGATTTTGTTCTCTGCTGTGTTGATTGCTCTGTGCATTATGGTTGTTGACTGCTCTTGTGGCATGGGTAGAACAAGGATCAGGCTGTGGAACTCTAGTTCAGCTTCAGGCTCTGTAAAATAACTTCTATACGGCTGTTTCGTGGTTGAACTTCTTATCTTAGGTAAGAAGGAAAACTGGAAGTATTAAGCTGCTGCTGGCATCTTTCTGGAAGGTAAGAACAGGTAGGGAGGGATCTGAATTTGGACTGTATGATTAGTTCATGTGTAATACAAATCATCCCAGCCAGAAATCAGCTCTTCTCCTGCAGAGCAGTCCTCTCCTAGCATACTGTAGTACATGTCTGCCATGTGGTGGGTAAGGGACACTTCACTTTGCACTCTTTCTTGGTCTAGTAAGCTCCATGACCTTTCAGTGAGCAATTTGCACTCAGCATAGCAAATCAGCTTGTCTGTTCTAACAAGCATTGCTGAGCCAAGAGCGAACACAGATACTACACACATAGTGCACAAAACTAAGGTAACTTTGTAATACATTATGATAGAAAGAGAGGTATAATACTTGCAGATGAGCTCCTTTCTGTTCTAAAGCTTTTGAATAACTGCTCTGTCCTCTGGAAAGCACAGCTGGACGTGGTTGGTTAAAAGGCAGAGGGCTGTGCTCCAGACATTCACGTAGAAGGAGCAGTCAGATCGATATCAATCTCTGCAGCCTGCTGCTGTTACAAAGGATCACAAGTGCATCTTGTTCCACTGTGTTTGTGCCCACAGGAGAAATCTAAGTGGGCTGGATGATGCTGTTGCCCCTGGGATGTTGCAAAAGAGATGTTGAGAGCAGCTAAAACATCAGGCTAGTGAAAGCGGGAGTTAGTGAGCTCTGGTATTTGATGTAATGAGATAAATTAAGGGCGAAGAAAAGAGTAGAGAAGGAAAAGTGTTTCTAATGCTAACTATATTAGTGCTAATATAATATAATATAGTGCTAATATAGTGCTAATTATGTTGTTGAGGTGTGCATTGTCTCCTTTTGAAAGATAAGCTACTTTTTGTGATAGGAGATGGCAGATTTCAGGGCTGTATGTCAGCAACTGGGAAGGAAGATTTTTGTGATCTCAGTAGGAAACTCTAGCACAAAATGGCAGTATATCTGTGCTGGAACACTGCAAACCAAAGCTCCTTTCTCTGGTACAACTGGAGTAATACATTTCCGGGGAGCTTTAATGGAATGGGTACTCCTTAGTGTAGTGTATAGGCACTAAATTAAGAATATTGGAAGAAAGAGAATTAAGCTAGTCCAAACTGTCATTCCCAAATTATTAAATCTATGTTCTGAGATTCCTTCTGGGAAGCTTTATACTGTCTTTGATTTATTTTCTAATTTCCCTAAATATATTTGTATCTCATTGGGAAGTATCTGCAGTCACTTTATCCCTTTTCTGGGCCAACTAGCACTATTGGTGCATGGCAGAAAGCAGCTGTAACCCTGCTATGAGGGAGCAGCCTGGCTCCTGCAAGCTCACTGCAGGCACATCTGGACCACAGCTGTTCCACATCTTCAGCTTCACCCCTGGAGAAGCAGCACAGGGTGGTGAGCACTGGAGTCATGCTTTGTGGGAGAAAACAAAGCCCTAGAGTGTTGTCTGTAACGATGTTTAATGCTGTCTGAGCCTTGTTCAAGTCCACATGAATTTACAGAGCTGACTGAGGTCAGCTGTGGGTATTCTCCACAGCAGCTAATGAAATTGAGATATTCCACAGGTGCTGACTGGGCTTGTAAAATGGGGCTGAGTGAGTCTGCATTTGCTCTCTTTATCTGTGTCAGTGCTCTGGCTTGTATGAGCACACAGAAATGCTCCCATGAGGAGGTGTGGTGCTACAGCGTCATCAGCATTCTGATGCATGAGTAGATTCAAAGATGGTTTTGCATTGAAAGAACCTTGACTTGGCCAGCTTGTAATGTCTACACATCAATGTCTTGGGCATTGAATGGTTCCAGAGCACGCTGGAAATAAATAGCTATGTTTTGTTAATCGGTGGCTTTAAATTAGAAACATTTGTTTGTGAATGCTGCTTGAGGTGTGGGCAGTTGTTTTTGCTCATTAAGCTTATAGGTATTCAGCAGTTAATTACAGTAAGGTGCTAAGGACAACCTGGAGGAAAGGATTTTAGTCAGAGTTAGCCTTAAACAAAGTTCTCAGAAGGTACAGAATGAAAACAGTGACAAGCTTTAAATATTTTTTTTTTGTTTTCTGTGGATATGAAGCAAGATAGTCTTACTTATTCGATTATTTGACTACATGTGTACAAGGTTATAGTTAATCCAAGAGTAAATACTTTTTCATATATTGCTTTTACGTATATTTCTTTTAGAATAACTATATTTATTCTAGGCCTAGTTCAGTGTTTAGGGCAAATTATGAAGGATCCATCTATGGACTTCTTGACTTGTTTTTTTTCATTCTCTATCTTTTACACCAGACATTTTAAAAAGTGCTTTTTTTTCTATGAAATGTCTTGACTGTGAGTGCCAGGCTCTGCAGCACGCCGAATTTACTCCAGCCCACAGATCTGGTATTTCTAACAGCCCTGATGTCCTCCTTGGCACTAAGTCTGTATTCCAGCATTAATTGACTGTTGGAGTTCAGAGAGTTCATTAGCTACTTCATAAGTAATTTTATGCTGCAGAAAACTTTCATTATTCATAAGTTACTAAAGCCAGGGCAGTGGCATCAACTCTTTTATTGGATACATTTTCTATTTTATTCACTGTTTAATGTATTTTTGCATTGTTATGAATTTACCGTCTACTTAGAAAATTCTAGTCATGGAAAAACATTGGAAGAATGAATTCATTCATTTCCTTGGTGAGCGTGTGTGGTATTTTGCTGTTTCAAGTTAGAGATTTAGAGTATGTCTTTGGCAAGGCAGAATTCACAGAGGTTTAACATTTAATAACTTCTGGAGTTATTATAAATCTTGCCTGTGAATCAGCCGTACATGAAAATAACTTTCAGGGATGTTCTTTAGATTGTATTTCAGTCATGTAGGAATGCTTTAATGGTTTCCTATTTATTATTATTATTTTTAGCCACCATGTTTGACACAGCGTTAATAAAATCAATATATATTAAGGCATATTTCATAATGTTAAATTAAAATGAAGCTAGTTGGGCTGCTATTTAGATCTCAGTGAATTACATCAAAAAGACATAGACCCATTAAAAAGACTATGAATAGTACACATGGTCTACATAGTCCCAAATTGTAAGTAAGAGTTGAGGGCTGAAATACATTTACTCTGCAATATTTATGTAGGTATACCTTTAAGGGGCATGGGTGGCCAGACTCTTGGCTTACCTGGGTGGCACTGAGTGAAGAGCAAATGTCTTAGGCTGCAAGTAGGTCGGTTGCTGTGAAAGTGATGCCTCCTATTTATTTTCATGGAAGCCACAACAGATAAAAAGAGCATAATAACAATTAAGACCAAATTCTCAGCTGCAAAATGCAGTGGTTGCAGTTCTTATTGAGTCCTCAATGTGTCCATCAGATTTTTCTGATGAGACTTTACTCCTCCCATGCTTGATCTTTGACAACAGTTGTTCACAAATGTACGTACTGCCAAAAAATGATGGCATGAATAAGATGTGACTGAAGCAAGAGATGTTTCTGTGGTAGGATGGGTCTTACAGAAATCTGGTAAAGGGATGAGATGGAATGTTTGAATTGAATGTCTGGTTGCAACTTGGTATATTCCATTTGAAAATCTGCAGGTTATATATTTACGTTGGCTGAAAAAGGAGTTGCAAGTAAACAAAACCAGTGTTTTTTTTTTTTTTTTTTTGCAATTTTGAAACCTGTTCTCAAGGCTGCCTAATTTTCCACTGTTCACAGGACTGTGCTTAGGCAATGCATCAGAAGACATACAGTTTGCCATAATTTCAGCTAGCACTGCAATGTGCCCTGATTTCAGCCCAGACAGTGCCAACTGCACAATGATGTTTGGTTGTCATTGAGTGATGTGTGAGTGTCCTGAGCTGGGCTGCTTGGCACCATGATGTGGTGGGGCTTGGGGTGGCTGCAATATGGGCTGGGCTGTGTGCGGCCTACAGGCCATGTGTTGGACTTGCCTGTTATAAGGTTTGGGGAAAAAACTTCTTTACTTCAATCAAATCTGGAAACAAAAAAAAGAGAGCCTCCAAATATCCATCTTCTAACCTCAGTGGAGATCCTGCCTTTGCAATGTAATGTGTATGTGGATTTAAAGAGAATTCAGCTCTGGAATACTAAAAGTATTTCTAAATAATTCCCTGCAGTCTCCAATGGTGAAAAGCAAAACAAATGAGCTACTTACAGCTGTTCTGTCTTCCCAAGGGACACAGTACAAGAAAAATTGTAGAGTTAGTAGATTGTTACAATTCTGTCTATATATATATATTCTGAAATAGAATTTTTTATTTTAAAGCCTCTTGAAATCTGTTTAGTCATGTTTATTTGGTGTTTGTTAATTCCTAGTGAAAGGTAACTTGCTATCAAATTATTTTCCACCAACTGTATTATTATAAAAAAAAAAAAAAAAAAAAACCAAACAAACAAACAAAAAAACAAGCAAACTTGATCTTGGGATGTTTGTTGTAATCAGTGAGTGTTCTTCTAGGAAAAAGAAAATGAAAATGTAATGGCAAAATACATAACCTAAGTTCTGTACAAAATGTGGGATGATTTGTGTATGAACATTGAGGTCATGATGAATCCAGTCCCTGTGATGCTAGGTTTTTATGGCAGCTGATGGTCAACTGCTGCCAATCAACTGCACTTCATGATTTGTCTGCTGCTTGTCAATGGCTCCTGGAGAACTGAAAACCACTTCCAAAGGATCTCATCCTTCATGAGAGTGCCAGCTATCCAAATGACTGTGTTTACCAGTCATAGCCTTGGCTCAGGCAGGATTTGCTTGTTGAAGCTTGAGTTTGATTATATTCCAAATGATTGCTCTTGCTTACAGATTGATCAGTTCTGCTGCAGAGCCTGATGAGTTCAGGGGGCTTGGTCCCTGGAAGAGAATGGTGGGAAGAGATGCTTATGCAAATAAGACTGCCATCTGTGCTTACATTAGCTGGGAAGAAAAATACCATATGAAGGCTATTAATGTTTCAAATCACTGACTGAAATTAAAAGGATAAGTTATTTTATAACAGCATATCCATGCTATGGTATAATTATCCTTTCTTTGATTAAAGGCAATAGAAAACTTATATATTAAAATAAACAAAAGATACTCAAACCGAAAAAAACACAACTATATCTGGTTTACAAAATATTCAAGCCATGCTCTGCCATTCATAGCCAAGCCATAGACTTTGGGTAATTAGTAGTTCTATGTGATTTCTCTGTGCTTTATTTGGGGTACTGGTAATTACAGCATTTAAAAAGTTTGCTACAAATGGACTTCAAGGACTAACACACCTTTGTGCTTCTGGAAATGCAAGTAGGCGATGCTTCTGTTGACTGGGCTTCTGTTAACTCTGGGATAGTATATTCATTGTATCTGTAGAACGAAGTACAATGGTGTGGCAGTTTTGCCACCTGGATGACCTTGTTGGATCCTGAAATCTGATTTGAAACTCCTCGCTAAGGAGAGGAAAAGTACTTTGTCTCCTTTCTCTGTTCCAAATTCACTGATCAGAAAGCTTTCTCCTTTATTTTTTAAGCCAACCAACTTGTCATTTTTATGTACTAGTACACTGGATATTGTTAGATATTACTTTGCCTTTAATCTTTCAAATTGTCATTAAGTGGATGAATGACAAGCTTCTGAACGTGAAACAAATGAGCTTTCTCCTAAATTAATTACCAGGAGCCTACATAAACATTGAAAACAAATTTAATAAAGAAGGTGCTCCAGATGGTTGAAGGTAGACTTGCACATTCAGACTATTCCTCACTGTAATTGCAATACCATGCACAGATTTATGCTGTTGCTTTGGGGAATTCACAGATGAGATGTACTACACTCTGCTAGGAGACATAATATTCACAGGGTTTTAGTGTCACAGAAAATTATAATGTCTATTGAAGAAAAATAACCTCTGACAGTTTTGAGCTGTCTTCAGTGTGATGCATTTGTGCTGCCCTGTAGATCCTTGTTTCAAGACGTCTTTGAAACACATACAAGTAGAAACATATTGCTCTAGTCTCCATGGCATTTATGTATAATTGTTTAAGTGACTTCCTTTGTCTATACAGGTGTTTAGTTGGCAATGCAACCCTTCCAAAGGTTCAATTTGAATGCAGATCTGGCAAGATTTACTAGATTGTAGAGATTGTAGAGTCCTAAACAAAACAAAGTGAGGAGTGATGCAATTAACGTGCTTCACTGTATCTTCTCTGCTTTCAGATGGCAGAAATAGGTCCTCTTTTTCTGCAGGAGAAGAAGCTCTGTGCTGCTGCTCTCATCTGGGAGAAAAGGGAGAGTCTTGGGACTATGATCCTCATTTTCTCCTTGTTCTCTTGCTGGGAAATTCCAGCAGACGTTGTTAACTTGTCCATATGCTATTCAAAATTTCAAACATCCTTTTCCAAATGACTTAAAACAGCAATCAAATAACATCATCACTGCAAAGGCCTTATCTCTGCTGAGTATGATGGGCTTTTGTACCACAGACTGGCTCCCAGCATTCAACATGCTATCTGAGCTTAAGACATCTATATACAGAGGTATTAAGAATAGCTGCTAGCAGATGACTGAATTTTTTTTCCACACCTATAAATGGCTTACTAAAGTTTGTGTGGGTGTACAATACCTGCTCAGAGAAACAAAGGAATTCTTAAAGTCAGTCAGGTGGTTTTTGTAAGTGTGCTTCAGAGGCATTTATGGACTCTTAATTTGTTTTTTGTATGGTTGCCTCATTTGTTCCTTGTGCTTGACATGGTATTGCATACCATTTATTTGTTCCGTGTGTGGTGACACGGCATTGCATACAGAGTCATCTATCAAACTTCTGGCTGCAGCCTTGGAGGAGTACTACGGTGACCTGCAAAGCATGTCTGGTGAGTGAAGGTCAGCTTATAAGTCATAGGAATTGAGAGTTCTTCAGCATTGGAGGTGTTGTGGTGATTGAGGTTCTTAAAAGATAAGCAGGTAGACAAGGAAGTATGACTTTTGTAGTAATTTACTTAGTTCTTTACTTAGTCTGCTGTTTTTTATGTTTTTGCATGTGAGATGAGGACGTGTTCCTGGTCTTTACTCACTCTGATTTGATTGTATTGGCTTGGGTACTAAGAAAGTCAGTATTCCAGTGGATAGCTTCATCAGAGTGTGGAGAGACTGAGTATGAAATTCATTTATGCAACTGATGCAGTTGTGCACAAATGATGGGAAAAAGCCTAGGCAGTGCAGTCTGGGATTCACAGAGCCCTGTGTGTGTTCAGAAACATAAGATTTTGGTCCATCTGCATTGGGAAGGGATGAAAGTATTCAGTGGTGGGAGATGGCAAAGGTGTGATGACTGGTTGGATTAGAAAACTGTCCAGTTCAGTGAACTGAAATCCTTACAGTGTAACTATGTATATATTCTCCTCTAACTAAAGCAAGAGTTGTGGTAAACAGAGTCTAGACCATGGAGAAATTCTCTTTCCAATATCAGTATAGAGACTGGGGAATGTATCACGGGAATATTTCCAGTGCAAATTTAACAAAAGAATGAATGTGGATTACAGGAACAAAACTAATCAGTCTCCTCTTGTCACCTGCTCTAATCCATTGGAGCTCTGGGATATTCATATGTATAAGCAAGTCCTGAACCAAAACAATCAGCATTGCTTTCAATCCCTATTTTACAATCATGTGTGTCTAGTTTTGGGGAAAAAAAATACAACAAAAGGTCTGAAAAGTATTATGGGTTTACTTACTGCCTTATTTAAGCAGCTCACCTCTGAGATGAGAACATTTTACATCTGAAAATTGATTTCTAGACAAACAGGGATCAAAGAGGTAGAAATTGGAACTCAAACCATGCTTTCTTCAGATGGCTGTACAGAGGGAAGGCTTAGCAGCAGGTTGAGCTGTGGTTTGATGATACGATAAACCTGGCTTTCGAGTCAGTGATGGAGGATCAAGAATGCTGTGACTGTATGGCAGAAAGCTCTGATCAGAGAGAGATGTCTATGAAGGTTGAAATTTTGTTTAAAGAAGCATTCATGGATTAGATTTGCAGCAGGAAGGCTTTATACCATGTCAGAAGCTTTTGTCACTGGGCATAAAAACAATAGAAATTAGCATAAGATTGGCACTTTGCACTCTAGTTAACCAGTGGTGTGATCAAGTGCCTGTGTTTGTGCAGTTAGCGACTCAGTAGTGCACTGGATGTGGTATTATTCTCAATGGATGAGTGTCCTAAATCCAAATTCTGATGCCTAAGGCATTGTTTGCTGTTTTTGGTGGGGGCACTCCTATGTGGAGTGGAAGTGCACGTTATATTGAAACTAAATGTAACTTCGAGAAATGAAGTGATTAGTTCTTTATTAAATGACCCCTATAATTGCCAGAGAGGCAGTGACCCTTGTGAGGATCTCTCTAGGCCTTGTGTAGGCACCCTGTTGCAAATAATTTTCCGAGAAAGATTTGGCGTAGTGTATTATAACAGCATAAACTCAAGTCTTAGGATTGAAAAGTTATAGGGAACACCCAATAGTACTTTATCTCAGAGTTGGACAATCATTCCTGGTCACTACAACTTCAGGTTAGGGTTTTCTGACTTTGGGTCAGCTCAGGTGGAATTACAAAGCAGTCATAATTCTAATTTGTATTTTTGAAGCAGGAATATAATACTTTATTTTGAAGGTTGCACTTGAGTAATGAGTTGAAACTCAACTGATTTCATTTAAAGGCAACTGAAGGAAAATGATGTACTTCTGTCAAGAATAACAGAATGCTTTGGCATAATTTGCCCTTGCATAAGTCTTGTTTGGAGAGTAATTGCAATTAGTTTGTGCTATTCAAAGTGCCAACCAGAAGTCAGCATGCTTCAGGGAAATAAGTCCAATGTTTATTACTTCAGTTCAGAGTGATAGCCTGCCTTAGCAAACTGCAGCATGCTAAATAGTTTCTGATGAAATGAAAACACTTTATTACTTCTGAAGGTCATATCATGTATATGTGATACATATAATAAACAGTCATAAAATGCAAATTCACTTTATTAAGCAGAACTTCCTATAGCATTTATTTTAGCTTGACTTTTGCTGAAAGCAGATCCCTTCTTAGAGTGGAAGTTTTCTTTTGGGATCATAAAGGGGAGGTTATGGGGGCAAGGTGAGTTCAGAAAAGGCATCGATTACTGTCTTCAGCTGCACAGAACCAAGAGCAAGAACCTTTTATGGTAAGCAGGTGCAGGTTGTTGACTTCAGTGTAATTTCTTTCTGTATGTGTCACTCAAATTTGATATGTAGGTGTCTTGTAACACTAAGTATGTAGTGACTGGAATCATAATGTTTTCCTGGTTTTTCAGTGTGATTGCATTACTGAATCTTTCTACCTCTTTAAGATGGCTGTCAGGGGAGCAGTTTGCTGTGATTGATGACAGCTTTTCCTACTGCTGAGTCCTTTTGATTTCATATCCTTGGTGTGTCTACATCAAATTTTATTATGAAAGATTCTTTGTGTTTTTTATACGGCTACTGCAAGAGGGAAGGACTAGAACCACAAACACTTTTGTAAGAAAGTAATATGTAAATTTCCAGACTCATGTGCAGGAACATTTTATGTCTGAGAAGAAAATACAATGGTTCAGAAAAAAAGAGGAAAAAAAAAAAAAAAAAAAGCATTTGGAGTTATAAGTTATGGCCTTGGAGGACTCGGTTGAGATCTCTGCCAGTGCAAACAAGCGTTAAGAAAAATATCTGCCCCAAAGGATTTTAGATTTACAGCCACGACAACCAAACTTTATCTTTAGGCTGTGTGTGGGGGGGAACAGAGCAACTTCAGAGGGGCTGGGACATGACATGACAGTGACAGAGTGATGAGCATATTGTCATGTGTGATGCCTGATTACGCTTTGAGTCTTACTTAAAGGGAGGCACTTGTTGCAAACCAGGTGCTTCCATGCGTTGCCCTGTGTATGAATGTATTCCAAGCCCCGCCATGCACCTGCAGGCCCTGCATGTTTCATGTTGGTTGTTTTCACCATGCCTTCCCACCAGCCCCATGCGGGAGGCTGTGTGAGGTCAGAGTCCAGCAGAGGATGGTCCAGTTCTGCTAAACAAAGTGGAGATGTAGAAACAAAGTACAATGAAATGTGGCCTGGGATGTCTGAGTTGTAACAGACAGGTCAGCCCAACTGGTTGTGGCATCTGACTGCGCTTTAGAGCTGCAGCTCCTTAATGCTATTTTGGAAGTCGGTATCAAAAAGGAAATGAGGAAATATCTGTGGTAAGAAACTGTTTCACAGGTGGTCTGACATATGGGGTGCAAATCTGACCCTGTCAAACCTGTCTGGACTCTTGCCACAGGCTGTAGGAGTGCTGGGGCTCAGCCATGACCTGGCTGCGGTTATCAATGAAGCAGGAGGGCTGTCAGTGCCTTGTGCTTGAACTTGTCATCTGCTCAGCTCTGAACTATCAGCCTTGTAGAATCTGCTGTGCAAATAACACCTGGAGTGTGTTCAGCAGGTATTCTCTCAAGCTTAGGATGCCAGGAGGGCAAGGCAGTACTCTGCCATCTTGCAAAAGGAAAACTTGTGCAAAGAGAGCAGCCTGGAATGACTAAATGGAATGGAGCCTTGAGGTGGTCAGAAAGACTAATCTGATTTTTGTTGACCTTGAATTCAATTATAGCTTTTTCCTTTTTTAAACTGTTAGCAAACAACATACTTGTTAAAGAGGAGTGACTGAAATTCAGCTATGTGCTGTGTTGTAAATAACATGCAGTGAGGAGAGGTAAGATTCTGAATACACTTTGCTGGAAGTTTAACAAGTTTAATAATGATTTAACACCACGTGGATTAAAGCACACAGGAAAATGATGTAGTGGAACCAATAAATAAGCTCTACTCCAGTAATAATGCTGAAGGAATGTATTCTGGTACCTATGAAATGGCCTCAGACTTGCAAAATTCAGACAGCAATTAAACTGACAATTGCACAGTGGATGGTAAGATATTGCTAATATGAGCCAAAACAGTCATTTCTGCAGAATGTTAATATATACTTTTTTGCTTACGGTTGTTGGTTTTGTGGCATTTTGTTTTATTTTGTGGTTTTCATATTTCTGATTTTTTCCTGCACAACCGGACTGCGACTTTGGATCTTTTACGAGTAAAATAATTTATCTTGCCCACTCTTTCATGATGTTGATTGACTAGGTGGAGTATCAGAAATAGTTGGAATAGGGCTGTTTTCCTCAGCTACTAATAAGAACCTTGTACAAAACAGTGTGGAACAGTCCTGGTAAAATAGCATAAGTTTTGATTTAGAAAAAAAATAATAGGTTTTAGACATATGGCTTTACATTACATGTCTCTTTAGCTCTGAGTCCTGCTGAGAGGCTCCAAAGTGCTTATGGTATGCTTGCTCAAGAATCTATCATCCTGAAAGATGGCCTGGTCCTGGAGGGACCCACAAACTCTCCACTAAGGCCAAGTGATGGATGTCTTTAGCTATGGACTGCATGCCTTGTTTCACCAAAGGTGAGCAAGTGTGTGAGCACTGCTGTTCTCTCAATAAACTAGCATGCTCTCAGAATATAATTGCAGATATGAGCTCATCCTGCAGTAGAATGTCTGGTGGCTGGAAAGGCTCTCCTTTGCTTTGCTCCTGTAACTGCAGTTAAGGCCACCTCCAGTGATTATGACAACTTCCTGCATTTAAGTATGTCATGATTCAAGGTGTGTTTTTTTTATATACGTAAGACCTTGTACTTACTTTGCTCTGCAGACCTTAGAAATCATATCTGTGAGATTTTGTTAAAGCCACAAGGCTGAATTTCTCATTTTTTAAAGATAATAGAGTTCTTATACAATCTTACAATACAGCTATCTTTGCATCTTTAAATAGACCTTTTGTGACCCATCATCTCTCAACTCTCCAGAACACTGTATAAGAAAGGTAATCAAAACCACAGCATGGAGTGGTTGTATTCCTATAAGTGAAGATATCATCAAACTTAGATGACCTCATACATTTGTAGGATTTTTTTCTGGAGCTCAATTCACACTGCATTTGCTTTTGCACTGCTCAAAGAAGAATGAAAATGGTCTAGCTTTTTTTCATTGCTTGAGTAAATTCTGGCTTGATGACCAAGGCACACATGTATTCCTTCACAGATGGTACTACTTAAGCACTGAGGTGTAACTGCCAGCATAAGTGTTCATCTGAATCATCCACTATAACTCTTTTCTATTTTATGAAGATAAAATACCCATATTAATTTATGCAGTTTCAATTAGTGTAAGTTACTGTCTCCTCCACTGCCTATCAGCAAACTTTCAAATAATATCAGCACTTGAAATTAGCCCTAGCCAAGAACAGTGCACAGGCTGTTATCTAAACAGACTGATTCCTTCCTTCCTATTTTTTCCTGTTCCCTTTAAAATGAAATTCTGTGAAGTATTAAGCACACAGGGCTTATTCACTTGTTTGTGTTGGATAAGTGAATTAGATGTTTGTGGAAAATGCCAGATGGGCTGCATGGGAGCCAGGAAGTCTCTGTCTCTCCATCGAGCAGCAACAGTGTTTACTTGCCAGATTGTGCTCTCAAAGTGCCCTAACCTGACCCATAGGTAAGAAGCTAATTTTGATATCCCTTCAATTCATTCTTTGTGACATGTGGATAATGCTGCTGCTCAACATGTGTGCTTAGATACTCTTCATCGTCATCCATCCTTGGAGATCTAGGTTTCCTAGAGGGCAGAGTACATTCATGACTGTTTGGGCTTCTGAAAGAAAACAACCCAGTAAGGGGGTAAAGAAAAGCTTCCTTTTCAGCTATGTGTGGTTAAAATGATGCCCCTTTGCCTGCTTTTTTTCTCCTATTAATAGTGCTTTTATTGATAAGTAACAAGATTAATTTCATAATTTCATTCTGTTGCAAGCAGATGTGATTGGAAGGCAAAAATCCATGCTAATTTAATACAGATACTTCACCTTAGTAAAATCTTTCCAACAAAAGAATATTCTTAAGCATATGCTTGCTGAAATAACTATTCCTTATATGTCACAAAGGGCCATAGACACAGATGATTTTACTTTAACCTCATGCTAGTTCGACTTGTTCTCCAGTTGTCATCAACTGAGAGACCTTAATGAAAGTAGATAAGACTGAGAGCTGTGCTCTATTTTCATGAGTAGTATTACAGTTCAAACCAAAATAAACTGCTTTTCTTTCTGGAGATGCCATCTCTATCAGTAAGTCCTTTGAGCCAGCTATACCACTGATTACTAAAATATTGAAAGGGTTGGTCTATGAATGTGTAGGAAGCTCACTAAGTTTGCCACAAGTTCTTTGTTAATTCATATGAGGGTCTATTTTTATAATTTCTAGTCAGAAAAAGTCAGTGTTTCTTATGGAAACATTTGAGATGAATATAAGAAATATGATTTTCCTACCTTATTTTCTTCCTTCATATAAAAGTATAATACTTAAATCCAAATAGTGAAACTCTTTTTAGTTAGAAAAAAGGAAGTACCATCACCAAAGCATGAAATGTTCACGTTTTTACCAAAGCCACATGCTAGTCTTTGAACTAAGTAGTTCTTACTAAAACTGATTTATTTTTGGTACCAATAAATCAAATAGGGCTTTCTAGAAGATTTTTTTCTAATAGTAAAAAAGTTAATTGGATTTTTTGTGAAGGAAAAAATGGCTTTTTTCTCACCTTGTTTTAGTGTCTTCAACTTTCTGGTATGCACTGTACTTGTAGTCAGGCTGGCATGTAGATTTCCCTACCACATTGCTGCAATTACTGCAGTACCTGAACTGGGGCAATGTGTGATGGCTGTATCAACCACTGGACAGACAGGGAGCTGCTGGTAAAATTTTGATTGCAATATCCCTTTCCCAAATTGGTGCTCTATACACACCCCAAGAAAATGATTAAATCCTAAGATGGAAGAGTCTAACAAGCAAGGGGTAAAAGCATGCTTAATGATGGCTGAGGAAAGGGGAGGTGAGGATTTAGAGCAATAGTTGTTGTTGTTCTGTTAAAGTGGTTAAGAAATGAGAACAAATATTTTGCACCCTTTTTTGTTGGATCTTAGTGAGAAGGTATGTTTTAAGGCAATTGTTGATGCTGACAAAAGACCTTTTTTTTTCTTTGTACTTCAGTACTCTTCAATTAGAGAAAAAATAGGAAACCGCAAGTTTTATCTCTCTTCTTTTTAATTTTTTTTCTCCTGCAGGGAAGTAAATTTCTTATCAGCCTTGAGCAGGCAGCTTTGGTGTCACAGATAAGACCTTGGAGTTACTGACAAAATATAGGACATGCAGGCAGTCAGTGGACAACAGAACAGCTTATCACCAGTTTAATGAGAAAAGCCTTCCTTCACTGACGTGTTATTAAAGATCTAATTCTATTGTGAACCTGGATCCGGTAAAAGTGTGAAACAGAAATCTGAGAAGAAAGCTGTTAACATAACCAATATCATTTTTTTCTCTGATATCGTATCTTGCATACCCTTCATCCTGTTGTCACTCAAACACGTACTTTCAGTTTCAATCATTGTATACAGAATTTGATGGTAGCATTTCATTTCTTTATTTGTACCACTGAAAGGCAACAAAGCTACAGGCATATGTAGCTTCTGGAAAGGATGATATCCACCTGGCATGTTGTCTTATGCAAAACTGTTCCTTCCCATCAAATATGAAAATAAGACTGGATTCAGAAAATAAGACTGGATCCACTGCAGTCCACTGACTCTTTCACGTTTCAAATTTGTAATATACGCAAACCATATATGAAAATATGAAATTATAGAAGAAAGTCAACTTTCTTGGGCAGTTAGTGTCATCCTAATGAAGGTACTCTGTTGCCTGGCCATGGTGTGACAGTGTCACACTGCTGTGTTGCACTTCTGCAGCTGTAGATGAGATCCGCACCGAGTCAGTCTGCATGAGGACCTGAAAAAAACCCTCCTTACACTTAGAGGAAGGAGTGGATGACTGTAACAACCTGCTCACAAGAGCTCTGTGAGGATTAACTACTTTAATGTACATGAAGTGCTTTGATGATGAAAACGACTGTGTAAATCCCATGGTTCTCAAGGACAATAACAGTTCAGATGTTTTCTTGTTTACCTGCTATTTTTCAGAGTTGAACGAAAACCTGAGAGAAGTCAGAGGCTTCTTTCTGAGGATAATGGATTTGTTTTGCTTTATTGTCCCATTAGGCTTTACCCTTCAATGTAACTGCTTTATAACTCTTAACCAGAGTATCAGAACATCTACAGCAAGAGCTCTTATTCACTCAGTTCCCATGAGGTATCTCTAATAACTTCTGAGGATAATGTTTCTGTGAAATTGGGTCCTCTGTACTGTGGAGCTTTATTCCTGGTAATACTACTCCTTTTGAATGCAGTGAGTCTGCAGATGGGAGGTGGGAATTCAAAAGCAAAGGACTTCTAGTTGTTTGTTTTTTTTTTGTTAATATGGTATTAATTGACTCAGCTGGTAAAATGCCAGATTAAAAAAAAAAAAAAAAAAGACCCCCCCCATGTCACTTAATTGCTCTTACCAGACCATGAAGCACATCCTTTCTGTATTTGTTTTGAAGTCTTCCTGTCTTGAAAATCTAAGACCTGTAAATCAGATTTGGGGAAGATAAAGCAGGTTATTAAAAAAGAAAAAAAATCATTGTTCTTTGCAAAAAGAGTTGAGAGAATAAGCATAGGGGGAACGTGTTGACTGTTCTTCATGAGAAATGGCAAGGCTGGATTATGATGTACCCACTAGTTGTTATGGGACTGAGTCCTATCTGTCTCTGGCTGTTTTGAATGGGGAGCACAGCTCTGAGGTTATGGCAGTACTTGGGAAAACAAATGTGTGAGCAAACTGCATCCCCTGCTGATTTCCTAGGGGAGAAAAGGATACAGTTATTACAAAAGGTCCTTTGCATCACTTGAGAAAGATAAAACAAAGTTTAGCTCTGCTCTTTGAGTAGACTATTAAACTCCATGGGAGCTTTGTTGGCTTTTACAAATGATGTGGACTGCATGAGAAGAGTATGTTTGTGGCTTTTTGTATGTAAAGGTTGTTTCCAGTTTTTTTCCTCTTTTTTTGACCTGGATTTGAAGGCTTTGTTAAAAATCTCTAGGGCAAAATACTTCTGTCCACATCTTTTTCCTCTCTCTCTGAAGAGGAAGCGTGGGTGCTTGATATTGTACTAATCGAGTAAGAAGCACATCAAGTCAGATCTGAAAAAAATCCAGTAAAACTGAAAGAAAGCAGTGCTTTTAGATATTCCTGCTGGATAAAAATCCTGCTGAACATGCCATCACTGTGGAAGACAGATATCCCGAATTCTTTTCTACGAGCTGATGTCCCAGTGTTGTAATGTATTAGTAACAAGTACAGAAGCTCATGTTTCCTAATATACAAATACACAGTTGTTGCTATAACTTAAGTGATATGTGCTTATGTATGAGGATTTCTTTGGCTGATTCCTTGAAATATGTCTTAAACATTTGGATGATATTTTATAGATGCTTTACTTCAGTCATTTTAATCTATTTTGTATTTTGTTTTTTACCACTGTTCAACAAAACTCCAGGCTTTCTAGTATGGCATACTTGCTTGACAGTGACTGACAGTATATCTAAATATATTTCAATCTGTTGCACATGGTAGTGAAGTATTTCTTAGGGTGATCTGTCATCTGCCTTACCTTCTGTGCTTGGGATTTAATTTACTTTTCTTGTGTCCCCAGGACACAATCTGTAAGTTCCTTGATTTCTGTGCTGATCACAAGTTATCCACTTGGGTTCTGGGTCTTTGCATCTTTGCCTGAAGTGATACCTTCTTGAAATCTGTGTTTCGTAGACCTTAGCCAAAATAAATCAGAATCATAGAATGGCCTGGGTTGAAAAGGATCATAATAACCATCTAGTTTCAATCCCCTGCTATTTGCAGGGTTGCCAACCACCAGACCAGGCTGCTCAGAGCCACGTTCAGCCTGGCCTTGAATGTCTCCAGGGATGGAGCATTGGCAACCTGTTCCAATGCCTCACCACCCTCTTTGTGGAAAAACTTCCTCCTAATATCTAACCTAAACCTCCCTTGTCTCAGATTAAAACAATTCCCCTTTTCCTATAGCAGTCCACCCAACTCTTCCCCCTCCTGATATGATCCCTTCAAAAAGTAAGTCAGTTTTACTCTGGAGCCATGATTAAGTCATGTGCTCTGCTGCTCTCCTTGATAACTTTGGAAATACTAAAACTTGCCATCACTAGCACATGACTCTTAACAGCTTTCCTTTATTTTGTGTCTTCTCTCAGCTTGGCATTATGTCAGCAGTCCCATTCAGGATGCTTGTTCTGGGTAATTGCCACGCAATAGTGTACATGGAGCTTTAGTGTCAAACATCTCAATAATCTAAGCTTGGTTGAAAAAGTCTTAATTATTAATTAATAAAAAGATCTTCCACAACTATAAGCCCACCAGGTGCATGAGGAGATTGCTGTTTTCATTCACTACTTGATCAGCTTAGCATTCTAGTATTTAAAGACTGATGAGAGTGATCCTATTATTATGCATGGTGTAAAAAAAAAAAAAAAAAAAAAAAAAAAAAAAAAAGTGAAGCAGTTATTTCCTGTCAGAGACTAAAAGGAAGTGCTGGACTTTATGTGCTCAGTTGCTAGATCTAGAAAAGTACTGGCAAGGCCAAGCTTGTATTTGTTAATCTCTGTATTAATTTTAACCTGCTATACTAAACTTGAATTTGCTCCTTGGCGATACTTATATCTGGTTTATTGGATGTGGTTGAGCAGTATTCTGCCAGGTTGGTTGTGTATACTTACAAAAAATACAGAAGAGCACACAGGGATGGTTATCAGGATCCATGATTCAACCTGTCTACTTGTGGCTTCTGACTTTGCAAGGGATTGAAGTAGTAATATTCTACAATGAAGTAAATAAAAGTTATGAATAATTATAAATTATAAAAATGAAGTAAATCCACAAAGAGAACCTTTCTGAGATCAGAGGAAGAAAAATATTCTACAGATGAAGTCAAAGAGGTGTAGCTGCCACTTTTTTCTATGGCTTGTGTTGAAGTTCCTCACTTTTTTCTGGTGTCACTTCCAGGACAGCATGAAATGGATTTAATAACAAAACATGTTAATGTGCCCTTCTCAAAAGAATGCTCTTTTTGCCTGTGAATAGGGAATACAGAGAACAAGATGGTTTGATCAGGAGCAGTGTGCGTTAATATTATACCGTTTTTCATATAGTGTATTAAATTGTGGCACTTGTTAATGTTTTCCAAAGCTTGCAGTCATGATGAAGCCAGTAACAAGCATAAAACTGAGCTACTGTGCTATCATGTATCCGGGCTGGTGCTCAGCTGAGCTGTGATGCTTCTTGCTGGCCTTTTTAGGGTGTTGTTCTTCATATTTGTGCTGCAAAGTAGATTAATTTCACTGACTTTATAAAGTAGTAATATATGGTAAAAACATTTTAATATGCATCTATGGGAGTACTGAACAAATTATTTTAAATAATTCAAGTAGATGAAAACTCAGCTGCTGTGACTTACACTGCTTATTTTGCTTTAATCATTTTAAACAGACTTTCCATGAGTATCACAAGATTTTTTTTTTAATCTGGTCTGTAATTTCATCCTCAATTATCTACACCATAAAAGCTCAGGCAAACATCTTCATACATATTTGCTAGGCTTCATCATTTTACAGAGTACTTGTAAGAATGCACACTTAGCTTATTGTGCTGTTTAAGATCTCCCTTTAAATCTCTCCTTCCCTATATTGCCTATGAAGTAACTTGATGAAGTTTCAAGTGTTAGTGAGTAGATGATTGCTTGTTTTGTGTGTGTGGCTTCAGAAATCTTGTAGCTAGATTAAAAAATGAAATGATTATTTATGCTTTTTAATAACTTCTCATGGAATTTAGCTTTGGGACTGATACTGTGAAAAAGATAAAATATATATATATAACCCAATAAATTAGCTTTTGACTGCTTTCCTAGAACTTGCCCTAGTTGTTTTTTTTTTTTTTTTTTTGTGTAAAGGTTGATGTTTTTCTCCCAGTGGCTATTTTTGTTGAAGAAGTAATTGGATGCAAAATTCATGTGTTAAAATTATAATTGCTGCAACAATGATTTGATTAATTTCTTGGATTTTAGTACTTTCTGACATCTTCAGATTGTTCTTTATAACTTATTTTAAATTTCTAACTGTTGAATCCTTATCATATCCAGATTTGATGAAAAAAGAACTAAAACTTGATTACACAAGGTGCTCTAGAACCTTTGGCTTAATCCTTTAAGCATTACAAGTAAGTTTTCAGCATTAAATACCTTCAGCTCAGTGTAGGTGGTTAGCACTAAGCATTTTGAGAGCTCTCTGGATTCCGGAATTCTTGCCTGGACTGAGGCCATAGTTTGAAGCCCAGGGCTTCTGTGCTACTGTAGCTGGGAAGGTGGGTGATGCAGGAGGTGGCTGCATGCTCTTTTGTTGCTATGAACTTGGGTTTAAAATTTTGTTTTGTTTCTGTGGAGTATCGTGCCTCTCCATGTCAGTTTTTCGTAGCTGTGCAGATCTAGTGTGCCTAAGGGCAGCAATTCTCCAAGACTTGTCTGAAGCAGAGAAAAGCTAAATGAGATGATAAATGAAGATATTGGTTAGTCAGACAGGAGAAAGTGCAAGTCTTGTTACATAATGTCTAGCTACCTGTATTTATAAAAATAAAGCAAAGCCACTTCAAATCATTTCAGGTTCCCTAAGGGAAGAAGATAAATGTTTTTGGGAAAGACAAATGTTTTGAGAGAAAGTATTCTCTCATACAGTTATCTAAATCATAATTTACAGTGGTGACTGTAAGTAATAACTTTCACATGTTTACTTTTAAAAGTTCCATAGATCAAGTACTGTGATAAAAACATGACAACAGCCATTAAGATTGCTTCTTGTCAGGATTTGGCAGGATGTGGTCTTCAGAAGTAGTTGAACCTATGTTCCTGCTGTATTTTAGTGCTAATGCAGTAAGGCAAAAGCCTGAAAGCTGGCGGAAATCCAGAAACTTGGATGCTTAAAAAGCTCAGCTGCCAAGCTGCAGGAAAATAGGTAGAGTGTGCAATCTAGTAGCATTAATCATCTCTGCAGGTATCTGGGAGAGAAAATGGAAGTATTCAAGTGGGCTATTAGGCGTGATGGCTGTGCATCTGCCACATGAGTGTGCCCTGAGGAGGGCAAGGCATGAATGTGGTGCTCCAACTGGCTCTGAGTTTTAGGACTTGGCAGCTGAGGGCCCCCCAAGGCAGACAATTTTCTGCATGTTTAGTCATCCTCAGCTGATGCTTTCCCATGCATGTGTCCAGCTTTCCCTTGAGTAAAGGTGCAACTTGTAACATGTACAAGCTCATGAAGCATGGCATTGGCTAGACAAGATGCAATTTTTTTATTGAGGACTACCTCTTAATTTGTTTGGAAGCAGCCAGCATCACCTCATGCCCTAGTTCTTATACTGAAAGGTTTGCATGTAAACAAATCCTGTTTTCTGTCTCTATGGAACTCCAGATTTTGCATCATTTTGTTACATCTCCTCTAAGCATTTCTGCTCCAGGCTGAACAACCCTGGCCTCCTTAGCTGTTCTTTGCCTTTCCATGCGTTTCCTTCCTTGTATATAATACAAGTCTAACAGTTGACTTGTAATAGGGTCATGTGTAAAGATGTAATCATCTTTGAGATTACTGTTCTTGGAAAGAGAAGAATTCCTCTCGTGCTTGGGAACTCCAGTTGTGTGTAACACTCACAGGTGCTCATCAGGCTTATGTATGCAGCTCCTGTACTCCTTTACTCTTGTAAGCTAACAACTCATTTCAAGGCAGGATAGTTTTATTTCCATATGACAACATGATATGTTATTTCAGGGACTTGATGGGCACTTCTCAGCAAGGTAACTTTTATGGATGATTGTTCATTAGGATTTGCATTAGAGGTGTAAATGTAGAACACTTTGTAACCCTGTATTTACAAAAATAGAGACAAAGCAGTGTTGGAACCTGAGGGCACGTTTCTGAAAATATCTGGAAAATCAGAATGCTTTTCTTAAATACTAAGTATTTTCAACAATGTTCAGTGAAGATGTGTACATTAAGTGCAGTCTCAGCTGTTCTTAAAACTGCTGACACTGGCTCACTTTAATTTTTGAAGTGCATTTCTATTAAAGAAAAGTGGAAAAATTGCAAATACTTATTATAGAGCTTATTAAAACTTATTTCTAAAATTTTTAGGAAAGATGTGATATTCTTGCCTTTACTTCATATTTTTCATCATGTTCAGCCCTTTTCAGTCTTGCTTCTGAAAAAAATGCTCTAGAGAGAGAAGGGGAAATAACATCAATGTCTCTTTAATATTTTTATTGTTCTGACAAAGAAGGAACTTGAATTTTTAAAACCAGCCTGCTCTCCTTGCAGTGTCTTGATGTGCTTTTGTTTATCTTTAGTAAAGAACTGAAAATAATTACAATCAGCCTTTGAATGCTTGGAATGACCAGGCGCTGTATCTCAGGAGACAGAAGAGGCTGAAAGATGTGATTTACGGGGAACGTTTTGTTCATGTCTCACTCCTCGCTGTACTGGCTGACCCTTGTAGCCTGGGAAGGAGCAGCAGTATATTTTCAGCCACTTTCTATTCTGTTCATAGCAATTGTTCCCACTATTCTTCTTGATAGCACCCACAGGGAGCCTGAGCAGTGATTGAGCAGTGAGCTGCCCGGGGCAGAGTGAGGCACTTCTGTGGGGAGAAGCTGCTTTCAGCTGGGCTGAGCTCATTCTGCTGCTGATCAGGTCCTTTCACTGCACTCTGCTTGCTTATTTTGAATTGTGGGGAAGGGCATTTGCTCTAGATTTGTATGATATGTGCATCTGAGATGAGATTTTAAACTTTTTCCTTCATCCTCTTCCCTTCACATCTCTACGGGCTTTCAAACCCAAGGCCAGGTTAATGCAGGATCCTGCACTAAACCCAGTCCTTTTGGGAAGCATTGTTCAAAGTCATTTTGGTGGGATTACTTTGCAGTATAAACTTTTCACCAAAATGTGTTACTTTTAGTTGTCTAAAAGTATTGTTGAACTGATCAAATTTTTAAGCATGCCCACACCAATAAGTATGTTTTGCTATAGCAGCTTTTCCCTTTCTTCTGGAAGGCTATAGCATTTCTGTTTTCCAGCATTGTGCTGTGATGGCTGATCTCTGCAGGTGTGAGGTTGATCTCCTTGTTGTGGGCTTCATTTCCTGAAAGGTAAAACAGAACAAACAGCAACCTGGAAAGTCAGAAACTTCCTGCAGCATAGGAAGTTCAGCACAAATGTGCGCAAGAACTTCTTTACAGTGAGGTGACGGAGCACTGGAACAGGCTGCCCAGGGAGGTGGTGGAGTCTCCTTCTCTGGAGATGTTCAAGACCTGCCTGGATGCCTACCTGTGTGACCTGGTGTAGGGAACCTGCTTTGGCAGGGGGGTTGGACTCGATGATTTCTGGAGGTCCCTTCCAACCCCTACAATTCTGTGATTCTGTGATTCTACAAAAGATTGTGTTTATGTTCTGCTGTAGAAATACGAATGTGAAAACTAATCATGCAAATTAAAAAGGCAGGAAAAATTCAGACTTATTCTCCTGCAGTACCCACATGTAATGAATGAGAGTCAGTTCTTGGGCTGAAGCATCTTGGAAAATGGTGCTTAGTGGGAAGGACAGCTGGGATCACTGCAATGATTGTAGAGATAAAAGCAAGCTCTAGCTTGTAGTAGAACTTGCTAACACTGTCCGCTGATTTCCAAAAGCTCTATAAGCAGAATGTTTAGCAATGACCATTATCTAAGCACTTCTCTTACAACGGAGTTGTATTCTCTGAATAGAGCAAATAATATTAGGCTTTACTATTGAAACTCAATGCTATTCATTACTGTATCTCCATAGAAGAATAAAGAGGAGTTCATGCTGCAGGCTGACTGCCAGGTAGTGCTGGCCTAAATTTCTAGCTTGTTAAGCATACTAGAATTACTATATTTAACAGTTTCTTTCCTAAAAGGTTTAGCAGATTGTGCAGGTGAGGATGCAGTTGCTTGGCCTCTGAAGCACATCTCTCACAGAGCATTGTCCTTTGCTGTTACAATCTGAGGAACAGCCCAATTTCCATAATTAATGAGTGACCATTCACCAGGCATAAGGAAAGAAGAGTCTTTTGAAGCAACTTGCCTTCAGCTTCATTATGTGAGAGGCTGACTGCTGCTCACATTTTCTGTCCTGACAGACATAAACCTTGCAGCCAGAGCGTAAACCTCAGTGGTAAGCAAAGATGAAGAATGAAGTTTGAGAGCGGTAATCACCTTAAATAATGGTGCTTCATAGAAAACAGTTGGCATTGCTCTTACCATAATAGAGTTGCATGCAGGGTTTGGGCTGTAATGAAGTTCTGTGCTGTAGACCAGGGAATCTAATGTAATCAGATTGATGGCACAAAATCAGATATTCAAGGGGGAGAGGCAATTAATCCTTCATTTAAGGACATTCAAATCAGCAAGGCATCTAGTGTTAAGGATATAAATGAGGCTTTAATGTGGGCTTCATGATAGGTAACTCCTGCAGAGGCATCTATCAGCTTTTATATAATGGTAATTTCTAACTCCCTGAGGCGTTAGAAACAACATCTGACAGTTTCTTGAGCTTTAACTGCTCATATTCACAGCAGGGTTCATGGCCTACTCAAGGAACAGGCCTAGCCTTTTAGACAATTGGCATTACACAAAGTTTCTTCTCTTCTGAAGATGATAAAGGGTTGGTTTAAGGAAAAAATACTGGCTCTGATCCGGGAGCTGAGCCAAGCCAATGGGTGAAGCTGAAGAAAATCAGGCATCTTTACCTGGGATTACTGCACTTTTAAAACAGTGTGTAAGTCAAGACTTGGCTTGATAACAGATTCTTACCAGATTTCTGTTCCCAAGTAAAATAGGATGCTTAACTTATCCACAATCAGTTACTGGGCAGGCAGGAGGGCACTGCCTTTACACAAGCAGGTGCTTGTTTAGGAAGGTCTTTCGGTCTCCATTTCTTTCCCCTTGCCCCCACCTTCAATGAGAAGTAGCAACTAAGGTCTATGTATGAATAGTTTTGATAGTTTTTCTTAAATTTGCTGTTAGATAGATTCTATAGCTAAATTCCAAGAGCTGAACTTTTTTCATTCTGTTGCTTTCCCCACAGCAATTGCACTGAAGAGGTTGTTCAGTAAAAACGTATTTATGTGGTCTGTCTTCTGCAGGCAAGCAGAGTGCTGACCCAGGCTTCAGAGTCACCTTTGAGGCAGGGAAGTAATAGGAATTTCTCTCATCCATCTTCATGTCTCCTGACTGGGAAATTCCTAGAGGGGTTCTGTTGAGACAGATTGCCAAAAGCCAAATTTGGATAGAAGGTGTAAGTTACTCTGTGATACTGCTTAGTATGAAAAAGATTCCACTAATCTTTTTTTTTCATGCACTGTATGTATTCAGTGGTAAATTAAACCTTGAAGGTCATTAGTTGCAGTGCTAAGACTTTAATTGAATTTATCCATTTCCCAACTAAATAGAACTGACAGCTGTCTCCCTTGTTCTCTGCCTGACTTTTTGACTCTTCCCAGGAGGGCAGGTGCCTGATGTGCATGCATATGGCCATAGTGATGTGGGCACTAGCTCATGAGTAATCCCACTGAATGTGTGAACTTGAGCACTTGGATAGATATTTCCATAAATGAAGCTCCTTTGAGATCCTGGGACAGGCTGGCAAAATTGAATCTCTTCCTTTGGAAGGAGTTGAGGAAAAAGGTGGTTTATTGCAACGTGCCTGGACCAACTTTTCTATCAGGAGATATATAGAGTAAGTAAAAAAAAATATGGATTTCTGTGATTACTTTATTATATTATCTTCAATGTAATGTAGAATTATCACTTTTTTGAATAATGAAGAAGAATGAAGTTTTAAATGAATTCTAGATGTAGCTGTGAAAATTGCTAAGAACGTTCAGTTTCTCTGTGTTTAGAGGGAAAGGGATACTTATTCTTGTAAATAGACTTTGCTTCTAGTGCTGTGTTTACTAACACTTTTTCAGAGCTAACTGATAGCAATCTTGCTTACATTCTTATTTCAAGATTTTAAAAAAAACTGTCTGTGAAAGAAGAGGGGAGTGATTTTGAAGCTGCTTAAACAGAAGAGGAGAATGGCTGATAAGGGAAGGCATGATTGCATTGGGTACTTTCGGATGCTTTGAAACTTCTCTTGAGGAAAAAATACCTGATTAAAAATGGTGTTTTATTATAGGATTCACTACTGAATTGTTTGGTTTTTTTTTTCCTTTCTGGAGTGTTCTCTATTTTTCCATTTCAGTTTTATTGAGTCTGGAATCTGTCTTGTAGTTACAAACTTAACCAACCTTTTAAAAAGCTTGTTAAACTGAAGAGGGGGAAAAAAGTCAATACTTGCTCTCAGCTATACATTTGCTTAAAAAAACAAAAAACAAAAAAACAAAAAAACAAAAACAAAAACAAAGCACCAAAATCTATTACCCTTGCTTATTTCACTTTGACTTCCTGAGCTCAGTGCCTTATTTTGGGACAGTGCTGCTATTTTGAGCTTCTAAGCCCTTCTTCTATTATTTGAGTGCAATGTGGACCATGAAACAGTGCAGGGCAGGTAGTTCTAATGGTTATAGGGTACCCTGTAATAACTCACTGTCTCTGTGGTCAGGCTGCTGTCAGTTGGGTCTATCTGTTGTCTGCTGAGTACAGAATCCATCTTTTCATGCCTTCAGAGTTCTGAATCCCCACAAAAGAGTTCTTGGCAAAGCCCACACCCATATTGCTGAAGAAGGCTGAAGATTGCTTGCTTTCTTTTCCTTGTCCCTTGTTTAAGCACAGGAAAATTTACAAGATCTCCTGCCTCTTGACTAATAAGCAGCCTAAACGGTGATATTCTAGAAAACAGGGAGAAAAAGAAAGTGTGAGCTGAAAAGGTGAGTTGTAAATTAAATGTTCAAGTATATAGACTTAGGCATATTTGTGATTTATGGCAGGGCTTTCCAAGGAGGCCAAAAGGTCTCGATGCAGAGTTGAGAGAGTGCGAGTGTGGGTCCACACAGTGTTCCCACTAAGATCAGCCTTATCTTTTTTTTTTTTTTTTTACAGTCAGTGCATTACCTTTATCATCATGATCACTAGTAAATGTGAAGGATTGTTTCTGGGATAGTAAATCAATCAAAATATGAAAAAATGAATGTTCATCCTGACCTTGTAGAACAGCTACAAGTAAATGAAGTAAAATGATCAGTGGTTATTTGAAACAAATTATTAACATTGCTGTTTCATTTATAGTGAATACCTGCATAATCACTGAGGCAGGCTGATTTTTTTTTTTTTTTTTTTTTTTACCTTCATAGTTCATTCCTGAGTTTATTAATGAATTTGATGTCATGTATCTAAATTCCTTACAAACCTCTGTTTACCCTCTGCAAAAAAAATCCCTCTTGTGTGTCATGTGAATGTCTGCTCCCATGGAAGGAAAAAATTTTGAAAAAGTTTGGGTTTGGAGCAATCTTTTTTTCTTCCAGAGTGCCTATAGAGTCTGACTCCCCCCCACCCCCCTCTGATAGCTTTCTATATTCCTAATTGGCAGATATAATCAGTGTTTTGAAGAAAGCTATTTACTTTAGTGATGGACTTGGTTCTGTGATGTGGGTATCCACAAACAATCACAACTCTACAACCAACAGCAAAAAAAAAAAAAAAAAAAAAAAAACAAAAACCAAAAGACCCTAATCAAACAACAAATCCCCCCCGACATGACAACAGAAGTGCTGCCTTTTTTTGTTGTTGTTGTTCTGCTTACTATTGGGAGTAAATCAGTCTAATTTTTCTTTATAGTGTGATTTAACACACTCAGGAAACTTTATTTCCCTTAGGCTTTTTTTAATCTCTAGATCAAGCAGTCAGTTTTTGAATAGCTTTAACTGCAAAGAAATATGCAATAATTATATTATGTAATGATACACTGAAAATGTCATAGTATGGGTGGGACACTATCAGATATGGTAGAATATATGAATAAGGAGGTATTTAATGGAACACTTGGGTGTGAACAAACACGAAGTAACAATTAAAAGAAAATAAAGGTATTTGGGACCAGGATGTCTCTTTACTGTCAGGAACCTTTTGCTATCCAACTATTAAAGGTGCTTCCATGTTTGAGAAGATCAGTGACAGACCATTCCATAGATACTGCTATTTCCAACTGGTGACCTGTGGATTAATGGGATATCAGAGACAGATATACCTTCATCTTGAGCAATATCTTCATAGTTTAGCATTAATGAGTTTTAAAGATAGAGCTGTTTAAAGAACTGTAAGAAGGGGTGTAATCCTGCCAATGAAGGAAGTGGAGGTTAAGAAGCAATAACTATGCCGGGGAGGGGAGAAACAGTCACAAAAACAGTGACCATTGCTAATAACATTGACTAATAACAGGAACTGATACGGGATTTGGAGAAAAGGAGATAGACTGTAGAAGGAAAACAATGGAGGAGAAATGACTTAAGAACCTGCCTGTCTCTCCTTAATGAGTAGGTGCTCCAGTTCAAGAGCTGTGCAGTGCTTTGGTTTTCTCACAGGAAAACTTTTATTTGCTTTCTGTGACAGCTTTTGGATTCTTTCACAGACATTTATGAAGTCACTTCAATCCTATTGATTGAGGTGAAAGTGTATGAGAATGTACTAGTAACTAATTAGGAAGGGGGAGTAATTATAATTCACAAGTTTTATCTTAACCCAACGAAGAAGTAGAATGGGCTGAGATGAATGGTATAAGATATCAAAAGGTTAAACCCAGTGCAGTCACGTTAGGAAAAAAGGAAAAAAATTAGTTCCATGGTGATTTTGAACATCTTCTTGTCAACGCTGTTCCTTTTCAGCAAATTAAAAGTTGATTACGTGAAAACAAGAAACTGCATTTGCTTCTGAATGTTATTTATTAAGAGAAGACTTCAATTTCCTAGCGAAGAGATGAACCAAGCATCAAAGTGCAGCAGCGTGACATTTCTTTTCATTTTTAATTCTTCATGTCACATTTTCTTTGGACACATCAGAGGAAGCAGCAGGCAAGCTGTCTGTGCTTTAAATCTGAGAAAGTGAGGATTTAGATAACTCGACTTCAAGTAAGAGACCAGCATAAAAGATGCTGTTTTAGGGAACCAGAAATGTTAGATAATCAAGTGTAGAAGCCCCACATTTCTGTTTAACTGCTTTTTTTTCTGCTAGGTCTCTTGAGGCTGCCAGAAGCAATCACTTTGTAAACCAGAAAATACAACGGTAATTGAAAATTCACTTAAAAATGCATCTTTCAGAATAAAGGCAGGTATTCACATCCCAGAAAAAGTAGTTTACCAAACCTAATGGATTACTTTAAAAAGAATGAGCTAGCAGCTGAGACTAATCAAAATAAGTTCTGAAGGACTTCCACTGAGTGTTTAAAAATAAATGCGTTATAAGTGCATACAAAAGCAAACTCCAAACCAAGTAATACAAAACAAAAACCTCAATCGAACAGCAATGACTGAAAACTAGAGCAGAGATCTAAAAGCTTTGAAACCTAAAGAAAAGGGGGCTAAGCCCTCTAAGTGGGGAATTGCTTGTGTTGCTGTGCATGAGGCAGAAGGAAGGAAAGATGAAACGTTGTTTTCCTGAAGTGTTAAGCAAAATCAACAAGGAGAAGTAATTCCCCTCTCCAAAACCAAAACACAGCCAACCCATTTTTATTTCTGCAATTCTGACATATGGATTTTCTTTTCTTAAAACATATCTTTTCAGTCCTGTTGGCAGCCATGACATGTCCACAGTGGAGAGGCAGATTTGGTGACTTCTTACTGTTACAAAACAGGTTTTGTGTATCAAATTTTTAAGAAAATGAGCAAGTTTTCTTGATGTTCAAAAACAAAGATATTTTTTCTTCAACTCCAAAATCTACTATTTGATTCCTACTTTTCTAGGTTGTGCACAGGGCTTTGATTTGGTGTTGTTAATTGAGATTGAATGCCTGCTGCTACCCACAGCACTGAAGGGAATGAGCTCTGAGTGTGGACTGTGTCCCTAAAGCTTGATCCTAAGGATCAGGTGGGGGGGAGTGGAAGGGGGAAGCTTGGTTTTCCAACTTGGAAATTTGAAGTGGCACTCTAATAGATTTTTCTTACTTCTGGAACTCATCTCTGCATCCGATAGAGGGCTCAAGGGCTGGAGGATCAATATCACAAGGCTAGAGCATTTTCTTCTGTGGTTCTATCTTGCAGAATGATTTTGCTTTCTTTTCTCCAGACTTGTGTTTCAGACATACTCTGTTAAAAAGGGCTTCATGGCTCTTGGGTGCACCTCCTAATAGATGCATATTCTACTATATGATAACATAAGCCATCCATTTAGTTATTATGTTTGCAGTATCCTTGAGTAATAAATTCCCTTGACACATTCTTGATGCCTGAATGCAGAGAAACTCCTTCATTTTCAGAGCAGATTTTAATTTTGTTAACTAATTTTCAAAGCAATTACATACTCATGCTCTAGGAGTGAGCTCTTTGGAAGAAACAAGAAGCAAACAGGTTTTATAAATAGCTAAAAGGTATAAATATGTTAAATTTCTAGTTATTAAAGCTAACCTTATAAGCATACACATTTCTGAAACTCCAAGCAGATTTATTAAATTGCTGTTTTCTTTGAAAAGTACATAGAAAGCAAATTAAGTGACTGTTTCTACAAACCAAAGGTTGCTTTGTTATATAGACTAGTAGACTCAAGTCCTTCTTCCTGCCATATTCAATACAATAAATCAGGTTGTAATTAGGCTACAGTTAATAGACTTATGTGTAACATTGTGCTGTGTCTTGTAGACTCTAAGCTTTGTTACAAATGGGTCTGTAGCAGATCAATCCTGATGAACTTTGAACATTTTTCTTGTGGATCTGCTGTTAGCTGGGATGTTATCCTGACTACTTAGCGTGATGGAGTCATGTCTCTGTGGGATCAATTAACTCGTTTGCTTTTCTCTCTAAATCATATTTGGGGTCAGTATATAATGTGCATTTGCAGTGGAAAGCTGCAGGTGTTTTGATTCCTTCTTTAAGCCTTAATTGCAGCTGCTGCTTTTAATTTGCTGTATGAGTGATGCGGTATGAAGTTTATTTGCAGTATTTGCATATAATTTTAATGATTGTGTGCTACAGCCTTACTATCACTTTTAGCAGATTTAAACTATATTATAATCCTGTTCACAGTTTCATGGCCTTTGGAGTCATTCGTGTGAGTAAAGAAAGGAACAAGGTCAGATTAAGGTCTGCACTACAAATTCTGAGAGGGGATGCTTATCTGTATAAACTCTGATTACATTGGAATGAAAGATGAATTAAGCAGTATTCAAAAGCATGTAAAGCCATTTTTTTCCTGGGCTTAACATTTATAAAAATATTTCTGAAAATGTATCATCATTACTTAAGGTGTAATTTGAACAAAATATTTCTGCTTTGCAGATACGGCAGAATAGGCTTTAGACAGGCTATTTGCTGAAGGCATTTTATTGTGCTTCAGCAAGTTAAATTCATTTTTTTCACTTAGGAAAATTAGCTGACAATTATGCTCAGTGCATTCCAGATGCATAAAAATCAACTTGTTGCAGAGAGTTTAGGCATTACTGAAAGCAGTTCCTTGAGCTGTACAATTCTGTTACCCACCATAGTGATCACTGGGGAGCACATCTGGTTGGAATTGAAATCAATTTTGAGAAATGATGCCCAGTTTTGGTCTCTGGGCAGAATGTTAATATGGATTGGTACAGACTTTTCTGTGCATGTTTTGCTTGTGAAAGAACATTTGGTTCCAATGTGGAATCCACATGGCTTCAAACATATGTTTGTACACATCTGTTGGTATAGAATTGTGATGGAAGGTACTTTTAGAGGTCGTCTGGTATAGACAACCTCAGTCAGATTGTGCTCTTATTCTATCAGTATCTGTTATTTGCAGGTAAGTTGGTAGCATCTCCTGTATATTAATCTTTTGTGGGATGTTGCATGCTGGGGATACAAAGGATCCCTAGTACCATTCATTCACTGTGAACGTGGGAGATCTCAGCCACTGGCTATAACCTGCTGCCAGGCTGATTCCCCTCTTGAGAAAGGTCAGTGTTTAATGCATATGGCTGAATGAGTAAAATTGTCATCTTCTCTAAACCCTGTGGCAAATGTTAAATCCATCATTCAAGGAGGTGAATGACTTCTTTAGGAACAGAAACTGAAGCTTTTCTCATAACTCTTCATAAAGGTTTAGTGAGATATTTCTCCAGTTTTCTTGCTGGGGTCCCTGTTCTATAAAGATGGTGTAAAAGACATGGCAGCTATATCTGTTTTCTGAAGAGAAATACAGATGAGTGAAATTACGTGTTCGTAAACAGAAAGCTGTACTGGTTTTGAAGAAATTCAGAGCCCTTGGTGCATTTATTTCTTAAAGGCTCCAAAAACTCATATGCTGGGAAACGGGTCTGATAAAGCAGCACATCACCCATTTTCACTTCAAAATTTTTATTTTTCATCAATAGATTTAGAACTGTGCTACGATGATGCTTCTGTTGATCACTAAATATTTAGAGGAAATACTTGACTTCTTAAATGTCAGCATGTTATATATGGCCAAGATTTTAATCAGAGCATCAAAAAGATGGATTAAGAAAGACTTTCTACTCGCTCGTGCATAACATAAATTCTAGTGTAGTCACAGAAACTAGTCTGTCTGTGTCTGTGGCAGCAGGTAAAATATTCATGTAAGTGAAGCTGAGGAAAATGAATCTGAACGCTTGGCAATTTTTAATTGTTTCATACAACAGAACATGATTAGATTTTTTTTTCTATAGAGAAATGAATAGAAATTGAATGCACTTTAAATATCATGTTAAACATAACCAAATACTTAAAACTGGACACATTCCTGACATTCAGAATTGCTGCACTGAGATATAAGGGTGAACATAAGAGCATGTGAATAGGTTGTTATACTTGAAGATGAAAGTTTAATGAATTAAGATTTGATTTTTCACATGAAGGCAATTAAAATAGGATATGTTCCATGCTTTCACCGAATTTGGAGCTACTTTTTTTTCTGTAAAAAACAAGGGGTGTCCAACTTTCCCCCAATTTGTTCTCTCACTTAAGTTGCAACCTTTACAGATCTGTGCAATGTTCCATGAATTATTCTTCCAGTGTTTCTGTTTGTTTACGTATATAAAAGCTTGGCATAAGGAATGTAGGACTGACTATCAGCTGTATCCAAGAGGAAACTGAGGTACACCCATTTCCCCACTAAGACAAAAAGTATCTGCTGGAATAAAACAAATCAAGATAAACTATAGGGAAAAACCTGAAGAAGAAAACCAGTCCTCTGCTGTCCATCAGCAACTTGGGTGCACCTTATGAGCACGGTCCTTGTTGTGCCCCTGGATCTGCCTGTGGGGCAGCCATCTCTTCCCCCCTCGGAGCACACTTGTCTCTGATGGTGGCTGCAGAGCACGGGTGTTCTTGATAGCTTTGGGGAAAGTCAAAAGATTGTAGTTGTCCTGTAGCTGAAATTAACTTCAGTTCCCAGCGCAATACTTTAAGTGAATGATCTCTGTGTTTGATATAATGATGCAAGCTGTGGTAATACTTAATATTGTGATGGACAGATGTAGATAATTATAGAAAATGCTTCTGTAATTAAATCACCCAATTCCATTAGCTTATAAGCATTTACTACTTAGCATAACTAATAGAAATTTTTGGGGGGATCTGTGTCCAGTTTTGGGCCCCTCACTGCAAGAAAGATATTGAGGCCCTGGAACGTGTTCAAAGAAGGGCAATGAAGCTGGTGAGGGGTCTGGAACACAGGCCATATGAGGAGAGGCTGAAGGAGCTGGGAATGTTCAGCCTGGAGAAGAGGAGGCTCAGGGGAGACCTTATTGCTCTCTATAACTTCATGAAGGGAGGTTGTAGTGAGCTGGGGGTCGGCCTCTTCTCTCGTGTCATTAGTGATAGGACCAGGGGGAATGGTTTCAAGCTACGCCAGGGGAAATTCAGGCTGGACATGAGGAAGTATTACTTTTCAGAAAGGGTGGTCAGGCACTGGAATGGACTGCCCAGGGAGGTGGTGGAATCACCGACCCTGGGGGTGTTCAAGGAAAGACTGGATGTTGCGTTGAGGGACATGGCTTAGTAGGAGCTATTGGGAATAGGTGAACGGTTGGACTGGGTGATCTTTTAGGTCTTTTCCAACCTTAGTGATTCTATGATTCTATGATTCTAAAAGCATGTTCTGTTTCTGATCTGGAAAGATGAGTATTCAGGAACAGAAATTAAGGTTCTGACATTCCAGATTATAAATCCAATTCAGAAAGGAGATAAAAACATTGGGTTTTCATAGAAAAGCTGCTTGAGCAAGAAAAATAATCCTAAGAAATGAACGAAACTACAGATCACATAACATGAAATGCCTGAGATAGCATGACCCATGGAAATTAAGTACTTTAGAATACTGTGGAGCTTATGGCAATGACTGAGAATAAGATGTTCCTGGAAAGCTTCTCATTACTTGGATTAGTGTAATGTAAAATCTTTATTAGACTGAATTGGTATTTAGTGTAAAACTTTAGGCTCCTAAATAAAATAGGAAAATAAGATTTACTTCTGTCAAATTATATAAATGTTTTATTGTTAAGGAAATTTTTGTGAGGCTTAGGACAGAAGCAAAGGAGGATTTATGGATATGAGCTGGGAGGTGTACTCCCATAACAGGAGGGACTTTACACAAATGATGGCCAACTTTTCACTGCTATGACTATCTTCTGCCCACAGCCTCTCAAGAAAATGGTTTAGCCTGGTAATGGATTCATTCCTGTTTTTGGTCCAAGTGAATTCTATGGTACAAAATCTGAGAAACATCTGAATAGCCTTTCTGAGCTCAAACTCCAAAACAGAAGGCAAATCACTTCTTCAAGTTCTTTAATTTCCATTGGGATCAGACCTCTCAATAACTTCATGGACAACGGCAAATTGGAGAGAGGTGTTGATATGCCTAGGAGTAGGGAGGCCCTACGGAGACCTAGACAGCTTGGACTGATGGGCTGAAGCCAATGGGAGAGAAATTGGTCAATGAGACCAAGCGTGGGGCCGTGCTCTTTGCTCACAACAACTGCGTGCAATGCTACAGGCTGGCTTGGGGCTGAGTGGCTCACCTGTTCAAGGCCTTTAGAATTAAAATCTGGGAAGACATGAATGCATATATAAGGTGATATGTTACAACTCCTGCTGCACTTTGTAACGTTCATGAAAGCTTTGCTGTTCTATTAAATCCATTTAGCTTTTTTGTTTCCCTGTAAGGTATTAAGGCTTTGTTAAATATAATCAAGAAATTAAGCCATTTCTCTAGAGGACTTGTTTGACCAGCTCTGTTTGTGGCATGTATTGGTAAGGAGATGAGGGTGCTCATTGGCAATGACAGACCTTGCAAGTTTAGCATGCAATCTGCGTGCAATCTCATTGCTAACCTAGAATCATGAACTATTTATTGTTAATGAAGTGAAAATAAATATTTTAATTTATTTTTCTTGACTTGATTTAGATTCCTAGGGTAAATGAAAATTTCCATTTCAGTTTTTTTGGTTTTGGCCATATCTGTGGATGGAGATTCTGCATCTTCTCTGGGCAGCCTGTGATAGCATTTACCACCATCATAGTGAAAGTGTGTGCTTTTATTTTCATGTGGAACTTCTGGTATTTCAGAATGCAATTTGCAGACTCATTCAAATTGTCCATCAGGGCCTCCCAGGTTCTTTCCAACCTTTTTGCCCATGTTTGCAGTGCTTCATGGGGTTATTCCTCTTCGGGTGCAGGAGGATTTGATGGACAGAATAATACATACGAATGGAGACACCAAAGGAAAATGTTTTTTCTTTACTGTCTTCAGCTCCCAAACTGTACTTAACCTTTTAGTAAGAATCTGTCTTGTTTTCACGTATTTCAGCATGGTGCATTTTTTTGGTATGCTTTTTCCCATCATTTGTTTTTCATCTCACACGGTAGCATCTGTCAGTGTCATCTTCCCAGGCCCCCAAGTATGAAATGTGATTGATTTTTCCTTTCTACCAGACATCATATTTTAAATGTTGCTGCTTTTGTCCTTCTTCCTCTTTTGTCCTTTAAAGTTTCCAGAGTGTTATCAATTTTTGTATTTCTCTATTTCACATTTACTGGCTGCTGTCACTTCTAATCTGGTGCTCGTGCTTGGAACACTCATCTATTTTTTCTCATAAACATTTTCTTTTCTGCAAGGTGTAGTTATTTCTCTTGCCTGACATTTTTCTCATTGCTTTCTTTGTCAGCTCCTAAGAATTCTGTCCTGAGTCTGGAAGGAAAGTTGAGATTTCTGAACACAACATGGAGAAGATAAGCTTAAGTTTTGGGTTAGAACTTTTTGGGGAAATCATAGAAATAGACTACTGTCAAACAGGTGAGGAAGAAAGAGCTGCACATGAAATACAGTTGCATTTTCAGGGGCTTTTCATACTTGGAGTGTATCACTCTGCCTTATACTGACTGGTAATGAGTTCAGTGTAAGTATTGCACTAGCTGGGTGCAAACAAGATGGCAATTAAACACATATTGAACCTCTTTCTTGAGATTTCTTTATGCTTACTACCAGGCTTCAAGTATATCCATTTATGCAGTAGCAGATCTTCACAGGTTTTTTCTTTCCAAACCTTAGGAGCAGTAATAGCTTTTCAAAGACTGTAGGACTTCACACATGCAGTGAGGCAGCTGGTCTGGGGAAGAAGTCACCTCCCTATTTGCTGAAGTTTTGACCTCACTTAACAATGAGAAATGCAAGTCAGCAGCTTGAGATGGATTTTTATTAATTACTACAAGGTAATAATAACCAAAAACATATGCACCGTATGTCTGGTTTGCAAATCTGTGCATCTGCAATGTGCATTTTCCTGCAGCAAAGAACTGTAGAAATAAAATATTGTCATCCTGAACTAAATTTGTAAATCAAAAGCTGTCCTTTATGATGAGACCAAGAAGAAACCTTGGATGTTCATTGCAATTCTGGCCAGTGATCTTTTGTCTGCTATTTGCTGCAGCACATCTACCATCATGCAAGGGTTTTGCTTTTTTTTTAATTATTTTAACAAAGATTTACTAAGAGTCTTTTTGCTTTCCATAAAACACTTATTTTTGAGAGAAAGTAAGTACAGGTACTTTGCAACACCATCTCAGGCACAGTGTATTATGGTAGAAATGTATTAGTTTGACAGGAACGGATTATTTATTGCCTAAAATGATGAGGTGCAGTGGGAACTGATATTCACAGCTAAAGAGCCATTTGCTTGAAAGCAGTTAAATGCAAGGAGGGGGGGGGGGTGTAAATACAAAACCACATCCTACTTCAGGGAAAACGTAAAACACTTCTGTTTGGAATGCTGCTGGAATGATTTCTGCAGAGATGAGTAGATGTAGACCCCAGCAGTGTGAAGGTTAACAGTGTAAGAGGTGGTTTACTGTGAGCTGGGTTGAGGATGGAGGGGGAGCACTGTCCTGTACAGAGCTCTCCTTGGCAGAATGCAGAGTTATAAATGGAGGATAATAATTACTGCTTATCTAGCTGAATGCACAGTTCTTGTGTTTAATGCCTGTTTACAGGGCACTGTGGAGATGAAAGCTATAGTAAGTGCTGAGTTGCATGATTAATCAGAGAACTCCGTGGTGCACATCCTTTTTCAGGAAGAAAAAGGGTAGGGGCTGTAAGTGATGGCTGTTACAACAAAAGTGATGCACCATTGCACAGAAGAAATTATGTACGTAAAGTGCTGAGAAGAGGCAAGTGTAAACTGCTTATCTTTACGAGGAAGAAATATTCAATATCGGAAGTCTTTATGTGGCTCCAGGGTTAATTTGGCCAAAGCTGAAGAGCAGTTGCAATGATGAAGCTAATGTGTGGTATTTGTTGCAGGTATCTCGTGTCTCCAAAGAAGTAGTGGAGAATAAACTTCAAATATTTTCTAAAGTGAAGCTATGTAAGAACAGACATGAAAAAAATACAATGTGTAGTTGTGAGATGACTTAATGAATGACAGATTGTTCAAACAACATTTGAGGTATGATGTGAATGTGCTTCTAAGTTGAAAAATACTTCTTTTGAATGTTAAGACTGTTGTACTGAACCATCAGGCATCTTATAGTTCAGTAGGTGAAAAAAGGTGACTCACGACTGAGCAGAAGGAAGTGTCTGTACACATCACAAGTTTCTACTTTAATATGTAGGCCCAATGCCAACCTAACTTTAAAAAAATTCTCTTACTGTTTTGAAGGTGGGTGAAGATGAGGTATCAGTGTAAGATTTGACTTTCACCACTGAGCTTTTACTTAAAATGATTGAGGTGTAATTCAATAAAGCCTCTAAGCATGTGGAAAAAGATATTTAGCAGCGTTCTGTTGGAGTAGTGCTCGTAACTGTGTCGTGTCCCATATCAGTGAAACGGTGCCAAGTTCTAGTAGAGAAACTAAATAATTTACTTGCACATTTTTTTGCCATTGTTTCTAAAAATTAATTTGTGCTTGTAACATTTTTTTTTTTTTTTTTTTTAACATTCATTTTCTTATTTCCTATTAGGAAGAGCCAATTTATTCAACTGCAGTCTCTGGAGAGACATTAATGAAAATCACAATATTAAAAAAAAAAAAAAAAAAGTGAAAATATTGTTTTCATTTTTCATTTTCAGTGCTGCATGTCTTTTGACATTTATTCTGTTTTCTTTTCATAAATTATATACTTAGGAGAAACTGTCACAAAACATTTAGATTGAAAATATATATTTTTAATCTTTAGGTTTAATACTGAATTTCAAACAAATTATGACATTTTGCTTCAGTTCTCTGAAAACATACATTAATGCAGCTGTCAAATGTTACCATGAATTAGAAAGCTGGGGTTTCAGCTGGAGCAATAAAAGCATCTGAATAATCCTTTCAATATCTTCTGATGGTTTTACTCCTGAAACAGGGGATGTAAGAAGATCATGAAACAAAACCCATATGAATCTGATGTTATACTCTTTTATATTTTGGATGAGGAGTCTGTAGAGATACAGGGGGCTATGCCAGCAGGTTGTAGATAAGGTTTCGTCTCTCTCTTCTCTCCTGTTGCTGGAAAGTGGGTATTCCTTCCAGTGTACTTCAGGATAGAGATGGCAGTGGAAGATATTACTTGGAATGTCTTTGAAATTTGATAATAGTGTCTTAATTTCTCCTAACCTCAGTGAATAGGAATGCAGTTTCTTTGAAGTCTTTAAGTAGAACGTACCTTTTCAGATGACAGAGCACTGAGCATTATTGTTAGAGCTCTTTACTTGTTTTCTAATGCTGATTCATGACACCAATTTCCAATTCCTAAATTTCCTATTACTTTCTTTAGTGTCTCTAATGTCCCCTTACGATGAACCTTACGAAAGTGTTGTGAATTAGTGCTTGTGGACTTGGTGATGATATTGTGACAATAAATAAATAATATACATTTCTAGGTTAGCTCTTCTCAGTACCTTGTGTTAGCTTGAAAGAAACCTTGTCATCTGATCCTTTTCAGGACCAGCTGGGCTGACTTTAGGAAAAAATTCAATTCCCTTTAGGTACCTCGCAATTATCAGCAGTATTTCAAAGGCTAATAATTAAGAAAATTTATAGAGAAAATTGATTTTTTTTTTTTCTTTTCTTTTTTGAAAGTTGCATGTAATTCAGAGATCTGACAGATGCTAAGCAATCTCTTTTTATTGAATAGTCAACGTGGAAAGGTTTGGAAACTTCACTGCTTTTCATTACTGCAGAAGGGCAAAGAGGAGTGCATCCAGTCCTTCAGTAAGCATTACAGTTTTATCTAAATGACTAATGAGATGTCCATGATTGGCTTCAGTAAATGACCATCTGCACACGTAGGCGAGAGTCAAGGTTTGCAGAGAGGCATTGCAGACCTTTTGAAAGCTCTCCTGATGCCCATGTGAGAAAAGTGAGATGCTGAAACAGAGTTCTTGAGTGGATGAATTCTGTAAAATACAGCAATTATTGGTAGTGGTGTACTGTAGACAAACAGACTTTTTACTC
Source organism: Tetrao urogallus (assembly GCF_951394365.1). Lineage (NCBI taxonomy): Eukaryota > Metazoa > Chordata > Aves > Galliformes > Phasianidae > Tetrao > Tetrao urogallus. The sequence goes on from NC_136818.1 coordinate 59,995,720, forward strand.
TTGATTAAGTATCACACATACCTTAAATAAAATTTGGTGTTCTGGTAGCATCCTGCCATATATTGCTAGGCATCTAAATTCTGCCACTTGATCTGGAAGGACTGTCAGTACTGCAAATTAGGCTTGGAGGCTTGGCTTGTATGAGTGACTAGGAGACTACTGCAATAGAAGAAGGCTCGTGAAAGATGGGTAGGGATAGTGTCCCTGTGATGCTCAGGAAATAATGTAGGGTGTTGTTGACGACTGCTGCAAAGAAAGGCTTAATTTCTACACAAAGGTACTAGAGAGTAGCCTTTGTTTTAGTTCAACGGCCTCTTTTCTGCCTTAACAGTTTTTCTCTGGGATTTAGCAATTGTTACACTTTCAGAACAGAATGTAACTAGAAATTTAACTTGGAAGATATTTGCTGGAATCATAAGTGCTAAAAACAGAAATGTGTGGGCTCAGCTCAGTCGTTCCAAAACAAGCAAATCTTTCAGTTATGAAGATGAGGATACTATTTTGTTAATATATTGAGTTTGGTGATTATATAAGAATAATTGAAAAAACAATTTCCATGTATTTGAGGGCAATAGTATTAATATTATTTCTTTCATCCCATGCAAGTTTGTAATTGTATCTCCATTGTCATGCGTGGTGTTAACATAAAAACATGCAAATACAGACTGGGAATATATTACTATAAACTTGTGAATGTGTTGCTCATAAAGAATATTAGATTTATATATAATAAATGTAAGAACCTGCAGTTCAACAGAACAATCAACTTCAAACAATTATTTTAGTTGCAGTAATTGTGTTCTATTTTAAATAGGCTACAACTCTTGTCACATGAGGAGTGGATTAGAACACTGTTGTACTGTGGGGGAGAGCAGAAAGGCTGTTGGAAACTGAGTTGATTATGCACCCCATTTTATTTTGTGCATTTTAATTTTTAAAATATATTCAATAATTGGGGCACCTGTTCTCATTTCTCTGTCATTGCAGGCTGATATAAAATCCTTGCTTTCCATTGTTGTTTTTTTTTTCTTTTTTTTCTGGAATACAATTGGATTTTTGATTATTAGCTTTGATATTCTGACTGTAAAGTGCTATTGCCAAAAGTGAAGAGAGGGAGAGTTTCTAGCTCCAGACATGTCTGACTTGACCTCTGCTGTTGGAAACAGTTGATCAAACTGTTGTCTTAAGGGTCTTAATCAGTTTGGAAGAAGGGTGACCTCTGCCTCCTTGAGTAGATGAAACAAAGCAGAATGAGGGTGTTCAGCTGTCTTCTCTGATTTGAAGAGGGGAATGCATGGGATCTAAGGAAGCTTTGATCTTCTGGGGTTAACATTCGGATGTTATAGCTCAGGAAGGAGGAGTATCTTTTATTTTTTAAAATGTCAGTATTTCTGTGCCAGTGTCTGAATTGTGAAAACTGAGGAAAAATGACCTTTTTCTGATGGGCAAAGCTGCATCTTGGGAGCAAGGGTACAAGTGCAGAGCAAATAATGTCTCCTGCCCCTATCTTAGGATGGGAAAGCTCAGAATTATGGTGTGTGATAATACAGATTTATCGTTCACGTGGAAGAGTGGCCAAGAATTATTTGTGGTCTTTTTCTGTGATTATTATTAGTAGTAGGACAATGTTTTTTCTCCTGATTTTGCTTTTCAGGAGAATACACATCTCTTCTGCATGCATTTCATGCAAGCGTGAGTTCAGATCTATGTTCCCAGTTGTCCTGTTAGAGATAAATGCATTACAGACCATGGGTAATCTCAGCAGTCACAATTACTACTTTTCTTTGTGTTTTCGTGACCTTTAAAAAAAATTGATCTTCCCAACTCTATGATCAATTAAATGGTCTTTTAATCTCTTTGAAGTTTCCTTAAATCTTCTTTTGTATCACACTGCTTACCAGCACCTAAATGTTTTCAGTGGTTACAACAAATGAATACCAAAAATCTTCTCTTCCATTTCCTTGGTACTTGGAAGAGTAATTCAGGAAATTCAGATGTAATGCATATCTTGTACATGCCTGAATTTGTATGAAAATTATAGGAATCAAACATTTGTTACAAATAAACTCAAAGATACTGAAACCCTACTTTTTGGAAGGAGGTATCTAGAGGGGGAGCACAAATGTCCTGTTGTGTGTACTGGCAAACAGGTCTCCCAGCACTTCTCTTAATAAGGAGTCAGTTCAGAAGCTGATCATTTTTGACCATATGGTCCAGAGAACAACCTGGATGATGAAAGACCCAGAGCCACTTTTATTTCACCAGGAAGTCCTGCTGTCCTGTGAAGGTTTTGTCTTTTTCAGCAGAACTTTCCCTGGCTAATGAGGTTTTTTTGCAGCTTCTGGTATCACTGCTCTTTGTTGATGTCAAAATATCTCCTGCAAATTAAATACTTATCATAGTGCCAGATACTTGCTTTCTCCAAAAGCTTATTTTGGCTGTGGTATTCTCCCCCAGGTGAATTGTTATTCAGATAACTGAACTGTTGATAAATGCCTATTTAATAATAAATATTAGCTTGTCTCAACTGCCTGAATACTCTTTAAAAAAAAAAAAAAAAAAGCTCCTTTTGTTTACACAGAAATCTGGGCCATCATTTGCTCATCTGAATGAAGGCTAATGTGCTATGTGAATGTAGGGTACAGAAGTGCCAGAGTTGGTGACAAATCATCACTGTTCTTTTCACAGTGTGATTTTTTTTTTTTTTTTTTCCCACCAGATTCTCTGTGTGGAAAAATCATTAAGTAGTTCAACATCCAAAGAAGTAAAACCTGCAAAAATCAAAATAACTCTGATTCACTGTTTGTAAGATTTCCATAATGTGTTATGCTGGGGTTGCTTTGTGCTTTTATTGCAGTACAGGCAATTACTGTCATTCTGCCCAGAGCGGTTATTGTAGCTTTTAATATATCACTTCAGTGGCTAAATTAACAAGCAGTGCTGTAATGGACTTTTTATTTGAAAAATAATTTCAGCTCAGCCTAAGATTTAATGAGCCATGTGCTGGAGCTGTAAGTTTATTTTCTTATCCCTTTTTGCCATCCTACTCATAATGAAATTTTATTTCAAAAACTGAATTTTTAAGTAATTTTGATCCTGTCCATTAGACTTCCAGAAAAACTCTTATAACCTTTTGTGATATTTTTTTTTTAAATTACTTAGCCACTCCTAAACCACAAATGAGGAAAGTTATTTTAATACCCGATGGTTACATTTTCTTCTGTCTTTTCAATGTTTAGCTAGGGAAACTAAACCAGTCTTTCTGAAGCTCTTATAGGTAGCATCTGTGAAGAAAAGGAGATAAGCTGGAGCTTTGGGGATAGAGAAAATCAAGGTTATCCCCAACAAACTTCAACCTTCAGTTCTGCATCATTAAAATGAATATATATTACTTGATTTCCCACTCCCCTTTCTGTGCTATCTCTACATATGTTTTCAACCCTTTGGACCAATGAGTTTGTTATAATAAATAGAATAATATGGTTTTAATCTTGGCTGCAATTTGAAGGCTCTAATGTAATTCTAACAGAGATAATACTATTGAATTAGTGGAAATTTGCTTAGTTGTTCTTTGCCAAGTGCTGCCTTGAAGCATGACCCTTCAAGATGGTTAATGCCATCTGTTTGCATATACTTGACATTTTGGAAACAAATTCACGTGGATACGTCTGGGGTGCAATTACAGTTATTCAGCTGACAAAAAACTCAAGCAATGACATGTAATGAAATAACCTATGGTTTCCATAGATCTGCATTATCTACCTAGAAACCATCCCCTTGACACAAGACAACTTTCCAGAAGTTTGAAGTGTTCACATTTTTTTTCTGCTGTGCTTTCCATTCAAATCTATAGGGAGAAGATAAGCTTTATACCATGGTGTCTTGGTTTTATGGCTTTTGTGATGGATTTTATGCTGTGGATCTTCTTATCTAGCCACATCATTAAAGTACTTGAGTAACTCAGACCTTAGAGAAAATACTGAAGTGTAACTGTCAGCTTCTACAGAAGCCAGCCTTCTAAATATGAAATGCAATCTTGTGGACCCAAACCATAACACCTATCAAACTAAACTCGAATGTACTCAGGAATGACTCTCGTGATGTACTTCAGCCCACGCCGCTCCATCTGTAGCTGGTGGGAGTTGTGCTCACAGAGGGTTTTGCTGAGGATGCTTAACAGCTTGTAGATGTTTACATTTGAATAGCATTCTTAGCTGGACATAAAAAATATCGATTGGTTGTAAATTATAATGTTTTTAAAAGCCATGCTGGAAGTGTTGTTTGGAACAAAGGTAATTCTTTATTTCAATTCTTTATTTCAGCTGCCTCTGAACTGCTTCTGTAGATGGAATTTCTGCATCTGCACTGCTTCTTGTATATATATATTTTTAGACTGAGTACAAAAAAATCCATCTTCTCAAGTCAATAAGGGTTGTTTGAAAGATCACAGAAGTAGGTGAGCACGCCTCTGCTTTCAGTATTTTAGGTAGCACATGAACAATTTCAGAGCACACTGCCCTCTTAGAGGCATCCTCCATTTCTTCCTTTTCCCATAGAGCATAAATGTAGCTTGTCCTTTTGACATATCCAGGCAGCTTTTTGGAAACAGTTTTACTATTAATCTCCCCCAAACTCCTACACTTTTGACATCATTCTCTATATCCATATCCAATAAGAGAATGCTTTTATTTTCTTATTTTCACAGTGACAACAGTAACAGCTTGAGAGATGCTGAATCCAAATACTACTTTTGGAAGGGAAGGTTTACATAAATGACAGCTTGATTGCATGTAGTAGCAATAGTAAATACATCCCTAATGGGAAGGCATCCTCTCAGAACAGTGTAGCGGAATAACTCCTATAGTGCCAACAGCTAGCTGTAAAGATTTGCCCTAAGTTAATGATTAGGAATAGTGCTGAAGAACTATGAGAATTTTTAAGGAGGATGGATGCTTGCTATAAACCAGATATTTAATAGCTTGTAAACATGAGCAGTCCCTTAAGTATCTGCCTTGCAAACATTAATCTTGGTCAAGAGGAACAAAATCAAATACACTATAGCAAGTGCTTTTCCTGATTGCTTGCCCTTGGCATAAAACACTTGCCTCTATTACAGATGATATTGTATTGCTCTCAAAGAAAATGAGATATCGAGACCCTTTCCTTCCCTCATGTTGGAAAGAAGTTTTGTTTTTTTTTTCCTAGTAGTATTAGATCTGTAAAACTTGATGTATGGACTGTACTGACATTGTAAGGTTGTATCAAATTTTCTGCAGCTAGCTAAAGGTCCCATCCCTAGGCTGTCTAAGCGAATAAAGCTATTCTGTTGTCCTCGTTAGACTGAGATTCAAGTCTGTTTTATTCAAGTGTGCTCCGAAGGAAGGAAGGGACATTTATTTTCCGTGTTGTATGAAAATGTTTCTAATGTTTGTGCCAGCTCTTTAATGTATCTAAAAGTCACCTTTTACATTAGGGTGAGTTACCAATGAATATGCATCTGATATAGGTTGGTTAGCTTGGCAGTAGGGATTAGTACATTAGTTTAAGAACAGTATATTAGTTTAGCAAAAGGAATTCATAAGCGATAGTTCTAAAACTTTCAATTTCAGCTTTAGTGGGTGAAGAGTCTTGCTTTTCCTCAGTAATTTTGCACTGGGGAAATAGTAGAATACTTTTATCTTCTGTCTCAACATTTTTGCCTTATGAGAATTACTGTCATCACAATAGAATACTATTATCTTTTGCCTCAAAATGTGCAAGGACATTTTCCTCGGGTTCCATATACATTGTTTTTGAGAAGTGGCTTGCTATGGCCTAATGAGCAATGGGAGTCTTCCAAAGTGGGGAAAAATGAATGAAAAGTGAGTCAAAGGTTTCAGTGATGAAGCTGATGGTGGGGAAAAAAGGGAAGTAGATGGGCACTCAACCACCCTAAATACCACTGAGCATGCCCAAAGGGACATCAGCACATATCTACGAGTCCTTGAAATAGAAATAGTATGTATGCCAATGTGCTGCATATGTATGTCTTAACCGTATAAATGTAGAATTTGAACTCTGAGAGGATGCACTTGTCTGTCAAGTAGCCTGGTGCACATCATGAGAAATAAAGAAATGCCACTTTCTAACTCCACTTTGGAGGTAGGAGTTTTCTTCCTGGATTTTGGGTGATACATCCAACAAAGAAAAAAGGTGGATTTGCAAATGTGTTGGGGGAGAAAGTAAAGAGGCTGGTGTTTACAGATCACTTACAGGTCAGCCAGAGCAAATACCTCAGACAGAGAAGCTCGTTATTTTATCCTAAGTGTCCTTAATAGTACCTACAGGCTTATACTGAACCTTGATTGAATCTATTTCTGAAAAGCCTGCCATGGAGAACTAGGACTTAAATTTTGTAAAGAGATATCAAAACAACTGCACAGGAATAAAAACTTAATTTGTTTTTAACACTGCAGAAATTGTAAATCCCAGCTCTGTTTTCAAGCTCTGGGGGCCTGGTTCAGATGCATTATTCAGGCCCTGATAGCAATGAAGCTGCCTGATAACTGCTTATAAGCAAGCAGTTAAAGAGCAAAAAAGGGTAATAACTCCACTTGACCTACATAGCAAACTGAGGTGCCAAGGGTATAACGTATGCAAGCTGCTATGTGATTGTACACAGGACTTCTGCAGTATTGCAGCTCTTTTTTCCACACATGCTGCTGGCTGGTGAGAATGCTGAAGCAAAATCTATTGCAAAGCACATCTAAGCCTTTGATACATTTTGTTTAAAAATGATTTTCATTGTTCTGAGGAAAAGATATTAGTAGCTTCTATGCCCATAAATGATCCCCATGGTAGCACTTTTAATTTGATTTATAAAATGTGGAAGCATGGTTTCATGTCAATAAAGAAATCGGTGTATCAATTCAGATTATGACATTTTCAAAATTAATTCTATTTTCTTGATATGAGATAACAGTATTTCACTGTCTTCTGTTTGCACTGTGGCCAGCACTCTATCAGTACTGTGGGTGTTATGACCACTGTTCTCTATTGAGTATGGGAGATGAAAATACATCTTAGAAATCTTTTTCTACAATTATTTCTGAAAGCAGCCATGACCAGTGTATATGGGTTGTGTCTCATCATGCTGCCTCAGTTCAATGTCATGCTATTGAATGTCGCAATGTCACAGTGTTCTCTTCCTTAGCACCTACTCCTGTTTCAGGACTATATTTAATAGAAAGGAGCTATTCTTCTCTTTATTCAAAGTGAATTGAGTCTCTTTTGTCTGCAGAGATATCAAACGCAGAAGCCCTTTTGTTAATCGTGAAGGACGTTAATAGGAAGATTGTGCAAAAAAACCACAGAATAGCACTTGGTTCCCCATGTGCTGAATCTAGGCCCATGCATCACTTTCAAATTTCCACCTTTTCCATCGTTTCCCTATCGTTTCCTCCTGTGTTACTGCACTGTTAGCTTTGCCATGTGCCATTTGGTTAGACTGCAGAAGCTAGGGATGAAGTTTCCCATCAACAGTAATAGGAATGACAACAAACCAAAATCTCTTAATTTGGGTTGAATTTAGGGCATGTTGTCCCTATCTACTCAAAAAATTCTAAGCACTTCCATATTTTGTAGATTAAAAAGGAATGATACGTACCTAACCTTTTTGCTCTGTGTTGCCTACAGGAAGATCAGCAACGCTTTGATTTCCTGCCTCTATGTTCAGAAACTTATACATACATTAATATTCTGTTCATTGACAGGTATGACTGTCACTATTTTCCTTCCATTTGTGAAATCTTCTTGTCTCAACAATGCTCACGATCCAATGACTCTGAATTCTGTTCAGCATGAGATACTTCCATTCAGACTGACATGTACAGAAAACACTACTGGTGGATAACTAAATTGCAGGAACAAACATTTGTGGTGCAATAATTTGGGCTATGGCTGTCTCAGTGTTTTTGATTTCCTGAAGATATGTACAAAACCATTTCTGATGAACAGGAAAAAAATACCAAAAAGGGTTTCAAAGATTCAAAAGATCTTACGATACTTCATGTGCCAAGAAATTTTTCATCAAACCATAAAAAGCTAATTTCAAATGTGGCTCAAAGTTCATGTTTTGTTTGATATTCTACCACTGAATGCTTTTCTCTTTTTCCTTTTTAAAAAACAAACTGAGGATTAAAGCTCTAACAAAATGAAAGTTCTGTAACAGGACCTGAAACACAGCTTTGCTACTTTGATACTGTATCATAAAACACAGAGTGGTTTGGGTTGGAAAGGTCCTTAAGGATTCTCTACTTCCAGCTCCCAAAATAATCAGCACTGTGAATTTCACATTGCAGCTCCCTGGATGTTTCAGTAACATATTACTGTTAACTTGTTCTTATTAGAACAGTAAGTTAGTAGGCTGTGTTATTGAGGCATAAAATGCATGTCTTACACAGAGGTGTCCCATTTGTCCAAGGAATATAAATATCTTTTTTAAAAAAAACATTAGACTGAGTCTGGTGTTTAGGTGGCCTCCAGCGTGTGTATTGCTGAATTATGGACAACCACAATGCTCTTTAAAGATGAAGAGCACACTAAATATGTCAGTCACACTAAAGATACTAACAAGTTGTGTCTTAATGCTTAAAAAAATCAAGGGTTTGTTATATACATATTGGAGCTGGAATTTGTAATCTGAAATCTCTTAGGTTTCAGTAAGTAGGAGAAAGAGCAGAGAAGCAGAAATTCAAACGGAAAACAAGCAGGAAATTATAAGCTCAGTTATTATTGTGACCTGAAGAGAAAGCCAACAGAAGAAATTTCCTTTCAGAAAACTGTTGGAAGAGAAGCGCAGTTGGAATTGCAGACAAGAAAACCAGCTTATGTTTCTTGGGTCTCCTGTGTTCAGCAGAATAAATGCGTGTATTCATAGATCTTAAGTAAACAGAAAGGGATTAAATAAATAACGTTTGGTCTAAGAAAATATTTTCAAACAAAGTCAACTTGCACAGATTGCTTGTAACTCAACTAAGCACTTAAGATAAAATATGTCTCCTAGTGTGAAATTCCTGGTTCAGCAAAATAAAAACAAACAGCTTTTTTTAAAAAAAGTCATCTTGGTTTAATATTTTATTTGAATAATTATCTCCTAGAGAGGAGGCCTTTCTATATTTATTGTGTAAAATATAAATCTGAATTATTAACAGATGGTGTTAAAAATGAAAGGAGTTTGTTTCATTTGCCTTGTACTTCGATTCCCTGTAGACATTTAAGTAAGGGTTAGGAGCCTTCCTGGTGTGACTGTTGCATGTGTTATTTTTCATTTCTTCAGACAGGAGAAAATCTTTTCAAAGCTATCTGTTTGCAAGAGGAATGCTCGTTCCTTAACAATCACTTATCTATTGGTTTGCTTCCTGGGATTGTCTCTATGCTATTACTTTGGCAAAAAAGCCAAGTTTTATAGTCGGAATTTGGCTTTAATAATCTTTGTATACTTATTATATGGATAATTTGAGAGCCACAGACATTCCTTCTTGTTTGTTCCCTCATCTCCAAGAGCTTTGGTTCGAGCTCTGAAAGCGTGGATAAGCATGTTTCCTAAAAGCTCCCGCTGAATAGCAGTTTACAGAAAGCTTTTTATTTTTGGAAAACTGATTGTTGGTGCTAACTCTATACTTTGACCTGTAAACAGAAAGCTGTAATGCTTGCCATGAAGAGGGACCTAATTTTTACTTACGATTTATGAAAACAAGTATCTCTTATGAAAACAGGTACAACAGTATCTCTTTCGATACTGCAAAGATAAATTGGAAAAGGCTGCAAATAATAATAGATGAACTACCACAATAGGAAAATCATAGATTTTGGCAGTACTGCTCAGTGGTTCTTCAGTAGTAATGAGTGAGTTTTATACATAGAAAGTAATAATAACAGTGTAGAGATTATTGTTGTTAAAAAGGATTTTTAACAATAGGGAAAAAAGACAAAACAACAGTAATGCTGAGGTCATTGGGAAGAGTAATAGGAGACTGGATTTTTTTTCTGAAGAAATGAATACTGTGAAGTGACAGGAGATACCATGTGCCACAGCAGCACTATTTCAACAAAAATTAGGTCAGCATTAACATTTTTTTTTTCTGTATTTGACTCTTGTTGCTATTTTAAATTGGAAGAATCAGTTTCAGCAGAATTCAGTTGTTGTGTAGCCTTTCCAAATGCGTCAACGGATGAGTATTTGTAGTATAGCATGCTGATGCTGGTTGTGGCTTCTTGGTTGACTGAATTCCTTGAATGCTTAGATTTCTTAGTACTACTCATGTGGTTTCAGTTACTATATAATGTAGTTTAAACAAGACAGTGGGCAACAACTACATCACTTTTTAGTCAGATTTACCCTTATTTCTTTTGGGAAAATGCCTTCATGTCTTAGAAGATCTTTTTCTTTGTTCTGCCTTATACATCACATAGATACAACTCCCTCGTTCTGTGGTAGTCTGATAATGCTCTGATAAATTTTATCTTTCCATTGTCTTGCCTTCAGCACTCTTCATTAATGGTTCTGGATGCCAAAAAGCAGGTAGTTAACTTCTAAGACTAATGATTAAGAGTTTATCTGTTAATTGGTATCACAGTGCTTTGTAGCTCCAGTATAAACAGGCAGACACCAGATACTGCTCCTCGCGTATCTGCATGGTGTTAGATAGGAGCTGGAACAAGTACAAGGGCAGATTCCTCTGAGACTTTGCTCATATCAACTGCTCTGACAGAAGGAACAGATATTTTTGGTCTTCCTTGTGGAGAGTGTGAGATCAGGCTGCTGAACCCAGGGAAATAAATGTAATATTCCTAATAGGTTCGGTGTAGCTGTTTCTCCCAAAGTTTCTGATCCTTCAACCTCCAGTTCCCCATCACAGTCAATGAGAAGAGATGTCCTAGACAGGACAAAATGTGATGTGATATGGATGATCGTAAGTGATGAATCCATTGGATGATCGGACTACTGCTTATGTGGGGGAATCAATGGATACGTGTGATGTTGTATAGTTAAAGCTTTAAATTTTGAACTCTTCCCCATGGAGTTCACTGTGGTGTGGCACTTAGGGATATTAAGGGGATTGGAGGTAAAATAAGCAAACTGAGTAAATTCATTGTCAGTCTGGAACATCTAGAAGAAAACTAAATCCATTTGTTATGCCACCATTTTACTGTTGCTTCCTCTTTTCTAAGAGGAATGAATTAGATGGTTTGAACCCTACTTTGCCTCCTGGGCCTGGCAGTTTTAAGCACCAGGTGGAGGCTGTCAGCAGCCAGGGCTTGATCTGGAGCAGATTTCTGTGCCAGGAGGGAGTTCAAAAGCTCTTCTGAAGGAAGTTTTCTTGTTCAGGTTCTTTGATATTCAGAGGAATTAGAAGGATGAAAAGCAGCTCTGGTCTGTTCTGAAAGAAGGTCTGATCTGGTCTGGTCTGGTCTGGTCTGAAAGAAGGCAGGTGATTGCTTCAAGTGCCCTTACTCTTGTGATTAATTGATATATATGCTTGTGCATTCACTAAGTGTTGCTGGAAGATATATTTATTAAAAATGGTAACAAAAATATTGGAAGTCATTAAATGCTGATAATAGAATACACTAAAAATAAAAAAATTCTGGTCTAAATACTTATTCTACTCTTTAATGGATGTTCCACACTAAGTTTGCAGGTAAATGTTGGGAACAAAACTATATGCTAAGCCACAATTTTCTTGTGTTACGTGTGTCTCTGTGAAAAAGCGGTGCACTGTTCTTATGACTTGCTGACAACAATTTGAAACTTCATGGTCTCTTTTCAAAATTCTGTTGAAATTTCTTTCTCAGGGTTTTGTTCTTATTGTATTGATTTTGATCAGCTCAGTCATTATGTGACTTCACACATTTTCAGATTTTGGAGGAAATTGTATGTAGGAAGCTCATTTGGCTTGTCCAATGCTATTTGTACTGATGTATTACTTATATTATACAAAGCAGAAAGCCTTGGTATTCCGTCTGCACTTGCTCACAGATGGAACTTGCTCATTTTCCTCCTCATGCTTTGGAGATTTCTTCAGAACTGTACCTTCTATGCGAATGTGTGCTGCACTTTAAAGTATTTCTCTTTATTTGGTTCTATAGGTGTTTCTGGTAGTGCCTATTTTGTCCTAGTTAAAAAGTCTGTTGCTAATCTTCCACTTATCTCAAAGGGCCTTCACAGTATTGTGCTGCACTGAATGTGTAGCGTGCAGCTGATGTTTTACAAATCAATCTGAGCTTAAAAAACCGCAGTGTTGAAATGAACCAGCCTTGCTACGTGTTTAAAAATAACCTCTAAGATCCTGTACAGCAGCTGTGAATGTTCTGTCATTGAAAATTCCTTCTCTGCATGGTGTACCTATTCCATTGCATAAAAAAGCCTGGTAAAATTCATCCTACGAATTTTCATAATTTTTTAACTCTGGGCTTCTGAGTGTGTTACTCTTTGAACCAACTATGTATTTCTTAATATCTTGGCTAAGATAACTATCTGATATTGCTAGTGCTCTGAGAGTTTGTTTCCTTAGCCCTGATATTTTTTCTGCCCGTGTGTTTCCAGTCTCATTACTAGATTCACTTAACATTTTGTGTAGGTGGCTGTGCATTTATCATTCTGTTGATATTCTTTCATTTCTAAAAATGTTTGTTCCAGAGCTCACCCACGGAATGTGCAGATAGGTGTTTCACTGCAGAATAAACACATTGAGTTGTGCATATAATAACAACACATAATTATTTGGAAACAGGTCTTCCAGAATAGCAATAGATCCATTGCCTGAAACAAATCTCTGTATCTGCTCTTAGTGATTGTGATGATAGAAAGCCATCTGTGTAAAAGAAGCTATGTCTTATCTCAAATTTCTCATTTGATATGACCAGCACACCAGAGCTCTAGAGTAACTTGCAGCCTCTGCTGAGGCTCATACTGGCTCCCTCTCCAATCTCCAGCGCAGCAAAGGTAAGAGAAGTAGAATGAGATGCATGAAAAGGCAGAGAAGGTGCTGGGAATATGAAATAACTCACACTTAGGTGTCCTTTGCAGGTAAAACTGCTCTCAGACAGTTTATAACTTAATGTAACACTAAGCAGATCTAAAGAGAATAAAAGCTTCAAGTAACCAGGTTGTTCTACAGCTCTTCCTGGGTGTGTATATAGTCCCAAGCATGTTGCTCTGAGCATTAAAAAAAACAACCAATAAACAACAAATTCTCTTCTACTTGGAGGTACCATCATGTCTTAAACTGAGTAAGGCACTGAGAAATTGACGTGGCTTGGCAGCCGTACTCCGTTATCATTCCCATTAAAGTACAAATGAGACCCTCACATTTTTCAAAGCACATTTATCCAAAAATGTTTGTAGCTGGAAGTTGCATCCTATTCAAAGGAACTTCTTAATAAATTGCATTCCACATTGAGAAATATGTGGCTGGTCACATTTCCTGAAATCAGTTCTCCTCTGTTATTCTCTGTCTTTGTGCTCTACGTTGTGATCCCATTCACATGTCTAACTGTGCAAAGATGCAGGACTTCTCACTGTGACCTCCTGCAGACTCTGACTCATGACGTGGCAGGTCTCCAGTGGGTGTGCTGGAACAGCCTACATGATCATTCCATCTCCCCAACTTAACCTACCTTACTGAGTTGCTCCAGTTTCTACTTCTGTCAGTGAAAAAGGATCAGTACTTGCCCTGATAGTTTCTTCAGGTAGGTTACTTAGACAGCAATTACAAAAAAGCCATGGTAATAGAAGAAATAATTTTTACTCTCTAGAGCTAAATAAAAAAAAATTGTGGAAAATCTCATTTGGTAATACAAAGTTGTAAACGCTGATCCCATGAGTTTGCAAGAAGTTATTCTGACATCGAACAGGAAAGAGGCATTTAAAGAAAGTTTTCACAAAGAAATAATTTTAATTTCAGTAGTACCCTGTCCTAAAACAAAACCAAATCTGGAAGGAGTAGAATTTTCTACTGGGACTTGGTAACGCTTCATGGACAAGGAGGATGTGACTCATGGTGCTACCACTGCTGGAACCTATAACCTGTAAGTCTCAGCTCTCTGAAGTCTCACTCCAGGCTTCCCCTCAGGCATGCACTACATGATGACTCAGAGCTGTTGCCTAAAGAAGAGTTTTTCCTTGTCTGTTTTGTCTTCTCTTCTTGACTATACGGCATTAGAGGGAGTGAGGATGGAGGATGCAAGTATGAACTGTGGTCTGTTTTACCTAATGTGCAAAGTTGTAAGAATTGCTTAGAAGGAATAAGCAGAAGAACAAGATAATGTTCTTTTCTTTTTAAATAATATTCTACCTAGTGTCAAGTAATATTTTCCCTTTTGTTCTTCTCAGCTGTAGGGAATGCCTCAGGAAGCAGAGCAGTCAAGCTCTTAATTTACTTTCCCCTTGACGGCTCCATGCATTGCAACAGAGGCAGAGCCTTGCTGTTGGTCTGTCTTCTAATCAGTCTTGTCTGAGGGAATTATGCTTTGTTGCTTACCACAATATGCTCCTGCTTTGCTGTCTTATACTCATGAATAAAAGAGCAGGAGGAAGTTGAAAATAGGTTTTATTTTCATCAAGTACAAAATCTACTTGCAACCCTCATGCAGTATGTTAGTTAAAGTGTTGCCTTACTATCCATGTCTCCTTGTTTACTTTGCAAGGAAAGCAAGAGTGCAGGATTAAAAGTGCTCTGCAAAGAGACAGAGAATGATAGGGTCCTACCCCCTGAAAATACAACTGCTTTTCTATGTCCCCAGTGCAAAGCACTCATCACTGGGACACTGGCAGTGAAGAAGTGTGCCAACATGAGCGGCTGTTACTTTAGATCGTTTATGACAGTTTTACTATCATAATTATTCAAATGCTTTTTGGTCACTGAGAGAGCTCGGGAGGCTTATCAGAGGCAATCAAAGCAGAGGCAGTCTCACAAATGGGAAGTTTAGCCCAATTTTGCTTCAAAGCATCTAAGAAGGGCTCTTTATAGTGTTTCCCAGAATCTTCTGAATTTGTCCTGTGAGGCATCTGGGATGTGGCCATAACGAATAACAAGTGAGCTTTGAGGGAACCTTTTGATGAAAGAGGGAATGCAGTTGCCTCAGTCACACAGCTGAACCCATGTTATGCCATTTCTGCATATGCGTATTCTGTTGGTGTTTTGCTAAAATTTCATGTTGGTTAGAAGAGGTGAATGGCCCTTGTGTCCTCAATTCAGAGAAAATGAAAAAGGTCAGTCATGGTACTTCCTATGAATATTCATAGGACATCTTTGGCACCGAATGTTATCTATTAAGGGTACTATCAGGGGAAAGTACAATGCAAAGAACAAATGGTGCATGGATTATAAAGCAATCACGTCTTCTGAGCATGGTCACGCCATGGAGAGCAGGTACATAAAGTATCTCCCAACTGGACATCAGCCTGGAAGAACGTATGTGGAAAAGGCTATAGGAAACACATTTGGGCACCAGAGCAGGAAAGCAGAGCTGAGCAGACATTATGTGGGAAGTCATGGAAGAGTTGCTTTTGATTATGTGTTTTCTGAGGTGGCAAACAGGACCTAACATCATAAAAAATCCACTGAGGGCTTTGAGCTCAGTTGAGAGAGCTTAGGTCGGACTGCTGAGTGCCAGCATGTGAGACTCAGTTTGCATTTTTGTTAGGAATAGTTTGCCTCAGTGGATGCTTTCTATGGTTAATTTCATTTGTTTTTTTTTTTCATTTCTCATTCACTTGCTGCTGAGATATTGCTAATGATTTTGTACATTTAATGGGTATTAACAATTAGTGCTCAAGATCAAAAGATATTTAGGCAGTGAGGCCTTTCAGAGTTCAAACTCTGCTTCTTTTCCTTTATGCTATAATTTTGCTGACCAGCTTGCATGTTTTTTGAGAGTATATGAAGAAAGTCAGCTAACTTGAAAGAGCATAAACAAGTGCAGGGTGGAGAAATCTAGGATCACAGGTCTTTGGTGGGAAGAGATCTCCATTACAGACTCAGTTTTATTGCAGGGACTATCTCTGTCTCTTCAGAAATGCAACAGGAATCAGCTTAAAATGTATTACTTTTTCTTCACTGACTACTTTGAATAGACTTGTGGAGATATATTCCATTCAAAAACTTTGTTGCATTCAGAACAAATTCCTCAGCTTACAATTGTGGCCAGTGTATATGCATTTCTTTTTGTGAAAATAGCCATCTTTTTCATCCTCTCTGAATGCATTTTGCCAACACATTAGTCTATGTGACTCATAATGTGCAATTCCTACTGTATTCATACAGTTTTTTCTTACTTATCAATGCTTACATTACTGTCTTACACATTTATGTACTGCTACCACAGCTACACCTAATTTATATTTGTGATATGTACTATTTCCCTCCTAATATCCTGTCACATATGATAAAGAAAGACTGGTGAAGAAAGAATTCAGAGGTTTCAAAGAAAAGTAGCTATTATTTAATTTGAGAGTTTGACTTTGCAGACCAAAGAGCTTTACTTTAAGGTAACTTTTAGTATTTGTGATTTATTGAAGTTCTTTGTGATAACAAAGCCTGGAATAAATTTGGGTATGTCATAATCATTAAGTACCTTTACTAAAAATAAGGGCATACATTATCTAGAAATTTAGAGATGTTTTCACTTTCAAATCCATGCAATATGATGATCCAACCTTTTTATCATTATAAGTATTCATTATAATGAGCTAAGAATAACATGAAAATGAAATCATTACACATGCTTTTTGAAGGCAGAAAATCAATGAACTTATGACAACAGTATTCAGCATAACACCATACTAATTTGCCTTTTTCTTCCTTCTCTATGGCCAGTATGCTCATTAGTTTGTCTCTTCTTTTCAGCTTTTTCTCTTGGACTGGTAGAAGTCCGAGAGAAAAGAAGAAACAGAGACATGTTGAACAGCAGAGAGACTTCACAAGTACTGGTAAGTATGTTTAGACTGTGAGCTCTTGTAGCCGTTCCTATGGCACATTTACCAACGTTTTTCCATGGACAGAGTCCTGTGAGTGCTTGAACAATTGTACTATATCATGTATCTGTGTTCCTCCAAGCAATTTAGCTTTTGTTTTATTTCCTTTGCCTCTCAAGGGCATTGGATTTTACCCTAATAATGCAATTTCTGAAATGTAAGGGTCTTGTGTGATTTCCTATGTCTGTTACCTTACTTGTAGCCTTATAATTTGGTGTTATTAGTAGGCTTGAAGAACATGGGGAATACAGTAATAGTGTGTAGTCCATTTGATATTTATGGTGCTATATAGCTGTTCCCAACATAGAAGGTCTTAAAGTATCCTTCCTATCTTTTTCAGCCTGAAAATTATGGCTGCTCACTCTCTATGGACTATTAACCTTGATTGTATGTCAACCCTATATTTTGTTTGAATTTCTTACGCAAATGAATCTCACATATTGTTTTATATTGCTGTTAGTACTGCTGTGTGCCTCAGAGGCTTTAATAAAACATACCTGCACATAGCCTACTTTTTTCTTCCTTAAAAACAAATCAATTGAAGTCAGTCGTGTTGTTCCTGGTCTAAAACAAGACAGCAGAATTAGGCTGATCTGTTTGCAGCATTCTTTCACACACACTCTTCAAAGAATCGAGCAAATTTAAGTATACATAGGAATGCTTATTCAAAAAGAATAGGTGTGTGGAACTATCAATTTTCTATATTTTTTATACAGAGACATGATTTTGTGTGAGTTTTCTCACATGCTTGGATTTTGTGCAGGTTTGGAGCTGCTCTAGTCTATATTCTTTGCAACATCAGATTATGTGCCTTTCAGAAAGCTTGACTCCTGTGAGAAATCCAGGCAAATGCTGCAGATAGAAATCAATAACCGAGGCAACACGTCAGGTCTGCAGAGCTTTTGTGCCTGGCAAAGTGAAAACATGTATGTCAACAACAGAGATTCTGTTAACATCGGGATTATCGCTCTCTGCAACTGCAAATTAAGAGCGGAGTCGATTTCTGATATGGAGGCAGCAATACATCTCAAACTTTTACAGATTTGTGGAGGGGTGACCTAAAATGGGAGTCAGCACTCATTTTAGCAAGTCCTCTAGAACTTGGCTAAATCATATCTGAGATCTTGAAGAAAAAAATAGCAGAAAAAGCTGGCAAGCAGATTGGCGTATTATGAGATGGCAGATGAGTAAGTTTTAGCAGCAGGTATTGCTGCCCAGGCTGTCCACACTCAGAATAAATGTGTTTTCTCCCCTTGAGTGCTGGGGGTGGTGTGCATCAGGTGTGGAAATGGTGCTGAAAACATCAGAGGACAACATGGATGGTTCATTATGGAAGTGCTTAATCATTTATCTGTGCTAGGGAAGAGGGTTAGGTAACAACACTAATTGGGCAGTAGTCACCCAGCCTTACATAAGCTGCATGTGGACAGGCACAGTTTCTGCAGGCAAAAGAAATCACCAAGGAAATTCAGCTTTTGCTGGTGACTCACCTTGCTAAATCATCTGAGGTGAGGGGAATTTTTCGGAAAGGGATGAGGAATGGCTCAAGCTCTTTCTCTATTTCATCAGGAATTTAGGGCTCAGCCTTGTGAGGAAGAAAGTAGCTCTGCATATTTACTGCATGAAAGGGATTTTTGGAGAGTTGAAATGGGCTTTGTTTCTTTTTCTTTCTCCTTTTTTTTTAAATTCCTTTTGCATGTGAATGAGATTAATGTCAAAGCATATGACATTCTGAGTTTTGCTTGGCTTTCAGCTAGAAGCAGCTACTTTGCAGACATCTTCACTAACATCTGCTTTAGAAAGTTACAAATGCAAAATGAAAATTACTGTGCTCAATTCCTTGGTGTAAAAAGAACAGTTACTCTGCTTAAGAAAACAAAATGTGGAC